>NC_142037.1:68283700-69781200 GCF_982192425.1 Myodes glareolus | reverse complement strand
AAGACTGAGAAGTGTTTTCTGATCCTAATAAAGTGACTTTGTAAAACAAAGATACACTACATCATAAAGCACAATGTGGGAGATGCTCAACTCTAATTAAATAGTGATAAAATATTTTAACATGAAAACGTGAATCCTAGATTAGGAAGACCAAATATTCTATTCACCTGTTTCTATTCTGACTTCTATTTTTAAAATATGGTAAAATTAATATATCCAGAAAAATTATTTCTAGAAAAAAGCCAGAAATTCAAAGATAACAATGTTTAAGTTAATTATTTTTTAAAAATTATGTGCATTCCTTTGGTTAATATTTTTAAACGATTGCTACTATGAATGATAAAATATTTCAAGTGATTCTAAAATATACTCAGAAATTCATCCATATTATTAAGACTAATTTGTGGGGAGGTTGGAAGGTACATGAGGATACAAAGGAGGGCATGATAAGATACAATACAATTATTCAAAATATAGCAAACTTAATTTAAAATAAAAATGAATAAATAGCAAATTTTTAAATAAATAAAAAAGTAATTACTTTTATTGTCATTATTGCTACTATGACATATTCAGCTAAAGATTTATAGTAAAATTGAGATAATTTTTATAAGCATTATCTTTCTCAAGTCTATAATTCTTAAATAAGTATAGATCACAAATACCTGTAATATGTTTCTATTGTTACCTATGAGACAGAAATTTGTTTTCTGCAGCTGGTTGGCTCAGAAGTCATTATGCAGATGAAGCTGACTATGAACTTGCAAAAGTCATTGTGCCTTTGTGTAATGACTTCTGGATTTACAGAGCATACTACTGCATACATATTTTTTAATATCAAATATTTTAGAAACTGTGGGGGGGAGGGGTATGGGTGGATGTGTGTGTGTGTGTGTGTGTGTGTGAGATCTGTCGATGGTGTGAAGATATTTGGAAATAATACCACTGAAATAATAGGAATGTCATTAAATTAGCACTAAGTCATGTTATAGTCCCTTATTATTATTATTATTATTATTATATAGTGCGGTACTTTGTCTGAGGTACTGAACTATTCAACAGAGAACTAAAATATGCCATAAAAGATTATCAAGGACTCTGTTTCTATCAAACTCTTAAGAAGACTAGAATCTAAGAATATATTTCTTAGCCTTTCAGTCATGGTTCAGGAATTTAATTTATTCTGTTTATGTACACTGAGATCATCACTCTATTCAAATCCCAGTGGGAATGGAGATGAGCGAAGAGATCTTTAGAAATTCAAACAAACAAATGGTGGGAAATGAAAAATTTCAAAGATATAAAGGTGACATAATTTCTGTAGAAAATATTATGTATATTTCTGCAGATTTTGATCATCACTGGGAAAATTTATAGCACTGTCCAAATACCCTAAGCTTATATGAGAAACAAAACTGTAAAAGAAAATTGTATTATACAGATCTAAAGTTGTTTGTCAAACCTAGACATTTACCAGTGGGGTAATTTTACCTCTTGAGAATAATATTAGCTGATTTTTGTTTCCAATAAATAAAACTGATTTGTTCTTTACCTATTTATTTACTAACTGATTTTATCTTTATCTCTTTATTTTATTCAGAATGAATCATTGTGATGGTGAAAAGAAAGACATACATTCAAAAGAAGCAACTATATGACCAGTCATATTCACTAGTGGTAAAAGTAAGCCACTCAGTATGGCATTCTTTGAGTCATCTCTCCCTAAAGCATGTATGAATATGATATTGGGGGTCAAATATAAAGCCTCACATGCAGGGAAGCACTCTGCAACTAAGCTGTGCCTCTGCTTTTTTGACTTCTTTGTATTTTTGTCCCAGATTTTCTTTAAGTTCTCTAGGCTAATTTGGTCTCATTTTGTAAATCAGAAAATACTTGAACTTTGATCCTCCTGCCTCAGACTTGAAAATAGCTAAGATTACATGCTTTCACCACAAGGTCCAGTTACACAATCTAGGTCATATATCTGAGCTTGCTGGCTCAATAGTCTTATGACTTAAGCTTAGTGGATGTTGTTTGGTTAAAGTTTATTGTTAGGGGAGAAAGCAGATATAGAGCAGGAGAAGAAATGGAGGGAATGGATGACAAAACATGGTGATTGAAATGAATATGTGTATAGTAATTTCATGCTTGTAAATCATTTTGTGGTTTTACAATTAGATATTTTATAAAACATGTTTTTATTAGCTGATTTTTTTTTAGAAAGTAATTTTATGTTGATATCTTTAATCCATTTGGACTTGAGTTTTGTGCATGGTGAGAGATATGGATCTACTTTCATTCTTTTACAGGTTGAGATCCAGTTATGCCAGCACCATTTGTTAAAGATGCTTTCCTTCTTACATTGTATACCTTTAGCTCCCTTGTCGAAAATTAGGTGTTCATATGTTTGTGGGTTAATATCCGGGTCTTCTATTCGATTCCATAGGTCGACTTCTCTGTTCTTATGCCAATACCAAGCTGTTTTCAATACTGTAGCTCTGTAATAGAGTTTGAAGTCAGGGATGGCCGTCCACTTTGAACCTGATAGAAGAGAAAGTGGGAAGTAGTCTACAAGATATAGGCACAGGAGGCCTCTTCCTAAGTAGGACCCCAGTAGCACAGACAATAAGAGAAACAATGAATAAATGGAATCTACTGAAACTGAGAAGCTTCTGTAAAGCAAAGGACACTGTCAGTAAGACAAAAAGGCTGCCTTCTGACTGGGAGAAGATCTTCACAAACCCTTCATCAGACAAAGGTCTGATTTCAAAAATATACAAAGAACTCAAGAAACTAGACACTAAAACTCTAATTAACCCAATTAAAAAATGGGGTACTGAAGTGAACAGAGAATTCACAACAGATGAACTTCGAATGGCTAGAAGACACTTAAGGTCATGCTCAACCTCCTTAGCGATCAGGGAAATGCAAATCAAAACCACTTTGAGATACCATCTTACACCTGTCAGAATAGCTAAAGTCAAAAACACCAACAATAGCCTATGCTGGAGAGGATGTGGGGTGAGGGGAACACTCATCCATTGTTGGTGGGAATGCAAACTTGTACAGCCACTGTGGAAATCAGTGTGGCGGTTTCTCAGGAAACTGGGAGTCAAGCTCCCTCAGGACCCAGCAATTCCACTCTTGGGAATATACCCTAGAGATTCCCTAACATACTACAAAAGCATTTGTTCTACTATGTTCATAGAAGCACTATTTGTAATAGCCAGAACCTGAAAACAGCCTAGGTGCCCCTCAATAGAAGAATGGTTAAAAAAGGTGTGGAACATATACACATTAGAGTTTTACTCAGCGGTAAAAAACAATGACATCTTGAATTTTGCATGCAAATGGATGGAAATAGAAAACACTTTACTGAGTGAGGTAAGCCAGACCCAAAAAAAAAGAACACGGTATGTATTCACTCATAAGTGGATTCTAACCATAATTAAAGGTCTCTGAGCCTATTATTCGTGATCCTAGAGAAACTAAATAAGAAGATGAACCTGAGGAAGATTATTTAGCTATCCGCCAGGAGATAGGAAATAGACAAGAGTCCCAGGTAACCTCGGGTGCATGGGGGGGGGCGAGGTTGGTGGAAGGGGAGAGGGTTAGAGAGAAGGGAGTAGGGGAGGAATGGGTAAAGCTAGGTGGCCTAGGATGGGGGGAGGGAGGAAGGATGAATATGGGATCAGGGAAGAACATATTTCAACTAAGGGAGTCATTTTAGGGTTTACAGGAGACTTGATTATATATGGGATCCCAGGTCCAAGGAGAGATCCCCAGATTGTTCTCTGGACAGAGGAGAGGGTGCCTGAACCGGCCTTGGCCCATAACCATACTGATGAATATTTTGCTTATCACCATAGATCCTTCATCTGGCGAAGGACAGCGATACAGACTGAGACCCACATTGGAGCACTGGACTGAGCCCCCCAAGGTCCAAATGAGGAGCAGAAGGAAAGAGAACGTGAGCATGGAAGGCAAGATCAGAGGGAACCTTCATCCGACGATGGATGGAGATACAGATGGAGACCCACATTGGAGCACCGGACTGAGCCCCCCAAGGTCCAAATGAGGAGCAGAAGGAGGAAGAACATGAAAAAGGAAATCAGGACTGCGAGGAATGCTCTCACCCACTGATACAAGGGGACGGATCTAATGAGAGTTTACCAAGGCCAGTTGGAGTGGGACTGAACGAGGACCTGATCTAACCAGATTCTCTGAATTTGGCCGGATTCTCTGAATGTGACTGTCCCGAAGTCTTTCTGAAAAGCCATTGACTATGACACTGGGACTTGTTTCCTCTGCATATACTGGATTTTTGGGATCCAGTCTGTTTGGATACTCACCTTCCTGGACCTCGAGGGAGGGGGGAGGAACTTGAATTTCCCACAGGGCAGGAAACCCTGACTGCCCTAAGGGATGAAATATTAAATTATAAAATTATAAAATTATAAAAGTTTCCATTTCCTCCCTTCCTCCCAACACGCTCCCACTCCCCCCACTCCCTCTCCTCCTCCCTCTTCATCCCTTAGGGCAGTCAGGGTTTCCTGCCTGCCTGTTAGTATCCCTAACATACTACAAAAGCATTTTTTCAACTATGTTCATAGCTGCACTATTTGTAATAGTCAGAACCTGGAAACAACCTAGGTGCCCCTCAATAGATGAATGGTTAAAAAAGGTGTGGAACATATACACATTAGAGTTTTACTCAGCGGTAAAAAACAATGACATCTTGAATTTTGCATGCAAATGGATGGAAATAGAAAACGCTTTACTGACTGAGGTAAGCCAGACCCAAAAAAGGAACATGGTATGTATTCACTCATAAGAGGATTCTAACCATAATTAAAGGTCTTTGAGCCTATTATTCGTGATCCTAGAGAAGCTAAATAAGAAGATGAACCTGATGAAGATTATTTAGCTATCCGCCAGGAGGTAGGAAATAGACAAGAGTCCCAGGTAACCTCGGGTGCATGGGGGGATGGGAGGGTTGATGGAAGGGGAGAGGGTTAGAGAGAATGGAGTAGGGGAGGAATGGGGAAAGCTCGGTGGACCGGGATGGGGGGCAGGGAGGAAGGATGAATATGGGATCAGGGAAGAATATATTTCAACTAAGGGGGTCATTTAAGGTTTACAGGAGACTTGATTATATATGGGATCCCAGGTCCAAGGAGAGATCCCCAGATTGTTCTCTGGACAGAGGAGAGGGTGCCTGAACCGGCCTTGGCCCATAACCATACTGATGAATATTTTGCTTATCACCATAGATCCTTCATCTGGCGATGGATAGAGATAGAGACAGAGACCCACATTGGAACACTGGACTTAACTCCCTAGGTCCAAAGGAGAAGCAGAAGGAAAGAGAACGTGAGCAAAGAAGGCAAGACCAGAGGGGACCTTCATCCGACGATGGATGGAGATACAGATGGAGACCCACATTGGAGCACCGGACTGAGCCCCAAAGGTCCAAATGAGGGGCAGAAGGAGGAAGAACATGAAAAGAAACTCAGGATCGCGAGGGGTGCTATCACCCACTGATACAAGGGGACTGATCTACAAGGGGACAACAATTGATGAGTGTTCCCCTCATTCCACATCCTCTCCAGCATAGGCTATCACTGGTGTTTTTGAGTTTGGCTATTCTGACTGGTGTAAGATGGTATCTCAAAGTTGTTTTGATTTGCATTTCCCTGATCGCTAAGGAGGTTGAGCATGACCTTAAGTGCCTTTTGACCATTCGAAGTTCATCTGTTGTGAATTCTCTGTTCAGATCAGTACCCCATTTTTTATTTTTTTTTTGTTTTTTTTTGTTTTTTTTGTTTTTTTTTTTTAGTAATTTTATTAAATTATAAAAAGTTTCCATTTACGCCCCTCCTCCCAACGCCCTCCCACTCCCCCCCCTCCCTCTCCTCCTCCCTCTTTGTCCCCAAGGGAAGTCAGGGTCTCCTGCCCTGTGGGAAGTCCAAGTTCCTCCCCCCTCACTCCAGGTCCAGGAAGGTGAGCATCCAAACAGACTGGATCCCAAAAATCCAGTATATGCAGAGGAAACCAGTCCCAGTGTCATTGTCAATGGCTTCTCGGAAAGACTGCAGGCCAGCCACATTCAGAAAATCCGGCCACATTCAGAGAATCTGGTTGGATCACATGCTCGTTCAGTCACGGTCCATCTGGCCTTGGTAAACTCTCATTAGATCCGACCCCTTGTATCAGTGGGTGATAGTATCCCTCGCAGTCCTTCGTCATTTTCTTCCTCCTTTTGCTCCTCGTTTGGATCTTGGGGGGCTCAGTTCGGTGCTCCAACGCGGGCCTCCATCTGTATTGTCATCCAACGCCAGATGAGGGATCCATGGTGATAAGCAAAATATTCATCAGTATGGTCACGGGCCAAGGCCGGTTCAGGCACCCCCTCCTCTGTCCAGAGAACAATCTGGGGATCTCTCCTTGGACCTGGGATCCCATATATAATCAAGTTTCCTGTAAACTCTAATATGACTCCCTTAGTTGAAATATATTCTTCCCTGATCCCACATTCATAGTACCCCCATTTTTTAATTGGGTTAATTAGAGTTTTAGTGTCTAGTTTCTTGAGTTCTTTGTATATTTTGGAGATGAGACCTTTGTCTGATGAGGGGTTTGTAAAGATCTTCTCCCAGTCCGAAGGTAGCCGTTTTGTCTTACTAACAGTGTCCTTTGCTTTACAGAAGCTTCTCAGTTTCAGTGGGTCCCATTTATTCATTGTTTCTCTTATTGTCTGCACTCCTGGGGTTCTGCTTAGGAAGAGGTCTCCTGTGCCTATATCTTGTAGACCACTTCCCACTTTCTCTTCTATCAGGTTCAAAGTCGTCGGATTAATGTTGATGTCTTTAATCCATTTGGACCTGTGTTTTGTGCATGGTGATAGATATGGATCTATTTTCATTCTTCTACAGGTTGACATCCAGTTATGCCAGCACCATTTGTTAAAGATGCTATCCTTCTTCCATTGTATACCTTTAGCTCCCTTGTCAAAAATCAGGTGTTCATAAGTTTGTGCTGTAATACCTGGGTCTTCTATTCGATTCCATAGGTCGACTTCTCTGTTGTTATGCCAATACCAAGCTCTTTTCAACACTGTTGCTCTGTAATAGAGTTTGAAGTCAGGGATGGTAATGCCTCCAGAAGTTCCTTTATTGTATGAGATTGTTTTGGCTATCCTGGGTTTTTTGTTTTTCCATATAAACTTGATTATTGTTCTCTCAAGGTCTGTGAAGAAGTTTGGTGGGATTTTGATGGGAATTGCATTGAATCTATAGATTGCTTTTGGTAGAATTGTCATTTTTACTATGTTGATTCTTCCAATCCAAGAGCAGGGGAGGTCTTTCCATTTTCTGGTATCCTCCTCAATTTCTTTCTTCAAGGACTAAAGTTCTTGTCAAATAGGTCTTTCACTTCCTTGGTTAGAGTTACCCCAAGATATTTTATGCTATTTGTCGCTATCTTGAAAGGTGATGTTTCTCTGATTTCCCTCTCTGCTTCTTTGTCCTTTGTGTATAGGAAGGCAACCGATTTTTTGGAGTTGATCTTGTATCCTGCCACATTACTAAATGTGTTTATCAACTGTAGGAGTTCTTTGGTAGAGTTTTTGGGGTCGCTTATGTACAGTATCATATCGTGTGCAAATAACGAAAGTAACTTCATCCTTTCCAATTCGAATCCCATTGATCCCTGTATGTTGTCTTATTGCTATTGCTAGAACTTCAAGCACTATATTGAAGAGGTATGGAGAGAGTGGACAGCCTTGTCGTGTTCCTGATTTTAGTGGAATAGCTTTGAGTTTCTCTCCGTTCAATTTGATGTTAGCTGTCAGCTTGCTATATATTGCTTTTATTATATTCATGTATGATCCTCGTAAACCCAATCTCTCCAACACCCTTATTATAAAGGGGTGTTGAATTTTGTCAAATGCTTTTTCAGCATCCAATGAAATGATCATATGGTTTTTTCTTTCAGTTTATTTATATGATGAATTACATTGATAGATTTGCGTATGTTGAATCAGCCCTGCATCTCTGGGATGATGCCCACTTGATCATAATGGATGATTTTTCTAATGTATTCTTGGATTGCATTTGCCAGTATTTGTTTGAGTATTTTTGCGTCAATGTTCATGAGAGAGATTGGCCTGTAATTCTCTTTCTTGGTTGTGTCTTTGTGTGGTTTTGGTATCAGAGTAATTGTAGCTTCATAAAAAGAGTTTGGCAATGATTCTTCTGTTTCTACATTGTGAAATACATTAAGGAGTATAGGTATTAGCTCTTCCTGGAAGTTCTGGTAGAATTCTGCATTGAAACCATCTGGTCCTGGGCTTTTTTTCGTAGGGAGATTTTTGATAACAGCTTCTAATTCTTCAAGACTGACAGGTCTATTTATATTGTTCACCTGGTCTTGGTTCAACTTTGGTATATGGTACTTATCTAAAAAAATGTCCATTTCTTTTACATTTTCCAACTTTGTGGCATATAAATTTTCGTAGTAAGATCTAATGATTCTCTGAATTTCTTCTGTGTCTGTGTTTATGTCCCCCTTTTCATTTCTGATCTATTAATTTGCATGTTCTCTCTCTGCCGTTTGATTAATTTGGATAGGGGTTTGTCAATCTTGTTGATTTTCTCCAAGAACCAGCTTTTTGATTCATTGATACTTTGGATTGTTTTCTGTGTTTCTATTTTGTTGATTTCAGCCCTCAGTTTGATTATTTTCAGTCTTCTAGACCTCCTGGGTGTATCAGCTTCTTTTTTTTCTAGAGCTTTCAAGTGTGCTGTTAAGTCTCCAATGTGTGCTTTCTCTGTTTTCTTTAATTGGGCACTTAGTGCTATGAACTTTCCTCTTAGCACTGATTTCATAGTGTCCCATAGGTTTGAGTATGTTGTGTCTTTATTTTCATTAAATTCAAGGAAGACTTTAATTTCTTTCTTTATTTCTTCCTTGACCCAGGGGTGATTCAGTAGTTGACTGTTCAACTTCCATGAATTTGTTGGCTTCCTGGTGGTAGCACTGTTGTTGAATTCTAACTTTAATCCATGGTGGTCTGACAAGACACAGGTGGTTACTAATTTTTTTTTTATCTGTGGAAGTTTATTTTGTTATCGAGTATGTGGTCAATTTTCGAGAAGGTTCCATGAGCTGCAGAGAAGAAGGTATATTCTTTCCTATTTGGGTGGAGTGTTCTATAGATATCTGTTAAGTCCATTTGATTCAATACCTCCAATAATTCTCTTATTTCTCTGCCAGATTTCTGTCTAATTGACCTGTCCATTGGTGAGAGAGGAGTGTTGAAGTCTCCTACTATTAGTGTCTGTGGATTGATGACTGCCTTGAGTTCTAGAAGTGTTTCTTTTACATAAGTAGGAGGCTTTATATTAGGGGCATAGATATTCAGGATTGAGACTTCCTCCTGATGAATTGTTCCTGTTATGAGTATAAAATGTCCATCTCCATCTCTTCTGATTGATTTTAGTTTGAAGTCAATTTTGTTGGAAATTAGAATGCCTAGACCTGCTTGTTTCTTATATCCATTTGATTGAAAAACCTTTTCCCAACCCTTTACTCTGAGTAGATATCTGTCTTTGTATTTGAGGTGTGTTTCTTGTAAACAGCAGAATGTTGGATCCTGTTTTTGTATCCAATCTCTTAGTCTGTGGCTTTTTATAGGTGAATTGAGTCCATTAATATTAAGTGATATTAATGACCAGTGGTTGTTGACTCTGGTTATTATTATTTTTTGTTTGTTTGTTTAATAGAGTTTGATTGTGTCCCTTCTTTGAGTTAAGCTCGTGAAGGGTCGCTAGATGTCTGAGTTATTGTAGGCAGTGTTGGCAATGTTGGATTCCTTGGTTTGTGATTTTCCTTCTATTACTTTCTGTAAGACTGGACTTTTGGCTACGAATTTTTTAAATTTGTTCTTATCCTGGAATATTTTGTTTTCTCCATTGATAGTGAATGATAGCTTAGCTGGGTATAGTAGTCTGGATTTGCATCCATGGTCTCTTAGTTTCTGCAGTACCTCTATCCAGGACCTTCTGGCTTTCATGGTTTCCATATAGAAGTCTGGTATAAGTCTGATAGGTTTACCTTTATAAGTTACTTGATTATTATATGGCGAGGGGATTTTTTTTTTGATCCAGTCTATTTGGTGTTCTGTATGCTTCTTGAACCTTCATAGGAATATCATTCTTTAGGTTGGGAAAGTTTTCTTCTATAATATTGTTGAATATATTTTCTGGGCCTTTGATCTGTAGTTCTTCTCCTTCTTCAATCCCTATTATTCTTAGATTTGGTTTTTTTTTTATTGTGTCCCAGATTTCTTGAATGTTTTGTGATGAGAATTTGTTGGTTTTGCTGTTCTTTGATCTGAGCATTTATTTTCTCTGTGGTATCTTCAGACTCTGAGATTCGTTCTTCCATCTCTTGTATCCTATTGGTTATGCTTGATTCTGTAGTCTCTGTTCGTTTACTTAGATTTTCCATATCCAGCCGGCCCTCGTTTTGTGTTTTCTTCATTGCCTCCATTTCAGTTTTCAATTCTTGAACTGTTTCCATTACATGTTTGATTGTTTTTTCTTGGTTTCCCAGTGTATCATTCATGGATTTACTCATTTCTTCAAACTTTTTGTTATACTTCTCATCCATTTCTTTACTCATTTCTTCAATCCTTTTGTTGTACTTCTCATCCAGTTCTTTAAGGGAATTATTCATATCCTGTTTAAGGGACTCTATTGCTTTCATAATGGTATTTTTTTCCAGTTCTTCTGAATTAAGAGGTTCAAGTCCTTCTATTGTAGGGTCGCTGGAATCTGGTGATTTCATGTTGTTTTTTAGATTGTTGGAGGAGTTCTTGCCTTGGTGTCTGCCCATCTCTTCCTTTAACTGCTCTATATTGGATCTTCTGGTACCAGGTCAGGTTCCCTTGTTGGGCAGGGACTTCACTGACAGAAGGTCTACCTTTCCTCAGGCAGTCTATTGAAACACAGGCACTCCCTCCTGCTGGGTTGCACTCACAGCCCCGGCCCAGCATCCAAGAGAGCTGCTCTGGGGAGACCTTGTGGTCCCAGGGGGAAGGGGGGAAGAGAGGAAGGTGTACCTGGATGAAGGCTGGGATGGGATTCGGGAGAGCTCCGCAGGGTGGAGTCACCACTGCAGGGTGACCAGAAAGTTGAGGGGGCGGGGAAAGTCTGAATTCCTCCTAGCCAAAGCCCTCGGGCCAGGAGCAAACTCACCCCTCCTCCAATGGATGTCTGCTAGAAGATCACTGTCTCTTGCTGGCCAGGAATGTGGCTGAGCTGAGCACAGGAACTGCCCCTGCCCGGCTGAGCCCACAGCCTAGGCTCAGAGTGCCAGGGACCAGCTCTGGGGAGATCTTGTGGCCCCAGGGGGAAGGTAGAAAGAGAGGAAGGTGTACCTGGATGAAGGCTGGGATGGGATTCGGGCAGCTAATATTTTTTTTATGTGTGAAACAAATTTTGTACAACTTAAGAAGGAGAAATAAAATGAATATACTGAACTATCCACAGAATAAGTATAAGGATACACTTAATGTCTATATACTTAGATGGTCTGTATTGTGCAAATAAAAATCCGATTTTTGTAAGATAGCCTAAATACAACAGGGGAAAATGATGTAGAGATCAGATAAATACCTTTCAGAGACAAATATGAAAGCAATACTGTCTTTATATTTGGAAATAAAGTATTCAAATTTAATAAAAAAATTATTAAGTTCATGCTCATCCTGATACTTTGCTATAAGAAAACAGAATCACAGTATGCACAGTATGTGTTGATTTTTCTTATTAATGCTTAATAATTATACTCTGGTGACATATTTCTCTCTTTTATTTTGATACATTTTAAAACTTGTCACTCTATCAGTTTGCTTATAGAAATCTTCCATTAAAATTCTTTGTATATTCAAATTTGTTCCTTCTTCTGGTATACTTTTCACTTTAATATCTTCAAAATGTGTACACCTTTAAGCTCCTTTGTAATTTTCATAGACTTTTTAGATAGTGTTTTTAAAAAAATTATTTATTTTACATCCTTGTCTCAGTTTCTCCTCCCTGCTCTCCTTCCACCCCCACCCCATCCACTCTGTTCCCACACCCCCAAGGCATTTCTCTGAGTATCAACAAAACACAAGTATCAATAAGGTTGATACTCTTATGAGTATCAACAAAACATGGCATATCAAGTTGCAATAAAAACTAAGCACCTCCCCATATATTAAGGATAAAAAGGGTAACCCAATAAGAAAAATAAGGTCCCAAAGCCAGCAAAAGAGTTGTAGATAGCCCCTGTTCCCACTGTTAGGGATCCCACAAGAGTATCAAGCTACACAACTTTAATGTACATGCAGAGTGCCTAGGTCAGCCCCACCCAGGCTCCCTGATTGTTGGTTCAGTCACTGTGAGCCAATAAGGGAACAGGAAAGTTAGTTCTGTGAATTTTCTTGGGTGTCCTTGACTCTTCTGACTCCTAACATCCTTTCTCTCCCTCTTCTGCAAGATTTCAAGACCTCTGTGTAAAGGTCTATATCTGGTTTCATTAGTTGATGATTGAAGCCTCTCTAATGACAATTGGACTAAGCACCAAACTATGAGTATAGCAGAGTATCATTGGTTATTGCTTCATCGAATTTTCCCCTCCTGTCGTGTTTGCTTCTATCCTAAATCGCTGAATCATCCAGCCTGTTGGTTCTGATGCTCCAGGCAATCCCAGTTTCAGGTGTGGGATTACACTCTTGAAAAGGGTTTTAGACTAGATTGGTAATTTGTTGGCCATTTCCTCCATCTCTGGGCAACCCTTGCCCCAGCACATCCCATAGGCAGGACAGACTAGTTTGAAGGTTATATGGCTGGGTTGGTATCCAAATATCTCCACCTGAAGTCTTGTCTGATCACAGGGGATTACTAGTTTAGGCTACATTTCCACTATTGCGAGGAGTCGTGGCTGGGGTCATCCTTAGAGATTCTAAAGAGATTCCCTTGCACTCACTGTGTCTTTATACAACATAGTGCTGAATTGCTCTCCTTTTCAGTAGTCTCTTTCACTACTCTTCTCCTCTGTAGCCCCCAACTTGATAAAACCCGTTTCCATCTTCACCCTCATGAAATATCTTCTATTTCTCCCTCCCAGGGAGATCTTGGAATACTCCCTATAATGCTCCTTGTTACCTTATCTCCCTGGGATTGTGGACTGGGGCATAGTTATCATTTGTTTACAGTGAATACTTTCTAAATGTACCCAGTTTTTGACATGTCATACTCTGGCTAAACTAGGGAAATTACTGCAGCTCAAAAAGAAAGTCACAGAAGAAACAATGCAAACATATTTTTTAGAAAATAAATGGGTGGCAAACACAAATCTAAGGGGATTTTAGTAAAATCCTTATTAATGAGAAGGCATAGGTTTATTTAAAAATATTTGAAGATTTCCTAAATTCTTGCAAGACTTTGATTCAGGATAAACTAATTGGCATAGAAAAGAAAGTAGAAGAGCATACTCATGAGAATCATGGGATTCATATTATATTTGAAGGACTTAGCTTAATATCAAAATACACAAATATTGAAATAAGACTTTTGGAGTTGCATCCTCTCCAACATGTTTAGGATATCCAATAATCAGATAATACTCATAAATCATCTCATTGAGTGCTGCATAATTTTTCTTTTTGTAGCTCAAAATGCTTTCATGGAAAGAAATGTTCTTATGGCAGGTGCACTTTCAATCCATGACAGTTTTCCACTGAAATAAATCAACTATGAATCTATGCTAACAAACCTGTGTACTTGATAATTATGCAACTGAATGTGTTACATAATTTTTCTTTGAACTCACCTAGTCAATATCTCCCTGACAGAATCTCAACAATTGCTACAAATTCAATTCTCACTGATTTTCTCCAGTTTTCTAGCTATAGAAAAGAATTCTTCAGTAGTTAATGAAATCAACTTGCTTTTAATGTTTTCCACCACATGGTTTCAAAGCAGCTTTAAAGGTGTGTTTATTGTGAAATAAAATGTTGGAAAAGAAAACCAAACAATTCAAATTTAGCCATGCATTTCTGAATAATGAGAACCCTTCTTGAGCATACATCTGGGGATTTCTCTTTGTACCATCAAATTCGAGTGCACTTACTTATACAAATGCTGTAGGTAAGCAATAGAGGTAGATATTCAACCTACAGCAGTCAAGACACTGACACAAGAATCTTCTTCCAGTATATGGGTCACACTTGTAATTCTTTTAATAGTAAGAAAAATACTTTCTACACTAGTAATTAAATAAACTTGAAAATATATAAAACAGAAGAAATTGTTTTTGATCACTAATGAATGGCTGACCCTTTATTTTACTTTAATTTATTTTATTCTGAGATGGGGTATCATATTCACTGTGAGAAAGAAGACCTGTAATTCTCATCTTCTTGTTTCCACTATCCAGATATGGGAATTGCAGTCATGCAACAATGAAGTAAATGGATGTTGCTACAGTTATATGTACCTAAAAAAGCTGTATATTTGTTCAAAATACATGAAAATTAAAACATAAGAAATATGTATAATGAGGCATTACACAAGCTATGGCTTTAAAAGATTATCATGATTATTCTATGAAAGCTGCATTGAATTCAGTAAGTTCATGAAGAAGCAAGTTACAGAATATTGCTAAACTAACTGAGAAGGAAGGGAACTGCTACCAGTTCAAGAAAAGCAGTTTCTCACTCTCTCTCTCCCTTTTCTTTCCTTTTAATTTTTTAGAAACTACATCAAAGGCTTTTTCCTCAGTGCACCAAGGATCCTCCAAAATTTCATAATTAGGTATAACTGACTGTATAGTACTCAATATTTCAAAGCTACAGAAATATGTATTGTAGACATACAAGTTTAGTCTTGCTAATTTTAAAATGCTCACTGAAGTTTGACATATACTAAAGTAAGAGGTATTCTGTTTATTCTTTTCCTTTTCTTAAATTTTAGCATTAGCAAAACTTGGTAATCTTGTGTGACGTGAAAGATTACCAGAGTCTTTATTTTTATTATTGATTAACCATTGCATAGATCTACATGCATTTAAACACTATAAATATAGCAACACAAGCAGGAGGAATCACTCCATTTGCTTATCTCTGGAAAGACAGTGGTTACTTTCTACTCTCTCTCACTCTCTCTCTCTCTCTCTCCCCTCTCTCTCTCTGTGCACACACACACACACACACACACACATACACACACAGAGAGAGACAGAGACAGAGAAAGACAGAGAGGATGTTGGGAGATTTCCCTGTTGTTTTCAATTTAGCCACCCTTTAAACTTAATGTTCACAGCATAATCATTTTCAATGAAGTACAAGTCTTATATAATTATCCCAATGTTTCCTTGGTATTTTTTGGTCCCTTATAAAAATTATGGTCAGTTCTACTCCAATGCATTATGAAATGATTAAAATTCACACTGTTCCAGCTCACACAGGCGGAAACTTCTTCACGCCTAATCCACAACTTGGAATATTGATCTTTAAAAGCTTCATGGTATCTGGAATCATAACACACTATGTCATTAGTTTATATGGTTTCTGCTCAAATATAAGATTGATTGTCCTGTTTGCAATCAAGAATCTTTGATTACTGAAAACTACAAATGAGATTCTAAGATGATAAAGTAAGTATGAAGATGAGTCATCACTCCTGGGTTGGTCATTCTTTCTAGTTTTTTCAGTTTTAGATCTTTTTAGTTGCAAGAACAAAAATCTATATCTATACATACATTATATTGTCATATAGTATATATTTAACATTCACATATATGGCAGAATTGTGCTTCCAAAATACATTTTCTTTTGCATATGCTCTTTCAGTTTCTTGAATTTTTGAATTATATTTATATTATATGATCATGCAATTATTATATCTCATATTATTTACTTTATCTTTTCAGTCCTTGAACACTATGTTTTATAGAAAATTAACTTTTAAAGTTAGTAACTGTCTTAGGGGTTTATTGTTGTGAAAAGAAAACATGACCAAGGGGAACTCTTTTAAAAAACATAATTCTCTTTTTGATTCATTGGGAATTTAACATCATATACCTTAACCCCACTAATTTCCTAATACTTCTATGTCTGCCATCTACCCATGTGCCCTTATTCCCCCAGAGAAAAAGAAATATAATAACATTTTTTTTGAATTTATATTTTAAACAGTCCACTTCATTCCCAGTCCTACCTGCCTCTCTACCACATATCTGCTCATCCTGTTGCTGCTGGAGCTGTAGTATGTCATGCAGGATACATTTTTTCACAAACAACTTTATTTTCAAATGTTTACACAACTCTTAGAAAGGAAAACATCTATCTGGACTTGGCTTACAGCGCTGAGACTTAGTCCATATGTAATGGCAAGAACCATGGGGTGGCATCAGGGCAGGCATGGTGCTGGAGAAGGAGCTAAACGTTCTGCATCTTTCTCTGTAGGCAACAGGAAGAGATTGTTTATAAAAAATAATAACAGAAAATTTGAAGGCAAATGGATGGAACTAGAAAAAAGTAAATATCCTGAGTGAGGTAATCCAGATGCAAAAATCACAAATAATGTGTACGTACTCACTACTAAGTGGATATGAACTCGAAAGTAAAGGGTACCCAGGCTACAATCCACAGACTCAGTGAGACTAGGTAACATGGAAGGCCTCAGTGTGGATCTCCCTGGGATGGGGAAATAGAAGAGATCTCCCAGTGGACTGGGCACCAGTGGGCATGGAAACTTGCCCTCTCAGGTGTGGGATTGGGCAGATGAGGAGAAGGCTGAAAGGAATGACAGATGAGGAGTAGGCTGAAAGCTACAGAAAAGGGTAGCTTTTCAGGGTTCAGTACAAACCTGGTGCAAAAGAAACTTCCAGTAGTCTACAAGGATGGCACCAGCTATGACTCCTGTTAGCAGTGGATACATTGCCTAACTGGCCACTCATTCATTGTGATCAGCCTGGTGATGACCTGGACTGTCAGCAGAGTCTTCAACTAGTAACTGAGGAAGCAGATTCTGAGACCTAAGACCAAACAGTGGGCAGAGCTCAGGGAATCCTACTGAGAAGAGGGAGGAATTACAGTAAATGGGGTCAGGGGCATTGCAGGAAAGACTAGTCTTCCTCATGGGAACTCACAGCACCAACAACAAGGGAGACTGCATGGACCGACCTAGTCCCTTTACATATATGTGATAGTTGTATAGCTTGGTCTATTTGTGGGAGCCCTGACAATGCCAAAACAAGTTGTCCCCGGTGTTTTGGCTAACTCTTGGGAGCCTACTTCTCATGATGAATTCAGGGGAGGTGTTTAGTCTTAAGGCAGTCTTATAAGGTAGTGCTGACTGATGTCTATGGGAAGCTTGACCTTTTTTTTTTTCCTGAGACAGGGTTTCTCTGTAGCTTTGCAGGCCTTTCTGATTGAATACCAAGTGGGTGAGGCAAGGGAAAGGAGTAGAAAGAGAGTAAAGAGGAGATTTTTTAGTTGGTTTATAAAATAAATAAAGAAATTATTAAAATTAATAATTAACAAATTAATAACAAAGAAATAACAGCAGACATTTACACTATTAACTATTTCATTTTAATTAAAATGAACAATAAATTTCAATAAATATAATATAACTGACAGAAAAAAGGTACTATCACACAGTTTTACTACTCATAAAAAATAAGGAAAACATCACTAATATATGTATATATATAATTGTATAGAAATAATTATATCCACAGTTATGTGAATATATACCTAAAATATATTCATGTATGAAACAAATAAATTGTCTTTCACATAATCAATCAAGAGATAAACTGTTTTCAAAACCTGCCTGTGTTTCATAAATGCTTCAGTGTCATGTGTTCTATTACTTGTTTTGTTGATACATTTATTAATGCTTCAAAATCTCCAAAGTTGCTTGCAGATAAATACAGAATTTGATAGATAAAGATAAAACTTAAATGGAGGACAAATAACAGCCTGTTTAAAGACAAAATGTTTGGAAGACAAATAAAGAAATAAATAAAAAGAGAAAGTATGTCCAAGAATGAGGCAGGGCAGTGGAGCAAGGACAAGCAAGCACATGCAAACTCACAATGAATAAGCAAAACTGGCCAAAACAACAACATGCCAGCAGCTACTGCCAGTCTCAAAGGCAACCAAAAATGTTCCTGTAGCATCTTAATTTCCCTAGCCCCATCAAATCCCCCATCTGTATTGCAATCTCTTGGGATCTGTGTCATTGGCTATGCGTGATAGGGGAGTTCAGCCAATCACATTCTGTTCCTATGGCGTGTCGCCCTTAGGCAAAAGTTTACCTATAAACCTAGCAAGTGCGCTTCCCCTAGCCCTCTCTCTTGCCTGGCTTCTGCGTCCAGACGGATCGTTGGGATTCTGGTGTAAGTCTTCCCTCTGTTTATTAAAGCTGTATATTTTGTCTTAAGCTAATCTGTCGGATCTTTTATTATCAATCGCACCAGGCCCCTTCATATGTGTCTTCCCACTACCTGTCCCCTGGAAAATGGGGATTGCTACAGGCAGCAGAAACAAGCCTGCAACAACAGATACCCAACGTACATGGACTTTTCCTTTCGCTTGCTTTTTGGGTCATCATTACCCTCTTTTGAACATTTTTTTTTTCTTTCTGCCCAGCTGCTGTTCCCATCCCAACTCTCCGCCGGCATCTTGAGTTTGCCCCTTTGAGCTGTTTTCAGTGAATTGACCCTATTCCCTATTTTTGTTTTCTAAGCCCTTGGTGAGTTGGAACTTTAATTCCTAATGTTAATTTTCTTTACCTTTCCCTCTTAGTCTTCCTGGTTAGAAACTCTCCATCGTGACTCATTTTGTCTTGGTACCTCCACATAAGGGCTGACCACCCAGGAGGCAGAACCAATAAAGGACCCTCTGATAGGTCCTTTTTGCCTGGAGGCACTGTGTAAGTATATGGCCATGGCTTAAACCTCAGAAGTCCCTCACTATAAGCAGCACACACCGTCCTTGAAAACTACTTCCCCTTTCCATTTTGCCCTTGTCCTTGTTTGGACTCCCTTGTGGCCTGAGAGCAACTGATGATATTTGCCGGGGCTACTTTCCAGGAGTGTCTGGAGGTTCTCCTGCTTTACGGGGATTCCCTATCACTCTTGGGAGTATAGACTGTTGAACTTCCTCTCCTAGTCTCATTCTCGACTAATCCAGTTATGTAACCACCTATTAAAGGCCATTGGGGCTGTGACCAGTCTCTTAATTCATAGAAATGCTTTGACTGTTTGACTATGATTGAATCCCCATTCCCTTTGGGATTGGAATGTTCTTCTCAGAGAACTACTTCCACTAGCTTGATGCTGGAACTAAGCTCAGGGACCACGATTGAGTTGTCACCCATGTCTTTGGCTGCCTTCTTTTTTGCTGCCCAAACTCACTGGCTCCTCAAGGGGCCCATCACGATTGGTGCCCCTAAATAGGATGATGGGGCCTTTCCTTCTCCACCAGCGCTGCCACCACCCCCTCACCGAAGTTGGCAAGTGTTCTGCGAATCCCATGCGAGGGCTGCTGCCCCGGATCTTGCCCACCATTTTCTCCTCTTCCTAGCCTCCCACCATAATATGCAGAGCTTGGAGCAGAAGCTGCCTTGTCTCGCTGTTTTGCTGAGTTATTCCTGCAGCACTTTGAAGCTGAGGTGACCCAGGCCTTAGGCTCAGTCTCGTCAACTGTCTTAGCCCCCATCGAGCCCTGGTGTGGAGATTGCACCACCACATGACTTGTCCCTTGACAGCTGCCGGGTGGGTGGGCTCCTGACTGTGGTGGACCCATCTTTGTCTTCTGAGGACCAGGCTGGCCTTTCCTTCCTCAGTCTCTTGCTCCTTAACAATGTCTTCAAAGCCAAAGCTCAGGAAATGCTTTTCCCTCCGTTCAGTGGGTCACTCAATCAGAGAATCTTTATGAGGCATCCTGCAGTGGCAAGTGGCTGTTGACACTTCCTTCCCAGCTGTGGCTCTGGAGATCACATCAGACCCTCCAATCCTAGGTGGAAACAGCAACTCCAACCTCTCTGGTGGTGCTGGGACAGTTGGCAGGGGATTGACTGATAATGGCACACCCTCTGGAGAGAGAAGGACTCACCCCTTTGAGAGACTGAGTTGTGGAGGGGAAACCTTGAAAGACAGAACATGAATGGTACAGAGAGAAGAGCGCTTGGAGTTTTTCATACTACTCTAGGCATCCTGGCTCAGACTCAGCATTCCCTGTTCTACTATAACTGATGTCCCCACAGCCACTTCCCTAGAGATGCCTGACAGGGAGCACACATTTGTGGTTAAGGTAGACGACCCTTCAGAATACATTCTGGAGACAAGTGATGCACTTCAAGTGAAGGCCTGGGTGTCTGACATCCAGGAGCACCTAAGCCCAGGACCCTGCCCTGCTATCAGCCCCCAACCGGTGATCCTTCCCCTAGGCCCTGTGACCTCCTTCCTCACAAAAGATAAACAGGCGGCCCTGGTTGCCTTGCCTGAATCATTCAGAGAGTCTGTCCAGCCAGGATATGCTGCTGGGAATCAGCAAGAGTAACGACCTCCTGTATCAGTAAGATTACGGGAGCTTTCTGACCGGCTGTCAATGTCCTTTTCCCCTAGTTCTCCTTCCATTGCTGCCTTCCACTTGGAGTCAATGGAACTGCTGCCTCTGGAATTGCCCCCTCACCTTCCCATTGATGAGTGGCCCCAGCAGGGACAGTCCATCTCCTCTCAACCCCCTCCCCTTCCCTGGATATTCCAGAAGCAGAGACAGGGTTCCTTTTCCAGAGGGAGTCAGAGGGCACTGAAGGAGATCAGCCCCTCTCATGCTATCTTTGGCTCTATGGCAAGCTCTCTAGACTCAAGGATGCCCAGTTAGCGCTGGAAGGAGGCGCTGGCTCCTCTAATGTCTTCCTGATACATTAGAATAGGACAAAACATGGTGAATATGTCAGCAGTTTCAACTTCCAGGGCAAGGCCAAAGACCGCATTTGTCATTGAATGAGGAGGGTTCAGTGCCAGGCTCGACCTCTCTGGCTCCAGTCCATTTTCAACATGCTTGAGCACTTCCAGGTGCATCCCATCCCTGTAGAGTCTGGAGGCTCCAATGATATTGTCTTTGTCAGCTGTGTGCCCTTCTAATGACAGTCAGGTTGGGAGCAGGCTGGAAGCCATGCATGAGGCTTCCCCAATTATTCATATTTTAAGCAAGTACTCACAATGTACCATGTAGTTTTAAATGCGATTCAATTGGTACTCTTTGATGAAGGCAGTCATTGAGCCCTCAATGTTTCTCCAATGATGCTATGCTTATGATGATGCAGCAGAGACCCAAGCTCACACAAATTTGCAATTTGGACTTAATGTTACCCTTGATATGCTACTTGCCATAGACAGTACACTGATACTATCTCATAATCCGTGACTGGCTTACATGCTTGTTTCCAACAACTATCTGACCTAGCCTTCAAGACCCGTAAACTTTATACACCCAGTACAGTGTAAACTACTTCCACAATCTTGTCCAGCAGACTGTGGAAACATTTCCTGAATTTTTGACCCATGTCACTGAAACCGTTAAAAAGCTCGTCCCATCTGCCCTACCAAGGAAATCCTTACTAAACAGCTAACCTGGAAGAGACTCAATGTCATCGCACCTGCTGGAAATGAAAATATTTGTAAGTGGACCCTTGTCGCCTGCAATGTTGACACACAGAACGGTCCCATTTCTGCCCTTACAGCTTCCATCAATCAATGCAGCAGACCAAAAGCACAGTAACTAATGACAGTGCACTTCTAGCCAATCACAGAGTGCTAGCAGTGACTGCTAGTTTCAAAAGGGCCAATGAAAACGGTCCCTGTGGTACCTTCACTCCCCTAACCCTATAGCCCCACACCGATCTTTTTTTTTAAAATAAAGAGCTCCTGTGTCTTTGCCTTCATGACTCCTCACTCCTTGCCCTCTGGAATATGGGACTCACACACCAACAGGCAGCAATAACAAGCCTGCAACCCAGGAGAAAAACAGCCAGAATAGACTGTAGCAGGAATAGCTCATGCTATTAAGAATTGACCAAAACCATTCCTGGAGTTGAACCCTTATAAACCTAGCATTTAGAGTGGAAGGCTAAAGGGAACAAAGAAACACACGAAAGAAAGGAGACTTGTTGGTCATCTTTAATTAGTCTTAGGCTATTTTTCCTACTCTAAATCTCTTTCATTTAATAATTGGAAGTAAATTGCACTGTTTGTCATAATTGTTAATTGCATAATTATTATTAATTTCTTTCCTTCTATGTTCATTAATTTGGCTTAAAAATTAAAAGCAATTTAAACTGTATCTTGCCCTAAAGAACCCCTACTATAATTATGAGTACGAAGTGGCCATGAATTTGTCAAAGATACTTCAGGATAATGGAATGAACATTTATTATGCTCCTGATATCTCAAAATTCTAATTTTAATTTCAAAATTTGTGTATTTATCTAAAAGATGTAATGAAAATACTTTATTTTAAAAAATTTCATAAAGAATTACCAGAGCCTACTAACAATTATTTTAATCTAAATGTGAGAATATTAATCAGCTATAGTTTCAGAAAGTACTAATTTCATAAAGTAGGCCATTATAAAATTATGAAATGTAAGTAATTTTTTAATAAAAATTGTCAGAGTGTGATTTATCTATACCTTCTAGTTAATATCAGTCTCTAGGTTGAGTTTTACCATCTTCTTAGATTTTTGTGATTTCATAGATGACTCAATTCTTTTTTTGTAAAACTA
This sequence comes from Myodes glareolus, assembly GCF_982192425.1. Lineage (NCBI taxonomy): Eukaryota > Metazoa > Chordata > Mammalia > Rodentia > Cricetidae > Myodes > Myodes glareolus. Next base: position 69,758,347 of record NC_142037.1, on the reverse strand, counting down.
TAGATTTAATTTACTTCTGCACATACTCCAGGTACACCTTCCTCTGTTTTAAACTTCTCTCATAACTTTATCTTTTCCTTTATTTTTTCTTCTATCTCTCTTACTAGAAAGGATTATTTAATACCAAGTAGCGTTTTTCAGTAACAATGTTCATGTTCTTTAGAGTTATAGAATGGTAGAAATTGAGTACTGACATGTTGGGATTGAACTTCTTGATACATAGACTAGAGAGGAAGATATTTAGTTTAACTCAAGAGACAAACACTGAATTTTATACATATGATAATAAACATCTTAATTTTTTTATGTTTATTATTTCATAACAAGGCATATTCATTGTAGAATATTTAGGCACACAGTAAAGATGTGTCTCTGCCTTTGGCATCTTCTGATTGGTTTAATAAAGAGCTAAACTGCTAAGAGCTAGCAGGACAGGATAGGTTTTTTTTTTCTGGAAGAGAGAGAAAGAGTAGGAGGCTCTGAAAAGGTAGGATATACGGTACAGAATAGAGATAACCAAGCCATGTGTTGGAATGTAGATTAAAAGAGACAGGTTAATTTAAGTAATAAGAGCTAATTTTAAAAGATTCCTAAGCTAAGGCCAAGCTTTAATAGTTAATATTAAGCCTATCATTATTGTGCAGCTGGCCATCCCAGAAAAGATAGTCTGATTAAAAAAAAGTTTGTTATAAACGTTCATAGTTTCCCCAATATGTTAGCACTGTGGATCTATGAACTAGGTGATAAAACACATAATAAGTTAAACATGAAAGGATAGTTAAACTCATTCTTTTGTGGTGTCTTTTATGCCATTTGTCCAAGGGGACTCACCAGATGTCCTGTTTGGAACTTTTCTATAGCTATATGATAAAATAGTTTTACTTAGGTGTGCATGTTATTTATTGAAAAATTCCAGCAGATCAAGTTCTTCTAATAGAGACAGTGTTTGTTTTCAGTTTGTTGCTGTGATAAAACACCAGAGACAACTTGGATAGGCAATAGTTTATTTGGTTTGCTATTCCAAGTCATAATCCATCACTGAGGGAGATGACTCTTTGTCAATAGTATATACTGCTGATTAAGAGAATGTGAAATATATTATTAATATGTAAGTTCTGAAGTCCACAAACAGCTTCATGGTAGTATGAATAGGAATATACTCCATAGGATCTTCTATTTGAAAGATTTATCATTAGGGAATAGTACTACTTCAAAGAGATTTGGAGTATATATTCTTTTTTGGGTAGGTGTGGCCTTGTTGGAGGAGTGTTACTGGGCAGGGGCTTGGGGTTTCAGCAACTCAAGCCAGTCTGAGTGTTCATCTCTTCCATTTGCCCACAGATTCAGAAGATCTTAGAATCTTAGAATCTTCTCCAACAATGTGTCTGCCTGCATGCTATGACACCTCCTGCCTAGCTGATAATGAATGAAACCTATAAAACTTGAAACAATCCTCAATTAAAACTTTCCTTTATATCAACTGATATGGTCATGGTGTCTCTTCACAGCAATAAAACACTGATATAGATATAACAGTCCTGACCATTTTTCTTGTTTACAGAATGAGGACTTTCAGACTTTGAATTATTAAATCAGTTTAGTGATTTAAGTGAGGATTAATGGACTGTACTAGTCAGAACATTCAAGACAGTGGTGTTGAGAGCAATGTACATTAAGAAGGCCTAGCTCAGGAGTTTTCAGTGGAAAATTATATTAGTAAGTGGCCTAGAGACTGTTTATGTGATATTTTCATGAAGAATGTGGATGCTTTGGGTTTCACCTCAAAAAATATATACTCCTGAGGATAAATTTAAGAATTTGAAATTAACGGAATAGGAAGAGGTGATCTCATATCCTCCCAGTATTTTCTGTGTCTAATGGTTATTGATGGTCACTGATGCACATTAATAATGAAAATGAGCAAGCTGAGCAGGAAAAAAATAGAAAAATGTACAGTTTGAAGAGAAAAGGAGCAACAGGAAGTGTAATGGAGCTCGTGGAGACAGAAAACTTTAAAGGAAAGCCTGGTACTAAATAGAATAAAGGAAGTGATAACCTCAAGGTAATGCACACCCAACTAAGCTTCAAACTTATAAAAAGGCATTGAGGAAAAGCTTAAGCCGTGAAGAAAAAATATGCAAAAAGATGAAACAGATGTAATTGAACAAGTTTTCCATGTTCCAGCTTTAGCAAGCAGCAAATCTTGGCAGCTTTGGCTTTAGAGTAAAGGGTACAAGAAGAGGTTATAGACTCTCCCTCCACATCTAAAGAAATCTGCTGAGGCCAGGCATGTCTCAGGTATGTACCTACATGGAGGCCCAAAGAGGACAATGTGTACAACTCTGAAAGTAAAGCCTTAATTTATTAGAGACCCAAAGATGTTCGGGATATCAGGGTACCAGAATCATGGGATACCTGCAAGAGGGCACTGGTAACATGGTGTGAAACAAGCCCAATAGAGAGAAGACATTTACAACCAACACAGGTGGAAGAGGGGAAGATGTGAAGAACAGTTTGACATCAGATATTGATGTGCGCAATTTAAAGTTTTCTGTGATAGTTTTAGTTCTTTCTTTGATCCAGTATTTCCTCACTAAGGTTCCTATCCTTCCTTTAGAAATGGTAATATATATTCTGTTCCATTTTATATTGTAAGTATGTGATCTGCTTTTTCTTTTAGATTTTACAAATGGTTGCAGTTTAGAGATTGCTTTGAGTTTCAGAAGAGACTTTGAACCTTGGACTTTTATACCATGTAAAATGAGTTATAGACTATTGGGACTAGAGAAGATGGACTGAAGGAATTTTTTGCATTATGATATGGCAGCTATCCTATGCTTGCCAGGGAGTGGAATGTGGTTGATTAAATAGTAATGTCACCCATAGGCTCACATATTTGAATGTTTGACCCCTTGAGAATGGTGTTACTTGAGAGGGATTAGTGGGCTATGACGTTGTTGGAGGATGAATATCATCAGGGGAGGGTTTGGTGTTTTAATGCTTAAGTAAGGCCCAATATCTCTTTTTTCTAGGTCTGCCTAAATGCTTCCACACTTCTTGCAACACTTCCTATCATGCTTCCTGCCATGCTGATATTGGACCAAACCTCTGAAACTGTAAGCCAACGTCAATGAAATACAATGAAATACAACCCCAATGAAAACCCTTTATTAGACTCGTCATGGTAAAGATGTCTCTTCAAAGCAACAGAACCCTAAGGAAAACTCTAACTCCAGCTCCAAGAGATGTGTTCCCTCTGACTTCTGTGGCCAACTGCATTCATGTCCATAGACTCACATTCATACACATATGTATGAATGAAAAATAGGCCCTTTAAAAAATAATTCTAATTTTATTAGAACTTTTTATGTGACTGTAAAGGTATATTTCTACATGACTATTTACTGATAAGCTTTTGTTGAAACTTTTCATTTAAAAACATAATAAAATCACATAGGTCAGCTTTCTAAGAGTTAAATATTTATAGCTAGAGAACATTTAAAGCTATTTCCAAACCTTACATTTTTAGCTTGCTGTGTAGGCATTGTTTGTTCAATTGTTTATTTTTATATAAATAGAATTGATAATACATGTGACAAATACAACAAAAATTGTATTCTTCTGAACCAAATAGGGTTTATTTTTATCTTTTCTAAGAAATAAAAATATTTATATTCTTTAAATGCATTTCACTATTTATAAACTTTATATGTATTTAGCTAACAATGCATCCTTATCTTTAAAAAGGTGTGTCCTTTTGTATAACTGGCAAAATTATCTCCTTTTATTTTACACCATTTAATATGCTAACTGTATCTGTATGCTATACAAGAGAAACAAAACAAGAAAATAAATAAAATTAGGTAACACAGAATGTGTTTCCATTTCAAATATATATGCATGCAAGTTTCAGGGGGTTATCATTTTCAAAGGTCAGTGGGTGAGAAGTATAGAAGATGATTCCTCTATCTTTTCCAGATCATTAAAATAAATATATTTTTCTATCACTACATACTTAGTGAGAACTAATGGTAGTGTTATATTGAGCATTATAAAGGATGGCAAGAAGTTTATGATCGCTATTGTTTTTGAGATGAATCCTAATGGATTCTTTCCTCAATTACCAACAATAAAATTTGTTGTACTGTGTTTTACTTTCTTGCTTTTGTGTCGATTTCATCTACTTAGTCTCTTCAGAGGTATAGTTATATCTCTACTAAGGCTTGTATTTCTAGTAACTTACTCAGAGACTAGCTTAGAGCAAGTGCTGAATAAAATGTGCTCTGTGGTTGAGTAATGATTAAATGACAATTAGATTTTTCATTCTAAAAACTTAGGGGTTAGTTGAACACATTTAGCATCTGCTTGAAGCAATCTAAGGCAGCTCAAAAAGTAGCATAGAGCATTGAGTAGAGTGGATAGATTGGCTTTATTACATTTGAATGTATAATTTATAAATTATGTAAAATTACATAATTGCATAAAACTGGAATTTTCAGTCAACCTACTAAGGAAATCAAATATTAGATCTCTTAAAAGTTTAAAATGGTTCACTAGAAAGAACAAAGACAAGTGTGTTCATACCTTAGAACAAAGTGCTGCATTATTTTTAATCCTACATTCCCCTCTTTTTCTTGCTATTAACTACCATGACTAAATATATCACATTAATTTTAGGTGCAATATCTGAAGCTTAAAGAAACTTATTCATTTTACAAATTGAAATTAATTGCATTTTATGTAAAACTAAATTCTTTGTAATGCATCTAGTCAGGAAGATGACTCTATAGAAATCAGAATAAAAGAGTTATTTTATACAATTATTTTTTATTCTATTGTTGTCATCACAATCTTGCCTTAATTTGTAAATTAGATTTAGTTTAATGCATTTATATAAGGATGAGAATGCCTACATATATTCTCTATGTAGAAATTAGCATAAATACCAAGTTCAAAAGTATAAAATGTGGCATGCTCTACACAAGGAGTAGGAGGAGGGTGTTGACAGAAATTTCTGTCCTGTCCAGCCCCACAGTCGCTCAGGCTCAAAGAAACAAACAAGAGGTCTACATTAATTATAAACTGGTTGACCTATTAAATCTGGCTTCTTATTAACTCTTACATCTTAAATTAATCCATAATTTTTGTCTGTGTTAGTCACATGACTTGGGACCTTTTATCTGTGAAGAATTCTCAACATGCTTCCTCTGTGTCTGGGTGATGACTGCAGACTAAATCTTTTCTCTTTCCAGAATTTTCCTCTTCTGTTCATCCTGCCTATACTTCCTTCCTGTCTACTGGCCAATCAGTACTTTATTAACCCAATAAAAGTGATAAAGCTTTACAGGGTACAAGGCCATTGTCTCATAGCAGAAGGGGAAACCATACTCAAAATATATTGTGTGGGGAAAACAAAACTGTTCACAAAACAAAAAAAAATTTTTTCACTTGATCAGCAAATGAATGTTTTGAATGATAAGAACTAATAATTTCTTCTTTAAACTATTTTGTATGACATTTCCCTTTAGCAAAATAATAATTCTATCAATCATTTTAAGATATTAACTCAGTATAAAACCTCTCATGATCCTATCCTCCATCCCCTCTTCTATGTCCCCTCACCTTCAGTTTACCTAGGCAATCTCATATATTTCTCCTTCCTAGGGTGATCCATGCATCTCCTTTAGGGTCCTCCTTGTTACCTAACTTCTTTAAGGCTATGAATTGTGGCCTGGTTATCATTTACTTTCCATCTAATATGTACTTATGAATGAGTACATACCATTTTAATCTTTCTGGGTGGGTTACCACACTCAGGATGATTTTTTTTCTAATTCCATCAATTTGCTTGCAAATTTTATGATGCCATTGTTTTTTTCCAGCTGAGTAATACTCAATCATGTAAATGTACCACATTTCTTTTAAAATCCATTCTTTAGTTGAGGTGCATCTAGGTTGTTTTCAAATTCTGGCTATTATGAATATTGCTACTATGAACATAGTTGAGCAAGTGTACTTGATATATGATTGAGTATCCTTCGGGTATATTCCCAACAGTGGTATTTCTGGGTCTTGAGGTAGACTCATTACCAATTTTCTGAGAATCTGCTGTACTGATTTCCAAAATGGCTGTACAAGTTTGCACTCCCACCAGCAGTGGAGGAGTGTTCCCGCTACTCCACATCTGTTCCTACATAAAAAGTCATCAGTATTTTTGATCTTAGCCTTTCTGATAGATATAAAAAAAAACGCTCAGAATTGTTTGGATTTGCATTTCTTTTATGACTAAGGATGAGAGAACAGGTTGGAGTAGGGATCGAGAGGGAGAGCAAAGAAAGATATCTTGATAGAGTGTGCCTTTATGGGGTGAGGGAGAAACCTGTTGGTAAAGAATTTCCCAGGAATCCACAAGAATGACATGAACGAAGGCTACTGACAATAGTGGAGAGGATGCCTGAACTGGAGATCTTCCCTAATCAGATTGGTGACTACCCTAATTGTCATCATAGAATCTCCATTCAGTAACTGATTGAAAAAGGTGCAGAGATCGACATTCAAGCCCTGGGCCAGTCTTCAGGAGTTTAGTAGAAGAGAGAAAGGAGCTATTAAATCAGCCAAGGGAACCAAGATCATAATGGGGAATCCCATGGAGAGAGCTGATCTGAGCTCCTGGGACCTTATGGACTCTGGATCTACAGCTGAGGATCCTGTATGGGACCAGTCTAGGCTCTCTGCATGCCAGTGGCAGATGTGTTTCTTGGTCTGTACGTGGTACCCCCAGCCTTGAGACCAGGATCTATCCTTGGTGTGTGAACAAGCTTTTTAGAGCCCATTACCTTTGGTGGAATGCATTTCTCGGCCTTGGTATCAGGTGTGTGTGTGTGTTGGGGGGCTTGGTCTTGTCTCAGCTTGCATCAACTTGTCTCAAATGTATCAGCCTTTGTAGAGTCCCCATGGGAGACCTTACCCTTTCTGGGAAAAGGGGGGAAGTTGGAGTCAGGGGAGGGAGAGTGAGAGGAGGAGAGGAAGAGACACCTGTGGTTGTTAGGTACAGTGGATTAAAAATATATTTTTTTAATGAAAAAAAAACCTAGTGTAGATTTACTTCATTAACCTGAATTATACTCTAGGGAGTAAAAAACAGGCAGTTTATTCCTAATATATTTAAGCACAATATAATGTGGAAAAACATTTCCTGGTGTAACACAATCTGCTTTACACAAGGAAGCATAATTACATAGAAACTCAATTCAGGGTCAGTTCTCCCAAAAAGATGACTTCTAGAGATAAGCTTCCCAGACTAGCATAGAGGTCACCTGGCCTATTAACCACCTCTGATCTTGGTTGTGGGAGCTTAGGGCAGCCTCTGGCTCTCAAGATCATTTAGACTACTGCACACCATTGGCCATGGTTATAAGATCTTGATGTGGCCTTGCTAAACTGATAATGCAGATCACAAGGCTATGAACTAATTCCAATTCTCAGCTTTCTGTTTGGAAGAACAGGAGTTCTCCATCTTTCCCATTTGATAGACAATCCTATATGCTTAACGTTCTTGGTTGCTCTGGAGATCCCTGAATTCAAGAACCTTTCTGCAATACTCCCAACAGAGTTTTTGTTAAGTAGTTCATTAACTTTGAGGGAGACATTATCAGCCCAAGTGACACATTCTTTGTAAAGTATGCCTATAGACATATGTTCGTGTATATTATAGGGTAATTTTAAGTAAATATAAAACAATAATTTCCAATGTTTTTTAAGAACGACAAGGAAATAACAACTGCTAAGAAACAGAGAATTAATTTTCCCAAGGGATGAGCTCCCTGATTTGTTATCCAATATCAATTGGTCAACCTTAGAAATACGTCTGTAAGCAACAGTGAAAGAAGTCCTTGAGTTGCAATTTACACACACACACACACACACACACACACACACACACACATACATATACATATATGTAAACATAAAAACAATGGTTAAAGGAGAGGAAATTGTGAATTTGAGAGGTGGAGCAGGACATGAGAAAATTAGGGAGGAGAATAGATAGGAAAATCAGGTAATTAAATTTTAGTTTATCAAAGGATATAAAAGTTCATCTTAAAGAAAAGTGCAAATGTATTGCGAATTAAGCATAAAATGGCTCTTAAATCTTAACACAGATAATAATGTTCTTAAAATATTAAATATTGCTTTTTATCATGGGAATTTATGGTATATGTGTTTACATAATGTAGAAATTCATACTTAGTGTTTAAAAAGATATTTCAAAAAAAGATTTTTCCCATAGGAGACTGACAGAATTTTTATTCTTTATAAACACTGTAATTTTTTTCTTTTGAGACCTGCTTTCTCTTTGCTGTTTTTGAGCACACTTTGTATATCAGGCTGACCTTGAACTCAGAGATCCACTTACCCCTCCTTCCTGAGTCCTGGAATAATAGGTATGTGCCACAATTGTTTGGCATTATATATATAATTTATTTTTAAGGAAAGACTTTTTAAATTCATCAAAATATGGCTGTCTCGTCTCCTAGACTTTTCTTATCTTCTACTGTATGTCCGAATTGACTTTATCATAATGCGTGGCATAGAAAAGCAGCAGCACTGACAGCGTCAGTTTCAGTGGGAATTTGGACAGTCCACATATTCTCAATTCTGTATCTTCCCATGTCCATTCTTTGTTTAACATGGCTAACACCAATTCCATGTTGCTAGCATTTGTACATCTAGAAAATATACCTTAGAAAAATTCATTTATTTTTTATGTCATTCTCATCTGCTTATAAATGTTCTAGTTCATAATCTTCAACCATTCAGACAGTTAAGAAAAACTTGTTACTGTGGTCACTAGGAAATTTCAATAAAAAATTTCAGGTATCAAATGGGTGAGTAAGCAGGAAAGCAATTTTGGTAAGGTTCATGCAACACAAATGTCCACAATCATCACAAAAGACGTGAATCAGACACATCAAAGGCTTCACTGTTGCAAAGGGACCTATTTGGTGAAGAACATTCTCTGTAGTTTATTGCCTCTTCTTAGGACCAGTTAGCTCTGTTGTTGCAATGACATGTGTCCAGTGAACTGCCTTAAAGGGGTAAAGATGCATTTTGTCTCATGTTTATAAGGTTTCAGTAAATGACTAGCTTACTCTTATGCTCTGTTTCTATTCATAGGTAAAACTTCGTGGTATTAAAAGCTCATGGCTAAGTGAATCATCTTATAGTGGAGGGGAAGCAGAGAGGCAAGAGAGGAACATATCATGGGACGAGAGGCATTTGGGGAGTTATGACCTCAGTGACCTCCTACCAGGAACTATGTCCTGGCCCCTGCCTTCTACTAGTTCCAAGGACTCCATCATGCTTTGAAACAAACAAAAATGAGTTCACTGATTAATTAAAATCATTAAGATATAGAAAGATCCATGGGATTATATGCTGTCAACCTAAATCCCAATTTCAAATTTCTGGAGGAAATTAATATCAAAACCTTTACGATTATTGTGATTCCAGCATTTAACTTCCTGCAGTACATTCTCTGTAATTCAGTACGGATTAATAACATTCTGAAAGATTGTGCATCTTTGAGGCTGAAATGGGGAAAAATTGTGGGAAACATTTTAGTCTCTTGTATTCTAAGTGTTGCACGTAATATTTATTTCTTCCAAGGCAGAAATAGCTTTTAAATGAGCAGTCAACACTGGAGGCTCCACTTGATTAAGTTACTATAATCCAAATCATTTCTAAAGCCCATCAGTTTTTTGCACTTGCCAAACTGGTAATTGAAAATAGATGGAGTCAAAATCAACCCACACAAATCTCACACTTTTTTTCAAGTGGCACTGATTAATGAGATTTATTCAGAGACTCGATATTGCTTTGAATACTCAAAGCAAATATGAAAATTAGATCCATTGTTAAACATGTGTATGATAAATATAAAATCAAATCTTCCGATGTAACTTTGGATCATTTCCAGCATTCATCCAATGTAAATTACATTGAAATTTGATCAGAATTCATGTTTTCATAATACTCTGTACCACTGCTCCCTGAATCTGAGATTGCAATTATATTTGAACCAGGCAGCATCGTTAGTCTGATTGCAATCTCTAGAACTCCATGGCATCTCTACAGCTCCACTTATCTCTTCATACAGCAGGAAGGAGATATATCATCTTGATCTTTGAGGGGTAGTGAGCAATGGTTCAAAGGATTTGATACTTGCTTCTGGCTTTTGTAGAAGGTGATTATTATCCAATGCTGCTTTAATTTCAGAGATATTCAGTCCAAATATGTAATAAAAATATGCAAAATAAAAATACATAGTTTTGTTAGCTATAAATTTGAAAAGTATTTCTAAAGACAATTTGAAATATAAACATGATATTTAAAATAGGTTAGAGTAATTGAAAGATTATATGTAAGGCATTAATAGAAAGACCAACAATATTTTTAAACAAATCTATAATTATGTTCCCATTTATCTGTATTTTATTTTTCTTACTTGGTTTATTGTAAAATATAAAACCAAAAAGATATATAAAATATTGCATCTCATAGGCAACATCATAAGATTGGTTGAACTAATTACTGATCACTTTGGAGTTCTTAGAGATTGCTACTAGGTTATATAAACATTGTTCAGGAATGTAAGTCTGAGTACCAAATTGACAGGTATTCATTATGAAAGAAAAATATTCTAAAAAAAAACCTCTGGTGATCTTGTAAAACTTTTTGTTATCTATTTTAAATAAAATGTGTTCAGTCATCCTAAAAATTTTATTGTTTAAAAATAAGTACATGATTATTTATAGCCAAATTACTTGATTTCTTTTTATTTTCTTAAATTGAATTACTAATTCAATGCTTCTGTTCCTTTCTTTCCATGAACTGCTTTTTTGTCTACTACTTGCACTCAGGATTGAACCCTTCTGAAGCCCACTGAGACCCAGTTCCTTATTTCAACTTACATACATGTGTTTATGGTTTAAAATAAATGATATTTCAAATAAAGAATGTAACATTTTCTCAGTTTTTTTCTTAATATTAAAAATATGATACATATGGGTAATTATCTTTCATACTCAAATGTCACTTAATTAATTTCCAAACAGTTTATTATAGTATTTAAATTATTTATGTGCATTCCAAATTAAAGGCACTACTCTACTCACAGCATTATTGGCTGGCTATGGAAAGTAGGAGTGTATCTGATTGCTCCTGGTAATATATGGAATAATGTAAACATTGGCAAGTGTATGTGTCACGCAACCCCCCCCCCCCCCGGTCTGCACTCTAAGCACTAGAATCCAGTTCTCAAGGAGCTGGAGGTTGAGGAAACACACACAGAGACAGACCAACACATCAACACATGGACCTCCAATCGCTGGTACAAGAGCCCCCTTTAATAGCACCATGGAGGCTTAAATACCCAGCAGTCAATGGCCAACAGGTGAAAATCCCATCCTCTGATCCTCTAGGCAAGGCACAGCTTTTAGTAACTTCAATTAGAAGGCTCTAGCAGGGAAGAGCAGCTGAAGGCCAGAAACAGCATTGTTCCTTAAGACATTGGCAAGCCTAATGAGGCAGCTTCCTCTGTGAAATACATTTGGTAATATATGGAATAAGGTAAACATTGGCAAGTGTATGTGTGACTGTCATGGATTCCAGTGATACAGGGCAATACAGCCATAGCATATGCCTGCCATGGGATCTTGTGATACAAGACAGTTATAAACCTCTGTGTTCTGAACTCACACTACTGCTCTTGTCGGAGCACATTTCTGAGACACACCAGAGCAATGTTTTACTTACAATATTATGACACTTGAATCAGTCATAAATACTTTTTAGGAAATTGAATATTGATTTATTTCTCCATGAAGAACAGGTTTATATTATCTCAGTCCATCCATTAAAATATCTTTCCAGTTCTTTCCCAGAAAGTCATCTCAATAAATTTACCTTAAATGTCAGTTTTGTCCAAATATTGATAAAAATATTATCCTTATCAGGTAAACATTTTCTTTATACAATTTCATCTTAGAAAATGTTATTTAGAGAGGAACTGTTTTAATTTTTTTTTTCATAACACTGACTTGAATTGTGTGAAATGGTAACCCACATCACATTTAACATTCCGCAGTTCAGAGATTACACATTCTGCCAGGATCAACTGTTTTATTTTTTTGTTTTTTAAATTCAATGCCTTTAAAGAAGATGGAAGAAACATTACTATCTTTACACAGGAGGATATGATGTCATTAATGTTTTCCTCATACAGAAACAAAATAAAAAAGAACATAAGACAAACAACCATGAACTTGAGGCATGGTAGAACTTAGAAGACTGATTGACTTTGATTGATTTAGTGGCAGAGCAGCGTATCAATGGTCTGAAGTAGGACATGATTGTAGCCCAAAGAGAATGTGAATGGGTTGGTATTTGTTTCAATTTTTTTTAGCATGAAGACTATCATTTTGTGTTGAAGCTGCTAGAGCATAGGGTGAAGGCCTTATGTAGGCACGAGCTTCCCTCCTATATATTCAGTGAGATGTGTAGGTGTCATCTCCCACAATGGGGACTTTCCGTGAGTTTGTGGAGAGTAGAATTTTGGACACAGTCCAGGTTGTTTTGGGATTCCCACGAAACACAATTGGTCAACAACTCAATTAGATGCAATAGCATTCCAGGAGTGGAAGTTTCATTTTGTTACAAGAGATGGACAGTTATTTCAGGAAACTTTTCCCATATTAGGTTTCCCAACCATCCCTCAATTGCCTCCAAAATTTAGCTGTCTTTTCCCACAATCTCATACTGTTCTGTTCTTCCATCGCTCTCCCCTTTCAGTTCTCCACTGAAGCCCCCATGCATCCAAAACTACATAGTCTATTTCCCTTGTCTAAGCACAGCAGTCTCCCACTGTGTCTTACTCTATAGCTAATGGCTGAAGATCTATGGATTGTAGCTTATTGTTGATATTATAGCGAATATTCCTGTAAAAGTGAATATATAAGGTATTTTTCATTTGGGGTCTGAGTTACCATATTAAGGATGATTTTTTTTTCTAGTTCTATCCACTTACTTTTGAATTCTATGTTTATAATTTTTAAGTGGCCAATTAGAATTCTATTGTTAGAGTTGTTACATTATATTTATCTATGTCCCTGTGGAGGAACATCTGAGTTGTTTCTAATTTCTGGATACTATGAATAAAGTAGCAATGAACCTGGTAGAGCAAGTTTATTTGAAGTAGACTGAAGTATTCTTTGGATGTGTGTCCAAGAGTGCTTTGACAGAATCTTAAGATAGATCGATTTCTGTCTTCATGAGGACACATAGTGGCTGAAGAAGTTTGTGTTCCAAACATGCATAAGTACGAGAGATCCCTTACTGTACATCCTTTCTGTAATGAATTCTCACATATTGTACTTACTTTTGCCATTATGATCAATGTAAAATGAAATTTCTGCATCTGTGTTAATAAAAATTCTCTTTTTTTGAGGGGGTACTTTATGTGAATTGAATATCAGGGTAACATAGACTTCATAAAATTAGCTGGAAAATGTCTCTTACATTGTTATTTTATAAAATAATTTGAGGAGTATTGATATTAACTCTTCTTTGAAAATATGAGTTAAAGTCATCTGGTCCTGATATTTTTGATTGGGAGATATTTAATTGCTGTTGCCATTGCATTAGGGGTCTGTTTATGTTGCTTCTCTGATCTCAATGTGTGACATTAGTAAACATTATGTATCAAGAAAATTACTTACTTCTTTTAGTATTTCCAATTAAGTGGAGTATAGTTTTTTTTGCAACGTGTTCTAGGATTCTTTTGATTTCCTTGGTGGCTGTTGTCATAACTCCCTTTTCAATATATTTTGATTGTTTTCTGATTTTGTTAATCAGAATAAGATTTTTTTCAATCATATTGATTTTATCAAAGAACAAATTGTTTGTTACATTAAATTTTTTGTATGGGTATTTCTGTTTCTATATTATTTATTTCAGCCTTGATTTTGAAAATTTCTTGCTGATTATTTCTTTCTGATGATATTTTTTATTTTTGTTCAAGAATTTTTCAATTTTTTTGTTCTGTTTTTATTTGGTTTTGTTTTGGTTGTTTTATTTTGTTGTTACTGTTGTTTTGCTTTGTTTTTGTAGATACTAGTAAACTTGCCTTCACTGTAATCCATATGATTGGAATTGTTATATATTTATTTTCACTTAATTTTAGAAAGTCTTTAATTTCTTTTTTGGTTTCTCTCTTTAGCTATTCTTTATTCAATAGTGAGTTGTTCAGTTTCCATATATTTTTGAACTCTGTTGTTTCTGTTGTTGATGACATCCAGCTGTTGTCTGTGGTGATTAGATAGGATACAAGATATTCTTTCAATTTTCTCATTATTTGTTGAGAGTTCCTTTGTTTCCAACTATGGAGTCAATTTTGTTGTAATTTCCATGAGGTGCAGAGAAAAAGAAAAGTATGTTCTTTTGTGTTTAGGTGCAATGCTCTTAAAATATCTGTTAGATCTATTTGGTTTATAACTTCAGTTAACATCAACATTTCTCTGTTTAGTTTTTGTCTGTCTATTGGCAGCATTGCACTATTGAAGCATCCCACTATCACTGTTTGAGGATCAGTATGTGAATTCATCTGTGTAACTGTTTATTTTTATGATCTTGGATGTCCTTATGTTCGGTGCCTGGTACTTAAGAATTGCAATGTCATCTTGGTGAATTTTTCTTTTGATGAGTGCATAATGTTCTTATCTAGCTCTTCTTATTAGCTTGGGTTCGACATTTTCTTTGTTGTATACTAAAATCACTGTCTTATTTCTTAGGTATATTTGCTGGGAAATGTTTTTCCCTTCCTTTACCCTGAGGTGATACTATCCTTGGGGTAATGGTGTGTTTCAAGGATGCAGTAGAAAGGTGGATTCCATTTTGACATCCTTCTGTAAGTCTATGACTTTTTATTGAGAAACTGGTACCGTACATTTTGAAAAATTATCAGTGAGCAGTATTTGTTAATGTCATTTTGTTCTCTGTATTTCTGTCTATCTCTGTCTCTCTTTCTCTGTCTCTCTGTCTCTGTGTATGTGTATGTGTGTGTGTGTGTGTGTGTGTGCATGTGTTTGTGTGTGATGACTTTTCTGATCTAGCATAATTTCTTCACTGTGTTTCTTTGGTGTGATTAACCTTTTAATGTTAGAATTGACCTTCTGTTATCTTCTGTTTGGTTGGATTTGTAGTTGCGTATTTCTTAATATTTTCTTTTATTATGGAATATCTTATTTTCTCCATGTATTATGATTGAATATTTTTCTGAGTGTATTAGTCTGTTCTGGCATCTGTTGTTTCTTAGATTCTTTATAACAGTTGTTCAAGTTCTTCTGACATTTAGAGACTCCATTGAGATGTCAGGTGTTGATCTAATGTGTTTCTTTTTATATGTTACTTGAACTTTTTGCGTTGCTGCTTTTGATACTCTCTATTCATTCTATACTTTTAGTTCTTGAATTATGGATCAAAGGAACATTCTTTTCTGATAATATTTATTTAGTACCCTTTAAAATTTCTGTACCTGATAGGTATCTTCTTTCTTTATGTTAATGAAATTTTGTTCCTGTGACTTTGACCTGAGTTTCTTCTTCTTCTATTCTTAGTATTCTTAGATATATTTTTTTTTCAGATTGTCCCAGATTTTCCCGATGTTTTGAAAAAGAATTTTTTCTTTTTTCTTTTACTTTTTAGTTAAGGTTTTCTTTATCTGAAGCATCAATTTCTTCTATTTGTGTCTTTAATGGATGAAATTTCCTCTTTGGTCTTTTTTATTCTGCTGGGAATATGTTCTTTTCAGGTTCCTCTTTCACTTTCTTTCTAATTTCTTTATTTTCATATTTCAAATTTGATTTTCCTTATTAATGCTTTTGCCATTTTCAGATTTTTAACTGCTTTATTCATTTCCTTATGTGTTTTTTTAATGTTTTCATTGACTTTATTAAGAAATTTGTTCATTTTTTGTTTTAGGCCCTCTATCATA
This sequence comes from Myodes glareolus, assembly GCF_982192425.1. Lineage (NCBI taxonomy): Eukaryota > Metazoa > Chordata > Mammalia > Rodentia > Cricetidae > Myodes > Myodes glareolus. The sequence continues at coordinate 69,742,296 of NC_142037.1, read as the reverse complement.
TTATGCTATACTATGAAGTCTATTTTATGGGCTTTTCTTTGTGCTTCCTCTGTGTTGTTATACTCAGGGTCTCCTGTGTCAGGACAGCTTAAGTCAAGCTTGTGAATAGAGTCCTGGCTGCTACTGACTTTGCTTTTATGTTTGAGAAGAGTGTAATTCCATTTGATGCTATCTGAACTTGTCGATGTTGGATGAATAGTTTGTTCCTTAAAATCTGCTTTCCTGTTTGGTTCAGAGCAGAATGTTGTAGTTCTTTGTTTTGTTTTGTTTTTTTGACTTCTAGATTTTCTTCTGAGATCCTTAAATGTGTGCTCATTTGGGTTCTGTGTAAAATATGTTTCTAGATACTGGGAGCTGACACTTAAGAATAAGAATGGACTTGCAGTGAGGGAGGTGAGGGGAAGCACAGGCAAGAAGAAAGCAGAGAGAGAGTTCTACTAGGTACTGCATAGTCCTATAGAAAGTGGAGCATAGAGTTGGTAAGTGGACACAACAGGAGGTTTGCTGCAGAGTGGGCAATAACTAGTGCTTTAAATTTGGAGAAAAAGAGAGATATATGAAAATCTGCAATTAGCTCAGTTTACCAACTTCCTTCGCTTGCTATTTTATGAAACTTCTACAAAGATTTTTACTTTAAAAAGTCTCTATGCTGTTTAAATTGAAGGTTTCTCTTTTGCCCATCTAGTCTTAACACAGCTACATGAAAATACACGTTAAATGTAAAATTGTCAATTTCAATTGATACATACTTCTTATTGAGCTAATTTGATACATTTATAATCTTAGCAGCTCTTTTATCACTGAGGGATTGATTGAAATATTTCTAACTATACTTTTATGCTCATATATGCATAGATTCATCATAAAAGAAACGTAATAGTTAATATAAACACACATTCATTGATTACTTATAACAATGTATTTACTCCTAGGATCATGATAGTAATTATCCACTTTAAAATGAGCTGGCAGTTTTTGCAAATGGAATGACCTGAAATCTGTTGAATCACATCCCTCATATGATTGGCTGGAAACCCTTCCCTCATGAAATTTAAAATAATTCATCAATCTGATTGCTGATGATGAATTCAATGTGACATACATTTTGTATGAAGAGAATCTGAATATAAAAATTTAGTCGTAATGAAAATATGGAATGCACTGAAAGACACAGAGATTGGAATGGCTTTCTCTAACTCACAGGGTAACGACAATTCCTGCAGGAAAAAAAGAGTCAAGGTTACTGCCCAGAGGCCCAAGAAAATATTTCCCCTGAAGTTCTTTGATTCCATGGTTTGAGCTTTCCCAACCGAGAAAGTGTAACCGCTCTAAGCCACCCATGCATGGAACTTGGCTATAGGATTCCTAGAAATTTAGTACACTGTTCAATGACTGAGAACCAATAAATGTCAAAAGTGAGACTGCATTGAAGTTTTAACTTGACCGCTAAAAAGCTACTGTAGCAAAGATTTATGATGCTGATAAAATGCATTTTATTCTCGAGTCAGTAACAAAATGTTTTATTACCTTGTCAGAACAAGTCGTGTGAAAATCAGCCTATTTTTCCAATTCATTTTCCCATAAATCTAATGGGAATTACATAGCTGGGCCAAGATGAGTGTCCTCATACATAGTCTCTTTAACAGAAACTCTGGACTTAGGAAACCCAAATATTGTGGAAAATTAGTACATCTAACTTTTATTCTAGAATAAATTGTTTAATATTTTAAAAGAGTTAACTTACATGTCCTTCATTTTGATGGAAGCCACACTGTCTGTGAACTTTTACTCTTCCTCATTTGAACATTGTTAGAAGCTAATGTTACAGGTGAGTCATTGTAGAAATGTAAAGTATCCATATAAAATTTTCTTCTAGAAGTAGGTTTGAACCTAGAGCATTAGCAGAGTATATACGTCTCTCAGAAATATGATTTTGTCATTTTCCCAGAATATTTGTGTATATATATGGAAATATAAGAATAACAAATGTCCTCCCCTTTTTCTTTGAACTATGTTCATATATATGTTAATATACATATTCATGCTTACTATGTATATATTTTATATGTTGATATGGAATTATACTGTTTAAATTTATATATATATATATATATGTGTGTGTGTGTGTGTGTGTGTGTATGTTATGAGTCTTTTGCGCAAACGCAAATACAAGTGAGACAGTCTTGGACTGTGATTTTCTGAATACAAAAGAATGTTTATATAAATTTCTCTGTAAACTTTCATTGATTGAGTAGATTATAGATCATTAGGGTAGGTACTAGAAAATAAACATACACAATGAACTATTTTGAAATAGACTTAAAACAGTACAAAATATTTATGTGAAAATTAACAAAAAGTGCTCTTCAAAAGCATGTTCGAAATTTCATGGAAAAGATAGACAAAGTTTTCTCACAAGTTCGCCGATTGCATCCCCCTCATCAGTAGCTTGTGTGGTGGGGTCTACGTCATCTGTGTTTCCAACAGCTCTTAGTGACGTCATTTTTAATTTCTTACTGTAAGTTCAACACTTTTTAGAGGCAAAGAGGTTTTCATTATGAATGTTATCTTTAAAAACTCTATGATTATATGATTTCCTTCATAAATTCACCTTTCAGTACTCACCAGTTTATTTACCAGGCAAGATGTCAGCGATGATTCCTTGTCAAACTGAGAGGAAGTAGAATTATGAAATCTCAGCCAGGATGTGAGGGCACACGCCTTTAATCCCAACACTTGTGAAGGCAGAGGCAAAAGATCTCTGTGAGTTCACACCAGTATGGTCTACAGAGTGAGTTCCAGGAAAGGCTCCAAAGTTACAGAAAAACACTCTCTCAGAAGAGCAAAACAAAGCAAAACAAAAAACTTGTGAAATCTCCTGTACAATCCATTAGAAAGACCCAGGGTCTTGTCCTGGTTGTGTATGTTGAGGTGGAAAGACTCTACACATACACTGTGGGCAGCACCATTCTCCATCTGGGAGCCAAACTGTATAAGTGAAGAACTGAGCTCAAAAACATTTATATATTTATCTTTCACCTTTTCCCAACATTGTAACTGCAATATGGACAAGTATTTCAGGAGCTTGATGCCCTGACATCCTCAACATGATGGACTAGACATTGACTGTGAGGTAAAGTAAGCCCTTTGTGTGCTTAAGTTGCTTGGTCAAAGTACTAACTAGAGACATAGGAAAATAATTATTAACAATGACAATAAGCAGAAAAACGGGATCAGAAAAATATAACATATTTAAAAAATGAATTTTATTTGGATGCTAAGAAAAATATCATTACTACATTTGTAAGAGAAGAGGTGGCACTAGAAGTTATATATCAAGCGATGTGGGGTCTGAGTAGATGGCTTGGGGTTTCAAAGTGATTACTCTTGTTGCAAATGACCAATATTTGATCCCAAGCCCTATTATGTGGTGGCTCACATCAATTGCACGGTATCTCATGTCTTCTCTGGCCTTTGTAGGCACCTGCATGTACATCATACACCTGAATTCATGTAGAAACACACATTGTCATCAATCATTAATTGCATCTTTTAAAAATGAAGTCTTAATGAGATGATCCACTCTCAGAAAGATAAATATATGTTGTCTCTTATATAAAGACTCTAACTTTTCCTATATGTATATATGAAAATTGGAGGGTTGTGAGAGTGGGTATTCACTGAGAAACTGGTTAGGAGACTAAAAGTTGTTGAGAAATTTGGGATGGGTAGCGAAAGTTTACATGGGACTAGAGAGTGGAAAGGATGCAGCAAGGAGTGGAGAGGCACAAAAGAAGGAAATAGACAATCTAGCTTTTAGCCTACAACAGAATTATCACAATTATAGCATATTGATTGTACTGAGTTCACATGGATAGCAATGTAATTTAGGTGCTATAAAACATGCTTGGGTTAAATATTTGCTCCTCTTCTACATAACATTAGTAAAATAAATCTGTTATACTTATATATTAAGTAAGAATAAAAATTTACAAATAGCTAAAAAAATTTCTATGTTTTGAAAATATATTTAACTTTACTATAACATATGAGGAACTCCTATAACAGGACAATTATCACATATACTCACTTATAGGTGTATTTTAAACACAAAGTAAAAGAAACCAGCCTACAAACCACATTCCCAGAGAACTTAGACAACAATGAGGACATTAAGAGAGACTTACATAGATCTAATCTACAGGGGTAGTAGAAAAAGATAAGATCTCCTGAGTAAATTGAAAGCATGGGGACCTTGGGAGAGGGTTGAAACAGGGAGGGGAGAGGCAGGGAGGAGAGCAGAGAAAAATATAGAGCTCAATAAAAATCAGTAAAAAAGAAAAGAAAAGAAAAACCAAAATAAATAAGTAAATACAAGTAATTTTATACTTCTTCCGAATCAGAGTAACAATATATTACTGTCATTTTCAGACTCTGTTGTTGTTAGTTTGAGACATGTTTTCTCTTGAACATATTGGATAGGAACTTAGTAAAAAAAAACTGTGCATTAATGGCTTAATCAAGTGTTTCAGTCATATATCAGTACATATATCAGTACATAAGTGGCTTAGTGTACCTATGTTGCTTCTATTCTCATAACAAATAAAGGCACCTAGGCTTCTGTCTTCAGCGTGGTCAAATGTACCTGGATTAGGTATCCATAGGTTTTAACTTCCAACTTCCTCCAGCTTAGCCAGTCATTAACATGCAAAATCATTAAGAAACTGCTCAGAGAAATGCACATCATGCATTTTACTTCTGACACATTCTTTGGGATATTATGACACTCTCATTCAAACACACACATACACACACTCACACACACAAACACACACACACACACTCACACACACACACACACACACACACACACTGCTATTTATGTTCAGCTGACATTCCACTGATCTGGTGATGTTTGGAAGTAATGAAGCCATGCCATTCCTTCTATGTCAATATTTATTTAAGAATGTATTTTAAAATGTATTTTAATGATTACTTACTTTTTACTAAACAAATAATAATTTTATATATTTATGTTGCACACTGTATGCTTTCATAAACATATATCTTCTTCAAAGATCAAATGATATTTATATATCTATTGATACACTGTAATATTATATTAATACATTCTATTGCACACACTTTATATGATCTTAATTGGAAATTATTTATCTTGAACTTTACGTTTCCTTCTGTAGTGTAATTAACGGGATCAAAACTTTCCTTATAAGCTTTCCATTGAAAGGTTAATCCCCATGTACCACAATTCAGAGGTGTCATGACTGGAAGCTGATTTAGATCATGATTTATTTCTTCAATACATAGATTACCAATCGATTCCTAGGTCAGTAGGCTATTAGTACATGGAAGAAAAGTCAGTATTATAAGCTGAATCTCCTTGTTGCCCATTGGGAGCTAAATGATTTTGCCTTTCATATGCTTCACAGTGAATGCCTTACCACCTGATTCCTGAGGCAATCTGACCAAATGTCTGCGAAATGCAACTGCACACTGAACGAAACAAACCATCTCTCCTTCCTGTGCTTATTTTCACATGTATTGCATAGCAAAGTAAAGCTTAAACAGAAAAGTGGTTCTAAAATATGCAGATAATTTTTAAACTATACTTGACAACATGATTCAGTAGATTGTACAATTATTTTGTAGCAACTATTTTAGAAAGACTGGAGTTGCAGACTAGAGATACCTGGAAAGTAGACAATGGAACTTCAGGGGAATTTCTGATGAGCATATTAGTAATTTCAAAAAGCCAACAGGTATATGAAGAGTGAAGATGTGCTCATTGAGCTTCACAAGGTAACTAGGATAATTCAAACCATGTTCTGGGAACTACTTTCTCTACATTTTATTTATGCCTTTGTGTATCGTTTGAATTACAAATAACTAATCTAATAGGGAGATCATGAAAGAATTACAATTTTAATTCTGAAGCTTGGGGTTTTCTGGAAGGTTTTGGTTGGTATCTACTCAGGATCATGAGCAAAAGAACAATAGAAATGTATGACAAAATGTATAGCTTTGCTCAGAAAAGAACAAAATTATAATCATATAACTAGAGAATGTACTGTGAAATAAATGAGCAGTTATTCAAATGAAGTTAAAAATGTTTCAAAGAAATAGTAGGAAGGAGGCCTAGAGGGCATAACTGGAATACTGAAGACCCAATTTCTCATGGACTAGAAGGTGGAAAAATGATGTCATATTTCAGAAGTAAGGTCCTGTGTGTCCTACTCATAGAGAACAAAGAACTGAATTCCCACTGTTGATTTTACACACACAGTAGTAATGTGTTTAAAGAAACTAAGATACTGCTCTTGCTGACAGATCTGTGAGTCATCTACCAAATGCTGTTCACCAGACTTAAACATTGTGTGTCACTGAATCATCTAATGGGATTCCAAAGGAATCTTAGAAACTATTCAGTATGTGCCTGAGTGGAAGATGCCCCTGAGTGTTACACATGAAGACAAACATGTGAAACCAACAAGTTAGAGATGATGAGAATAGAGAGATGAGCAAATCTGCGGGTATTCGGGAATTCAGCAAAGCAAAATGACCATGTGATCCATAGTTGGGTAGAGTGTGACTGCCAATTTCTCTGTAAGCACACATTATGGATTCATGTGCTTTGAATGCTATGTGTGGAATGCACCAAATTTAATGTGTGCCTTAAAAACATTATATTTTGTGTTTATCAGATCTTTCCTTTCTGTACCATATTTTCTCCTTTTTGGAGAACAAATAGACAGTTGCTGTCATATAATTCAATGTTGCAACATGTAATTTGGTTTTATTTATGTATTTGGTTTTGTATTTCCAGAGGTACACAATTAGCATTTGTCCCAAATCTAGCACTTTGCTCTTTTTGTGCAATACCAGAACTACTAAATTTTGAGAGCTATTGAAAAATATATAAATGAAATTTCAATTAAGTGGTGGGCATGAGTCTTTGAAAGCCAGAGATAGAATGACATAGTGTAGATACAAATTATAAAATATTATTTGATAAAGGATTAGTTATCAGTTTATTGGTGCTTAGATGTCTTATTTTACAGAGATTATTTGAATATGAGGGATTTATCCTTTTCAATTAAATCATTCATTCAAGTAAATTTTTGTTATTTATTAATACGTAATGGGTTATTTGGAGGTGAGGATGTCTTTAGAAAGGGGAACAGATGGAGTCTCATTGGAGGCATCTTGGGTGCAATAAAGGTCATTGAGACATAGATTGCTTCTTGAGGCCATAAGATTTAAATAAATGATAGATAGATAGACAGACAGACAGATAGATACTCATGGCCATGGTATCATGGAAATTTTGAGGAGATTTCAAGCCCCAATACCAGAGACAGACCACATGGCAGGAATTTTGATGAGAGAGGTTAGCAGTCCATTTACAAGAAGTGAGAACTTTCTCACATCTTTTGAAATGAGAAATGATTCACATCATAAGCCTGTGGCCAGGCTCTTGAATTCTCAACCAGGAAGCAGGGAAAGGATTGGGAGTAGAATATTCTCCACCAACATCATCTCTGATGTGAAGTCATTTCTTAAAGTGAAAGATCATTGCATGGGATCGTCTAATTAGCTATGAACTCAGAGATAATATCACAGTAGGGTGCCTGTAGGCATCTGTGAATTCGAATATTCTATTCTTACAACTATGAAGAGTTTTACTCTATGCTCTCTAAGTCTCTCTCTGTCCTATCATCAATCTATCTTTCAATCTATCTATCTATCTATCTATCTATCTATCTATCTATCTATCTATCTACCTACCTATCTATCTATCTATCTATCTATCTATCTATCTATCTATCTATCTATCTATCTATCTATCTATCTTATCTCTGTCTCACTCATCTGTCTCTCAAGGCAAAAACAGATAAACAGTAGGACCCATAACTTTAAATATATGTATCCACATATGTGTGTGTATTTGCATATCACTAGCAATAAAAAACAAAGTTATTGGAATAGTTTAGATATAAAATGGATTTAAATATACATACTGAAGAAATACATCTCTATGCTAATTAATTAATTACTCTTAACTTTCAAAGCATCTGTGACTTACTCATCTCCATAGAAGCATATGAAATTCAAAACATTAGTGAGAATGATATTACTTCAAAACAACTTGACATTTTCATAGCTATGAACACCAACACTCTTAGATTCATTAAAATTCATTATTCCTGTACTTTCTTTAAGTGGATAACATAATATGAATTACAACAGAAATTTAAAGATATAGTAGCAAAAATGTTTTATGTGGCCAGTTTTTATATATAACTAATGCAAATGTACAATAAATAGCAATTTCTGTGAGGAAATTAAACCTTTTATAAAAATTATTTATTTTTAAACAATCTTTTCTTATCTTACATACCCAGTTCCCACTCCCTTTTCTCCTACTGCTCAGTCCATGTTCCCCCCATCCTACTACCATCCACTCCTCATAAGAGTAAAGCTTCCCTTGGGGAATAAACAGTCTGGCACATCATTTTGAGGAAGGACCAAGGACCTCTCCCTATATTTAGGCTGATCAAAGTATGCCTCCAAAGAGAATGGGCCCCACAATGTCAGGGCTAGCATTAAAGATAAATTGTGATTCCATTGCCAGTAGTTTCACAGTCAGCCTAAGTCGCACAACTGTCACTCATATTCAGAAGGCCTAGGTTGATGCTATGCATGTTCCCTACTGTCAGTCTGAGTAAGTGAGCTCCTACTAACTCAGGACAAATGTTTCTGAGGGTGTCCTCATCATGGAATTGACCCCTTTGCTCATATTATTGTTCCTCACTCTCTTTAAATGGACTCAGAGTGCTTGGCCTAGTGCTTAGCTGTGGATCTCTGCATCTGCTTCTATTAGTGCTGAAGTTTCTACGATGTTAATTAAGATAGGCATCAATCCAATTACGGTGGAAGGCCAATTAAGGTACCCTCTCCAACTTTGCTTATGATCTTAGCTGGCGTCATCCTTGTGGATTCGCCGGAATTTTCCAAGTGTCAGGTTTCTTGCTAACCCCATAATGGCTCTTTCAATCAAGATATCTCTTTCCTTGCCTTACCTCTCTGTCCTTCCCCCATCTCAACCATCTTGCTCCCAAGTATTCCCATCCCACTGCCATCCTCCCCTCCCTTTCTCCTTCCACCTCCCTTCTATACAACATCCTCCCAGTTTTCTCTGGAGATTTTATGTGTTTCTCCTCCTTCCCAGGGGAATCCATGTATGTTTCTCTTAGGGTTCTCCTTTTTATCTATCTTCTCTGGAGTTGTGGATTACAGACTGGTTATCTTTCATGTTGTGTCTAATATCCACTTATGCATGGAAACATATTGTGTTTGTCTTTCTGATCTGGGTTACCTCACTTAGAATTTGCCTGAAAATTTCAAAGATGTCATTTTTTTTTAAGACTTAGTAGTACTGCATTGTGAAAATGTGCCACATTTTTTTTTCATCCATTCTTTATTTCAGGGGCATCTAGGTTGCTTCCAGATTCTGACTATTATAAGTAATGCTGCCATGAACACAGCTGAGTAAATATCCTTTGGTATGATTATAAATCTGTTGGGTATATACCCAAGATTGGTATTGCTGAGTATTGAGGTAGATTGATTTTGAATTTTCTATGAAATTGCCATAATGATTTTTACAGCAGCTATGAAATTTTGCACTTCTTCCAACAATGGGGGAGTGCTCCCCTTACTTCACATTCTATCCAACCTAATCTGTCATAGGTGGTTTTGATCTTTGCATTCTGACTGGTGTAAGATAGTATCTCAGAGTCATTTTGATTTGCATTTCCCTGATGATTAAAGATGTTGAACATTCCCTTGAGTGTTTTCAGCATTTGAGATTCTTCTGTTGAGAATTCTATGTTTAGATCTGTATACCATTTTTAATTGATTTTTTTTTTGTATTTTGTTGTCTAGTTTTTTTTTTTAGTTTTTTTAATATATTTTGGAGATTAGTCCCCTATCCAATTTGAAGATGGAGAAGATCTTTTCCCATTTTATAGGCTGCTGTTTTGTCTTATTGACTGTATCCTTTGCTTTACAGAAGCTCCTCAGTTTCAGGAGGTCTCATTTATTAATTGTTGCTCTCAGTGTCTGTGCTAATAGTGTTATTTAGCAAGTGGTCTCCTGTGTTCATGCATAATGGTTACTTCTCACCTTCTCTTCTATTAGGTTCATTGTGGTTGGATTTATGTTGAAGTCTCTGATCCATTTAGATTTGAGTTATGTGCTTGTGTGATCCCCCTCTGTATGCTGTGAACACCATTGGTTAACAAAGAAACTGTTTTGGGCCTGTGCAGGCCTGAATAGAGGTAGGTGGGGGAAACCAAATGAATGATGAGAGATAGAAAGCAGGGTCAGAAAGATACTAAGTAGCCCTGCTGGAGATACATACTGGGGGGCGAATTTTACCTGGTAAACCACAACCACTTGGAGATGCACAGATTAATGGAGATGGGCTATTTTAGGACTTAAAAGCTAGCCAATAGGAAGCTAGAGTTAATAGGCCAAGCAGTGAATTAATTATACAGTTTCTGTGTGGTTATTTCAGGGTTGTGCAGCCAGTAGTAAACAAGTAGTTCTAATAGTAGGTATATATGCTAAATATGTTTTCTGTACCTTTGAGCTGGAGTTCCTCTCCTTCTTCTATCCCTACTATACTTGGATTTGCTTTTTTTTTGCATGATATCCCAGATTTCCAAGATGTACTGTTTTAAGAATTTCCTGGGTTTAACACTCTCGTTGACTGATGACACTGTTTCCTCTACCACATCTTCAACTCCTGAGATTCTCTCTTCCAACTCTTGCAATCTATTTGTTATGCTTATGTCTGTAGTTCCTGTTTGTTTACCCAGATTTTCCATTTCCATTATTTCTTTAGGTTTTCTTTATTGCTTCTATTTCAATTTTCATGTTTCAACTCTTTGAATTGCTTGCTTCACAAGTTTGATTGTTTTATTTTAGTTTTCTTGACCTTCCTTAAGAGATTTATTGATTTCTTCCAATTTTTGTTTCTCTTCTTATTCCTTTCATTAAGGGAGTGTTTCCTTTCCTCTTTAAGGGTCTCTGTCACCATCATAAAGCTATATTTAAGGTTGTTTTCTTCTGAGTTAGGATATTCAGGTCTTCCTATTGTGGGACCATTATTTTCTGGTATTGCCATTTGCATTTTTCGGTTGTTGAATGTGTTATCGAATTGGTGTCTGCCCAACCCTTCCTCCCACTAATGCAGGCAGTATCTTTGCATTTTGGTCAAATCCTTGCCTTAGGATCTGTGTTCAGGGATCATCTTCTGAAGAAATCATTGTGGTCTCAGTATCTCAGGGAGCCTTGGAAGTCTCAAGGGATTGGTGGGCATGGGGGTTAGAGGAAGACTTGTAGATTACAGGATCCAGTGAGTGGGGTTTACCAAGAAGCCTGCCTGCAGTAGGCTTCCCTGGGGGCTAGCTGGGTCAGTTGAGGTAAGTGTGGGAGGGGCCAGGATTTTACCCCAAGGTAAAAAGGCTCTAGAAACTGGGTTGTCAAGTTGGGGATCTGGTTACTCACCTCTTTTTCTGCTCTGTGGTTATAGCAATCTTTGTCTCTGCAGCTGCTAAGATCATGGGGGATGGGTGGGTTTGGTTGTAGAATGGGACTTGTAGATTGCAGGGGGTGGGGCATCTAAAGGGAGGTGTTGGAGCAGTCTGCCTACAGGACCTCTTGGTCTGCTCTGTGCTGTTGCAGCCTGTCAAGAAGTCAAATCTCAAGTGACAATATAGTGTGCAACAAGCCTTGTTCACTGTAGACACATTTTCAAATTTAAAAAAATGATGAAAGGAAAGATTGACATGAAAAACAATAATATTATGTTGTTACTTTTCTATAAAATTATTTTCATTCCTTATTTTTATAAAGAATCACAGCATTCACAAAATCTTTGTAAATAATTTACTTATCACATTTCACAAGGCATAATAGTAACTTCATAAATTAATATTTTTAGTACAATTACAAAGTTTTCCCTTTTAAATTTCATAGTGGATTTTTGGCAATATTAATCTCTTTTCTTTTAATCACCTCCAATTATTTAATTTCACTATTATTTAAAGTCATCAATCTCTTTTCTGATTTATATATTACTTGTTCTGGAAAATTCATGTAGATTCCAAATGGATCTTATGTAAGTATCCACAAGCCAGAAAAGCTATTAGCTATATTGCTAATTAAAGCCCAGATTAAACTTTTAAAATCCCATTGCTCAAGATACCATATATTTTGGCTTCAAGATATGCAAACATAAGCCTGGAACTAAACTGGAATACCCTTCTCTACTCTATCGATTTATAATGCTAAAGGAAGACTTGACTGGCTGCGTCTGGAGAATAAACACAGCAGTGCTGCCAGGCATTTGGCCTTCCTGGATATATTAGCAATATTCCAGGCAAAGTATGTCCAGTGATCTAATAGTGGCCTGACCATTATGGGTTCAACCAACTACTTTAAAGTTAGATTTAAACGCCTGGCAGCGGTGGCACACGCCTTTAATCCCAGCACTTGAAAGGCAGAGGCAGGCGGATCTCTGTGAGTTCGAGGCCAGCCTGGTCTACAAGAGCTAGTTCCAGGACGGGCTCCACAGCTACAGAGAAACTCTGTCTTGAAAAACCGAAATAAATAAATAAATAAACTAAACTAAAATAAAATAAATAAAGTTAGATCTAAAGCCATATTTATAAAAGCAAGTTCATATATTAAAACTCATGGATAAATATTGACAATTGGGGTGGCAGAAACCAATGCTGAAAATTTCTTTCGTTATTTAATTGATATGGTGTATCTGTTAAATTGCTTTTGAAACAGTTGAGTTAATTTCTATAATTATTAATTATTATTGTCAGCAAGACTTGATTTAGAGATATCATAGAAAAATATCTTTGGGTGTATCTAATAAAGGCTTAATGAAAGGAAACTCTGCCTCAAATGTAAGGAACACTCAGTAAGTAGAGTCTCAGACTAAATAATAAAAAGGAAGACGTAAGTGTAACATGAGTGATCTGCCAAAGATAGAAGAAAGCAATCAGATCTCTGCATTTCCCCTATAAAACTTCAGGTTAGATTACAGAGGAAGGAATAGAAGAAATATAGAAATCAGAAGAGATGGGATGTTATTAAGCTACAAATCTTAGTTAAACAATTTCTTCCTGGAGGTTCATAAGACTCTGGAAGCTAAAGAAACATGAAAGGCTTTGGAAGCTCATGAAACTTAAGAAGCCCAAGTATATCTGAAGCTACAAGATGTATAACACTCTTTTTTTTATGAGAAAGTAATTTTATTAAATTATGAAAGTTTCCATTTCCGCCCCTCCTCCCACCACCCTCCCACTCTCCTCACTCCCTCTCCTCCTCCCTCTCCATCCCTAAGAGCACTCAGGGTTTCCTGCCCTGTGTGAAGTTCAAGTTCCTCCCCCCTCCCTCAAGGTCCAGGAAGGTGAGTATCCAAACAGACTGGATCCCCAAAATCCAGTATATGCAGAGGAAACAAGTCCCAGTGTCATTGTCAATGGCTTTTCAGAAAGACTCCGGGCCAGCCACATTCAGAGAATCCGGCCACATTCAGAGATTCTGGTTGGATCAGGTCCTCGTTCTGTCCCAGTCCAACTGGCCTTGGTGAATTCTCATTAGATCAGTCCCCTTGTATCAGTGGGTGATCGCATCCCTCGCAGTCCTGATTTCCTTTTTCATTTTCTTCCTCCTTCTGCTCCTCCTTTGGACCTTGGGGGGCTCAGTCCGGTGCTCCAATGTGGGTCTCCGTCTGTATTGCCATCCATCATCGGATGAAGGTTCCCTCTGGTTTTGCCTACTTTGCTCACGTTCTCTTTCCTTCTGCTTCTCGTTTGGACCTAGGGAGTTAAGTCCAGTGTTCCAATGTGGGTCTTTGTCTCTATCTCCATCCATCGCCAGATGAAGGATCTATGGCGATAAGCAAAATATTCATCAGTAAGGTTATGGGCCAAAGACTATATATAAAGTAATATTTTCTTGAGGTATGGGTGAGTTCTTGTCTAATGTGGAGCGTAACTCTAGGGATTTGTCAGCAATGCTGGTAGGTACTTTCAGTGATTTTGACGTAGATAACTTTAGAATAATATTTTCTTGTGAACATAACGTGACTTTTCTATGATGAATACCCATTTTTCATGTATCCCAGGAAAAAGACACATAAACATAAAATTCTCCTTGAATAATAATAATAATAATAATAATAATAATAAATCCTATATGTCATTTTCTCTTTCAGGTTGATATTGTTCATAGACTTCACATCTGCATAACTTCGATGATGCCTTCACAACACCCAGAAACCTGCATGGTATCTTCTGACAATTAGAAACTAGCCAGCAGACAGGAATCTTCTAGCTCAGAACCAGCTTGATACCTTTATATTTTTATTTATTTTATCAAAGATGTCATGGACTAAGAAACAGAAACTTAACCCCTAGTGCTGTTGGGCAACCAACATGAATGCTAAGAGCCTGCACATTGTTTTGGAAGTTATTAAGATCTCTTTGATTAACAGCTCCTACAGAGACGGTCCATACCTGCCACAAGAATTTTACTTGTAGGACTAATATTTTCTAGTTTTGTAGAAGTATTACCTTAAAACTCTTGTTTCTCTTTTATTTTAATAGGTTTGTCAGATACTACTTCAAAATGGCAAACTCTCCCCCCCCTTTTTTTGTTTCTCCAATCTCCACCCTTTCCCCTACATAAAAATTTCTAATCCTAGTATTACTTCTACCACTGTTTTCCCTAGGTTTTATGGTCCAAATTCTTTAAGCCAGCCATAACTGCATTCCCAATATTATTGTGGCAAAATGGGAGCAATTTAAAAATCCAAATGTTTTAGTATGCATCCTTAAATATTAAAAATCTCTAAAAATCATTTATAAAGGCTTGTCTTTAGCAACTTCAGCATAATCTAATGTCATTCTTTGAATATCAGCTACCTCAATTCTGAGTTTCTGTTACTTTGCTTAAGAGGGCAGTATTAAAAATAAGCACATAAAATAATTATAGAAAAGTAGATCAGAAGGCTTTACTCAAAATTAACTATATACAAAACAGTATTCTAGTTCTGGTAAAAAAAAATTAGGTAAATTTTCTAAAAATCATTTGATAGCTATATCAAGTACAGTTAAAACTTGGTGTGTGTGTGTGTGTGTGTGTGTGTGTGTGTGTGTGTGCGTGTATTTTATTCACAGCAGAACACCCTGATTAACACCCTGGCCCTTGGCAGTATTTCAGAGACACAGAGTAGTATTTCTTCACCTTTCATGTAGAATGACAGAGAGAGTAAAGGACTGTTCTTAATATAAAATTCTCTCCAAACAACTCTAAAAAATGAACTTTCGATTATAGTTTTACTATTTATTAACTCTCAGAAATTATTAGAGTTGATTTAGGATGTATAATTTTGAAAAGATGAAGCAATGTCCGAGGAAAGATTAATTACAATATGACTTACATTTCATATATTTGTTTTTGACTATTTTCACATGTATGAGCTATTTTCAATATTAGTTGCAAATACAATAATTATAGGACAATGTTGTGTGATTTAATTTTTAGAAATTCTGAGAGGAAAATTGTTTCCATATATTTTTTTTAAAAAAATAATTTTTTTATTTTTATAATTTTATAAATAATTTTATAATTATTTCAATAAGCATCCAACCTTAAACTCAGTAACACAATACAAGTATCAATGACTCTCGAGGTGTGACAGGAAATAATGTTTTCATTGAAAGGAATTGTGTCAAGATTTGATGTCTAGTTGAACATGGTGCTATAGGTCAGTAATAGGGAGAACCCATGTTGCTGAGGCAGGGGGATTAAAGCATTCTTCAAAAAATTGTGTGAGGTGATCCAATTTAGTAAGATCTCTGTTTTGTGATTGTTCATGGAGACACATGAAGAAATGTTTATTTGCCTCAGATTAAGAAAGACCAAAGAAGTGATCTTGTCTGATGCATGTTTTGTGTTCCAAGGAGTTTATTGGTGTTGTTTGTAGGAACACATGCAAATCAAGACAATGGCATCACTTGAACCTTCGCGATGATTCCTGAAAGCTCCATCCCTGATCCTCCCAGAACAACGTGCCGAGAGTGGAAAACAAGTCTTTTTACCGTTTTGCACTACCACCAGCAGTGGATGAGTGTTCCCTTCCTCCATATCCTCTCACTCTCCTGTGTTTCTTTAGGCTTGTTCATTGTGAGGGAGTACGATGAAGTCTCAATAGAGTTTGATTTGCATTTCCCTGTTAATTAAGGATACTAAAAATGTCATTAAGTGGTTGTCAGCCATTTTGTTTTATCTTTTCAGAATTCTATGCTTGTTTTTTATTGATCTCCAGTTTTTGTTTGTTCTTTTAGCTTATTATATATTTTTAGATATTAGTCCCACTTACGAGTCAATGTGATCTCTATTCTTTTACTTATTTTCCAGTTTTATGATTTTTAAATATGATTTAAAAAATCAATAAAAAGACTCTTCTACTCAGACTACCTAAAATAGGCAGCATTGGCCTACAATTACTGTGCTTATTGTCATCTAACACCTAATATTGAAGTCAGTTCATATGTATGAATAATAGGCAAGCAAATAAATGGAATTTAAGCTCTATTGTTATAATCACTCTTTCCTTTATTAAGGTTTCATCTTTTAAAATTATATGTATTACCTCAGAATTGAAAATTTCTGAAAATTAACAAACTCTAAAAATTTCTAATTGAAATTTCTCTTTTTTAAAAAAATTTGGAGAATTTTATATTTCTTTGCCATTGAGGACAGTACACTACTATGGCATATATTCACCATGAAAAGGGGAGATTTCCCATACTGTGTCTCTGAAATGCTGCCAGAGTGTTAATCAGGCTTAGTTCTGCTGTGAGTAAAAACACAAAACAGAATAAATTAGCATAAACTGTCAATGTAAAAGAGAAACAAAGACAAAGACAAAGTGTAACCCTAATAGAAAAAGATGACCTTATTTCTACATTTTTCACCAAAATCCTCTGAATTCCTGTTTCCAGGAAGGGTGCTATTCTCCCTTGTTTTGTCTTATTGTTGACATTTATGGTTACATTCTTATTTTGTACATATTTTTCTTAATAACTTTGATTCTAAATATTTCTGACTTCTCACTTATGGAAAACTTTTGAAACTCAGACCATTATCCTGTCGTTAGAGCTCAATCTACAGCATCATTTCACCAATTAGAGGGGATTTGAATGATGTTTACACAAATGAGTTTCATCATAAATTCATAGCCACGGACTAGAAATGTGCATTGAACAATGTCCTTAAATGCTGCTGCATCTTTCCGTTTGTCTCATTTTCTAACAATAGATTTCAAAAGCAATTTCAGTCTCTTGGAAACTTGGCAATACCCCTTTCTTTCTCATTCTCACCAGAGAAATTGTCTATCACATAATGTAATAAAAACAGGAGATTGACAAACAGTACTGTTTTGTTTCTCAAATGACTAGAAATAAGTCTGTCATGTTCTTTCTCACTTGCTTTGCATTAGAAATGTATTCTTCTTTATATTCTCAAGTCATCCAGTTGCAATTTTATAAACTTTTGTTGTATGGTCTGTCTTTTCAACACTATCCTTCCTAGTCCAGAGTCTTCAAAACATACATACCGTTGTCAATTGCTAATACATGACCACTCAATAACTGTAAATTTTTTGGCTATCTTTATATTATCTACCCTAAAATGCTACTTTTGCCACAGATTTTGGCTCTATTTATCAGCTACACCTTTTTGAATTTACACCTTCTAAATAGACTATACATTAAAAGTATTCCCATTTCTTTATTTCTTTGAATTAAATATAATTTATTTGAATTAAAATATAATTATATAATTCTCTATTCTTTTTACTCCCTCATATCCTTCTATGTATGGCCCTTTTGCTCAATCCTGAAACCATGGCCGTTTTTATTTTTGGCTTGTTTTATTTGCTTGTTTTTACTTTAGTTGTTATTGTAACAGACACATAGACACAGAAACACACACACATGGAGACAACTAAATATATAAATAAAACTCTCTTGGTCCTCTGGCTCTTACAGTTTCTCGACCCCTCCCTAGAAGTGTCCCCAAGTTTTATATGTAGGAGTTGTGTTATATATGTATAATTTGAGTGAGGCAGGAAACCCATGGAAATTTGTTCTTTGTATTTTGAACAGCTGTGGTTTTGTACAATTGAATCATTCTTGTTGCAAAGAAAGGTACTTTGATACAAATGGGAGATCCATTTATCTATGGGTAAGCATAGCATTTTAGAATGCAGTTAGGAATTATACTAGCTTATTAAAGTCACAGTAACAGGCTCTCCTCTAAGATCCATTACCCTGATTCTTTTTCTCAAGTCTCAGTACATCATAGAGTTTTCTGCATTTAAATTATATAGATAGATAGATAGATAGATAGATAGATAGATAGATAGATAGATAGATAGAGATATAGATGTCTTGTGGCTTGATTTATGAACTCATACTATTATAACCAACAACATCAGATTTTTATATAACACTAACTTAATATCCCACTTTAAACAAAACATTCTAGATGTCTGTAATGATTATTTGCTTACTTCTTCTATTTCAAAAATGAACATACATATTTCTGAAGATCAAGATTTTAATATATTCACAATATACTGTTCAAACAAGCCAATAACTGTACTTACTATTTCACTAAATTGTCATTATTTTGGAATTTTTCATACAGGGTACTACTTTGTATCAGAGGCTGGTGTGGATTATTATGGGTCCTGCTGAGTCAGTAACCCCTTCATTCTGTCAGCTTCACATGTACTGAAATCATAGTTGAAATCCTCTGCTTGTCGTCTCTTTACATTCCTATGAACCGAGCCACACGGCTTGTACTTTCTGCACATCTTTCCCGATAGTAAGCATCATTTGTCTCTTTAATAGTTCTCATGCCACTAGGTGTGGAATATCTCATTTTGCTGCTAACACGTAATTCCAGATGTTTAGAAGTGTTAATTGAATTCAAATGGGAATGGGGGTGGGAAGGATCTTCAGAGAGGTGGACAAGGTGAAAATCAAATAGGAATGTATTGTAGGAAAAAAAAAAACCTATCTTCAATAGGAGAAAGATAGAAGAAAAAGATAATAATAACCATAAAATGTTGTAAAGTAATCAAAGAAGAAAAAATTTTAAGAGGATTTAATGAGATCCATTGCTTGTTTTTAGAGGTGTCCATAGAGGTCCTTTGCCTTCAGCTAAGCCAATAAATGAAGAAAAATGATGGCAAATGTGTTAGGACTGAATCCTAGATATTTGTCATTCCTGATTGCTCAGTTTATCTGCAGTACTTTTAATTGCACTGATTATTCTAATATTTAGTATATTCATTATGTATTTCATAAATGTGTCATATATATGTATATGACAAAATTCCTAGGAACATCAGCTTTACACTGTTAACTGAGCTTGGCATTGTCCTTCATTATTTTGAAAGAAAAAATAAACATCGTGGCTTGTGCTATCATTACAAGTAACAGATCCCTGAAAACTTATACAAAGCAGAGGAGAGGGTGCCTGAATTGTCCTTGCCCCACTATCACGCTGATTATTATCTCGAGTATCACCATAGAATCTTTGTCCGGTGACGGATGGAGATAGCGACAGAGACCCTCATCAGAGCAAGGGACTGAGCTCCCAAGGCCCAGTTGAAAGGCAGTCGAAGGAAGAAGATGAGCAAGGAAGTCAGGACCACGAGGAGCTGGTCCACCATCTGAGGCAGTGTGCCTGTTCTAATGGGAGCTCACCAAATCCACCTGGACCAGGTCTGAATGAGCATGTGATCAAACCGGACTCTCTGATTGTGGCTGACAATGGGGGCTGACTGAGAAGTCATTGATAAGGGCACTGGGACTTGTTTTTACGTCATGTTCTGGCTTTTTGGGACCCTAGTCTATATGGAGGCACAGCTCCCTAGGCCTGGATGTAGGGGGCAGGCCTTGGACTTTCCACAGGGCAGGATTCCTGGCCCTCTCTCAAGCAGGATGGGAGAGGGAGGAGGAGGTGTGGCGGAGTGGGAGGGGATTGGGAGGAGGGAAGGCAGTGTAAATAATTGAATGGAAAAATAATATTATATACTTTATTTTTATATTTACTTGTTTTCCTTATATTTGTAAGCTCAAGTTCCCAGAAAAGAAGGCTCTATCAGTTTGTTCTAGTCTACAAGACTACTTGAAAAGATTTATTATTGGATTAATTTTTTATTTTATACTATATGTCTGTTTGAGAGTATGCTCATGTGAGTTCATGTGGCCCCAGAGACAAGAGGTCTGGAGTAATAGCAACAGTGAGCTACCTGATGTGGCTACAGGGAAGCAAGAGAAGAACATGAGCTTAAACACTCAGTCATCTATTCAACCCTCCGCTAGTATATTTTCAATTTGTCTTTACTTATGATTTTCTCTTGTTGTGTGACAATGAAACTGTAAGACACTATTACTACATATGAAAATGTTGTTTAATAACCTAAATAAGAATTTCCATGACACAGACATTCATATTTGGATCCGAGGATCCAAACATTTTGAATGTGATCTCATTTAGAAATGAGAGCTATGCCTTGCATTGACATAGTGAGTGTGTCAATCTATCTTGATGTACTCTTATTATAATTTATGCATTGCTTTTGCTTGTATTTATTTTGACCATGCTCAATTTGTTTTTGTTTCACTTTGTGCATTTAATATATTCAGGGTGGGGATGTCTTTCTTGGCTCATTCTATCAGCTAAACCTTTACTCCTTTGTGACACATTGTAACAGCTAGATTTTCATTAACATAGTCTCCTAAATTAAAAGACCCCATGCCTAATATTTTAGGAGAAGTATCATGAGAACTTATTGCTAGTAACATTATTCAACTTTGATGTATTGCTACTAACTTTTCTCAAAGAATGTGGAATAATGGCAATAATTGTTGGTTATTCATTATGAAACATTTTATACAAAAGCAGTGTAAATCAAAAATACATTGAAATTCTCTTCTACCATAGTCAGAATTACTAATATATTCTTCTCTCTCTCTCTCTCTCTCTCTCTCTCTCTCTCTCTCTCTCTCTCTCTCTCTCTCTCCAAATGCTTTGTGGTACAGGGCCAAGAACTAGAGCATGGTCAACCTGCCTGTTGTCAATCCAGTAAACAAATTGGCTTTTCCTCCCCCAGGAACCATCAATTGTTTGCAACTTCTCAGTTAGGGGTACCAGACTTATAAGCCCATTGCCACATCATGCTCTGAGGTTGACTGGTTGATATTGAATGTGCACTGTGCTGTGTGCGTGTTTAGCAAAGCTGTCTGTTGTCCAGAACTCTTCAGATTCAGTTCTCCCTGATCTCTCAATCTTGGCGGGTTTCTAAATCTGCTCTCCAGTGGTCTCTGAGTCCTGTCAAAGCGGTGTGAAACAGATGTCACACTTGTCATTGAACACTATGCAATCGTCTATATTTTTCAATTTTACTAGTTATGAGATTTTTATTAAACACCATCCAGTGCATGAAACACTTCTCTGATAGTGTCTGAGAAATGCACGAATCTATGAAATTTATAGGTCAGTTTGATACTATAACTTTTTTCAGGTTCTGTTAGGCAAACAAGAGCAAAGGTAAGACCTTGTATGATTTTGAGGCTCTCTGGGTAACCTATAACCAACAATTTCATGAGAAGTATTCAATATAAAACACTTTATATTTGAAAAATTGTGGTTTTGGAGATGAGCATAATTGCCCAGAGTATAAGACAAGTTTATCTAAATTCTTCTATATCAATGAAAAATGGTATTTTTGTATGTATTTTGCAAAAGTACTTATTAACAGTTTTTCAAAAAAATTCATGCAAAATTCAAAAACCAGACAACTACAAGAACTTACAAAGCAATAGTGACCATAGTACCAGGATGTTTGTATTTTAAACTGGCAGATACTAAGAATTATTTACTGATCTGATAGAATAAAATGATAGGATAAAACCTGTCCTAAAGTACATATCTAGTATTCACCGATTCTGAATAAATTTCTAATTATAAACTAATATTTCAATGAAAATTATTTGTCTATTACACTACGGTCCTTGTTTAAGCCATGCAATTAGGGATTGTTTTACAGAAAACTGTAGCTGCTGATCTTAAGGCATTGCAGGGAAAGATGTCACTTGTCTTAGTTAATAAAAATAATTATTACAAAAGTTACAACTGAAATATATTTTAGCTGTAATTATTTGTAAGTGGTACCTGGAAACATATTGAATAATAAATTCAGTTATATTGCTTTCCTAAGTATTACTGCAATTTCAATAAATTACCAAACCTATAAATGAGTTTCTAGATGAATGATTAGGTGAGTGCAAGCCTGTGACATTATTTTTAATGTTAAAAATATGAATTTTATTATTTTATTAATGTTAAAAAATGAAAAAAAATGTAACTGCAAACAATTTCCAACTTCAGATTGGAAGCAAACCTAAATTAAGAATGGTGCTGATGGTAGCTCCACCTAAAAATATGTGAGCGTGGCCTGCTTATAAAGAACAATGCATTGTGTCTTTTCTGTGCACAGAACTTCCATATCTTGGTGAATTTACAATTCACCATTGTAGTTAGGAATGAATGTAACTTCTCATCTGACCACAATGGGAGAATTTAAGGAGCAAAATGGAAATGACAACAGTTACACAAGTCAGATAGTTTTATTTTGTTTGCTTTTTGCCTTATTTGTTTTTGTAGTTCATCTTACTTGATTTTAGAAAGAATGATTATATAATTTTCTGCCAAGAAAAGCTAGGACACTGTATTATTTATAACAGTAGTGCAATTTATCTTCACTCCAAGCTCTTAAATATATGAAAACATAGCAACGGTATCTCTGACTGACAAGGTTTTAAGTATGATTCATTTCCATAATATTAGATATTGATATGAAAGAAATATTTAGAAGGAAATTCTAGCTAAATAATACATGGATATTATTTTTGAAAATGTGTCATTGCCGTAATGCATTCAGGTTACTACAAATGATGTGCATTATGTTATTATCTCTAACTGCTGAATAACATATATTTCTATATTTTAGCAATTTAAGATATGATTGTTTTTGCAGTTCAAATAAATTTACATATGTGAAACACATAAGAAGTAATTGAAAAGTAATTTAAAATATATGGGATAAAACAAAGAGACAGAAACTAACCGGCTAAGAATTTGAAATCTCATGTGCTTGGTCACCACCGTCTGAGCTATTTCTGGTACCTTAGTCGTAGAGGTTGCCAAAGTCATGATTTATATTTAATCCAGCTTAGAATATCCAGGTTTTCCTATCCCGAAGCTCCAAAATTATTGTCCTGTAATCTAGTTGGAAAGGACAAAGTGTATTTCCAGGCTTGTTATCACAGAATCTTCACTGCCAGCTTTTTCTCAGTTATGACAAAAAGAAGCTAAGGAAGTTCCTCTTTTGCGCTCCTACTTTGAGAGGTTTAATAGCAGAGGCAAGAGAGGTCAATTCACATTTTATCTGAAATTATAAACAAAGGGTAATGAATGCTGGTTTTCCATTCACTCTCTTCTTTTTCTTCATTTTTAGATTTTATTTTTATTTGATACAAGATTTAAATTGATAGAAATTTTGTTCTTTCAATACTTTGTTTTGATTATTATTATTTATTTATTTATTTATTAAAAATTTCCACCTCATCCCTGCCTCCCTCTTCCCTCCCCCTCCCGACCTCTCCCTCTCTCTAGTCCTAAGAGCAGTCAGGGTTCCCTGCTCCCTCCATACAGGTCTATAAAGGTGAGCATCCAAACAAACCAGGCTCCCACAAAGTCAGTCCATGCAGTAGAATAAAAGCCCAGTGCCACTGTCTTTGTCTTCTTAGTCAGCCTTCATTGTCAGCCACTTTCAGAGGGTCCAGTTTGATCACATGCTCCAACACTCCCAGCCCAGCTGGCCCTGCTGAGCTCCCATTAGATCAGTCCCACCGTCTCAGTGGGTGGACACACCCCTTGTGGTCCTGACTTCCTTGCTCCTATTCTCCTTCCTTCTGCTCCTCATTTGGACCTTGGGAGCTAAGTTCAGTGCTCCAATGTGGGTCTCTGTCTCTATCTTCATCCATCGCCAGATGAAGGTTCTATGGTGATATGCAAGGGACGAGGCCAGTTCAGGCATCCTCTCCTCTGCTGCCCAAGGAACAATCTGGGGACCTCTCCTTGGGCCTGGGAACCCCTCTAGAGTCAAGTCTCTTGCAAACCCTAAAATGGCTCCCTTAATTAAGATATTTACTTCCCTGCTCCGATACCCACCCATCTTCCATCCCACCCATCCCATTCCCCCAAGCTCTCCCGAATCCTCCCTTTCTCCCTTCTTACTTCCCATCTCCCCTTACATCCACCCCACCCCCGTGCACCCAACTTTTGCCTGGAAATCTTGTCTACTTCCAATATCAGGATTGCAGCCCATAGAATGATGCTCTCAGAGTTGAGCTCTCACTCAACTGATACAGACACCCCCTCACATTCATGTACAGAAATTGGCATCTATTTTGTTATTTTAGGTCCTGTCAACATGACAATCTTAACTATCACACTCAGTCATGTTTCTGTGACTTTATAGGTGCATGTCTCCTTCCTGTTGAATATTGCCTTAGGCCTGTTTTATACTTGTAAATGATTATCACATTTTATAATATAGTATTCACCACATATATATGTAGCTGTAAAACGTAAATACTAGGCTGTAATTATTACTCTTATTACAAAGTGAGTATGCATTTTTGGATTCTAATAAATGACAGACAATAATTATGTGCTGCTAATATTTTTGTATTTATACAGTATAGTGATCTGTACACACTTAACAGAAAACTATATTATGTAGTATATTAATAAATGTTTATTGAAATGGTTCAAGAAAAATGAATATAAAGCACATACAAATTTCAGTATGTACAGAAACCATAAAATATCAATGTTTGGATTATTTATATTCTATTAATGTGACGTATAAAGAATGGTATAAAATTACGTTGTTAATTAAAGAGAAGCCCAAAATAGAAAACAGGAGGCATAGAAATAAATGACTCATTTGCAAAAGATTGCTTTGATAGAAATCCTCTTCATTCATTAGAAAACACAGCCTAAGCTGAAGGTCTGAAGTTGGAGATAGGAGTCTTGGGGAACAAGTACACTCTTTCTTCAACACTGTGTTAATTCTTTAAAAGTTCAAAGTCTCCTAAATCTGCCAGAACCTTCTAGCATGAAACAACCAGACAATTTAGTTTTCATGGGTTTACCAATAGTTCAGTGATAATGGTGAAAATGATTTAAGAATAGATTCAGAGAGACTATCAAAAAATTAAAAAAATAACTCATACCAAAGCAAAACCTCATAGTAAGATTCTTGTTAAATGATCTGCTCTATCATTAATAGAATTGCAGGGATGCAGCCTCTGGTAATCTTTACTTACAGTGAGAAGCAAGTGAGACAGTATTGTACAATTTTCCATAATGTACACAAAATACATTATATGACTATTTATGCTTATAATTTATATTTCACTTAAATATCTTGAAGGCTATTTCATACAGTAGGAAAAGCTAGTAATTTATTCAGTTATTTTAAAAAATACAAATTAAACTGTAAATAAATTATGTGTGCCAAACTTACATCATAATTTAACTTTGTAATCTAGTTGTGTCATAAAGTAAAATATCAGTGAAACTGCTGAATGATTGACAGAGCAGTACAGAGCAACGCATTTCAGACCACTTCATAAAGCCAAAGACCCAACAGTCTTCAGTACATTTCCTCTTTCTTTAACTCTTCTTTCATATATTCTCTCCTCATTTTAAGCATCTATTTCTGTCAATGTCTAACTTTCTTCTTTCAAAGTATACTTATGTCCAAGAATATCTTTTTAGAACTATAAACAACAATTATATTATTGATGCCAGGTATTATTATTTTCAAATATTAATTTTATTTTGTGTTAATATGAGGTTTCATTTATGCCAGAATGATGACTAACTGACCATGCACTAGTAAAGAAGCTTGAATTTCAGGCACCTGGCTTCCATCTCCTAAGCTTCCAGGATGCCAACCTGGAGTATATTATTATGAGGATCCAACTCAGTATTCCTTCTACACTAGGAAAGAACTGTGTCAACTTAGTAGCTACAAAGTCAGACCATAAGTGTTAATTTCCATGTTCTAAAAATTTTCTATACAATGAAACTCTTAAGAAAGGGGAGTGCATTTAACTTGTCATTAAATTGCAGTCATTTAGAGAAAAATTATATTCTTAAAATTTCTTCAAATTATATTGAAATTTTAAATGCAAAAAGAGGATTAATAAATTATAAAATTAGAAACTAACTGTTTAATCTCTTTTTAAAATATAGACATAATCATTTTGTAGCCATATGCCAGCCTAACAAGTTACAGTTATCATTTAGAAAAAGCCATTTGAATTACAAAGCTGAACAGTGGACATTGAAAATAAGACAACTGAGACATTCAAATTATGCTGTAACATACCTCTGGAGAATAAATGCAAATTAAATATAAAACAAATTGCTGTGTTCACAAGCCATTTTTATTTGCACAAGGAATTTTAATGGTTCATGTCTCATTGCTGACTTCGATGTTCAACTGTCCTGCAAATGTCCCTCTGGGGTAATAAGTTATCTGAGCATTTGGAAGCAATCTTTTCTCCCTCAGAGAAATTTGCTAGTGTGCTTAGTGGTTCTGAAACACTTTACTAAGAAAAAAAGAATTATGCATTTATATCATAACAAGTTTCTCTGAATATATTATTTTAAATTTTTAATAGCATAAAATATTTTATAGGCTTAATGAAGCAAATTAAACTAATTAATGAAATCCAAAAGATAAATATAATCATAGTGGCATTTGCTTATTAAGAGAAGAGTTTTGTATGGAATTTACTGCATGTTAGTAGCTTGGTTATCTTATTAAATGAAAATTTAATAATGATTTTTAACATACTTGACAAAATAATAACATAATTAATTTTCTTTATCTTGAAACAGGTATTATTTTATTCAGTGACCTCTTTTCATTTTAAAAATGGAATTGTAAGAAGTAGTTTAACTAAACTCAGATGAATTACTGCTTTGATACTCTCAGTGTAGGCTATGAACATGAAAGAGTCACCATACTATAACTCCATAGAAAATATAAGTCCCTGATGAAAGAGACTCTAAAGTTGAGCGTTATTGCAATATTCTTGCTTTTTTTTCCCTAAAGTTTGGTGATCACTCCTTTAGGAACCACTTGAGAATTAATGATAGTGGTTATCTTGCTACTGATTGATAATGTGTTTAAATGAACATAAAAAGCTGAATAACTCCCTCAACAGCACGAAGAATATAAACCTAGTGAAAACAAAACAACAGCAAAATGAAAATTATCAAATAAAGCAAGGGCATGCGTACTATTTTAACCTGTAGTTCCTTCTCATTATGCTGAGTCTTACCATTTTGTTCTGAATAAATCATTACTAAATCCACAAATGTTGTCCTTTAATTTTACTTCCATTTTACTTTTAACGCTATGATGAATAGGAAAACAAATTTAATTTTATGAACTTTAGTTTGACATTCCTTTAAAGTCATAATCAAGTGATGTCACCTGCAGTTCCATAGTAAGGTATGTTTTGAACATCCTGATTCTGGAGTAATCAATGAGAGGCAGGGATTTCTGATTGATGCCTTGTTGAATTAATGTTAAGCATTAAGTGAATATTGGAAAGTCAATTGTAGAATGGGACTGCTCATTCATTCCCAGCCATCTGGAAACAAGTAATTGCATAAACACTATATTACTTACAACACTGCTTGGCCAATAGCTTAGGCATATTCCTGGTTAACTTTTATATCTTAAATTAAATTATTTCTATTCATCTGTATCACCACGAGGTTGTGGCCTACCAGGTAAGGTTCTGGCACGTCCTCCTCCTTCTACAGCTACATGGAGCCTTCTTGATTCTGCCTATTCTCTCTCTATATCTCTTCCATCCTGGATATATTCTGCCCTGCCATAGACCAAAAAGGCTTTTTATTAAACAATGACAATAAAATATATTCACAACATACAAATGGGAATCCCACATCAGTGATTAGATCTCTGTCTTTTCAAACTTGGAGAATTTTCCTGTTTATGAACAAGTCATATGTGTGTCTACTATTGCAATGTAACTAATATTACTAATATTGCAAAGTAGATAATACATAGGTGCTAGCATGGAGTTGAATTCAATAGTGGCATACACAGGGCCCGAACCATTTTCTCACTGTTCATCAGATTTAAAAAACAAAAAAACTAGCTTTATGATATTTTCTGTATCACAGATCTGAGGAGTTTCTATGATCTAGGCTGAAAATTACTGTGTAGTAGCTAATTTCTTAAAACACACACTCATACTGTTCTTGATACTAGAGGCAACCATTAATGTCATCTTATTGAGTTAAAGAGAGGCATTCTTGTTCTATTTCTTCTTACATAAAAGTCTAAAATTAGTTCATTATCTGTTTGTGTTTTCCATTATAAGCAATGGTTTGTACCAACGGAAAGGTGAATACTCTTAATGTAACATAAACACCCATAGAAACTCAATTAAAATTAATTGATAACAATCTAATTATATTAAAGCTGTCATGAATTGTCTATAAATATAGGATGTTTCTAAAACTCTCATTAAAGTTGGACTTTTATTTTAAATCTGAACATTTTAGAGAAGCCTAATATCTATTAAAATGAGAATATCATACTAGTTTATGTACTATTTTCTTTCTCCACAGATTTCTATTAAAATGATAAAAAACACCTTTTTAAACTAAAATCTATGTCATCTATTGGGTGTTGTTATACAAATTCGCATATCACATTTATAAACAAAATTCACATAACCATTACTTTTCATAATATGTTTATATACAAATTCATTTGTAAATTACATGTGTAAATTACCAAGTATAAAATTAATTCAGGAGTCTCTGGTTTTATTTATTGATGATTTTTATGCTATTTATTTTGTTATGGTTTTCTTGCAGTAGTTTTTCAGTTGACCCAGGGTGGCCTTAAATTCCCTAAATTTCTACAGCTGATCTTGAACTCCTGAGCCTCAACCTCAGTCACTGCTCCTCTTAAAACTGTGATCCACCATTTTTTTTAAAGGATTAGTGTGGTTTTTGAGCTCCTTATCATTCTCAATTTCCTTTTTAAGTACATGACCATGATTAATGTTTTCTTATTACTTTTAATGATAAATACTACTGTATTGTTTTCTTGTAACACAAGAGAAAGTAAAATGTAGTAAGTAGGGCTAGATTTTAGAAGATAACATGGGATTTTAGGGTTTTTTTGTTTTTTGTTTTTATTTTTATTTTTGCTTGTTTGTTTGTTTTCCAATGTCTTTTATGGGCATTTGGAAAAAATATGTATTATGGTTTCTGATTTTGTTTATTGTTTTTTCCGTGTGTGTACAAATGTGTATATCTCAGTGTCTATATGTGTCTCTTGTGCTTTTTCTTTGTCAAAATTTTATTTCTGCCACAAAGGTCAGAAAAGTCATCAGGTCCTATGGAACTGAAAGGTTCCATATAGGGTCTATGGAGGGAACCAGGGTTTTCTGCAAGAAAATAGTAAATGATTTTATCCACTGAACTATATCTCCAGCACCTTTTTTTGGGGACTTTTAATATAATTTTTTAAAAAACTTCTTTTTTATGATCTAAAGTAAGCATATGACAGAAAGATTAAGTATTGACAATTGAAAAGAAACTAACATACTCTGAAAAAAATTCAATTCCCATTAAGAAAATTTAGGAAGAAAAATTCTTTCTTACTAGGCATTTAAAATACTGAAACAAAAAGGGCCAGCTTGCCTAGAGTAAATCTATCTGAGATAAGAGACAGGAGAAGGTTATAATGCTTGCAGTGTGTGTATTCCAGTTTGTTGGTTGAAAGGGAAGAATTTGCAGGACAAGTTATAACAAGAGGTGAGGGTCAGACATATGAAGAGCCCTTCTCCGTGATCCTAGAGGATATGCTTAAGTATTTGTAGCATTCTCTGCTTCTTCCCACTCTTGAAGTACAGGAGACGAATTGATAATATCTTTCTGTCACTGGTGTGTAGTGCACTCAACAAGCTACCAATCACTTTAAAAGGAAACTACTTTTTTTTTCATAAACAAAAGTACCAGAAAATGTCCAACTCTGCTCTGAATCCTGAACTGCATGACCTTCTACTGTTTCTGAATACATGTTCATGCATTTTTGTTTGTAAATCTTATTTTCAAAATAAACCTGGCTCTACTTTAAGAAGTCAGAAAAGCTTATTATTATAATACTAAATTTACTATATTCTTAACCTCATATTAGTTATACCTATAAAAAATTAGACTCCTTCTAAGCATAATTATCATTAGGCTGAGGTTGAGACTCACTTGCAAAGCACACAAACCTGGATTTAAAACTCAGCAACATATATGATAAAAATAAGAAAACAGTTGGTCACTTACTTAAAAATATCCCACATGTTTATGACTTAAAATGAAACATAAATAAAGTAGTATTATAATCAATGAGGCAGATAAAAATGAGAATAGAGGCACTTGTCTGATACTCCACATCTAGAGATTTTTGATTATGGATCAGTTACAAGTTCAAGTCTAGAGAGGGACAAACATTTATAACAAAACAAAGTGTTAAATATTGTTTTTTCATTTTGTCTTCTGAATTAATCCTGAGTGATTCATTGTTGCATTTAGCTTTCTGAATCGCCAGTGTGTGATTATGCTCATTTAGTCCAATGATATATTTAGTCTTTAATTTGGGGAACTTAGTCTGATCCTTTAAAAACTTTATAGAATTTAATAGGACTTTTCTTAAGATTTAAAATATTGTAAACCTCATAATATATCAGCCTTAAAGTTTCATTCATGTTGAATATGGATAAGTTTAAAATGCACTAGAGATAATACGTAAAATAGCATTTCCTAACATGCAAATAATAAATCACAAAGGAACTCATCATTTACGATATGAAAACCAACTTTATAGAGCCTGTATTATGATCAAGTGCATGGGAAGTTCTCTTATATTTGGCTCCGATAAATCTGTTGTCTGGCAATGTGTTTCTGTAGGAAAGCTCAACTTCAGAAACCTGGGAAAGAGTCTATATCTCATTCTACACACCAAATTCTACCAGTTGGCTCTCTGTAAACAAGTTTGCAAAATATGAATTTCTCAAAGAATAGACAAATAGAATAAAATAAAATATTTTTATAATGCCTTTAGAATATATGAAAGAAGGTGCATCCTCAGTATTGCTGTTCATATTAAAACCTTTCCCCTGCTCTGAGCACAGCAAGACTGAAGCTGTTGTATTAGCCCTGCCAAATAGCATGAATGAAGAAACAGTGACTGTTTTTCTGAATCTCAGAGGAGGTTCAATCCCTCCATCTTGTAGAGTTTGTGACTTCTGTCTTTGATAGTCTCCAGCTGAGTTTTCTTTTTTCCTTTATTTTTCTTTTGTCCTTTTCTTTCTTTTTTGTTTTCAAAACAGAATTTCTCTGTGATATGCCCTAACTTCCCTGAAACTTGCTTTGTATACCAGACTAGCTTTAAACTCACAAGGATCAAGCTACCTCCCATGTAGATTAAATCTGTGTAAGTCTCTCTTAGTGTCCACATTGTTGTGGTAGGATCTCTGGGATTGTCGTTTGTAGGCCAGCTTTCTTTGCTCGATGTTTAAAAGCCATCTATAAGTAAGAAGATGTGATAATTGTCTTTCTGTGTCTGGGTTACCTCACTCAAAATAATGTTTTCTAGCTCTATCCATTTTCCTGCAAAATTTAATTTGTCAATATTTTTTTCTGCTATGTATTACTCCATTGTGTAAATGTACCACATTTTCTTTATCCATTCTTTGGTTTAGGGGCATTTAGGTTCTTTCCAGGTTCTGGCTATGACAAAGAAAGCTGTTAGGAACACAGTTGAGCACATGTCCTTGTGGCAGAAAAGCTTCTGTAAAGCAAAGGACATGGTAAACAACATTAAATGACAGCCTACAGAATGGGAAAAGATCTTTACTACCCCAAATCAGACAGAGGTCTGATCTCTAAAATATACAAAGAACTCAAGAAATTGGACTAGAAAAGATCACATAATCCAATAAAAAAAAATGGAGTACAGACCTAAACAGAGAACTTTCAAAAGAGGAATCTAAAATGGCTTAAAGACACTTAAGGAAATGTCAACATCCTTAGTCATCAGAGAAATGCAAGTCAAAACAGCTCTGAGATTCCATCTTACACTCTGTACCACTTCTGTATCTGGCTGGTGAATTCATCACCACCTCAAATTCATCTAAGTGTTCTCCCTCCTGGAAATGCCTCTGGTCTTCACCTGCCTAGCTATTGGCCCTTCAGCTCTTTATTAAATCAATCAAAAGGAGCCTTGTCATAGACACATCTTAATTTTAACAGTCCATAAAAAGATTATTCTACAACATCTATTTAAAGACTTAAAGAGAAAACATGCAATATTTGTATTTTTCTGTCTGAGTTAAACCACTTAAAATTATTATCTTTAGTTCCATCAACTTCCCTGCAAATTTAAAATAATTCCATTTTTGTAACTATCGAATAATATGCCATTTGTAAGTATACTAAATTTTCATTATTCACTCATTGACTAATGAATATTTAAACTATTGCCAATATTTGTTTATCTATAAATAAAACAGCAATGAACAAGAATGAGAAAGCATGTATATGGTACTATTTAGAGTCCTTTAAGCATAAACTCAAAAGTTGTATAGCATAATATTGTGGTAGGAGGCTTTTCTACTTTTTGCGGAACCTTCAGAGTGAATTCTGTTGTGGCTAGATTAGTTGCAATCCTAGCATCAATAAAGAAATGTTCCCTTTTCCTCACATTCTCACCAGCATGTTCTGCAATTTGTTGTACTGCTCTTGATCATTTTTATAAGAGTAAAATGAAATCTTAGAGTAGTATTAATTTGCATTTCTATGATGACTAAGCATGTTGAACATTTTTGAAAGAATTTCTTGGCCATTTGTGTTTTTGAGAACTTTGAGAATTCTTGACTTATTTGGAAATCTGTTATTTGTCTTCT
Organism: Myodes glareolus; assembly: GCF_982192425.1. NCBI lineage: Eukaryota > Metazoa > Chordata > Mammalia > Rodentia > Cricetidae > Myodes > Myodes glareolus. The sequence goes on along the minus strand of NC_142037.1, from coordinate 69,709,009 downwards.
TGTTGTTCGGTGTATTTGAATAAATATTAGAGACATGAATTCTCTAACAGATATATAATTCATAAAACATTTTCCTCATTCTGTAACTTCCACTTTGATTGAATGATCATCAAATGTATAGAAATGTTTATATTTCACAAGGTCCCCTTTATCGTTAGTCAGTCTTAACACCTAAACTATCAGTGTCCTGTTTAAGAAATCATTTATGTCAACAGGTTCTAGTGTATTCCTCCTTCTTCTTTTATTATACATTCACCGAGGCATTCAGACCTGGCACTCCGATCAAACCATGCCTCTGGTCTTACATTGAAGTTCTAAAGCCATTTTCAGTTGAGTTTTTGCAAGCTGATAAATCTGAATCCATCCTCAATATAGTAAAGTGCTAACTAAAACAATAAGACAACAATGAAAGGAGATCTGGGACACAAATAAGAAATGAAGATGTTCACATATCTTTATTTGCAAATGATATGATTTTATATGAAAAAGACATCAATGATTCTATCCAAAGACTTCATCTGACAAACACTTTCAACAAAGAAGTAAAATATAAATTCACTCACACACACACACACACACACACACAGGGAGAGAGAGAGAGAGAGAGAGAGAGAGAGAGAGAGAGAGAGAGAGAGAGAGAATCAGTACCACTCCTGTATACAAATGACAAGTTAAATGAAAACAGAGAAACTGTCTAGTCTCAGGTTCGAGACCACACCTGCAGTGTTCAGTATGGGTATCATTTATAAAGTGTGCCTTAGATCATTCAAATATTGGTTTGTTATTCCCAAAGGTTTTGTGCCATTACTATAGGTAGTGCAATTTGAATTCAGGACACCATCATGGACAAGGTCGATGACTTTGTACCTCAGTTGGTGTTTCCATTTCTCCTTTGTTAGCATGTAAAGAACTTTCCAGTACCGTAAATGCTAGTCCATAGGGATGAAATCTCTAGATATACACAATCTTGGCTTTATGTTTATCTCCATTAACTAATAAAAGCAACAAAAATGATGTGTGCATGTATATTTTTTCGAATAATACCTTTTTTTAGCTTAGCCATAAATATACACCAGTGATCTCAAATTTTCTTAGACTTTATATTAACTTGCCCAAGTCATATCCTTTTTCTAATAAATATTGTTAACACTTATATGCCCATTGATCACCATATCTTTTCATTCGACTACCATTAGTACTGTTAACATTGAGGTTTAATTTATTTTTTCAGAGAAAAGGAAATGTAGCTTATTAAAGTGAATTACACCCATGCTCCAAGGAAACAGATAATAACAAGGTTTTAGGAATCTACTTGTATTTTCTACATTCATTTCCCCTCTCATCTCTGCAAGCTAATAAGATAAAAATCCCCTCTCATCTTGAATCTTAAATGCAGATGATTAAACAAAAACAATTTCTGTGGTCTACAGTCAGATCATTTTTCATCCAATTAGTTTTGTGATATTACATAAGAATTCCCCACAAATTTACCAAGAGATACTAAATTTAAATTTGTTTTTAAAGTTATATATTATTATACTTTATAAATTAAAGCAGACTCAAGTAAATATGTTTGACCATGTTGTCTATAATTCTAAAATGTAAAACAATACCATACTGGACTGTCCTATTAAAAAAAATCTTGGTGCTTTTCCTGCCAGGCCTTCAGGTTGGAATGGAGCTACAATTACAGGTTTTTTTACTACAGCCTTGTATTAGAAAATCTCAATTATAAGGATTTCAAGTAAAATTTCGAAGATTACTAAAGGTAAAACTAACTATTGTGCTCAGAAATTACTGATAATGAAAAACAAAAATGAATATAATACACCTAAGTAAAAGATGATATAGTTTATGTACCTAACAGAGACATCATATGTCTTACTGATTACAGCTAAAGAATAGGGTCTATGGACCATATGCACTTGAACAACCAAAATACAGTGTGAAAGTCAGCATAGCAAATTATGTGACAGCCTGTTCTACTGGTCTACTATGTGACTGCATGGTACACAATAAGATTGACATCAACAAGATCTTCGAAGGATAACTAGAGGTGACTAAAATACTGTGTGAAAGTACTGATAGTCTGCTGGTCTTTTAAGTTGCAATTGAACATTGAATGCAGGTCTGTCATGAACAGCAACTGACAATGAAGTTCTGGGTACCATGAAGAGCACTTTGGATGGAGACTTTTCCATCCTCCACACAACCAAATGATCTCCTGTTTATAATATTGAATGCAAGGAATTAACTACATAAGTATACTGGAAGGACATCATGGGTAAAAACTTCATAGACTACATGTGTTACTTAATGTAAAAAAAGTAACATTGCTTCTTAGGAACAGTTCTCTTAGTATACAATGGAAGTCAAAAACTGTACACTGAGATGTAAAAGAAAGCCCATTCTGTCCTCAGAGAATCCAGTCTATGATAAGAAATCCAAAAGAGAAGTCAAGAGGTGGTGGGACCTCCCAAACATCCCTTACCCATAAGAGAAATCAAATCACTCAGAAGTGAATTAGTTGTGGAGGGAGATGTAATAACCCTTTCTTGTATTCTTGACTGTAAAATAAAAACTGCATGGTCAAAACTGCCAACTTCTTCTGCTTGCTTGGACCAGAATAGGACTCTTTTGTTAAAAACATTTTCACTACCATTTTGGTTTTGATGATTTTCTTCACTGCCTAAGCTTACGTTTGGCTGTCCTAGAGATCTTTCTATAGACCAGACCAGCTTTGAACTCAGAGATCTGCCTGAACCTGCCTTCTATGGCCATGATTAAGGATGTGATTAAGCTTTTCTATAATCCCTTTTCACAAATTAGAAGCTTAGCTTGGTGGGATCATGCTCTGAGGTCAAAACTATCTTTATTTCATTCACAATCAGGCTTTTTCCTGACACTCCTTTTTCTCTTAAATCTGTACCTTTTTTTAAAAAAAAAATCCTTGCTTAGCTTATAACTGTATAAGAGTGAACACTAATAACCAGAAAACAATCAGTACAGATTGTTTCAAATCCCTATGGTCAAAGTCAATAATCCTTAGCTCTTCAAGCTAGCCTTAGGCAGATTTTTTTGACAATGGAGAAAACAGACACTTCCTTTCCAAAAATATTACAAGACTAGTCCCTAGACCACATACTATTATTTTTTTTCTCTTTTGCAACCTCATGAGCAAGGGCCCCATAGTTAAAATTACTTTCAGAGCTACTGTCTTCCATGAACCTACTAGCATGGTCTACTAAGTCTCAGTTATAGTATTCAACTGCTTTTCTAATCTTAAATTTCAAAGCTGACATTTCTCCAAGCAATAGCACAGTCAGGCCTATCATAGAATTTCCTCACTCCTGGTACCAACTCATTTAGTTATGGTTAAATGCTGTGAAGAGACCCCACTACCATGCCAATTCTTATTAAGGAAAACATTTAATTGAACCTATTTGCAGCTTAGAGGTTTACTCCGTTATCTTCACTGCTGCAAACATGGTGGCATGCAAGGCGATACAGTGTTGGAAAGGAGTTGAGAGATGTATATGTGAATTCACAGGTGGCAGGAATAGACAAGGGGCCACTCACTAGGAATGGCTTGAGCTTCTGTATCCTCAAAGCCCACCCGCTAATGACACACAGTGAAACTCATTATTTGCAACTATTACATCAATAAAAAATAAAATAGTATGTAAATAAAAAGAAAACAGAAAGCATTAAATGAGTTTAAGCAGATTTAGAAATGTGCAATACTAATCATTTTATTAGTAACTTTAAACTAAACTATTTTTTTTAATTTTTTTCAATTTTATTAATACTTTTATATATTTTGATTATATACTTACCTTTCCCCAACGCTTCTCAGATATTCCCAACCTCCTAATTTACCTAGTGTCATATTTTTGTCTTTCTCTGTCAAAATAAATAGAAAAGAAAGGAAGAAAGAGAAAAAATGGAGAGTTAAGAACTCAAAAGGTTAATCAAACAAATTTGAAGAGACCTGCAGATATTCAAGTCAGACAGAGTTCCAGCACTTAGAAAGAGGGATGGACAAATGTTCCAACCATAATCAAGTAGATATTTCTTATTTATATATGCTGGGAAGAAAAAAATGAATTTTCTTTAATGAGTTATTACTACATTCTAGGTCCAGTTCCAGGTCCAAGAGTAGTTGAACAACCCAAAGCAGACTCCATCATGTTTTTTGTATTGTTTTGTAATTTTTATTGTCTCTTTCTTTCTTTCTTCCTTTCTTTCTTTCTTTCTTTCTTTCTTTCTTTCTTTCTTTCTCTTTCTTTCTTTTTTTATTTTATTTTGCTTTCTTTATTTACCTTTTGACTTTAAAAATTACCAAAGAGAAACAATTTTAAGGAGGAAATACTTGTCTTTCAGTTTCTAAGCTATCATCCTGCAAATATCCTGTGTTATCAGAAGGCTGCAAAGCACAGAAACAGGTTCATGTTGGAGTGTACTGTACAGGAAACAGGAGACAGGAAGTACTTAAGAACAACATCAAACATTCTAAGATATGTCATCCAGCAAGTGTTGATTTAGGTTTCTGTCTTGCCTGGTTCCCACAATAGCTAACTCCCAAAGAAATCACAGAGATGGTCTACATTAATTATAAACTGATTGGTCTAGGATCTCAGGCTTCTTATTAACTCTTATAACTTATAAATTAGCCCATAATTATTGTCTGTTTTAGCCAAGTGGCTTGGTACCTCTTTTGGCGAGGCAGTTAAATCTTGCTTGCTCTTTATCTGGTTTCATTGCTCTTGGGTGACTACTGCAGACTGAAACTTCCCTCTTCCCAGAATTCTCATTGTCCCACCTCTACTTCCTGACTGGACACTCCACCTATACTTCTTGCCTAACTACTGATCAATCAACATTTATTTAAAATACAAGTGACAGGGTACAGACCATTGTTCCACAACAAGCAAGATTCTAGGTATGGATTTTCTCCTGTTATCCACAAAGTTCTCACAATCTAAATGCACCCCAGTGTTTAATATATCAGTTGTGGAACAAAGCTCCAACTCATGCACCTCAGGGTAATCAAAGCATGTTCAAAATATTTCACACACCTTTGAATTTCTGTCATTGTGTTTGTGGCACATTAATTAAATATTTGTTGAAATGCTATGTAGTGTATAAATAAATACAATATTTTGTATTACTTACTTTTTCTGAGATACATACAGAGCTGAAAATATTGTTCAAACCTGAGGAGAATTCCAATATTTCTAAAATGCTTTTATTGAAGGGACAGGTTTAATTTCTTATTGTTTGTTTCAGAATATTTTCACCAAGATTAAAACTTGATTTTGTCTTTAAACTTAATCTATTTATATTCTATTTCACTTTTTATGAGCAGATTTTTTTTGCCCTGGACAGATATTTACTCCATTTCAATTTCTTGACCATGAGAAAACAATTACATTTAATAGGAGGGCCCTGAGGAAAAGGGTGCCTTTGTATCAGGTGCTTTTATTTTTAACCTCTAATAACTTATATGTTTGGGGCAATAAAATTCAATTTCAAAAGTTTTGATCAAAAAAGTCATGGTTGGTTTAGCTTGATGCTCACAAATATTTCATATGTTTATCTAAATTAATAAACTGTCAAGTCTTGCTTTTGTTGCAGTGTGTTTCTGAAACACTAGTTCTAAAGAATTTTAATAGAGCATAACACACGTCATATGTGGTGACTTACATATATAACTAAGTTTTAGAAGACAATAGCAAAATCAAGATATTTGAAATCAGCTGGGCTATATCAACAAGTTGAAGCCAATATTAGGAATATATAAAAACCACTCTCCAAATGATGGTTGTTATTTAAATTATGTTTTATTCAAAGCCTGAAGTAGTGTAATTTGTATTCATAATCTTCAAAAGATTATTGAGAAAATGTAAATAAACAAATAAATTTATTTAAGATTCTTCCATGTTTATTGCTGATTCTAGTCACTTATAGGAAAGCAATCAGTTCAGATCAATTGAAAAGAGATTTAATAATGAGACAATTTTTAACTTATTGGAAAAAACAGAGGGATGTATTATTGAACTACAGCTAACAATAATCTTCTGTATAAAGGAGAAATAATCTTGAATATTGTATACAGCTATCATATGTATACATAAATACACAATAATAGATGAATATATATATATATTCATGCATATATAAATTATATACATTGGCTTAGTATTCATAGAAGCAAAGAAGTCCTGGCCATCTTTAGGTATATAGTCAGGATACCTGGTATACTAATCACAGGATCAAAGGTACCAATAACAGAGAGTAATTATATACAGTGACATAAGACAGTGGTTAATTTTGGGTTTGAACCATATATTTTTTTACACCTTTAAAAATAGTATTTAACTGACTTTTAAAAACTAATTGAAAGCATGGTTTGAGAAAGTGCTCTTTATAACCTCTTCATCTGAGTACCTTCTTTATTTTCCTGTCCTGTGGTATTACTTGTGTTGGAGGACATTCCTCCAATCGTGTTACATTAGGCTTCATGCTTTCAATAGACAAGTAGCAAAACTCAAAGTTTGTTCCTGAGAAAGAAATAACAGATACGGAACATGAAAATTTAACTCCTATATCTAAAGACCCTTTGGGTTATTGGAGAAGCAAACAGAGACTGCTGATTCAAAATATGGAGAGTATTATATTAACCCTCCCAAGTACTGCACACACTGACAATTGTTTTTTTCTATGACAATTGTTCCATGTGATATATATTTCCCAGTTTGAGATAGAATATACAAATTCTTATATCCATGCATTAGTCTACTATTTTATTAAGAACTGACCTCTATAATTTGCAGGGAATGTTAATAGCTCAAATATTATCAGTTAACTAGAAGTGGGCTTAGGTTTGTCCCTTTTCTTCTGAAGATTAACTTAGAGTTTCTATGTATATCTTGAATTTAATTAAAAATTGTCTTTTCAAACATAAAATTAAAATTTAGTGCTGCTGGATTTTCAAGAAAATCAAAATTTTTTATTTACTGTGTGCATTTTTTTTTCAGGGCAAATAAAGCTAATTTCTTTGTAATCTATTCTTCTTGCAATTGAATATTTTAAATGTTTAAGTATAACAAAATAATCACTAAAATGTTTAAAATTGTTGATCATGTGTAATTTAGCAGACAAGACTTAATTTGGGGAATTTTATATTAAATACTATACTTTTACAATTTTAGGAACAATGATCATTTTTAACATCTTCAGTCTAATATGTTATAATTATATATTTTATGGTATTCTCACAAACTTTTTATTATTATGTCATTGGGCTCCACAAACATTTTACATCTATAAACTTCTTACTGTTCTCCTATCAAGCGTAAAAGTAACATTACTTGCCTTGCTCATCTAACATTGAAGGAAAATTTGAAGTTATTATCCCTGTCAACCAAAGAATGAATAAAAAAAAATGTGGGACATTTATACAATGGAGCATCCCTCAGCAGTAAAGATCAATATTTTGAAATTTGCAGGCAAATGGACAGAACTAGAAAAATAACTTCCTGAGTGAGGTAACCCAGAACCAGAAGGTAAACATGGTGTGTACTCACTCATAAGTGAATGTTAGAAGCAAAGAAAAGGATAATCAGGCTACAAACCGCAACACGTAGAAGCTAGGCAACAAGGAGGACCCCAGAGGAGACAGGCATGGTTGCTCCAGAAAGGGGAATAAAATAAGATCTCTTGCTATGGGACAATGATCTTATACCCTGTAAAGATTTGTATTGCTTTAGCAAAACACTGATTGGCCAGTAGTCAGGCAGGATGTATAGGTGAAGCAATGAGAACAGGAGAATTCTGGAAAGAGGAAAGACACAATCTGCCGTAGTTGCCCAGACAAAGAGCAAGATGAGAATGTCTCACTGATAAAAGGTACCAAGTCATGTGGCTAACACAAAGAAGAATTATAGGTTTATGTAGAATTTAAGGGTTAATAAGAAACCTGAGCTAATAAGCCAACAAGTTTATGATTAATGCAGATTTCTGTGTATTTATTTGGGACTGAATGGCTGCATGAACGGGCAGGACAGAAACCTCTGTCAACAATCTCCTGAGTAAATTGAGAGTTGGGAGTGAAGGGAAAGTGGAAGAGAACCTGAAGCAGGATGGCCAAACTGCGAGATCAACAGTGAGTGAGAGCAAGGAAAGAAATATCTTGATAGAAGGAGCCGTGATGTGGTTAGGGAGAAACTTGGTGCCAGGGAAATTCCAAGAAATCTACAGGATGATCCCAGCTAAGACCCCAAGCAATAGTAGAGGGGTGTCCTAAACTGGCCTTTCCTGTAATCAGATTAAGGATCATCATCATAGGACCTTCATCCAGTAACTTATTGAAACAGATGCAGAAATCCACAGCTAATCACTGGGCCGAGATCATGGAGTCTAGTCAAAGAGAGGAAGAAGAGATTACATGAACAAAAGCCTCAAGATCATGATGGTGAAACCCAAGAAACAGCTAACTTAAGCTACCGGAAGCTCACTGACTCTCTACTAACAGCTGGGAAACTTGCATAGGACCGAACTTCTGAATGTGGGTGACGTTATGTGATTTGGGTGGTCTGTGGGGTCATTGGCAATGGGACAAAGATTTATCCCAAGGGCATGAACTGGATTTTTGAAATCCATTCCATATGGAGGGATACCTTGCTCAGCCTTGAGACGGGGTGGGAAAGGGACTTAGAGTCTTGGTCCTGCCACGGCTTGATATGCCAGACTCTGTGGATTCTCCATGTGAAGCCTTATCTTTTCTGAGAAGTGGATCGAGGGTTGGGGGAGAGGAAGCAGAAGGGGAGTAGGAGGAGGGGAGAAAGGGGGAATTTTGTTTAGTGTGTAAAAAGAAACAAAATCTAAAAAAATTATATAGTGAGACTGAAGAGATGGCTCAGCAGTTAGGAGTTCAGTTCAACATCATTTACTCAGAGTAAATTAACTCTAGTATACCTCAGTAAATCCATAGGAAAATTCCGACTTTTTCCATGGCTAGCAAAACTGGGAGAGACAGGAGACCTGCAGAAGTAGGTAATAGTAGTCATGGACACAGGATTCTGGGGTACTACAGGAATGAACAACTTTTATTTTTAATGGCTAGTTATATAGTGTTTAGCTGTTGTTCCCCAAATCTTTGTAAGCCCCATTCAAAAAAACTGTTCAGACAGTCAATCTATGGATTGTAATAGAAGCAGAAGGTGCCTGAATTGCATGGTAACATATCATTATCATGGTGCCCCGCAGGTCTGCTGGCCTTGAGGACAGCACATTTCTCCTTGGTAAGAATGAATAACTTAAATTTTTCTGTTATCTCAGTGGCTATAGATTAATGTCCTCTCTTTTTTCCAAAATGTTTCCATCTTGCCATATGACATTGACAAATTTCTTCTAATTCATAGTACATATGGGTCTAGCCATGCATGACATTGGAACAACGGGATTCTGATACATTGCTCATGGGAATGCAAATGACAAGAACAATTTATGCTTTAATTTTCCAGTATCTAGCAAACTAAAGCTGGGATACATTCTGAGCACTGTGATCCTTAGCAAAAACTTATTGCAGGAACAATTGAAAATTTACTGTAGTTCTGTTTGAAGGGAAAGAACCTGAGCACCTTTAAAATATCCTCGAAGTCCTGTGTTATAAGGAATTAATACACAGCTGTGAAAACTGATAAATTTGTGCAGTTAATATAAGCATATATAAACTTAACAAATGAATACAATCTAAAATTTGTATGTTAATATTTAGTTGAAATTATACCTCAAATTGATGTGCACACAAATAGAAAATTTTGAAAATGGACCATAATCTAAACTTATCGTCAATGAAGTACCTGAGAAGATTCCTCTTAAAAAGAAAACCCTAAAATTACATTTACAACCATAGTGTCATCATTGAACCATACATTAAAATCAGAAGACATTTTAAATAGTCAATTTTTATTAAAAACACTAAATATTCAGTTTAGGTGAATCTACTGAAAATATTTTGATCATAATAAGATACCTATGTATTTATCAATAGTTTTATCAAAATATCTGATGAAGTTATCATATATTTTTGTTCTAATAGTGTCTTATTATAAGTTACAAAATATGTTGATTTATATACATATATGGCCCTCATTCATAAATATATACACACAATTATATATTTATAATGTGATGATAATGACCCTTAATATAATTTTGTTTTATTTTTACGTATATGATATCAAATCAAGACTAATGTGGTGCTGCACAATTGCATATACTAAATACACACACATGCATGAACGTATTAAATGAGTTAATGTACTGGAATTTTTCTTGAACTAGCTTTAAAAGAGACTGTAATAATTTGCAAGCATGGTCAGTAATAATTGAACAAATGTCAAATTTCTGAGTTCATATTGTTTCCCTTCATGGTTTAAATGAGAATGGCCTCAATATGCTCATACAATTAAATGCTTAGCCTCTAGTTGATGGAACTGCTTAGAAAGGATTGAGAGGTATGAGTGATTCAGGAGGTGTATCACTAGTGTGGTCTATGATGTTTCAAAAGTTCATGTTATTCTCAGTTAGCTTCTTTTCTGCCCTGTGCATGTGGGTCAGATATAAATTCTCAGTAACTGTTCTAGCTAATGAAATGCCTACCTGGTTGCTGCCATGCTTCCTAACTTTAAGCTAATGGACTCCAATCCTCTTTAACCATGAGCCACAAATTAAATGCAATAGAAAAATGGTTAAGATACAAAGTTATTGACAAAATAAATTAGAGGAACAAACCATGCATGACAGAACTATAATAAATTGCATAATATGCAATTTAATGAAAATAATAAATGGTATTTTAGATCTTTTAATTTTTGAAATGGTTTAATTTTGACTATAAAATATTTCTTTATATTTAATGCCTACACAACAGAAATGTATATTTGAGAGTTATAAAGATCAAAAGTCCAAAACGGTTTCTCTGGACTATAATGTTAATTTGCCATCAGTTCTATTCATATGGTATCACCAGGATCCATTTAAGGATTTTTTTTTCAGCTTTTAAAACATGTCTGACTTACTTGCCATCGGGAACAATATCACTTTGATTTCACCTACTGTTGCCATTTACTTCTAAACTGTTTTATTGTCAGATTTTCTTCTTCCATTGCGACCTAGCATCTGTTGCTATTCTCAGCTTATGATCCTCCTTTTATATGAATTTTGCATAATCCAAAATAATGGAACAATTGGAGGACACATCTGTAATGTCCCAGTTGCAATATGAGGTAACATATTTTTCATATAATGTGTATCGTAAAGTCACTTTGAAAGTTTACGGTTCTTTTGAATACAATAAATTGACCTTGACTCTAAATTTTATTTTACTAATACTTTTGCAAAAATGATGCATAAAACATGCAAACATGCATGTCTTAATCCTAGACAAAATATCTCCAATATTCTCCAAGGAGTGACCATAACAATTTTCTAACCATTTCAACACCATTTACCATCAGGGAAATGGATGCCAGGCAGTTGATAATTTAAACATAGATTATTTGTGTTTAATATATTCTACTTTCAGAAGGATAAAATGATAAGATTATACTGTGCCATGGTAAGGCTGGTCTTATTGACTTTTAAGGAGATTTTAAGTTATGGATTCTGTATCAGACTTTATGAGAATAGTTTTCAGAATGAAGTTGAACATTATGGAGTTTCAGTTTCATGTGGGGAAGAAATATGGATGAAAGAAGGTGAATAAGAGCATTAGAATTCTCTTCCTTGGGCTGATATAAATGGTCAAGAATCTAAAGAATGCCAAATCAATAAAGTACGTGTCTAGAGTAACCAGGGAGTCATTTGACTTAGTCTTATCTTCATTTGTTGATGAAGAATCATTTGTTATTCCAAACCCAGTGTTGCACATAGAAAGGGAATATAGATTTAAATGCCTGGTTCATTTACATAAAGGAGAGCTACTTTTTACTTTGTGATATATAAACATGCACTTACCTACATTTAAGTAGATTGGTTGATCAGGCCATCTACTAAATTCATGCAAAGGTATTTTTAAAAGCAAACAAGAGCTTCTACAGGAATAAATATTGTGAGATATATAGATAGGTAATCAGAACATAGACATAATTATATGATAGATAGGTAAGAGATGACATAGAGACTGGCAATAAGGGTTTCAATAGAAATAGTAATTTATAGTTAAAAGAAGAAAGTCTTTGTGTCAAAATGTAATTCTTTCCCAATTTTTTTCTGTTTTCTACCTCTTTTATTAACTTACATTTTGCCATGAAGAAATTAAATCCAATTTAACACTCAGTGTAAGAAGTTGGGAGCCACAACATAAACATAGTAAAGTCAAGAAGTCAGAGACGGTGGGACTGATCTAATGGGAGCTCACCAAGGCCAGCTGGACTGGGAGTGATGGAGCATGTGATCAAACTGGACACTCTGAATGTGGCTGGGCCAAGGACAGTGGCACTGGGTTTTGACTCTACTGTATGGACTGACTGTGTGGGAGTCTGGTTTGTTTGGATGCTCACCTTTATATACCTGGATGGAGGGGGGAGGACCTTGGACTTCCCACGCAGCAGGCAACTCTGACTGCTGTTAGGACTAGAGAGGGAGGGGAAGGTGGGGAGGGGGAGGGAAAAGGGAGGTGGGGAGGAGGTGGAAATTTTTAATGAATGAATGAATGAGTGAATGAATAAATAAATAAGTCAGAAATCTAAATGCTCTGCATGAGCACCACAATGAAGAAACGGTTGTCTTCTTCCTAGGCCTCCTGGAAGCATGGTCCTCTTAATTGGTCTGGCTCTTGAAGCTTAACCATATCTCGTGATATTTGGTCAATACCACTTTTGAGTAGCCAGGAACAGGTGAGTCCTCAAATATTTATAGCATGAAGGCCTTCTCCTACCAGCTGCATTGGGATTCCAGCTAGAGACCTGTCCGATCTAAGATGGTTTCCATCTTTGTATCAAACATTTTTACTTATTTAAATATGAAGAGTAATTTGCTATATGAACTGTTAGATGTATAGGTGCCATTTCTTGTTATAGATTGTTATTCTTCCTATAATAATTTTGAAAAAGATGTCCTGAATTTAAGTTGTTTCCCTCAAAAGCTAGCAAATAAAATATATTCAGACTTCCCAGGATACCCCAATTTAATTCACCAAGAATGTTTTCAATTAAATGCAGCAAATAACTTCAGTATTTCATTAGATTATGATAACATTAGGGTTAGTTTGCTGTGTGTATTAAATGTGGATTTCTGGTACTGCAGAATTAATTTAGACATTTTTCATTACAAGATAATTTATCATTCCACTATTGACATTATTTTGATTAATTATATTGTATTTATAATCTGTTTCACATAAGTTCTTGCTTCTTTAGTCTATATTTGTCTTTTGTTTCCTCTTGTTTGAATTCTCACTTAAATTTTATTTCAAGCTGGGTTTTGTCTACCTATGACTACTGTTTTATTATTTTATATTCATTGATTAATTAGTAATGACTTTGAGTGATTGGCCAGTCTTGTCAGCAGAAAGAATATGACTTTATATTTGCAATGCAAATAACTTATAGAGAATAAAACAAGTGAAATGTGTTCTGTCACATATTGATAAATGAATAATTATAAATGATTGTCATTTAATTGCTGTGGAAATAATATATATGAAATAAATGCTTTTAAAAGATTGAGAACCTAAATATAAATTCAGAACTTACAAACTTCTTGTTCATTTGTCTGCTTTTAATATGAAGGCCAGTCACAGCAGGGATTTTAAATTTGGTACTTTAGTCTCCCCAGGTGATCATAAATGTAGTAGTTTTATGGAAGGGCTGTAGGTTCTGTATGCCTGGGAGTCACTCTGGGAGATTTTGCCCAGGGGTTTATTATGCTAAAAGTCTTGAACAGTCATTTTCCTGTCAGCTATTAGATTCTCTAGTGCTTTGCAATAAGTGACTCTGGGCTGATTTTCTTTGTTCTCAAAGTATCATCAATTCTAAAGAAATCCATTATGACTAGATGACATTCATGCTATTTAAATATCTGCTGACAGTCAAAGAACAGTTTCTATTTCTGTCATGCCATTTTCATTCATTCAACGTTGGCTGAAGCTTCTTTGAGATTCATAGGAAAAATTATTTCAGAATTCCATTTCGTATAGTTTCATAAAAGGAAAGCATTTATTAATTGAATAAATTAAACATAAGAGTTAATATGTCACTTAAAAATAAAGGTAGAGTATTTGAGCTTAAAATTTAGGCATAAATAATGAGATTTGTTGGTTACCAAAAAAGCCATCTTTCCTATTACTCTATTTTTTTTCATATGTCTAGTTATCCAATAGTGAATACTAGTGTCAAAAATATGTTCCCCAATGTCTTTTGGAAGATTGATGGTCAAATTTTGCTTTACACAGAAAGACAAAAAAGTATTAACATTTGAAAGCTGTTTAAATAATATCTGGGTATTGTACACTGTGTTTGAAGAGACTCTTTAATCAATGGAAAATTTTAGAAAAACTTAGCTCTGTTCTTCTACAATAGACTGTACACTGGCTGACAGACACATAAAACATGCCAATTACATTGTCTTGTTAGCTTTTAGAAAGAGAGAATTCTCATTTCTGTTTAGTCAGAACAATTCATTCAAATAATACATAGCAACAAAACACGTGGGTATCAAGTTTCCCTAGGAAGATTTTCTCCTTTTATTAGCAATTAAATTCTCCTTTTTTTTGGGACATATTGTAAAATCCCCTCAATATAGTAAATGTCAAGAAAGTTTTACTTAGTACATTAATTTATTGTTTAGTTTTCTTTGTGTGTATATGTGAGTGTGTGTGTGTGCATGCTTGCACATGTATACCACATGTGCGCAAACACACTTTTAGGTCAGTAGACCATGCTATATACCCTGCAACTGTGAGATATACAACATAAGCCTAATAACTGAAATTTGGTCTTCTAGAGAATCCAGAAGTGTTCTTAACTTCAGCAATATCTCTCCAGTTCCTATCTAATGTGATCTAAGGTTCTTTACATGTCTAAATTTGGACAACGTGATTATTCCATGGGAACACTTCAATGTATCCGTAGAATATCTCCTTTTTGAATTTCGACTGGTTTTGAAAATTTCAGAATCTTTACAGAAGGCTGACAGGGGCTGATACATAGCTCACAGGAAAATTAAATAAGACATTTAGGAAAACTCAAGATTTAGTTATAAAATGATATATAAGGTAAACTTAACTTTCAAGTGATTTCAAAGAATTATGCAGAGACATTTTTAGCACTTTTCTCAGAATTCTAAAAGTACAGTAAGTTAGGATTTTACCTCTTTATGTAATATTTTCTGCAATATTTTGAGAATACCAATGCTGTGATTGACACACTTTCTAGCACAATGCCAATTTTGTTTAGAGCTAATGATACTTCACTACAGAGAGAGAACAATGCTTTAATGTCAAGGCTACAGATTCATAATGATGGTGATTTACTCAACATAAGTTTTTGGGAATAATTCTTAAGGACCTTCACTTCATTTTTGTTTATACTGCAGGCATTTCTGCCTTGAAAAGTTTTCTTTAGTTTTACCTACTGGTATTCGTAGAACAATGGCAACAAGCATATTATTCAAGTATTTTATTTCAGAATACCAAATTACTCTCTGTGGTGATTTGAAGTGTGTGTCACTTTGGGGGTTTCAAAAGTCTAAATCCTTCCCAGTTCGTATCTATCTATCTATCTATCTATCTATCTATCTATCTATCTATCTATCTATCTATTGAGAGGCTAAAATTTTCACTAGGATTGCTTACAAAATCACTGGTGAGACAATGTTTACATATCATGGAACCTCACCAATGGCTATGTATACATACTGATGAGAATGTCATGCTTATCCCTAGAAACTCTTAACTATCTTTAAATCCTCTGGAAGTTTAGAAGCACTGTAAAGTTCTGAATCTCTATGTCCAGATGGTGATAGAGCTAATCTTAAAGACAATGTTATACAGGCAATCATAGCACTATATACTCGAGTGCAATGGCCATGTCATACCCTGCAGGCTGAAGTTTCTGTCCTGCTAGCAGCTCCCAAATAAAGACAGTGAGACTTACATTAATTATAAGTGCTCAGTCAGTGGTTCAGGATTTTTACTAGCTAACTATTTCATTTAAATTAACACATATTCCTTATCTATGCTTTTTCATGTGTCTTGGTACATTCTTCAGTATGGCATGCCTATCTTGCTTCTTTCTGAGTCTGCGAGTGACTACTCAGACTCTGCCCTTGTTCCTCTAAGCGTTCTCAGTTTGTCTCTCCTGTCTAAACGTATTCTGTTTAGCTATTGGCCTATTAGTTTCTTTCTTAAACAAAACACTGTGATATATATTCACACAGTGTAAAGGAACATTCTACAATATCCAGGAGATGTCATTCCACAGCACCCTACTCTTTCCTGTGGTTCTTACAATTTCCCTTATAGCATGATATAGGCACGTTATGAAGGTCTGAGCCTTCAAAAGCTTCTTATTCTCATTGCCATGGTCACTAATGTGTTCCTGTAATTATGACTGATTCTTGAAAAACAGGAAGTAACACTAATCTAAGGACATAGGCACAAATATTTTAAATCTATTTCTCATGCACACTGTATCCTCTTAGCAAGGTAATAGGACAGCTTGTCTATTAAATCCTAAAACCTTTCCAACCACAACCTTTTCAAGAGTTTTAGAGTATATAATGTGAATTCTCTCCTATTACTCAATTTTCAAAGAGAATCTGGGAGGCACTGGTTATCTCATAGCATAATATCCACTCTTATACCAGCAAGCACACTGAAGCTAATTAGTAGAATTGTACTTAGGAATCACAGGTGAGCAAGTCTCTTGATGACAAATGTCTTCAAGCAATAGCCAGAGTACTTTCCAGTATTCTATCTAATGCTAGTTACTAGGGTGAAATTTTCCAGCTCAATTATTTTTAGATTGATTTATATTTTGTAATAGAATGCACGGTATTATCATCAAGAATGATTTCAAAGTAATATTTTATGTAAAACATGTTTTCTAAATTGCTTTTATCCAAATATATAATCATAACATCATCAAATTGTTTAAATATATCTTTAAATTTTCATTTCATAAATCTGAAAATAATTTTCTACTAAAACTATGTGATACCATGAAATAAGATAATTTTTTTCTGGCACCTAAAAATTATAACATATGCTAAATTCCATTTAAATATTTTGTTCTCTATTCTGTATATGTGCTTTAATTAGGTTATAATAAGTCTTTTATTCTTCTGGCAAATGAAATAGACATAAAGACAATTCCAACTGCATCTATTTATTTATTTATCTTATTTAATTTAATGACAATAACCCAGGAGATACTACATCTATCACTTAGCACAATTTAGGTCACATTTGTATGGAACAAAATAAGTACTACAAACATATTTTGGAAAGATATTATTGACATTTTTTTAACTTTTTATTTCCTATTCCAATTCCCAAAATACTAAAAGAAAAACTTTACTCAATATCAAAAAACAAAATGTTAATATTTATAAATCACACTGTTTTACTTCCATTTTGGTTGCTAAAAATGTATTTCTTGTTCTTGGAGAAGATATAAAGAAAAATCTTTTATATTAACCATAGTTATTAAAGTACATTGGATATGATTAAATGTTTTGGAAAATAGTACATTGAATATTTTAGAAGCAAGGAAATATCTATAAGCCTGATTCAAGATATCAATCTAAGATGTACTTTCAAGTTCAAATATACAAAAATAAGCATAGTTCCATTATCACCAGACAGCCATGGGTAACAAGGCATATACATAGAAAAACTGTGAGACTAACTTTATGGAGAGTATCACTTATCTAATCTTGGTTAGACATCTTGAGAATTCACAGGTCTTCTGAGGAATATTTAGGAACAACGTCAATAAATTGGAAGATGGAAGCTCATATTATGGACTGAATATAATATACTTTATAAAAGAATGAATTTTTGTTACTCCAAATACTGGCATATTTTAGAAATTGAATGATAAGTAAACTTATCTGAAAGATTATGAAATAGATATAAGAAAATCTGAGCAGAAGTTCTTGACTCTCAAAAGCAAGATTTGTGAGAAATAATCATTTCTCCTGTTAGACCCAGAAGAGTCGGTAGTTTTCTGTAAATATCTTGTTCATAGGCATTAGTGTTAAAAGATTGCTAGGCTGTGGTCAGGACAAAGGGTCATCTTCCTACATACCTGTATAGACACAGGTTCCATAAAACACATAACTACAAAATTTCTCATCAGTACATGTATTTTGGTTCAAAGGCACACTACTTGAGGAAGCTTCACAATCATTAGGAGGTGGATCCTCAGTGGAGGAATTTGGACTCTGTTGCAAACTCTCAGGTTTTATAGTCTGGTAACATTTCGCATTTTTATTCTACTTTGTAGATAAGAATACAATACAACTAGCTACCACATGCTTCTGCTATTATACCTTTTTATGAGAACAGACTGCATCTTCTCAAATGACAATCCTAAAGAAATCTCCCTCTATTAATATGCTTGTCTCCTATATTTTCTTATCAATGTAAAGAGTAACCGATGCTGTAAGAATGGTAGTTTTTTTATCATCACTATACATGGACATTTGGCCCTACACATCATAATAGAAATGAACAAAAAATAAAGATGAGAAAAAGATGATTGAAGTGGAGAAAGGAGAAGTAGCAGTCCAAATTATTTCAACACATGTAGAAAAGTAGCCCAAAAATGATCACAGAAGAAATGTAAAAGCATAACAAGCTTAGAAAAATAAAACAATTACACAACATAAAAAATTTTAGTAATAATTTCAGCTTTGACAATGGATTTGTAGAGGTGCTATGAAAGCAGATAACATAAAAGTCATTATATTTGATAAAAATTCACATATTTACTCCATGCATGAATCAATTTAAGAGACAAAACTGAGAAGAAAATAAATAATTTCAGTTTACATAGAAGATATACAAAATCTGTTCAGAATGTAGAAAGATGCATCAAAATCCAGAAGAATTAAAATAATTCTTCAAAAATTTGCAAGTGTTATAATCAGATCATCTACAAAAGAAGACATAAGATTTAAAGTATGCAAATTAGAAGATATCATTGAGGGAATGAAAACCAAAACCGTGATGACATGCAGTTAAACATATTAGAGTGGTTAACATAAAAAAAAGTCAACGGCTTATATTGTTACAGGGATTTGCTGGTAAGAATAAGGAGCAATGATATGAATGACTGATACAGAAAGCTATATGGCCAGCACAGAAAGTAGTTTAGCAGAGTTTTATAAAATGCAACACACACACATTTCATCTCAACAATAATGCTTGATGATAATGACACACTGATAATCATTAAACCTACTCTCTACAAATTTGTATGGTATGGTTTATCATAAGTGCCTTAAAATTAAACACCAACAACAAAGAAAACACATGGATAAGTTAAGTAGCTAGATGAACAGTGAATGAAATATACTAATGTTTTATTCAGCAACATAGATGGATCTCAACTGAGTTATGTTGGAAGAACTGAGTCTAATATTGATTATTGACTGAATTGGGAGCCACCAAGGAATAGCAAATATATATGTATATTATTGTTTTGCCACAAATGGAAGAAGACATCTAACACACAGTACAAACCAAACAGATATTTTGAGAGGTGAAGTTACTCTATATCTTAGCTGCTAGAGAAAGCTGCAATAATATTTATTTGTTCAAATTCAAGGCATTAATATATACTACACCTAAAGGATATATCATTAAAGATTAACATTTTTCCACATTAAAATGATGGAATTCCTCGATGTATACATTTCTAATATCTAATATAACTTTAAAAATAATTAACACTTAAAATTATGAACAGTTTATCCAATGTTTCTTTGTGCTTCCTGCAACCAAATATTTCTTTAAAAAATGCTTTCAAAACTATGTGGTTTCTCATATGTTAATAAGTGGTATCTATAGATTTACCAAAGAAAAAGAATTATATTTTTTTACTCCTTCAAATGTTTTTTTATTTTAATACATAATACACTTTTAATGTTTTCTTATTAAAGGACACTGTTTTAAGGTCTATGCAATTTTAGTAAAACTAAATTGTTACAATAATCAAAAAATGACACATTTTTTTCTTGATATCCTCAAACAAGTTACAATATTTTCTTGCTTAAGAATTGTCTTCTAATGCCAAAAGTCAGAATAAATAAATTATACTTATTCCTTTCTCACTTTAAGATGCTATGACTGAGCTATCAAATCATTTTAAAATAGAGTTAATTCCAAGGGAGTCATTTTTGCATTGTTGAATGTGAAAGTTAGGGAACTATAGTTATATATTTATTTGTTGCCATGATATAGATTTGCATATTGAAGTAAACAATACCAGATTGCAAAACAAAAAGCAATTGTATTATGTTGTTCATCTTCTAAATACTAATGAATGTCAACTTGTGTTCTAATGATCCCTCTAAGGGGAAGACTATTGATCATGAAAAGGCTGAATTCAAGAAATAACAATCCCAAGGCAGCTATTTTATGTTAGTCATAAAGCAAATTATAATCAAATGGATGATGTCTTGTTCTTTTCACAGAACACAAGCAGTAATATATTGAAGTTCATAAGAACTGATTTATTTTAAAGGAAGTTCTGTTTATACATTGTTTAAAGAAACCACAGAGTCAGATTATTTATCAGGCCTATTTCTAATGTAATCAAATTTACAGAGGCATTGTCCTGACCAAGGGAATAGTTAAATATTATAGGACTGATGATTATTTTTAAAATATGGGAATAATAAAAATGAATATTCATTCTCAAACTAGTATTTCTTGATATCTTTATTATGAGTAAAATTTCTTAATCTCTGGGTAATATTATTGTAGGCATAAATTGACAATTAAGTAAATCTGTTGTCAGTAGAACACTTGCATAGCATTTGTAAGGCCCAAGGCTTATTTCTTCAAACCAGAAAAACAAGATAAAACAATCTCATATACAGTGACATTATGTTAATGAGAGTAAGTAATAACTTCTCCCTAAAAATGGGAAACTATAAAACTAGTGGAGAGTTACAGTAATGTGTTTATTACAGTAAAACAATAAAGGGGAAAATATGATCAATATCTATGAGACGATGATTTTTACTAAGCGTTTATAGATGTGATATATAATGCTAAAAAATAGGATTACATTTGGCTTGATAGTAACATGAAAAAAATCACATCCAATAGATTCATTTAAATATTTGGCTAAGATAATGTTTTGACACATAAAATACAACAAGTATTTGAGCCCTTTTCTCAGCCCCATCACTGGAGGAAATCTCTTTCTGGGTATAACAGGCCACATCTACCAAGGAATCAACAAACAGGAAAGTCTTTCTCTGGAGACATGCTGCCCACACAAGCCTATGAATTAAGTAGGAGCTATTCATTCTCCTTCCTGTTTTCGTTTTCAACTCTCCAGTCTCATACCTATCTTTGTAGCACACCATCTGCAAAGTCTTGTCTTCCCTCATTGTCCCTCTTCCCTATGAATTCCATAGATCTTAGTGACAGACCAAGATTTACTCCTGTGCATCCTCTCAGCCATACCTTCCACACCTTCATCCATATTATAGACCATCTCTATTTCTTTATTCCAGCCCCCAATACCCAGGAACATATATTCTACACAGAAGCACCAGTACCCACAACTGATAGGAATTCAGAATCATTCTCTACCAGGAAACACATATTCCTAAGGTTCAGAAAGGACAAAAGAATCCAAGAAATAAAATACACATCCAACAAACTAGACATCAACACCTTTAGTTACAATCACTACATCACTACTAGCAAAAATGTTTGTCTGAATTCAAACATAAAAGCACAACCAATACTAGCCAGGTTGAAATGTCTCTCCTAAATCCCCATAATCCTACTAAGGGGCTCTGAGAAAGGCAATATAGTTAAAACAAAACACAAGGAATTCAACTATCTAGTATGACATGTTTAAAAAAAAATCTCAAAAAGAATATGAAATTATGTATTATTGAAATCTTTGTAAACACAAACAGTGGAAAGAAAAGAAATCAATAAAGACATGGATGTGGAAATTAAACACTAAAGAATCCCCAAAATGGGATAAAATTGTAAGTGAACTTCAGGAACTTGAACAGAAACATTAGAAAACAAGCTTCGTCAATAGAAGTCAGGACACACACACACACGCACACACACACACACACAAAAACCTCAGGCATTCAAAACAACATCCAAAAAAAATGGATACCTGGGTCAAAGATAATATTAAATCTATAAAATCCAGGGACAATCATGCAGAAAAACTGGGAAATTCTGAAAGGATAAATTCTACAATATGGAGAGAGGAAAGAAAAGACAATTTCCTCGAAATCTTAAAAGGAAATAACTCTCTTCCAAAGAAGGAGGTGCCTACAAGGTACAAAAAGCATATAAATTATTTATTTATTTTACATCTCTGCCACAGTTTCTCTTCCCTCCTCTCTTCCAAGCCCTTCCTCTCATCCTCCCTTTATTCCTATCCCCCCACCTACTCCTCCTCTGTTTCTGTTTTGGAAATGGGAAGTCTTCCATGACTACCCACAAAACATGGCATATCAAGTTGTAGTAAGCCTCACCATGTATTAAGGCTGAACAAGGTTACTCAGTATGAGGAATAGGGTCCTAAGAGACGCAAAAAAGTCTGAGACAACCCCTGTTTTCACTGTTAGGCATCCCACAAGAGGACCAAGCTTATACATCTGTAGCATGCATGCAGAATTCCTAAGTTATTCAGATGCAGACTCCCTGGTTGTTGGTTCAGTTTCTATGAGCCCCTATAAGTCCAGGTAGGTTGACTCTGTGAGTTTTCTTGAGGTGTCCTTGACTTCTCTGTCTCCTACAATCCTTTCTCCCTCTCTTATGCAGGATTCCCTGAACTCTGCCCAGTGTTTAGTTGTGGGTCTGTATCTGTTACTATCAATTTCTAGATGATGCCACTGATCACAAATGGGTTTCACACCAATCTGGTCACAGAATATGGTTATCTTAGGCTTTGTGTCTTCTATTGCTAGGAGTCTAAGCTGAGGTCCTCCAAGTATATTTCTCAGAGATTCCCTGGCACCAGGGATTTATCTGACCCCAAACTTCTCTCCCCTCTTTTTAGTTATCTCTTTCAGTACTTTCCCCTTCTATCTATCCCAGCCTGATTGAACATGTTCCTATCCATGCTCACCCACAGTCCTCTCACGATATCTCTTCTAGTTCCCCTTCCCATGGAGATATGGGTGTCTTCCCATGATCTCTCCAGTTACCTATGATGTGGGACAATTCTGTATCTGTCAATTATGTTTTAAATAAACGCTGATAGGCCAGTAACCATGTAGGAAGTATAGGCAGGACAACCAGACAGGAAGTAGAGGTGGGGCAATGAGAACAGGAAAATTCTGGAAAGAAGGAAGCTCTCTGCCCAGTCCTGTTCAGACACAGAAGAAGCAGGATGTGACCTACCCCATGAAAAAGGTACTGAGCCATGTGGCTAACATATACTAAAATAATGGACTAATATAAATTATAAGAGTTAATATAAAGCCTGAGATAATAACTTTGTATTATAACTTACGGAGTCCTCTATATGATTTTCTTTGGGACTTGCTGGCTATGGGAACTGGGCAGGACAGAAACCCCCAACAAACAGGCCTTCATGTTACATACCTAATTGCCTACTCTCTCTGAGTCTTCAGCAAAGTTTCCCATTATGTTACAGATATTTTTTACTTATGAGTGAGCACATTTTATGTTTGTCTTTCTCTGGGTTATCTCACTCAGTATTATTTTTTTCTACTTCCATCCATATGCCTCCAGATTCTCTGGTATCCTTGTTTTAAATAGCTGAGTATTTTTCCATTGTGTAAATGCATTTTCTTTATTCATTCCTTTATTGAGGAATATCTAGGGTAGTTGAACAAGTGCCCTTGATGTATGATTGAACATCCTTTGGGTATATGCTGAGGAGTGATATGGCTGGATCTTGTGGGAGGTCGATTCTCCGTTTTCTGAGAAACTGCTACATTAACTTCCAAAGTAGCTATACAAGTTTGTACTCCCACCAGCAATAAGGAGTGTTCCACTGGCTTCACATCCTCTCAACCATAAACTGTTATTTGTGTGCTGTGGGAGTACCTTCCCCTGCTTCAGCCAATAGTTGCTGAAGCAGGAGCCCATGGTGCTGCGGAAGGACCTTCCTCTCTGTCAGCCAATAGCCGCTGAAATGCCAGCCCACTGGGGCGTGGTTATTTCTCTTTTAAAAAGAGCTGTAGGTCTCCGCCTGGCCCTCTTGGTTCCTGCGCTTCGTTCTGGCTCCTGCTCCCGGCTCCTGCTCCAGCGACTAGGCTCCCTTCCTGACGGTTTATGGTGTATGTAAGTTTTACCCCCCAAAATAAATAACCCCTTAAAACATGACTGGTGTGGGATTGATTCACCGATATTTGTGTTTTTGGTCTTAGTCATTCAGGCAGGAGTAAGATGGAATCTCAGGTTTTGATTTGTATTTCCCTAATGCCTAAGAATGTTGAACATCTCCTTAAGTGCTTCTCTATGATTCAAGATTTTTCTGTTGAAAATTCTTTTTATATCTGTACCCCATTTTTAAAGCTGGATTACTTGGCTTATTAATTATCTAGTTTCTTTAGTTCTTTATATGTTTTAGAAATCAACCATCTGTCAGGTGAGGATCTTTTAATAATCTATTTCTGCTGTTTTGCTAACTTCTTAATATTTGATAATCTTTTTTATAGAGACCATAATGTGTATATTTTATTAAATTATAATTCAGCAGTATATATAGTGATGTGCTACATATTGGTCACTATTTTAATTCACATTTTTTTCAAATTATATTTTTGAGATATAAAGCAAAAGTAGTTTCAAAACTAGGAGTCAAATTATCTTTATTTTCACATGCTTATGATTGTTTATACATATGTATGTGATTATTTCAGGCTTGATATGTGCATGTTATGACATTAGATTAACATTGCATTATTTACTTCCCTTATTGTTCTGCTTTAGGTTTTAAGAGAGGATCTCACTGAAATCAAGTCTGTTTCAGCTAGGCTGTCCTGCCAAGAAGCTGTGGGATCTGCCTGTTTCTGTTCCCCAAAGTAGGGACAATAGGATCTACTACACTGTCAGATTTTTTACATGAGTTTGATGGATCTCAGCTGAGGCCTACATGCCTATGCAGCAATCACTTTGTAATTATCACAGCTGAAGTAATAGAAAAGGAATTAGTGCATTTTCAGAATTATGTAGGATAGCTATATCTGGCTAGCCTGGATTATGACTTATTTAATTTCTTGAACATTGATAATGGTTAGTGTGGATCTAGATGGCTAATTTTTACATATAATCTGAATTGATAAAGAGAAATCTTAAAATTAATAAGGTCACATTAGTTGTACCTACAAAGTATTCTCAGAGATGATTGGCTATTAAAAGCTCCATCATAGTCAAAGACTTAACCTATGAATCTTCATAAAACTTGAATAAACTTACAAGATAAGGGGCTATAAAAATTGGTGCCTATATGGTATCTGTTTTAATAGCCTTAACTTTTAAAGTTATATCTTGACCCAAGGTTCTTCTTCCATTTCTGTTTCCTTTCTAGTTCCCATGAGATGAAACACGATCCTATACTAGGATGTTCTTTCTCATCACAGACTCAGAAACAATGAAACGATATGGTGAGGTAATCTAGAATTGTGAACCAACACATCTTTCCTCTTTTAAATTATTTTCTTCAAGCTTCTATCTAGTAATTAAAAAACAACATGAGTTCTCCTAATTAAAATATGTTAATATTAATGAGTTTTAATACATTCCTTTCTATTGCTGAATCATTAGAATAGCGTGATGGGTAACTCTGAGCTGCCAGACATGGATTGTGGAACCTTAACGTTGGTCTACTATAAAAATAGTATGTGGTTTTAATTGTTGACCTACCTCTCCACTACCCTGAAACTTGTTTTTATGTAGTAAATTGCGTGGACATTTTAAAGGCTTACAAGTCATAATTACTTTAATGAATTACATAACTATGAATAAAGCTATAAAAGGTTAATTTTATTATTGATTTACTATTATGGGCTTTTAACTCTCAAATGTGCTTATTGTTTTCAATAAGTTATTCTTGAAATCAGGGGAATTTGAAATGAACATTTTTGTTCTGTAATTATAACAACAGGAAGCTAAAAATTATTAGCTACTTTGTGACAACATTTTAGGATTAGATCGTAGCGAAGTATTCATACTTGAAGCTTCAATTCTAATCATGAAAATAATAATTAAGATTTTAGGAAGCATAGTTTACATTAATTATGAAATAATTTCTCTAATTGTCTACTGCTATATTATGAAGAAGGGGAGGTAACAAGATTTAATTGCTTTGACATAACTTCAAAAATGAACATAATTCAAAACATAGAATATGCTTGCAAAGTTATTTACAGTCACAAGATGAGTAGTGAATATTTTCTTGTAATTCTAAAGAGAATTGGTTAATAAGTGGATAATTAAACTAACATATGGCCAGGACTCTCCAGAGAACATTGCTTTTTTTTCCCCCTACTTCCCTATTCTTTCTTCATACCATCAGTCAATGCTTAAACCCTTTCCTGTTAAACCTGTCTTCTGTCTTTCACAAATTATTCTGTGCCCTGAAAATTTTCCTACACTATTGATCACACATTAGGGAAAATAGTATTTGCAGATGGCTGGGAGCAGCCTTTGCGAATTTTTTTTCTCAAGCCTTTACTCATCTTAAAATGATTGTGTGGGTAAATGCATACGCACCAAGCCTGGTGACATGATTTTAACCTCAAGGGAACACAAGGTGAAAGAAGAGACAGGACTAGAATTCATTGTCATCTGAAATCCATACCCATGCTATAGCACATACACCTACTCCCCCAGCATACAAAGACATGAGTACAAATTCATTATTTGATTAACTGAGGCAATTTTTAAAAAGCCTCCTTAACTACTTTACCTTAAAATCTTGCCATCAGACTTAGTCAACTTAGCTACATTTGTTTCATTAATACCAATGACTCTGTAATAACATAACCCCATATTAACCTTAGACAAATTATATAATTTTCCCAGAAAATATTTATACAACTGTTATTGAATATATTTAAAAATATAAAGAACATGAGATGATGCTATTCTGAAGTGTAATGGAGTTATTCATCTTCCAGTCCAGTCTCAAAAAACAGAAAAATATGCAAGAGGAAAGTAAAGCACTAGCAAATGAAGTTTCACGGAAGAAGGCCACATCCTACCAACAGTCTGGACTCAACGGCAGTGCTCACTGCAGCTTTCATCTTTCACCCACTTCCTTCTAAAGTCTCATTTTTTCCTCATCTCATCCCCCTTTCATAGCTCTTGATGTCTTTTTGTATGGACAACATACAGATCATTCTCTAAGCTTAGTCAATCACATGTTAGTCTTTAACTTTCTTATTTCTGCAATGTCCCACACGAGTAACTTCCTGGTTGGTTTGTTCTGTCAGTTGATTTGTGATGTGCCATGAGGATAAATGCCCCATAAAACAGATTTAATCGTGATTTAGGAAAGAAAGAAATAATCTTATCCAATAAATTTACTATCCTCCAGACAAATATTATTAAATCTTCTTTAAAATTCAATGTACACAAGGCTTGTGTGATGACTCATCAGGCAAAAAATTACCATAAATGCTATAACCTGAGTTCAGCCTCTTGCATGCATATAAAGACAGGTGAGAAATGATTCAATAGAGCTGACCTCTGACCTCACACATAAGGCATGGTATGCAACAAAATCACTTACATCCCGTATATGTTAGCAAACTCGTGGAATAAAATAAGTTTAAAAATTAAAATTTACATAATATGATGGAAGTCACAAAATAATCCCACACCAGTTCAGAATTATGAATAATAAAAGGGTTTTCATTTAAGGGAAACCTACAGATCACTGTCCTAGATAACAGTCCTCTGTGCGAACAGGAACAGAGTCTAGCAGCCAGAAGCGGGAGCCGGAAGCAAGAGAGAGCACATGCTTTACAGCTGCTTTTTAGAGTATCAGAGCTCACACCCAAGTGGGTTGGTATCTTAAAGGTTTTTGGCTGAAGGGGCAGAATGTGCTCCCACAGCACCTCATAAAAGCATTTGGTGAGGTTCCTGTATTTGAAAATAAGTGATGGAGAGCTGAGGAGTTTTGAAAGATAGATAAGGAACCTGATGAAGTTTTTCAGATAAAATGCCTTTTTAAAATGATACAGGCTACACAAAATGGAGAGGAAAGCAGAGCATTAGATGCATCATGTTACTGGAGTTAACATCAGTGCTTGGCTTTTGACTTCCCTGGAAACCTAGAAAAATAAACCCTTACATTCTATTAATGAGAATTTATAATGCCACTAAAATTATGGTAGATGCTATGAAAGTTTCTCAAATATTTGAAATTATAAATCCATTAATGTCACAGTTGAGGTGGTAACAGTATATTTAAAAAAACATCTGAATTGATATTTACTGCAGCATACAATAACTAAGAAATATAATCAAACTAAGTTTCCAAGAGGTAATTAGTGAGATACATGGTTCATATTCAAAGTGGTATGTATACGCATTTTAGAGGCCATAGGTTCCATGGATGGCGGTGGCTCATGAAACTCCTGGTATGAGGTGTAGCAAGAACCACAAAGTTTATATATACATACATACATACATACACACACACACACACACACACACACACACACATATACATATACATACACACACATTTATTAAAATGGGTTCTCGTGGAGCTAAGACCAAGGAAGTTGGGAACTCGTCACATGCTGCTTCACACCACCTGACCCAGTGTTCACAACTCAAGGGAGTGTTGACGCCTGTCTCTCTCCTTTAAAGAGATCAAGTTCATCCAAAGAGAATAGGTTCCCAAGAAGTCAGCACAAGTAGTAGAGACAAATTCTGGTTCCACCACCAGTGGCCCATCAGTCTGCCCCTGGCCTTCAACTGTCAACCACATTCAAAGGGACTAGTCTGGACCTATGCTTGTTCCTTACCAGTCCGGCTGGAGTTAGTGAGCTCCCATGAGCTCAGGTAGACTGTTTCTGTGTGTGTCCCCATCATGGTCTTGACCTCTTGGTTCATATTCTCACTCCTCCCACTCTTCAACTGGACTTTGGAAGCTCAGTCCAGTGCTCCAATGTGGGTCTTTGACTCTTTTTCCATCATTTTCTGGATAAAGGTTCTATGGTGATATTTAAGATATTCATCAGTCTGACTACAGGGTAAGGCCAGTTTTGGCACCCTCTCCACTATTGCTTAGGGTCTTAGCTGGGTTTATCCTTGTGGATTCCTGAAAATTTCTCTAATTCCAGGTTTCTTTCTATCCCATAATGGCTCCCTCAATCAAAATATTTCTTTTCTTGCTCTGATCTCTGATGAAGGCCTTGGACCTTCCCCAAAACAATGTGCCTTACCCTCTCTCTGGAGTAAATGGAGGTGTGTGAGGGGTTGAGAGAATGCAAAAAAGGAAGGGAACTTGGATTGGTATGTATAATGAAAAAAGATAGATTGTTTTCTTTAAAAAATAAAAAAAAATTAAAAAAGAGGGAGAGAGAGATGGAGCCCATAGACAAGCAGGCACAAACCAAGGCTGATTCCCAAAAGTATTGGCAGAAGGAATTCCCATAGCAATGTGGTGCATTCTCTAGTGTATACACATAAACATATGTTTGTAGTGGACGCACTCAGAGTAGTTAGTGGGCTGAAAAAGAAGGAAAAATAGAGAACATGAAGTTGAAAGCCGGAGAGCACTTCTAGAGGACAGAAATCAAGGAAAGCTGAAGTGGGAATGGGTAAAATACATGGCAACATTACAAAACTCTGGAGCAAAATGATTGATAAATAAAAATAAAGACAGTAGTGTTTGCTGCTACATATGTGGACGTGAAAAATCATATTCAATACATACAGAAAGAGAAATTTTAAGATAAAATGACTGTTTTATATGTCCTAAGGCCATGTTTTCTTTTCTATAGAACAAATGAGATTTACAGATGTGATAAAAATCAAAATCATATGATCTCCTGAATCACATTTGTTTTTGTTTCTCTACTCATTTTTCAGGAAAAAGATAATGAAGATTTTGGGCATTTATCAAATAGGTTATGTACATTAATACCTTTAAATTTTTGCAAGAATGATAATATCATCATAACTTGATATTTAAATGTGGTATGCTTTGGATCTCTATCTCAAGCTTCATCAACATTTCATATTTCTTTTCTATAATGCAAAGATATCTTTGCTATGAAAATCTGACTGAATCAAAGTCATTCATATTCATTTGATTTTTCATACTAGAGAGCACTTGCTCATTTTCATCCTAATTGAATTTGATACTTCAAAGATCCATAATGAATCCATCTAAATCTAAATCTCTTCTTAAAATGTCTGCAAATCCACTGCTTGACACTTTTGAATGATCAATAAATATTTGGTAAATAATTTTGTTTACAATAATATTAAGAAACCAGGTTTATTAAAGTTGCTGACTGAATAATACATTTATGTTAAAAACAAATTAGGTATTAGGTGATGACGTACCTTTGTTTGATTACTGGTTTCCTTATTTAAATGACCTGTTATATTATTTTATCAAAAATTTCTCTTTAAATTTAAACTTATGCAAATATTTTATTCAATTGCCTTTTCTTGATTCTATTTTTATCTTCTTTTTAAAGTTCCCCAATTATCTCTAATTCTTGAAATCATAGTTAATTACAGAAGATGAATAATATTTTGCCACTATAAAAGAGGGAATAG
Source organism: Myodes glareolus (assembly GCF_982192425.1). Taxonomy (NCBI): domain Eukaryota; kingdom Metazoa; phylum Chordata; class Mammalia; order Rodentia; family Cricetidae; genus Myodes; species Myodes glareolus. Next base: position 69,678,000 of record NC_142037.1, on the reverse strand, counting down.
TTACATATTTATTAATTTGTGATATGAAATGGTCTTTCCTTAGTAACTAAACTTTCTCTTTGTCATTGTAGAGAAAAGATATTTTTATCATCATTTATTCATCAGTTTATTAACACGGGATTCTGCTTTTTTATATTGACCAAAGAACAGCAAAATAAAAAGAGTCTACTGTTCATATAACTGAAATTTGCACTTTATAGCATTGAGGCAATGTACCTGTATTCACACAAGAAATTGTGTGAATATGCATAATAGTAATACAGAGGCTACATCTGTAACACCATCTTTATAGTTTGTGAATCCATGGTACTTCTAGAGATGAAAGAATGCTTGAATCATTCGAATATTAGTACAAGCTTCACACAAGAGTAATTGCATCATCTGAGAAAGGTGTATATAAAAGAGAAGAGCTCCTGTAACTGGGGGAGATACAGGAAGTCCATGCTCTGAAAGAATTTAAGATCAAGCATACTTAGGACAAGAGTGCTGGATGTTACAGAGTGTCCAAAGTTTAGATAAAAAAAGATATATGTGATTATTAGTTTCTAAGCTCTGAGGATTTATATGAATTTTTGTGTCTAATGATGATTGATATTGGTAAAATTTTATGTATTGGTATTTGTGATTGATGTGGCTTACATACTAGACACCTTTCCTATATGCTTGACAATGGTTTATGCTGTCTTGGGTTCTAGGTAGAGGGCAGTTTAAACTCAAGCCTCAAATTCAAGGCTATAAGAACTTTTTGAAACAGTCTCAGTATATATTGTTGACAGAATTAAAATTCACTATACAGACCAGAGAACCCTTAAAGTGTTTGCATTTCTCCTACTTCTTTGCTGAAGTTATCAGTATATAAGAACAAGTTTAGCCCTTCACTGATGTGGCTGATGGCCGTGGTGGTGGTAGCAGCAGTGACGGTAGAAGGGGTAGTGTCAGTGGTGCTGCGGTGGTGGTGATGCAGCAAGGTGAGGAAAGACTTCACATCTCCATAGCTCCATATTTGTTTATTCATGTCCTCATGTGTGCTTTATAATTGCACAAAATGGAATGTAAGAAATCCCAATGGAAAAAGAAACTAGCGTGTAGACTGAATCTATACCTTAAAAAAAGCTGACCAGGAAATAACCTGAAATAAAGATAATCAACTTAAAGGTGGGAAGAAATACTGGGTGGGGGGCTTGGGGATGGGAATCAAATATAGAAAAGTAGAGTTGCAAGTGATCTAGAAGATAACATTTTAAAAAAATAATTTCTATGTTAAACTAAAAAAATTGAAGCTAAAATATATTATTTTCTCATTAGAAAAGAATTAAAGAGAAGAATTATAATACTAAGAAGCAAATAAAGTAATGAAATAATAAACAAAACACTAACTTATATATAATTACCTTATTTGCATATGGGTTTCAAAATACCAATCAGCATGCCAGAGCAAAAAAAAAAAAATAGAATGACAAAACACAGGTTAACAATTCCCAAACTGCAGTTCATATATAGCAGAATTGGACAATTAAGCAAGTGAATGGCAGATGGTGAGAGTCAAGTTATTCACAGTTTAGAATGACATAATAGGGAGCAAGAAGAGACAGATAAAAGGAACATATGGCAAAAGAATAGAGTTGGAGACATCAATTAACTCACTTTCTGCTTAAGTAGATATTTCTAGAGAAAAAATATGTGGTTATGTATAGAGAGGTTGGCAATCATCCTCAGCTGGGACCTGGAAGTGATAACAAATGCAACTTATATGCTTGTTGTGGTTTCTAATTCCATTTTGTTTTTCAGGAAAATACAACTGTTGCCAAAACAATGATTGTTGCAAAACACTAGAGTAAAATATTCATTGTATGTGAATCATCTTGCAGAATAAGAACCTTAGATAGAGTAGGAAAAATAAGTTCCTAGTAAAAGTGGGGGTAGAATTGGGATGGAAACAATATGATCAAAGTTCTTAATATGCATAGTGGAAATGTCATGATTAAAGTCATTATTTTGTATGACCATTATATGCTAGCAAAATGTAGACATTGTTAAAGTTGGCACAATATAAAATACAAAATTATTAACATCATTAGCTTATATATCAAGATTATATATATATATATTTATACACACACATATATAAAATCCCTGTGAGCTTATTTTCATAATACTTTAGTAATAATACACTGTTGTCCTAGGTAGATCAGTCCAGGACCAAACAAATACATCTGAATACTGAAAAAAATTTTATGGATGATTATATTGTAAAAAAAATTGTGAAGTAGAAAAATAAAAGATACATCAGAAGAGGTCGAACTTGTTAGCATTGTCATAGCTTTTTCAGAAAAACAAAGTGTATTTCAAATGAAGAAGAGTCACAGTTAAGCATGTGTGTAATCAAGCCAACTTTGGCTTTAGGTTTCAAAGTGTCCCCAAAGTGCTGTTTCCTTGGAAACTACAAATTAAGTTAATTATGGAAATCTCCATCTTGAAATCCTTCAACCAAAACTCTGTACCAGGTTTTGAGTTGGATTATGTTTGCTAAGAAAGTACCTTAAATAACACCACAAATAATATAGCTAGGTCTTAGTAATATGATTTCAAACAACAAAATTTTTGATAATCCAGAGTTTATAAAATAATTTGTTATAATAGAGAAAGAAGTAGTAGTGTTCCACAAGGGAGAGAAGTATGAATATTAATAATCAGAATGGAAGCTTTCCCTGGAGAAATGCTGTTTTCTGTTCACTTTCAGCTGACTACCTCTGTCTGAATAAGTGCATGTACATTCCCTCATTAAACAAATTTTTAAATGACTTATCTTTACAAATTTATGTGCTATACTTACTCTCTTTTAAAACATATTGATTAGATTTTGATACATTAATAGCAAATATTTTGATAAATTCCACAGCTATTTCTCTCCAGTTCTTCCCCATGCTTCCACCTTTCCCCCTCTTGTCTTCATGTATTTTTTTTTCAACATACTGAGTAGATTTAGTGCTGGGAGTATGTGAATGCACGTAGGACCACCCAATGCAACTTGTGCAGCCTTTAAGTCAGTATCTAATGTAAAGCGACTCCTAGCAAGGATTAGTTGACAATCAATCTTCGGATAAAGGTGGAATTCGTAAGCTCTTTCCCGATTTGTGCTGGAATTTTGGTTGGCATGATCTTGTGAATGCAATCAGAATTTATGTGAGTTTATGTATACAATGGCATTATTATCTGAAAACACTTTCACAACAGTGCTTCTTTATCTCTGCCTCTTACAATCATTTTATCACCCCTGTCCTTGAGTTGATCCTACCAAGCCTTAGAGGAAGGTGATGTGATATAGATATCCCATATAAGGCTGAGCATTCCATAGTTACCTTTTCTCTGTATGATAGCCAGCTGTGCATGTCTGTATTATATATGGCCAAAAGGGATTTCACTGAGGAGGACTGAGAGATACTAACCTATAGGTACAATCGTATGTCTAGTTTGAGGAACAGTTTAGTACTATGTCCATTTAGAAAAATCATAGCAGTAGGTTCTTCCCTAGAACCCATGACCTTCCCTGCCAAGGGTTTATACAATACCAGTCATGAGTTAACAATACCAGTCATGACTTCTGTCTTCTTATGTTGGTCCTTATTGTAATCAGAAAAAGATTGAAGCATAGAAGAAATTCAATCCACTTTTACAACAGTGAAAATATTGTCAGTGAAGACATTATAGGCATTATTGTAATTTTCAGATTTCACAGCTGTTTTATTTATTTATTTATTTATTTATTTATTGAAAAATAATTTAAATAGACTGTGGTTGTGGTCTTGACCTTTCCTGAGGTGGTGTCAAGGTTTGGTGGGCCACCTTGACCCTCCTTGGGGAGGGGTCAAGGTTCAAAGGGCACAGGGGTAGGGCCTCCAAAGATGGAAACCAGAGGCTGGAATTTATAGTTCAGACTATTTGTATAAGGGGTAACAGCTGTTTTAGACTTGAGGACTTTTCTGTGCAGTAGTGAGCATAGCACCTCACATGCTATGAAAGACACTGAGTAGGAAAGATACTTTCAAGTCTGTAAGAACTGGATTCTCATATAACCTATCAGATAGGGACACATTGTCTTTACCAGTAATGTCTTACAATCAGTTAATGATGGTCTTAAGGTAGCTTTAGTAAAGCGAAATAATATGCAATATGAATGTCATTTGTATGTGTCTTGAATAAAAACAACATTTAAAATTAAAAGGAGGGAATCAAGTCATTTAAACGTCATACATAAATAATTTAAATAATAGATAACATATGTAATTGGTTTATAAATTATCCACTCATTTTATCTTCTGAAATATAAATAAAATGAAGTCTCTTGACATTAAAATTCTATATTTAACACTACTTGTCTATTTTAATCACTGTTGCAATCAGCTTGAAAAGTTTTGCTTGCTCTTATGAACTGCCTAATGCGAAAACATAAACTAATATATAAAGTTTTATAAAAAGACAAGACACTCATTAGCAAGGTGAAATAGATTACGCTATCTTCTTGCCCTCAGTGATATGAAAGTGATAACTATTTTAAGAAGAATCTGAATTCATGCATTGGAAACATACTGAAAGGTAGAAATGGAAACCAGGAGCAACCATGATGTTAATGTGACCAAAGCAGAACCTATGGGCAGCAGCTTTTACAGGGTTAGACAAACAGGGTTAGACAAACAGAGTTAGACATGCCTTCATAATTACAATCTGATGTTTACAGGGTTAGACATGCCTTCATACTTATAACCTGATGTTTGAAGAAAATAAAAGAGATACACTATAATTGTTTCAAGTCCTTGAAAGAGAAGTGTTTAGTTCTATGTTAAGGAAAATATATAGAATGCCAATACTAATATCTCTCAAAGACAAATCACTCATAAATTGTGGATATTTGTGATAAGAACTTTGTTGTTAGTTTCATTTTAGGTAATTTTATTGGGATAGGAAGTCTTATTAAAGCCTGACTTTATACTACTTAAAGAAATATAATAAATAAATAAGTTCATGAGATGAGGCTTATATTCTTATTACTGTTTTTCTATTGACAGTTTTATGGTGTGTGTGTATGTGTGTGTATATATGTGTATGTGTTTGTCAGTATCATATGTGGAAATCTGTGCATATTGCATGCAATCACAACTTCATGTAAAAGCTGTTGTGGACATTAGGTATCCTTCAATTACTGTTTGATTATTTATTATTATTTTATTCATTCATTTATTTATTATTTATTTATTTGGTTTTTCAAGACAGAATTTTTCTGTAGGTTTGGAACCTGTCCTGCTCTTGTAGACCAGGCTGACTTTGAATTCACAGAGATTCCCCTGCCTCTGACTCGCGAATGCTGAGATTAAAGGCATATAACACCACTGCCTGGCTTTGATTTATTTTTTGATTTATTGTTTCTCTGAAATCTAAGATCTTGAATTTCTGGTTGACTGGCTTGTCAAGAAACTCAAATATCTATTTGTGTTTGCTGCTCTCCACATTGGGATAGGCATGTCCTCATTTTTATGTGGATATCTGAACTTGGACCTTCATACATGTACATCATGCATTTTATTTAGTTACCCCTTTATCTCATAGCTATATTTGTATTTATTATTTTATTTATTTATTTATTACTACTTAGGCTTCTGAATGATATATGTCTGTATGTTTAAAATTTGTCATTATTATAATTTTATTTCTCTTTTTCATTTAAAAATATATGCATTTTCTAATATACAATTCTGAAAGGGTTTTTAATAAATCATTGAATATTGGTAGTGTTTTTGTATATCATTGACATATGGTAAAATCACTGCTAATCATGTTATCACTATTTGATTATTAAATTATCTCCACATATTGTTTACATGTGTATCTTTAAGCATGTTCCTGTCACTTTCAACAAGCACCTTTATATTTAAAAAATGTTCAAGATCATTTCATGTGCTAGAATATTCTAAAGTTATCTGAATGTTTCAGATCTCATCTTGAGTAAGCTTAATTAAAGTAACAGAAAAAATTGTTAGTGAGAACATTGTTTATATATGCTCTTCCGCTCTTCCTTTTGTTAACTTTTAACATATGTAAAAATGTATGTCTCTGGTGTGGATATTAGTGTACCTTTCTTTCAAATTAGCTATCTACCCATTTGCTTACCTACTTACTTTTCAATCTACTATAGTCCGTGCTTGTATATCTGAATCCAAGTCAGCATGATATATTCCATTGCTGCTTTTTTATTAGTACTCTCCTTCACCACCAGTAAACACCTGACACATTAATTTCATAATATGTATTCATTTATCAAATAAAGATTAATATTGATTATCAAGTTGACATGACTTAAAATTATGTAAGGGTCAAGTCCATGAGTAAGTGTGGTGACAGGAAACACATTTACTATTTTGATCACCATTGCACAGTCTGAGGTCCTGGATTTATTAACTAGAGAGCAATTGGAGCAGTGACATTCACCTTTATCTGCTTCCTGATCAAGTAGAATGTCACCAGCTGCTGTTATTTCCTTGATGTCACCTAGAATACACATGTCATCTCTTACAATATTTTATGTCAAAGATTTGGTCACGTTTATAAGAAAAAATACTAAAGTCAGAAATCTTACGAACCAGTAGGAAGGCATCTTGGAACTCTTGAAGTATATCTCCTTTGGAAGAAAAACTATGAAACAGAAGACAATTTTAGCTAAGAGATACTTTATATGGAATTTTAGGGAATACATTGTACTTCAGTTTTTAGTTAGTATTTCTGTCCTGTTACTGTGTGAACCTATAAGAAGTTTGAAATAAACATATTTAACTTTTCTGATTATATTATTTTGTTTTTCATAATTGTGGGTTTTATTATTTTCTTTTGAAGATAAATTAAAAGACTTTGTTATGAAAATGTAAACTAGTCAAAATGACTTCTTTCCTTTGCTCAGCCATTCTTACCCATGTGTGACCATGCTGTCAGGACATTCATTCAGTTTTAATATTTATTTCACTTAGTTCTTTACCTATAGTTTTCTCTGCTTCAGAAAGGTATTAATAGTATCTGTGCCTCATCTCAACTTTACGGATACATGAATGCTTAAAACTAAGCATTACATATATGCTGAAATCAGAGAACATTAGCGATTTCTCAAGTTAAATCTTAAATGTCACAATTTCTAAAATTAGCAATATACTGGAATCATAGTTTTGTTAGCCTTAGAAATCAAATTTATAAGCCTATTTTATGTAGCAAAACTAGGAATAGCTTATATTATCAACTCTAACTGGGCTCCTCGTGTTCCTTTAATGCAGTAGCTTTCTGAATCAATTTTTTGTGTTAAGATTTGTACAGCCAGTTTCTTTCATTCACTTTCTTGAAGGTCAAAATGTTCACAATTATATGTTTTTCTGAATACCTCTGAAATTTTAGATAGAAGTTACAAGTAGTCATTTCCTCTGGCAGAGTAGCAATTACAATGTAAAATTCTTCCTCTATTGAGAGTTAAATTACACAAACTGAAATCTATGAGATTTTATACTTTTGATACTATTTAATATATTTAAAATTTGACTTTGATATATTTTCATTCATTTACAGCTTCCTGATTTCATGTTTGTAGATATAGAAGTCCAAAATGAAAGATTTTCATTTGCATTAGTAATGATAACAATATTTTAAGCTTGTTATTAAATAAATAGATTTAACTAATAGAATAATGTTAATCAGCATTATATTTTATTTAAGAATAAGATTCATGCTTGGTGATAAAAGCCTATTATCAAAGTACAATAAAAGGTAGAAACAAGAGGATCAAAGCAAGATTCAGCTACATATCAAACCTAAGATCAGCCTTATAAACAAGAACTGATTTTATTTTTGCCTCAAAAACCAAAACAAAATGAAAAACTATCAACAAATAAGCAATATAAAGCAAACAACTTAAACAAAATAATTAAGAAAGCTTAAGATCAAGGATGAAATTGTATGTTTTAACAACTTGGTTTTTTTTTCATTACCAATAGGTATATTTTAAATAACTATTTTACAATGTATGCCAGACAAAGTTGCCGCGGACATGTTCTTAAATGCATGCACACACATATGTATCAAAAAAATAGCTGTGTTAAAGATTGTTGGGCAGTGTTATAGAGTTAAAAGATGTCAGTTTCCCTAAGTATTGACAACATTTAGTTTATTATATTGATCCTCCTAAAGAAGAAAGGGAAGGAAATTATTTCTCAATGCACCTAAGAACCGAAAAAGAATATTAGAAAGCTGTACCATATCGTCATTGATAAAAGTTCAGGACACTGGGAGCAGCCATTGGAGTATTATAGCATACTTTATTGTCTATCTTCTAAATAATGTTGTAGAATACTTGCAGAATCCAAGGGAAAACTAAAGGAAAGGGAAGGCAAGTGTTTTTTTGTATATAACACTTTGACCTGCATGGATTAGGAATCAACATTAATGGTGCTACAGGCAATGAAGAAAAATTGACATGCAGAAATTTTGATTGGTCTCTGCAGTCAGATGTGGTGCACCAGCAGTATACTGATAACAGCAAAATTTAGAAGTTGAGGTAGATTATCCAATCTCATGAGGAGCACTTATAGGGTAGGAGAACTTATTGAGAGGAGTCTCACGCTGCAGTCATCTAGAAAAAGGAACCTGTGAGTGATAATATCTGCATATCATGCCAATGTTTAGTGTGACCAGGGGAGAACTTTGCCATTCCTCTGAACCTGACCGGGGCCTTGATATTTCAATGGATCTGAGACATTGGGGTTCTTGATATGGCCTTGCTTATTCATGTCACTAATTCACACTAACTCAAAACTTTTTAGCTCTACATTACCTAATACACTGAATTTAGCAGTAGAATCAAAACTAGAATGAACACATTAATAAAAATAAAATGATATGATGGAACATTCTATGAAGTACTTGGTAAATGACTCCACCATAGAAGTGTAAGCTTTTAGTAAGTATGCTAATATTCTCAGTATTATGAATTCTTCATTTTTATTATTCCATTTTTTTATTATTTCTGTAGTGTCAGGTTGAAAGGAAAATCTGTTTTCCCGTATTCCAAAAGGCAGAAAGAACAAATAGCTGTCTATATGTGGGACATATTCACATAATAAAGACCATGTTAGTCTACAGGTTACCTCAGGATTTCAAGAGTCTATTACACATTTGAAAGTCTATACTAATTCTCATCTCCTCACTTCCTCCTCTCTCTCTCTCTCTCTCTCTCTCTCTCTCTCTCTCTCTCTCTCTCTCTCTCTCTCTCTGTCTCCCTTCCTGTCACAGTCTAGTGCCAGTCAGGACCCTAAATTATTTCTCCAGATCAGAGGGGAGGCATGGAAATAATTGAGACAAGTCACATGGCTTTATCGGGAAGGAGATTCTCAGTGATCCCTCATGAAATCCTGAGTTCACATTCTAAAAATTCCTTCTCATTTATTCCGCAAACAGCCTTATATACCAAAACATAAACTGAGGGGGAAATTCATTACACTCTCTGTCCTAGGTAACCAGGTGAATAGTTTTGGTCATGTCCACATCTACCTATGCCTGTTCTGTGATGTCTTCCTGTTCTGTATGCCAGCTCTGTCACATAGGCTGGATTTATATCTCTTTTCAGGCATCCTCCAAATTACGAAGAAGGAACAGACCAATATCCTGACTCTTTGTTAGGGAGGTGACCTACACCTGTGTGGCAGGTGCAAGCTATGGCTTGACATTCTGGTCACCATACAGTATAGAAATATGGGTCTATATCTTCCAACTCTTCTCTGCTCTGCATCTGCTTCTCTCCTGGACATAGTCCTTTAGCCAGGTTTTGTCTATGTTTAGTCTACTTATTCCTTTTCTGTTTCATATTCTTGAGGATATCTCTGAATCTTCTATCTCTCTCTTCTACAATAAAAACCCCTTAATCATACCATGTAGTGTTCATGTCAGTTTCTACACTGAGGAGCTGAGAACAGCTATTATTATTCAGCCCAGGATAGCCTGGAACTCATTATGTACCTCAAGGTTTCTCCAGATTAAAAAACCTGTCACTCAGGGTTATTCCCCACAAATTAAAAGCAAGTGATCCTTGCTGAAAACAAAGTTGACAAAACTCAAAACTTGAAGATATCAAGCTTACCTACATAGATCTTGCATCTGTAATTTCCAGCATCTTTGGTATAGGAAATTACTTTCTATGCTATGAAATATGAAGCATGAATATCATTCCAGCAACAACTACTATCTACAATGGTGTACTGCCTGTAATATATGTTAGGGTAATTGTGACACAACACTTGTCAGAGTAATCAATCAATAACTGATTGGACTTATGGACAACTTTATGAGATGAAACCCACATATAACAATGCTTATGGGGTCAAGAACTTAAGACTAGATAGCTCAGGGAACTAAGTTAACACCAAATAATACTGGTCTAAGTAGAGAAAAAATGTGTACTGTTATGTGGGTAGGAAGGGGGAAGAATTTGGAAGACCTTGTGTGAGGAGAAAAAATATGATCAAAATATCTTTAAATTTAAAAATTGTTTTAAAGAATAATAAAAAATTTCTTAACTCATTTTATTGCCCAGGTTAGCCTCATTTACGTAATATTTCTGCTTTAGACGTCCAATCTCTGATATTATAGACATTGGCCAACAACTGAAGAATTTAAAAAGTATTTTAAAGTAGGTAAAGCAAACACAGTACCAAGCATTAATTATATAATGTTAATGTAATAAGAAGTCATCTATCATCCTTCGTGTTTGTGCTTTCAGAGTACAAAAATGTGTCATAATTGAGGACAATCAAGGAAGAAAATGTAATCAATTTCAAATCAAAATTTTACCAAATGGACAAAATAATGGTGATATAAACATTGTCATAAATCATCAAGGCATTAAATTTATTTATTTAAAACGAAGATTTTAAGTCTTATATAAAAAAGAGAAATTTAATTTTTAATGGTATAAATATGCCTTTAACTGTACTTTTTATAGTGGGTAATTTAAATGGTCTGACATATGTGGAAATGAATAAACCAGATCATATATGAAGATTAAGTCTTATGCATCGACACCTAATTTTTTTAGATAATCTCAATGATTATTTTGTGCAACAAGATTCTTGGTTATATGAATATTATTACAACTGATTTTTAAATTTGTGAGAAAATTATAACATTAAAATCCAATTCAATTTACATAAAATCCAAGCAACTTTATGCCCCATTTAATGAATTTCATATTTGTCAGAGTTTTGTAAAATCTAAATTAGAGCATGAAGCAAAGTGGTTGCCCATGTGTTATATTAGATTTTACAGAACATTGACCTTGATATTTAGGGAGACTAGTAAAAAAGACAGGCATATGCATTAGTACAACTATCCCTAAAACAGACGAAAGATGTATTTTAAAGACCATGTAGCATCAAATAAGACAGTTAATGCTTTCATAATTACTATGATTTACTAATGTTCGTTTGGCAACATTAATAAACTAAGTATTCTTTCAAAAAACATAACATTTCAGATCACTTGGTTTAGCTTTATTTTAGTTTATAGAAAGAAAATAAAGGTGATAACAGGTGTTAGTAGTCATGAGATGATACTACTTCTGAGGAACAATGGTCTTTTATCCTGTCACTTGCATTATTTTCAATAAAATGCAGATTGGCCAGTAGCCAGGCAGAAAGTAGAGGCATGGCAACGAGAATGCTGGGAAGAGGAAAGCTCAGTCTGCAGTAGTGACCCAGGTACAGAAGAATCAAGATGTGACTGCCGTGCTGAAAAGGTACCAAGCCAGGTGGCTAACATAGACAAGAAATATGGGCTAATATAAATTATAAGAATTCATTAATAAGAAGAATCTGAGATACTGGACCAATCAGTTTTTGATTAATGTAGGCCTCTCTGTGATTTCTTTGGGACTTAAAGGTTGCAGGACTGGGCAGGGCAGAAAACCTCTGTCAGTATACAACACTTGTGGTAATCGGTATGCCACTTCTATTTCAAATGCTCGTGTGACACATCAGCCTCCTCAAAGATTTCAAAGTGAACTGAAAAATCAGAATATGCACTAGGTACTAGATTCAAAACTGAAGTGGATTAATTTTAATACTGCAATGCGTTTGTATACAGTACCAAACTATGAGATGACACTGTCCCTATAGAATTGGTACACAAAAATTGTCAGAAGTTTTGAAATCTGCACAAATTTACATAATAATTTACAGTCAATATTATAATAGGTACTGCTGTAATTTAGCCATAATTTACTCCAATATTAGAAAACATTTGGCAGCATTGCTATAAGCAATTCTTATTTTTGAATTATGAAGAAAACATAATTTTCTTCATGCAACTACTGTCTTGGATTAAGCAGCACTTTAAAATTATGCAATCCTTTTTATATTGTATTAAAGTCTTTTGGAACTGAACTAACATGGACCATCTGTGTTATAACTGTTCCTTTCCTGTTATTTTGCAAAAAAATACAATAAAGTAATAATCAGTTTAGTATCCTTCCTAAAATTATCTTTTTAATTTTATAATGTTGCCTAATGCTCCAAACCATAGCAAGGTAAAATTGCTATTTCCACCATTATCATTGTTACACAGTGAACATTTAATTTTTAGTTTTAATCTAATAATATTTCCTAAATTTGCAAATGGCAAGAATGTAAAAATTATGCATGTTGGGTTGTCATATATATATTCCCATCTCTTATATTTATCCCTGTAACTCTTTACAAACTTGCTTAATTCTAAGGTGACATTGAGTATTTTCTTCACTTTCCTTTAAAATTACATTCAGAAAGAGGCCTTACTCATATACTTTAATAATCAGTGTTCTATACAGTTTTTATTACAGATTATACTGTTTTGTTTTTATGAAGCAGTTTATTTATGCACATATTTCTATATGTCTATATAGCTCACATGAGGCGTAATGTTATATTTACAACTATATACTCAAAATTTCTGAAGTCAGACAGAAACCCAAGCAGGGCAGAAACCTGGAGGCAGGAGCTGATGCAGAAGCCTTAAAGAAATGCTGCTTACCGTCTTGCTCCTCATGGCTTGCTCACCTACCTTCTTATAGAACCCACGACTACCTTCACAGAGGTGTACCCATCCACAGTTGGTTGTGCCCTCCCACATAAAAACTCTTATTAAAAAAGAAAATGTTCTATAAGCATACCTATAGACTGTTTTTATGAGGGTATTTTCTCAATTGAGTTTCCCTTCTCTAACATGATTCTAGTTAGAATCCTGTTGACCTAAAATTTGTCAGAATACCAGTAATGTCTCTGCTTGGATTAGTTTTCAATAATGAGTTATGACACATAGTTAAGGGAAAGGATGCTTCGTCTTTAAATAGACTTCTACATTTTGTGCGATAACATAAAAGTCAATCCCTGGAGGTTCCAGACAAATATTCTGGCACCTTAAGTAGTCTCCTCTCTCTGAGAACTGTTTGACTTCATTTTTGTTTGTTAGCATACTTTTTGATTATATTTTGAGGCCACTTCCTGCTAAGTAACTCTGGATACTGGAACTTGCTAAATAGATCAGACTAGTCCAAATTGACAGAGATCCACTTGATTTTGCCTATCAATTACTGGAATAATAGCTGTGTGCCACCTTGCCCAACCTTTTAACATTTTGCTGTTTTTTTCTTTTTCATTTCAGATATTTTCTTTACTGAAAATATATTTTATAGAACAATTTATTTTAATTGTATTTTCCCAACCTCTTAGCCCTCCCAGTTACTTCCTAGTTGCTCTCAAATCCAGATGCATACCCTTTCAGTCTGTCCTTAGAAAACAAACAGACATCAAAGGAATAATAATAATATTTAAAAATAAAAGAATCAAATCAGAGTATGACAAAACAGTCAAACAAGAAAAAGAGCCGAAGAAAAAGCACAAGAAACAAATATAGATGCAGTAGCACACATGTTCACGCACAAAGGACTCCCATAAAAATCCAAAACCTGAAGTCATAATGTACTTGCTAAGGGCCTGTAATGTAAAAGACAAAGAAAGAAACAAACAAAAATAATGCCCTTACGCAACATTATGAGACAAAGAACCTTCAGATCGTTGCTGAATTTATTTGTGTTGTCCATCTATATCAGGGCATGGGGCCTACTTTCAAGATTAACTTATATACCCAGTAAGACTCTCTCAAAGAAAACCAAATTTTAATTTTTTTTCAATGGAAAAATTCTTTATATTTGAACTCAATTCTATTCAGTCTCTGTTTTTTCTTTAGAAATATCAAGACTTCCAAGAGACCACAGTCAAACAGACAAAAAAAATAACAAGATACAATAAGACAGGCAAAAGTCGTCATATTAAGGCTGGACAGGCAAACCAATTGGAGTAAAAAAAAAAAACTCACAAGAAGGTAAAAGAGTCAAAGAAACTCCAACTTCCACAGTTAGGAGTCCCACAAGAACACCACAGTAACAGTAGAAACGCACACAGAAAATCTTCTGTATACCCATGCAGACCCAATGCTTGCGGCTGCAGTCTCTGTAAGTTCATGTAAGCACTACCTCGTTGATTCTGTGGGCCATGTTCTCCTTGTCTTACGTCTCTCTCTGACTCCTACATCTTTCCTCCCCCCTCTTTTGTGTGGTTTCCTATCTTCTAGATGGAGGATTCTGATGAAGATCTGCCATGTAGACCCATCCAGGTGCTAGGGCAATAGATTCCGCTTGTGGCAAGTGCCTCAATTTAGACCAGTCATTGGTTGGCTGCTCTGCTAACTCGGTGCCAGCATTATGCAGCACATCTTGTCGGCAAGGCAGATTGTAGACTGAGGGGTTTTTGGCTGGGTAGCATACAAGTTTCTTTTTCTTTAGTCTGTGGAGGACGTTCCTGCACCAAAGAGACTAGAACTAGGGGTGAAGACTTCATGTCCAATACAGCTTGACCTCTCTATGTCAAATTAGACTGTGGAAGCATTTTGGGGCACAGGGACATACTATCAGGTTTTGAAAGTCACCTTCTGTCCTAGCATAAGACTGGGTTGTTTCTGGATCTCCACTGGACCTTCTTGACAAACAACTCAACTGCATGTAACCAAATGTCACTACAGGAAGCCTTATCTGGCTACAAAAGATGGCCAGTTCAGACTCCATATCTTTGGTTACTAGGAGTCCTCACAAAGGTCACCCTCTTAGAATCTAGGAAGTTTCCACTGTGATATGTTTCCACACTATACACTAAATGCCCCTCAATACCAGCTGTCTCTACCCACACTCTTTCCATCCATCTCTTCCCTTGACCTGGTCTTTCCTTACTAATCCTATCCATCCAAGACAAAACATGAAGTAAATTGATCTAAAATCACCGCAAAGCCAGATGACTAGATCCCAGCATAAGAACATAATCAATATGCATGTCTCACATAGTTTCACAAAAATAACATATCAGTTCCATTTCATGAAATGGAACTTAATGCAAATCAGATATTGGTTTATTATTCCCATAATATATGTGTTACTATTGTACCAGCATGATGTGGGATGCCCTCTGTATGCTGTGAATATGTTTTATTATCATTGGTTAATAAAATACTTATTTGTCCAGGAACAAGGCAGAACGGAGCCAGGTGGGAAATGCAAGCAGAGATAAAAGGAAAAAGAAGGTGGAGTCTGGGAGACGACACCTGCCACCAGGAAAATAAGATGTGAGGTAGCAAGCCACAAGCTTCATGGTAAAAATCTCCCTCAATCCAACCCTACTTCTCTGTCTGTTGTTATTTACTCAATTTGACTCCCTCTTTGAGGGCTTTCAACTCTCTTAAAAACATATTATTCATAACTCCTTATTAAGTTATCTCCAATAAACAATACATTTCTTACCACTTTTGTTTATTTTGCAATGTATAATTTTCTTCAGCAAAAGTTAAAGATTTATTTTTATTTGGAGTGTGTGCTTTGCTTGTATATATGTATGTTCATCCAAACTGTGTCTGGTCCCTTTGAAGCACAGAAGAGTTCATTGAATCCACGAGCACTGGTGGTATGAGCTCTCGTGAACTGTCTCGTAGATTTGCTATGTTCTATGGAATGGGAAAACAGATCTTACTACTGAACCCACTGCAGCCCTGTTAAACGTAAGTTAGAAAGAACACGTCAGTAAGACTATGGCAGCATGAGCAAGATATACATAATTTAACCGGAAACAGAGAAATTCCCAGCATGGAGACACAGACATTTGCACAAACTCCTTCCACGAACCAAGTGTTAACACTGCAAGAGGGGAAAATCCATTTTCTTCATGAAATGAAACTGGACAGTATGTATGCTCATGAGTGGTTGGTCAATACAGAACTGAGTCCATGATTTATTTGTGTGTGTGTGTGTGTGTGTGTGTGTGTGTGTGTGTGTGTGTGTGTGTGTGTGTGTGTGTGTTTAAAGAGAGAGAAAGTATGTGAAGTGTAAAGTTGAGTGCATAGGGAGGCTGGGATCTGGCAGGAGTTTGGAGAGTGGAACGAGCAAAACCAAATATATTGTATGAAAACAATTCAGAAACCTCAAGAAATAAACTTACCTAAATCAAAGAAATAAGCAGTCTACCATGCCTCAAACTAATTTTACAATCTTAGTTAGCTTACACTTTTGTATTTTTGTACTATTTATACTAATTTCAGCCAAGACTATTAGAATTATACCACATAACAGTATTTTCAACTTATTTAAATTTACATTTAATAAAGATACAACATATCTGCCTATTATCACCATGTCAACAATGGTGTTTCATGTTTATTTCTACACATTACAATCTCTTCGGTAATAACTGACCAGGTGAACTGTTATTTGCTTTCATTTTCCTAAAGAAACTGAGAGGAAAAAATTCTGCTTTCTCTTGGATTTTCTGTTAGTTTTAGAATAACAATACATCTGATAGAGAAATATATTATTTAAGTGCTATTTAGAATAATTTGGTAAACTCATAATTCTATGATAGTATAATATAAACAAATAGATGTAAATTCTTATTGCCAGGGTAATATTGTTCAATTTCCTTAGACAGAAACAACATAAGAACAGAAAAGAGAAAGCCAAACAGCATAAAGCACTAAAAGCACATATAGAATTAAAAGCTTTTCAAAGGTACAACTCTCTTGTTGGAATTATGTCAACAAGTCCACTAGAAAATATGTTTTCTTGTGTCCATGTGAAGAATTAGAACTTCTAATTATTCTTTCAGATTTTACCCATTTGCGTATTTTCACGTCATTTCTTTTTGTCCATTTTGCAAGTCTTCACATTAATATATGCCATCCTTTTATCATAGAAAGTCAACACAGACAGAAATATATAAAGACTTGCTATTTTTAACACAGCTAATTTAGGCTGGGATTTAACATTTGTAAATTTATCTAAATCTTTGTTAGAAATTTTTAAGAAAATAATATTTTCATTAACCAATTTGTTACAAAATTTCCAGTTTGACTACATATTATTGCTCAAATCATTAAGTTTTTAAAGCTATTTTTATTCCTTTTACAGAAAAATTAATAACAGCTCTTATCCTTTTCTCTAAGTAGTTTATAGTAATACAATATAGTAGAACCCTTTTTAACTATAAACACTAAAGTCATGAGTCCCAAAGAAACAAACTCTTAAAATTCCTGACATTAGAAAGTCAATCACGGCATTCATTACTACCCTGTTATGAAATGCTCTGACACTTGCAACCATTGGGCCTACATAAGTAGCAACTCAACTTCTTTGAAAAATTCATTTATTGAAAGAATTGGTATGACTATAAGTTTAGTTAATATTTCTAACAAATATATGCTAGCAACAAAATAAATGTTATATGTTGCAATTGATATAATTAGTTTTCAAATTTCCTGTAAGTGAAAAGTATGAAAGAGAAGAAAAAAAAACATGAAAATCTGGTATGGAACAGGATATTTGTTTTATTTATTTTTTATAAAGACAGAAACTATGAGAGAAAATCTGTGAGTCTGACTATGTTTCTGAGACTGGCCAGGACTCAATTTTCTTTTGTATCAGCTTCCCGAGTCAATGATAACTTAGTGCACCCTGTGCACCACTGCGTCGAGTGTTCAGTATCCCTGCTGGGGAGCTGTGCTAAGCTTAGTCCTGGGCGAAAGCAAACATTTTTTTCAGGTCTCATTTGAGTGTCTTTGAGAAAGACAGATTTTTTCCCACTTCTATACTCTAATAAATATTTTTATTAAAATGAAATGAACAGCATATATTCATTTATAAAATCAATTTATGACTTTTTCACAGTTAAAAGATGCTCAGAACGTGTATAAAATCAATTCCTACCTATTTTATCAGATCCTTTTTGTTCATAAATCAATTATAATATGTCTAAGATTTTAATAAAAAATTGTAGGAGGAATAAAATCTCCATGAGTATTCACTTTGTAACATTGCAGCTGGAATTATAAAGGTGCTCTATTGTGATGAAAAGTTTCCAACTCCCAACATTTTTCTTCCAGGGAAATGCTGTTGTGTTCAAATCACATAAATTTGATGGCTTCTTACCTTCCCTAATTGGAAAAGAGAAAAAAGAAACTAAACAAACCTTATAACAGCTGCAATGAAAAGAAGAAAGATGAAGAAGAAGAGGTGGAGGAGGAGGAAGAGGAGGAGGGAGGAAGGGAAGGAGGAAGAGGAGGATGAAGAAGAGGAAGAGAAAGAAAAGAAAAGAAGGAGGAGGAGAAGGAAGCAATTATGCCTAAATAATGCTGGAATGTTTCAAGTCTCTGTGGCCCAGGATACAGATTTCTTAGTGTACTAAGGAATTTTAAGCAATATTTCCATCATTTAAATATTAGTTGGACAGAATATATGTTTTATCTTAATAACTCAAAGATGCTCGTAAAATACTAAGAAAAGAACTAATTGTACATCAAAAGTAAAACAAATCCAAATCTTCATTAGAGTATTCCATTACAACAGTGATATCTAGTCAAAATATTTTACATGAGTAATTAAAACACACCCATGCTTATAGCTTGAGACTGTTAATTCCCAGACATCTCATAAAGTGACAGCTCTCCCCTTCCCCATAAGCTGTTCTAATAAACAATTGGAGGTTCCAGGTTGATAGCACCAGTAGGTCCTTCTCTCAGAGTAAGCTGATCTCTGCAGGAAGACAGGTTTGTTGTATGTGTGTGCCCTTCCTTGTTTTCCTTTCTACTCCTTGTCAGTATGCCAGGATTGAGGTCTGTAAAAGCCTCGTAGAAGAAGTTCTACATTACTAAACAGAAACAAACTCTTCTGAGAGGCTAACACAGCTTCATTCAAAGTGTAGAAGAACTTCATTTTTTTTCCATTTTATTTTAATCTACTTTTATATGTATGGCATATAATAAATAGTGTATTATTTCAAGCTAAATTTGCAACTATATACGACAATGTTTACTATCATTAGGTTTTCAAGAAAAATAAACTTTTCTTTGTTTTGGAAACATAAATCTCTATGATTCGCCCATGACTCATAAGTAATTATATCGTGTAAACAAAAAAATGTGTTTGTTTACTTTTAGAAAATGTTTCTAAAGACACTACAAAATAATCTTCCTCCTATATAAATTTTAAATGTATTTTATTAGTTTCTTCACTTTTAATCATAGTGTTCCTGTTTCTAACTAATAATGCCTTATTATTTTCAGTATACAAACACCAATAATCAGATGGATTAAGTAATTTTCCAAAGGCAAAACAGGTCAGTGTGGCAATTGGATTGGAGTTAAGTATGATTTGATTCTCAGGACTAACTGAAGATAATTAAAAATATCTCTTCAGATTAAAAATATCTCTTTAGCCTGGCTTCAATAATTTAGTTTCAGGTTGGGATTTGCATTAAAACCATGAAAAATACGTTTTTCATTTAAAAAAACCATTAGCCTTCTGAAATATTTACTGAGTTGAGTGCAAGTTGAATGATAATGTTTTGTTTTGTGTTATCCTGTTTGATTGTATTGAGACCTTTTGCATTTCAACTCCCCTTTTCTATTGTTCCTGGTTATTTACTCTTTAAAATGTGTCTAATTGCCATCAGAACACTAAATTTGAATTGTAACTCCAATACTATTACATGTTTTATTTTACCATCATTAGAAATGATGACATAGAGATGGGAACATCATTTTTGTAAAGGACAGAGAACCATATTGGTGATTGTGTAAAAGGTCTCCTCTTTATTTCCTGTGTCTGCACCATGATATCTTAACAAATCTCACCTAAACAAAACTATCATATTAACAATACATTCTGACATGAATCATAAAAATCTCAAAACCCTCCTCATAGAATTATAGGCAATTAATGGCTACTCAGAGAGGGAAAATCAGTCTGGTGTAGGAAAGAATTACCTGATAGATTACCCAAACCCAAACAGTTAACCCTAAAAAAACATTTATTTGAGAAACATAAACTAGAATCAGAAAGTTGTATTCACATACACAGTGCATGTGTGTGTATGTGTGTGTGCAATAATAACTGAAGAAGAAGAGTTCATTAGTTAAAAGGATGTGGGGGAGGTAGAAAAGAGGGGAGAAATAAAGTATTGGGGGGGGAGAGTGTGGGTGGAATGGAAGTCTTATAAATACTCACATATGTAAATTTCAAGATAAATAATGTTAAAATACTAAAACCCACATTATAGCAGGGCTTTCTTTTTGAGCTAGCTTTGGATTAGTAATGACATGGAGACTTATATTTAATTATCAGTTTTTGACCTGAGCTTAGGCTTGTTCCCAACTATCTCTTATAACTTAAGAAAACCAATTTCTATTAATCTATGTTCTGTCAAGTGGCTTTTTATATCTCCTCCATTTTGTACATTCAAATTCTTCCATGCCTGACTAGTTTAATCCCATGAACCTCTGATTCTTCCCAAGTTCTGTCTCTTCTCAGAAGTCCCTCCTATTCTCTCTTGCCTTGCTAGTGGCCATTCAATTGTCTATTAAACCAACCAGAATACACCTTAGACAGAGGCAAATCTACCCCACAACACACATTATTTATATGCGAATTTATCATTGTATATTTACCGATTACTCTTCCACAAATAACGATTCAGTAATGTACTTTTTAAATTGTCATTTCTGACCTTAACTATAATTATAATTCAGCTAACTACAGTGATTTGAATGCTTTCTTTTTCGGGATTTTTATACAGCGCTTCCTCAGTCTGTATTGCTCTCTATTAATTTAGAACTACCCAGAAATTATTATACTTTTAAAGAATGTCTCTACCAGTTGAATATTATTTTTATGTTTATTCTTTCCATCACACATCCTTAATTTAATTCCCTCATGTTTGCTTTAAATAAATAATTAGTCTATTTTGGGCCTGTTTGAAGTTCAGTCTACTGGCAAAAAGTAGAGAAAATAGAAACCAATTCTGTATTTTCCCACCTTTCCAATGACTAGTGAATCATCCAGGATGCAAGAGCTATCTAATGAACTGGTAGTGAGGAAAATGTTTGCATTCACAAAGTAGATACAGATGAACTCAAAGAACTCAGACAAACAACAATTATTATTGAGGAATGAGATTCAACAAATATCAAGCAGAGGTAAATACTGACAAATTGGGCATAGGGGTATGTAATATCCTAGAGAGTGAAGGACCTTAACACAGTTTAGCATGAATATTGCAATAATCATAAAGTTATCTTTAAAAATTTACAGAGACAAGTTTGAAAGACTACAAAAAGATTTTGCTGCTTATTTTGTTAATGAATATGTAGTAGCAGATTTTCCAACATGTGTACATTTCAACCAATGCAGTCTATCCTCTTCCATACAGTTCCTATCCTATCTACTGATTGCTTTTATCTCCAATTTTGTGTGCTTTTGTCAGTCTCACTGAGTCAGGTGATCTCTCTTCAAGCACAGGTGTAGAGATATCACCTGGAGCAATGGGAGCTTCACGGCATATCCATCTTTGTATCGATAAGTAATGCAGCCAGAAATTGCCAACAACTCCTCTGCTATGCATGGAACATGATCACTTCATACCTTGCTATGTGTGCCAATATTTTGTGAGGTTTCCACAATAGTAGGTTTCTATTTGACTTTTTCTAGAGTCTATTATGGTTATTGTCATATCACTCCCCACAAACACTCCTTAACTTTGTCTTCCAATACACCTTTAACTTGTCTGTACCTTCTACATCTTAGCAAGATTGTTGGGTGATATCCTTCTGTGTATGTGTTGCTTTTATTGGTTAATGAATAAAACTGTTGGGCCAATGACTTAATAGAGTAAGGGCAGATGGAAAATCTGAATTCGGATATATAGAGAGAGTATGCGGAGTCAAAGAGATGCCATATAGCCACCAAAGGAGATAGATGCTAGAACATTGCTCGGTAAATCACAGCTTCGTGGTAATACTTAAATTAATAGAAATGGGTTAATTTAAGATATGAAAGCTAAGTAGAAGCACACATAGGTTGTTGGCCAAATAGGATTATAATTAATACAGTTTTGTGGGATTATTCAGGCCTTTCTAGCCAAGAAGAATACTAGCAGTCTCTGTTTATATAGGATATGTAGGAGTTTGTCTGAATTAGTATTGTACAGGTCTTATGCATGTTATGAAAACCACTCTGAGTTCACATGTGCAACTGGATGCTGTGTATGTAAAAAGACTGTTTTTCCGTGCTCATATATTGTTATTCCTTATAATTCTTCTGTTTCCCATCGGTGGTAATTCCTGAACCTCAAGAGCAGAATGTGTGATTCATTTGCCCATTTAGATCTGAGCACTCTACAATCTTTTATTCTCTGTCCATTGATCAGTTGTACAATTATTTTTTCAATTTATTAGATGTTTTTTTAAAAAACACCAATCTAAGTTTCCACTTTCTCTCCTCCTTCCATTTCCTCTACACATCCTCCCACCACACCCATATCTAATCCTTAGAGAGGATAAGGCACATTCCTCTGTGGAAGGTCCAAGGCCCTCACGACTATATCTAGGCTGAACAAGGTATACATCCAAAGAGATTAGGATCCCCAAAAGCCAGAACATGCAGTAGGGATAAATCCTGGTGTCATTGCCAGTGACCCTTCAGTTTGCATGTAAATGGATGGAATTAGAAAACAGTACCCTGAGTGAGGTAGTCCAGAACCAAAAAGATGAATATGGTATGGACTCACTCACAAGTGGATACTAGCTGTAAAAAAAAAGGATTGAACCTATAGTTCATGATCTAAGTACATTTTTTTTTCTGATCTGACGAATGGTAGGACCATGCACTTGTTAGGTAAGCACTCTACCACTAAACTAAATCCCTAAGCCCCAACTGAGCATTTCTATGTTAATTGCCTTTTCCTGGAAAAAAACACCTCTGATGAAGGTTGAGAGATAAAGTAATTATAAGTAAACTGATAGGATTTGAGGTGTGGTTTAATATTATATAAAGAAGGATGCTAAAAAGAAATCCAACACTAGCTCAAAATTGAGTATAATAAAGGGTTATGTATTTAGGGATAGACTCACAGATCGCAATCATCTGCACAAAGAAGGAACAGTAACTGAATGAGAGGCTGGATGTGCACTTTACATCAGCATATATAGTATAAGAGGCCATGCCCAAGTGGACGCATAACTTAAAGACTACTGGCTGTAGGAATTCCTACAGCAGTTATACCCGTTGAGTAGGATAGTAGTATATTTTCTCTTTGCGTCTATGACCTACCCAACTAAAGTATCTTGTCACTATTAATGATGCCAGGCATGAGAATTCTGTTTAGTGAAGTGAGGTTAAAGTCAAATCAAAAAGAGGTTGTTCACGCTTATAACACACATGGTAATATTGTACTGGTGGGTCTGTCTTACCAAGGTAGTTGTTAGTACCTTGCAGGGTTCATACCTGGGGAAAACTGCCAATTAATTGTCTTTTCTGGTATTGGCCAATAGTATGAAAGCTTACCAGTAGAGACAAAGTGCCCAGGTAAGCACCACCTTGATTTCTCCATGAACAATGACTCAAGTGCATGCTACCTTTAGTGTTCGGTTTATTGTAACATTCATGGGATATCCAAGAACAGTGGTCATGGTTTTTAATGTGGTGGTTCTATATGTACACACAGATGAACAATTCCAAAACAGGTAATACTTTATCCTAGCTTTTATGTTTTAATTGAAATACCTACGGTGTTTGAGAGAGCCATTGCTCCTACTCTGACAGGATGAATTCATTAAAATTTTATATATTTCAATATTTTAGGAAGATTCTACAGTTGGAGTTTACCTCTTGACGTTTTGCAAAGGTCCTGTGTTATTTCTCTCCTTACGTATTCCTTAACCTTGTTTTCTCTTCCTCCACTAACCATTGTCACAATATTATCCTGTTCTTTCAGAAAAACAGATGTCACGTATTTTTCTATCCTGTTTTTTATTTTATTTATTAAATATTTGTGTGAAAATTTAAATATGTGTATTTAAATCAGAGTGCCCATAGAAGTCAGGAAGTTAGCAAGGGTCTATAGGAGAGCAGAAGACTTTTAAGAGATTTTATCGATTTTAATTCCTTGTCCTATCCTGCCCTGTCCAGCTACTCTTGTTTCCTCCCCTCCCCTCCCTTTCCCTTCCCTTTCCACCCCTTCTCTTCTCTCCCCTCCCTTCCTCTCTATTCTTCTTCTTGCCTTCCTCTCTTTATCTTTAATTCATGCCCTAAAATGGTATTAATATTTGTAAATTTTTATTTTTTAATTACAATTTTGTGTATGCATGCATGTGTGTGGGCCCATGCATGGATACTCTCATGACACGTAAGTTTAAATAAATAAAACAGGTACTTATGTAGGCCAAATACAGGATTTTAATCCACTCCTGATAGAATCACAGCTCAAAGAGGGAACTGGCAATTCAACTAGAATCCACACTTGAAGGCAGTATTCACTTCTAACTGTTAATCATCTTTTCAGGACCCAGAAATCTTTTATGTTCATATGTGCTGCTTTAGTGATTGCTCGAGACCTAGTTCCCTTTTAGTCAGCATGTACTTACAGATATTTTTTATTATAATGTGTCCTTTCCACTAATAACTAGAAAAATTTTTTTGTATCACTTCTTGAAATATCTTATAGTACTAAGTATTTCACACACGTTAAATATCAGAAACAGTATTATAAATAGTTATCTTTAACTGTCAAACTTATTTGTTTTCCAAAATAATACAATAGTAACTATTCTTGGAATCTAGACAATGATTTCTAATAAATAAGATTATATAGATATATTAGAAAGTTAGAAGCATTTCATACTCATGAACTAAATTTCCAAGTAAATACAATCATTATAATAGAGTTGAATCACAGATTTTTTTTTAAACTACAAAGTCACAATTTCATGGGGAAAACAAAAGAGTATCACAAGGAAAGAGTATTGTGTTCAACACATAATTCTGTCATGAGCATAGAATCTGCTCTCATATACAATTAAAAGGTGCTCCTAAAAATTTATTAACAAAAAATTTGAGCAAAGACACTGTAATATCATTTGGGAACTGCATCATACTGAGCCTACGATGGCTTCTTCTACTAAAAAGTAGCAAGATGCTTCTACATATATAATTTAAAATTTCATATAACTCATAATCATAAAATATGTTTAAGATCCACTGTGAACTTATAAAATCAAATAAGTTATTTTAGTAACTATATTGCTCTGTATTGTCTTACATTTACTCATTTTTTATATATTGTTTTTCTTTTTCATTTTATTTTTATTTCATGTTTGTATGTTGTGATGCTTATATGTATGTGTACCTTGTGTGTATATCCTCTGAGGCCAGAAGAGAGTGTTAAAACTCCTGAAACTGGAGTTAGTTGTGAGTCACCATGTGGGTGCTGGGCACCAAACCCAGGTTCTTTGTAAGAGCAATCGGGGCTCTTAATCACTCAGTTATCTCTTTAGTCCACTTTATTCATATTTTATCAAGCCACTTTTTTTCTGGACTTTTGAAAATCTGTTCATATTTTCAACTGTCTATAAATTAGGTCCATCCTAAAGTGTTGGTAACCACCAATGTGGAAAATTAAATTAAAGGAACTATAGACAAAATTGATGTTATCTATTCTCCCAGCCTCCTAAATAACCATGATTCTTTGATTAAAAGCATATATATAGCAACATTTACCTTATATTGTGTTCCCAAATACATACTCTGAGCATAGCACATATATTTTTCATTAAATTTTCACAGTGTGCCTGTAAATTTTGAATTATATTACAAATGATGAAATAGAGCTTTAGATGTTAAATAACTTGTCTAAAGCAGACTTTTAAGTATATAGATTCAGACTCTAAGACTCTCAGTTTCTTTTCAAGGTAATAAGCATTTTATTTATTGTCAATCATGATGAGTAGATATTCTCATAATTCCCAGCAGGGGAAAAATAACTTTCTCAATTTTTTTGGTAGCTAGATAAAGAAAATACCCCAGCTTGAGAAAATTATGGCACTGCGGCGCACCACGCCCTTGTCTGCGCCGTGAGCTACAATTTAGTTTGCGAGCTTCCGAGCTTCGGGCAAGGGGCTGGAGGTTGAGGAAGCACACACAGAGACAGACCAACTCACGGACCTCCAATCACTGGTACAAGACCTTCTTTAATAGCACCATGGAGGCTTAAATACCCAGCAGTCAATGGCCAACAGGTGAAAATCCCATCCTGATTCCCTAGGCAAGGCACAGCTTTTAGTAACTTCAAGTGGAAGGCTCTAGCAGGGAAGAGGAGGTGAAGGCCAGGATTCCAATTGGTGCCAAAACTTAACTAGCAGAAAATATGATTAAAGTATACTTTTGATAAAGAACTGTTTTTAAAATATACAGACAGCTAATAGCCAGCATTCCATATTAGTATCACCTATGGAAATATTGGCAGATATTTTACTAGAGAAATGATGCAGGATTACTAAACATGTGACAACTCATTCATTGTCATTAAACATGATCATCTGTATAATTCACAAATAAACTACTAAGTGATTATCATCAAATCCTTACAAGTTAATATTTTAAAATATACGTTAGTAGTAGTAGTATTTGGTAGCAATCACTAATAGGAACAAACCTGTTGAATTTGAATTAGATGATAACCTGGATATTAATCATACAAGGGACTAATAACAAGAACCCTAAATGAAAGCTATTGGCACATGCAAAGCTCAGGGATTTTAAAAGTACTCAGGGAGTATAAAAGTCAAAGGCACTCTTCAATTCTCTTTTGAAATATATTTTTGATTTAAATAGACTTACACAGCTTTCCCATTTCTAATGTTTACTTAGTTTAAGATATGTGTTCATTTCTTTATTCTTCTCCCATATATTGAATCCTACCGGTTTCCCTTTCCTTCTCTTCTACCAGCGGTCCCCGTGGCCCAAAGACATCCCCTCATCCCTAGATTCACTCCTCCTTTGTTTTCCTTCAAAAGAGAGCAGGCCTTCCAGGGTTATCAACTGAACACCGCATAGCAATTTACAATATATCCGGCAAAACCCCTCATATCAAGGCTGGACAAGGCAACACATCAGGAAGAGAAGTGTCCTAAGAACAGGCAAAGTAGTCAGAGACACACTCTTATCGTTAGGATTCCCACAAGAATACCTAGTTACACAACCATAGCTTATTTGCAGAGGACAGAGCTCAGACCAATAAAGGCTCTGATTATCTCTCAGGTCTTTTTGATCCTCTATAAGCCCTGCTTATTTGATTGTGTGGGCCATGTTCCTGTGGTATTCTTCTTTTTTTTTTTAGTAAATTTTATTAAATTATACAAGTTTCCATTTCCGCCCCCCCTCCCAACACCCTCCCACTCCCCCCACTCCCCCCCTCCTTCCCCTCCGTCCCCCAGGGCAGTCAGGGTTTCCTGCCCTGTGGGAAGCTCCAGCTCCCTCCCCCTCCCTCCAGGTCCAGGAAGGCTAGCGTCCAAACAGACTGGATCCCCAAAATCCAGCATATGCAGAGGAAACAGGTCCCAGTGTCATAGTCAATGGCTTTTCAGAAAGACCCCGGGCCAGCCACAGTCAGAGAATCCGGCCAAATTCCGAGAATCTGGCTAGATCACGTCCTCGTTCAGTCCCAGTCCGACTGGCCCTGGTAAACTCTCATCAGATCCGTTCCCTTGTATCAGTGGGTGATAGCATCCCTCGCAGTACTGATTTCGTCTTTCATGTTCCTCCTCCTTCCGCTCCCCCTCCGGACCTCGGGGGGCTCAATCCGGTGCTCCAATGTGGGCCTCCGACTGCATAGCCGTCCTTCGCCAGACGAAGGATCTATGGTGATAAGCAAAATATACATCAGTATGGTCATGGGCCACGGCCGATTCAGGCACCCTCTCCTCTGTCCAGAGAGCAATCTGGGGGATTTCTCCTTGGACCTGGGATGCTTTGAGATACCATCTTACACCTGTCAAAATAGCTAAAGTCAAAAACACCAACGATAGCCTATGCTGGAGAGGATGTGGGGTGAGGGGAACACTCATCCATTGTTGGTGGGAATGCAAACTCGTGCAGCCACTGTGGAAATCAGTGTGGCGGTTTCTCAGGAAACTGGGAGTCAACCTCCCTCAGGACCCAGCAATACCACTCTTGGGAATATACCCTAAAGATTCCCTAACATACTACAAAAGCATTTGTTCAACTATGTTCATAGCAGCACTATTTGTAATAGCCAGAACATGGAAACAACCTAGGTGCCCCTCAATAGAAGAATGGTTAAAAAAGGTGTGGAACATATATACATTAGAGTTTTACTCGGCGGTAAAAAACAATGACATCTTGAATTTTGCATGCAAATGGATGGAAATAGAAAACGCTTTACTGAGTGAGGTAAGCCAGACCCAAAAAGAGGAACACGGTATGTATTCACTCATAAGTGGATTCTAACCATAATTAAAGGTCTTTGAGCCTATTATTCGTGATCCTAGAGAAGCTAAGTAAGAAGAACCTGATGAAGATTATTTAGCTATCCACCAGGAGGTAGGAAATAGACAAGAGTCCCAGGTAACCTCGGGTGCATGGGGGGGTGGGAGGGTCGATGGAGGGGGAGAGGGCTAGAGAGAAGGGAGTAGGGGAGGAACGGGGAAAGCTTGGTGGCCGGGGATGGGGGGGGGGGAGGGAGGTAGGATGAATATGGGATCAGGGAACAATATATTTCAACTAAGGGAGCCATTTTAGGGTTTACAGGAGTCTTGATTATTCCTGTGGTATTCTTGACCCATCTGACTCCTACAGTTCTTCCTTCCCTTCTTCAGGGTCGTTCCCTGAGTTTAGTTATGGTCAAATAGTCCCTTAATTTTGATTTTCTTTTGTCCCATACCAGGTGGGTTTTTTGACGTGACAGAGGAACTTGGTTTTAGAGAAGGAGCAAGCTATGCTCCAATTCCAAAGCCAGGTTTATTTTTTTTTCCCCACTGGTAAAAAAGCCCTTCTTTAATAGCACCATGGAGGCTTAAATACCCAGCATTCAATGGTCAACAGGTGAAAATCCCATCCTCTGATTCTCTAGGCAAGGCACAGCTTTTAGTAACTCCAATTAGAAGGCTCCAGACAGGGAAGAGCAGCTGAAGGCCAGGACTCCAATTGGTCCCAACATGGCACAATTTTTCCCCAGGTAAAAAAAGTAAAACCTCTTTTAATTAAATCAAATTTTTAACAACCAGAGTTTTTTTTCCCATCCAGATAGAAAAATTAAATTATCTGTTCTCAACAAAATGGATAGTTTTAATATTTTTCTCTAACATAAGGACACAGAATTGTTATCATTCATTTATATCTCATTTAATTTTTTTCAAACTTTTTTGTGTGAATTGCAGTCTTTTATCAAATTAATTAAATTTAACTCTAAAATAATGTACTTTGTTATTTTAAATGTAGTTGTTTGCTTAATTTCCTTTTCAGATAATTGCTGTTTCTCAAGTTTTTGATAAGGGTTTATTTATTATTATTGTGTGTGTGTAAAGGCACATGCTTTTGATATCAACATGGAACAGCAGAGGACATCTTTATAAAATCCATTCTTTCCTTTCATCTTTGTGTGTGTTCTAGGGATTAAATATTGGTAGACTTCTGAGGAAAAGAGTGCTTCCACTGAGCCATTTTAATTGACTGTAAACCAAGATCTAGTGGAGCTGATCTTGTGTTGCACTCACTTGAATAAATACATAGTTAAAATACACACACACACACACACACACACACACACACACAGAGAGAGAGAGAGGGGGGGGAGTAACTAAAAATAAAATGAAAATATATTGAATATACTTTGGAAATAATTTAATTTTCTGATATTTTTAGTTTTTAGATTTTTGAAGAATCTTTAAAGTTTGTTACAAATAGGATAATATTTGTGTAAAGATTTTTTCTAAAAAAGATTTTCTTTTTATATGTTCATCTCATTTCCCTCAGGAGGGCATATACTATAAAATATAAAGTATATAAAGTATTATAAATTAAAACTATCAGAACTTCTGATTATGAACATGTGTATGTTAATAAAATGAATAATGTAAAACATATATTACATAAATATTTTGGTGGAAAACTGACCCAGGATAGAGCATGAAATGTAGATAATTTTACATATTGATAATGAGTAAGAATATTGAATCATTCCAACAATTCAAAGCAGATGGCTTTACTAAATGAATCCTATCAATGATTAAAAATAATTAAAGCCAATATTCCTAAAATTTCTCTAAAATTAAAGAGCAAGAAACAGTTCCAAATTCAATTTATAAAGCCAATGTTATGCTGATTACAAACTGAGACCATACCATATAAATGTAACATTACAATGAATATTGATAGAAAAAACATAAAAACCATACAAAGTCAATAGCACATCAACAGTAATGCAAAGAATAGTCTAAGGACATTTATCTAATATTATACAATGTTTTAAATGTAAAAATCATATATAACATATGCCATGTTAATAGAAAAGAGTACTAAATACCAAATAGTCATCTCATTAATGTAATAGATATATTACATTACTCATCATGGAAATTCAAATCAAAACTATTTTGAGATTCTATCTTACACCTGTCGGAATGGCTAAAATCAAAAACAGAAATAAGAGCTCATGCTGTAGAGAATGTGGAGCAAGGGGAGCACTCCTCTGTGGCCAGTGGGAGTGCAAACTTGTACAGGCACTTTGGGAATCAATATGATGGCTTCGCAGAAAACTGTGAATCGATCTACCTCAAGTCCCAGATATACCACTGCTGGGCATCTACCAAAAGATGTTCCATCATACTACAAGGGCATTGCTCAGCTATGTTCATAGCAGCTTTATTCATATTAGCCAGAAACTGAAAACAACCTAGATGTTCCCTAATGGAAGAATGGATAAGGAAAATACGGTACATCCATACAATGTGGTATTACTCCGTTGCTAAAAACAATGATATCATGAAATTTGCCAACAAATGGATGGAAGTAGAAAGCAGTCATCCTGAGTAAGGTTACCCAGACCCAGAAAGACAAACTTGGTATCAACTTAGTTATAAGTTCTACAAGCTATTAGTTTTAAAGGAGAAGATAACCATGCTATGATCCGTATACTCAGAGAGGCTATCAGCAAGTGGGAATTCTCAGGGGAATGTAAGGCTTTCTCTTGGAAGAGAAATAGAACAGGTTTCCCAGATGTAGGGTAAAAGGGCCTGCCAAAGAAACCTACCCTGGCACTGAAACCAGAGCCACGAAAGAAATAATATAGCTCTGAACCCAGAAATAATGAAATGCACCCTAATCTGAAACCAAAGCCAAGAAAATACACTTAAGCTCCCGAGTCAGAGCCAGTGAAAGAAATATGCTCTGGTCCTGAAATTAGAGCCAAATGCTAAAATAGGACATTGAAAGAAATGCACTTGGCCCTGAAACCAGAGTCAAATCTGTCCCTGACTTAGCAGAAAACCAACCAATCCCTTAGCAAGAGATCTGTGAATCTGAGGTCAAGGGACTGAAATATAGCAATCCCCTCCTCCCCGAAAACCTTCTCCCTGGAAAAAGCGTGGCCCTAAGAAGCCCTATATAAGCCATGAACCTGTTCAGTTTGCTGCTACCTTCTTCCACCCTCGTCGAGGAAGCCATTTTAGAATTTTCTTTCCCATTCACTCTTCTGAATTCTTCCCTCCCAATAGATCTGTCAAATAAGGTTTGAGTGAGACTTTCCTTTGCCGGAATGGAGCAGAGGATCAAAGTAATAACTTTTCACCAGGGCGGAGCAGAACAGGCCCAGGTTGTAACGCTTTTACTGGGGAAACCTTCACCTAGAAGAGCTGAATTGTTACACTCTGGGAGTCTGAGTGAAGCCATAACAACTTCGCTGGGGAAGCCCTCTCCTGCCAGAGCAGAGCTGTTTGGGGGCGAGGGTGAGTGGGGAGCTTTTCCTAGAGCAGGGCTGCAGCGGTTGTGCTTACAGTGAGCAATGGTATTCCTTGACTCCCAGCAGCCAGAATACTTTTCCATCAGAGCTGTTAACACTAGTACTCCTTGGTTCCCAACTGCCAGGATCCCTTTCCATCTGAGGTTTAATGATTGTATCACTTTTAATTTTAGATTTTATTGTCCTGCCTTGAAGAGAGATTTATTGATATTTTAGAATCTTACAGAACCACAGCTTTGGAGACTCATTTAAGAGACTCTGCATTTTTATACCAGTCTTTCATGCTCAGCAGTGTAAGGTGCAGCCGATTTCCTTGTCATATCAGTTCAACAACAGGTCTTAAAGGACTTACTATCTTTCAGTTAAATATTTATATAGTTTTCACAGAGAACAACTCCATGATTCTGTTTTGTTTCCACATCTTCTGTTGAGTTCTGAAACATATTTGATTAGAATATGATTGAAACAGACGAATTAAATGATTTGGTTTTACAAACCTGTCTTTTACTTGCTTTGCATTCTCATGTTAATAATAAACATTTATTGGTTTCTTGATTTAAAATGATTGTATGGTTAAATAAAGATGTATATAAATAAAAACACTCTGCAAATTAAGAAAAACGCTTAATCAACTTTCTAGCATTGTAAATGTTCTACAGGAAAACTAAATAATTGAGTTTACCTTTTTATTATATTCTAATATATTATAAAAATATATTACTGTATTTGGTAAATGGAATCAAATCTTTTTCTTTCCAAAAATATTTATCATCCTTGCAACACTGTAATTAAACCAGATTATTTAGTTCAGAGATGCTTACAGGTTCAAGTCTCAGAGCAGGTGAGTCCTTTGGTTTCTGACTTGAAGCATATAAGGCAAGACATGAATTTTGGAATGTTGTTAATACTAGAAGCTAAATTAAGAGAAAATTTAAGTGACTTGAGTTCAAAATTCTTTTACCACATTCCAAATTTAGATCTAAAGGTTTCCTGAAAGATTCACGAGAGCCACAAACGTCACATGTAGTATCACTTTTCTGGAGACAAAGCCTGTACATAAGGATACATACATGATAGACTTTGTGTGTATATATACTTGATAATGTGTCCATGCTTGATAGACATAGCTCTTAATTACAGCATTTAGAAAAGACAAATATTCTCTCATATACATCAATTTAATTTAATAGAGAGGGTAAAATTAAGAGGTTCCTCTACTACTTATGATGCTTTATTCACTGCATGATATCATAAAAGATATATATATATATATATATATATATAAACATATATTCAACTCAATCTAATTTTTGCCTGAATTTGAATTCTTTTCAATTCTAGTGTGATACTCTTGACATGATGTACTGTGGATAGCAAATTAAATCTCTCCATTAGTCATATTATATCAAATATAATCAGTAATTTACTTAGTATCGTACCACTAAAATACAATGCTTGATAATTTATGTGTATTAGCTACAATAATGAAAACTGATATTTCTCATTTATACTTGTTTTAACACTATAAAGCATATAATATATTAGATTAGATGTATTAACTACAGCTACAAATTATGGTATTTGGCACTATTTTAAGTTTAACTAACATAAAGCTTATAAAATTAACTTATTATACATGTTATTATATCTAAATATTGCGTTAGACAATACTGGCTATGCTCATTTCCTGTCTGAGAAAGTTGATATTTAGATATTCTAATAAGTAAGTATATTCTGATTGTAAGTAATAAGGATTTAATTTATTTTCCTTTATAAAAGAAAGAAAGATGAATTTCATTAATTATATTGTTCAAGGATAATTACCACAATAATAACTTTTTATGTGTCAAAATATTTAAAGGAAGCCAGGTAGATTATTTAATGAATAAAAGCACTTTCTGAAAAAACTGATATCTGATTTCTAATCCAGAGAACCACATGATGTTAGTAGAAAACCAATTCCTATAAATTTCCTTCAACTTTAGAAAGCACTTCATGACAAATACTCTGCCCTCCATATTAGTACATGAATGTAACCTAAATAATTTCTGTAAACAAGTCTCAATTCAAATTTCAAAGCATATCTTAAGAGATTTCTATTTTGTTTTAATTCACAATGAACAGAATTTTATGTGTGATATTTAGTTTTGCCTCATTGTATACATCTTCAATGTAAAGACGATAAGTTTTGATTCTTTGATGTCTCTGATGCTAAGCTAGCGTAGTATACAATATCTTGAAAACATCACATCAGGTTAAAAGCCACTACTTGCTAAAGACTTTTTCAATAATATTCTTTGCAGCAAAAACATGATTAGTGATTCAAAGAAGATATACAGCAATTTATTGTCTAAAATTTTTCATTTTAAGAAAAGATATGGGCCAGCAAATATTAACTGTAAATATATTTACTTATAAATATATATTCTGATTGTTTATTTATTAACCTTATAAAATGTATACATTTATATGAATGATTGTCACTGAACCAAAGTGTTAGCAAAGTCCATGCTTTTATACCCTAATGATTTCATTTATTCACGTAGACAGCCATCAGCAAATGAACAAGACTAGTCATGTAACTACAAACTGAAATATTCTAATATGCAACTGGATTATAAAAACAAGCAGCTGGAGCAACAAGATAAGCAATCAAATCGACAGTGTGTCTCTTAGTAAATGAATGTGTGCCACTTGGCAAGTTTAAATAACTAACTGCTGAAATGTTGCAACAAGTTGATGAGGGTTATCTCATCCATTCAGAATCAGCAAAATTTACATGAGATAATTGCTCATTTACGTAAGGCAGACAAATATACAGTTTTATAAGCATGTGAACATGAAAAGTATACCTGGGGCATGAATTAAAAGGCAACATATTAATGTAGTAACATTTTGAAAAATATAAAGTTAATATTAATGAATAATACAAAGATTAGATTATGATTTGAAGGATCCCTTTAGCATTTTTATGAATTATGCTAGAATATGCAATTCTTAGAAAAGTTTATTATAGTGTATTTCATCTTTATGACCACGTATACTAGTGGCTATAATTGAGCAAATATCAGTTATTCTCTTCCTTTCGTTATGAAAATAGGAGTTCATATATAATACTTATTACATGATGGTCTCTAATTCCATTCACGTTCCTGACAATCAATTAGTTCCATTTCTATTTACTCCTTAATAATTCTCACCTATGAATATATAATATGTTCTCTCTTCCATTGCTCTGCTGATGGGCACCTAGACTGATTCTGTACCAAGGCCATAGTGTATAGTGTCATAAAATGTATGGATATGTTAATGATGTTGCATGCCCACTATGGTTCTTTAGGTACACTCCCAGAAATTACATAACTGGATCATGCGGCAGTTCTAATTTTAGATATTTCTCAAGCCGTCACATTGATTTTCACAGTGACTATACTACCATAAACTCTCACCAATGTTGCATAACAGCTATTCTGATGACACCTATTTAGTATTTTGTTTTGTTTTGTTTTGCTTTTTTCTATTCTGGGAGTCATTAGAAAATTTCTATATACCTTTGGTTTTCAATTTCAGTTCTCAGAAATTGCATCAATAATACAAATTGAGTCACATCATTTTGTACAACTTTTCTCCCAGTCCTTGTATCAATGGTTTGTCCATAGGCTCAGATTCCTTTTGTGGTGTGTGGCAATTCAAAGACCTTAGTAAATGTATGATAATTTTCAATTTTTGTATAAATGTTTCTAGGGAATATACTTTTGTATAGAAAAGAAATATGCATACAAATATTGATGATTATATTCTGACACACATAAAGATATGTCTGTATGGTTTCATACACAGATATGATGTATGCACGAGAATATGAGGTTATCCTCAATATTTCTAGCTTCTAAACAGGACCATCTGAGCCAACTTTGTCATGCATACTTATTCTTTGCAACTTCCAA
Organism: Myodes glareolus; assembly: GCF_982192425.1. Classification (NCBI taxonomy): domain Eukaryota; kingdom Metazoa; phylum Chordata; class Mammalia; order Rodentia; family Cricetidae; genus Myodes; species Myodes glareolus. The sequence goes on along the minus strand of NC_142037.1, from coordinate 69,641,606 downwards.
TGCCCATGGTGAATACTGATTTAATCATCCATTTCTTCAATTTTAAGTTACATGAAACATTCTGAGACACTAATGTATAATCACTCATGGGATGATCTTGTCAACTAAAATGAAACTCTAATGTGCAGTTACATTTATACTCACCTGCAAAGTTACATCTTTCTCTTGCTTCCTTTTGAGAGGATTTTTTTGTTGAAAGTAATTTTATTAAATTATAAAAGTTTCCATTTCCGCCCCTCCTCACACCACCCTCCCACTCCCCCCACTCCCTCTCCTCCTCCCTCACCAACCCTAAGAGCAGTCAGGGTTTCCTGCCCTGTGGGAAGTTCAAGTTCCTCCCCCGTCCCTCCAGGTCCAGGAAGGTGAGTGTCCAGACAGAATGGATCTGCAAAATCCAGTATATGCAGAGGAAACAAGTCCCAGTGTCATTGTCAATGGCTTTTCAGAAAGACTCCGGGCCAGCCACATTCAGAGAATCCGGCCACATTCAGAGAATCTGGTTGGATCGTATCCTCTTTCAGTCCCAGTCCAAATGGCCTTGGTAAACTCTCATTAGATCCGTCCCCTGGTATCAGTGGGTGATCGCATCCCTCGCAGTCCTTATTTCCTTTTTCATTTTCTTCATCCTTCTGCTCCTCATTTGGACCTTGGGGGGCTCAGTCCGGTGCTCCAATGTGGATCTCCATCTGTATCGCCATCCATCGTCTGATGAAGGTTCCCTCTGGTCTTGCCTTCTTTGCTCACGTTCTCTTTCCCTCTGCTTCTAGTTTGGACCTAGGGAGTTAAGTCCAGTGTTCTGATGTGGGTCTCTGTGTCTATCTCCATCCATCGCCAGATGAAGGTTCTATGGTGATAAGCAAAATATTCATCAGTATGGTTATGGGCCAAGGCCGTTTCAGGGACCCTCTCTTCTGTCCAGAGAACAATCTGGGAATCTCTCCTTGGACCTGGGATTCCCTTTATAATAAAGTCTCTTGTAAACCCTAAAATGACTCCCTTAGTTGAGATATATTTTTCCCTGATCCCATATCCATCCTTCCTCCCTCCCCCCCATCCCAGTCCACCAAGCTTTCCCCATTCCTCCCCTACTCCCTTCCCTCTAACCTTCTCCCCTTCCAACAACCATCCCATCCCCCCATGCACCTGAGGTTACCTGGGACTCTTGTCTATTTCCAATCACCAGGCAGATAGCTACATGATTTTAAACAGGTTCACCTTCTTATTTAGCTTCTCTAGGATCACGAATAATAGGCTCAAAGACCTTTAATTATGGTTAGAATCCACATATGAGTGAGTACATACCATATTCCTCTTTTTGGGTCTGGCTTACCTCACTCAGTAAAGCGTTTTCTATTTCCATCCATTTGCATGCAAAATTCAAGATGTCATTGTTTTTTATCGCTGAGTAAAACTCTAATGTATATATGTTCCACACCTTTTTAAACCATTCTTCTATTGAGGGGCACCTAGGTTGTTTCCAGGTTCTGGCTATTACAAATAGTGCTGCTATGAACATAGTTGAACAAATGCTTTTGTAGTATGTTAGGGCATCTCTTGGGTATATTCCCAGGAGTGGAATTGCTGGGTCCTGATGGAGGTTGACTCCCAGTTTCCTGAGAAACCGCCACACTGATTTCCACAGTGGCTGCACAAGTTTGCATTCCCACCAACAATGGATGAGTGTTCCCCTCATTCCACATCCTCTCCTGCACAGGTTATCATTGGTGTTTTTGAGTTTGGCTATTCTGACAGGTGTAAGATGATATCTCAAAGTTGTTTTAATTTGCATTTCCCTGATCGCTAAGGAGGTTGAGCATGACCTTAAGTGCCTTTTGGCCATTCGAAGTTCATCTGTTGTGAATTTTCTGTTCAGTTCAGTACCCTATTTTTTTTAATAGGGTTAATTAGAGTTTTAGTGTCTAGTTTCTTGAGTTCTTTGTATATTTTGGAGATCAGACCTTTGTCTGATGAGGGGTTTGTGAAGATCTTCTCCCAGTTGGAAGGTAGCCTTTCTGTCTTACTGACAGTGTCCTTTGCTTTGCAGAAGCTTCTCAGCTTCAGTAGGTCCCATTAATCATTGTTTCTCTTATTGTCTGCACTCCTGGGGTTCTGCTTAGGAAGTGGTCTCCTGTGCCTATATCTTGTAGACTACTTCCCACTTTCTCTTCTATCAGGTTCAAAGTGGTCGGATTAATGCTGATGTCTTTAATCCATTTGGACCTGAGTTTTGTGCATGGTGATACATATGGATCTATTTTCATTCTTCTACAGGTTGACATCCAGTTATGCCAGCACCATTTGTTAAAGATGTTATCCTTCTTCCATTGTATACCTTTAGCTCCCTTGTCAAATATCAGGTGTTCACACGTTTGTGGGTTAATTCACGGGTCTTCTATTCGATTCTATAGGTCGACTTCTCTGTTGTTATGCCAATGCCAAGCTGTTTTCAATACTGTTGCTCTGTAATAGAGTTTGAAGTCAAGGATGGTAATGTCTCCTGAAGTTCCTTCATTGTATAAGATTGTTTTGGCTATCCTGGGTTTTTTGTCTTTCCATATAAATTTGATTATTTTTCTCTCAAGGTCTATGAAGAAGTTTGATGGGATTTTGATGAGAATTGCGATGAATCTATAGATTGCTTTTGGTAGAATTGCCATTTTTACTATGTTGATCCTCCCAATCCAAGAGCAGGGGAGATCTTTCCATTTTCTGGTATCCTCCTCAATTTCTTTCTTCAAGGACTTAAAGATCTTGTCAAATAGGTCTTTCACTTTCTTGGTTAGCGTTACCCCAAGATATTTTATGCTATTTGTGGCTATCATGAAAGGTGATGTTCCTCTGATTTCTCTCTCTGCTTCTTTATCCTTTGTGTATAGGATGGCAACCGATTTTTTGGAGTTGATCTTGTATCCTGACACATTACTAAAGGTGTTTATCAACTGTAGGAGTTCTTTGGTAGAGTTTTTGGGGTCGCTTATGTACACTATCATATCGTCTGCAAATAACGAAAGTTTAACTTCATCCTTTCCAATTCGAATCCCCTTGATCCCCTTATGTTGTCTTATTGCTATTGCTAGAACTTCAAGCACTATATTGAAGAGGTATGGACAGAGTGGACAGCCTTGTCATGTTCCTGATTTTAGTGGATTGGCTTTAGTTTCTCTCCGTTCAATTTGATGTTAGCTGTCAGCTTACTATATATTGCTTTTATTATATTTAGGTATGATCCTCGTATACCCAATCTCTCCAACACCTTTATCATAAAGGGGTGTTGAATTTTGTCAAATGCTTTTTCAGCATCCAATGAAATGATCATATGGTTTTTTTCTTTCGGTTTATTTATACGATGGATTACATTGATAGATTTGCATATGTTGAACCAGCCCTCCATCTCTGGGATGAAGCCCACTTGATCATAATGGATGATTTTTCTAATGTATTCTTGGATTTGGTTTGCCAGTATTTTATTGAGTATTTTTGCGTCAATGTTCAGGAGTGAGACTGGTCTGTAATTCTCTTTCTTGGTTGTGTCTTTGTGTGGTTTTGGTATCAGGGTAACTGTAGCTTCATAAAAAAGAGTTTGGCAATGATTCTTCTGTTTCTATATTGTGAAATATATTAAAGAGTATAGGTATTAGCTCTTCCTGGAAGTTCTGGTAGAATTCTGCATTGAAACCATCTGGTCCTGGGCTTTTTTTGGTAGGGAGATTTTTGATAACAGCTTCTAATTCTTCACGACTGACTGGTCTATTTAGATTGTTCACCTGGTCTTGGTTCAACTTTGGTATATGGTACTTATCTTAAAAAATGTCCATTTATTTAACGTTTTCCAACTTTGTGGCATATAAACTTTCGTAGTAAGATGTAATGATTCTCTGAATTTCCTCTGTGTCTGAGGTTATGTCCCCCTTTTCATTTCTGATCTTATTAATTTGTATGTTCTCTCTCTGCCGTTTGATTAGTTTGGCTAGGGGTTTGTCAATCTTGTTGATTTTCTCCAAGAACCAGCTTTTTGATTCATTGATTCTTTGGATTGTTTTCTGTGTTTTTATTTTGTTGATTTCAGCCCTCAGTTTGATTATTTCCAGTCTTCTAGACCTCCTGGGTGAATCAGCTTCTTTTTTTTCTAGGGCTTTCGAGTGTGCTGTTAAGTCTTCAATGTGTGCTTTCTCCGTTTTCTTTAATTGGGCACTTAGTGCTATGAACTTTCCTCTTAGCACTGATTTCATAGTGTCCCATAGGTTTGAGTATGTTGTGTCTTTATTTTCATTAAATTCAAGGAAGACTTTAATTTCTTTATTTATTTTTTCCTTGACCCAGGGGTGATTCAGTAGTTGACTGTTCAACTTCCATGAGTTTGCTGGTTTCCTGGGGGTAACACTGTTGTTGAATTCTAACTTTAATCCATGGTGGTCTGACAAGACACAGGTGATTACTAATATTTTTTTGTATCTGTGGAAGTTTGCTTTGTTACCCAGTATGTGGTCAGTTTTCGAGAAGGTTCCTTGAGCAGCAGAGAAGAAGGTATATTCTTTCCTATTTGGGTGGAATGTTCTATAGATGTCTGTTAAGTCCATTTGATTCAATACCTCCAATAATTCTCTTATTTCTCTGCTAGGTTTCTGTCCTATTGACCTGTCCATTGGTGAGAGAGGAGTGTTGAAGTCTCCTACTATTAGTGTCTGTGGTTTGATGACTGCCTTGAGTTCTAGATGTGTTTCTTTTATATAAGTAGGAGGCTTTATATTAGGGGCATGGATATTCAGGATTGAGACTTCCTCATGATGAATTGTTCCTGCTATGAGTATAAAATGTCTGTCTCCATCTCTTCTGATTGATTTTAGTTTGAAGTCAATTTTGTTGGAAATTAGAATGGCCACACCTGCTTGTTTCTTAGGTCCGTTTGGTTGAAAAACCTTTTCCCAACCCTTTACTCTGAGTAGATATCTATCTTTGTGGTTGAGGTGTGTTTCTTGTAAACTGCAGAATGTTGGATCCTGTTTTCGTATACAATCTCTTAGTCTGTGCCTTTTTATAGGTGAGTTGAGTCCATTAATATTAAGTGACATTAATGACCAGTGGTTGTTGACTCCGGTTATTATTATTTTTGTTTGTTTGTTTAATAGAGTTTGTATGTGTCCCTTCTTTGAGTTAAGCTCGTGAAGGTTTGCTAGATGTCTGAGTTATTTTAGGCAGTGTTGGCAATGTTGGATTCCTTGGGTTGCGATTTTCCTTCTATTACTTTCTGTAAGGCTGGGTTTGTGGCTACGAATTGTTTAAATTTATTTTTATCCTGGAATATTTTGTTTTCTCCATTGAGAGTGAATGAAAGCTTGGCTGGGTATAGTAGTCTGGGTTTACATCCATGGTCTCTTAGTTTCTGCAGTACCTCTATCCAGGACCTTCTGGCTTTCATGGTTTCCATAGAGAAGTCCGGTGTAAGTCTGATAGGTTTACCTTTATAAGTTACTTGACCTTTTTCCTTTGCTGCTCTTAATATTCTTTCTTTAATCTGTATGTTTTGTGTTTTGATTATTATATGGCGAGGGGATGTTTTTTTTTTTTTTTGATCAAGTCTATTCGGTGTTCTGTATGCTTCTTGAACCTTCATAGGAATATCATTCTTTAGGTTGGGAAAGTTTTCTTCTATAATTTTGTTGAATATATTTTCTGGGCCTTTGATCTGCAGTTCTTCTCCTTCTTCAATCCCTATTATTCTTAGATTTGTTTTTTTTTTAATTGTGTCCCAAATTTCTTGAATGTTTTGTGATGAGAATTTGTTGGATTTGCTGTTTTCTTTGATCTGAGCATTTATTTTCTCTATGGTATCTTCAGACTCTGAGATTCGTTCTTCGATCTCTTGTATCCTATTGGTTATGCTTGATTCTGTAGTGTCTGCTCGTTTACCTAGATTTTCCATATCCAGCCGGCCCTTGGTTTGTGTTTTCTTCATTGCCTCCATTTCAGTTTTCAATTCTTGAACTGTTTCCATTACGTGTTTGATTGATTTTTCTTGGTTTCCCAGTGTATCATTCATGGATTTACTCATTTCTTCGAACACTTTGTTATACTTCTCATGTATTTCTTTACTCAATTCTTCAAACTTTTTGTTGTATTTCTCATCCAGTTCTTTAAGGGAGTTATTCATATCCTGTTTAAGGGACTCTATTGCTTTCATAATGGCACTTTTTTTCCACTTCTTCTGAATTAAGAGGTTCAGGTCCTTCTATTGTAGGGTCATTGGGATCTGGTGATTTCATGTTGTTTTTTAGATTGTTGGAGGAGTTCTTGCCTTGGCATCTGCCCATCTCTTCCTTCAAATGCTCTATATTGGATCTTCTGGTACCAGGTCAGGTTCCCTTGTTGGGCAGGGACTTCACTGACAGAAGGTCTACCTTTCCTCAGGCAGTCTATTGAAACACAGGTACTCCCTACTGCCGGGTTGCACTCACAGCCCAGGCCCAGTGCACAAGGGAGCTGCTCTGGGGAGATCTTGTGACCCCAGGGGGATGGGGGAAAGAGAGGAAGGTTTGCCTGGATGAAGGCTGGGATGGGATTCGGGAGAGCTCTGCAGGGTGGGGTCACCACTGCAGGGTGACCAAAAAGTCGAGGGGGGTGGGGAAAGTCAGAATTCCTCCTAGCCGAAGCCCTCAGGCCAGGATCAAACTCATCCGTCCTCCAATGGATGTCTGCGAGATGTTCACTGTCTCTTGCTGGCCAGGAATGTGACTGAGCTGACACCGGGCCTGCCTGTGCTCAGGCAGGCTCTCAAAGCACAGGAACTGCCCCTGCCGGGCTGAGCCCACAGCCCAGGCTCAACGTGCAAGGGAGCTGCTCTGGGGAGATCTTGTACCCCAGGGGGATGGGGGGAAGAGAGGAAGGTGTGCCTGGATGAAGGCTGGGATGGGTTTCGGGAGAACTCCGTCTTAAGAGGATGTTTAATGAAGCTTTGGTCTGTTTTCAATTTTGAAAACATAATACTAAAGTTTTCCCTAAATATAAACTTAAAAAAATATAAATTATATATAACATGTATTATTTTAATTTGTATATTTTATTGGCTGTATGCAATTGTCTATGTATATTCGTGTCATCCAAACTGCTTAGATTATTTGAAGAAAATCCCTGTACTTTTTTCTGTGGCAGGCACACAAACATAACCACGCTTACAAAATGTAATTATTAAACAGACACTTCTTTTTTCATAGTTTTGAGTGTATGAGTGAAAATGAACTTAATTCTTTTTCTTTTTACTTCTGTAAATGAAAAAAATATGGTAATGAAAGAAAATGTAATTAAATGGGAAATTATTTAAAATACTTAGAAAGATTACATTTAGCAATCACAATTTGTTAATGAAACAATAGCAGTTTCTTAGCTGAGGTCTTTGATACCCCATGCCTCCTCACTACTGGCATTTTGAACAGAATTATTGTATCAGACACAAAATTACATTCTATAGGGAAGGCAACAGATGCAATCAGAAAGTAGTTTGGTATGTCATGAGAGTCATACCACTATATCATGAGTGTGCACATCCTTCAGGGCATGTTGATATTATTACATGAAGAGCAATCCTACTGTTATGTTTGCTATCCAACAATTTAAAAACTAAGATTTTTGTTCCATGTACAGTTTTATATTTTATTTCAGACTGAATAATAGAATTTTAAAATCAGTTTAAAGATATGAAATGTTTCTAAATAATAATCAGAATTTAATTAAATTACATTTCTATTATCACTGACATTGTGTCATCTGATTGAGTATTAAGACAATGTTCTTAACAAACTATTTGCATGTAACCATTTAGTGGTTAATGCTAACTCTACTAAAATCACTTGTTTCTTTAATTTTGTAATGTTATAAAATCATGTGATAGTGTACCTTCAAATCCATGAAAGCGCTTCCTTTTAAGGTTGTTCTATTGCTATCCATTAACCATTCCCTTCTCAGTATACTGAATCAATCTCATTTCTCAGAGCTCATCTAGTACATGACATTCTGACAGCATGATTTTTGACAAAATAACGAATATCAGCATCAATTTTACATTTTAAATTATTTTAAGGGCTTTATCATAGCAAAATATAAATATGTGAAACCCAAAATAAACTATATAATTTACATATTTTGAAAGATTCATATACCAAAAAAATAGAAAACCTATCCTAAACATTCCTTTTATCTTTTTTTCCCTGATAGATTCCATCAGCAGAAAAGAGCTGATTGTGCAAGCTATTTACTTTTGTCTGCAATTCTTAGAATTCTTTAAAAAATGAAATAATAAAAATATAGTATATATTTATTCATGTTTAAACAAAATTTGCTACTCATATACATTTTCTCATGGATCACTAATTTACTTTTTAATTATAAGACTGGATTGAAAATTCCACTTTATGCATTCATCTTGTAGCAGAAAATAGGATTATGAATGATAAAAACATTGTAAATATCAGCATTAAACTCTTGGTGTATATGTATCTAATTTCTTTTGAACAAAACCCTAGGAAGAAAAAAATTATAATAAATAAGTAGAAAGGTTTGATTCAACGTTTTGAAAAATTTCCAAATAAGTTTCTAAACTTTGGACACTAAGAAAGTCCACAATAGACAGGAACACATCTGGTAATAGAAAGGATTTGAGATTGACATACTGATTTTTGCCTTCTTATCTCCTTCACTTGGCCATCAATCAGGATAACTTCACAGTGCAAGAGCAGAGAGAAAGAAAGAAAATTTTACTCTTTTCCTTATTGAAATGTTATCCATCCCAATGTTTCCACTCAAATGAACAATTAAACTATTTTTAATGAATATATATCTCAAAATTTTATCATTCTAAGTAGAAAATGTGTTTTATTTCCTAGCAACCCAGACCTGAATAATCACACAGAAACTATATTAATTACAATACTGTTTGGACAATAGTTTAAGCATATTTTTAGCTAGCTCTAACTTCTTAAATTAACCCATTTTTATTAATCTGTGTATTGCTATGAGGCTGTGGCTTACCAGTAAAGTTTCGGCATCTGTCCCTTCGGCAGCTACATGGGGTCTCTTTGACTTTACCTACTCTCTCTATATAACTATTCTGCCCTGCTATTGGCCAAAGCAGATTCTTTATTAACTAATGATAATAAAACATATATTCAGACCACACAGAGGAGAATCCCACATCACATCACTTTATGGATTTGTGCTTTAAACCATGTATTTGGGAGGAAAAGCTCACTTCTTAATATCAGGAGATCTTTGTTCCTTAAGATTCTTAGCTTTACTAACTCAAGGAGTGTTGGGTTCCGTCCTCTTAAATGTCATTTTCGTAGTGATTTTCAAATTTAATTTCCCAAGTTTTGTTTTATTTCAGATAGTAGGATGGTCAACCCCTTGTTATTCCATCTTGATCAGATGTTCTGTGTTGTCCCGTGTTCATGTTGAGACATTAAAACATCATATGTCTTGGTTTAAAATTCACAAGGGAATCAACAATAAAAAATTAAAATACACAAGGACATAAAATGATTGTCATAAAATAACAGCAAGGAATAAATGCAATGAAATGTCTGATATCTCTGATGGATGAATGCAAAAATTTTCTAGGAGAATGAAAAAGATATTGGGCAATATTTAGTAAACAAGCTAATCCATTCTAACAGGTTACTTATGATTTACAATGCCAGGCAAGTTATTTAACCTATCTAAGCCTTAAGTTTCTCAAGTGTAAAATTGTGGTGAAAATGATGTTCACCTCATGTAGCATTTTCAGAAGAATTATTTGGTTTAGCGTGCAAAATAAATGGTGTAGTACATTTGCTCAAGACATTGAAGTTCCCATTTATCTGACATAAAGATTATTGCAGCATGGGAAAAAGAAATATCATTTAAGCCATTTTTTGCTGAAGGAGAAACTTAAATTGAACATGCTTTGCCCTCAAGTATAAATTCTCAATAGAAAATTGCAAAGGCATATTGGGGAAATGGATGAAAAATACAGAAAAAAAACTGCATTTCAAATTTTATCTTGCAGAAACTTGGAATCCTTGCTCCCAGTATGTAAAGTTTTGATGAATGCAAGTGGGATTTGAAACTCCACTGCAGAAGATCAAAAATGGTCTGGCTTCCTATTTCAGCCAGATAATTTCAAGCTAGTGTCAACATTTTCTCTCTTTAAGCGCTCTAGTGGAAGAAGAATTAGTCATTCACCTGTACTTTTCTGTATTTCTCATCCTTGCTATGCTACTTAGTTTTCTAACTCCTCGCTTCCAATGGCAATTGATTTCAGTTAATTGACTTTTTTGTCACTGTGCCTAACAAATATGAAATAGGCAATTTTAGAATCCAGTTTTGGAAATTCATCTTCCTTCCTTCATTTTAGTTTCTAAGCACTCTATTCCAGGAGCTACTGTTGTATTTTCTTATTTCTTTTTTTTTCAGGTTTTTATTATTGTTACTGAAAGTTTTTACCTCCTCCCCTCCTCCCATTCCCTTCACCTCCCTCCACTCCCCCTCCCTCTCCAGTCATAAGAGCAGTCAGGGTTCCCTACCCTGTGGGAAGTTCACGGTCCCTCCCCTCATCCAGTTCTAGGAAGGTGAGCACCCAAACAGACTAGGTTCCCACGAAGCCAGTACATGCAGTAGAATCAAAGCCCAGTGACATTGTCTTTGGCTTTTCAGTCAGCCCTCCTTGTCAGCCACGTTCAGAGAGACCGGTTTGGTCACATGCTCCATCAGTCCCAGTCCAACTGGCCTTGGTGAGTTCCCATTAGATCAGCCCCACCATCACAGTGGGTGGGAGCACTCTTCGCGGTCCTGACTTCCTTGCCCATGTTCTGTCTCCTTCTGCTCCTCATCAGGACCTTGGGAGCTCAGTCCAGTGCTCCAATGTGGGTCTCTGTCTCTATCTCCATCCATTGCCAAATGAGGGTTCTATGGTGCTATGCGAGATATTGATCAGTATGGCTATAGGATAGGGCCAGTTCAGTGCTCTCTCCTCAGTTGCTCAAGGAACAAGCTTGGTAGAATGTTTGTGCAGCATGCACACCTCCCTGTCTTCGATCTGAATAATAGGTATCCTGTGTTCCTAAAATTCTAGTGTATAATACACAAGGTCAAACATTATTAACATTGTAAGCAACACAGCAAATGCCGTATTGAGAATGTCTTAGTTGGTTAAAGTCAATGTGCAGAGTGTTTCTTTAGCTACCATAGTAGTTCTGAGTCTGAGATGATTACTATGGAGCTAACTTTTAGAGAGAAAACAAGGAATTTTTAATTCTAGAAAATAATCTTGAGTAGATCAGTTAGAGAATCTATATATCAAGTTGATTACATATTCAGGTAGAGTGAACATTTTCAAGTGAGATGTGACTGCAGCGTAATGACTTTCCGATCATCAGAGAGTAACATTTAGACTCTCCTCCGAGTGATAAACTTCCTCATCAGGACAGAGAATTAACTGTACTTTTCGTGAAATATTTAACGTTTTTATAGCAGCCTATTGACTTTTTGTCAAGAGAGAAAATGAGAGCATCAGTCTACCAGAGGCAGATCTTGACGTAATAAATTGTACTCCTATCTAGCACAGAATCAAGAGCTGTGTCTTCAGCTAATCTCAAAAGGAAGAGAGTGCCAAGGTTTTGTTTTGTTCTGTTCTGGAAGCTGTTTCTTAAGATGTACATTGAAGGTATGCAATGTTGAGCATGGAAACTTTAACAAACATTATAAAATATTTATGTCATGAGTTGTCTGTTTGGAAGAGAATAGTGATAGAGTACTTTTTTTCTGTACTATTTGCACATACCTTCCATGTACAACACGATAGATGGTTTTTATTTTTATCTTCTCAGTTCACCTGTGAGTTTCATCTTTTCTTTTATGAACTAGAGATTGATTTTTGACAACTCAAGTTTTGTATTTGCTCATTGATTGATCACACTACATCTTTTTCATGATACAATAAACTTGCAAAACATAGTTGTCTTTAAGTTTATTGCCAGTTACTTGGAATTGATAAAACTGGACATACTATTCTTTATTTTCAGAAACGCCTCTTACCTTAAATGTGTTTTATTCCAAAAGTTGCTCAGGTTACTGCTCTTCCTCTGAGACAAGAGGAATGCAGGATCACTGCAGAGACTAACGAGAAACATGAACCAGAGTTTAAGGGTACTTATCTACTCTTCTTCTGAAAAGAAAAATGGTCATTTTGTCAGGACTAAGAGAAGCATAACTGGGGCCCATGATATTCAATAGAACTAGTCTCATTGATTTTACAGACCATACTAAAAAGTTCTTTAGTGTATGATCAAGTCTATAGGTTGTTTCAGATTTTTTAAATAGAGTATTTAAATGGAAAAGCAATAGATATTTTTTTTTAAGATTTGTATGGCTATCTATTCATCCAAGTCACATGTGGATGAGTGTAGGCATATTGCAATTAATTAAGGCTTTGATTATTTCTATGGATATAGAGGTCACAGGGCAACATCATATGAGATTGTTTAGGCACTGTCCACCTTGGTGACAGGGTCTCTAAGTCTTCTGAAACTTGTCATGTGGGCTATTCTTTCTGGCCAACAAGCCCAAGAGATCTCCTGCTTGTCTTCACGGCAGTGGAGTTGCAACTGTGCTCTACCATACTTTGCTTGTTTTATGCAAGTCCCCAGGATTAAATTGACATCCTTAGCCTTGCAAGTCAAGCAGTTGTTAGAATGAGCAATCTCACCAGCACCATAAAGCACGCTTTTATAAAATGAAAAGAAAATTAGTACTGCAATGAAAATGTAAAGAGAAACAGAATCTAAAGACTGTGACTTAGTTGGAAATGAAACAAGTATAATACATGTATCCTATACAATTCACATTTCATAAAAACCCTTATAAAAATCCTATTCAAGACCTACAAAGAACACAACAGTTGGTACACCAACACAGATGAAGAAAATATTCAACATGTTTCACCCATACCTGAAAAATTATAAGTACCCAAGGTCTGTTGAAGCAAAGAGAACTATATTTGATGAGTTCATGAATTTGAGAGGAAGTGGTTGCAATGTCACTGAAAAAAACCAGAGAGGAGAGGGAAGAAATAATGAAGACAACTTATAAAGAATCTGAATAACAATGTTAGATATTTAAAGATATACAAAAATACTTACTATTAAGGTTTCTAATGGGATCATATCGTGCCTTTGTTTTAATTAATAAAGTACATCCTTTACAACTCTTGATAAAGTATATAGAGAAGACTTGTTATAATGTATTGACTGTAGATTACTGAGAAGTATGATATACTGCTATTTACACATATTAATCATACAAGGATAGCAGTTAAAGCTGAAGAATATGTCACTCTTTCTTTTCTGGTGGAACATTTCTACTCTTTTGACTTCTAAAATAAAGAAATTAAAAAGATATACTTTGCCAAATTCCTACTAACCAAACACTAAAAATTGGAAAAGGAAATAGGGAGAAATCATTGAAAAAGACTTGACAGAAATTCAGTGAGAAAGTAGTTATAATTATTTAAGAAGTGACTGTACATTACAGTGAGGTGAGGTTGTGCTTAACTTTCCTTCCTGTACATAGATCAAATGTTTGTTGTTGCTTCCTAATATTATTGAAGCAGTATTTTAGAAAAAAGGCAATACTTTCATAATGCTCTCATATACCTGCATAATGATGGTTTGAGAACTTTAGCCTAAAAGTAATTTGTGGTAGAGAAATTTGCCTGGCATTATAAGGTCATGGAAACTCATGCCAAGGAACATTAACCAAGTGGGATTTATGGCCATCTCCTTTCTCAAGAATTTGATGACTGCTTTGGAATTACTAGAAAATATATGTTGACCATTTAGCTTCTTTAGTAAGAATATTGTCTAAAGTGATTTGAAAGTGTTGAAAGTGGTGATGAATATGTTTGGTGGCTTTCAGGCCATCTGTTAGCTAGACAAATTCGCACTAGTTTGTAATATCAGTACTTAGGAAGCTGTACTAAAAACATCGTGCATTGCAAGCCACTCTGCAATACACAATGAGAGCCTGTAGCATGCATATAAAATTAATAAAATAAGTGTATAAGGTAAAACAAAAAAATCAAGAAAAATCTCTCACTCCATGAATACATTAGTTTCTTTTTTACTGAATATTCTTCTTTCATGCATTTTGAAATAAGGTGAAAGGGTATTATTGAGTACAACTTGTAAATATAAATATATTTTATCCTTTTATTCAAATAAGCGTGTTTCTGCTAAAGAGACAACGTGGAGCAACTACTTGGCTTGCACACAACTCAGTAATTTATGGAATGCCAGAAAGCTATCTCATTCTATTGCTTCTGGACAGAGATTGTACTGGGTCTGTCCAGATGGCCAGCATTCAGAACTTGGCTGTACATATTACTGGCTGTCTCACTATAGAAATTTAATTATTTTGTTTCTTCAGTTTCTTTACCAAAACCTGAGGGTAGCAGAATTTCTTGTGTTTAAGATCATCAATTAAGATCATCAGAAAGTTGAGATGATAAGCTAGCAAGTTTAAAAACAAACAAAAGAACCCTAACATGCACCAAAAGCTTAATACGTGTTCAATATTTTCATCAGTACTAAGTTGATAGGGATATCCTATGAAGGCCAAGCATGTTCTTGTTTGAGATAAGGGAAAGTATAGAGCAATTTTGAGTCTTCCAGAAATATCCTTAAGCATCATGGGTTGAACAACACACTGGGAGAAGGAAATAGGGACACATTCTGGTCTCTCCTTTACTTGTCCACAAGGTTTTTATGGCATCTATACTTCCGCTGGTTTTGTATCTTTAAATTATAGACATTTTTCCCTTTATATAGCTCAAATTAGGAGGAGTTTAAGGAGAATGTTAGATAAAACTTGGAATATCCCTGTTGTGAAAAGAAAAAAAAAGAGTGTTTTTTTTTGTTTAGAAATCCACACTCAAAATAAGTGCTTATAATTCAGAAAAAATAAATGGATATATCAAAATATTATCACAGAACAAAGATTATTGTGAAATAAAGTGCTTATATTACTTTATATACTAATTCTTTCATAAAACACAATTAGGAAAATTTAAGTTTAAAATGTATTTAACTTCATAAATTAGTGTGTATGTGTTTGTGTGTGTGTGTGTGTGTGTGTGTGTGTGTTGGCATGTGCCTGGTATGGAATATCTTTCTGTTTCTGAGTTCGAAGACAACTACTTGGAGTCAGTGTTCTTTCTCCTTCCTGCTTGTGAAATCTAGGAGCTGAACTCAGGTGAAAGTCAGATCACATGTGTCTCTCCCTGTTGAGTCTTGTAGCATACCACATGCCAAATTTTAAATGAATTGTAGTTGAATGACTACTGTAACAAAAATATTTGAATCTCTGTTTAGAAGGAGAATATTTATAATATTTTCCTTTTCAGACCTTTGTTATTCATAGCATCAAATTCTTCTATTATAATTTACTATTTATAAATTAAATTATCATTTGAGTACTTTATGCATGCATAGTCTATTTATTTTATTTCCACCCTTCCCCTTCAACTTCTCATATTTCCCTTACACTACCACTCAGAAGGAAGACCTCTTTTCTTTCGTCACTATTGTTATATACTTACACACACACACACATACACACAGAGATACACACAAACACACACATACACACACCTCCAATCGCCCCCCTCAACCACCCACATATATAAAACCTTCTGAATTCATTTCATGACTGAAATGTATGTTGCTTAGGGTTATCTATTGGTGTATAATAACTTAGCAGTGTTTCATCCATATATGAGGGGTTTTTTTTCTCTCCTCAGTAGCCAACAATCACTTATAGCTCTTTATCTAGGAGTGGGGCCTTATGAGATGTAAACCATGCACATTCACATCTACGGGCATTCTTTTGTGCAGATCTTTTTTAGGCAACCATATTATTGCGTTTTCACAGATTTAGCTTTTCTATCATGTCTAGCAGACACTATCAAGAACCAGTTTGAGATATTTGAGATCTTCCTATTTTTTTTTAACTTCTATGATGTTCTCTGAACTATAGGTGCATGGACTATGTTGTAGATATACCAATTGAGTTTAAGAATGTCATAGTCAATTGTCCTCTGCATCATGAGGAGTAGCAGATTTCTATGACTAACTCCTAATCCTTTTATGTAAGGGGTAATATCTATACCAATCCTTATGATCAAGTATTAGTACTTAGAATTTACCTAGAAATTATACTGGTTTAGGGAAGTGGCAATGGGTTTTCTTCTCAGATTCATGACATCTCCAGCCATATAATGTTGCCTAGGTTTAGAGTACCAGGCATGAAGTCCTATTATATATATATATAATATGTATAATATATATATATATATATATATATATATATATATATATAATTGCCTTGCTATGTTGGACAATGTTTCAGTTAATTTTTTGGAAGGGATGGTATGCTTATTATTATTTTTGTCAACTTGACACAACTTAGGGTGATCTGTGTCAGGGAAACTTGATTGAAAAAAAATACCTCTATAGATTGAACTATATGCCAGGCTGTGGAGAAGTTTTATGATTAATTATCTGGGAGAGTCTGTCCAGTTGTGGAACATGCTATAATAACACAAACTAAACAATCCATGAAGAGCAAGCCAGTAAAGGACATTCCTCTATGACTCCTGATATAGTTCCTGCCCTACATTCCTGCCCTGTTTGAGTTCTTACCTTGGTTTACCTTGATGTAATATGATCTGAAAGTAGAAACCAAATACCTTTTCACCCAAAGTTGTTCTTGGTAATGACGTTTTTTGCACAAAGTAAAGGAGAAAAATTATTGATTGATTTTAGCCCATGATAGTTCAAATAGCAGCTTTGAAAACTGTATGAGACAAAAATATTGGTTAATTTTAAAGGAGTATAACTATACAATGCCTATGTTTTTATTAATTGAATATTAAAATTATCTTCATTTTATGCTAGAAATGATAAACATGACTGCATTTAATCTTTAGTGATTAGCACAGAAAGGCTCATTCTGATGTCAAAGAAGTGAGGAGAAAAAAAGCTTCCATAAATTTAATAAAAATCAATTTATTAAATTGGTTCTAATATCTTGGATAACTTCCAGTTCTGCAAATGAATGAAATCCAGCAATGAAGTCTTTCTTTTGAAGATGAGATCAGAGCATAAAAATGCTCTGTCAGGAAATCTTTCTCTTTCCCAGTAACAATATTTGTAATCTTAATATGCATTGCTGCCTAATAAAGGTACCGTGGAGAATGGAGTTAAAGCATCACAAAACTATGGAGGCCATACTTGACAATCTCAGAGCATTTTCAAACAGTATTGCAGAGTTGACTGCCAGATGCTTCTTAAAAGAAGCATAGTTAATAATTCCTCAGCAGCCTTAGGAAATCTAAACTACTGTTCCTTTAAAATAGCCCTTGTTTGAAAGATGCATTTACAAACCCATGTAGATTCCCATATACTTTCTTCTGAGTCTGGAACCCAAGGCTATTAATTCAATGTGTTTTTATACTCATTAATGTGTGTTGAGAAAAAATAGAGATCTTTAATTATAATTGAATTATCATAAAGAAAATGTTTTTTCTGAATGCTTTTTTATGCTATTTTCACAAATTCCATGCATTATTTCACTTCAATAAAGTCCTTTCCTGAATGTTTGCCTATGGAATATTTTTTATAATATTGAATCCCATTAAATATGAAAAAGTTTAAGTTGGCAGAAAACACATGCAATCAGCAGAGTTAAGAAGAATATATGGTATTGAGGGAGTTTGAGGAAATGATGCTTATCAAGCATCACCACTATCACCACTGAGGCTTCCCAGAGGCTGGCTTAATTAGGCTACATTTCATAGTGTAGAGAGCAGGGTTGTAATTACCTTCAAATGACCACATGATGCAGAATTCTAAGGAGAGGAGCGCACTGCCAGTAATGACCCCATTTGCAGCTGACAGTGTGTTTTATGCAAGGCATTTATAGCAAAAACAACATTTAAGTATATGTGTTTTCATATCTTTATTCATAAATAGTTGAGTTTTAGGTACTTGTTTCAGAATACACAGAAGCGAAAAAGTTGAAATTAAAGGCTACCAATCTGTAAAATGTATTTTGTTCAGTGTAAAATGACTAAAATATAAAACAACTACAACCACTTTCTAAATTTTAAATTGACACATCAAAAAATGAAATCAAAAAGCTTTAAAAGGAACATTACTTAGTGAACACTAAAATAGAATTGCTTTGTTTTTCTGTCATCCATATATCTTTGTGAAAAACTGAACTCAAATTGAAACCTCAGTATTAAAATATACATATATTTTACCTTTTCCAAGTATTAAAATAATTTTTATATCAAAGTACTGTCCAAAAACTGAGACATATGTTCTCTAATACAGAAAGAAATTGAATTACCCGTTATATTAGAGAGAAAGCATGGTGTGGTATTCTTCTAAACATTCTTAATAATTTTCAATCCTTGCATGATAAACATTTTATGTAGTATAGGTGAAAAACAAGTTGTCTCAAGAACCTTTGTATTTTTACACTGAAGTAACTTGTTACAGATTAACCATGTAGGCAAGCAAGATATTCTTTTCAATCAAGTCTTTTACTGGCAGGCTACATTTTATATTTATAAAGAAAGGGCTGTCGTAAGAGGTCATTTGTTTGTTCCGGGCTGCTCAGCCCCCAAATAATCACACAGAAACTGTATTAATTAAGTCATAGCTTGGTCCATTAGCTCTAACTTCTTATTGGATAGCTTTTACCCCTTAATGTAATCCCTTTCCATTATTTTATATTTTACCACAAGGCTCATGGCCTACTGGCAAGGTTCCAGCGCGTCTGTCTCCGGTGGTGGCTCCATGGATTCTCTGTGACTCTGCCTTCTTCCTTTCAGCATTCCATTTTGTTTTCTCCACCTTGCTATGTTCTGCCCTGATAAAGGTCCAAAACAGTTTCTTTATTCATTACTGGTAATCACAGTATACAGAGGTGAATCTGTCTTTTCTGTTTAAATAAAAAGAAGGTTTTAACTTACCTTAACATTGTAAAATTACATATAACAAAACAGTTATCAAGCAGGAATTACAGTTACAATATTTATATCCACTTTATCTTTCATGATAATTAAGAAAATGTTTGATCATGCAAGACAGGTGAAAAATAAGTTTTTACCTGTATTCATTATAATTGTTTACTTGAAATACAGAATGTAACCACATTATAATTCCTATATTGTTTGAAAAACTTTATTGAGGTATATAAACTGTAGAAAAGAAGTATAAAATAGAAAGAACATGGAAAGAATACATAAGAGAGAGACGTTATCGGCCTAGCAAGAAAGCTGGCACTAGAGGAATTCCTAGGAACCTACAAGGATGACTCCAGCTAAGACCCTAAGCAATAGTGAAGAGGGTACCCGGACTGGCCTTGCTCTGTGGTCAGATTGATGACTATCATTTTTTTTTTTTTTGAGACAAGATTTCTCTGTGGGCTTTTGAGCCTCTTCTGGAACTAGCTAATGTAGACCAGGACGGCCTCAAACTCAGAGACACACCTGCCTCTGCCTCCTGGGTACTGGGATTAAAGGCATGTGCATCGATGTCTATCTTAAATGCTACCATAGAACCTTCATCCAGCAACTGATAGAAGCAAAGGCAGAGAGCCACAGTAGAGCACTGGGTTAAGCTAGCAAAGTCCAGTCGAAGAGTGGGAGTGAGAAAATGAGCAAAGTGATCTAGACCATGATGGTTAGACCCACTGAAACAGCTTACCTGAACTAATGGGAGCTCACCAATTCTGGTCAGACATGAAAGGAACTGGCATAGGCCCAAATTAGACCCTCTGAATGTGGGTGACAGTTGTATGTCTGGGGCAGACTGTGGGGCCACTGGCAGTGGGACCAGGATTTATTCCTACTGCTTGTACTGGCTTTTTGGAACCCATTCTCCTTGAATAGATAACCTTGCTCATCCTAGATATAGTAGGGAGGGACTTGGTCCTTGCTCAAAGCAAAGCAATATGCCTTACCCTCTTTGAGGAGTGGATGGGGGATACGTAGGAAATGGTGGAGGAAATTGGAGGAGGGGAGGGCCTAGGAACTGGGATTGGTATGTAAAACAAAAAAGAGTTTTTAAATAAAAGAAAAAGTAAAAGAGAGGAACAAAATAAAATAAAATTATCGTATTTAAGGTAATAAAATTATGACATAATGTGAAATTATCAATTTATATCTGTACACATTAGAATTCAGGCTACACATAATGAATATGATGAATTTACATACTTAAAATAGATAATATTATCAGTGTTCAAGTGACTATGGTTCATTGTTTTCCAAGTTGTCTTGCAAATCTAGAAATATTCTGAAATTATTCTAGAGTATATGATGATTGGAAAGTCAATAGGATGCAAGGGGGAGGTGCTTGGTCTTGCCTCAACTTAATATGCCAGGGTTTGAGAACTCCCCATTGGAGGTCTAACCCTTTTGGAGGAGTGGATGGGGGTTGAACAAGAGGAAGAGTGACTGTAGTTAGAATATAAAATAAAATTTAAAAAATAAATAAATAAGAAAATTAATATGATTGGAAGATTGCTGCTGTGTACAGAATGGATATGGTGGCCTATTGTCTTAGAAAAACTGAAGGTAATATATGCCTCTTGATTTCCATGACAAGCTTTGGGCAACTTTCCAGAACATAAAGAACTGCACAGGCCCCTCTCTGTGGCCTTCAGTGTGACCTCGTTCAGATTTGCAGGCAAGGAGAACAGGCTTTTAAAATATTCTGCTCTTGTTGCATGTTCTACTATGAATAATAATCTCATAGCTCTGACCCAAGAAGCTTGAGGTTTCCTTTCAGAATATCCATTAAATAGTGCCAGGCATTTTATCTTGCAGAGAAAGTAGAATTTCAAAGCTTCTATAGTCCTAATATTGTCTTGTAATAATACTAGATTGAAATTCACCAGCCAATAAGTAATAGAGAAAATGTATCTTAATAAAGGAACAGAAAGTAAAGTAAATGAATTTTATCAGATTTAAAATTTTGCCTTACAAAAACTAATTCAAGATTATAAGCAGGAAGTATTTTCTGTAGGGGTTTAGCTACTGGTAAAGTAGGTGAGGAATGGTTTAGAAATAAATGAAACTTATTTATGATATTATGGCATGGTTTTATTTTGTTTTCTTGGTTTTTGTCATTATATTTGATTTTGTTTGTTTTTTGAGAAAGAACTTAAAAGTTCAGAGTGTAGGGAGAGGGAGAGAATCTAGAGGGACTTGTGATACAGAAACAATATGATAAATGTATATTTAAATTTATTTTTTTAAAAAATATAAATATAACACAACAAAAAATGTACACCTATATCAAAGTATTCATCATTTCCTTAAATGTAATGCATAGTAAAGACATTTATTCATGAAGAATATGAACCAAATAAAAAATAGTAAGTCTCTGTAGATAAATGTTTACTCTACTTAAGGATATCAAATATCAATTTCAAGATTAATGCATGGATATAAAAAGAAATATCCATAGAGCTGGGGACAGTACCCTCCCCCCCCCCCCCGTTGCCTGATAAAAGCATGTGATTTTTACTCAAGATTATCCCAGCTCTTTGCTGAGGCAAACCCACCCTCCATTGGAAAAATGTCCAAGTGGGATTCCCACTTCTCAAATTTTAAATATACACAGTTACACCTTTTACTTTAATATGACATCTTTGAGATGATAGCATGAACACAGACAGAAATGGTATCTATGGCCCAGTATGTAGACCCCAACAGCTAAGAAAGAGAGGAAGAAATTTCCATGTCCTCCAGCAGAGACAGTTGAATCCATCCATATGGTTTACCACATAGATTGTACTGTGGAAGCCAGGTGTTGACATCCAGTTGTTTCACATTCTCATCGGTCCCCATATACAAGATGTTGCTTGGTCTCATTTTATCCCAGTTGATATGATCCAGACTGTGATCAGACAGATTTCTAACGCTCCGTGTTGGCTGGAATGGAATAATGTTGGGTTTCAAATTGTTAAAATAGCTAAATCAAATTCAAAACCTTAACAGCCATGTATGGCACTTCTACCCCATTAGACATCCAGTTTCCAGATGTTATCATCTACAGCAGTCACACTCAAGCATATGAAGAGACTGCCTTCACTGCTTCCACCCAAACTAATCCTAGGTTTCCGAGATTCTCTGAAGGACCTGGGTAGGATGTAAAACAAGGAATAGTGTCATGAATTCGGGCAAATGATAGGGATGAAACCTGAATTTTTTTGGAGCCTTGAAACGTGTAATGTCTTCTTAGATGAGGTAGGAAAAGTTACACTAAGGAAGCCTATTGTACAGCTAGAGGAATTGGCTCCCCTCTCCTTGGAGGAACTGTTTCTTCCTTTTGTTTCTCTCTCGGTCTCTCTTTTTCTCTCTCTTTCCCCTTTCCTTTCTCTCCTTTTCCTTGATACCTTACACTCCTTTCTTTTAGAGTCCTTTCTTCTTACATTGTACACGTGCCATTGATTACATTTGCTAACCACTGCCAGGTTCTTATCTTCGAATGCTTGGTCCTAAATTAGTGGACCTAGTTGTGTAAAATTAGCATGTAAGCCCTTGTGGGAATAGATGTGTCTTATTTGTATAGGTATGTCACTTGGGTGGACTTTGGGGTTTCAAAAGCCCAGTGAAAGGCAAAAGTTTCTCTCTTCCTGCCTTCCTGCCTGCCTGTGGGTTAAGATGTAACACTCGGCCTCATGCCTGTCTAAGGTGATGCTTCCTTTCAAGAGGATAACAGACTAAGCCTCTGTCACTATAATCAATCCAAAAATTAAAAGATGCATCTTTGCCTAGGCAGCTTCTGACTGGTTTAACAAAGAGCTGAATGACCAGTAGCTAGAGAGGAAGATGTTATGCAGTACTCCAGAAGACAGAAAGAACTCTGGGAAGAAGAAAGGCTAAACCACAAGCAAGACACAGACAGAAGACAGGAGGTGTAAAATGGAAGAGAGGCAAGATCACATGTCAGAACATAAATTTTAAAAATGGTTTAATTTTAGTTATAAGAACTAGTTGAGACAACCTAAGATAAAGGTCAAGCTTTCAAAATTAATAATAAATTTCCAGATCATTATTGTCAGGCTGGCAGTCAAAAGATAGTCTGAAAATAAAATCTGACTATCTAAGGATGTGTGTGTGTGTGTGTGTGTGTGTGCAGGAAGTGCTTTGCAGGTCTTCTCTGTGTCCCAGAAAGACTTCCATTGCAGGCATTGGAACTCCAACCCAATCACATAACTTTCAACCTGCGGTCTGTTCTGCCTATGGGATGTGTTGGGTCAAGAATAGAACAGATTGTGAGAGTCTCCAACCAATGACTGGTCCAGCTTGAGACCAATGGCATGAGAGAAAGCCCACCCCTGACACTGCAAAGTGCCAAGACCAAGAGACTAGATGGTCCAGAGACCTACCTTCAAACTAAATGTGAATGGATGAATAAAAACTGTCAGTGTAATGATGCCTAGCAATATTCTGCTATATTCATAGATTGGTGCCTAGCCAAATAGTCATCGGAGAGGTTTCTTCCAGTAAACTGGTGGAAACAGATGCAGAGACTCACAGACAAACATGAGGCCAAGCTTGAGGAATACTCACGAAGAGAGGGAGGAAGGAGTGTAGGAGCCTGAGAGGTCAGGAACATAACAAGAAAACCCACAGAATCAACTAACTTGGGCTCATAGGAACTAATAGAGACTGAACTGGCAATCAGGGAACCTACATGCATGGAACTTACCTAACCTAGGTCCTCTTCATATGTGTGTGTGTGTGTGTGTGTGTAATATATATATATATATATATATATATATATATATATATATATATATATATATATATATTATATAAGTTCTGTAATTTGGTCATCTTGTGGGACTCCTAAGAGTTGGAGCTGGACTGTCTCTGACTCTTTTACCAGTTTTTTGAGATCCTATTCCTTCCACTGGGTAGCTGTGTCCAACCTTAATAGAAGGGGAGTAGCTTAGTTACTATACTTTTATATGCCATGTTTTTTTCAATATCCATGGAAAGCCTGCACTTTACTAAAAAGAAATGGAGAAAGAGTGGATGGGAGTAGGGAGGCAGAAAGAAGGTGGGAGGAAGGGAACAGGAGCAGAGGAAAAAGGCCGAATTTTAGTTGGAATGTAAAATAAATGAATAAAAAATGAATCACATAGGGAAAGAGGAAAAATGAAATGGCATCTCTTTTATTAGAGAAATTAGTCAATATGATTTGTGAGAGAGCTAGGAAGAATAGATACACACAAATGAAGGAAAGGAAAGTTGTTCTGGGAACAAATACACGGACTTCTATGACAAAAGAGAGAATGACTGAAGAACAAGAGGAGAATTTGTGGTAAGAGTGCTTGAATGTCAAAATTTAAGTTAAGTCATAATTAATGTCTTTAGAGGAAACAATTAATAGTTATATAGAGGCATTCACATTCTCTGACTTTAGTAAATTGCTGAATGCTGAAGTTCTGAAGGGTTTTTATTTTAAGTTTTATTACTTTTGAGAGTGTAGCATATTTACATAATTTTCCTATTTTTCCCCAAACCTTCAAACAGATCCCTCCGTGCTCTCTTTCAAATTCATGGCCTCCTTTTCTTCCATTTATCTTTTATATATTTATTTCTTAACTATTTAAATACAACCTGCTTGGTCTCTATAATTTTCTGAAATCTGCTTTCAGTGCTAGAGATTTCCGCAAGACTGTTTGCAAGTGGGAAGGTGGGAAAGGCTGAACTGTGAAGGAGCTGAAGACATCTGTGGACGTTTTCCAGAGTGTAACCGAGACTCCACATGATGGAGGGTGTGCTCTGTAGCTACCGTACAAAAGACAACACTCCTGCAATTAGCAGTGGTAAAGTATAACTCAGAACGCACCTGGCACACTAGATGCCTTTGAATATCTGACTATGCTCTACTTCACAGATGTTTTGCTCTTCACTTCGTGCTTTGTTAGTTGCTGGTCAATTTTATTGGTTAAAGATCTCCTAACTAAGAGTCTTTTTGCCCACACTTATAATTATTATTCTGACTGTCTGAGAATGAATATCACAGTATGTATTACAGTTCATAAGGAGTTCATAAGTATCCAGGATCATGAAATCCTTCAGAGATTTTAAAGAAACTGAGTATTTCTTCAGGAGACACTTATGAAGAAATGCATGCAGTTAAAATTAATGGAAAATACTTAATTTAATCAGAAATTAAATTTATAAGGAAGAGTATTTATTTCAGGATATAACTAGTTATGAAAAAAACACTAAACTAAGCACAAACTTATCTGTATTAAACAGTTGTTGCATTGGTTGATGGATTTTAAAATATCTGGATTTTCTTTAATGATCTCACCCAAAAATATATCTTTCCTGTATTTTCATAAAAAAGGCATAGATGTGTCAGGTAGCATGGTGGTAATCCAAGTTAGGTAAATCTCAAGCAAAGACTGAAAATCTTTCTACCTTAGTAATTATATTTTAAAATACAGTTCCTAGATTCTAAAGGAGAAAAACCCTATCTTCTAAAATCACCTATAGGCATTTGAAAATAATCACTTCTCAGGGGGACAGAAAAAATATATTATTATATCTTTCCTAAAATAAATTCTCTAAAATGCACTACACATTGAGGCACAGAGACTTTGTCTAAAAACAACTCAGGGACCAACAAGGCTCTCTTTGCCACCATCATATTTATTGTGGGTATTAATATCATATAAAAGATCCATCTAGCCTCTTGTATTTTTCCTCCCTAGAACCATAGCTGAAACTTCTAGTGCAGGAATCTTTAAATAACACTAGACTTGAGTAACTATATCGATTGCAGCCAATCACTTGAGATGAACATTAGAATGTAGAAAATGTGTTTGATTTTTAAATCACCATTATTTTGAGTTTCTTTGATAGTATATTCTGTTTATAGTTGCCTAATATATTGATTTTAGAAGTACATTGATCACCTCTCAGGTTTGTAACCAAGGCATATCAATAGTGAATGAAAGAAATAATTATTTGAGTCTAGATGGCTGTCACTCTTAAGCACAGGCAGCATATTTGCAATAGTGCCTCAGAAATTCCTTGTGTGGCAGATTGCATGTCCAATTATTTTGTAGCTATAGGCGAGGAGGTCAAAAAATAGAAAATTAGACCTTAGGATTTTATTGACTACGTTTTATCAAATATAGCCAGAAAGATGAGATAAGGAAAGCATTTGCTTGCTGAAAGGCAGAAATAAAAAAAAAAAAAGGTGAAAATACTTTTGGAACCTGGGTCTTGATGCCATGAAGTTTCTCAGTCAGCAGCATACTGCTAAAGGTTTTAGAAGGCAAGACCATGTTGAAACCCAGCGTTGTGACAAGATAAGAACAGAAGTGCAGTTTCCCATTTATTGCTGAAAATTCTCAGAGGATTCAAGTGCCTGAGGCCCATGATCAGATTAAGGATATGGAAGACTGTCAAACCTCAAAATCAAATTAACTTATTTTGAAGAAATCAGACTACTTCTTTTCCTCAGATGCCTCAGATTTCTGGTTATCTGGTTCAAATTGGAAGACAGGGTACAAGTGGGGATTGATAATTCACAAACACAGTCATGAACACATTCATACACATGCATATTCACTCACACTCTCTTTCCAAAACATACAGTCTCAAACACACACACACACACACACACACACACACACACACACATTCTTGCTCCCTGTTCCTTCTCTCTCTCTCATTCTCTCTGTCTCTGTCTCTGTCTCTGTCTCTGTCTCTCTCTCTCTCTCTCTCTCTCTCTCTCTCTCTCTCTCTCACACACACACACAAACCTATCCAATGTGGTTCTGAGTCTATTTTAAATGAGCTAACATTAGGCAGATAAATTTGATGTGTTTTCCCGATAAAATGATACAAGGAGTAACCTGAAATATTTGTCAAAAACACATTTAAATATCAGAACTTGAATAGCTTCCCAAATAGCTGAAATTGATAATATACTCAATAACCTGAACAAGTCAAAGATAGTCAAGATACTTAGGTAAATAAGGAAAGAGGTTGAACATTCAAGGACATGGCATGGCCCAATATAGTAACCTGTATCCAAGCATGCCACACTACAGTAATTCCAGAGTATACCAGAGGATATGTCATTAAGCACATATAAGTCCTACAAAAAGACTCTATGCAGCCTGTTGAGAAGCTATTCTTGTTACTCAAGGTAGGCACACTGCTTCTGTTTTACAGAAAGATGATAAAAATGTAAGAGAAAAGAGACAACTTGTCTCATAGCTCAGTTTTGTATTTTGGTTTTTTAATTTTTTTCTAAATTTGGGAGAACCAAAGTGTATCCTGTAGAAAAAGATTATATGAAGTTGGGTAAGAAAAACGTGGAGATATGGGAGAAGGTAGAACAAATGGAATCAGATATCAAATTTGATTTATATACACGATATGTATGTAAACAATTCTCAAACAAATTTTAAAAATAATTACTTCATATTACCCAGACATCATGCAATTGAAGTTGGATGGTAGGACCAGATCTGAGCAGATATTGATTATGATTGGATGTACATTACACATTAAAATAGGGAAAAAGAAGTGTGAGAGAAATCTCTGATATTTAGTTGAAACCACATGAATCAAATCCTACAGTATAGGATACATTGTTAAGAAAACAAAAAAGAAAACCCATAGAAGCAGTCTGAAAGTCATGCAGGTCATTAAAATTAGTATGTACTTTGGGGCATGCAAACTTTCTCATCCATAGCTTATTCTTTGCTAATCTAAATTACTTCTCAATAAACAATTTCCTTTGGTACTGAGCAGAAAAGTGTGTTCTCTTTTCTTTCTAGAAATACACTTGAAACACTAGTTTGTATAAGTCAAAGTGTATCCAAGGGACAATGTCTTTTTTGAAGATACTCATTTAGAGAATATACACAGAGAATTCAAAACATTTCCATGACCTAAGAACTTGAATTTCTTGGTCTATATGATCAATTGCTTTTAACTCTGTAATTGCTTTAGGAATAGAAAAACAAGACTCAAAAGCCCAAAGACAGGGTCCTCAATAATCAGAGACTAAATGAAACAAATACAGTGCTCCAAAATAAATTTTCGGTTCATGGCAAAAAAGAAAAAAAAAAGATACTCACATGACGCTGAGTTGCATTGATTTTCTGACCAAAAAAACCAAAAAAAAAAAAAACACCACATTTCCTATTTGTTACATGATAGCTGAGAAAACATGCTGCTCTGAATCATACACTCTGAAAATGAGAGGTGATTTGCTCTAGGGTCTCTCTCTATTTCTCTCTCTCTCTCTCTCTCTCTCTCTCTCTTTCTCTCTCTCTCTTTCTTTCTGTTTGTGCGTGTGTGTTTGTGTGTCTGTGTGTGTTTGTGTGTGTGCATGTATGTGACTTTATTGCATAATATTTTATTTTCAGCATCAATATTTGTGACAAGTTGTCAAAGGATTAGTCACTTCTGGTAGTACTTTGGGAATGAAAAAAATATCTTAAAGGTTATCTATCGTGTTTGGTGTTCTGCTTTTCTTAAATATAGTGTATTACCATCCTATGTCAACCAGAACTTTGTGCATTTGCCAGTGGGCTCATGACAAGTTTTCAAATGAAATTATTTCAAAGATCATTTGCTGCCCTACAATTTCATAGACTTGTAACAAATTATACTGTGAACTCACTTCTGGAGAAGCTACTGTTGTGTTCAAATGGGCACTACATCTATTTGAGCCTCTGGGTGACATCATGTAATAAACAATCTTCTCTAGAATGGGCATCCTACACTGGATTTGCAGTATAAGAAAGAAACAAATTCAATCCCTTTAGCCAGTGGCTTTTGGAGGTAATGAGCCCTAAGGCTTGGTCTTGACTGTGAATGTGACTGTTTAAAAGCTGATAGGAGGGTTCCCTTGCTCTCTCTCACTCACTGTCTCTTTGCATGATCAGAGAACAAGCAGCCGAGAGGTGGAATGGTCCAAGCTCTTTATTCCTGGGCAGAACAGATGGATGAAGGCAGCTGGATCAGCCATGGTGTTCCATTTGTTCTGTATCTGTGAGTTTGTCACTTCAATTGGTTATTAGAAACTGTTCTCACCTCATATGTGCATAGGCAAACACTGTAGACAAAAACCACTGTGGTTATCTGAGTGAGAATGTCTTCCACAGGCTCATATATTGGCATATTTGGTCATGTAGTGGTGATCTTTGAAAGGATTAGGAGGTATGACCTTGTTGGAGGAAGTATGTCACTGGAAATAAACTTTGTGATTTCAAAAGCCCATTCCAAACTCAGAGTCTTTCTTTCTTCCTAAATCTCTGAAACCTAAGCAAGCCCCAATTAATTGCTTTTTTCATAAGAGATGCCACAGTCATGGTGTATTTTCCCAGAAATGGAATACTGACCAAGACAACTAACATGCATTTATAAAGAATTAGAAAATAGTTTTTTAATTATTTTTTTTTCATTTTAAATACCAACCCCAGTTACCCCTCACTCCCTTTCCTCCACACTCTCCCACTCCCCATTTCCCCCATCCACTCCTCAGAGGGGATAAGACCTGCCTTGGGTAGTCGCCAAAGTCTGGCATACCAAGTTGAGGCAGGACCAAGCTCCACCATCATGCATCAAGTTTGACCAAAGTATTTCATCATAGAGAACAGGCTCAAAAAAGCCAGATCATTTACCAGGAAGAAGTCATGGTTTTATTGCTAGAAGCCTCACAAAAAGGTCAAGGCACACAAGTGTTACATTCAAGGACCTAGTTCAGTCTTATTCAGGTTCCCCAGGAGTCAGTCTAGAGTATTTTCAGTATTTTTTCACTGAAAATACTTTAATTCTAAAAATTTCTACAGAAGCATTTGTTCAACTATGTTCATAGCAGCACTATTTGTAATAGCCAGAACCTGGAAACAACCTAGCTGCCCTCAATAGAAGAATGGTTAAAGAATGGTTAAATGTGGAACATATACACATTAGAGTTTTACTCAGTGGTAAAAAAAAACAATGACATCTTGAATTTTGCATGCAAACAGATGGAAATAGATAACGCTTTACTGAGTGAGGTAAGCCAGACCCAAAAAGAAGAATATGGTATGTATTCACTCATAAGTGGATTCTAGCCATAATTAAAGGTCTTTGAGCCTATTATTCATTGATGGAGGAGGGTTTTCTGTCTATTGTGTTATTTTCATTGGTCAATAAAGAGACTGCCTTGGCCCTTTGATAGGACAGAAAATTAGGTAGGCGGAGTAAACAGAACAGAATGCTGGGAAGAGGGCAATGAGGCAGACGCCATGGAGCCAGCCACCAGGTCAGACATGCTGAATCTTTTCCGGTAAGCCACCACCTCATGGTGCTACACAGATTATTAGAAATGGGTTAATATCAAGATATGAGAGTTAGTCAGTAACTAACTCTCTAGAGATAATGGGCCAGGCAGTGCTTAAATGAATACAATTTGTGTGTTGTTATTTCTGGGACTAAGCTAGGCGTGCAGGAGCCGGGTGAGGCGAAAAGCAGGCCTGCCCACAACTCCTTACTACATATGGCACCCACGTGGATAACTGAATCCACAGAAAGCTTGAGAAAGCTTGGGAAAGAATAAAGCATGTTTTCTCGGTAGCAGCAATTTCTCGGGTCTGCTCTGCTTGCTAGAGGCAAGCAAATGCTCTCATCTAAGAGAGGCTTCCTGACTCAGCTTTAGCTGCAAAACTTTGTAGCTCCTTAAAGAGGTCTTCCGTGAAACACTTTAATGGTGTTGATGAAAAGCTGAACGCATGCTTTTTGGTTTTCAGCCGTAGCAGGAAAAAAGCTGCACTGCTTTAAAATGCCATCTTTCTGGGCTGCCCTGCCAGGGCAATCTCTGACTGTTTCAGGCAGGCAGTCCGACTGAGTGTGGTCTGTGAGCAGAATGCTGCAGCTTGCTTGCTAGCAGGGACCTTGAAATGCCACAGAGTTGTGGCAATAAAAATGGCTTCAGCAGTACCTCTGCCATGAGGCTGGAAAGCTAAGAAATGACCTAGATCCAGCTGTCAAAGTCACGGTTTTAGGCTCATGTGGTCAGAAAAAAAGGAGAGATACACAGTAAAGAGAGATTCAAAGATGAAGAAAACCTCTAAATGGTTTATAGTGTGTTACAAATAAATGCAGGATAAAAGTTAAAGTTCTTAAAGTAAAAAAAAAAGTAGTTATGCATGGTGGTACACACCTTTAATCCCAATGCCCAGGAGGTAGAGGCATATTGACCTCTGTGACTTCAAGAGGTAGAGGTAGATTGACCTCTGTGACTTCAAAGTGTGGTAGCACACACCTTTAATCCCAATGCCTGGGAGGCAGAGACAGAAGGATCTGAGTTCAAGGTGTATTATCACACGCCTTTAATCCCAGCACTGGGGAGCAGAGACAGACAGATCTCTGTGAGTTCAAGGACAGCCTGGTCTACAGAGTTATTCCGGGACAAAGATATACAGAGAACCTGTGTCAAAAAGTAAAAGTAAAAATAAAAGAAATAGAGGTTAAAAATAAAGCTGCATAAAGATGGAAAATACACAGAGAATCTTGATACTGTATGCTATTATGCTCTCTTTGAATTGTTTGAATGCTGAGGAAGGAGCAACAGCTGCTGAAAGATATTTGTTTATAAATGCTGCTGAACTAATTCAAGATAGATATGTTGAAAATACCTTGACTTCAGAATTTGGGTCTAAGAATATGACGCTTTGAAAAGGAGGTCCTTCTTTTGTTTTCACAGAGGATGAGACCCTGTGGATTGCTTTTATCCCAATATGGTATGATAGGCCACGTCCTATCAAAGGTTGCTGTGAACACCCTCAAGAAATTACTTCACTCAACTGCCAACTGAGATGAACCTGGCAGACAGGTTTTACCATGAAAGACCTGATTAACAGCGCCCCTATACAGCAGGAAGAAGTTTGGAGAGAAATAACTACGTCCATATTCCCAAATATTGTTTATAAATGTTCTTTTACATTTAAAGGGGGATATGATATAGATATAAATAATTTCATTGGTATGGATTTTAAGGTCAATTTTGTTATATGTATATATATTTCTGATCTTGATTGAGGTATTGTGATTGTGTAGTTCATTTAAAAATGTAATGTATAATTAAAAATATAGGTTGTTAATGGATAATCATTGATAATAGTCAAGCTTGTAGTAATGTTAGTTTGATTTTCTATATGTGCATAGATATATTTCAGATATGCATTCATCATATCTTTCAAAGACTACAGAACATGGCATTTAATGTTTTAATAACTTAGGACTTTTCATGACAATGAGACATGTCTGCTCCTGGCAGCACCATTCTACTTCCAAAGGAAGATGGGCATCGAAGAGGGTCCTTATGGAGTTTGATAGCCATTTTGGGCAAGAAACTGCTCTTGCCTGGACTGTTGTATAAACTGGACACAGAGAACCCACAGAGAGAGGACTGCTGAACTTGCCTAAAGGTGAGATGATCTTTTGGGGTTCCTGATTCATGAAAGAGTCTGCGAGACATTCTGCAGGACACAGCAGATAGTGACTGAACTGCCTTTGAAATTTCCTGCTTCATGGAAATGTCTCTGGATATTATGGGCCTGAAGGCTGAAGATGGGTGCCCCAACGATACAGAGGAACTTTGGGTGACTGTCCAGGCAGCGAGATGTCTCTGTCATTTCTAGAGTTTTGGAAGTTGCTTACTTCTTGTTTACTTAGGTAATATTATATCCTTCTGGAGTCTTTGATGGAGTTGAAGAATGGATAGTCATAGTTATAGTTTTCCATTATTATGATAAAGATATAGTTATAAATATTGTGACTGTAATTCTTGCTTGATAACTGTTTTGTTATGTGTAATTTTACTATGTTAAAATGAAAGCCTTGCTTTTTTGTTTAACAGAAAAAGGGGAAATGATGGAGGAGGGTTATCTGTCTATTGTGTTATTTTCATTGGTCAATAAAGAGACTGCCTTGGCCCTTTGATAGGACAGAAAATTGGGTAGGCGGAGTAAACAGAACAGAATGCTGGGAAGAGGGCAATGAGGCAGACGCCATGGAGCCAGCCACCAGGTCAGACATGCTGAATCTTTTCCGGTAAGTCACCACCTCGTGGTGCTACACAGATTATTAGAAATGGGTTAATATCAAGATATGAGAGTTAGTCAGTAACTAACTCTCTAGAGATAATGGGCCAGGCAGTGCTTAAATGAATACAATTTGTGTGTTGTTATTTCTGGGACTAAGCTAGGCGTGCAGGAGCCGGGTGAGGCGAAAAGCAGGCCTGCCTGCAGCCCCTTACTACAATTCGTGATCCTAGAGAAGCTAAATAAGAAGGTGAACCTGAAGAAAATCATATAGTTATCCTCCTGGAGATTGGAAATAGTCAAGAGGGCCAGAACCTTCATCTGGCAATGGATGGAGATAGAGACGGAGACCCACATTGGAACACTGGAAAAAGCCAGGACATGCAGAGGAAACAAGACCCAATGCCATTGTCAATGGCTTCTCAGTCAGCCCCCATGTCAGCCATAGCTGCACTATTTGTAATAGCCAGAACCTGGAAACAACCTAGGTGCCCCTCAATAGAAGAATGATTAAAGAAGGTATGGAACATATATACATTAGAGTTTTACTCAGCGGTAAAGAAACAATAACATCATGAATTTTGCATGCAAATGGATGAAAATAGAAAACGCTTTACTGAGTGAGGTAACCCAGACCCAAAAAGAGGAATATGGTATGTACTCACTCATAAGTGGATTCTAGCCATAATTAAAGGTCTTTGAGCCTATAATTCGTGATCCTAGAGATACTAAATAAGAAGGTGAACCTAAAGAAAATCATATAGTTGTCCTCCTGGATATTGGAAGTAGACAAGATTGCCAGGCAAACTTGGGTGCATGGGGGGTGGGGGTGGAAGTAAGGGGAGATAGTCAGAGATAAGGGAGAAGGGAAGGATGTGGGATAGCTTGGGGGGATGGGATTGGGGGGGAGGGCGGAAGGATGGATATGGGAGCAGGGAAGTATATATCTCAACTAAGGGAGCCATTTTCAGGTTTCCAAGAGACTTGATTCTAGAGGAGTTCCCAGGTCCAAAGAGAGGTCCCCAGATTGTTCCCTGGGCAGCAGAGGAGAGGGTGCCTGAACTGGCCTTGGCCCATAACCATACTGATGAATATTTTGCATATCACCACAGAACCTTCATCTGGCGATGGATGGAGATAGAGACAGAGACCCACATTGGAACACTGCACTTAGCTCCCTAGGTCCAAATGAGAAGCAGAAGGAGGGAGAATGTGAGCAAGGAAGTCAGAATCAGAGGGAACCTTCATCCGACGATGGATGGAGATTGAGAAAGAGACCCACATTGGAGCACTGTACTGAGCCCCCAAGGTCCAAACGAGGAGAAGAAGGAGGGAGAACATGAACAAGGAAGTCAGGACCGCGAGGGGTGCATTCACCCACTGATACAAAGGGACTGATCTAATGAGAGCTCACCAAGGCCAGTTGGACTGGGACTGAAGGAGCATGTAATCAAACCGGATTCTTTGAATGTGGCTGACATGGGTCTGTCTGAGAAGCCATTGACAATGGCACTGGGTCTTGTTTCGTCTGCATGGACTGGCTTTTTGGGATCCTAATCTGTTTGGATGCTCACCTTCCTAGACCTGGAGGGGGGGAGGGAGGAGCTTGAACTTCCCACAGGGCAGGAAACCCTGACTGCTCTTAGGACTGGAGAGGGAGGAGGAGAGGGAGTGGGAGGAGTGGGAGGGTACTGGGAGGTGGGGAGGAAGTGGAAAATTTTATAAATTAATAAAAAAAATAAATAAAATTATCAACCAGCAGTGTGGGATATAGCAAGTGAAACTCCGGAATGTAATATGTAAATACCACTTACTGACATTCAGTTCATTAACTAATGAAACATTACTCTAAAATTTTTAGGAAATAACAAAAATTTCATCAGTCGGAAAAAATCTAGTATAGTAATAAAAATCAGGCTCTATGCTCTATGAAATCAGTGTTTATAATTTGAGTCTTTACACATCCATGACATACATGATAAAAATATTTATACTGAAATAAATGACTGGTATGTAGTTACACATAAAACTTGCATATCACAATTTATATAATTAATATAGGCTAGGTGTCAAATAAATTACAGCAAATCATTTATTAATATATTAAATTCTGTGGTGAACCTCACTAAAATATTCTGTCACAAATAATCATTCATTCCTTGAGGTTATTGGTATAAAGTCATTAGTTTTATGATTATAAAATATTGTTTAGTTCTGCTTAAAGAGATGGACCAACTAATGATATGATAATGTATGACAACATATGTAATATGATTTTATTATCTTTTATATTGCCTATCACTTAGCTCATTGACCATAAAGTCTTGCAATCTGCAGGTTAACTTATGACAAAACTTAAATACTATGTGTTCCAACCATAAAACCTTTATTTTTTTTCAGTTTTTTGAGACAGGCTTTCTCTGTAGCTTTGGATCAAGCCCCGGAACTAGCTCTTGTAGACCAGGCTAGCCTAGAACTCACAGAGATCCTCCTGCCTCTGACTCCCAAGTGCTGGAATTAATCACAAAACCCTTTTAAATCAGTTAAAAAGTATTGTAATTTCACTAGAATGTAGCAAATTCTACATATACTTAAAGAAGGCAAAAAAATTAACTATTTATTGCTTCTTAATTCTAATTCATACTTTTATAAAATATTATTTAGTACATTATAAGATATTTAGAACTTCAAATGATCTATGTTTTATTTTTATAGAGGAAAATATTTTATAATTCAATCTAAACTGCTGTTCTCACAACTTCCTAATGAATTACTTACTGACTTATAGTTTCACAAATTGAAAGTGTATTATAAAATATTGCAAATATTACTATTCCCTGTTACAATAAGTAATTCTGTTTTACTTTTTCATCAGATTCAAGAGTCATGTCTGCTTATGATTGTGGCATGCAATTAGTATTATATTAAACTAATTGGAGAAAAGTGATTGTTTCTTTCTAGTCTCCTGAAAGTGATCCATGAATAATGTATATGATATATAATATGGCATGCCCATAAAGTAGGTATTTGCTGTAACCTAAACGATAACCATGCTACAAACCACAAACCTAGAGAAGCTAAATAACTATGAGAGCTGGGAGGGGAAAGAGAAAATATTTCATTGGGTGTGCTGGGAACAGGAGAGGAAGGAAACATGAGGGATCAGGATGGGGGAATGTAGGGAGAAAACTGCAAGAATGACTAAAAAGCTGGGCTTTTTATGGCGAGATAGAAACCTAGTCCAATCTAAACTCCCTGGAATCTACAAGGGTGACTCTAGCTATAACTCTTAGCAAAAAGGGACTTACATCCTAAAATGGCCATCTTCTGTAATCAGGCAGGTTTCCAGGGAAGGAATTGTGATGTCAACCCAGCCATATGGCCTTATACTGACAGCTTGGTATGCCATGGTTGGTTGGTATTTATGGCAGCCCTGCCCCTTTCTGAGTAGAAATGGGCGAGAACTAGATGGGCATGGGCACAGCAGGGAAGCAAAGGTGGGAGGAGCTGGGAGAAGAAACTGCACTTGTGATGAATAATGATAATTAAAAAAAAAACTTATTCAAACCCTCTGTATCATCAACAAAGTTGGGCACACTGATGATTCTGTTGTGTGATACTAGGTGCTTTATACTGCTAATGGAAAGACATGGGATAATTGATACTCATAAGATGAAAGGACTAAACAAACTAAAACAATGAATGCAATCACAGAAAAGATAGACTTTAAATCAGGGCAATGAAGAAAGGAATGTTTAGGTGTACAGGTCAAAATAGGCAATATTTTACCATTTACTGCAATATACATGACAGAAAGAACTCATGATTTCAAGGATGACCACATAGAGAACAATGCAAAAAATTATCGTTCCTTCACCAAAGAAACAATGTCAGTTCCTACAGCTATTTACCACATTTATGCTAATTGATGAGAATTGAGCAACAGGGGTTGGGATGAAGAAATGATTTTTTTCTCTTTTTAGGTGAAGTGAACATCTTATAGAAACTCAAAGGGATGAGTAAAAGCACACAACATATATTGTAGAAAGTTGAGGCCTACCAGACCAAAATGAGTCAACCTGGAGTCTGCCTGGCATAGTCAGAGGTCCTGACCATGCCTAGCCAATAAGGAGTGACCAAGCTGTATTTTCTGAGTGGTAACCCCAGGTGCTGTCAGAGGGCTTGACTGTGCCTAGCAAATGAGGGACAAGCATGAGATGCCAACTGTCAAAGGATCAGAACAATCTGGTGCTGGGAGGGTTTGTTTTTCCCAATTGTTAAATACATGAGTATTCTCTAAGCCTTGTACCTGACTCCTGGCATCTGTGTTGACGTCATGTTTTTTCACATGCTCTCCCCAGGAAGACGGTCGAGCTTAGTAACATCCGGCACCCAGGCTTCTAACTCATTTTCAGCTTGCCTGGTCAGAGATTTTCTTCGTTGTGGCTGTAATTGTTGTGTTTTGCTCAGAACAGGTTTTATTCGTCTTCCTCTCTTCATTAGCAGTACTGCACAGTGCTCTCAAGATGGTGTATTTTCAGTGAAAACACCCCTCAGTCCATTTGGTGGAGAAGTGCTGGGAGCCCATTCTTTTCTTCCTTCGTGTTAACTCTGAGGTACTGAGCATGAGGTATCAACTGTCAATGGATCAGAATGCCTGAGTGCATATTCTTCTTAGAGAAAATTCAATAACATTTCAATAATTGTTTAATTGTTCTTTCAGTGTGAATTTTATGCATATATTGGCTTAATATTACCAAAATGTATATATACATTATGTTTTTTGTCTTTTTTATTCTTATTATATACTTCATATTTATATGCATTACATTAAATAGCATTAAAAACTGTAAGATAACTTAAAAACTCACAAATTTAAAAGAAAACCAATTATTTTAAAAAATATTCTAGTTTCATTTTAATTGATAATTCTGACAATTGTGGAAATAATTAAAGAATCTAAGTGGAGCAATTGAAGAGAAAAGAGGTCCATCTTGACATCCAGTTTATAGGATACATTCTGTCATGATAAGATGGATTGCTGCCGGTTGCAAATT
Source organism: Myodes glareolus (assembly GCF_982192425.1). Classification (NCBI taxonomy): domain Eukaryota; kingdom Metazoa; phylum Chordata; class Mammalia; order Rodentia; family Cricetidae; genus Myodes; species Myodes glareolus. The sequence goes on along the minus strand of NC_142037.1, from coordinate 69,603,366 downwards.
TCAATACAAGATACTTCACAATTCAGAAAATCAGGAAACACCATGTTAGAGGCATCAAGGACCAACCCAATTTGTACACTTCTTTTATAATATTTTCAAACAAACCCACTGCTTGGAGGGTATATAAGTTCTTCCCAATTGTTAAATAAACAAGTCTGCTAAGAATGATATGCAAAAGATTTCCTTCAAAGCATTACAAACTTTAAAATTAAGTTCTCCAGACTAACAGAGAAAAATTTCAAATAATTAGTGGAAACAATAGCACAAAAGAATAGTGTTTCTGTGTACATGATGACACACATGCTTTCTATACATTCTTCTTAACTAAGAAATTTTGTATTTAATATTGTCTGAAACAACAAAAGCAATATTTTGAAGTAGTATTTAGCTCTCTCAAATTTTCTTTTATGAATTCTAAACAATATCAAGGGAAATTAAATCTCTTTGTAAAATTTAAATGTAATAATAAAAGAGAAAGGAGATTTTTCTAGGTGTGCCTTCTTACAAACAATAGTCATGCATACACATATGCTTAGTACTAACTCAACTTAGTGTACTATCGATAGAAAAAAGAACTGAAGGTAGAGGTGAAAACCAGGAGTGATACAGCAGCAACTGGAGGCACAAAATCAGATAGATATAATCCTATTTCACTGTATATGCTACACAATTCTTAAAAATAAAATTATACAAAATTAATTTATAAAATACACAAAAAATAGATATAATGTAATGTCCACCTTCAAGACTGAGTGCTTTACGGACAGTGAAGAGGGTGACAAACCATCATGATCACCGAATATTCACCAAGATCAGGACATTTATGCCCAGATATTTTAATAGAAAGATAAATGCTTTCAAGTGCATTTTCATCATATAGGATATTACACTTAGATTATTGAAGTATGACAGAGAAAAGCAATGCTTTCTCTTCACATAAGCTTTTACATTAGCTTAGAAAACCCTAAGTTCATGTTCTAGTCACTTTTTAAAAGAAGTTGGTATCTTTAAACCAATTGATTTAGACTTGATATGGAGTCAATATCCATTCTTTGTTTTAAATCCAATAACTTCAGAAGTAGCTCAATAGTGAAAGAATAACCTGACATTATCTACTTATAGGCTAGAATGGACATGGACACTCACAATTACACGTTTTATTTAATTATTTTCCAAAACTTATCTAACTCATAATAAAAGAGTTGAAAATTTCCATTATCAGCAGTTGACATAAGATTCTATCTTTAAACCATAGAGAAATCAATTGAAAAGCTATTACATCTAGAACTAAGATTCTCCAAAGTGCCCAGTTAGAGAGGAAAAATTTAAAAATCAATATTTATTCGAGTTTTTCATTTTGAGCTATCAGTTAACATATCATTCCCTAGATGAAATTACTACTATGCTCTTAAAGTCACACATTTTATTCCTTTCAATATGATAATCCCACAATTATTGAAGTTAAAATGAGGTTTTAGGTATCCAACCAAATATTACAAGGATATTTCAACTACTATCATTTCTGAAACTAATCTGGCATAATAATCTAATATAAGTATAAACATTTCCACAGACAAAAATGAGAAGAAAATTTATAAATCATTAATTAAACCGTTATCATTCACACTGGTCAAAACATTAAGATGGTGACTTAATGAAAAAAGCCTCAAGGGAAAGAATTTTCATAATAACACTAAGTATACACTACATTTGAATTTTGGGATCTACAAATTGTAATCTACCCTAAAATGTGTAAAATTATACATAATATTATCTCAGATCATTTAGGAAAATAGAATATTTGAGATTTCAAATTCAAATACACTATGGTATGGTTTTCACACTTGATTGGAAATCAAAATATGTTAATTTCTTTCTCTCAATCCTCAGCACTCTGGGTTTTCCATCTAAGAAACCTGTCTTCCTGAATGCAGACTGTCAAGGAAATCTGCTAAATACCACAAGTCAGAGATCAGCAGATGTGATGATTCTTCATGTATGGTTTAAAAAAATTTCTAGAAGAGGATGTGGAATGAGTGTAACAGCCACAATACCAGAAAGTCTGCTGTGAGTATCTCTCCTAGAAATGAGCGTGTAGGGCCTGATGGATGACTCAGGTTAAGAACATTCCCTGCTCTTCCAGAGATCCTGATTTCAATTCCCATCGGTCAGTCACTTGGAGGCTTACACCCATTTGTCATGATATCTGATTTCCTTTTCTGGCATGCAGGCAGGTGTGTAGACAGAACACTGCATGTACAATGAATAAATAAATCGTTTCTTTAAACATCCTTTTTAAATTTATTTTTTGGGTCTTTTATATCATACCTACCAATATGATCCATTTACCTCTTTTTATTTATTTATTTTTATTTTATTTTATTTTATTTTATATTTCTTGGTTTTTCAAGACAGGGTTTCTCTGTGGCTTTGGAGCCTCCTCCTTGTAAAATTGAAGAGAAAAAAAGGACAAAAAGGATTAAAGGGAGGAGAGAAAGGGAAAAATCTCATCATGGAAGTAGCAGTATGACAGACTCACACAGTAAACCCCTTTATCCATGCATTTTTACATGCGAACTTTCACTGCAAAGAATCATTGGTCTGGTTCAAGGCCCCTGGTCTCTGCTACACCATTGACACAGGATCCTCACTGAGACTCTTCCTGATCATTCTATCGCTGCAGTACGTCAAGGATATCCTGCAATCCAGATTCTCGGGGGAGAACTGCTACCGGATCCCTGGTCCCATGGTGTTCTAACAGATCACATATGGGATTCATATTGGGGTGGGTGGGCCTGGGTAGTTGCAAAGTTAGTCAACCCTTCAGCTACCTTCTGTCTTCACCTCCAGGGTGGTCTTTCCTACATTTCTCTGGCTAGTTCACCCCTTGGAACTATGAACTGTATACATAATAAGTACAAATATAAATATAATAAAAGTAAAAGTAACATGATATATAAATCTTAAAAGAAAAGAGATAGCTGTATAAACAAGTCCAGCAGTGCATCAATGTGAATGGTCATGTGAACCTGAAAGGGGAACATTGATTTGGGTCACACTTCTTAATGTAATTCTCTATAGAAGACTTCTGCATATCTCCACATTTTTCTTATTATGCCTATAATATTTATAACATTAAAGAGCACAAGGGGAAAAGCTAATAATTTATGCAACTCTGATAATTATCAGGAGCTTTGTGGATAAATTCCTGTTTCTCCAGCATGACTATACATATATATATATATATGTATATGTATATGTATATATATATATATATATAATGGTATATTTATCTGAGGAACACCTTTCACCTCACTGACAATTTCATGTGTCTCTGTTTGAGTTAGATGCTTTGTAAATTCTCCTTCATTGGATAGAACTATTGTAATCAACTTCTTTTTATTCATATGCTGTATTCTATACACCTAGACCCCTTTCATGTATATGCTTCTCAGTTAATTGGTGGGTTATAAATAAGTTTATTGATATTTTATTTTATATATCCATTATTTTCTCTTCCCAGAAAGAATAAATTATCTCCTATGAATATTACAAAAGTAGTAATAGTAAATGTGTTTTCAGAGATACACTAATTAATTTAGATGATTTTTTAAGTTCTTTCTTATTTTATTTTTAAAGTTTGAATGACTAAATTGTTCATGTTATTTATTTGTACTTTTATATCAGCATGTTTATTATTATATTATACAGACTTAATCTCTCCTAATTTATATATTAATATTGAATGACTTACAATTTATGTTTATTTTAAAAATATTTTCCTCTTCTCTGTATCAATTCTTTTAATAACAAAATTAAGATGTAGTTATCATGTTTCACAAAGAAAGAGCAATTTGGAATTTTGAATAAAATTGCAATTCATTTAATTCTCTTATTTCCATTTTTATATTGGAAATTGATAAATATGTGCTTTTACTGAGTTAGGAAATTATTGATGTATGCTATGGTTCAGTTATAAATAGTCCCTACAAATTGAATAAGGGTATTCTCTTCAGCTTATAGTGATATTATGGCAAACACTGAAAACTTCAAATGGAGGGTTTACAGAGGGACCTGGGTCACTTGAGCTGTCCTTTGGGTCACTTGTCGCGGGTCTCTTAGCTCTTTACTGGGAGGTAAGTATTCTCAGATATACTACCAATATAGTTCTCTCTTTACTATCACAGTGCCAAGCAATTATGAGATACATGTCTGAACCTAAGAATGTGTGTGTGTGTGTACAAATATAAATACATATGGCTCAGTGAGACCACTGACTAGGTAACATTGCCTGCCACATACCCTTAAATGTGGCCCTTCAGAAAAAGATTATCACTCATACTTAAATATAAACATGGTCACCAAAATACTTTTTTAAAAGAAAAATATAAATATAAATGGAATTTCAATAAATTTTTCCAGAAGGAATTCTGAGACTTAAAAGAGTTTTTCAGCGGTGTTTGAACAATTACCTTATTCCCATATCAGTTAAGAAAATGAGGTTCAGAATGTCACTGCATGCCGCTTGTTAGTGTTAAGATGCAGCAGAGATCAGCTCTTGTACTCGGGGATTAATAGGGTCACCTGAATGGCTTTGTAAAGTATGAGTCCTGTTTTCCTTCAGAGGGGCTTTTACCAGGCTGCCACAGTGGTTCAGGATTCTTTTCTCCCCAAAACTATTGTTGTATGACACTTTATCTCCAAGAGAAAGCACAAAAGGGATTTACACATGTCATACAACAAACGTTCCTGGTGTCTAAAAGAGTAAGTGCTGAAAAAATTCGCTTTAATTCTAGAAACGTTAATCAGTTTTTTTCAAGCAAATATAGGGTAGATTAGTATTTTTGTTGATATTTGTCTTTGATCACCTTTATTTTCTAAGGCAGTGTTTGATGTAGTCCAGAGTGATGTTAACACTTTATGCAAAATGACCTTGAACTTAGATTTTATGCAACCATACCAGTGCTAGAGTTATAGGCATGTGCCTTCAAGCTTAACCCATGAATCTATTTCTTTATTATTAATTATTTCCTTCTTTCCTGCCAAGTGATATGGCTGGATGAACAAAAGAGAGATTATTAGGGAGTAATTATCAACTGTGCCAGTAATGACGTTGAGGTATTTATCTTTGTAATATATTGGATCATGCAATATATTTGATAGTTTAATTTAATGCATAAAAGATTCAGTATCACTATAAGATGATAAATAGTAAATAAACTTTATTCTTGTGGAGCAAGGTATCAAAAATATGTATTGACTGATCTTATTTCTTAGCTAGAAAAGATATTTACAAAAATCATGCAGGTCCACAAAAATATATTATTTTGAAAATAATCTCTTAGTCATATATATTTTGTAACAACTTTGTTGAAATACAAATAATGACTAATGCAACACATCTATTTAAACTGTTGCTTTTAATTGTTTTAGTCTATTTAGTGTTGTCACCATGATAAAATCTAGAATAATTCTATCAATAAAACACAGTAACAACCTCTCTCTACTTCATCCCAAGAGACCCTCCTAATCACTAACGTGCTTCACTAACATACTTCCAAAAATATGTATTGCCATATTCTGTACATGTTCTCTGAAGGAATATATATGAATTTAAAGATTGGCTTCTTTTACTTAGATTGCTTTCAAGGTTCAACAGCCTTCCAACATGTTTTGGTTCCTTTCATAGGATAAATTTCACTTCATCAATTTGATATGCCATAGAGCTTATCAGTTGAAAGCTGTTAGATAAAAATTTTCTATCCTCTTTTTCTAATTTCAATTATTGTAAATAATGGTATCTTTTTATCTCTATGAGGTACATAAATAATAGTTTAATTTCTGAGTCTTTGTTCTTTAAATTTTAAACAAATATCAGTGTTTTAACATTGCATCATCTTATACTTCCAATAGTCACATAGAAGATATTTCATTTGCTTCACAGTTTTGCTAGTGGTAAATATCGCTAATAAGCCACTTTTAACAGTTATGCTAATGAGGGAAAAGTAGTTATCTCTTTAGAGTTTAATTTGCATTTTCAGGATACGTAATGACATTGAATATCTCTTCATAGTTTACATTTTCATTTCCATATCCTTTTTGGAAAAGCATCAATTCAGATTCTATGTTTATGTCCTTTTATTTTTTTGAAAGTAATTTTATTAAATTATAAAAGTTTCCATTTACGCCCCTCTTCCCAACACCCTCCCACTCCCCCTACTCCCTCTCCTTCTCCCTCTTCGTTCCTAAGGGCAGTCAGGGTTTCCTGCCCTGTGGGAAGTTGAAGTTCCTCCCCCCTCCCTCCAAGGTCCAGGAAGGTGAGTATCCAAACAGACTAGATCCCAAAAATCCAGTATATGGAGAGGAAACAAGTCCCAGTGTCATTGTCAATGGCTTTTCAGAAAGACTCCGGGCCAGCCACATTCAGAGAATCTGGCCACATTCAGAGAATCTGGTTGGATCGCGTCCTCGTTCAGTCGCAGTCCAACTGGCCTTGGTAAACTCTCATTAGAACCATTCCCTTGTATCAGTGGGTGATAGCATCCCTCGCAGTCCTTATTTCCTTTTTCATTTTCTTCGTCCTTCTGCTCCTCATTTGGACCTTGGGGTCTCAGTCCGGTGCTCCAATGTGGGTCTCCATCTGTATCGCCATCCATCGCCAGATGAAGGATCTATGGTGATAAGTAAAATATTCATCAGTATGGTTATGGGCCAGGGCCGGTTCAGGCACCTTCTCCTCTGACCAGAGAACAATCTGGGGATCTCTCCTTGGACCTGGGATCCCATATATAATCAAGTCTCCTGTAAACCCTAAAATGACTCCCTTAGTTGAAATATATTCTTCCCTGATCCCATATTCATCCTTCCTCCCTCCCCCCCATCCCGGTCAACCGAGCTTTCCCCATTCCTTCCCTACTCCCTTCTCTCTAACCCTCTCCCCTTCCAACAACCCTCCCACCCCCCCCCATGCACCCGAGGTTACCTGGGACTCTTGACTATTTCCTACCTCCTGGCTGATAGCTAAATAATCTTCATCAGGCTCATCTTCTTATTTAGCTTCTCTAGGATCTCGAATAATAGGCTCAAAGACCTTTAATTATGATTAGAATCCACTTATGAGTGAATACATACCGTGCTCCTCTTTTTGGGTCTGGCTTACCTCACTCAGTAAAGCGTTTTCTATTTCCATCCATTTGCATGCAAAATTCAAGATGTCATTGTTTTTTACCGCTGAGTAAAACTCTAATGTGTATATGTTCCACACCTTTTTTAACCATTCTTCTATTGAGGGGCACCTAGGCTGTTTCCAGGTTCTGGCTATTACAAATAGTGCTGCTATGAACATATAGCCAAAACAATCATATACAATAAAGGAACTTCAGGAGGCATTACCATCCCTGACTTCAAACTCTATTACAGAGCTACAGTATTGAAAACAGCTTGGTATTGGCATAAGAACAGAGAAATCGACCTTTGGAATCGAATAGAAGACCCGGATATTAACACACAAACCTATGAGCACCTAATTTTTGACAAGGGAGCTAAAGGTATACAATGAAAGAAGGAAAGCATCTTTAACAAATGGTGCTGGCATAACTGGATGTCAACCTGTAGAAGGATGAAAGTAGATCCATATCTATCACCATGCACAAAATTCAGGTCCAAATGGATTAAAGACATCAACATTAATCCATCCACTTTGAACCTGATAGAAGAGAAAGTGGGAAGTAATCTACAAGATATAGGCACAGGAGGCCTCTTCCTAAGTAGGACCCCAGTAGCACAGACAATAAGAGAAGCAATGAATAAATGGGATCTACTGAAACTGAGAAGCTTCTGTAAAGCAATGGACACTGTCAGTAAGAAAAAAAGGCTGCCTTCTGACTGGGAGAAGATCTTCACCAACCCCTCATCAGACAAAGGTCTAATCTCCAAAATATACAAAGAACTCAAGAAACTAGACACTAAAACTCTAATTAACCCAATTAAAAAATAGGGTACTGAACTGAACAGAGAATTCACAACAGATGAACTTCGAATGGCCAGAAGACACTTAAGGTTGTGCTCAACCTCCTTAGCGATCAGGGAAATGCAAATCAAAACCACTTTGAGATACCATCTTACACCTGTCAGAATAGCTAAAGTCAAAAACACCAATGATAGCCTATGCTGGAGAGGATGTGGAATGAGGGGAACACTCATCCATTGTTGGTGGGAATGCAAACTTGTCCAGCCACTGTGGAAATCAGTGTGGCGGTTTCTCAGGAAACTGGGAGTCAACCTCCCTCAGGACCCAGCAATTCCACTCTTGGGAATATACCCTAGAGATTCCCTAACAGATTCTATGTTCTTAATTGTATTGCTATCATTTTACTACAGAATGCTAGGAATTAAAGTTAAAGGACCTGATCAATTGGCTGATTCACAAATAGTTTCTCTCATGCTCTGGGTTTCCTTTGAAGTGTGCAAACATTTTAATGAAAGTAAGTATAATTTATTTATTTTTACTCTTGCTTTCTTTGAATTTTGTTGTCATTGGTAATGATGCATTATATACCCTATATAAATCAATTCAGAGAGACACTCTCTCAAGGACTAAGAAGGTTAATGCATGATATTCCAAAGAAATTCTAACACGACTAGACTATAGATAAGGAGTATATTCTTTTTGTTGCTCTTGTTGAAAAATGTAATGGGAATTTACTAGTTGGATCAATTATGTAAGCAGAGAGACTCAGAAGATGAAGTTTTCAGAATAGTATTTAGATAGTAGCTTTTAAATATAACTGTAAAGACTGCCTGCGGCATCTCTCATCAGCAGCAAATTTTGTAAACCATTTGGTGGGTGATGAAGTGAATACTTTGTCTCTCTAAATATTTACCCATTTCTAATTATTTGTAAGTAGCTTAACTAATAAATGCTGTTTCAAAATGTACACTACTAATTGTTTCTATGAATATGTGCGTAAATTTGCTTTGACTGTAAAGTTATACTAACAATCGGTATTTCAGGGAACTTATGTTTAAATTTTTAAATAATTTCCATAATTGTAGGATGACTTTGTTAATGAAATATCCTCAAAGAATAAAATCACACTTAGTTTGTATTTACAATGTAACAAATTATACAAACTATTTTAGTTACAGTCCAATAGCATTGCAATTACTTACTAAAGCGTAAATTTCAAATAAAAAGTTATGAATAATAATGTTGAGGAAATTAACCTTTCATAATACAATGGTTTAACGTATGGTAAATATTAATTTAAAGTCTACATTTGTCACCATGCATTTTTTCATGTATTTTTTCAAATCTCGCTTATTATTGAAATTTTTTACATTTCTGCTTTCTTTTTTCTTTCTTTCTTTCTTTTTTAATTTATTAGATTTTTTTTTTAAAAAAATACCAATCCAAGTTCCCACTCCCTCCCCTTCTCCCATTCCTTCCACACATCCTCCCACCCCTCCCCCATCTAATCCTCAGAGAGAGTAAGGCACATTGCTTTGCAGAAGGTCTAAGGCCCTCTCTTCTATATCTAGGCTGGGCAAGGTATACATCCATAGAGAATAGGATACTAAAATGCCAGTACATACAATAGCGATAAACCCCGGGGCCACTGCCAGTGGCCCCTTCGTCTGCCCCAGCTGTGCAACTGTGAACTGCATTCAGAGGGACTAGTTTGTCCTCTGCTTGTTTCTTCCAGTACCAGCATAGTTTGTGATCTCTCATTAGCTCATGTAAACTGTTTCCATGGGTGACTCCACCATTGTCTTGGTCTCTGTGCTCATATTCTCATTCCTTCCACTTTTCAACTGGACTTTAGGAGCTCGGTCCAGTACTCCAATGAGGGTCTCTGCTTCTGTTTCCATCAGTTGCTGGATGAAGGTTCTATGGTGATATTTAAGATAATAATCAATCTTATTACAGGGCAAGTCAAGATCAGACCCCCTCTCCTCCATTACATATGGTCTTAGGTGGGGTCATCCTTTTGGATTCCTGGGAATTTCTATAGATCCAGGTTTATACTAAACCTATAATGGCTCCCTAAGTTGAGATAGCTCTCATCTCTATCCTCCCTCCATCTCGACAATATATCCCATTCCCTCTTGTTTTCCTCAACCATCCCACTCTCCCCTTCTTTTCCCTCTCTACCCTCTCTTCTCTCCCCACCCACCAACTCCCAATTTTGTCAGGCGAACTTGTCTGTTTCCAATTTCCAGGTGGGTATACATATGTGTTTTTTTGGGGGGAATTCACCTTATTACTTAGCTTCTCTAGGATCAAGAACTATAGGATCAATGATCTTTATTTATCGTTAGTATCCAATTATGAGTGAGTACATACCATATTTATCTTTTTGTGTCTGGATAGTATTTTCTAATTCCATCCATTTGCATGCAAAATTCATGATGTCATTGTTGTTTACTGCTGAGTAGTATTCTAATGTGTAAATGTGCCACTTTTTTTTATCCATTCTTCATTGAGGGGCATGTAGGTTGTTTCCAGGTTCTGGCTATTACAAATAAAGCTGTTATAAACATAGTTGAACAATTGCTTTTGTAGTATGATTGAGAATCTTTTGGGTATATGTCCAAGAGTGGTATTGCTGGATCCTAGAGTAGGTTGATTCCCAATTTTCTGAGAAAGAACTATGCTAAATTTCCAAAGTGGTTGCACAAGTTTGCATTCCCACCAGCAATGGATGAGTGTTCCCTTTACTCCACATCCTCTCCAGCATAAGCTGTCACTGGTGTTTTTGATCTTAACCATTCTGACAGTAGTAACATGGTATCTCAGAGTTGTTTTGATTTGTATTTCCCTGATATCTAAGAATGTTGAACGTCTCCTTAAGTATCTTTTGGACATTTGAGATTTTTCTGTTGGGAATTTTCTGTTTAGCTCAGTACCCCATTTTTTTTAATTGGGTTATTTTGAATTTTAATGTCTAATTCCTTGAGTTCTTTATTTATTTTGGAGATCAATCCTATGTCTGATGTGGTGTTGATGATGTTCTTTTCCCATTCAGTAGGCTGCCTTTTAGTCTAAATGACTGTGTCTTTGCTTTACTGAGCGAGTAAGATGTATCTGCCTCACAAAAAAAGGTGCCAAGCCATGTGACTAACATAGACAAAAATAATGGGCTAATATAAGTTATAAGAGTTAATAAAAAGCATGAGCTAATGGACTAATCAGTTTTTAGTTAATGTAGACCTCTGTGTGGTCTTTGTGTCTTTGTCCAGTCCTTGCAGTGACTGAGTGTTTAGGAGTTTTTCTTCTTCTTCTCTGTACTGTCAATGTCTGTCTCAGAAAACCTCAGAGGTCTCTATGTCTGCTCTCTTTGTATTCTCTTCTGGTTTGATGCTCCCTCTTAATCCCCACAGTGTGGCAGCAAGGTCTTGGTCCCCTCAGTATTATAGCAAGCTCTCAGCTCTTAGGTAGGATGTGGCTAGTATCTTGGGGGATCTGGTGATGGGTTTGGGTTTGGGAGAAGCCTAGCTTCAGGATACTCCCTGCTGACTGGCTAGAAAGGCCAAGGTATTTGGAGGAGGGGCCTGGGAGGTTCTAGAGAGTGAGGCATACCAATTTGTGGTTGTTCATTCACCTTTAAGTCCCCCTATGTTTCAGAGTTCCACTGTGGTTGCAGGAGGATAGGCCAATTTCTGTTTTCTTACTGGAGTTTTGAACTATTGAAAACTGAATTTTCTCTCATACATTCATGTAATGAATAAGGACAATAAGAATAGATAGACTAATGTGGAGGCTTCAACTATAAAAAAATGTTTTCTTGAAGTGGGACAGTGATGGCACGTCCTTTTAATGCCAACACTCAGGGAGGTAGGGACAGCAGAATATCTATGAGCTCAAGGCAAGGTCAGTCTTGTCTACAGAGGTAATTCAGGACAGCCAGCATGGTTACACAGAGAAACCCTGTTATGAAAAATAAATAAAAAGTTATCTTGTTATATTGAAACTAATGATTAATGCTATTAATTGGAGAATTGTACAATCTTTCTATAACTGGAATCTCACTTGATAATACTGTAATGCACACATAGAAAATTAATAGAAAGAACATACATTATAAATAGGAATATTTTCTATCTTAATTTTAAAGTTTGGGTTATTAGTACATGTTATTTTGGTTTCCAGATGAAGAAATTGACTAGAATTTAACAAAATATTACTATTTCCAATGAATCACCTGATAAAATGGGCCAGAGTATGATTCTCTAAATTATTTAATTTTCAATTCTGTGACCTACAGAGTGCAGCCTATGTTTTGCTTCTCATACACTGAAGAAACAGGTCTGTGGTTATCTAAAAGAACAAGCCTTGTTTCTGATTATGGAGTTCTAGGACCTCAGTGTTCTAGAATCTCTAGAATCTCAGGGAATCTGCCTTTCCCATATAACATTACAATATTACCCTAGTGGGGCCATTTTGTAGTGACTCTGCAAGTGACAATTTTCTGCCTTAGAAAGAGTCTTTCCATACTGTTTTCTAAAATCTAGATTGAAGCAGTTGCATGTCATATTGTGTGATAATTTTAGGGAGGCCAGAATAAAAATGTTTATTTAGTCCAGTTAGGACTCTGGAAATAGACCAAAGACACTATTACACCTAAGTCTAACTTAAAGAACCAAGTTTAGTGCAGTTACTTGAAAGAAAATGAGTGATAGATTATGTACAATAACATGGACAACTAGAAAGGAAAGTAAGTCAACAAAAGGCTACCTACAACATCACGAGAAATGATGCAGAGAAATGCTTCCTTCAGGCCTCTGAACTACTTAGAGATAGCTCTTCAGGATCCCACTATCTTGCCTCAAGCAACACAGGCCTTGAAGAGAAGTCTTTTGTGTCATAATTTTATGGGTTTCCTGAGCTTTTTCAGTTGCATGAGTTTCATTTTTGTATACGGAAGTGATAAGTCAATTCCAGGGATTTTCTATAAGGCAACTCCCAATCTATGTAAGGTGGGGATGTATGTGCCTTCAAAGTTTGACATCATTCTTTCTGAAGTAGACTCTGAGCAGCACCTAAGCCAGCAAAAATCACATCCTGGTTAGTCAAGGAACATTGTAAGCAATAGAAGTAGAAAGCAGAGATATAAGGTAGGAAATCATGCTGGAAGTCCAAATGATTCCCTCATACCTTTTCTTGAAATCCATTAAATCCATGCAACTCAACTCTGTGACATGAGAGGAAGCTTCAGAAATTTTCAAACCATTTGTCATCTTAATAAGCAACACACTGCTACCATTATATTAGCCTCTCTTTCAAATTTTCCCAGCTGCACTTCTGCATTCTCACCCAAGCAGACCTTTCATTTTTCCATGGAGCTAGTACACATATCTTTTAAATCCTTAAGTTCTGCTTCCATTTTGTTAACACCAACTGCCATTATTTTGTTTATTTCATTCTGAATGTTATAACAATCAAGAGAAGTAGATGTCTTGTGTTCTGCTTGGGAGTTTGAGCCTGTTAATACTGTACTTTATCACTTTTAAATGTATGATTCCCATAATCAACAAGACACATATGCAATTCAGGTGTTTCTCTACCATTTTCTTAAAAAGAGATGATTGATCATTCCTTTCATTTTCAATAAAATATTCAAATTCTACCATATCAAGGCAGTCATCACCATTTTATTTCTACAGCATTTTCATCATGTCCACTTTGAGAATAAAGAGACTACTTATACCTCTTATTCTCTAGATTTTCACTAGATTTACATTCTTTAATATTTAGTTGATAGCTAGCACTATAGGATTTCTTTAGTGTTTTCATACAGATTCTTCTTGCATCAACTTGTTACCCAGTTGAAAAATGGCTCTTCAGGTTAACATCAAGATGTCTCTCTTCTGTAATAGTTTCTCCCTTTGTCCCAATCTGCCTCCATAGAAAAATGTCCAAGGATGAGGGGTAAACAAAAAGCAGGAATTTATTTTTTACAAATTGAAAGCTTAGAAAGTTGGTTACAAATCAAAGTAGTAGTGGGGTATGTCTGATGAAGGCCCATTCCTCATTTACAACAATGTCAAACTGTCCTTGCAGCTATATGTTATAAAGTGGTCATAGGTTAGAAGGTCCAAACAGGGACAAACACTCTGCCTTTACACGGCTGATTAATAGACAGAAAAAAATATTGAGTATGTTCTCTCAAGCCCTTCTATATCTATTAGGAATTAATGCCATCATGATCTTTGAGCTCTCATGATTGAATCACTTCCAAAAGTCCCAAGATTTATTAATGTAGCAAAACCTTTAGATTTATTAATGTAGCACTAAAGGTTTTGCCACATTAATTTTAGATCAATCAGACTACAGTAACAGTGAAATTGTGTTATTTGCTTCTTACTAAAATTTCATGTTAAATTTTACTTAAAGACGTGTGACTTATCTATTACACACAGTGCACTAAATATAATTTTATTTTCTGTTATTTGGAAGCCTTGACGAAGTATGGAGAGTGGCAGCTTGATTCAGATATATGTCGATATTGTACTATCTTCCCTAAATATGGAGTGTTAATTTATGTGCTGTAACTACCATAAATTCTTATATTTATGAAAGTTATTTTACCACTCATAATGTAGATGTATAAAATAAATCAGAAAGACTACAAATCAAGATTCTTATAACTATTTGCTTTTACTGACCTTTTTTAAATCATATGACCATTAAGTTAATAAGAATAGAAGCCTTCATATGCACTTTTAAATCCCTCGATGGAATACTTCTACATTGCAATAAATGTTGGGGAAATATTGGTAAATGATCAGCGAGTAAATGATAGAGTAAAAGCATTGTAAAACTCAAACTTTATTTCTGTTCCTGTTCTCTTCTTCTTCATATTATAGATATTTCAACATTTGATCTGTTTGTATCAAATAGTGGAGAATGCAATTTCATTACTCCATAATAAATCTCATTAAGTAGAACCAGATATAGTTTTGTGCAGGCTCAGACTACCCTTGGATGTGCATGATGGTCCGGAGTTTCTGCTGGAAATTTGTTTTAAGCAGTTTGCAATAATCCAATTTTATTTTGACAAGTCTCTGCTAAATGTCACTCCAGAGTATTTCAAATATTTTTTTCTTCAGCAATGTAATTTTAAAGTAAGAAATGATAGCATATATCATTTATGTCAGAAGCATTCGTTCTAAGTTAGAGAAAGCTGTTGCATAGCGGGGGTAAGTAACATGCTTAGTGCAAGAACTAATGGGGATGTGAAATTGGAAAATAGCTTTGATGTAGCTAAATTTTAGTATTTTAAATATTACTTTCCATCAAAGTCATATAAAGAGGAATTTGAAAGTAGAAGTGTCTTTTATGCGTACGTCTAAAGGAATGTTTGTAGTGAAGGACGGGTATTTGGAAAACTTTTCTGAGTTTCCAATGCAGGCAGTGAGTCAGCATTTCTTAAACATCCATCAATTTTAGATTAAAGAAAGCTGGATCTCCATGGAATAACTCAATTAATAATAACAATGCAAATTCTTCCTTAATCATTAGCATAGGCTTTGAGTTTGAGGGGCTATCAAAGGGTCCCACTGCAGAGATATTTCTACTCAATTGTTTTCATAAAATATAATCCTGCTCCTTTAAATTGTTATACACCTAAATGATATGTATGGAGGAAAATTATTGTAAATACCATAAGGAGGAATTATTTCACAACTGAAAGAACTAAAGCTGGTAAACAAGAATAATTTAAGAAGGCCCAAAGGAAAATTTTAAAAATTCAGTAGAACCCTCAAAATATGTATATGTACAAAAATATGGAAACCATAAAATTAATGTGAATTATTCAAATACTTTTAAGATTTGTCAAATAGAGAATTCTGGTAAAAATATTGATATTTTATACTTGCAATTATCTATTTCAGACTAGTTTATTATATTCCATAGTTTACTAATATTTTGTTTATTATGCAAAGAAAAATGAAGCAGCATTCTCTCCATAATTGGTTTTAAAAATGCATAGGAAATATTTGTCAATAATCAGAAATATTAATGAGTTTTTATAATTTTATATTCATTTATCTTTCATAAATATATGTGTCTGTCTCTCTGTGTCTATATATGTGGGTGTGCGTGAGCTGTGGGACACATGTCTAGGTCAGATAACCATAGAAGGGAAAAATTTTTTTACTTCCACAAGATAGTTCCTGAAGATTGAACACAGGTCCTTAGCAGGAAGAAGTTTAATGTATTTAGCTATCTTACGTACCTCATTATGAAAATTTTAATGAAATAAAGTGGATATACTAAACAACAAAACATAGAATAATTGATAGACAATGGTCGTGATGAATTTTAGAAGCACAATCTGAATTTTTTTAGCATATGATCATAGTGGAAATCCACCATCAATAGTATATTCAGTGTATTTTTGTAGATTGTAGATAATCAGTAAAGTTCAGACAACTTTGTAGACAAACTACAGCATTTCAGTTAGAATCACCTGCTTTCTGAATGCTGGAAATACCTAGGGCTTTCTAAATTTACAATAATATCTGAAACATTTTAACATGGGTACACATGATATAGTTTTTTAAGATGGCTAAATATCAAAAGGGGGTTAATTATTAAAATGCAATACAATCCTTTCCTTTTTCCACTAGCCCTTTGCTGATTCTGTTTCCAATTCAAAGTCATGACAGCAGTAAACAATTAGGACTCGTAGCCAATTTTAAATTTCCAGCAGTTCTTCCAGTCACTATAGGCTATTTGTATCCTATGTGTTTCCTTTGGTCAAATTGTGTAACAGATTGTCACCAGACAGTCCTGTCAAGTTCTGTCCCAGCAGCCAGATGCCATGATTATCCCTGATGTCACTTACTAGTGCCAAGTAGCAAGCATATTTTGTATGTGTGCTTCCTTTACAATTGGATTGTTATTTCATGAAGCCTATTAAAATACATCTCTATTTTTCCTCATAAAGTAGAAAATTCTACAAATGTCATAAATTGCTGTTTCTGAAATACAGATAAGATATTTTTCATACAACAGTACCATAAAGTAGGTGTTCTATAACATGATGATTTATTTTAACAGTCTTTCTCTTTTCTTTGTGAAATCACACCCGTAATTTTAAGAAAACCTTTATTTTTGAGAATTTTTACTTTTCATTTCTTCATAGTTATTTTTAAAATGACAATATGTTCATACTTATTTATTACTCCAAGAGTAAAATATGCAGATATCCTGAAATCAGAAAACTGTACTTATTGCTAGACACATGAGAAACAATCATTGTTAGACAAGTCAGCCTTTACTGTGGACAACTAACCATCAAGTTAAAACAAACTATACAGATGTTTTAGTGGAAATCCTTGAAAGTGAAGCAAAACTCCTCCTCATTTTGGAATAAATAAGTTTGTGTGCCTCCAAAAATTGGCACAGTTATATACTCAGAGAATAAACTACGTGGAGAAAATGATAAATTTTATTTATTTGTACCTGAATACTTAGAAAAACATGGTCATTAGAATTTTTATATAACTTGTATTTACAGTCTCAGATGTGTAGATACATTTTTGGTGATTTTGATTTTATGTTTGAGATTCATTTCCCTACACACAAAATTTGAGTTTTCAGATTGAGTCCAGTTGTGTAATTATCCTCGAATGTGACTCCCTAGGTGACCTGTTGTCAGCCTATCAGGTTAATACTTCAGGAAAACTGGCTCTTCCTCTACAACTATTGCTCTACACCTACCTATTCCTCTACAACAATAGCTTGTAGTGGGAGGTAATGACCATGTTCTCCATTCCACACTTCCATTCCACACTGAGATGGTGTCTGTCTTGAGCTTATATAGGTTTTTTTTTGCAAACTCACAATCATTGTTAGTTCAAAGTTGCAGCTGACTTGTTTCATCTCAAAACACAGCCCTTACAGTGATCCACATCCTGGGGCTCTTGTAATCTCTCCTCTCTTATTCCATGAAATTCTCTAAGCTTTGGAAGGAAGAGTGCAGTACGTATGCCCCATGTAGCAGTTTACATTCTACACCCTCTTATTCTCTGCATTTTGAAGGTGTCTGGTAATTGTCATCTATTTCAAGAAGTTTCTAATACTAGGATTGGAAGCTGCACTAATCTACAGTTGCAGATTTAAGTGATTAGCAGCCATTTTATTTACATATCCATTTATAAGAATGATCTTATTATATTCTTCCGTAGGGTCTATGGATGTTAGCAATTTTTCATAATACATGTATAACTTGGGCACCAAAAGTTCACTAATATTATCACAATGCAAAATGTGTTCCATTCATCATACAGAAATCCCTGATTCTGAAGCACTTGAGAATTTCTCAAAAGGCCAAATCAAAGGTCTCCTTTGAAGATGTAAGGCAAGATCTACTTTCAAAGCTCAGAAAGGATGTTAGTAGTTAGAAGACAGAATAGTAGCAATGTGACAAAGAACAAAGATTACCTTTTCTGGCCATGGGAGCAGTATGGAAAGAAATAGGTACAAAGTTAGACCAAATTCAGCTCTTGTAAATATTAAACCTTAAGGTTTCAGCATAGTATTTGAGAAATATTGAACTGAAATGCTGACTGGCAATGGCTTAGTCAGTCTCCTTCCTTTGACTGTGTTGATTGCTGACCACTTCTTTGGCTTGGTGCTGCATATGGCCTATCACTTTCTTTGATAAATTCTGGGTATTCTGTTTTCCTTTACCTTCCTGGGGCCTATATTAAAGCCTTAGTTTCTGTTCAGGTCCTCTTATCATGGTACTGTGGGCTCTTTATTTGTGAATCGGAAGCTAACAGTTTATTCTCCCATTCTTTACTTTGACAACTCAGTGGAAGTTTACATGATTTCGTGATTCTTGCAAGCTACATGCCCTTATAATTTTCATCAAAAAATGACACACATTCACTAGTGAATCTTGAGCCTGGGAATCTATGAACTATAGCTGAAGGGACATTGAAATGTGTTTCATGTTCAACAAGGGAAAATGTATCTGACATACTCTTAGACAAGTAGAACACTGAGTGACTCTTTCCTGGATGTCTTTTCTGCAGAAACTCAATGGAAATAAAACATTAAAACTTTTCTGATCCATGTATGTCTCTCTTAGGGTCATAATTGTTGTCTGGGTCCTCTGGGTTTGTGATTTGAAGGTTGGTTATCTTTGCTTTATATCTAAAAACCACTTATGAGTGAGTACATATGATATTTGTCTTTCTGAGTCTGGTTTATCTCACTCAATGTTATAGTTTTTAGATCTATCCATTTGCCTGCAAATTTCAAGATGTCATTATATTTTCTACTGTGTAGTACTCCATTGTGTAAATGTACCACATTTTCCTTATCCATTCTTTGGTAGAGGGACATTTAGGTTGTTTTCAGAACCTAGACAACAATGAGGACTGTAAGAGAGACACACATGGTTCTATCTACAAGAAAAGTAGAAAAAGACAAGATCTCCTATGTAAATTGGAACAAGGGGACCATGGGAGAGAGTTGAAGGGGAGGAAAGACGTAGGGAGGGGAGCAGAGAGGAATGTATCGCTTAACAAAATCAATTGAAAAATGGAAAAGAAAATATTATTACCAAAAAGATACTCTTCTGAGGCTGTGATGGGTAAGTGATCTTACAGATTTCAGAAATAAACTGGACACATTTTTGCTATTTTTTTAAAGGTATGCTTTCTTTTTTCAAATGATAATGCCCCAGTAGTCCACGTGGTTCATCATGGGATTTTTGTTTCTTTGTTTCCTATTCTCACTATAAATTTAGCTCATCTTAAAATATTTTAGGATTTGCCTAGCCTGCTTTTCCAAACTTTTTAAAAATTTCTACCAGATTGTTGGGCACAATTTGCAGTCAGTGGCTCTACTTCCGTATACTAATTTTCTTTACTAGTGAACTTCTACCTATATAATGGAATACAATTGACTTATGAAGAGAAAGAGTTGATTTGTGCTCTTACCTTTTGAAGTTCTAATTGAAGGTCATGTGGAGGCACTGCTGGGAGCTCTCCAGGGGCTCACTAAATGACTATGGCAGAGAATAAGTCTGCTTACTTCATTCCCAGGAAAGAAGTAAAGAAGAAGAGACCTTATTATTAAAATGTTAAGTGAAGAAAAGATTAAGATGACCTAAGGGTCTCTTGAGTTTACATCTCTTTAAGCTTTTCTGCCTCCCAGTAGAGTCACCCTGGATATCCTGACTCTAACACATTGCCCTTTAGAAAACAGTTATTCAACTCATTGTAGTGGTTAAATAACCAATGCTTGTTACCTGTGTCCTAGATACAATTCTTTATTTATCCAGTTTCTCCTGTGTGTATATGTGTGTGTGCGTGTGTGTGTGTGCATGTATGTTTCATACACATGTTTGCCAATACACACAGAAGGCAGAGAGAGAGGTCAGATAACTTGTTTATTCACTCTAACCAGGATCCCTTGAGTTTTACTGGCATCCAGGAAGCCCCACAGATAAACACCACAGATAAACCACCCTTAAAGAGTACTGGGGTTACTAGTACACAGTGACCAGGCCTGGCCTTTAAGGTGGGTGCCAGGAAATCAACCTCACAGTCCAGCAAGTTCTTTTAGCTATTCAGACCGCTTATCAGTCCCAGTAATGTCTCTTTTCTCAAATTATAAATTTGCAAATTTCTTTAATGATGAAATTGTATTTTGAAAAGATATCAATGATATTTTTAAAATATTACTGCTCTGATGTTTGATAGTTAATATAAAGACTAAAAGATAATGCTTTTCAAAATACAAGAATAAAAATTATTAACTTTGGTGGTACAATATGAAAACTAAACATCATAACACATACAAAAATTAATTCATTGACTCAACCCCTTCATTTATCATCATTGTATTTACTCATGAAGCCAAAAAATTATTCATTTTTCAATCCATTACTAGTTGTCATATCAATAAGGATAATATTACAAACATAATAATTGATGATATTATGTTTGCATTAATAAAGTGAATTCAATTAATCAATCTGGAACTCACTGTCACTTATTTTTCATGAACTCTCTTTTCCTCAAGTACATACCATCCTATTTTTATTAGTCTGACAATGAATTTGATCTACTTTGTTAAAACTGTTTCAGTACAACTTTCTTTTTCAAGATGTCTCCACATCTCTCATTTGTATTTCTGTGCTCTGCAGTGTTGATTTATATTTCACCTATTTTCTTTACCATTGCTTTGAATTTGAATATTTTGGTTTTTGTTCTTATCTAATTAGGAATCAATAACAACAGCTAGCTCTAATTTTTTTTAAATTTCATTCCATTGTTGTAAAAAGTGTTTTGCAGGCTTGAACACTGTAAGGTGGTAATTTCCAAATTGAAGAGAAAGAAACAGGAGATTTTCACCAACTTAAGACTGACCTAAAATGCATACAAGTATTCTATCTTAAAAAGTTCACTAATTGTCCAGTTAATCAATAAAATATGCAGCCTATATAGTTCAAAACAAACAAAAGATAACCAGTCTATAATCCACAACCCAAGGGAATCTAGGTAGCAAGGAGAACCCTAAAAGAGAAATACATGAATCCCCCTGGGAAAGGGAAATACACAAGATCTCCTGAGAAAATTTGGAGCATGGGGGTAGGGTGGTGGCAGTCAGGTGACAGGAATGAAGGGAAGTAAGAAGGGAAATAAGGGAGGAAGGATGAGAACCTGAGGATATGGGATGGTCAAGATGGGGGAAGGAAAGAGAGGGAGAAAAAAGAGATATCTTGATTGTAGGAGCCGTTATGTAGCTAGCATGAAATCTGGCAGCAAGCAAATTCTCAAGAATCCACAAGGGTGACTCCAGCTAAGACCCTAAGCACTAGTGGAGAGGGTGTCTGAAGTGGCCTTCCCCTATAATCAGATTGACGATTATCTTAATTGTCATCAAAGAATCTTCATTTAGCAACTGATGGAAACTGATGCAGAGTTCCACAGCTAAGCACTGGCCTGAGCTTTGGAAGACTATTTGAAAAAAGGAGGGACCAATAGTATGCTCAAATGGATTAAGACTGTGATGGGGATACCCACAGAAACAGCTGACCTAATCTAGTGGTAGCTCATGGAGTACGGAGTGATAGTAGGGGAACCCACATAAGACGAAAGCAGGCCCTGTGAATGTGGGTGACAGTTGTGTGATTTGGGTAATCTGTGGGGACACAGGTACTGGGACCAGTGTTATCATTCATGATGAGGGTTCCCTGGTGAATGGGAGACAGACAGATATGCTATACAGAGAAAGTTTGGGTATAGCGTATGTTTAGTGGGTGAAGGGAGAGAAGAAGAGAGAGAGAAAGACAAGGAGGAAAGGGGAAAGGGGAGAAGGACAGACAGAGAGAGCAAGAGCTGGAGAGGAGGTCAGAGATCCCTTGCCTTGACTGGAAGGAGATTGAGAGTAGGCAGGGATTGTCTCTTAAAGGGACAGTGTACCCAGGTGATAGGCCAGCTCAGCGGATTTACTTCTACAACAACCAGGATTTATCCCCAGTGCTTGAACTGGCTTTTGGAACCCATTCTATTTGGAGGGATAACCTGCTCAGCCTAAATATAGGTGGGGAGGGCCTCCAGGTGATGTGTCAGACTTTGTTAACTCCCCATGGGAAGACTTACCCTATCTAAAGAGTAGATGGGGTGTGGGGTGGGAGGAAGTTGTAGGGAGCAGGATAAGGAGAGGATGCCAAAACTGGGAGGGATAGGTTTGTAAAATGAGAAAAGATAATTTAAAAAATAAATTATTTAAAAAAATTAAACATTCAATTTTCATTTTTTATTTTTTGATCTAATGTAGTCATTATTTTATATATTTCTACTTTTCTCATTGATCCCAAACATAATTTCATTGTAAACCAAAAAATGTACATGAATTTTAATTTCTTACAACTTTGACATCTTCATCATATGATCTTTGTTGATGTATAACCAACACATAAATGAGAAATACATATATCTTGTAGTCATTGACTTATTCCATATACACCAATTGAGTTTTTCACAGTTTTGTCTAATTTGTCAATATTCTTGGTCAAAATTAAGATTTAATATAAATTATTAGTATAATTTTTGTATATATAGTTATAAGCATTGAATTGTCTCTTCCTTTGCCCATAGTTCAACCATACCTCAAAATAAATATTTATCTTTATTTTATTGTATAAGAGTTAGCTTATTGTCTAATTTCTAAATTAGACAATTAAGAAATTCTCTTTCATTTTATCACATTATATTGTTGGACTCACACTATTATACAGTGAATTACAGCTGACAGATTTTTAGACAGACCCACAAGTGTACAACTTATGGGGCACCCAATTGCAGAGTGTTAAAAACACCTGTCTTTTGGATGATCGCTGTTAATTTTATGAAAATGTTGTGAAGTCATGAGTCTTCTTTGATAAGGGAGTTCAGCCAATCACATTCTGTTTTGGGGGCATGCCGCCCTTAGGCTAAAGCTTGCCTGTAAACCTAGCAAGCGCGCTCTGCTAGCTCTCTTTCGCCTGGCTCTTGCTTCCGGATGGATCTTTTGGATTCTGGTGTAAGCTGTTGTAAGTCTCACTTCTGTTTATTAAAGTTGTATATTTTGTATTAAGATAGTCTGGGGACTTTT
Organism: Myodes glareolus; assembly: GCF_982192425.1. NCBI lineage: Eukaryota > Metazoa > Chordata > Mammalia > Rodentia > Cricetidae > Myodes > Myodes glareolus. Next base: position 69,579,740 of record NC_142037.1, on the reverse strand, counting down.
CATTACCAATCGCCCTTTGGCTTCACTTCTTCCCTCCAAGATGGGATTCATTTCCAAAATAACTCAGCCGTGAAACTGTATGGGCAACAGAATGGGACAACATGGAATCTTAGAGTGATAACATTCACTCTTTGTTCTAATAGTCAAATCTACACTAGAGTCAACCCCCACAATTATCTTTTCTAATGGACCATGTAGGATATTCAAAGAAATAGGAAGACAACATGCCTGCTTTTGCTGACAAACAGGTCTGGGCATCACCAAAGCAGGTTTTGAAAATAGAGACTGGGTTGAAGGTTGTGGATAAGTTCAGGGTTCAGAGACATTTAGTGACCTTATCTAATTGCTTGTAATGTCAGGTAATTTCTATTTCCTTTGGATTCTGGCCCTTCTTGGCCCTTCCTGAGTGGTGAAACCTTATCCTGGAGGGCTGCTTTGTCAGGTTCTACCTGATTCTTTTTCTTCCTTCCTTCCTTCTTTCCTTCCTTCCTTCTTTCTTTCTTGTTTTTTCTTGTGACTTTGAAATACATGTTTATATCATTGTTTTTGTCTATGAAATTTTTTATATATGTCTGCAAATACTAAAACCCTGGTGGATACCACAGTTTCTCTCTGTTTCTTCAGCCAAAGAATAAAGAACATACAGAGGTAAAAATGTTTGAGTTAATGTAATTCATTTACCCTCAGACCTTAGGAGTCAGAGTTTTTCTTGCTTTAGACATCCTGCTCCGAGGGTGGGCTGAGTACTCAAGGTCTCCAATATTATATAGTTATTTTGCTAAAAAGGAAAAAAGGAAAAGAAAAAAAAACAAATCAATAGGTCACAGTCAGAATTGATTTTGAGACTGCTACATATTCTTTCAATATTACCTGACACTTCCAAGGGCTTTATAAATATATTTGTTTTAACTTATTACTGGTTACAGCTTCCTACGTAATAAAATTAGAAGTACAATTAGAGATCAGAATGTATTACCAATTCTATACTGTGCTAAGGCATCTTAAAATAGATGTCCTCATTCGTGCAGGAAGGTCAGAATCCTGTTTTGTTGAAATAACTTATTACTGTATTCTGTGTGATTATGTCTTTTATTTGACTGTATGTTAGGAAAAGTTCCTTAAAACAAATTGAATAATCTGTACTTGTGTATGTGCTAATCTATTTTTTGTAGTGTGGTAAACATCAACCGTGAATACAAAATGTTACACTACAACATGTCCATGCCTGCTGTGAAACTTTGAAATTCAGCCTAAAAACAAGTTAAAACTATCCTTGGAGGGCTTTAACTCATTTCTCAAACTGACAGTAATTGGCACTTAGTTTTATAATTCTGTCTTTTCCCACCCCTGCTTTTCCCTATGGTTACATTTTTCTATACAGAACTTTATAAAATTGAAAAAAGTAATCAATACATATATTGCAGTGAAGAAGCTATTAAATAGGCATACATATGTGATAAAAATAAAATATTAATAAATAACAGTGTAAACTTTTATATGCAATGATAAAATTATTATATTTTTCATTAATTTATAAATGAATTATTATATTTTAATTTTAATATACATTTATTGAGATATATTGTGTGACATATTAAAAGACATCTTGCCTGGATATTTCTAAAAAGTAACAAATAGTTGGTTGATGTCAGAAAGTTGGATGTGTGATCTCAGTCTTGTTTCCTCTCACAAAGAACAATTTGGCAGCTATGCATGCAGGAAAATAACTCTGGAGATACTCCATCTGCTTAAGAAGATGAAGTAGCACAGTGGAGGAAAGAGAGATGGCCATTCAACTAAAGGTTTGAAGAACAGCTTCGTTATGCCTACATCATTCTAACCTTTGAACCAAAGTTTCACAGTGCAAGAATGAAGCTCCCTAGATAATTGCTACTCTCTAGAGTTTAAAGGAGAGCAAAGAGTAAACCTGGTTGTCTTGAAAATTGCGTCCTCCAATGATGGGTATGAGCCTAACCTAGGCTGATACATGGAGAGAATTGCTCAGTTGCACAGGCTGAAGTAACATAAGGAGAAGAACAGTGTGATCTCTAGGTATAAATCACAGAGCAGGAGTCAACACTGAACCCAAAACCTTGCTTTTTAATAACAGCTGTTTCTTTTCATGAAGATTCAAAGAAGCTACTATATATTCCTACATACTTCATGTAAGAATCCTAAAACATTTATCACTACAGATTCCAATAACATCACCAAAAAGAAGGGAAAAGATAGCTTAGAAACCGTGGACCTAGTGTCTTCTACACAAAGCCTCTTAAGTATCCGTCTTCATAGTTTCTGGGTTCCTAAACCTTAATGTTCTGCAGTCCAGCCTCTAATCCCTGAGGTTGCTTTGGGAAATGCTGCCTAACGACGAAACATAGACACTAGGAACAATTCTACAAAGATGTCTTGACTTCTAAACCAGAGGCTATGGCTCCTTACTAAGAAGTATAGGTAATAGATGTGCTAGTATTAAAGTCGGAATAGTGTGTGAAGATGAGGAGGAGGCAGTAAGTACTAGCAGAAGCCTCCAGTCCCACCCACCTATGTGCCATGTCTCATTATCAAACTTGCACTCCAACCTAAGCCTGTCTATACCTACAAAACTATATAGAGTCATCTTAACTACAACTGTGCATATAGACATGGATGATCTACCCTCTTGCTAGAACAAAGATGCTCAGGAGATCCGTTAAAGTTATCAGACTGTAGCCTTCATCGCAAATAAAATTTCATAGTTGTGATTAGTCTGTGATTCTTGCTCTGGTCTTGTAAATGAGGGTGAGTGTCCTGGCTTCTTTAAGTTGTTGCTATGTACTTGATAGAAAATGGTCTTATCAAACTAACTTTATAAAAAAAAAAAGTAGGCCCTGGCCCTCACTGTTCCCTGTCATAGTCTGACTTACTCAACCCAAACATACTGCAGGAACAAAGGAATACTTAGCGCTACCAGTCTCTTGCTACCAATGAGTATGCTGTTACACACAGAACAGAGTCTGCTGCCTAAGAAATTTCTGTCATATGACACTCTTTACCTCAGCCAGAAGCCACAATATGCATCCAATGCCAGTACATTGCCCACTCTTATGAAAGTGACAACTTTGATTTAACTTGTCAGAGCAGGGATTTTTGAGGAAAGTGACTACATTTTAAAATATATTGTTGCAGGTATTTGTTGTAGAATGTCCTCACATATAACAATCTATTAACAACCGAAAAGTAAGAAAAATATAAATGATCACAGAACATTCTAAAGAAATAATGAGAAAAAATATAAATATCTACAAATTGCCAAATGAAAGTTTAATGCTATAATTATAAGAAAACTCAATGAACTACACACTCTAAGGGAAGACATGGACAATTTAACAAGGTGAGAAATTCTACAAAGAGCTGAATGTTTAAAGAAAATCAAATATACTTTTCTGAATCTGAAATATATTTTTGAAATAAACATGAGGATCTTCCAGAACAAAGAGGTTGAAATAAATAAGACTAAAAAGCTAGTGTGAGGACAGTCATTTGAATTCACCCAGTGAGGGCAGAACAAAGGGAAAGCAAAGTCAGAAAGGAAACAGAAACTGCTGAGACCCTTCAAATCACTGCCAAATAAAGAATTTTACATTAAAAATATGGAAGACAAGATAAATAAAAGAGACAATTCCATGAAATAAGGGCAGAAAGTGTACACACTATGGAGAAATCATGAGTCTGCTCACCTAATAGAAGAGACAAATACTTTTACATAACATAAGTAGGGTCCAAAGCCTCTGTAATTATGACCTTACTTCAGGTCGTGACAAGTGGTCATTTGTCTCACCTTTCTGTTTTTTCTTGGTTTAGCCAGTTGGCGTTTTATACATTCACATTTTTGAGTTTATGTTAACTTATTTAGTTTTTTTAAATTTTCAAATGCATGTATTTCCATTTTATTTATTCTGCTTAAGCAACCACCTCCTATAACTTTCAAAAGTTGTAATCACAAATAATTTATTTTATATTTTAAACATATATTCATTAATCATCATGTTTCTTTTTTCAGTTAAACTTTTTTCAATGAATCCCATGCATTTTAAAATCATATAATCAATTATAATATTTTTTCAATTTATATGGAAACTTCATTTTTATACTTTTTGTTAATACTGTTCAGTCTCCATTTTTCTTTTATTATTGATTGCTAATTTAATGCTATTGTGGCTATATAATTTTAGTTGGGTAATTTTTTTAAAAAATTATTAAATAGTTCATTTGACCTTGATATGTTTGGTCAAATGTTGATGTGATCTTGCAAATAATGTTGCTTTCTTCGATGGTATTAGATGGAGTTTTATTTTAATGCCACTTGTCGAGTTGACTGCATTCTTTCTGATTTCTGTCCCCTGTAACTATCACAGAGGGAAGAAAGCAGAAATGAAGTGATGGGTTAGTTGCCAATAGCTTCCATATACTGTGACAATTATTTAATTTTATTGCTCAGGTACAGTGTCACTAAAACACTTAATTCATAGTCTTTTGGAAAGGAAAATATATTACATAGAGTACACTGAGAGTGTTTATAGCCCTTAGAACTTGACTGCATAACATCAACATTTCCAAAGTCAGCATCATTGGCCAACCACCAATTCAGACCATTTTACATAGATTATTCCTCGCATATCCAATTCACACTAAGATTTTCTTATCATGTGAATGATATTTAATTCATATATTTTAAACTACATTTTTTATGTCAGGAAATCTGCAAATGTTGAGAAAACCTAATATGTATCTTTTATTATAATATTAAATCATTTTACCACTATGAGCTATGATCTGTGATATCCTGTTTACTAGGTACTCCATGATGCGTTACTATAGAAATTGAAAATGTCTATATGTTCCACACCTTTTTTAACCATTCTTCTATTGAGGGGCACCTAGGCTGTTTCCAGGTTCTGGCTATTACAAATAGTGCTGCTATGAACATAGTTGAACAAACGCTTTTGTAGTATGTTTGGGCATCTCTAGGGTATATTCCCAAGAGAGGAATTGCTGGGTCCTGAGGGAGGTTGACTCCCAGTTTCCTGAGAAACCGCCACACTGATTTCCAAAGTGGCTGCACAAGTTTGCATTCCCACCAACAATGGATGAGTGTTCCCCTCATTCCACATCCCCTCCAGCATAGGCTATCATTGGTGTTTTTAACTTTAGCTATTCTGACAGGTGTAAGATGGTATCTCAAAGTGGTTTTGATTTGCATTTCCCTGATCGCTAAGGAGGTTGAGCATGACCTTAAGTGTCTTCTGGCCATTCGAAGTTCATCTGTTGTGAATTCTCTGTTCAGATCAGTACCCCATTTTTTAATTGGGTTAATTAGAGTTTTAGTGCCTAGTTTCTTGAGTTCTTTGTATATTCTGGAGATTAGACCTTTGTCTGATGAGGGGCTGGTGAAGATCTTCTCCCAGTCAGAAGGCAGCCTTTTTGTCTTACTGACAGTGTCCTTTGCTTTACAGAAGCTTCTCAGTTTCAGTAGATCCCATTTATTCATTGTTTCTCTTATTGTCTGTGCTGCTGGGGTCCTACTTAGGAAGAGGGCTCCTGTGCCTATATCTTGTAGACTACTTCCCACTTTCTCTTCTATCAGGTTCAAAGTGGACGGATTAATGTTGATGTCTTTAATCCATTTGGACTTGATTTTTGTGCATGGTGATAGATATGGATCTACTTTCATTTTTTTACAGGATGACATCCAGTTATGCCAGCACCATTTGTTAAAGATGCTTTCCTTCTTCCATTGTATACCTTTAGCTCCCTTGTCGAAAATTAGGTGTTCATAAGTTTGTGGGTTAATATCTGGGTCTTCTATTCGATTCCATAAGTCGACTTCTCTGTTCTTATGCCAATACCAAGCTGTTTTCAATACTGTAGCTCTGTAATAGAGTTTGAAGTCAGGGATGGTAATGCCTCCTGAAGTTCCTTTATTGTATATGATTGTTTTGGCTATATGTTCATAGCAGCACTATTTGTAATAGCCAGAACCTGGAAACAGCCTAGGTGCCCCTCAATAGAAGAATGGTTAAAAAAGGTGTGGAACATATACACATTAGAGTTTTACTCAGCGGTAAAAAATAATGACATCTTGAATTTTGCATGCAAATGGATGGACATAGAAAACGCTTTACTGAGTGAGGTAAGCCAGACCCAAAAAGAGGAACACGGTATGTATTCACTCATAAGTGGATTCTAACCATAATTAAAGGTCTTTGAGCCTATTATTCGTGATCCTAGAGAAGCTAAATAAGAAGACGAACCTGATGAAGATTATTTAGCTATCCGCCAGGAGGTAGGAAATAGTCAAGAGTCCCAGGTAATCTTGGGTGCATGGGGGAGGGGGGTGGGAGGGTTGTTGGAAGGGGAGAGGGTTAGAGAGAAGGGAGTAGGGGAGGAATGGAGAAAGCTCGGTTGACCGGGATGGGGGGAAGGGAGGAAGGATGAATGTGGGATCAGGGAAGAATATATTTCAACTAAGGGAGTCATATTAGAGTTTACAGGAAACTTGATTATATATGGGATCCCAGGTCCAAGGAGAGATCCCCAGATTGTTCTCTGGACAGAGGAGGGGGTGCCTGAACCGGCCTTGGCCCGTGACCATACTGATGAATATTTTGCTTATCACCATAGATCCCTCATCTGGCGTTGGATGACGAAACAGATGGAGGCCCGCGTTGGAGCACCGAACTGAGCCCCCCAAGATCCAAACGAGGAGCAAAAGGAGGAAGAAAATGACGAAGGACTGCGAGGGATACTATCACCCACTGATACAAGGGGTCGGATCTAATGAGAGTTTACCAAGGCCAGATGGACCGTGACTGAACGAGCATGTGATCCAACCAGATTCTCTAAATGTGGCTGGTTTTTCTGAATGTGGCTGGCCTGCAGTCTTTCCGAGAAGCCATTGACAATGACACTGGGACTTGTTTCCTCTGCATATACTGGATTTTTGGGATCCAGTCTGTTTGGATGCTCACCTTCCTGGACCTGGAGTGAGGGGGGAGGAACTTGGACTTCCCACAGGGCAGGAGACCCTGACTTCCCTTGGGGACAAAGAGGGAGGAGGAGAGGGAGGGGGGGAGTGGGAGGGTGTTGGGAGGAGGGGCGTAAATGGAAACTTTTTATAATTTAATAAAATTACAAAAAAAAAAAAAAAAAGAAATTGAAAATGTCAACATCTTTGCATTCTTACAGTCCTGGAGTTTAGAGACATAAAATCAAAGAACCAGAAGATCACAGTCTTCTTTAGAGTCTTCGGGAGTCTTCTGCAGTCTTGTGCCCACTGCTACATCCTTAAACAGTACTCCACTGAGCATATGCATTCCCAGTGTTTCCTTGAGTAAGAAAATACCATCTGAATTTTACTACTACAACTGTCTAATTCGGCTAATGTGACAGGGGAAGACAGTGCCAAAGTTCCTCCCCCTGAAAGAATAATAATGGAGTTATTTTTGCTAAGGCCATTCTAGATTTAAGTCAAATTTGATCTCTTTAGTGGAAAATACAGTGGACAACAATCCAACTTTATTCTAGGTACTCAAGGTCAAAATGCCCCAGCTAACTTATTTCTGCTAAATCCTTGTTTATGCAATCCTCCCCCTCCAATTATCTAATTATCTTAACTTTGGTTAAACTGCTAGCTTGCTCAAATCTACCCCTGCAGCTGCTGAGTAAGATACAAGGATATGTTATTTTGTCTTTAAAAAGTCCTTTGCTCTAAATGCTGAGTGCTATACTTGAATCCTAAATATCTGACTGTAGTCCCAACTGACTGGAATGAAGAGTTGCAAATGCATCTAAACTGTGTCTGGGTGATCATCTCTGTGGGCTCTCAATAACACTGAAGCTTAGCTTTCAGTTACTTAGTTAATTAATTGTATAGTGATATTTTATTTTTGTTTTAACAAATAAAGCTTAACCCCCAAACCAGAAAAGCAAAGAAGTTATACCACTAGAGAAATTTTACCTCCACCAAGGCTGGCTGACTGCAGACTAAGCAGACTAAGCAGCCAAAGCCTCTCTCTCCTCCCATTTTATATTCCTTCTTGTGCTGAGATTAAAGGTGTGACTCCCTAGTACTGGAATTAAAGGTGAGGCACCACCACGTGGATTTGTTTCCATGTCAACCTTGCATATCCCAGGATGGCCTTGAACTCACAGAGATCCATTTATCTCTGCCTGGGATTAAAGAAGTGAGCCACCACTGCCTGACCTTTAGTTGCTTAGCTTTGCCCTTCTGATATCCAGGCAAGCTTTATTTACTAAATATGAATAAAATATCAAATATATAATTGTCTCTTTTTTATCTCTGAGATTACAATATAGTGACATCATTTTTTTTTGTTCTTTTACCCACTCTAAAGTTTCCATATTATCCTCTCAAACATGACTGCCTAAGCCTGGCTTTATTTTATGTTATGAGGATAACAATAATCATGCCAAAGTTGACAAAGAAGGACTTCAACACTTCAACCATTCTAAAAGAACTACAACAGTAAGGAATACTGAGAGTGGGAGAAATAGTTTCTCCCAGGGAAAAGCACACCAATTCATTTTCCAGTATGCAATGGTCTTCCCTGAGAACATGAATGCAAGTAGCAGAATTTGCTTATTTTACAGACTCTCATTCCAAATACAGACACTTTCTACAGTGGGGAAGTTTAAGATTTGCATAAATTAATTTTTGGAGATGAAACTGAGTCAGATGCAGCCCCCAAACCACAATAATCACTGACATCTTTTGTAATAGGTTTAAATTTTCCAAAATATTTGGATAATTGGACTCATAATTATGTAGTTTTGCAAATTGCTTTCTTTTGCTAAGTAGGAAAAATTTTGAATCCACACATCCATGTTTGAAGCTTCTGAGTTTGTTTATTTACATTACATTTATGTTTACTGTATTTAAAAGTCTAGAAAAAGCTCAATCTGGGGATCTATTTACCAATTTAATGTGTTTTTCAGTTTCTGCTATATATGAATGGAATTGTGTGATTGCTTGGTAACCTTTCCAATTATGTACCTTATTATAATTTTCTTGGTCAATGCACAATTTCATAGTTTTTAAAGCAAGATGTTTACATAGAGAATATGATGATAATTTGTCGTACTGTAAATGTGTTCCTTTGTCGGGGTTCAGCCTCAACATAAATTATCTCTGAACCAGTGGGGAGGTGTGGGAATAAAGATACAACTCATAGGGCTTTATCAGAAGGGAGATTCTCAGGGATCCCTCATGAAATCCTGAGTTCACATCCTGAAAAATTCTCCCGCACTTCTTCTCCAAATAGCTTTTATAGCAAAATGTAAACTTAGGGTGAAATTCATTAGCATTCTGTTTCCTAGGTAACCAGGAGAATGACTCTGGCCACATCCACACCTTTGTCCATAATTTCTATGCCCATTTTGTCAGGTCTTCCTATCTTACTGCTCTGTGTGCCGGCTCTGTCACATCGGCCGAATTAACATCTCTGTTCCATGTCTCCTCCAAATTCCAAAGAAAGAGCAGAATGATATTAGCATAACCTGATTTTTTGTTTAGGGTAGAAACATCCTGTCAGGAGCAAACCGGCCTGAAAGTCTGGTCGCCATTCAATGTAGAGATATGGGCCTGTATGATATATGGCCCCACATTCCTTGGTACAAGTGATGGTATTTTTATGTTCTCTTTGTACTTTCATATGTCTTCAAGACTGAATTTAGATTCACTTAGGTGAAACCTTTTCACTGTCAAATATTCACATCTAACACAACTTCACCAACAAAATTGGTAATTTCCAAAAAAGTCCATTGATATTCAGAGTTCTCCTTAAAGAAAGTTATAATACAATCACTGAATAATGAATTTCAGTAAAGAATTTTCATTGATTTTTTTTTTATACTTCAGACGAGACATATTGGAAATGTTTAAAATATATCAATTTCTGTTCAGTATGTGTCATTGTAAATATTCAATATGTAAATATTCAATGTGTATTAACATTTAATAGTTATATTTTATCTCATTCTCAATTATTACTGACATTGATTTTTCCGTTTAAATAAATTATTAGTATCATATAGTAAACATAGCAGAATACATATTAATAGCAAGTCACTTATTTCAATATCTTTAAAAATCATAATTTGTGAATATTTTATAACTGATATGAAATAAAAAGAATGAGATTTGTTGAGTTACTGAATTTGTTATATATATAAATTATTATTCTATAGGAAGGATTATATTAGGGGGTTTCAGTATCAGACTCTGTATTCAATGTTTCACAATTACAGTGATTAAATATTTTAAATGCAATTAGCAAGTATTTAGTTGACATATTAATGCAATTAGATTTATCATATAAATAGTGGCAGGGAATTACACTGAAACTATGGTAATTTTCCATCCTTAATGTAACCGTTTCAGTAATTGATTCCTTATTCTTACTTTTTATTCACCAAAAATTATTTATCTTTTTTGTTCATTGTTTCAAGGAAGCAATGGTGAAAAATTTAAAAGTTGAGCAGACTTTATTACAGCTGATACATACTACTAGATTCCATCAGTGATAAGGAACATAGCTAATGACTTATAGACAGTAAATTAGGGCACATAGCTAATGACTTACAATTATTTTTGGATAGATATTTTAGCATAAAGAATTTTCCCATTGTTAGCACAATGACTTGTTGGAATGCTTGACAGCAGCCACGTATGATCGTCATGCCTTCAAAGAGAGTTGTATTACAATACTAATAGATAGAAGGCAATCTCTACTTCATGTGAATCACATCTAAAAAATAACCTTGTAAAATCAGTAGAAAGAATTGTATAAAACTACTAGAAATTTATCATCCCAGGGGAAAACAAAGATAAGAAAGATAAGGAGCCATTTGCAAATTCTGTCAGTCTCTACACACACACACACACACACACACACACACACACACACACACACACATGCATGCACACACTAAACATTCCTTGAAAATATTTTTAAAGTTATGTTGCAAGATTTAGTTTCTAGAACTTTTTAAAATTCCCATATATTCTGGATATTGATCTGCAATCACAGGAAAAGATTTTCAAATATTCCCTCCCATTCTTTAGGTTGTCTCATAGCTGTGTCATTTATTTTTTTATTATTTATTTATTTTTTTTGCAGTGCAGGAGCTACACAGTTTAATATAAACAGTCTCTTTAATTTTGCTTTGTGGATTGAAAAACCTATTCAATATTTTTTTCTTATACTAATGTCTCTAAACTTGTTTTCATGGGTTTCTTTGAAACACTGTCATAGGTTCAGGGATTTCATCCATTCCAGGTTGATTTTGTACGTTGAAAAGAGTAACCTCAGGTGTCATTATTCTACATACGTATATCTAGTTTTACCAAAATCATTCATTGAATAGATCCCTACTCTTTTATTAACGTTATAAAAAGCCTAAGTGAATATTTTACACTGAATTTTTGAAAATGTCTTTGAATATAGCATTTATAATGCTAGAGATGAATCCAGTATTTCAAGTGGCCTGTGGCATCACTTTATGTATAATTCTGATGCGGGAGAATTGTCTGTATTCTGTCAGTCATATTTTAATAAAACGCTGATTGGCCAGGCAGGCAGTATAGGCGGGAAAGCCAGACAGGAAGTAGGAGTGGAGCAAAGAGACTGGGAGTTTTCTGGAAGCAGAGCTCCCTCAGCACTCCTGCGCAGATCACCGAAGAGGCAGCATGTAACTTGCCCAGCTGAGAAAGGTACGGAGCCATTATGGCTAACATAGATGAGAATAATGGGTTAATATACGTTATAAGAGTTAACAAGAAGCCTGACCTAATGGGCCAATCAGTTTATAACCTTATGGAGTCCTGTGTGTGATTTTTCCTTGGGACTTGCTGGCTTGTTGGGGTACTGGGCGGGACAGAAACCCCAACAAGCTGGCCCACACACTACATAATTCATTACATTAGGGCAAGTTTTTCAGCTGTTAAGGTCAAATACTTTTGTTCCCATACATTCACTGAAAAAAACAATATCTATGATCCAAGAAACCCATCTCAAATCTTGAGAATATTTCTATTAACATTAGAGATCTATATAAACCATTTACTCTTTCAAAATCATTTTTCCTACCCACAAAATATGGTCATAACTCAAAGTCTCCAACCTGCCTCCTGCAACAAATGATTCAGTTAATAACTTACCAATCTACATAACTTTAAAGTCATTAGCCAAACAGTGGTAGAAGGCCTTGCTGGCTGTTCCAGTTGCAGTCTATCATGGTCTGGTAGCTTTCTTCAAAAGCCCAGGAACATGGAGACTCACTTCCTCCCCAAGAAAACTTGCTGTCTCTGCCTGTCCTTATCTGGAGACTATCTCTGAGAATAGTGGACTGACCTTATCTGAGAGTTGTTTCTAAGACAGATGCCCAATTTTTCTTTAGCATGACACTTCGTGCAAATTTCTGCTGAAAATTGTTCTAGGAGCTCTGGGATAGGACCATATTGCTGTATATAAAAGCTCATGATAGATGCTTACCACTTAATGCAAATTAGGGTTTGTCCCCAGGTTCCCAAACCCTATATATTTCAAACAGTCTGGAATAAAGTTCAGCTTATATATCAAAGTCTGTCACCTGAAGAGGTTCTCTATTATACCCGTAACCATCCCTACCCTATTCCCTGTTTCTGCTTCCTACACATTCGTGGACTAATGCAGTCAATTACCTTGAGAAGGAAGCAGAGTCACAAATCAGTAAAAATATATTTTATCAGTTATCGATGAAAGCAAAGTGAGAGAAAATGCACTATGAGATTTGAATTCAAGCAGTTATAATATTTAAAAGTAATAAAACAACAAGCAAGAAAAGTACAAAATGTTTAGATTCTTAAACTTATTTACAAAGACTAAAATGTGGACAACTAGGCTCTACCATACTTTTGAATATATTAAACAGCAGTCAGGCAAAGAATTCAGCAAGTTGTATTAGCATGAATGTTAATGTTGAAAATATGCACAGTAAAGAGAACCATCGTGTCATAAGTAATATTGTTAGGAAATATCTTGACGTAATCTTTGGACCAGAAATTCTAAGACACACCTGTTTCTTCATGTACAGTATATTCTTTTTTGGAATATTACAAAGTACATCCTTAACGAAGCCACTTTCTTGAGTCATCATCATTATTATTTGTCTCTGAAACAGAACATTTTTTGTTAATTCAACACTCAGCAGTCCTGTGAACATATTGATCTGTAATCAAGTGCTGAGACAGCTATTTGGCTTTAGCCATGTATTTACCAAACTGCAAACACAGCATTATGACAAGCATATATAAAACTGTTTTCTACTACACACAAAAACTCATTGCGAGCACTTTATCTAAGTGACAATTTGATCTGCAGCTTTCCTTTTTCAATTTGTTCAGTAAAAAAATGTGTATGTTAGCCACTTTAAAGTAACAGCACAACAAAACTTTCCCAAACACAAAATTAATTACTTTTGTGTTTCCCTGTTTATAATAAAGACTTTAATAAGATAAAAAATGGAAAGCATTCTGATAGCACCCAACTCAATTATAGAGGGACAATGTTTGTAGTGTATTTGATATGCAAAGCCGTCTAGTCGATATTTTAATGTGGTAAAAATTAATAAAATTATTAAAATAAATATCTGAAATAACTTCACAGTATTATGCTTCATAAAGTTTCTCCGAACATTGGTACACTTTTGTGTATTTAGTTTCCAAGTCTTAGGTATAATATTATCAAAGAAAGATAGCACATGCCATGTGTCATACTAGAATGTTGTTGATTTAAATATTTGAAAGTTTCATCTATCCACAATGCCATGGCTCCCATGATTAAAGTAAGTTTAAAGCACGAATTGTTACAAATAAAAAATAATCTACTCACTCAGTGTGTAGGAAACATGAAAATGCATGACACAGAGCAATAAATAAATGTATGAAATTACTGAATAAATGGACTCAGCCGGCTATTACAAGAAGATGTTTCTGTCAATGATGAAACATATATGACCTTATGGACATTGTTTAGGAGTGTGGCATTAATATCTAGGGTATGAAAAGATTTAATGCTATTGACTTCAATCTCAATGGTGTCTGAATAAAGAGGAAGAAATGACATTTTGAAAATACTGTGAAATCTCAGATAATGCCAGAAAACATAAACACCTGTCCTCATTAAAAAGCCAAACATAAATACAGGCAGATGGCTAATCAAATAGAGAGACAACCTGAAAATAAACCAGTAAGGGTATGGTCAATTGTTTTCTGACAAAACTTTGTCATGGGAAAGTACAGGATGCTCAAATAACAACAACAACAACAACAACAACAACAACAATAATAATAGAAAAACAATCAATATTCAAAAGAATGAAGTGTGATGTTTTTCTTATGCTTATACAAATACTGATCCATAACAGAATCCAGGCCAACCTGAGGCTTACATATACATGGATATTTTAAAATATATAGAGAGCAAAACTTCAGGGTATTCAACAGTGCCTTGAATCCAGTAATAACTGCTCAAACAGCAACCAAAGTAAAATATACTCATTGGTTTATATAAAAGTTAGTACTGTATATGTGAAAGACAAAAGGGTATTTATGAAATAAAATATTATATAAATCATATACCAAACACTAGGAGAATGACCTCGATTTTGAAGAATGACCGTCAGTCAATAATGAACAATATTGAAAACTAGAAAAAGAATTTGAATGGCAAATTATATTAAAATGTTCATAAATGAAAAACAATTGTTAAAATATATTTAATATCACTAACTATTCAGAAAACGAAAGTCGAAGGCACAGTGGTAGACTTCTTTTTACTCACTGCAATGACCATGACCACAAACAAACACACAAAAAAAGAGACAAACAGTCAAACAACAAACAGTAATAAAAGTTCCAGAACAGAGCAAGTGTTAAACAATAATGGAGAGAAATTAGGAACTTTTCTATATATTGGGAGAAATGCCAATGGGGCTGCTCTATCTGAAATACTATGGTGTTGCTCTAAATTGTGAAAAAAGAAATTACCTTTTGTCTACTCTTTTTGCTTGTAAATACATTAAAATTATTTAATGTAGCTCTTTGAAGGACATTTGTTTGACTTCTTATAGCAGCAATATTCTCCAAACTAAGAAGTGGAATAAGAGCATTAACATTAAATGAAAAGATAAGCAAAATGTTTATACAGTAAAATATTACCTGATTTTCTAAAGCTAATCTGGTACAAGGTTGATAAATGTTTAAGAACATATTAAGGACAATATTTAGGACATTTTAAAGTTTAAAAAGGCAGTCACAATTTGAAGGCAAATGGATGAAACTAGAAAAAAATCATCCTGAGTGAGATAACCCAGATCCAGAAAACAAACATGGTGTGTACTCATAAGAGGGAATTAACAGTAAAGGATAATTTGTGCTACAATCCACAGACCCAGAGAGCTTAGGTAAAGTCCAAGGAGAGATTAATGGAACTCCCTGGGAAGGGGAAATAGAGATCTCCTGGGTGAACTGAGGCAGGTGGGGATGGGAACTTGAGGGATCCGGTGAGGGGCTGGGAGAAGCAGGAAAGCACTGAAAGAGATAACCGGAATGTGGAAACCTTATGCAACAGAACTCCAACAAAGCTATGACTCCTATTATAGTGGATAGGTAGCCTTAACTGGCCCTTTTTTTTGTGATCAGATTGGTGACTACCCTAATATTCATCAGAGAGTCTTCATTCAGTAACTAATGAAAACAGATTCAGAGGCTGCAAGCCAAACACAAATCCAAGTTAAGGGAATCCTGGTGAAGAGAAGGAGGATGACTTGTAAGAGCGAGAAGGGTCAGAAATATCAGAAGAAAACGCACAGAAACTACTAACTGGGCTCATAGGAACTCACCGACTTTGAACCAATAACAAGGGAGCCAGCATGGAATTGACTTAAGACTACTACATATATGTGACAGTTGCTTGGCTTGGTCTGCTTGTGGGCTTTTCAACAGTGCGAATGGGGACTGTCTCTGACTCTTACTGTCAACTGGGAACCTAGTCCTAATACTGGATTGCCTTGCCCAGTCTTCATACAACGGGAGGTGCTTAGTCTTACTGCAATTTGATATGCTATGCTTTGTTGATAGCTATGGGAGTCTTACCCCTTATGAATAGAAAATAAAGAAGTGGATTGGGGGTAGAGGTGAAGGGGATATGGAGGAGGAAATAGGAGAGGAAGAAGAAGGGGGAAACGTAGTGGGGCTGTAAAATTAATTAATTAAAATTTAACTAATAAGAGAAAAAAAGACAGGCATAGAAAGACAATACTGTATGGTCTGATATATATGGAGTTTGTTTATAGTTTACTATAAAACTAGTAAGAGGAAAAAAGGTTGTCAGTGGCTTGAGAAAATGATACTAGTATTGTTTACATGCTATAGAGTTTCATCTTTGTCAGTGGTAAAAGTTCTGGTGATTAGTTATAAACAATTTAAATATGGGTGTTTTGCTGATGTTCATTCCTTAAGTCTGTAAGCTTCTAAAATTTATGTTATGTTTATTTTGCTACCACTAAATTCATAATGTAATGTGTCCTAGGGACAAATTACAAATGACATTGTGAATGAATGGATAAAGAAACATAGTAAATCTTCACAATTTAATATGATTAATGCAGAGAAAACAAATTACAATTTAAATCGTTAAGGAGAGAAGCTCACATCTTGTACATAACATTTTATAGGTTGCTAAGAACAGGTAGAAATCATATCATCTTATACTAAAGGAAAGCTTTCAGTACTTTCTCATTCAGTCTTTAAAAGTTTGGTCCTATAATAAAAAATATTGCATTACAGACGAATTAGTATGAGTCAAGTTTCATCTTAAGCATTTTATCTTAGTCAAAAAGAAAAAGAGCAAAATGTCTTTTATAATCTTCACATCTTCATTTCAGGAATTTTTAAACCAACATTTTAATTTTCATTTTACTTAAACCAAATAAATATGACATAGGCATAATTTTATTTGTTGACAGGGTCTAATTTTCAACTGTATTATCAAAGAAATTGCAAAAATAATACTAATCAGAAGAGAGAAATATTTTCAACATAAAAATGTAAAAGTAAAAAGGCCCTGATGACAATAATTTAAAGAAAATATTAGTGGATTCAGAACTATAATTTTATTCTTAAAACTATCATATTCTTGTCATTATTCTACTTTTATTTTAAATAAATTTGATGTTTGGGGCGTCATTCGACTTTGAAAAGTAGCCTACACAAATACAATTACCATTGTTATATAAAGCAAAGAATATTTTGAAACTAAACAACAATGCATCAATCATTGAAGTATAATTTTATAATGTTTCTTGTCAAAAGAAAGAAATTTCTATCTAAAATTACAGAAAATCTCAGCCCTTTACAAAATACAGTTTAATGATTACACTGACATATTTTCTGCTCTCATATCATGAAGACAAATGATAACTGTGCTGCAGTATGTTAGCAAAAGGTGTAGCTTACTTTGTGGAAGAGGTGACAGGAAGATTGTAAGAGCCAGAGCATTAGGACAACTGCTGTAAGATAGTGTCTTTACACAGACAGGGAAGATGTACACATTAAGCCTGATTATTAAGGTTGCCTGAAAAAAGGTCTACACAAAGGCTGACATACCAATGTGGATAAAAAAAATCTAACAAGGTCTGTGTTCTATGTGAATAGCTACAGGCAATTAGTGACTATGAAGAAATTAAGAATCAAGAGCAAACTTCAAAATAATAATTAGAGAAAGAGCTCATAAATTTGAGGTCATGGGGAAAAGAAGATGTTAGAATGGGGAGGTGGAAGAATAGAAATGATGTAAATACAGTGTAGAAATGTGAAACTCTTAAAAATGTTTAAATAAATCAAAAAAATCTTTATTTATACTCATATTTCCTGAGATAAAGGTTTCTAAAGGGTCAATTTGTGTTCTCTTTTGTCCAGTTTAGAGAGTGTCTTGCTATGTAGTGATGAGTTTCATAGATTCATAGAAATATATCCATATATCATCTTTCTGAGTATGAGAATTACAGATGAGAATTACCATCATGCCTTGTGCTTTCTTTTTAAATGTAGAAACTATTAGATAATCAATGTTATCTGGTGGTGTCAGCTCAAGAGGAGGAACAAGTCACTAAGAAGACAAAATGAGAGCCACATAACTGGTTTACAGACAACACCAAATTTGTCTATCTTGAGATAATGATATCTTAAGAATGTTTCCTGAGCCAGGTAAGTGTTTGCATCATGTGCCGTAGACTTCAAACCTGAGTACAGCTACTTTGAAATCTGCCCTCACCATTGTCCAAAGTTGGAGAACCTAACAGTGTCTTGAGACCTGAACTCACTCTGTTGGTGCCTGTAGATTGAAAAAAACATTCCCCTGCTTTTGGTCCCAGTGACAAGATCAGTTGTAGCTGACCTAAAAGTACATAAAGGAATAGGATTCAGTTCAGCTAACCTGGGTTGCTAAGGGAAGCCCTGCATTTCTGGTGACCTGGCAGCATCTCTGGTAATCCACACAGGATAGAAAACTTGTTCATACAGGCTCAAGTTCAATAGGAAATCCATTGTTTAAAATTAAACCAGTACCAAGTACTAAAATGATACAGACTTAGGTCTAACTGTAAACATTCCTAGTTCTTGTTCCAGATGCCTGGTCATGAAAATAGACATGCATCTCCTCCTCCTGTGATTGCTGTCTTGCTGAGACATTATGGTAGCCAAAAAACCTAAAATTATGCTGAACAATGAGGCTTTTTCTTCACCATCCCATCTGTGAAGAATATAAGAACTGATTGTTGTGTTTATAAGCTTTATATAAGGCAACAATATTGATGAAGAATTAGGCAAACAAAACAACACTAAAGTAGGAAATCAAGTCTTAAAAAAAAGGAAAACTGTTGCAAGTGAATATCTGTTTTTAAGCAATTGTATTCTCAAAGGTAAGAATTGAGCAAAGAAATAATGGTTCAATCATAAGTTTTCTTAGCAAAACAAAGTAGGTTTACATTTCAGAAAGAAGTCGGACTAATGTGATCTGAGAGGGATTGGTGAGTAAAAAAAATCTATTGTAGTTCAAGGCCAGCCTGGTCTACAAGATCTAGTTCCAGGACAGGATCCAAAACTATAGAGAAACCCGGTGTCAAAAAACCATAAAAATAAAAAATCTATTGTTCCCCGTGTTGCATAGTTTTTAAAAATAAAGCAAAATCTGATACTACAGCAGGAAGATATTATCTGAAATATAATAAATAATATAAATATTATTATTAATATTATAAATATTAATATAAATAATTTGTTATAAAAAGAAATTTCATATAATGTACTTGGAAGTCCCCCAATCGTTTCTTGCCAACCTTGCCTCATATTAATTGCTTCCCAAAATGAATTAAATAGGTAATGAATAGCCTAAGTTACAAAATTTCAGATACTGTTTAAAACAAGTACCACACCTTATTTTATAGTCTTGGAAATTGTTAAAAAAGAAAGTCAGATACCTGAATGTAGGCATTTTGCAGATCACTTAGATTATTATCCTAAAAGACATAGAGTAAGCTAATATTGCAAATTAAAATGCTGTTTTGGAAAATAACAAATCAAATGTTTTCTAATATAACTTTACCATTGTGCTAAATGGAACTAGAGATTAGGTTTTCCCAAATGAGAAATTATCTTACAGCAGCTTTAGCTGAGTCTCATCACTGAGGATATCATTGAGGAATATTCTGTTTCTAGCCCACCTGTCTCATTCGCCTTTCTTCCTTTTTGCTCTATCTAGACAGAAGTTTCTGTTTGGCCCAGTCCTGCAGCCATTCAGTCCCAAAGAAACACAGAGAAGCTTATAACAATTATAAACTATTTGGTCTATTAGCTCTGGCTCATTAACTAGCTCTTCCAATTTAAATTAACCCATGTCTATGTTAGCTATGTGGCTTGGTACCTTTTCAATGAGGCATTCCCATCTTGCTTCCTCTGTGTCTAACTGGTGACTATATCTCTCTGCCTTTCCTCTCTCTAGAATTCTCTTAGTATGGTTGCTTTGCCTATGCTTCCTAGTGACTACTGGCCAATCAGCATTGTATAAAACCAGTGTGAGTGACAAATCTTTATAATGTACAAGAGCTTTATCCCACAGCTGCTGTAGGTGAAAAACTTTCCTCTACTGTAACATGAAGGCCAGCTTGTTGATTATAAATTGATTGACCCTTAACTCTGGCTACTTATTAGCTCTTATAACATATATTACCCCATTATCCTTATACATGCTAGCCACACGGCTCAGTACCTTTTTCAGCTGGGCAGGTTACATGCTGCCTCGTCGATGGTCTGCACAGGAATGGTGGAGGGAGCTTCCTGTTTTCCCAGACAATTCTCCCGCATCATTTCCCTCTCTTTTTTTTTTTAAACAAAGGAAAATATCCATAGTCCATTTGTTGGGAATGTGGGCGTAGTATTTCAGGCTACTTCCTGCTGGTTGGGGGCACTGATAATCTTATAGGGACCTAAAGAAAATTTAGAGGTATAATCAAGTCCTGACTGGAGTATCCTGTGAGTCTTGATCATCTCAGGCAGCAGTCTCGAATCTGTTCTGGAGGTAGAACTCTGTCATCTGGGCCATCTGTTCCTACCGGAGATTTCTCAGGTGGTCTTCCTTTATTGAACCCGATTTTTCTTAACTCAGAATGAATCCACAGCCTCTCATTTTCTGTGGAAACAAAAGCAAAATCTCTTCTCCAAAGTAACATACCTGTTGACTTCAGTTTTGAAGCCAACGTATTTTCAAAATGCCTATCTTGGGTTAGTTCAGCAACATTTATAAACAAAAGTCTTTTAGCAGCTGTTGCTCCTTCCTCAGCATTCAAACTATTCAAAGAGAGAATAATAGCATACAGTATCAAAATTCTCTGTTTATTTTCCATCTTTATGCAGCTTTATTTCAACCTCTATTTCTTTTATTTTTACTTTTAACTTTTGGCTTTTTGAGACAGGTTCTCTGTATATATCTTTGTCCTGGAATAACTCTGTAGACCAGGCTGTCCTTGAACTCACAGAGATTCCTCTGTGTCTGTCTCCCCAGTGCTGGGCTCAAAGGTGTATGCTACCACACCTTGAACTCACAGAGATCTGTCTGTCTCTGTTTCCCAGGCTTGGGATTAAAAGTGTGTGCTACCATCACACCCTATATCTCCCTTTCTTTCTTTTTATTTTTAATGACTTTAATCTTTTAGCCTACATATATTTTTAACACACTGTAAACCATTTAGAGGTTTTCCTTGTCTTTGAATATCTCTTTACTCTATATCTCTCTTTTTCTGATCACATGAGCCTTTAATTTACTAAGCAGTATAGGTAGGACTAAAACTGTGGCTTTGACAGCTAGATCCAGCCCATTCCTTAGCTTTCCAGCCTCATGGCAGAGGTGCCACTGGAGCCATTTTTCTTGACACAACTCTGTGACGCTTCAAGGTCCCTGCCAGCAGGCAAGCTTTAGCATTCTGTTCACAGACCACACTCAGTTGTACTGCCTGCCTAAAAGAGTCAGAGTTTGCCCTGGCAGGACAGCCCAGAAAGCTGGCATTTTAAAAGAGTGCAGCTTTTTTCCTGCTACGGCTGAAAACTCAAAAAGCATGCATTCAGCTTTTCATCAACACCGTTTAAGTGTTTCGTGGCAGGACCTCTTAAAAGAGCTGCAAGGTTTTGCAGCTAAAACTGAATCAGGAAGCCCTCTTAGATGAGAGCCTTGTTTGCCTCTAGCAAGCAGAACAGACCCGAGAAATTGCTGCTACCAAGAAGCCATGCTTTACTCTATTCTTTCCCAAGCTTTCTCAGGCTTTCTGTGGATTCAGTTATCCACGTGGGCGCCATCTGTAACAGGAGGGCTGGCTTGTTGGGGTATCTGTCCCGCCTAGTACCACACAGTCGGCAAGCCCAAAGAAAATCACTCACAAGACTTCATAAGATTATAAACTGATTGGCCCTTGGCTCTGGCTACTTATTAGCTTTTATAACATATATTACCCCATTATCCTTATCTATGTTAGCCACACGGCTCAGTACCTTTTTCAGCTGGGCAGGTTACAAGCTGTCTCTTCGGTGGTCTGCACAGGAATGGTGGAGGGAGCTTCCTGTTTTCCCAGAATACTCCCAGTCTCTTTGCTCCACCCCTACTTTCTGTCTGGCTTTCCCGCCTATACTGCCTGCCTGGCCAATCAGTGTTATTAAAATATGATTGACAGAATACAGACAATTCTCCCGCATCACTCTACCACACAGTATTTCCATCCAAGTGCATGGGGCCAAGAAGCAACTTATTAAATATTATCTCCTGTCAGAGTAGGTTATCTCTTCCCAATGATGTGAAATGAAGTTAAAAAACAGACCATAGGGATTATGTTAAACATAGTTCATAATGAAAGAAATTTATGCAATTTTGTACTATGTTTAGCATAGTTATATACTATAGTTTAGTTTTTATACATAGTTTCCATTTTTGATTGACACCACCTATGTCTCTTGCTTCATTGGATTTTTATGAGAAGAGAAAGAAACTCAATATAAACAAATAAATCTTAGAGAGGCTTCATCATGGAAGTTGGGGCCAGCTCTCCTGCTGCAGTGTTCAAGGCGAGGCTGGACCAGACATTTAAGAGAAGAGCTGGCTCAGCATAGTCCTCAGATTTCAACATGTTTGGTTCCTGTGACCTTCTGTGACAACACAGTCCATTGACATCATCACAAACCCCAGCTACAGCAAGACCATGAACACAGACCATGCCCTCACAGGCAGTTCCAGCCCAGACATCACATGACCCCAGTGGCAATGCCAGTCATTCACGGCAGCGTGGCTAGAGCATCAGCAAGACTCGTGGATACCACCATAGTCTCAGGTATCTGTCCAGAGTCTGGGCATTTGCACAGCCCTAATTGGAAATAGGAGCCATGAACATCAACCCAGATGCTGGCTGTTGCTGGGGCCTAAAAAAGTGTTTTAGAGAATTTCTTCACAATTCGTTATACAAATACCCAATAAGTCCCAGAAATGCACTTCTTGTTCATACTCAATTATGTCAAACTTTTGTAGATGAACATATTTCTGAGAATGGAAATAAAGTAAAGAATTATTGTGTCCAGAGGATTGTGCTAGAATGACTTAAGGTATAGCTTCTACATCACCCCTTCTTTGTTGGGGCTGGAAGCCATGAGCTCACCTTTTATCTTTCTAGGCAAGCAGCATTTTAACTTAAATTGTGTTCTTGACACTTTGTGTACAGAGGTTTACATATGCTACTGTCCAAAGTACAAAGGCGATCCTTTATCAAACTGATAGAAAGTCCAAAAACTATCCAATATCCCTTTGTTTCAACTTTGACCACAAAATTGAGAATTCCAACCCAACAACCCTAGAATAACATAAAGAAGTAAACACTAAATTAGCTGCCACTAAAACAGAATTACTGAGAGTAAAGATGCCAAGGGGTGCAATAACTTATGTCAGTAATTGAAGCACTCAGGAGTCAAAGGCAAGAGGATTATTCATTCTGAGCTGGAGAAAATCAAGTTCTGTAATTTCCAGGGAATCCTGGTACACAAAGTGAGATTATCTCTCAATGAATCCTATCTTAGAAAACAATTCGCAAGCAAAGTTAGCATGACCTATCTGAGTTGTTTGCTCCATCTCTAATTTGGTATTTATAAACAGAAGTTTATAAGTCATGCTTTGTGCAGTAATTCTATTTTTATTTTAGCAACATAATTTTATGAATCAATTAAAATATAATACACTTATGCTACTTTCAAATTAATATATGAATCAATGCATAATGTTATTTTCATGGATGATCATTTTTGTTAAGATTAAATCTCATTTTAAATGTGTCTGTGACATTAAAGTACTAAATAGGTCACTCTGCTACATTATAGTAAAATTATTCTGTTCCCCTTAGCACAGTGATAGGTTTTGAAAGTCAAGTACTGAATTACTATCTCAGGAAAGTTCCAAGGAGATAATCTCTCGAAAAGATTCAGTAACATTTAGGTCCGATACAGAACATGTGAGAGTCTAAAAAAAGAATTAATGTCAAACTGGCAGGTAAGCTCCCGAGACTCCTACCCAAGTCCTATTTTTAGTCATTTTAAGAAAGATAAAAGGCTGCTAAGATTAGATTCCTTCTTTTGGCAGTCCTCTCTCTTTGAATTATCCTAGATATCCCTGACCATTCTAAACTACACTGTAGGATTTTGCTCTTAGTGCAGTTTTTTTTGTAATGTAAATTAGGATTCACTGGTATAAAATGGGTATGTTAATTAATAAATGGGGAGGAAGACTTCCTCATTTTTATTTTCATCATAGATTTCTGTATCTTGAACCTTGTAATTATTATTCCATCATTTTAAATATATTTTAAAGACAAAAGGAAAACAAATAAAAGCAACTTACTTAAGTCACTGGGATGGAAATACGCTCATTTCCTCTCATGAGCTCTAGTTTCCTTAAGTGCAACCAAAATTTAATTAATAATTGAATTTTCTGTCTGTTGCTCTAAAATCTTACTTACAATAAGATAAGAAAAAGTAAATTTAAGAAAATCAATGAGACATAAATTAGAATCAGGTTTATAATAGGTAAATCCAGATGTCAAGAACTATGGTGATGAAGTGCACAACAAGTTTGAACCTGGAGAGACAGGAGTTTTTGTTGATGGCACTCTTAGTGGTCCGCCTAATCAACAGTTTCATTTCTCACAGAAATAGTTCTCTGTAACCAACCACTTGTCTACAAATTTACAGAGCCATTCCATCAACAAGCAGCCTCTGAGATTTAAGTTGTGCTCCACTGTATACAGAATAGCATAATTTACCTGAAGATAGGAAACATTTCACGTACTAATATCTACATAATTTCTCCTATTCAGTATGACTTTAAGTAAAGCCAAAGGCTGTGTGTGAAATTAATAGATACATTTATCATATCAGCACTGCTATTTTTAATATTACTTATTCTGATATTACTAATACGTTGAGGCAGATGGCAGGAAGGTCAAAAATCCTAAATAACTTAAACAACATTAAACTATAAAATAATGAGAGACTATTGAAAAAAAAGTCATATCCAAGTAGGAGAAGATATCATAGTATATTTTAATAGTAGCTATTGAAAGAGATGTACGTTAGGGATATAACTGAGTTTGTAAAGTACTTGCTTTGCTAGTGTGAGAATCTGAGCCCTGGTTCCAAGAGATTAGGATTAAAGCAAAATACAGTGGCTTATGTACTGTTGGGAAGGATTGGGGATTGGTTCGTACTTTACAATTCTGTGTGATTGAGGGAGAAAAAGTTACAACACTTTTCATTCTCATGCAAGAACACATATGTTCTTGTGCCTACCCATATAGTGGCTAGAATGGAAATATCAGATCATCAGAAATCTCATCAATAAATATTTCCAATATGATCCTCACATGTGAATTGTGTGTTCTAGCTATCATTCTTTTTTATTTTTGACAATTATTCAATTATTTATTTTTTCTCATACAGATCAGAGTTTCACCTCCCTCCCTGCCTCCTCTCCTCTCATCCCTTTCCCTCTTCTGCCTGATCCACTTCTCCTTTCTCTTCAAAAAAGGGTAGGCATCTCATGTATACCAGTCAGCTATGATATAACAAGATTTGAAAAGAGTAGTTATCTTCTCTCCCATTAAGCCTAGACTAGGCAACCCAGTAGGAGTAAAGGTTACCGAAAGCAAGTAAAAGAGTCAGAGACAGGTCCTGCTTCCACTTTTAAAAGTTCAACAAAGACAAAGCTACTCAACTATAACATCAGTCTTGGTCAGTCACATGGTAGCTCTGTGACTCACAATTAAGTCTCTGTGAGACCCTATAAGCCCAGGTTAGTTGCTTATGTGGATGTTTTAATGGTGTTCTTGGCCTCTCTTGCTGCATAATCCTTCTTCCCCTTCTGCTGCCGGATTCCTTGAAACCCACGAAATTATTGGTTTCTGTATCTGTTTCCATCAACTGTTGGGTGAAGCCTCTGATGACTATTGGGCTAGTCAATGATATATGAAGATAGTGGAATATTTTTTAGGAATGATTTCATTGATTTTTCTTTGCCCTTCATTCATAGTTGGTTTTATCTTAGGTCTCTGGGCTGTCTTGCCTCTGGGTCCTGACCCTACAGTCAGTAGCAGCAGTGGGCTCCGTCTTATGGTATGACTCTCAGATTGTACCACTCATTGGGTGGTCACTTCCATAATTTTTATACCACTTTTATCCCAGTATATCTTGTAGGAAGGGCAAATTTTGGGGATCTCAATACCGCCACTGGAAGCTTTGCCTGGTTACAGATGGCCAGTTCAGGTTCTGTATCTTCTACTGCTAACAGTTTGAGCTAGGGGTCAGACTCATAGATTTCTGGCAGTTTCTACTGTAGTAGGTTTTTAACTCATCCCAGAGATACCCTTATTCCATTTGTCTTTCTCAGTACTCTTTCCCTTCAAACTCCCAAAACTGATCCCTCTTGCTCCGTTCTGACCCACATTCCAGATCCTACCTCCTGTTCAACTTTGATGTCTTCACAGTGTGATTACTGTGCTCCCCACTTGAGCCTTCCTCTTTAGTTAGTTTCTCAAGGTCTGTGGATGGTAGCATGGTTTTCACTTACTTTTACAGGTAATATATACCTATAAGTGAGTATACTCCACGTTTGTCTTTCTCTCTCTGACTACCCTCTCAGGATAATTTTTTTCCCCGTTCCAAACTTTTGATGGCAAATTTTATGATGTCTTTGTTTTTAGCATTTAAATAATGCTCAATTATGAAAATGTACCACATTTTCTTTATTCTTTCTTCAGTTGATGGTCCATTTTCTGGCTATTTGAATAAAGATGATATGAACATGGTTGTTTAACTGGCTTTGTTGAATGAGTGAGCATCCTTTTCATATATGCCCAGGAATAATAGATCTGGATCTTGAGGTACGTTGATTCCCAATTTTTTGAGAAACTGTCATAATGATTTCCAAAGTTGGTGTACAAGTTTGCATTCGTACCAGCAATGGAGGAGTGATCCCTTTGGTCCACATTCTCTCCAGAATGAGCTGCCACTGTATCTTTGAATTTAACCATTTTGGCAGGTAAAAGAAGCATTTCCCTGATGGCTGATGTTATTGAACATTTAAGTTTTTCTTGGGCGTTTGAAATTCCTGTGTTGAGAATTTTCTATTTATATCTGTAACATATTTTTTAAAACTGGGTTTCTTTTGTTTATTGATGTCTAGTTTCTTGAGTTACATATTTTGGAAGCCAGCCCTCTGTCAGTTGTGGGGTTAGTAATGGTTTTTCCATTCTGTAAAAACAGCTACATGATTATCTCATTAGAAGGTAAAAAGCCTTTGGCAAAATCCAAAACCCCTTCATTATAAAAAGACTTAGAAAATTCATGAATACCAGGAATGTACCTAAACATAATAAAGGCAATGTGCAGCAAGCCAGTAGCCAACATCATATTAAGTGAAAAGAATCATAAAGCAATTCACAAAGCTGTCTACTCTCTTCATATCTATCCAATATAGTACTTGAAGTTTTAGCTAGAGAAATAAGAAAACTAAACACAATCAAGGTGAAATGAAGAAGTCAAAGTATCATTGTTTGTAGACAGTATATAAAAGCCATTTCCAAAACTCTACCAGGTAGAATAGTTGATAACCACCTTCAGTAAAAGGCTAGATAAAATATTAACTCAAATAATAAATCAGTAGCCCTCCTATAAACAATGATAAATGGCCTGAGAAAGAAATTAGGGAAGCAATAGCTTTCACAATAACTACAAATGATATAAAATATCTTGGTGAAGCTTGAACCAAGCAAGTGTAAGACCTTTCAATTCTTTGAAGAAAGTAATTGAAGAATGAATCAGAAGATGGAAAGATCTCCCATGCTCGTTACTTGGTAGGATTAACATTGTAAATGTAGATATCTTGCCAAAAGCAGTCTACAGAATCAATGCAATTCAAACACAATTCATTATAGAACTTGAAAGAACAATGCTCATCCTCATATATATATATATATATATATATATAAAACTAGGCTAGCTAAAACAATCCTTTACAATAAAAGAACTTGAGTAAGAATCACCATCTTTGATTTTAAGCTGTACTACAGAGATGTAGTAATAAAAACTACATAACATTGGCATAAAAACAGAGGTTGATCGATGAAACTAAATCAAAGACCCAGATGTAAACCCATACACCTATGAACGCCTGATTTTTGATAGAGAGGCTAGAAATTTATAATGGAAAAAGAAAGCATCTTCAACTGCATACTCTAACTGGATGTTAGCATACAAAAGAATGCAAATAGACCCATATTTATCACCCTGCACAAAACTTAAGTCCTAGTGGATCAAAGACTTCAAAATAAAACCACACATACTGTACCTGATAGAAGAGAAAGTGGGAAAAGCCTTGAACCCATTGGCACAAGAGACTACTTCCTGAACAGAACATTTTTACTGCAGGCACTAAAACTGAAAAATAAAAAGTGGGCCCTCATGAAAATGAAAACGTTTTTGTAAAGCAAAGGACACCATTTATCATTCTTTGTTTGATTTTTTTGTTTTTGTTTTTCATGATAGCGTTTCTCCATGTAGCCTTGGCTGTTCTGGAACTAACTCTGTAGACCAGGCTAGCCTCAAACTCACAGAGTTCCACCTGCCTCTGACTCCCGAGTGCTGGGATTAAGGGAGTGTGCCACCATTGCCTGAATAAATTTTATCATTCTTAATAGATAAAAGAGTAAATAATATGCATTTTCTTTCTTTCTTTCCTTCCTTCCTTCCTTCCTTCCTTCTTTCTATCTTTCCCTAAGGGAGATAACTGTACTGAAACGATCTCAATTGCCTCTACAAAAATAGAAGTTGAAATAATTTTAAAATTCTTACCACAAGACATAGATAGAGGAGCTGTGCTGCTGAGTTCTCAATGTTCCGATTGTCTACATTTTTGTACATCTGTGACTTTGTGCAATATTCCGCACTTTGCTGTAGAAAGGAGTGTCTTAGAGGATAGTAGAGAACTACAATTATCTCTGGCATGAGGGTAAGATTTAGATAACATTAGAAATTGTGGTGGTCTAGAGCAGTCAAAGCAGCTCATTTTCTGCTAAAAACCAATGGTCTCACTAACCATAGGTGGGTTGAGTATGTTTCTAGGATCACACAACACTTCCTCATGTTGAGGGAGGCTTTAAGTCCAATTAAAAACCAATTTGTTACTGGCAACATGTGATTACACTGCTGTACCATTAGAGCTATCTTGCCATACAGGTCGTTATTGTAGTTCATAGGTGTTGCAGCTTGGTAGAACTGTGAATTTCTTCCCTCCCTTGACAGCTTGCCTATTACTAACTTGTACTGTTGAAGTTAGGCCACAGAAACGAACCTTTCAGTTGAGATTTATCCCTAATCCTGTGAATCCTGTTTTCTAAATTGCTGTATTTTTAGCAAAAAGAGCTTACATTTAACCTTTGAGAGGCAGCCAAGGATAACAGTAATAGCCTATATTGCTTTCAGAGTCACATAGACCGCCTGACCAATTATGCAAAAGGAGTTTCTCATGCATAGCACTGGAAATTTAGTTTATCTTCCAGGTAGGGAACATTTTTTAACCAAAGTGCCATAATCTTGTTTAGGATAAATATTGATTATAATAAATTTAGGAGAATTGAAAATACTATGTTTACTTGAGGCCTTATCAAATATTTTTAGTTTAATTTGTCCCTGCTTCCTTTCCCTTCTATACTGATCTCCTTCTTCTCTCCCTAGTTAAAGGCTTCCTCCCTATTTTTATTTTCCCCATTATATCATCTGTAGTTTACCATTCCTCTTTCAAACCACATACTACCTAGGCACATACATCCAACTCTCCTTCACTTATTTAAATCCTATAAGAACAACTAAAATTATTTCTAAAATTTTAGCTCCTGGAAAATTGACCACACTCTAGTGCAAGACTACTTAGCTAAGAATGGGAGGGTAGTATAACACTCTCTAAATTTTGTTGAATTGGTTAAATGGTTAATTATATGTGTCACAAAATTATGATCATATTTACATAATTTTCCATTCAATAATTTAACATATAAAAACAAAGTCTGCCTCTGAGTAAATTTAATGACTTTTCAATATCTTTAAAAACAGTAATTGTACCATGTCAAGATTAATTATATAATGTGAGTAACCACTATGACATAAGATTGATATAATTTATTGTTATAATAATAACTCTAAGTGTATTAATACCATTACAATATAATGTTACCCATGAATATATTAATTATGATTTTGCTATTGTGCTTTATTTTCATTGTTTTTGTACATTCTTTATAATGAAGCATTTAAGGCTAAATAGAAACATACAATAAATTTTTAAATTTAAATTTATTTATATTCCAGCTCTGGTGGTCCAAGAGCTTGTACTGGCATGCTCTCTAGCCTGGGGATAGCTTGGAGATGAACTTCATGGCAAGAGTAGAGGCTCATTGAAGACCAGGGAGACAAACTGATGAAATGGCTCAGTGGGTTAAAGCAATTGCTGCAAAACCTGACAAATTGAGTTCAATCCCAGGAAAGCACAAGGTAGAGAGACCTGATTCCTGCAAAACATCTTCTGTCTTCAACTTATGTGTCTTGTCACATGTGTACAATGATACCCCCCCAACACACACACATACATAATTAAAAAATAAAGACTTGGGGAATCACCTAATGCAAGAACCTATAGATGCCAGGGAAATGATCTTTATCAAAGTACTCATGAAAACCAATCAGGACAATAAGAGATTATGTACAAAGGACAGCACCCCACCAAGACATATCAACCCTTAAGGAACACACTCAAACCATACTCAAATTACAGAAGTCAGTTTTCACAAAAGAATGTAGTATTTATTAGTGTTGTAAGTAAATATGTATATTTTCTTTCTCCTCATTATTACGATTCGAATATGAGGTTCAATGTTGTTACCTTTAAAATATAATCACAAACTTTTATTACTGCTATTTCAAGTCAAGACTTTAGGGATGTAACTCGAGTTAGAAAATATCAGGAATTGTTGGCCCCCATAATAGGGTCACCAATTTTATATCTAGGGAGAAATATTAAAGCTACTATACTCCTGCTTTCCTGATATGCGTTTTCTTTCATCAGGTTATAATGTGGTAAGATGTCCCTCACTTGAATGCAGAACAGAACCTGGTGTCAGGTCCTGAGACTTTCAAGTATTCAGAGCATGAAATAAAGAAGTTACTACTCAATACATAGCTCTTTTCTTTCAGATTTTTTGTTATAGCATTTGAAAGGATCAGAAAGCAACTGAATCTGAAGAGACATGAATGTATGAAAGCCCACTAAGTGACCACATGATGAATATTGGCACTTAACATAATTTTCATAAAGTTCTGAGTGCTAGAAAAATACATTCATTTTGTCTAGCTGTATTCTGAGCTATGTTATGGGTATTTGGAAGCTGGTACTGCTGTCCTCAAACCCACCAGAAGCCAAGAGGAAAGAACACACAGGCAAATGAAATGGAAATGAGTTTGAGTATCAGTTAGGAACCGCAGTGTACAAAAACTGGAAAAAAGAAGGGAAATTTCATGATTTTTCATAACTCCTTTTTAGTTACTGCCATCTAGAGGATGCCCTAGACATGTGTGGGTGGATTTTCATAGCATTTAAATTTCAGTCCCCTCCATAAACTTCGTGGTCACCCAGTTACTTGAGATTCATGAATAATTCTTCTATCTCTTGTCCTCAACCATGTATTAGTTACCTCTAAAATTTTACCTCTTAGGTAGGAGTTAATCTAGAACCTCGCAAGTTAAGATTTGAAAATCATACTTCATTTTAAATGAAAAGAATACTGTTTGAAGCCTCAATATTTGCTAGCATTGCTTGACAAAAGAGAGAATTCTTTAAAACACATAGGAATTTATTCATTATTGAAACATTTTTAGACATAAGTAGAAAACAATACCATAGCATCAAATAAATACCATAGTTCAAATAAATACCATACTAAAGTTGTTCAAAATTACAAGTTTATTAACTATGCAGCATAGTTTGTCGTTCAGTATCCCGTGGATATTTTATAATAAGTGTTAGACCATTCAGGACTGTGAACTCTCACACAAAAGGCTCACTGTTTTTTTAAATTAAGTTAGCCACATAGGAAAGACAAATGGTATAAAGAAAATGAAAAGAGAAAGGGAGCTATAGTACAAATGTCCATGTTTACACGTTTATCTGGGACATAAAATTAGTTTATTTCATTTTCTGTTTTCTCATTTGGATTTGCATATTAATTGTTTAATATCTGTATCTGTTTAATGAATTATTTGATTTCTGTTATTGTACAAACTTATTCCCATATACTTTTAGGAGAATGAAAAGAATAGGAAGCCAAGATATATTGAGTACATTGCTATTACTGTGATGTTATAGATGCAATAATACTAAATTTATAAAACACCCTAATGGAAAATTTATTACATGGACAAGGTCTGTAGACCTAATAAATATTAATCAGTTTCTATAATGACAAGGATACATATCAGGAATTTACGACAGTCATATCTACTGTTGACTATTAAGAAATTAACATGAATAATCTTATTATAAGCTTCTTCAATGAAGTTTCATTGAAAAACGACACTGTACAATCCTCATCTATGAAAAAGAAAACACATGACACCGTTATCAAACTCAGGCAACTAAAGAGATTACTTTAGTGTGAAATGTATGATTTTATAAAGTTTTCCACATATTCAAAATTGTTTCTGTGTTTAAAACTCTGCTTCATCTTTAAATCCCCCTTTCTCTGTTAAGAAATAAAATTCAATAAAAACATATTTTATCTTTTAAATGCATTACTAAATGGTTTATTACTTTCTCAATTATTTTGTGACTGCAGTAGTTTCAATAGCAATCAATAGCATAGTCAGATATTGATTGCATCTTTTATATGTTGCTTCCGAATAAATATGACCATTGATTTTAGAGACTCATGGATGTGAAGTCTGATCTCCACTGCAACAATCTCTTAAGTCAGCATTGAAGGAAGAAACTGTGTCAAATTACATATGGACTAGTTTGAAGAGAATCTACCAATACAAGACTAGGGCAACTGAAAATACAGCTAAAACCTGGTTCTATATAGTACTGTAGCCTACAGAATGGAAAAAGAGGTCTGTGAAACCACACAGAGAAATATCAATGTGTTAATAACAGTTAATATGGTTGACATGAAGATGTATTGTGAGAAAGACGAATGTTGAGC
The DNA here is from genome assembly GCF_982192425.1 of Myodes glareolus. Lineage (NCBI taxonomy): Eukaryota > Metazoa > Chordata > Mammalia > Rodentia > Cricetidae > Myodes > Myodes glareolus. Next base: position 69,546,320 of record NC_142037.1, on the reverse strand, counting down.
TGAGATTTAACTGTTGCAGATTGCTTACCTCACATGCTTAAAGCTATGTAATTTATTTCCAGTACCATATAAAGCTCCATGTAATGATACACTTCTTTAATCCCAGCAACAGAAAAAAAGGCTCCAGTCTTATCCTCTGCTCTATATTGAGATTGAGGCTAGCATGAATGCTGGGAAGAAAGAGAGAGAAAGAGAGAGAGAGAGAGAGAGAGAGAGAGAGAGAGAGAGAGGAAAGAGAATCCTGGAAAAAACAATCAGGAAATGGAGAAGGAAGGAGAATGAAAAAATACTCATTACTATTTATTCTAATATAGTACAATATAAATTAAAGGAATACTAAGAAATAATGAAGTTAAGAAATCACTGTGCTTTTAAATGAAGAGTAAAAATAGCAAATTTATAAAATAATCATCAATGAGTGATAAAATATGTAGATTAAGAATGAATGATGATAATATTAATTATATAGTTACTAAGTATATGCCTATATACTACAGAGGAAAAATTAATAATATAATCAAAATGTAAATGTTGGTCAATAAACATTTTGATTTTCTTCGATTTAGAAAGATGTATAAACATTTACAAAGCCATTTACCAAGCTATGTTCCATTTTATTATGGTATAGTAGTGTCTAATTATTTAGTAAAGCAGAGATGAGAAAACAATAACACATTTCTGTCAAATAGAATTACTTGACAAAGTTCTCATTAAATTCATTTTCAGATATTGCAGTATTTGAATAGTTTCTATCGATTATGATGTTTACTAGTATGTACAAGATAATGAATTAATACTTGCTTTAACAGTTGTCATTTACTGAATTACTGAACAATTAAATTACACTTATATATTGTATCTATGTTATGACTCATCATAACCCATGTTTTATTTCAACTTTTACATGATAAAGGAAATGATAGACAAGTTCCATGTTTAGTATAAAAATGACCAAACTGCAATCAGAAGGTATTTTTGAAGAAAATGTTGTGTACTACGTTAAGTGCGGGACTTGGTACAAATTTCTGCACTTAGCAAACATTGCACCATTAAGTGTTAGACAGATGTCTACAGTATTAGCACGAGCCCTCATCAGTTACATCTTCATTTTTTTGAGTAAAATGTTTGCTTTTCTCTTTCTTGAATCTACATATTATATACTATTCCCATTACCTGGCTTGATATGGTTATTTTTTCTGAGACTATAACTGATAGCTTATTATGAACTCTTTCTTAACACAGTCACTTCTTGGAGAAATAGGTGTAGAAAGATCTATAAATGCCTAGTCTGTTATATTTTAATTCAAGTTCATTTCACATTCTCCACCAAAGGTTATATCTTCTACACATATTTTTTCCTAATGTAAATAACTAGGAAACTACTGGCAGTTTGGGGGGCTCAGCTGGTAAAGAATTTGAGCACAAGCATAAGGACCCAGTTCCAACCTCATGTAGTGAGGCATGCTTGTGTGCATCTCTAACAGGAAATCAGAGGCTGTGAGATCTTTCATATATGATACCTGAAAACCGAAGACCAACAAGCTAGACAGTTGGTGAATCTGACTTTATGGAGAGAGTCTCTCTAAAAAGGTAAGTGGAAGAAAGCCAGCATAACCTCTGTTCTCGGGACACACATGCATATGAACACTCCAACACATATATATTATACAAATCTATATTACATATACTCCACAAAAATGTTTTTGAAAATGAAATTCAAAAATAAAACTACCTAATTAAAGAAAACTGTAATTGTTTATATGAACTTGTCCCCTTTGGGCTCAGATATCTGAGTACTTGGTTTTAAATCAGTCACACTGGCGGTGTTGGGAGGTATGAGTCAGTGGAAGAAATTTGTTACTTCTGTCAAACTATGAAATTTCAATGTCAGACAACATTTCCAATTAGCACTGTCGGCTTTCTGCTAAAGGCTCAAGACTTCAATTCTCTGCGATCACAATTGCCCTGCTTTCCTACTGCTGTACTTCCTAGTTGTGACAAACACATTTTCCTTTGAAATAGAAGACAATGCAAAGTTCCCCTTCTTTAAGTTCCCTTGGTCATGTGCTTTCTCACAGTAGTAAAAAAATAAGTTCTTTTTTAATTTATTTATTAAATAAATAAAACTGTAAATAAACATTCAATAATTGTGGGAGTTTGAATGAAAATGAACCCCACAGACTCATAGAGAGTGGCAATGTTAGGATATGTGTCCTTGCTGGAGGAAGTGTGTCACAAAAGGTAGGCTTTGAGGTTTCAAGAGCTTAATTCAGGCCTAGGCTCTCTTTTTTCTTGCTATCTGCTGATCCAAAATGTAGAACTCTCAGGTACTTCTCCAGGACCGTGTCTGACTGTTGACTGCCAGGATTACCACAGTGATGATAAAAGACTAATGATCTAACCAGTTAGCTATCTCCAATTCAGTGTTTTCCTTGATTAGAGCTGTATGGTCACGGTGTCCCTTCACAGCAAGAGGACACTGACTAAGACATCAACTGTAAAAAACAGCTAATCCATTTATAGTTTCAGGATCATTTTTAAATTAGCCATTGTGCCTTAAAGTGGAATAATTTTACAGAAATTAATTTCCTGATTCATGAAATATATCATGCAGAAGCAAAAATTATTTAATATATATTTCCAGTAACAATTTAGAGTAGAATATTAATATAAAAAGAAATTATCTAATCTTACAAACTTTGTATCGATTCGCAATCCATATTCACTTCGGCACTAAAATAACTTTTCTCTTTGAATGAGATATATAGCTTGGAATCCTGACAAATATGCTGAAATATGTCCATTATTACCATGTACCAACTATTAGATAGTTATATCTAGCAAGTCGTTCTCACACTAAAGAGGCAAAACTGTGCTCAAATATCTCTTTAAAATGTGCTTCAATATCTACTGATAATCACTGGTTTTCTTCTAAATGTGCAGGATGTTGGGTGAACCAAAAGAGTCCAATGATTGTGACTACAGATTTTGACTTGCTCATATACCTTTTCTTCTAACTGTTGTCATAAACCAGACACTTCATTGCACTGATAGTGTTCAAATGAGAGAGAAGAAATATTTAAGAAGTTCATAAGCCTTTGCTTGTATCTAATTTGCTTGTCTTTACTGATCAAAGGAAATCAAAAAAGCTAAATTCACAATAGTTATCATCAGAACACACCCTCATCACACACACAGAGTTGAATGAAAAATTGATTTGTGTGTTCTATGACAAAATCATAATCTTGACTCCTTTAATTGCATATTGCTAAGAAACTAAGTTAGAATTTAAAAAAATGCTAAAATTAGATATTTTGTTTGAACCTTTGTTTGAGATTTGAACAGGCTTCTGTTGTGTTTATAATACTAAAATTTTAAATTGCCTAGCATCATGTGTTCATGAAAATGCCATCATTCTACATATGCAAAGAGTTTCTGTAGTTTTACTAAATGGGACAAGAAGTTAATCGTCTCATCCTGTTCATCACATGAACATTCCAAGATAACACAGGGAACAACGAAGGGCAAAGATGACTAAAACAGAAACAAAAGAAATGAAAAAAAAACCAAACCAGTTATAGCATTTAAAGGGAAATACTAGATTCTGAAAATCTACCTTACAGATGAGCAATTACTAAAGAATATTGTTGTCTATAGCTATATATTTTCTTAATGTAGAAAGGTTCTCTTTACATCTTTTTAAGAATTTTAAGCATATTCTAACAGTTAAATATGTTATTTTTTGGCATTATCCCCAGATAAGCCTCCTTACCTGTTTTTTCACCCATAATACTAAGTGTCTAAATGTCAAATCAGGTAAATATAACTTACTTTCAGGTAACAATAATAAAGACTTATATATGGAGCCTCTAAAAATGTTAATTACTCAAAGAAATATTCATGTTTCCTAATTATCAAACAAATAAACAAACAAACTGACAAATAATAAATATATGGTGTGCTAATAAGGAATCCAGAGTGAAACAGTCTTTATGGTTTTATCCAATATTAGGCTCACACAAAAGCATTTATCTTGATTCCTCAACTTCTCCTCTTCAATTTTTTAAACTAATTACATCAGTAATTCTGATCCAAAATAATACCTTTGGACAAATGGTGAGAAATCACAGACCTAGTAAATGGAATTGAAATGTTTGTCTGTGTTAAATGGAAGCTTTCTATTGTTCTAAACTACAAATCAAATGCACCGAATAAATTTGTTCACTAGCATCAGTAAGAATTCAAATGCTGTTCTGTAACTTTTTTGTTATCACCCATTATCGTCAGCCCATTTATTTTTATTCCTCTCCTCTGCCCTTTTAGCAGTAATGTAGCCCAGCATTCCTAGAACTCTGGGAAAGCTTTTCAACAGCGCTCCATAATGTTCTGCTTTGTTTACATGACTTTCAGAGTAATTTCAAGCACTTCTTTTTGCACATTTCTACCCAAGGTACTTTTTACAACTGCAAAAGATAATAAGGCTATAGAGATGCACTGTTCTGAATAGAAATGGTTTCTAGGCTCAGAGAATTATGCACTGTAGCCTAAGTATCTCTATTGTGTATATATATATATATATATATATATATATATATATATATATATACCCATGGTTATTTGTTAAGTTTCTAAGGACACTGCTATTCTGTTTGTGTATAGTTGTTTTCTATTGCATATCAGTAAAACAGTGGTAATAAAATTAGTATTGATATTAATATGAGAGACGCTGGTGAATCATGTAATGAGTAGCTTAAGTTTTATCATAAACTGAATTTATGTGTAAAGAGAATGTTTAAAAGAATACACTATGGATGAAGATATTATTATAGGATTACTGTGACAACAGTTATATTATAAACACAAGTAGTTACTGTTCTAATGAGGAAGGCAATTGGGAGTGTTCACAGTACTTATACAAGAGAGAGGCTGGACTGAATGTAGAAAATTGTTTAGCCAGAGGGTATCCATTTGGGCAAACAAATGTGATAAAGTTGCTGTTTAAAAGAAAAAAAAGGGAAAATAGAAAAATAATGTGAGGTATTTCTGTGAAATGTGAGTGGTGGAAATTTCTAATTTAGATTTAATGAGGCCTGTGTCTGCATATTCTAAAAATGATTAACAAATATGAAAATGATCATTATAAGTTCTATATTCTTGATTTTACAACCCAAACAACAACTGACCAAATGGCCACATTAAATCAACTCTTCATCAATAGTGTGCAAGTAAGTATATTTAATGACTTCAAAAACTTTAGTTAATTCTATCTAATGAATGAACATCAAGGAAGCAGAGCTTGGAAGGTAAAAGGAAACAAAACTGCCTATTAATTAAAGCTTAATTTATATCTCTGTTTAAAGGTGCACATGCTCTGTTTAAAAGTGTATGCCATTTGCAATACACTTACACATTTCCCATGTAAGTCATTAGGAACAAATAATAACTAATTGTTGTACCAGTACCTTTAGAGCAAAGAAAAAGAACAAAAATACCTATAGCAATTCAAGCATACTGTATTTTCTCATTAATGCTTTTAAAATATAAAAATAAGTGAAAGGAAATAAAATGCAATAATACACATGTAAATGAAGAAAATGAATTATTTTTGATTTCATGCAAGTTTATTGTCTTATGCTTTGCTGCCTGCCAAACAGGAAAGCATCATAACTAATTTTGCTGTCAAAGCCAGTGACAATTTTATTGGTCTCATTGATCCTTCCACTTGTATTGCTTAAAGAGACTTAGACCTAGGAAAGAGGTTAACATCATTAAAAAGGGTTCTATTTTAGTACAAAATGTTATCACTTCTACAGCATTAACAACAGAATTGAAACAACAAAATGTAAACCATATCATATTAATCTTGATGAAGATTTAGAGAGAAAATACTAATAAGTCACGATTTAGGGGCTAACATATCTGTCTTAGGGTTCTGTTGCTGTGAAGACACACTATGACCATAGCAACTCTTATAAAGGCAAACCACTAAATGGGGCTGGCTTACACTTCAGAGTTTTGCCTTGTCATCATGGCAAGAAGCATGATGCTGTAGAAGAAACTGGGAGTTCTACATCTGCATCAGAAAACAGCAGGAAGATCCAGAAACCCATGGTCTGAATTGAACACTAGAATCCTCAAAGCCCACCCACATTGGCACACTTCCTCAACAAGGTCATATATACTGGAACAAAACCACATATACTAATAATGCCACTCTCTGCTGACCAAGCATTCTAATCTATGGTGGACCATCCTTATTCACACCAACACAAGATCTTTTAAGAAAAATGTTTGTATAAAGGACTAGAGGTTACATGATGATCAGCTGATATAAACAATTAAATTCCAAGTGATATTTTAAAATGCAATATTAACTACAATCAACTTCATACTGAAAATTAAAAATATTCAATGATACTTTCTGAAACTTGTATAAGAAATGCAGCTGCACTGGTTTCGATGATGAAAGATAATGTGTATCTTTCAATGGATATCTTTTAAGTATTCTCTCTTTCTCTCTTCACTGCTATATTTCTATCCAATTATAATTATTTATGTTTCATTAACTTAGACTTTGCTTTATTTCAATTGTTCTGTACTTGCCCAACTGGAAGTCTGCCTTGATAGCAATAATGAGTAGTATATGCTGACTATGAGTTAATAGTATGTGACTAATTAAACATTTTATATTATTGGCACACTTATTTGCTAATCAAGTATTGTGTGTACTCATTATAAAAATGCAAATCTCTTAATATGTCTACATTCTATTAGTTTAGAGGTGAATATGGTTTTTTCCAGTAGAACCTCCTTATGCCTTTTTCAAATCGAATCTGATTTTAAAAAATTACTGTGTGGTTTTCAAATTATTTGGGGTGCTCCTTTTTTATATAAAATTGTGATTACTTATTTGTCTAGGTATTTAGATCTATTCAGTGCTTGAAGTTGGGAATTTGATAAGCCATTATTTCTAACAATTTGATTTATTTTCCAAATCATGATAGAATTTCACTACATTTGCTTGTGATCTTACCATCTCAAAACAGCATGGGCAGCTCAGGGCATTTTTCCTGATAGCAATTTTTATTTTTTTTTTACCAAACTTTGTCAAAGATCAACGTCACTGTTCTTAATATGAAAGTACTTCACATTCTTTCTTATTGCTCTTGTTTGTAATCATTTGAAAAACATGTAACCCATCTTTTCTAACCAACATATCCACTATTTGCTTTGTCTGAGAAAGCATCATTCTGTACTTCATCAATGTTTGCGTTCAAACTGTCCTGACTTCACTTCATGCACACACGTTCCTTTATTGTTTTACTCTTGCTTCTGTTTCGTTATCATTGTGATTGCTATTTCACCCGTTCGTTTTTGTAAATGAAAAACAAAGAATTTTCACTCCCTTCACAATGTCTGCACTGTATGTAGGTATCTATGCTCTGTGTAATAATTTAAATTTGGTCAAACATTAAAACTTTTAAATGCTCAACTAAATGAGATATTTATCAATGTCTATCTTGGAATAGCCATTTGAACAGTAAAATAAACAGAGACCCTTCACCATTGATTATTCTTTCTGTTTCTATATATTCTAAACAAATCTATTAAGTTGTTGGTATAAATGCTATCATGTAATCTCAGTGGGTTACACTATTCAACAGCTAGATATTTTAAAATAATTGCACTGTTCCAAAGTGCTGAAAGATTTCTAAGAGGAGTATTTTCATGATTGCACATGTGACATTTAGATCACTTCCAGTATCTTATGAGGATAATTAAGCCCCTGGGCTTAAGACTCTTTATTAAAAGTCACAAGAATATGTTACTTGACATTTTTCCACATGCACATAAACCATCTGAATGCAAATTTACTCTAAAAAGAAAAGATTTGAAAGCTGATATCATCACTGGAAATATTTCTATCAACGTACACTATTGAGGAAAAGCATATAAAGCTAGTTATGAACTTATACCTCTTGCTACACTGCACACCCTGAGTTGTTTTAAGTTTAAGCCACTGAAACTCAGTATGTGTGATCTTAGTACATACTTCATACCAGAGCAGTGTAATCATCTTTTAATTTATAGTTACTCCCACCAGGGAGTATTTTGTTTCTCTTACTTTTTGTTCATTTTTCTCTCTGTGCGACTTTCAAAGCCTCTGAAAAAGGCTTTTTTTATAAGTTATGTTATGACTCATTTGACACTCAAAGATGACAAGTTGTGAAATGTCCTAAGGCAATTTTCTGTCTTTTAAAGTCTTGCTTTTTATAAATACTCATGAATTTCAATATAGAAATATAAATGCATTTCATAATGAATTTGTTGCCTGGCTAAGAATTTTACATTCTGCTATCTTAAAGTCCACCAACACTAATTGTGCTTTGCTTTCAGAGCCCTTCACTGACTCTACATCACATTAGGACCAACTGTGACTCATACACAAGCACATATAGACTCTAATTGGAGTATTTTCATTTTATATTAGTTCATTTTTCTTGTAATATATATATATATATATAAAGTCAATTTTTAATAATATTTACAGTTGAATTAATAGAAAACCAAACATGTAAGAAAATGTGTAGGCTCATAATGCTAAGCTGCTTTTTTCATTGAAGGAGAATTTTTTAATCAATAATCAAATGATTTGTCAGTTTGAGAAACAAAAGAAAATGTATGTGACACCACTGAAATAAAAATTAGCATTTCAGTAATCTTTAGTAACAGCAAAAGCATAGAAACAATAAAGCATGATGAATCTGTACAGTGACTGAAATATAAATTATATTAATTTATTTATTTTTAGCAACTGTTTTCACAGTACTTTAACATACATAATGGAACATAGGACTTGGGTCTATATAGTAAAAAAAATCATCTCATCTCTTCTTACTTTAGATGAGTGATGAACAACAAAGATGCATATCAACCTGACTACTACTATGAATGATGTCTGGGCAAAGATCCTAATGATCCCACTGAGGCTATTATATGGGCTAAGGCTTCAAGAAAATCAAAAAGTGACCATATAGATATTAGGTAGAAGAATGTTTCAAGAATTAATTAAAATTATAGTTTTTAGTAGATAAATTGAATAGATTTCTAGTAACATTAAAAAGTCTAGTAGTTCAGACTGGAGAAAGGCCTGGGGACTAAAAGCAGTTGTTGCTCCTGCAGAAACTTGAATGTCCTTTCTCACATCAGGCAGACAACAACTGCTTGCAACTCTACCTTTAGGGTATCTCATAACTTCTTTTGACCTCTGTCAAAATATGGATATGCCAACACAAATAATATGCATAAATACACACACAAATAAATATGATTATGTAAATAAAAATAGATAAATTCAATGTTTTGTGTGAAAAGTTATTTGGTGAAAATAACTAAAAATGGTGGGAGAATAAGAGTGAGGGGGAAAAGAGAGAGAGAGAGAAAGAGAGAGAGAGAGAGAGAGACAGAGCATTTCTTAATGTAATATGGCAAAAGTGTTACCTAACTTTCAGTTAGGCAGGTTTGAGTCTTCATCTTTTTGGAATTGAATAGCCATTAGAAATAGAGATTTCTCAAATGCTTCCAATTCATATTCCTGATTCAAATTATCAAGGATTAGAAAGTAGGGTTCAATTCTCATACTGAGGAAGGTATCGTTTCATGGACTTTTCGTACCTTTCTCTTTTGATTGGCATCTCCATGTAGTCTATGATCAGGAACCCATACCAAAAGAATAGCACTTACTTGACAACCAGGGCTCCACTAAGTGCAAAAGAGGAAGATTATAGGTCTTCTGGCTTAAGAAACTGCTTGTGTTCCTGCTGCTATTCTCTTTAATTTAAAGATAGGTTCTAGGCAGTCATTATGAACTGGTGCCTAGAATGATGGAGACAGCAAGAAACGCAGTCAGTGCCGTGAAATACAGTCATCTTGGCATAGGTCTTAGAGTCACACAGGCTCTCTGTCACCACCTTCTTCGACAGAAAAACACTTAGAAGCATTCTTGTGCTAGGACTCAAGGATTGCTTTTCTATGGTTAAATGCACGTGAGTCTTCAGTTTCCACATGTGACCAAGAGGACACAAATTTAAGGGATTCATTTAGCAAACCGTAGGATATGTCAAGAGGTTACTTCATAAAAACGGCCGGGTGGTGGTGGCACAAGCCTTTGTTCCCAGCCCTCCAGAGGCAGAAAGGGGTGGCTCTTTTTGAGTTTGATGCCAACCTAGTCTACAGAAGCTATTTACATGATAGTTAGGACGGTTACACAGAGAAATCCTGTCTTGAAAAACTAAAGTGGAGGGATTGCTTCATACAAATTCTTAGAAAAGGAACAAAGAAAAATGATTAATACCCTTTTCTCATTGCTTTCATTTTCCATTCTCTAAAATCAAGTGTATATCATGCACTCATCAGCAACAACATCATGTTTTACAGGGTGTTTTTAAAGAGCTATCTTCTGCTAAAACTGAACCGCTGTCAGCATTCTGCAGAGTATCATGGGTGCTCAGTTTTGCGGCATAATAGATTCAATAATACTTAACTTTAGAGATAGCATGCTTTTAACCTGTGAAATTTGTTCATGCATTCACAAGTGCTAAATTTCAATATTTCCATATGCTGACACTTATTTCCAAGCGTAAAAGACTATCCCAGCTCTCTGAAATAACACTTCACCCTTGGTAGATGCATGGACTTTGTTGTCAGGCAATTTGATGATTAAATAAGCATAGTGAGTCTTTGTAACAACCCGCTGTGATCTTCTGAGGTCAAAGAAAAGTAACACAAATGCATTTTCTTCCTGGTAGGCTCAAATAAAAGCAATTTGGTATCTGGAGTTCCCTACTAGAGAATACCACTGGGTAATCCACAGAAGGAAGGGAACCTACAGGGCTATGCCCACTGAAAAGGTGAAGTTCTCAGTGGGACTGGCTATTTTCTGTAAAAGTCAGGTGGGGAATTATATTGTTTCCCTGGCCTAATGCGAAAAAAAAAAATGACAGCAACTGGTAACTGACAGAGACATCTGACTTTTATCATAAAATAGATTTGCTAGTAGAAATATTTCAGTAAAATCATTTTTTCCTCAGAATAAAAAAATGGTTTCTTAAAATCATAATTATTCTCAAAAATATTATGCTATATTAGCATAATTAGGAAGAAATTTAAATTTACCTGTACTACTCTTATAATGAAGAAAAAAGCATGAAGTGTCTCACACATAAGGAATGACTAGGGGAAAACCACAACATGATGGTCAACTCAAGAGACAGAAGTTTGAAGAAGTCTGATTTTGAGGCCAGCCTGATCTGTGTAGCTAGCTTTAGACTAGCTGGAACTTTATAATAAGACTCTGCATTAATGAATGAATGAATGACTAAATAAATGAGTAAATAGGTAAATAAAACAAGGGATTGATGATGTCAAAATATTTGATTTTTATATGACAAAAATAAAGGATATATATATATATATATATATATATAATATATATATATATATTTCATGTTTTGGGGTCTGAAAGATAAAAATATAATCTAATAACATTCTGTTCTAGGCGGGCGGTGGTGGTGCATGCTTTTAATCCCAGCACTTGGGAGGCAGAGGCAGGTGGATCTCTGTGAGTTCAAGGCCAGCCTGGTCTACAAGAGCTAGTTCCAGGACAGGCTCCCAAGCTACAGAGAAACCCTATCTTGAAAAACAAAACAACAAACAAACAAACAAACAAAAACCCCCAAACATTCTGTTCTAAATAGAATACGTTTCTAACACATATCCTGTGAACCATATTTTGTTTTGTATTTTTGTTGTTGTTTGTTTGTTTTGGGACATGGTCTCTAGCGGTCCTGTTTAGTGTGGAACACAGTGTGTAGTCCAAGTTGGCCTGAAACTCACACAAATGCCCTGCCTTTACAGTGTTTGATTAAAAGCATATTCCACCAACCCAGTCCTCCAAGCTGTACATTTGACTTCCTCCAGTTGGATTATTTTTTATTCATAAAAGAAGCATAGACAGTATTGGGAGAAATGTAACTTTTCTTTACTTCTACTGCATAGTGAAAATAAATTGAGGAGTATGATACCTAAACCATTAGCTATGGTAACTATGAATCCTGAATGAAAACAATATTTTACCATGCTTTCATTCTATCTTAGTGATAGGTGAACAGTTACTATCTGCCTAATATAGTAGGAAATACTGGGGGAAAATATTTTAATAAGGTACACAGAAGCTTTCCAGAAAGACGCTTATTTTTGTGTTCAGGTATGGTGCGGGAGAATTGTCTGTATTCTGTCAATCGTGTTTTAAATAAACGCTGATTGGCCAGGCAGGAGGTGTAGGTGGGAAAACCAGACAGGAGGTGGAAATGATGCAAGGAGAGCAGAAGAATTCTGGGGAGGAGGAAGTTAATTACTCCTACTCCTGCCCAGACCACCGAAGCAGCAGGATGTAAGCTGAAAAAAGTACTGAGCCACATGGCTAAAATAGATCAGAAAAATGGGTTAATCAAGATGTGAGAGTTAGCCAGTAAGAAGCCTGGCCTAATGGGCCAATCAGCATTATAACTTACAGAGATTTCAGTGTGATTTTTCTCTGGGACTAAACAGCTGGGGGTACTGGGCAGGATAGAAAAACACAAACAAACAGGTTCCACTCATGTTACACAGGTCTGTCTGCTAACCCATAAATATTCATTTATTTCACATCTGAGAAAAAGATAAATATTGTGATAAAAATAGCTTTTAATAAAGGCCAACGAGAAAGAAGTTGGATTTAAGCAAGACGGACACGGCAGGAATTTTTGGAAAATAGAACATTGGAGACCAATAATGATTTTGTGGCAAAGAACATTTCAGAAATAGATGCAGAGATTGTGAATGGTAAAATTATAGAAGCAGGGAAATAAATGAAGGCATGTATCTTGAGGTAGATGAATCATATATTGTTTACTACCTATGGGCCTATATAAAGAAATATTTAATAAATAATGATAAAGTGTTTAAGTCACATGACAGAGCTTTGTGACCAGTATTTTTCATTCAATTACAGAATATATAATTTTTTACACTGAATATCTTTCAGTACTATATATTCTTTAATTATGTGCTTCATATTTTTAATATTCCTGATAACTCAAATGCTATCTTCACACCATGTTATACTATTTAAATTTTGTTTTACTTTCAATGTTTTATGCTGTATGGTTCTTAAAATGAAGCACAGCTATGTTCTTTAGTTACAGTCTTAGATAAGGAAGCACTTAAAAATCTGTACTTATGTATGGACAGTATGTATCCAAGTAATTTTTCTGTGATTATTCTAAATATAATGTGCAAACCCACAGTATTTTCCTTAGGAAATACTATCTGTAGTATGCCTATCTAACAAAAATTAAGCAAGTTTATCACCTTTGAAGATCATCATTGTACTTTCTATAATGGCAAATATTGAAAAAAATGACGAAAGTTACCCTTCAAACTTTATCAATTATATTATCCAAAGTAACATTGAATCATGTTCTGTAAGTTCTAAGAGAGTAGACTGTCTGATTAGTAATTTTTGCACAATGAAAAATAAATTTCAATCACACAAAGTTAAATTATTTTGTATAAAATGATGTCTCATGTTTTCCATTATAAAATACAATAAAATGTAATATAACAAATATTGATTTTTGCAAACATAGTGATGAATATGAACAGAAATAAACACTGGTGTAAAGCTGAAGTAGAGCAGCAGTAGTGGAGGTGAGAACTGCTGGGTATCAGGAAAATAGTACCCAGATCTAGGAAGAAGTCAGTTCCTAACAAAGCAATTTCTGACAGCTCTCAGCTACACTATTCTGCTGAGCTGCACCCTATTTCGGGTTTGTGGCATATCCTGAGACCACCTAAGATTGATTTTTAGTGTCATTTTTTTCATGTTTTACTTAAGTCACAAAGTCAAAAACATTTCTGCAAAGTAGATTACTCTTTCTTGTTTTACTGTGTGCTTTATTTCTGTTACAAAGCATCAGCCTTGGTTGCCTAGAGCCAAGAGAAGACTCGCATTTATAAAAACGTCGCTCATGACCAAACTTTCTGTTGACTAAAATATTCATTGCTCCACAAAACTCAGACATTAATTGATAAGCCAATTTAATACACTTAAATGTGGCCCATACAAAGGTACTCTGACCTCTTTGTACTCCTTTAAACTATCCACCAATCTTTAATACAGCTCTCTTTTGAAACATATGTGTACATACATGTGTGAAAATGTCTGTGACAACTTTGTTGGGCATACATTGTAATGTAGTTATTTAAAATATGCCTATTGGTAATGAAAACAAACAAATTGTTAAAGCATACAGTTTCAGCCTTGATCTTAAGTGTTCTTAATCTTTTTGAATTTGGCGTTTGTTTTATATTGCTTATTTGTTGATGGTTTAAAAAACAGTTCTTGTGTCCAACACTGACCTTAGGTTTGGAATGTAGCTGAAAATTGTGTTGAACTGATTCTACCATTTCATATTATCTGGCAGACTTTTCCACAATAAATTTCAAAGACAGTTCCACCTATATTGGCAGTTTGTCATACACTTTCTTCTGTGTCCTTCAGAAAGTCTGTAGACTCCTTCATGAAGAAGGAACCCTGAAGTACAGTCTCACCTTCAGCCAAGTTCTGCAGTCATTACTCTGTGGGTCCTGCATGTCCAGTTTATTCAGTATAGCATCAAGAAGTCCAGGCAAGAGCAGTTTCTTGCCCAAATGGCTAACAAATGCCATAAGGAGCCTCTTCAGTGTCCGTCATCGTCATGAATTAGAGTAGTGCTCCCAAGAGCAGATGTGTCTCATATCATGAAAAGTCTTAAATTGGTAAAATATCTTAAATGCCATACTCTGAAAATCCCTAAAAGATTTAAAGATTACCTATCTAACTGAAATATCTCTCTATATATATATGGAAATCTAACTAACACAACTACAAGCTTGATTATCATAGATGATTATTAACCTATATTTCTTAATTATACATTACATTTTAAATGAGCTATACCAACAGCATACCTTAATTAAGAAAAGAAATATACAAATAACAAAATTTA
Organism: Myodes glareolus; assembly: GCF_982192425.1. NCBI lineage: Eukaryota > Metazoa > Chordata > Mammalia > Rodentia > Cricetidae > Myodes > Myodes glareolus. Next base: position 69,531,231 of record NC_142037.1, on the reverse strand, counting down.
TATGATATTTGTATCAATAAACCAAGGTCCATATCAATGCAAAGTATTCATCTGTATATTATGTCCCCCTTTAAAAGTAAACAAACATTTATAAACAATATTTGGGCATATGGGCATAATTTCCAAACTGCTTCTTGCTTTTTGTGAGGCAAAGTAATTCAGAGGGGGTGTTCATGGCAAACTTTCATGTGACTTTGGTCCATCAAAACACTTTCATCTGGAAAAAATCCATAGGTTTTCATCTTCTGTGGAAACAAAAGCAGAACCACTTTTTCAATGCAACATATCATTACCCATATTTTGAAGTCCGGACACCTTTAAGAAATATTTATTGATTTATCTTAGCAGCCTGTACAATAAAATGTCCCTCTGTATTTAGCTCCTTCACTGTCAAAAAATCAAAGAAACCACAATAATATACATAATCCAGACTCTGTGTATATCCCATCATTACATAGCTTATTTTTATTCACTCCTTCTAATTTATGGCTGTCTGAAGTCTGACTCTTTAAAGACTGTTTTATGATTATTTTTTAAAAATAAAAGGAAGGAGATGCAGAATTTCCATCTGGATGTTGTGAATACCATTGGTTAATAAAGAAGCTGTATTGGCCAGTGGCTTAGAAGAATAGGGATAGGTAGGGAAATCTAATCTGAATGTTGAGAGAAAGAAGGTAGAGTCAGAGAAAAGCCATGTAGCCCCACGAGACAGATGCCAGAGCTTTAGCCAGAAAGCCACAGCCTCACGGTGATACACAGATTAATGTAGATGGGTTAATTTAATATAGGAGTTAGCCAGAAATATGCTTAAGCTATTGGCCAAACAGTATTGCAAATAATACGGAATCGGGCGGGGCAGAAATCTCTTATAAACCCACTCGACACTCTTTCTTGTCTGCTTACACCTTCCTATTTTCCTAAGTATCATTCAAAATTTTCATTATTAAAGAATTAAAATTCGTTTCTGCTTATTTAGAAAAGTAATTGGTTCTAAGCCTAGCTAATTAGGGAAAGCAGTAATATTGGCTATATTCATCCATTTTTCCAGAAAACATTATAGTTTTGTTTGTGGATAAATAATACTTCATTTTGAGTGGACCTTTCCTATTACTTCATTAGTAGAAGTAAAACTAGGCTGATTCCAGATTTGGCTGCTACAAAGAGTGACATTAGAAACATAGGTGTTTACATAAATCTGTCATATGCTGACCTTGATTTTTAATTTTCAGTGTGGTTTGACTGAGTTACATTCCCGCCAACTATGTTTTCTTTTGCTTGATTATACGCATTCTGATTGGGATGTTATCACACTTCATTATAGTTTTGATTTTTATTTCACTTATGACTGAGTATGCTGGACATGGTTCATTTATTGATTGATCTTTTGAATTTATTTGAAAACTCCTTTTTAAGGGACTTTTCTCAATTTTTGACTATATTATTTTTATGTTTTTAGTTTTTGAGTTCTTTGTTTTGGGAATGAATCTTTTACTGTTGTGGGCAGAGACTGATACTCATCCAGTCTGCTTTGCTACACAAAAGCAATTTAAATTAATGCAACACAATTTGTCTTCTTCTTAAGGTATTGAATTAATCTCTTGTGAATTTTACATCAGTTTCCCCATACATGTTCATTGTACACAAATACATGATGCACTAAAACAATGAAAATGCTACCATAAAATAGTATCAACAATAAAAAATAACTAATATTTTTCTTCTCTCAAAATGTTTAAAAATTATAGTCCTTTTCTCCCTTCATTTCTCCACAAAAGCTTCCTTTATACGGTCTGCATAAAGATTCTTGCCAAGCATGGCAATATGACAGTTGGGTTTGTACACATTACCATAATATATTCAAGTAGATGCCTTATAAATATATAAATCCATCACTTTTGGTGAATTAATCTGTCACTGTAAGGGTAAATTTTTAACAGTCTCTGTCATCATTCCCTTTAAACTTTTACCTTTCTAAAATATTTATCCAAAAGAAACTTTACAGTTATAAGGAAGTCACAAATTATTACACATTACTGAAAATTCAGTTAGTAACACACTTTAGTAAACATTGGACTGATAGTTTAGTTCATATTTTTCCATATGTAGAATTTAATAAATTATTTCAGAGAAAACTGGATTTGGTTCTGAATAAGAAATCTTGACATGAAATAAAAAATTGTCACACATTAGAATAAAGCAAGAGTTGTATTTAAAACAAATAAAAGCATTGTGTTTGATTTAAGACAACATATTTAATTTGGTAAGCTTATCATTGGTACCTAGTCATCCTTCCTTACAATATAACATGGAATTATATCTTATAAGTGATCTAGGACTAATGCATGCAGTGAAGGCTTCTAGTGTCTGATATTCCTAAAACACTGCAGAAAATAATTACTTTTTTGGAATTTTAATATATATTAAATATATATTGTATGCATATATATAATATTCTTTTCTTACACCTTGTCTGCTAACATCTGCTCATATTTTACTTTCAAAACCCTCACCAGACCTAAAATTTCCATTTAAAGTATCTAATAATTAAAAAAAACAGAAATTTTAGTTGTGGTTCACTTAAAATGAAAAGTGAACTCCAAGGTTTAATGTTATTTATTTAACTATATGTCTATATTTTCCATGGAATATAGGCTAGTAAAGAATGAATTGGAAAACAGTATGAATTTTTGAATACAAAATGGTGATTTCATGCCCTTCACAAATCTGTGCTTACCAAATAAGCAGAATGGACAATAGCATTAAATATATTTGATTACAATAAGTAACACAGCCTAGGGTGATGTCTTAGTATGCAGAAGTGTTTGCTATTTTAGCATGAGAACTTTAGCATAAATTCCTGTGCCTAAGTAATAGACCAGGTGTGGCTGACAGCTTCTATAACCTCATTATTGGTGAATAAAACAGGTGTATCCTGGGAATGCACTGGCCAGCCATCCTAGCACAAAAGAAAAGCCATAGACTAATAAAAAGGACATCCAAAGGCAAGCAGGCTAAGGCAGGAGCCATAAAGAATATACCTAGGGGCTCCAGTCTCTGCATGTTTGTATCCAACCTGTCATTAACAAAAAGCACATGCACACTACATACAACCCCCTACACACCCGATGTGATATTAACTATCTGAGAAATATATGCATTCATATAGAAAAGAAAAGTCTCAAGTTTTCCTTATTTTCATTGGTGTAAGCATACAAGTTTTATTCAAAATGGTGTTCAATAGTAAGTAACACAATTTGGTTTTGATTACTCTAGAATCCACACTAATGCATTAGAAATCGTTTTATATTAACCTATGATCCCATTGTTACCATTACTCTCCTCCAAATAATTAGGCTTATTTGCTGGAAGATCTCCAATGTTACTTTTGGTTAATTAATGTAAATTAAAATAAATAAATGTAAATCCTCTTGTGAATATCCAACCATATTTTCAAATTAGAGCCTTAATTAAAATGTTATGGTTGAATAATTGCCATCATTAAATTCCCTATAGTGTTCCATAATTATTTTGAAGCTATGATATTTGCTTCTGGACTTCAAATACTCCCCATGTGTCTACTTCAATGTAAGAAAATATTGAGAACACCATGCTGCTCCCTAGTCTTCAGTTACCATATTGGGTCCATATTCACTTACTCTTTTTGTATTCCTGTACCAGGTACCAACATTTCCAACAGTAGAGTCATTTTTATTTTAAAACAGCATGATATTGGCATAAAACAGGTATCTTTTTATGAATCAAATTGAGAACTCCAATATTAATCCACACACCCATGACCACCTGATTTTTTGATAAAGAATCCAAAACTGTACAATGGAAAAAACTTCAATAAATGGTGCTGGCATAACTGAATATAAATAAATAGAAGATTGCAAGTACATCCATATTTCACCAGACACAAAATTCAAGTCCTAGATCCAGAAATATCACTCTTGGGAATATACCCAAGAGATGCGCAATCATACAACAAAAGCATTTGTTCAACTATGTTCATGGCAGCATTATTTGTAATAGCCAGAACCTGGAAACAACCTAGATGCCCCTCAATGGAAGAATGGATAAAGAAAGTGTGGAATATATACGCATTAGAGTACTACTCAGTGGTAAAAATCAAGTTCTATTTTTGTAGAGAAAATTGAGATCTTTTCAGTAGGGAAAAAAGAAAGAAAGAAAGAAAGAAAAATGAAAGAAAGAAAGGAAGAAAGAAAGAAAGGAAGAAAAAAGAAAGAAAGAAAGGTACTCTTTTATCTATTAGGAGTGATAATTTATTGAGGCAATGGTGGCACATGCCTTTAATCCCAGCACTAGGGAGGCAGAGGCATGTTGGTTTACTATCCAATTATAAAATAACCTCAGAGTCACAAACCCCAGAGACAAATTGTTATTTCAAAATGTTAATAGCATGATAGTACAACATTTAAAAAAATTGAAAATTAATATAATGGATACCTCCCAAAGGAAAAAAGAAGGAATGAAGAAAAAATATAGAAAGAAAGGAAGGAAGACAGAAAAGAGAGAGGGATAGAGGGAGGGAGGAAGGAGGGAATGAAAGGAGAAAAAAGGACAGGAGTGAGAAAAGATCAAAGGAATGAGGTACAAAACAAGGGAGGAATTAACCCATCCATCACCTCCAAGTAAGAAAAGTCCCCCTTAAGGGATACATTCCTGCACAATCAGCCACAGGTCAAACTAACTATCCTTGTGTGCCCAGAAAGTCATCATTGAGTGCAGCAGATAACAAGGGTTGGAAGGGAAAACAGGCAGAAGAAACGATCTGAAGAATTTCTGGAGTGAGCAGATATATAACTACTGTAGATCGTGTAGATGGGTATAGAAGTACAATGTTAAGAATCACTTGTTTGCCAAGAAATGTGACCTGGAAGAATGTGAGAGGAATGCAAGTGAAAACACATTTCAGAATACTTAACGACACACTGAGAATATTTCTTTTGGGTTCACTTGGTAAAAAGCTGTCACCAGAATAAGATTGCTGTCGAAAACTCTTTGGAATTGTGCTAAGATGACATAAAGTAATTGAAAACTCATAATGTCTCAAATACTATTAGTAACATATTTGCTTTCTTATAGGCTCATTAAATTCAGGAAAACACACTCTTCAAGTTAATTGAATTCAAATATTTGAATGAATCCTAAGTATGTTGAATAGGCTCATTCAATTTTTTCTTGTTTGCATCCTCCCAACTCTCAGCAGCACAGAGTTCATGTTTTTGCATGTGCACCTGCATGTGTGGAAAGTAGAAAATGAGCAGCGCTGTGGTCCTGAGCAGATAGAAAGTCATTCCGTGTGATATAAAAGATTGTATAGTGATATAAAATTCTGGGTCCACCTTTCAAGAAAATAACTATGTTCTTAAAATAATGGAATTGGCACCAAAGAAAATGTTAAAGGATACTAAGGAGATTGCAAGTTTTCAAATGTATATGAAATTATCACTATCTCTCAATGCTAGTAAAAAAATTTTAGGCTATTCAGAAGTTGTTATTTTTAAAAATAGAAAATCTAATTTTGTTTTTATGGTTCCATTTCCAGTTTCAACGCATTTTAATAGAGATGATCTTATCAGAGATTATAAAATTTCATCTTGCAAATTTGGTTTTATGTTCTTGAATCTACATATATTTGCTAAGCTTATATAAAAATATTTTAATGGGTGTAGATAAAGTTAATGATCTTGTTCATTCTAGACATTTTTTTTCTACTCTTAAACTACACTTCCACTAGATCTAGTATTTATTTTGAGATGATTTTTGTTTCTTGATTCCTTTGAACCTGTTCATCTTCTCTCCTTGATTTGAACATGTGCTTAGAATGTGTGTTTGCCTACACATTCTCTCTCTATATATATATATCAGGATTATGCTGATACATCTGTATGTGTGTTTTGTGAGTTCTGTGTATATATGTTATGTTCTCCATAAGTAAATAAATGTATGCATGTGAAGTATGAAAAGTATTTTTGTAACAATTTAAACATTGGAAAATAAAATGCATGAACGTGTTTCTGGTTCATTAAAATGTTTGTATTTTATATATGTAAGAATTTGTATGTAAATCTATGTGTTCATTGATGTATAAACATTTATATGTCATAATATGTATTGCATGCTGTATATTTATTAATAGTGTGTTGGGTTTCTTTCTAATTGTACATTTCAGCATGATTCTATACATAATAGCATTTTAGAAATTATACTTCTAAATTTTCTGTATTGGTAACTTCCTTCCAATCAATAGTTAACATTTGGGAGTGGATGAGAAGTCACCTTCTTTGAGAAAGATAACTGCTTTTCAAAAGAAATTGCTCTTTTTAAACTTTTTGAAGATAAAAATCATATTTTCTGCATTCTTATCCAAAACCAAATTCAGTTAAAGTAAAGAATTTCTTCTTCATTCATTTAGAATCCTCTTTTGTGTTTTTCAGGAGAATGTTTTCTTGAAACACTTGCCTTTGCCTTTCTACTTAGTAGGTGTTTTGTCTGATACAGAGGATATCACTGGAAGCTGGATTCTTTTTAGTGGATCAGTGAATACCACCATGCACGGAATTCACTGGTGTTAGCAGAGCTTCATTTCTAAACATCACTGCAATCTCCCTGTAGATCTTTCATATGACAATACTATCAAGCTGTTAGTTTTCACTTCATTTTATGTAGATATTGCTAGCAAAATAATATTTGTCAAGTTTATCCCAGTCATCAACAATAAATAATTAGACAACATTCTAATTCTTCTGGTATGATAAAGAACCCAAACACACTCTTAGAAAACCAAAACAAAAGTAAAAATTAAACCAGGAGGTACTGGAACACTCCTTTAATCCCAGCACTCAGGGGGCAGAGGCAAGTGAGTCTCTGTGAGTTAAGGCCAGTCTGGTCTACAAAAACTAGTTCCAGGCCAGGCTCCAAAGTGACACAGAAACACCATCGCTAAACAAACAAACAAACAAACAAACAAACAGATATTTCAAAGTAAATCAAATCAGTGTGTTGAAGAGTAAACGCAGTCTCATGTTCTTTGAAACATCTTTCACAGTGAGCAAGAAATGAAAATTAGTGTACCTAAATTGACTAAAAGAAAAAGAAATTGTGATAGTTATGAAGGCCAGAATATTATTTCATATAAAAGGGATCAGATATTTTCACTTACTATAACATAGAAATTATAAAAAGTCATTAAATTACATGAAATAAGACAGGTATAAAAAGCCACATATAGTCGTGTGTGTGTGAATGTGTGTGTGTGATTGTGTGTATTCCAAAAAGCATTCATCTCATGCAAGTAAAAAGGAAGTGTGGTGGTTACAGGAGCTGGTTACTGAAACAGAAGACAGGAGTGGTAAAATATTGATCAATTGTATTCAGTTATTTTTGAAAAGAACACAGAGTTCTTCTGTGCAAGCAGCTTAAAGTGAAAAACAATGCATCAGGAGCTATATATCTTACAAAGCTCTGTGGACTAGAATTTAAAAGACGTTTTTATAAATATTTGAAAAATAGTAACACTGAATCTGATTTGATTTACATATTACAAAAATATATACCTGTATTAAAAATTCATGTGTAAAATTTAGATATGTGAAGCCTTATGTGTAGTGAGTCATGAGTGTAATTACAGGTATCTGAAATGCTATTTTCATGGGAAGATTGACAAACACAGAATTTATTAATTCAGACTGAAACATATTACCACCTCATATCTAAGAAATGCAAATGTATAATATGAAAAATGAATGTCAGGGACTAAATAGACACATTTTGCTACATTAGGGAGTTTAGGATACTGGTCTAAAATGCAATGATCAACGTTCATTTTGTGTCTACATGAACTGAATTGGTCTTCAGTTATGCTATGAGGTATACAGTTTTCAATTTCTGTGCTTCTCTATAGCACAGTTCCTTGTATCATTTCTACAGCTTGATCATGAAATAAAATGATTGTTAAAGAAGATTTTTGATGCATGTATATTAACATTTGGTCTTTTACAGAAGTGTAAATATTCTTCCAAGCTATATCAGCAGTAAAACTAATTAATCAGTCATATCAGGGACAATATTTGAAGATACTTTTGTTTGTCATACCAAAGCTACTCCTGGTTTCTAGAGAGGCAAGGTCAGAAAGTCTAGAATTTTAAAAATTCTAAAATTAAATTCTAAATTTAAAAATTCTAAAATTTTAAAAATTCTTGTAGACAAGAATATCTAAATATCCAAAGCTGAGAAAGTCTGATACATATTGGCTCAATAATGAAAAAACAAAAGGAGAAGGAAGAGAAAGTGTAGGAAACTTCAGCAGAGGAAAAAGGAGCAAGTGGGAGAATGTATGAAGACAGATACATAGAGACAATTTGGTAAAGCAATTACAGCATTCAGATCAGTTAATTTTTTTTTCTGTGACAGGCTTTCTGTGTGTCGTTTTGGAGTTTGTCCTGGAACTAACTCTTTAAGACCAGGCTGGTCTCGAATTCGCAGATATCCAACTATCTCTGCCTCCCGAGTGCTGAGATTTAAGGCATGCACCATCACTACCCAACTAAAATTTTCTTTTTAACATCTGTATATTAAAGATATTCTTTGAAATAGTAGTAACCAAAAATAGTTACTTCACAACATTTAGTTTAATGAAATTGCTTAATAAAAGTGCCTTTCATGCATTTTCACATTGATTTAAGATATGTAAAAATACGTATATATTCAGATGCATGTATCAAGAAAAATGTCATTAAGAAATTCAACCTTGTGTTATTTATATTTGGTAATGGACTTTTTAAGCTTTGTTTGATGGGGTTGTCAGTAAAACTTTGAATCCACTAGGTAATTTTTTTCAATATTTATTCCACAACGATACTGTTAAAACAAAAAAGAAATGACAACAGCAATCTTATGGGGTCAATCATGGTGAAATAAATTGTTCTAAATCTATTTCAGTCTTTGCAAAATTTGCCCCTTTTCATGAAAAAAAAGTTAAATACTTAAGATTGAAGAAGTATTCAAGCATTAGCCCATATCAAACAAATAGCCTAAACCCAACCTGGAAAAAAAGGGAGGAGACAGAAATAATTTAACTTCATTATGTAACTGTCACAATACTGTATAACTGCCTCATAATAATTTAAGATAATAAATTAGAAGCTGCAATCTAGTTTGAAAATAAAGTTTCTGGGATATTCCCTGAGATATAGAGGGAAAGATATAAATGATCTATTTATGGCTCAACACTTAACCGTACATTTATTCTCAAACATGACCGCAGAAAAGTGACATACAGGCAGGAAATGGTCGTGACCAGAATTGGAGAGAAATAAGATGGGAAGAAAGACAGTGATTGTAATGCAAGACATAAACACATAAAATTATCAATAAACAAAATTTATTTTAAAATATATAAATTGAAATACATTCTTTAAAATGATATTTCCAATTTACTTTTTTTCTAATAGTGCTATATTACTTGAGACACACTAGTGGTGGAACATAAAAACAGAAAATGCATTTCTAATCAGAGTTATTTGCCTATCTTTATTGCCAGTGGCTTATTTTAATATCTATTTAAATTCCACAAAATTATCTTGGAAAATACAGAATCACAATGTATATGAATGACGCTTTTGAGTATGGCCAGGAAAGTAGGTAATCTAATTTCAGTTTTCCACTTCTTCCTCTGCTCCTCCAAATCTAATACCTCAGTCTTATTTCCAGAACTGTACCATACCTCCTCCAGGAGTCTTCCTTGTCCCCTGCCTTATATTCAAGTGGGTCAAACAGATCTTTCCTTCTGAACTTCCTTCACTACATCCATTTCTTTTACCAGCCCACAGCTCCAGCAGGCTCTTGCTGTGGGAGCTCCTTCAGCAAATAGAGCCTTTCAGATACCAGCCCAGTTGGACCTGGTCTCATACTACAAAGGCAGCTGTAAAGCATGTGCTCACTCCCTTGCTCCTGGCTCTCGCTTCCGGCCGCTAGACTCTGTTGCCATTCCCCATGTTTGCAAATGAGTGTGGTCTCGGACAGTGATCTGTGAGTCTCCCCTAAATAAATAGCCCTTTATTATACACAATTCTGAACTAGTGTGAGATTATTTTGTATCTTCAGCCATAATATGGTGCCAAAATATAAGGACCAGTCCACACTTTTTATGATTGGCCTGCCAGGCATGTGGCACTTTGGGTACTGATTGTCCCACCCTCAGCTCTAGCCAGCCCTCAGATGCAGCAGGCTGCTGCTCGGTGCTTGCTGGCTCTGGACCCACAAGCTGCCTCTCAGTGCATTACACACCAGCCCACACACTGCTGCCTGTGATCCCTTGGTGCACACAGTCTGAAACTCGCACTGACGGAAAACTTTGGGTTTTTTCTTTATCCTGGGACCCAACTCTCTGAACTGTTTGATCAACTTAATAACTACTTTTAATTTGTTAAACAAAGCATATTTTTCAGTACCTAAGTAGAAACGTATACTGTTCACTGCTGCTAGCATCTTCTGGCCACATGGCTACATCTGCCACAGCAGCTGGCTAACAAGGATTATTACACCTACTCCAATTCATGGTAATTTACTTACTAAAGGTAAGATCTGAAAAACTACATAAAATGACTGATAAATTCAATACTTATTTTTGCTTATACTATGGAAAGTATTCTGCAAGGTTTACATGATTTTCCTTCTACAACCCTTTATTTGATTTTAGGAATTAGCTTTGTTTTTTTAATTTTATCTCATTAAAAATGGTTCAATACTATGGAAAGAGATAGCATTAATTTGACAAAATTATTTGAAAGAATTTGTTCTGTTGAATTTAACTATCAGAATCTGTTGAAAAGTTATGATATGTCTAGGGATGAAACATTATCTTTACTGGACAAGTGTCATACATTGTAATCCTCAGTGAGGACATTAGAACAGAACACTGGACAGGATATTCACACTTTTAAAAAGGCAGTAGTAAAAAGAATTGAAAAGATTGAGGAATTTAATTAAAATTGATGAGCAAAAACAAAAGGTACAAGGACAGGATTTAGCCTCATCAGTACATGCCAGACCCCGGGATGACTTACACAGTTTCAACTGCATATCCAGAAATTTCCTCAGAAATAATATCTGGCACAAAGTACCCTAAGACAGTCAAAGAATATTAATGGGAACCAATATATATGAGTGATCAAAAAGAAATAAAACATGCAATAGTTTCTTTCTTTTATTTATTTTATTTTATTTAATTTTTGGTTTTTCATGATAGGGTTTCTCTGAAACTTTGGAGCCTGTCCTGGAACTAACTCTTTAGACCAGGCTGACCTGAAATTCAAAGAGATCCATCTGCCCCTACCTCCTAAGTGCTGGGATTAAAGGCATGCACCACCACCATCCAGCTTAGGCAGTAGTTTCTTATGGTCTAGCTATATTCACCATTTATCAGGGAAATGGTGAAAACATGGGTTTCAAGCACTAAGGCAACCCTATACGATTGGCTTCAATTAGTCTCAGCAGTCTTAGAAAATTGACTTCAGCTGTTTTGCATGTGTTATTGAAGAGAAGAGGTAAAAGTTATAGAGCATTAGGGGAAAGCAAAAGGATTTGAGACTTACCAAGATCAAATTCTTGGCGAGGGTCATTATTCTGATCATTAGGAAGAGGCTTGCTATGATGAACGGACCTTGTCCCTGTCTACCACAGTAGCTTTAAATGTTTGGGACAGAATTCAGGACCTAAGAAAGAAGATTCATACATTAGGGTTAAACCAGGCCAGAGAGAACCCTTTACTGACTTCTTACAAAGATTAACTAAGGCTGTACAATTAGAAGTGATAGACCCTTATGCTTGATGTATACAAATTGAATCCTTGGCTTTTGAAAATGCCACCTAGAATGTAAAAAGATCCTTGTGCCTTTAAAGGTTAGATTAGCAACCGTAGATGAATGAGTCTTGAATACAATAAATATTGAAACATTAGACTATAGTACTGACACTTGGGTAGGACAAGACTAGGATCCCAAAAAGCCAGTACATTCAGTAGAGACAAATCCCAGTGCCATTATCATTGGCCTCTTAGTCTGACCCAATTGTCGGCCACATTAAGATGATCCAGTTTGATCCCATGCTCATTCAGTCCCAGTCCAGCTGGTTTTGGTGAACTCCCAATATATCAGACACACTGTCTCAGTGGGTGGACCAACCCCTTATGGTCCTGACTTTCTTGCTCATATTATCCCTCCTGCTCTTCAACTGGATCTTGGGAGCTCAGTCCAGTGCTCCAATGTGGGTCTCTGTCTCTATCTCCATCTCTTGCCTAACAAAGGTTCTATGGTGATATTCAAGATAGTCATCAGTCTGACTATGGGACAAGGACAGTTCAAGTACCCTCTCCTCCACTGCCCAGGGTTCTAGCTTGGGACATCCCTGTGGACACCTGGGAACTCCTCTAGATCCAAGCCTCTTGCCAATGCTAAAATGGCTCCCTTAATTAAGATATCTTCTTCCCTGCTCCCATATCATTCCTTCCTCCCTCTCAACCACCCCACTCCCCCAAGCTCTCCCCAACCCTCCCCTTCTCCCTTCTCTCTCCCCCTCTCCTCTCCTCTCCTCTCCTCTCACCCCACCCCCATCCCCATGCTCCATCCCCATGCTCTCAACTTTTGCCTGGCAATTATGTCTACTTCCAGTGTCCAGGAGGTTCTACATATGTTTTTCCTTGGGTTCACCTTATTACTTAGCGTTTCTAGGATCACAAACTATAGACTCAATGTCCTTTGTTTATGGCTAGAATCAACTAATGAGTGAGTACATACCATATTCATAGAAGCAGCTATGGCTATCCTAACATCTAACAAAATTGATTTCAAACTAAAATCAATCAGAAGAGATTTAGAGGGACACTTTATACTCATAACAGGAACGATTCATCAAGATGAAGTTTCAATCCTAAATATCTATGCCCCTAATATAAAAGCACCCACATATATAAAAGAAACATTACTGGAACTCAAATCACACATCAAACCCCACACACTAATAGTAGGAGATTTCAACACTCTTCTCTCACCAATAGACAGGGCAATCAGACAGAAACTTAACAGAGAAATGAGAGAACTAACATATGTAATGAATCAAATGGACTTAACAGGCATCTATAGAACATTCCACCCAAACAGGAAAGAATATACCTTCTTCTCAGCATCTTACGGAACCTTCCTGAAAATTGATCACATATTTGGTAACAAAACAAACATCCGCAGATCCAAAAAAAATTGGAGTAACCACCTGTGTCTTAACAGATTACCATGGAGTAAAGTTAGAATTTAACAACAATTCCACCCCCAGAAAGCCTACAAACTCATGGAAACTTAACAGTCAACTAATGAACCACCCCTGTGCCAAGGAAGAAATAAAGAAAGAAATTAAAGTCTTCCTTGAATTGAACGATAATGACTTTCAAAGTTTGTTAGGAGACATTTCCATTCATGACTGATTGTTAGGATTACACTTGATCTACTAGTTTATTTAAACAAAACCTTAGATGGTGACAAAGACCTAAATAGTCCCAGGAAATTAACAGCTGAATTGGAAAAAAAAATTGATGGTTCTTGAAGAGAAATCACAGGAGGCATAGATAGATAGAGTGAATCCAAATCTTAATTGTATTTTAGTCACAAAGCCTTCTTGAATTTCACCTACAGGAATATTAATGCAGAGGGAAGATACTTTCTTAGAATGGATTTTTTACCCCATAAACCAAGGAAAAATTTTAAAACTTACGTAGAAAAAGTCTGTGAATTAATTATAAGACAACAATTGAGACTTCGTCAACTAGCAGGTATAGACTCATAGAGATTGTACTGCCTTTTAATGTTGATGAAATTAAAAAAATATGAAAAGGCAATTAACCATTGCAAAGAGCTTGTGATAATTTTTAGGAGAAATTAATAGTAATTAATCCAAAGTTGATAGACTCCACCTTATAAAGAGAACTACTTGGGTTCGTCGCCAAATTGTACATGACGCACCAATAACATCAGCCTGTACATTTTATACTGATGAAAATAAATCAGGAAAGGCATGTGACAAATCAGAAGAATTAAGTAAGTTGGAACAAAGCCCTTATAATTCTGTCTAAGAGGCAGATTTATATACGATTCTCATGGTACTAAGGGATTTTAAAGAACCTCTCAATGTAGTTACTGATTCACGATATGCAGAAAGAGTTGTCTAGAGTCTACCAAGGCCAGATGGACCATGACTGAACGAGCATGTGATCCAACCAGATTCTCTGAATGTGGCCGGATTTTCTGAATGTGGCTGGCCTGCAGTCTTTCCGAGAAGCCATTGACAATGACACTGGGACTGGTTTCCTCTGCATATACTGGATTTTTGGGATCCAGTCTGTTTGGATGCTCACCTTCCTGGACCTGGAGTGAGGGGGAGGAACTTGGACTTCCCACAGGGCAGGAGACCCTGACTTCCCTAGGGGACAAAGAGGGAGGAGGAGAGGGAGGGGGGGAGTGGGAGGGCGTTGGGAGGAGGGGCATAAATGGAAACTTTTTATAATTTAATAAAATTACAAAAAAAAAAGAAATTGCTGAATTTATACCACATAATACAGAATTGACTTCATAATTCATACAGTTTCAAGATATAATCAGAAATATGCTTTGTCCTGTATACATAATACATATCTGATCCCATATGGGTCTGCCAGGTCCTCTATCACAAGGTAATGTAGAAATTGATCGATTGTTGATTGGAAGTGTGTTGAAGATCTCAGAATTTCAGAATTTTGTGTCAGAAGCACATCATGCTAACAGCAAAGGTTCTAAGAGAGTTTTCTATTACATGGCAACAGCTAAGGAGATTATAAAGAGATGTTTACTTGCTCACTCTATAACAAAACACCATTACCTGCTGGGAATAGCCCAAAGGGTACTCAAAGAATGAGATCTAGCACATAGATATAGATGTGTTCTACTTTACAGAATTTTGAAAATTAAAATATGTACACCACAGCGTTGATATTTAGTATTCAATGTGCAATTGCCTTAAGTTCAGAAAAGTCTGATTAAGTAATCACATATTTACTAGAAGTTATGGCCACAATGGGTATATCTACACAAATAAAGACAGACAATGGTCCTGAATATGTTTCTAAGGATATAAAAGAGTTTTTTTGCTTATTATATTATAAAGCATATTACATGTATACTAAACAACCCTACAGGTCAGGCCGTTATAGAAAGATTAAATCAAACTATAAAGCAGATGTTAAACAAAAAGAATGCGATGGAAAATACCCCCAGAAACAGATTGCATAATGCTTTACTGATCTTGAATATTAGTAACGTTAATGAGAAAGAAACAACAGGTGTAGAGAAACAATGGATAATAAGAAAAATCTTCTGAATTAAATCAGCCAAAGTATTTGAAGGATGTGCTGACATCACAATGTAACCAGGAAATGTGCTACTTTGGGGATAGGGTTTTGCTCTTGTTTCCACAAGAGAAGAAATGATATACATACCATCAAAATTAATAAAGCTTTAATTTGAAAATGAGAAACCTCTTGAGAAAGAAAAAATGACAGCTCATCCACAGGTGACAATTATACAGGTAATAAGGAAACCACAAAATGTTGGAGCAGGGTTTTGTTCTTTTCTTTGCAAGAAAATATTCATCTTCAAAGAGTTGAGTGACCTTGGAAATTTAGATGGCAAAAAATACAAAAATAGCTATCCAGAAAGAAACAACAAGCAAAGAGAAAACTGAGTTATAATGCTGTATTATCTGAAAGGTAAAATTTGATTTATCTACACATGTATACATCTCTACCTATAAATAAGAGCTGGCTTTGGAGTTGGACAATGGCTATCCTTCTCTAACTCAAAGCATGTTGTTAAAAGAAAGATTGAGAATGTTGGAAAATGTACAAGAAATGGATTGGTTTTTAGATAAGTACCATTTACCTAAGTTAAATCAAGACCAGGTGAACAATCTAAATAGACCTGTTAGTCGCGAAGAATTAGGAGCTGTTATCAAAAAACTCCCGACCTAAAAAAGCACAGGACCAGATGGTTTCAATGCAGAATTCTACCAAAACCTCCAAGAAGTGCTAATACCTATACTCCTTAATGTATTTCACAATATAGAAACAGAAGAATCATTGCCAAATTCTTTTTATGAAGCTACAGTTACCCTGATTCCAAAACCACATAAAGACACAACCAAGAAAGAGAATTACAGGCCAATCTCACTCATGAACATCGACACAAAAATGCTCAACAAAATCCTGGCAAACCGAATCCAAGAACACATTAGAAAAATTATCCATTATGATCAAGTAGGCTTCATCCCAGAGATGCAGGGCTGGTTCAACATACGCAAATCTATCAATGTCATCCATCATATAAATAAACTGAAAGAAAAAACCATATGATCATTTCATTAGATGCTGAAAAAGCATTTGACAAAATTCAACATCCCTTTATGATAAAGGTGTTGAAGAGATTGGGGATAAAAGGATCATACCTAAATATAATAAAAGCAATTTACAGCAAACCGACAGCTAACATTAAACTGAATGGAGAGAAACTCAAAGCCATTCCATTGAAATCAGGAACAAGACAAGGCTGTCCACTCTGTCCATACCTCTTCAATATAGTGCTTGAAGTTCTAGCAATAGCAATACGACAACATAAGGGGTTCAAGTGGATTCAAATTGGAAAGGAATAAGTTAAACTCTCGTTATTTGCCAATGATATGATAGCATACATAAGCGACCCCAAAAACTCTACCAAAGAACTCCTATAGCTGATAAACACCTTTAGTAATGTGGCAGGGTACAAGATCAACTCCAAAAAATCAGTTGCCCTCCTATACACAAAGGATAAAGAAGCAGGGAGGGAAATCAGAGAAACTTCACCTTTCACGATAGCCACAAATAACATAAAATATCTTGGGATAACTCTAACAAAATTAAGTTAAACAAAGGAAGTGAAAGACCTATTTGACAAAAACATTAAATCTTTGAAGAAAGAAATTAAAGAGGATACCAGACAATGGAAAAATCTCCCCTGCTCTTGGATTGGGAGGATCAACATAGTTAAAATGGCAATTCTACCAAAAGCAATCTACAGATTTAATGCAATCCCCATCAAAATCCCATCAAAATTCTTCACAGACCTTGAGAGAACAATAATCAGCTTTATATGGAAAAACAAAAACCCAGGATAGCCCAAACAATCTTATATAATATAGGAACTTCTGGAGGTATAACCATCCCTGACTTCAAACTCTATTACAGAGCTACAGTATTGAAAACAGCTTGGTAATTGGCATAAAAACAGAGAAGTCAACCTATGGAATCAAATAGAAGACCCAGATATTAACCCACAAACCTGTGAACACTTGATTTTCGACAAGGGAGCTAAAGGTATGCAATGGAAGAAGGAAAGCATTTTTAACAAATAGTGCTGGCATAACTGGATGTCAACCTGTAGAAGAATAAAAGTAGATCCATATCTATCACCATGCACAAAAATCAAGTCCAAATGAATTAAAGACCTCAACATTAATCTGACCACTTTGAACCAGATAGAAGAGAAAGTGGGAAGTAGTCTACAAGACATAGGCACAGGAGACCACTTCCTAGGTAGAACCCCAGTAGCACAGACAATAAGAGAATCAATGAATAAATGGGACCTCATGAAACTGAGAAGCTTCTGTAAAGCAAAGGACACTGTCAGTAAGACAAAAGGGCTACCTTCGGACTGGGAGAAGATCTTCACAAACCCCTCATCAGACAAAGGTTTGCTCTCCAAAATATACAAAGAACTCAAGAAACTAGTCACTAAAACTCTAATTAACCCAATAAAAAATGGGTTACTGATCTGAACAGAGAAATCTCAACAGAAGAACTGCGAATGGCCAAAAGACACTTAAGGTCATGCTCAACATCCTTAGCAATCAGGGAAATGCAAATCAAAACAACTATGAGATACCATTTTACACCGGTCAGATTAGCTAAACCCAGAAACACCAATGATAGCCTATTCTGGAGAGGATGTGGAGTGAGGGGAACACTCATCCATTGTTGGTGGGAATGCAAACTTGTGCAGCCACTGTGGAAATCAGTGTGGCGGTTTCTCAGGAACCTGGGAGTCAACCTTCCTCAGGACCCAGCAATTCCACTCTTGGGAATATACCCAAGAGATGCCCTATCATACCACAAAAGCATTTGTTCAACTATGTTCATAGCAACACTATTTGTAATAGCCAGAACCTGGAAACAACCTTGGTGCCCCTCAATAGAAGAATGGTTAAAGAAGGTGTGGAACATATATACATTAGAGTTTTACTCAGCGGTAAAAGCAATGACATCTTGAATTTTGCACACAAATGAATGGAAATAGAAAACGCTTTACTGAGTGAGGTAACCCAGATCCAGCAATAGGAATATGGTATGTACTCACTCATAAGTGGATTCTAGCCATAGTTAAAGGTCTTTGAGTCTATAATTCGTGATCCTAGAGAAGCTAAATAAGAAGATGAACCTGAAGAAAATCATATAGTTATCCTTTTGGAGATTGGAAGTAGACAAGAGTGCCAGGCAACATTGGGTGCGGGGTGGTGGGGGGTGGAAGGGGAGATGGTTAGGGAGAAGGGAGTAGGGGAGGATTGGGGAAAGCTTGGGGGATTGGGATGGGGGAGGGAGGAAGGATGGATATGGGAGCAGGGAAGTATATATCTCAACTAAGGGAGCCATTTTAGGGTTTACAAGAGACTTGGTTCTAGAGGGTTTCCCAGGTCCAAGGAGAGATCCCCAGATTGTTCCCTGGACAACAGAGGAGAGGGTGCCTGAACTGGCCTTGGCCTATAAATCATACTGATGAATAGTTTGCATATCACCATAGAACCTTGAGACAGAGACCCACATTGGAACACTGGACTTAACTCCCTAGGTCCAAATGAGAAGCAGAAGGAGGGAGAACGTGAGCAAGGGAGGCAGGATCAGAGGGAACCTTCACCCGAAGATAGAGGGAGATTGAGAAAGAGACCCACATTGGAGCACTGGACTGAGCCTCCAAGGTCCAAATGAGGAGCAGAAGGAAGGAGAACACGAACAGGGAAGTCAGGACCGTGAGGAGTGCGTTCACCCACTGATACGAGGGGACTGATCTAATGAGAGCTCACCAAGGTCAGCTGGACTGGGACTGAATGAGCACGTGATCAAACCGGATTCTCTGAATGTGACTGGCATGGGGACTGTCTGAGAAGTCATTGATAATGGCACTGGGACTTGTTTCCTCTACATTTACTGGCTTTTTGGGACCCTAGTCTGTTTGGATGCTCACCTTCCTAGACCTGGAGGGAGGGGGGAGGTACTTGAACTTCCCACAGGGCAGGAAACCCTGACTGATTGTAGGACTGGAGAGGGAGGAGGAGAAGGAGTGGGGGGAGTGGGAGGGCATTGGGAGGAGGGGCGGAAGTGGAAACTTTTATAAATTAATAAAAAAAAGAAAAAGAAAAAAAGGGGAAAAAAAATTGAGAATGTCTGTCTCATGTAAGAAATCCTTTGGTATGGAACAGAAAAAAGATAGATTTTAAGGAAATCTTTATTATTCTCCATGCCCATTTTATCTATATTGTATCTTTTATTGAATATGTCTATATGAATGATGTTTAAGTTTTCTACAATGAACAGTAGATTTTCCTGCAGTAGCTTTTGAAGTTTTCAATAAGATTGGACCCCACAACAATGATTCCACCTAGTTGATATTATGTTATAATGCTGATAGCACTACTAGGAGACTGTATTTTGGGGTATCAACTGCAGAAACGGTGTACCTTCTTACAATGTTCTGTACAAAACTCCAAATAAGAACTTCAAAATACAAATAAACAGAGAAGCAAAAAGACCATACTGACTACTCAGACACAGTTTTCAATAATAAAAACAGCAATCTTGAAACTTAACCATTATTTTACCTCTACAGAATACTATAGAAAAAAATATCACCCCCGTGACAGCTGGATGCAATTCTAGAAGACAATGTTCCCTCACCCAAGAAAGCTTGTTCTCATGTTAGGGACACCATTTTGGGGCTGATTATTAATTGTATAGGGTTGGGGGTTGAGGTGGAAATTGTGTAGATCTAGAGATCTCAAAATAAGTAATAGATATAGTGAGTAATAGAGTAAATGCTTGTGAGTTACTATTTATGGACAATTTACATTGGTATAGATTTTTGTATTTTGATACAAGTTCAAATCATAATTGTTAAGCTAAATATGCACTTATTTCTGTTTATAATATTTGTACACCTATGCAAAGTTATTTTGTCAGATTGTATACATGTGTGTTTCTACCACTGTTTAAGACCTTTTGTATATTAAAACAATTTTATGATATATTTATCATATTGCATTATATATTTCTACCTCTGATCAAGATATTTATACATTGTTTATATTTTGAAGTCATTGTCCTTCTGTACTGCACAGTTGTTTAAAGATTGTTTAATATTCTTATATGAAGTCTTAATCATTAAGTTAAATAGGTATTAACTATTATAGGTCGATATTCATCCATGTTTGTTATGCATTTAGTCATCTAATCAGGTTCTTTAGATATGTCGAGATTGTATTCTGCATAGATAGGTAATTTTCAGCCACTTCAAAGATCAGTAGAACATGACATTTAAATAAGTTAGGATTCAGTTGATATGAGACACGATGATTGCTCCTGACAGCACCGATCTTTTCCCTAGAGAATGTTGAGCACCGAAGACATTCCACTTGCAGTTTGTTTCCTTCTTGGTAAAATTGGCTTTTGGGCAAGAAACTTCCTATACTTCTACCACTGACAAAGTGTACAATGTCCAGAGTAGACAAGCAGGATACAAGAAAAAAGACTGTCAAATCTTGCCAACAACACACGGTAAGATGGTTTTGCAATATTTTTCTGCCTCTGAAAATGGTCTATCATTTATGCTAGGCCTTAGGCAGAGTTGGTTGCTTCAATATTGCTAATAAGACTTTCAGTGATTGCTCAGGCATCCAGTTGTTTCTGTCATCTATTGCATATTTTACTTGATTGCACTTCCTGCCTACTCAAGTAGTATTATCTCACTTCTCAGACCTTCAATAGGGTTGAAGATTTGGTATTCATAGTTACTGTACTGTTACGATCTTGCAATGCCAATTCCAAGACATCATTTAGGCTCCTTAAGATAGAATATTTATTAAAATATTTAGCATATGTTCCTTGATTAATATTTTTATGCTGGCTGTAATTCTAATCTTATACTTGATATCTGTTTCTAGTATATATAGTTTTATATCAGGTATAGAACCATCTTGTTTAAACAAAAGGGGGAGGTGCTGTAGGATCCCCTTCATCTCCTTCAGCCATTATATTAATAGTGATAGATCATAAAAACATAGAGGATAATAATAATAAAAAACTCCTTTAAATGTTTTGCCATTTCTGACTGTTCCCACATTTTCTTCCACTCAATTACGTGATACTCAGTTTTTCTGTGCTATATATCTGTACAGCTGTCATGTCATTACAATTTTCCATGACCTCCAGTCAGAAAACATTTCCTGTGGAGCTTATTGTTATCTTGATATGATTAGAGCTTGACAATTTAATAGATCTGATGTTGATTTCAATGTGTTTAGATAGATGTCCAAAGTGTTTCCATGGCAACCACCAATCAAAAGTTTAAATGCTATTACTGAGAGGTCCAATATTCAACCAATTTTATCAACCTTGTCATGCTAGACATCATATATATCTTTTGGTAAGTTTAATATTGTTATTGTATTAAATAATCTACTTTATAATATACACAGACTTTAAAATCTTCAAGGGTTTATATATTTTTAAAGGATTGCTGAAATGTAGGTAATAAAAGTTTTTTATTTTATAAAAATGTCAGAAATATGTGGGATTATAAACATTTATTTCTGAAAGGAATTAAACTTAAATTAAAAAGCTTTATCCTCTTTAAAAATTATGTCTTAGTCTCTCTCTAATGTTCTCAAGAGACAACATGACCAAGGCACATCTTATAAAATCAAGCATGCAATTGGAGCCTTTCTTACACTTTCAAAATTTCAGTCCATTTTTTTTCATAATGATGGGAGAACATGGTGTCATACATGGTATTAGAATAGTATTTGGTAGATATATCTTGATACATGGACAAAGAGTTCCACTATCTGATGACTAAACATCAGATATAATAAGATATAATATGATATAATCAGATATAGTAAGAATAGCCCTATGAGGCTATTCTTACTCAAACCAACACAGTATGCATCCAAAATCTTTATGCATGCATTGTGCTTCACAGAATACATATCACTGAATTTGATCAGTTTAATTTATTAATATTTAATCTTTACTTTGAATGCATATATATATATATAGAGAGAGAGTGATGATCACATGGATTGACTATTTTGTATATTCCTTTTCGTTATAGTCAACATACTAAGATATAAAATTTTCAATCATACAAACATAAATAATTAATAATACATATAGATATTATATAATTATATATAATTTTCATTTATATATATTCTAAGATATAAAAATCTCAATTGTGTATATAGTTGAAATACACAATTGAAAAATTTATATGTTTTATATATATATAAAATCCTGTTGTACACATATATGTCCATATTGATTGTACAAATCAGTCATTTTTCTTTTACTTAGAATGTTGTACATGGCAATGCATAGAAAAACAGAATTTATAAAGTTAACTGGAAAATAATGCTTGCAACTCAATTTTCACAAGCTCTGCCTCTGTTTGCTCTCTTTTATTTTATATGTAACTATTTTATATGTATGTGTATATGTATATATGTCAAATTACATAGACAAAATTGATAAAAAAACCTTGCTATTTTAAAATATAGTACATTAGATGAATTCACATTGCTTTGTGAAATCACCATTTTTAATATTTTTGGAGAATCTTATAGTGTGTTTTGATCATATTCACCATCCCACAAACGACTCTTCTTCTTCTTGTTTTGTCTCATCCAGGTCAATTTGTGCTGTCAAATATTCTAGGCTATGTGACTTGTGGTTGACATAGTCAACTTAGTAGGAGCCACCCTTCTTCTTTCAGCAGCTAACAACTGCCAATAGCGCCTGTGTTAGTTGTGGAACTCCACCGTAGCTCTCCCCATCCTGGTGGAATTTGTCTATTTGGGGCTTTCACAGCTTGAGAAAACATTGAATTCATACCTATAGCTGCCCTCTGCATCTAGATGATAGTTTCCTTATAGTCCACTCCTTCTGGATTTCATACTAATGAACGAAAGCTTTACTGAAAGCTGGAAATGATGCATTTAATGAATGGATTTGGACGAAATAGGTCATCAGTGGGCTATATGTGTACCTAGGTAGTGGTGAAGCAAATTTTCCGAAGCTGTAGGTATTGGAAGGTAAATGACCTTTTGCCTTGAAAACAAATCCCTATATGTCTCTCAAAATGGGGTTAATATTTGCATTTCTCTTAATTATAATCCTTTGTTAGAAAACGATGTCTTTCTGGCACAAGAGCAACGTATTTGTACTGAAAATGCTCTAAAACAGGATAATTGAATTGGGTCTCAAGTTTTAGTTAATTTATACTCCGTGACAACACTTTTTTTTAAATAAGCATCTGGAAATAGCTCCAAATCAATCTATTTTTTAACAATAGTCTGATGACGAGAAGTTACTATACCTTATGAGGTTACATGTTAAATGTATATATCTAGATATGTATGTGTGCACATTATTTGAGAAAAGTTCCTTTCTGTTACACCCTGACCTTGAAAAGCACAAAGCCTTGATTATTTTAAATCCATGAAAAGTTTGAAGGAGAATAATTTAAGACAAGAAACTTGGTTAAGTGTTTTTTATACCGTTAAGCACTGTGCTCTTCTCCGAGGGAATCGCAGAGGAGAACCAATTTTCATGCATTAAAGGTCGTGCCTGCTTTTACAGTTATGCTGTTTCTGTGGAGGAAAAGTACATAGAATCAACTTAAGATTTTTTTTTCCTCCCAAAATATACCCTAAAGTGTTTGGTAAAGAGTAATATTAGGGAGTCATAGAGGAACTAAGGAAACCAGAACCAGGAGGCAAATAGCAAAAGGAGCACATGGAGTCAAAGGCAGTGTTTACTGAAGTCAGTCTAGTTCAGTAGTGCAGAGAAATTGCAGAAACAAGTAATTGAAAATTAGAGGACCTCAGAAACTGAATGTACAAAAACCTGACAGGGTAACTGACTTTGCTGATTGCTGAGATAAAGTTACTTTAAGAACTTAGATTTCCTACTTCATCAGCTTTATTAATTCCTATAGAATTATCAAATGTTAAAATTTTGAAATGCTGAAAATAATTTATTAATTTTAATTTCTTAAAATGATGTATCTGCTTACATATATACAACTTTTATTATGGCTACTATTTCCACAGCAATTTACTTATATAGAAGTAGTAAATAATTATCACAATAAACACCTTCAAATATAAAATAGAAACAGCTGGGTGGTAGTGGTACATGCCTTTAATCTCAACACTCAGGAGTTCAAGGACAACCTGGTCTACAATAGCTAGTTCCAGGACAGGCTCCAAAGCAACAGAGAAACCCTATCTTGAAAATCTTCCCCCCAAAATAAATAAACAAATAAAAAGAAACAGATACATTTACATAATGTTTTATTGCTACCAGAACAAATTGATAAAAATTAGGATGTATATTCACATAAAATGTATAGTATCTTATATACTACAATTAAGAATCATTCAAAAGGAGATCCATTTCTTGTATTTATACAATGCATAAAAATACACACACATTACTTATTTTCATATCATTAAAACAACATTTAATGTCCAGTTGACATGATGAGAATTATACAACTGTGAAAGCAGTGGTTTCTCGGTCACTTCAATTAATTGATTATGGCACTTTAATTTTTCTAAAAGGGACGCTTTGGTAAGCTGCTAAAGAGGGCTGTTGAAATGCATTGGGACCAGCTCTGGGGCTTTTCTGTATCTACAGCACTCTCCCACTGCCCCTACCAAACCACTTAATGGTAGACAGAAAGTCATGCACTCTAGGTCACAGGGAACATGGAAAATAAAGCTGGAAACAAATTCACTGTCAGGTATTTTCTAACATAATGTTTCAGATTTTTTTCTTCAATATATATTGTGCTAATACCTACCAGGAAGGAGTTAGAAAAGTTGGTAAATATGTCCTCTAATGGTCAAAATGTCCTCTTGGATAAGTTTCCACTGTTCTGTCAGTTACTAAACTACAATGAT
This sequence comes from Myodes glareolus, assembly GCF_982192425.1. NCBI lineage: Eukaryota > Metazoa > Chordata > Mammalia > Rodentia > Cricetidae > Myodes > Myodes glareolus. Next base: position 69,505,860 of record NC_142037.1, on the reverse strand, counting down.
ACTTTTGCCGCTGCAACATGTGGAAAACCTTGGAGAACTGGACCATGCTTTCATTAGGTCACTTTTATTGCTTAAAGGACCATTTCTCTCTCTCTCTCTCTCTCTCTCTCTCTCTCTCTCTCTCTCTCTCTCTCTTTTTCTCTCTCTCTTTCTCCCTCCCCCTTCTCTCTCATGGTAGAAAAAATATACTTAAAGAGTATATTGATCTCCCATATTTTTGAAGGAAAAAAAAGTTACTCAGTCCCATAACATGGCATCGATCTCATAAATATTCATTGTAAGACTTTCCATTCTTTAAGATACACAGAATAGTATCTGTGTTTTATGGACAATGATAGTCAATTCTTTCTCTGAAGTTTATACTGTGCTAAATAAACTCTTGCTTAATTATTTTCTTATCTGAATTATTTCTCTCTAGAAGACAAGAACCGTGGACTCCTACAACAATTTTTATAGAATAATGTATTTCATTTTGACATTTGATACATATATACAATGTTCTTTGTTAACATGTACCCATTATCTTCTCTATTATTCTTTCAGGGAATAATGTGGAGACCTGAGATGGAGTTAATTTAACATCACTTTTCAAGGAATCTTTGAAGGATCTCTCTGCTTAGCTGAGCCAACTTGGGAAAGATCAGTCACTCAAAAATAAAACATCTACTGGGTCATGAGGTCCTCGTAAACTTGAGAGTTGTTTTAATCTCCCAGCCATTTCAATTTAAATGAAATTCAAACAGCTGCAGAAAATGCACAATTACCATTATTGATCAGTTCAACAGAGTGTGTGTCCAAGACAATGTTAAAGCTTGTGTGCATTCAGTGTCATGGCATTTTCTACAAAGATGAACAAATGTGGAACTGTTTTTGTCCCTAAGAAGGCTTATAATAAGAACCATACAGGCAGAAGGAACTGAAGATGATAAAGCATAAACATCGTGGAGTGCTGTACTCCACCCCTGAGTTTCCTCCTTATAGTGATGATGACTGTAGTGGTTAGTGATGAGCGTCATACTTTAGTCAGACATGGGTGGAGCACATTATGTTTGACGAATAGAAACGTGCCCTTTTCTCCATCTCAAAGTGCAACAGAAGCATTTTGCTCATCATTGAAATAATTAATAAAAGTCACTGGAGAGGAAATCCATGGCATTACCTATCCCACAGTCCGAATCCTTTCTTTCTATAAGAGCATACATAACTAAAACATACATATGAGTTTAGAGAGCACATGATTATTTGGAATAAGTATCTTAAATATGGTAGACTGGGAATGGTAGTATAAGCTAGAATCTATATGGTTCAAATGGACCACTCTGGGGCAAAAGTATAAATTCTAAAATAATTTTTGAGTACTGTCTTTCCAAAGGGAGAAAATCAGCACCAATAATTGTACCTACTTATATTATAAATTTTAATAATTTTTGTAGCATATTATTGCTTTTTGTCAAGTTAAATAAAAGTAGCTTTGCCTGTTATTGTTTAATGGATATGATTGTACATGCAAATCATTAGTGTTTTTTCAACATTCTTTTATTAAACATGCATCTATTGATTAAGTTGTTGATGCCTGTTAAAAAGTAGAAACTGAAAAGCAGAGTCACATTTAAAACATTACACAAAGAGGAAAATTATAGCAATTATTGAAAAAATATGTAAAATAAAAAGGCATTTAAGAAACTGTTGTTAAATTTAGAAAATTCCTCATCCATAATACAGAAAAAAGTAAACAGCTAAAGGAGACAAAAATGAAGGCAATGTACAAAAATTATTAACATTTGTAATACTCAGTTTCTCAGTATAAACATTGGGATCATCTCCAACATAAAAACACTTATATCACTGACAGAGATTTAACATGTGCGTATATATGTATGTAACAAAATAAAGTTAAAAAGATCTTGGAGTTGGGAACTTGGTGATACCAATGTACATTAAAAAATAAAAACTGAGAAGAATGGAAATAATATAAATAACATATTCATGCATAAAACTCTTAATAAAACTTAAAAGTAAAAAACTAACATGATAGGCTGTAGTATTCTCTAGCACTAAAGCTAGATATAAATAAAAGTATAGTTAAAAATATTCTCCCCATCACAGAGATGTGTGTTTATTAATATAATCTGAAAAGTCATTAAGATACTGTCTGTTCTATCAAAAACACAAAACACTTCACAGAAACAAAGGGATTGATGAATATGAGACTACAGCTACACAAGTCTATAATACGAATTAGTGGATCAAACTCTTGTTTTTAATGACCCTCCTAATTGCAGTGTGGTTGAATTACATGGAAGCTAAAGTATGTAGAAGGACAATCGGGAGGAATGATGAGTAACTGTAGGAGGCTGCATTCCAGGAGTCCGGTGCACAACTTTCAGAACTCTCCTTGTTTCAAAGTCTTCTCCCTCTAGCAGCTGTTGGTTCTTATGAAAGCTTGGAGAGGGTTCTTGTGACCAGTGAGATTTTCTTTCCTTCTTGAGTATTAGTAAAGTCCATTCTTCCTGAAGAAACATTTCCATTAGGAGTGAATAGTTATACAACATTCCACTAGTTCCTTTTTTTCGTACATTCCTCCCACTCTTTTGTGTTTTGACTTGTATGCTGAGCTTTAGACATGTGTTAGTGTATTTATGTATATAAGCATATATATATACATATGCACATATGTATATAATTATTTTCTTCTATATATGGGTGAGTATTAGGCTACAATGAGATAGCAACAGTCACTTCGTCTCAGGAGCTTGATTCATTATAAATATCTGCACTATACCTCCAGCTGAAATTTTCCTTTGGCTGCAAAGTTTACTCCCATGATCAATTATAAGTAATAATAATAATAATGATGATGATGATGATAACAACAATCTATGGGCAATAGTACTCTGCAATCATTAACACAAATACTTATAAAGTACTCTAATAAGCACACAACATCTATTTAACTAACTAATATCAATGACTTCCATGTTGAAGCCTTTTATCTCCCCACCCTGAAGCTTCTGCCCTGGCTTACATAGCAGATAGGAGTTTTCTGTTGTGGAAACCAGTTTATGGTACACCTAAAAGTTCTGTCAATATTGTGTTAGAGGAACATCTTGACTAGTGTGACATTATGTTGCATATAGGGAGTATAAAAAAGCATCAGTGTTGATAAAAATTTTCTTTTATATATATATATATATGTGTGTGTGTGTGTGTGTGTGTGTGTGTGTGTGTGTGTGTGCATTGTGGCACATGAAAGCCAGTCTAAAAGTAAGAAGCTTCCAGCTCAGTCCCAGTATGCTTTCTTCATGAACTACAGAAAAAGCCTGTGGTAATAATAATTTTGTCATGTTTGGTTTTTATATCTTAGTAGCCTGTTCTTTTCTAATGAGAAACTGAAAGAAAGTGTATCCAGAGGGGTGCTGAACTGGGGAGTAACTGAGAGGAACAGAGCGAGACAAAAACTATAATCAGAAAAATTGCTTGAAAGAATCTATTTCTGGTAAGAGAGAAAAAAATACAGTGTTAGATACAAAAACATGTGAAGAAAAATCACTCCATTTATCTTTTCATAATCCACAACACTATTCTATGATCCATTAGGTATCTTTATCTTGGAGTTTTGCTTCTGTCATAGGTCATTGTCTATCTCCCCATTTCTATGGGCAGTGTCACAATACCAGGACATGCTTATGCCCGAAGACTGGACCCTGGCCTGCTAAGCTTTGGAGTCAGCTCTTGTTTCAGCAGTCTCTTTCTCAATTATGACTTTGACTTTCCATAAGCCATAGTTGCTGCTCTAAAATGGTCAAAAAAATCTCTTACCCAGTGTACTTCCCATCACAGAGTCTATGGTGACAATTATCTACCCTTAATACTTTTTTAATCGCTTCTTGCATGAACTTTTGCTTGATTTGTATGGCTATTTATGAATGAATAATCTGTGTTTGCAGTGATTAGAATCCATGGCATTCTTTCTCTTAGAGTTACATATGGAGACAAGCTAACTTCTACCCAGAGTTTATTCCTAATAAACATGCTGCGGTCCCATGTTGTAGTAATGGCAGCTGCAGTACGTGAACCCCACCTGATCCAAGCTTTAGTGAGTATGTATCTGTGACTTTGTCCCCTTACCACTTCTAACCAAGGTTATGGAAACGAAACTCGAGCCACACTGGTGACATCATTCAGTCTTCACGTGTTTCCCATGGCTCAGAAGCACAGTACTTGGCTTTTAGTTAATTTTTACTCACTTAAGAACTTCAGCTTCACATATACTTGCAATGATGTAATGTGTAATAAAATAAGAGAAAGGCATAGATGTAAGAGTCTTGCCAGTGTGTAAAATGTTATTCAGGAGCAATATTATACAAAGTGCTGCCTTTGGAATTTTCTCGGGTTGAATAAAACATTTGTGAAAGAGGTTAATAGTTTCTGAATGTTCAAGACCAACACTGCTTTACCTATCTTAAATGCACAAGCTCCTGGAACAACCATGGCAGCTGCAAGGTCAATCAGATATCCTTCCAAGTCCAAAATTCACACATAGTAAGGTAAATGGCCATGATTGGCATCACAGTGAATCTAGATATTATATTTTGAGTGTCGATTTGGAGTGTTTCCTCATCCCTACTCTATATTCCTCTTAATTTTATCCTTGAGATTTTTATATATACTTTATTGTTATTATGATTATTCTATTACTTTAAAAATACCAATCAAATTCCCACTCCCTTCCCACTTCCAACTCCCCTTACACACCTTCCCACTCCTTCCCCTCCAGTCCTAAGAGAGGGCAAGTCATCCTGCCCTGTGGCAATTCCAAGGCCCTCCCTCTACATCTAGGTTGAGCAAGGTATACATCCAAAGAGAATAGGATCCCAGAAAGCCAGTACCTGCAGGAGAAACAGATCCTAATGCCACTTTCAATAGCCCCTCAGTCTACCCTAACTCTCAATCACATTCAGAGGGACTAGTTTGATCCCATGCTCGTTCACTCCCAGTCCAATTGGAGTTGGTGAGCTTCCATTAGCTCAGGCAAACTGTCTCTGTGGGTGAACCCCTCATGGTCTTGCCTCCTTCCTCATATTCTCACTCGTTTCACTCTTCAACTGGACCTTAGAAACTTAGTCCAGTGCTCCGACGTGATTCTCTGTTTCTGTTTCCATCTGCTGTTGGACAAAGGTTCTATGATAATATACAAAATAATCATCAATCTGACTATAGGGCAAGGCCAGTTCAGACACCCTCTCCTCTATTGATTAGGGTCTTAGCTGGGATCATCGTTGTGGATTCCTGGGAATTTTTCTAGAGCCAGGTTTCTTGCTAACTCCATAATGGCTCCCTCAATCAAGATATCTCTTTTCTTGCTTTCATGTCTGTCCTTCCTCCATCTCGACTACCCCATTTCCTCAAGTTCTCCTCAACCATTCCCTTCTCCCTTTCCTTCTATCCCCTTCCCCCATGCTCCCAATTTTGTTAGTCAAACTTGTCTGTTTCCAATTCCCAGGTGAGTCTATATAAGTTTATCTTTGGGTTCACCTTTGTACTTAGCTTCTCTAGGATCACCAACTATAGTCTCAATGTCCTTTGTTTATGGCTAGTATCCACTTATGAGTGAGTACATACCATACATACCATAATAATCTTTTTGGGTCTGGGTTACTTCACTCAGGATATTATTTTGTAATTCCATCCATTTGCCTGAAAATACAAGATTTCATTATTTTAACCACTGAGTAGTACTCTAATGTGTAGATGTGCCACACTTCCTTTATCCATTATTGTATTGAGGGGCATCTAGCTTGTTTCCAGGTTCTGGCTATTACAAATAATGCTGCTACGAACATAGTTGAACAAATGATTTTGTAGTATGATTGAGCATCCTTTGGGTATATGGTAATAAGAGTGGTATTGCTGGATCCTGAGGTAGGTTGTTTCTTGAAGTCATCAGCATTTGCTTACTTAGATTCATGGTTTCAATAAGTACCCATGGTTCCAGTTTTAAGCTGTTCCCTCTTTGCTTATTCGCCCCTACTGGAAAACGATTCACTGTATTACATTAATGTATTAGAAGTAAGAGTATTAATAATAACAGCTTACATACTTTATTGAATGTTTAACATTTTAAGCATTTTCACTCCGTTGATTTTTGCAACCAAGAGAGTGATTGACAGTGCGCCAGGCTCTTATTTGTACCACTAAGAAACCATCTCTCCTTTATGTTTCAGAGAATAAGTTAACATGGATGATGAAGAGGTACATCTGTCTCAAATACAAGCTCTCTGGTTTCTGCTCGGTGTTAGTTTCTTAGTCTCTAGTGTTCCAGTATTGATGGTCATAAAATTGAAGTCATTATTCATGTCTTCCTTGAGCAATGGCAAATACTGCTACTTTTTATAGGAAGGTCAATGTGGCAGTTTGGAAAATGCAATTCTTTCAGTCTGAGGTAGAGGTGGATTAGAAAAGAGCCAAGTCAAACAAATTCAACAAGGATTTAATGAACTCTAACCCTGCCTTATAATCCTCATACTAGGAACTACACACAGTAAAAATACGAGTAAAATACACCCTTTTGTCCTAATGCAGAGTGGGATAGAAAGAGAGAAAGTGGGAATTAAAAAGAAACTGTTGCTTACCACTCTATTATTGCAGGAAATTTATAAAAATAGATGCTCATCATTTTATTAAAATTGGGCTTTTTAATCACAACTTTAGCTTTTCCTGAGCATTAAAGGAGAGAAAAATAGCATTGTCATGAGTAATCAGGAAGCACAGAAAACCATAAAGTATTGAAGAATATAAACAGAAGTACAAATCATAAGATAAGAAGACAAAGAAAAAAGAAATGCTTGCTCTCAGAGGTAGCATTTGGAATTCAGGAGCTCTATTTAAGAGAAAACAGATAAGAACATGTTTCCCAGTATAACCAATTTTGAAATAGGAAAATCCAAAGTACACTTGTAGAATCATAAACAGCATGAGAGAGCTTATATTGACAAGAATTCTTCATGTGATGCATAACTAGATGGATTTTTAATGATTTTCCTTGTTTCACATATTTCATTGATATCTTTTGGCTTTGGTTTGCCCTATGTACAAAATAACATGTAGCAAAGACAGGTTAATAAGTTTGCATATCATTTGGAAGATTCTCATTATTGACATCAGTATACGTTCTAATATTATAGTTTCATTTGTTATTCATTTTTTATTTTGCTTCATTGTAAAAAATAACACAACAATATATTTTTAAGTAAGTTCTTTATTTTATTCAAAAATGTCTGTCTATCCCTGAGAAGGCTTGTTACAGAGATGATGATGAATAGTGTTTTAATATGAACAGATTAATGTTTCCACAAATTTTATTGTACAAATGAAGAAAACGAATTATCACCCTGGGTTTGTACTACATTCCAGAGTCAGTGTCTGATGTCATGCCTCCTTCTAAATCTCAATTCCTTTTCAGGTTAAATAGCCCGTCTGTTGCCTTTTTTACTTAACTAATTAAAGTGTAATTTTCAAGATTGTAAGAGGCATTGTTGTTTGATGAAAACACATAAAATAGGGGGAGTATGATTTAAATATTTTTACTTTTTTTCTTCTAAAACAGTTTCCATAATCACTAAGAGCTCAAGAATCAACTAGATAGCCACCCCAAATTAAATTATATATCATGCAACCAGTGAAAGAGAGACACTTAAAATCTGCTGAACTGGCACATGTATTATAATTTCCACCAATATGGCATAGTTACCTAAGAGTGCTGTCTGTTTTATAAATTCTGCCAAACTTCTTTCCAAACAAAATGAAAATATAGTGTACGACATTGCGAGGTTGCTTTTGTATACAGTAAAATTTGGATGTGTTTTATAATCTTATAAATTGTGAAAAAATTGTGTACATAGTGTTGCTTCTTATGTAAATTTTAAAGAGCATGAATAAATAATACTCAAGATGTATGCACTTTCGAATAAAACAATAAAAAATGTACACACTTATTAGTATGATGCTGCCACATGGGGCCCTACTCATAGTTTGAAAATAACCATTTTCCATATTTAATGAGCATATTGCCTCTAGAAGGCACTGAATACTACAGTTGCATCTTATTTTACACCTTAGGCAATGACAGAAAGAAAGCAATTCAAATCAGAGTTCATACTAAATCGCCATTTTCTGTTCTGAAATTTTTACATATATTCCTCAGTTAAAATGTATGCAGCTATGATCCATTTTCAGAATTATTGGTTAGTAAAAGAAACTAAGCTACATTATTGAGAAAGAATATCAATTTAGGTAATATACTTCTTATAATAACATTTTTAAGTTATTTACAGCCTTCTGGTTGAATAGAAATATATTTTTCAGTCAAAACTGAAATCTGTTTAATGGAGATGTCAAACTATCATGACCAAATTTAATATTACAACCAAGTTTTCATAATAAATAATATTAAGACATTTCAACAAAATGGACAAGACTTCATTAAAGGAACACCATTCTCATTGTTTTTAATTGCCCAAAGAAAGAATTTTGCTTTCACATTATTGATTGATTAACTGAGGCAATGTTTATTGATGGAGTATTCATTTGAAAGAAGATGCAAATGCTCTATGTGTGTCGCTATTTGTTGTCTTTAGTTAGTATACTTGTAGAACAGAAAGCAATCTAAGAATGAACTATGTAGTAGCCTTTCATCTGCTCTGAGAAACAATCAGTTATGTCTGGTGTGACTGGTGCTTGATGTCAGATCAGAAGGGAAGAAACCACTAGAAGTGAAAAAATCTCTGAAAGTGGGCCAATCATCTAGGTTTTACTGTTTTGGTTTTGTTCTGTTTGTTGTATTGATGATCTTTGCAAACAAAATTGTAAACTTTTAAAAACTATACCTGCTTTAGCTTTAGGTTAAACTAAAAAATAGCACCATTTAGTACTTAATTAAATGAATATGCTCTTCAGTCAGTACTTATTGATTTTGTTCCTCTGAAAGACTTTTAGATAATAATATAAATGGCCAACATTTATTGCAATGTTATTGTGTCTCAGGTACTTTTCCAAGTTTTCCCCAGACACAACTGCATTTAAACCAAACAATAGTCATGTTAAGTAGAAATAAGTGATTTCCTTTCTTCTATTGTCTTATGTAGGCATGAATACTTTCATCTATTCACTCTCATAGACTGACAATGAAGCTAGAATTTAGAATCAGGAATTTCAAAGTCACACAATTAAAGAACCCCTTCATCAAAATATCAGGAAACATTCCACGATTATACATCTTGTCACACTTCTTTCTTTTCACTATCTATCTATCTATCTATCTATCTATCTATCTATCTATCTATCTATCTATCTATCATCTATCTATCTATGTATCTACATCCTATCTATCTACATCATTATCATCATCTATTTATCTATCTCCCTCCTATGTTTCTCCCTCCTTCTCTCTCTCCCTAAGTGTCTACCTGTCTGTCTCTGAGATAAGATATCAATTAATACTATCTAGTTTTGCACTATGATTATCATTTATATGCTTTAAAAATCATTTTCTGTTCTCTTTAGCTCTTTTAGCTTCCCAAAGCATAGCTTGCATTGATGTGCTTCTCACGCTCAGATTAACAGTGTTATTGAATAACTTTCGATCTATTACTATACACCTACCTATTCAATTAGTATAGTGGTCTCAAAAATAGAGTCTTATATATATTTATTTGCATTTATCAATTTCTACTGTAAACATTTCTATGATTTAATTAATATGTTGCTTTTAAAGATTTCAATGTACTATACCATTTTATCTCATATTCTGGTGTATGTATTGATATATTTCTCTCAGTTATGCAATTTGCTTTTATAATCAGATATATTTATTGGTTCTTCCTTATTCTTATATTGTTTTTTGTTTGTTTGTTTTTGTTTTTAATTTTTGATGTTTTTATTTTATTTTTTGTTTTCTCCCCGCAAACAACACTGTTGTATATTATCACAAACACTTTCTCATATTAGTTCATTAATGTATCTTATTTGCTAGTTTTTATCATTTTAACCCAACATAATTACATATTAGTGGATCTTAATTATACTAAATATACTTTGCTCATATTTATGCTGACTTCAAAAGTTTTCAATGTTTTTCAGTTTAGTTTTAGCTATAATTATCTAAATAATATAGTTTATGCTTAATAATTACTATTTATACATTTCTTTTAATGACATGAGCTTCCATTTGAAGATTTTGTTGGTTACATTGTATAAGAACACACTTTTGCATATTTTGCAAAATTATCTTTTAGTATGATCTGTCTTATACCAAAATTATACTCTTATGACAATTAGAAATTAATCCATTACTGAAAGTCTTCATTTATCCTAAATCTTCATTTTATGTTTGAACTTTGTAAGCATTTGAAATAGAAGTTCAGTTCATACATTTTTTTTTTACATTGAATTATACTTGACACCTTGGCATGGTGTTATGTGTCAAGTCTACAAAGAAAGTATGGGAAACCTGATGTAAGCATTGTCCGTTTTCAGCCAGCCTATTGTCCATTTTCAGCCAGCCTAGAGAGAGAGAGAGAGAGAGAGAGAGAGAGAGAGAGAGAGAGAGAGAGAAAATGACCCTGTATCAATAATATTAACATTGAAGTTTTACAATGTATAATATTAACCACTTCTGTTATGTTTCAGTTCATGGATAAATAGTGCTGAAGATGCTTTTTTCCCCACTGTATTATGCATGCATCCACCAGAACTTCTTGATCTTCCTACAGTGTAACTGGACCTACCTGAGTATTTGTCATGCACTGGATTTTCTTGTGCATGCCTATTTTCCTTTAAGTTGAACTTAGCATAGAGACATCCTGTAGTACTTGTATTTAAAGATCTTGTTTTACATAAAAATGGAACAAATAATGAAATAGTTATCATTCATATTTTATATCTACATTTTTTTCTCTTCGTATACACATATTATACACTGATTTGGAGTTGAAAACCTACTCAGTGCAAACTAAAAATATAAGAGAGATTAAGGGAAAAGATATGAGAGTTATCAGAGTGAGGAAAAGGAAGGAGAAAAAAACTATAACAACATTTTACTTATTTTAAAAAGTAAAAAAAAAAAGTCACGGTCAATAACTTCTCCTGATTGAAACATAGTAAAAAATAGAAAGTGGAACAAAGTAGTAATTCTGTCTAATTTTGCTGATAATAAAAAATATCCATATGATATAAACCACATTGCATTAGTTGATTTTTAAATCTTTTACTGATACTGTAATCTTTACACTATTCTTTTTTAGAAGTATATATTTATTGTTCTTACTTGAACAGCATTTAATGTCTTTGCCCTACACAGTAGCCTGGACACATAAGTAGCAAAGTGTGTTTTTATGGTCATAAGATAAAAAAGTTGTTTGTTTTCACATGCATTTGTTAAAATATTTCTAATTTTATTCATAAAGTATTAAACACTGGATATTTTGCTCAATAATTTAACAAATTATTCTTAAAGGTTTATATTAGTCTTTTAAAAACAATAATTATATTTTGGGGACTCTAATAAACACCCGGATTTGACAATCACATCAGTGAGAAATTTAGGCACTTCTTTAATGTAACCTCACTAATCTGTTTCAAAGCAGATGCGGAGTGCAGAATACCTCTTCTGGTTTAGCAATTTTTAAAATCTCAAAGGCATGGAAAACTAAAGTGTGAATAGTTTCTCAGTAATTTGCAATTCTTCACTGTCTGTACTTTTTCTTTTAAACTAGCACTTCCTGTATCAATGACTCCTTTAATACAACAGGCTATTTGTCAGGAATTCAGACCACTCTGATGGGAGACAGACTGTTAGGGAATCTAAATTCCAATTAAATGCACTGTTGAACTCTATTTTTTCATTCAAGAAAGTGGGAATAAAAACTCAGATGGGAACAGCAGCCTAAAATATGCCCTGACTAAAAAACATTCTTAATTTTTAAACATTTAGCTGGAATGAAAGGCACCGGAATAATAATCTATGTTTAGAAAATAAAACATACTTAATAGTGCATGTTATTTACAAAGATTTCTTTTTAAAAGTACATAGTTACTTAAGTTATTGTAGTAAGTCACACGAAGTGGTTTTAAGCTATGAGTAGCATGGTTATAAATTTTTAAATAAGTTCTTTCTACATCAGAGGAAATAAGTTGGCTATTTCGTTATTGTAGATTTTGAAAGCGTTATTAGCATGCTGAAGACCAAGGCTGGCATTGCTGAAGCAGGATGAGTAGTGATGAACTGAACATAGTCAGTGAGTGGGATACCTGGTAACTACGATCAGCTGGAGAAAATGGCATGTGGTAATTTGAATGTAATTTACCCCTACAGGCTCAGAGCAAGTGGCCTTTTGGGAGGAAATATGTCTCTATGGGTGTAGGCTTTGAAGTCTCAAATACTCTCAAGCCATATCCAATGTTTCAGACCACTTCCTGGTGCCTGCTGGTCAAGATGTAGGACTCTCAGCTACTTCTCCAACACCATGTCTGCATGATGACAATGGTCTGAAACTCCCCAAATGTAAGGCACTCAATTAAATGTTTGTTTTTCTTATTAGAGTTACCATGACTCTGGTGTCTCCTCACAGTAATAGAACCCCTAACTAAAACAGAAATTGATATAAGGGATGGAGTATTGATGTGATAGGCTTGGCCATAATTTTTTTTTGAGAGAATATGGATCCTAGGACTGTGTATTAGAAAGGCAGTTGAACATTTTAAATGCTGTTTGATTGGCCATACTAGTAGAAGTATGGAAGACAGTGGTGATAAGTGTTACACAATGTACTCAATGAACTTTGGATACCTGGAAAAAAAGAAAGAAAGAGAGAGAGAGAGAGAGAGAGAGAGAGAGAGAGAGAGAGAGAGAGAGAGAGAGATTCTTATGGATTTAAGTGTCACTCTCTTCTTACTCTCCCCTCTTCTTCAAAATATATCATTCTAGAACTATGCCCATCCAAACTGAAAGAAGGAGTATTCATGTCTGCAAAGCCACATGGCAAGGGAGAGGAATCTGAATGAACCGGACACCCCTTCCTCTTTGCCTACCTTTCAGCATATCATGATAGCACTCCCACTTCTATAACATGTAGTTCTGCACATCTGCCCATAACATAAAATATCTAAGTACAAGCAAGCTCAGTTTTTCCTAGTTCCTTGGTTGTTTATTATCTTATGGTAGCTATCAAGTTACATAAAAGTTAGATGAAATAGTTTTGTGTTTTCCTTCATATTAATCTGTCTTTAAAGTACCTTAGAAATAAACTTTTCTTTTTCCTTCTTCATTAGTAATTTTACTGTAAACATACATGTGCAAGTATGTAATGGCTCATATGAGTTTTTCAGAAGATTTGACTCATGACCTCAGACTTGGTAGGAAGTAACTTATTGATACGGTTTGTTGACCCAATCATTAATTTTTTGAGAAAAAAAATGTATCTTTCTTTTCATATATACAATAAAATATTTGGCCACATTCTAAAATTCTAAACAGTACCACAGGTATATTGTTATCATTTTAGAGTCTATTCAAACAAGCTTTTACAGGTTCATTAATTATAAGTATCAAAAAAACAAATATCCCTTTACTGTAAAATATTGACAACCATTAAGGTAACAGTGACATGCTGCTTCCATCTTAGCAGTGGAGATCTAGTATTTGTTGTTATGAGTCAAGGGAACTGAGAAAAGGCAGATTTAATAAAATGACCTTTTCCTTTGATATATTCAAAACACATCATTTATATTTGATCACCAATGTAGATTATTTGTGTATTCATTGCCTTTTCTCATTTGCTTCCAGTCCCTATCTTCAGTGAAGGTTCAATGGAGACTAGGTGGTGTCTTCCATTATGTCTTTACATATGTAGACAACGCAACTCTTTTCAGAGTTATTTTTTTTATTTTATGAGAATGTTTCAGACACATATAATGTGATTTAATCAATTTCTTCTCTCTCTGTCCCTGCTACTTCCCCTCCTAAATTCATGTGTTCTGTTTTTTAGCAAATTGAGTCCATTAACGTGTGCTTGGCTATAGGAATATCTACTAGAAAATGGATCACTTCTCTAGAATTACTTCCCTGAAGAAAGCTCTCACTATGTCTGCTATCATGACCACAAGGCCTATGCAAGAACTGGAAATGTTTGAACCTAGATTTCAAAACTTTCCACTACCAGAATTTGTCATTCTATGGAATTACTTAGTAGTTTTTCTGTATTCTAATATTTGTTTCGTCTATTTAAAATATCTGAGACACATTAATAATGCTAGGCTGTATGTAGGAAGCTACCAACAACTATTTGTTTGTGTTTGTGTATTTGCCTTATTTTGCTCTATGTCATGAATTTAGTAGTATCAACATAAACAAAATTTACAATGAATATAGATTCTGATTAAATGTATTTTATCAGATAGTTTGCACATACTTTGTGCTACTTTTAATTCATCTTTGATTCAATTAGCAGTTTTTAAAAAACAGAGAAATTGAAAACTTATACTCTTCCTCTTTTTCAGGGCAAATGAACAAATAAGAAAATCCCCAGAACTGCTCAAAAATCAAATAGATTTATAGTGCATAAAAGAAAAACAAGATAAGGTAGAGATAGTATTAATATGCAAATCTAACAGCTTTAAAATTTTGTACACTTCTAAATCAGACCACAAGTTTAAACATTAAATCTCCAACTGTCAAAGCAAAAATCTGTACAGAGATTTACAAAGTCTCCAAGGGGCTAACAAAAAACATTTCTTCTGGAGAAGCAGAGCTCTCCTGATACTACCACTGAAATAAATGTCTCTGATGGGCCCCATAATTGAAGGATCTTGGAAGACCTAGAGATAATAGTGTGCATGCAGTCCTAGTACCTACTCAGGGCCTTCATTTACTCTTCCCCATCCTTTAAAAAAGGCTATATCTCTGCATGAATGAGTCCAGCGGCAGTGGCTCAGCACTAATGGGGTAGTTTATTATTTAGCAGACAATTCCCAGTTTTGGAAAATGTGCTTCTTTTATTTAGCTTTGTATGTATAATCCTCTAGTCATAAATTTAATTCTCTGGAGCAAAGTATACAAGAACACTCCATATTCCACTTGTAAATAATTTAAGAATAGTTGCAACTGTTCCCTCTTCATACATACATTCATTAAAATATGCATTATACTTTTGCAATTAAGTAGGCTCGATGCTAAAAGTTTCATTGATGTAACTGTGAGAGTAAAAACGCAGCTCTTGCTCCAACTAGATATATAAAAGAAAATGATTAGCATGTTTTTTTTCCAGCTCCTTCTGAGCTAAATATCATGGGCTTTCCTCTTCAGAGGGCTCTTCATCCTTCACTGCCTTGCTCTGTGCCCTGTAGTCTGACTTGAAGGGACTTTTGCATTAGAGATTCTGAAGAGGGGAAAGGAATGTCAGCTACTTATTCTTCAGCTAAGTCCCTGTGAGGACATCAACAGCTGGCATCACCTATCAAGCAAAGGTCAAAGTTTCTATAAGGCATTTTTTTTCCAGCGTATTATAACCTTTCCCCTCCCCCACCCACTTCTTGCTGTCTTGTTCTCCTCTCACTTTTTCTGCAGCTAATTTTGCCTGCAGTCAACAATTTTTAGCCTAATGGCCCTGAACTTCACAGGATAGTGGTAGCCTAAGCACATTTTTTTTTAAATTTGACATAACACAAAATTATTTAGATGTTTTATTTTATTTCTTTCCTCCAAGTATTATATAATTAAATTATTAGTCTGTAATTATAAAAAAGGCAAAGTATAAAGTAAAAGATTACACAAAATGCAGCACAGAAATACTGGAATATTGACAGCACACACACATCTTGCTGTAGATCTCTTCCTTCCGTATTCTTTGTCCTAATTGTGTTCTCTATATTTTTGTACCCATCTATCCATCCATACATTTAAAAAAGATATAGAAATGTCCAATACTTCAAGATTGTATTATCATAAGTAGTTCATGATCATAAATCTAATAATTTTATCTTAGTATTTATTCCAAAACATATTGGTTTATTAAGCATATGGTTACAATGGCAAGTGAGGAGTTCGATAAGCACGCTGAAATAAATTCTATTTTTTATTTTATTCATAATATATATTTTGTGAATATATATTATAATATAATTTCAACCCTTTATAATACTTGATAATGTAAATATAGTCACATGTGTAAGTGAGCATTCAAAACTGTGAGAAAAAAAGCTGTCACAATGATAGTGAAGGATAAACTCCAATTCTATTTCTGGCTAATTTATATTTTAATCAGAGAAATTTCTTTTGTTTATACATCAATCAATTGTTTTTTGGCTGTCTTATGTTAACAAGGAATATGATGCTTATGTCAGTATTCATCACATCACTTTGTTAAACATTTCTTCACTGGAGTATACCTGTAACAAATGAAGCAAACTTGAATATTTCAGTAAATGAAGACATATTAAAATTATAATTCCTAGAAGCACTTTTCATGATCCATAAGAACAGATATTGTATGGAAATCTTATAAATAGTATAAAGATATCTCTTAACTATTATATTAACAAGGGTTATATTTCCAAAACCATTGCCATTAAGTGTGCAAATTGCTATAAATAAAGATGGTTCAGTGAAACAAATGGTAAGGTAAATTTTGGTCACAGATTTGTTGGCTACCCTCTCAGTGTTGAAAAATATAACTAATGTGTGATAAACCTTTTCTGGGACGATGCAATGTATACCTCTATTCATGTCAGAAAAAAAACTCGTGACAAACCAAAGTAATTATTAAACTGAATTTAACTTTGTTTTGGGATTACTAAGATGAGTATGGTTGAAGGGTTTTTTATGTGATAACACATGACTCAAAAGTAGCCAAGCCACCAAAAAGTCTGCTTAAGTAATGGTAATTGATCATGAAAGTTGTATTCCTGGAGATCTCTGAATGGCTTAAAAAGCACAGTACATGTGAGGGATCCCTCTGAGGTTAGCTGGTCAGTGTCTCCTCTCCTCCTGCTATTTATTGTTTCTATAAAACCGAGGAAAGGCTTTCATTATCTTTCAAGGTTCAGTTTTCCGAAATGTGTGTTACTTTGTTTATTTCTGGAGTCTCAGGACCCTCTCTCTACCCATTTCGCCCCTGATGAAATATTCCACCTCAAAAGAACTGAAACACAACATGTAAAAGAATGGATTACTACTGTCTGAAATATTAGGCAGACAACAATCACAGAGCAGCTAGCAATTGGTATCTTATGTCAAAGAAATTACAAATATTATTTTTATTCATCGAGTTACATATATAATATATATACTATAATACATGATATATTATATATTATTATTTTGTGATACATTATATCATGTATGTATATAATATTATATCACAGTTTCAAAATTATAAAAATAATAGAAAAGAAATGCAAATAGGTACAATCTTTATTTCTACCAATCTTTTTGGGGCCCAGAGAAAAATCTCGAAACGTCAAGGACAGCTTTTATTCAGCTAGTTGATAGCAGACTTGTGATCTCTTTCACCTCCTGTAACTGTTTCCTTATTATTCCAAATATTTCACAACAAAAACAAAACAGAGACTCTGAGAAATACATATACAAATTTCATTTCCTTTGCAGATTATTTTCAACAAACTAAAGAGAAGAATACCTTTTTAGTCAATTTCTTCTCTTCCCTTTCCTTTCTTTGTTTCTTTCTTCTGTTTCCCCATTTTCTGTCTGTCTCCATATTTGGCATTTTTAAGACATAGTTTGACTCAGGTGGAACTGGATTTTGTTATTTTGCACTTGGAACACTGGAAGTTCTTTTGCAGTATCTTTACTATAATCTAACTTTTGGTAAAAGAAAATATGACCTTGGGCTAATAAGCTAGCATGATAATTAATAAGCTCCTGATATGAGTTAACCCTTGTTATATATACTATAAAAGGGAAAATGCATGTAGGGAGGACAATATGGAGGAATTAAAAGACAGTCATCCTTGGGCAGGCTTAAATTTATGCTTGTACTCCATCTCATGCATTCATTCATAACATTATCCCCTACATAAAAATTACTCATCCCTGCCCAATGGAAAACAGACCAAAATACCTAATGTTTACTGAACAACATCATTTCTTTCTGTCAGTTCAAGATATATTACTTTATTATACTACTATGACTATGTAATGTTCTCCAAACATAAAACATATATAATCTTAGACAAAAGAAAGAATGACTGTAGTAAAAATCATCATTTAAAGAAAGGCAGTGAGACATTTATCACAACTACTAGGAAGACCAAAGAGCAATCATCCGAATTACTAAATGAGATGCTTTGTTAGCTAAAGTAGATATACTTAAAGAGAGCATCAATGATGTTTTTATGTGTGCAATGTATTCATGAATAACTCTGGGTAATTTGGAAGGTCAGTAGTCTGTGATCACACTCATAAGGTGCATTTAGATCTCAGACTGTCACCAGTAAAATCCACACTGTAAATAATCCATGTGCTTTGGTAAATTCATATTTCATAAACTATCACTGAGATTTTGCTATGTGGCTTGATCCAATGTTTAAGTTACTGTTCTACTGCTGTGCAGATATATCATAACCAAGATAACTCTCATAAAAGAAAGTATTAAATTGGAGAAATTAGAGATGTGTCTACCGTTTTAGATTCCTCAGTGATTACAATGTCAGGAATAGACATTTGACACTGGGGCAGTAACTGAAAGGTTTTTATCCTGATCTGCAGGCAATAGACAGAGAGAGATGGAGAAAGAGAGAGATGGAGAGACATAAAGAGAAAGATGGGGAGAGAAGGGATTGGGACCTGAAGTGGGATTTTTAAGTCTCATACCCCACATCCACTAATAACAAACTAAAGGCCCTGAATTTGAGCAGTCCAGTTTGTCCGTCTTCTGTATGGAAATTATGACTGAGTGAGTCGGTTCTGTGGGAATCACTTCCTGTTCCTGTATCTCTCTGAGGAGTATGAGGAGCACTTTGGCCCCTGACCCTATTGTAGCAGCCTCTGGCTCCTCCACTGTGATGTTATCCACTCCTGGGACCTTCCTGCGTTTCACTCTCTTGATAGCTTCCTCTGTCTCACTCCTCTCAATATTTATTATTTCCTCATCATCTCTGGTGTTCGAGTAGCTGCCAAAGTGTTTCTTGTTTTAGTTTATTTTGCCAGCATTAGGGTTATTATACAGGGTGTCAAAGTATTATCTCCATCTTTGCTTTATTTCCCCTGGTTCTGTTAATAAATGACCTTGCCCATCTCTAATCACTTGAAGACCTTGGGCAGTTATCCATCTGATACCGTTGTAGACAAGATGTGTTTTATTATGGAATCTTGCCTCTTCAACCTCTTAGCATATACCTTGTCTATACAGATTTCTATCCTTCTCCCCTCTGCTTTTGACCTCCCTGGACAGAGGATGTGGGGGGGTTGCTACCAGTGGATTGCCTCTTTGTTTGCTTTAGTTTGTTGTGCCATAGCACCAAGTTTTTCTCCTCCATTATCCTTGCAAAGGAAGAAGGGTGGAACAGAGGGAATCCTAGAACAGGCCCAGTGAGGATTCAGAGCTAACAGGAGGACAACTAATCAAATCTTCACTTTGAAGAAACTAACAGAAAAATATGAAGAATTTGGGAAAGAACTTACATGTTATTACATCAACTACAGGAATGTGTTCAATAGCATGTAGAGGAAAGAACTTTGGGAAACAATTAGGTTCTACAGGTACCCAGAGAAAATCATAAGAATACTAGAAAATTTCTATAAAGATACATTTGCTTCAATCAAAGTCTATGGAGAACTAAGTAATCAGTTTAAGACAATATTAGTAGTACTGCTGTGATGTGTCCTCTCATTATGAATCTTTAATATATTCCTGAAATTGATAATCACAACAGCCCTGAAGGATGAGGAGATTTGTATACAAATCAACAACTTGCTTTTTGCTGATACTATAGCACTACTTGCTGAAAGGCCAAATGAGCTACAGGCCATGATAAATAGATAAATAGACTGGTGGAAATAAGGGAAAGCCTTAATATGAAAGTAAATATCGAGAAAACTGAGATACAACAGTTGGGAAGGGCGCAAAAGGATTTTAACATTGTAGCAAGGAACCAGAACATCAAGCAAACAGCCAAGATTGTTTATCTGAGAAAAAACCTTATTTAAAAGGAGGGAACTATCTCAGGTTTTAAAAGGTAGATAACGATAGTGAGAGCTACATTCCAGGCACTAGGAATGATTTGGTCAGCAAAGAGACATAAGGACATCACAAAATTGCAAGTATATGAGACACTTGTCTTGAGCTGCGTTCTTTATAACTCTGAAATCTGGACAATGAAATGTTGCTCAGAACAATGGCTGAATGTGTTTGAGATGGCATGTCTCAGGAGGATTCTAGGCATCATCACTCAAAGAAATAGTGTAATGATGACATTAAGAAACATCTCCATCTACAGAAGGAAGTAAACTACAGACTATAATAACGGCACTTGACCTATTTCAGCCATGTTATGAGAATGAATGACAGCAGATACCCAAAGATAGCACTGCTTGGAGGAGTGCATGGGAAGGCAAAGAGGGAGGCACAAAAAATTCAGGATAGACAGTATAAAGGGAGACTGTAGAACCTTGGATATGACAATAACACAAGCATCTTTGACTGCCCAGAATAGGAATGACTGGATTACCACAATAAACAGGCTGCCCATGCATACTTAAGAATTCCAGGGCATAATGATGATGAAACCCACATCCAGTGGCAAAATTCCTCCAATAGGCCACAATTAAACTAACAAAGACATAAGGAGTAATCTTCTCAAACAATTATACTACCAGGTGACTAAGTATTGAAATGCACGAGGCTAAGGGGACCATTCTCATGCCAAGAAAATCCCCATCTAACCAGTGATTTTAATTTTGATATCAGCATGTACTTATCATTTATTTCACTTAGAATCTGTCTTATTTTCTGCACTATCTACTTTCTTTGGAATTCCATGAAAAACAATAACTTAAGTAAGTCATGACTTATTTTGCCTTATATTGAAGGAGTTATTAATAGTTTAAACTATCTTATCTGGGAGGGTACTGTTGCATTTGGAAATAGTAGGCCAAATTTTGTTTTCTCTCCAAAGGTTTAGGGAAGAGAGATCATTCTGGAAACAAGGGTTTTCTACAATCCTCCAAATTCAACGCTTTGGAAACCCACTCATCAAGTTAGTGATCCAAACTAAAGGTTCCACAATGATCAAAATAGTAGCATAAACAAGAGACCAAGTGTTGAAATATATGATTAGCCTGTTACAAGTTATAGCTAAGTGTTATTAACCAAACTTTTCTGTCAAAGTGAACATGTGTATTTCATAACACAAAATTCATTCATTTCAATATTAAAAGTCACTTTATCAGCACTGTATAAAACTTTAAACTCCATACATTCCTCTAAGATATAAATCATGCTCTCAACTTTACACTACTGTAAAGTCAAATAAGTTATTTATTTCCAACATGAATGGCTTAGAATAAGATTTAATATTTCTGTGGTGACATGCAAAATATTTGTCAGTATGGTTATGGGTCAAGGCCAGTTCAGGCACCCTCTCCTCTGCTGCCCAGGGAACAATCTGGGGACCTCTTCTTGGGCCTGGGAACACCTCCAGAATCAAGTCTCTTGCAAACCCTTATATGGCTCCCTTAGTTGAGATATAAACTTCCCTGCTCCCATAACCATCCTTCCTCCCTCCCCCCTCCCATTCCCCCAAGCCATCACCAATCCTCCCCCTCTCCCCTCTTCCTAATCATCTTCCCTTACTTCCACCCCCCCCACTCTCAAGTTTGCCTAGCAATCTTGTCTACTTCTAATATCCAGGAGGATAACTATATGATTTTCTTCAGGTTCACTTTCATATTTAGCTTCTCTAGGATCACGAATTATAGACTCAAAGACCTTTAACTATTACTAGAATCCACTTATGAGTGAGTACATACCATATTCCTTTTTTTGGGTCTGGGTTACCTCAGTCAGTAAAGGAACCTTCATATGGCGAAGGATGGAGATAGAGACAGAGACACATTTTGGAACACTGGACTTAACTCCCTAGGTCCAAATGAGAAGCAGAGGGAGGGAGATCGTGAGCAAGGAAAGCAGAAACAGAGGGAACCTTCATCCGATGATGGATGGAGACAGAGACGGAGACCCACATTGGAGCACTGGACTGAGCCCCCAAGGTCCAAATGAAGAGCAAAAGGAAAGAGAACATGAAAAAGGAAGTCAGGACCGCGAAGGGTGCGTTCACCCACTGATACAGGGGACCGGGTCCGATCGAATGAGAGCTCACCAAGACCAGCTGGACTGAGACTGAACGAGCATGTGATCAAACCAGAGTCTCTGAATGTGGCTGACAATTGACAATGGCACTGGGTCTTGTTTCGTCTGCATGTACTGGCTTTTTGGGATCCTGGTCTGTTTGGATGCTCACCTTCCTAGACCTAGAGGGAGGAGGGAGGAACTTGGATTTCCCACAGGGCAGGAAACCCTGACTGCTCTTGGGAATGGTGAGGGAGGAGGAGAGGGAGTTGGGGGAGCGGGAGGGTATTGGAAGGAGGGGAGGAAGTGGAAATTCTTTAAATAAATAAATAAATAAGGAAAAAAAGATTTAATACTTCAAAAATGAGGAAGGGGAAAGCATAGCAGGGTAATGCTAGGACAAATAAATTGCAGAAAAATTCAGCACAGTAGATAAAGAAGGCTTCAGCTCCGTTTATAGCATCAAGAACAACACAAGGGCTCCAGTAAACTTCACAAGTACAACTCTGCATTTCTGCTACTGGGAAACTTAATTGGGCTGATCTACCTAGTTCTTGTTGTTCTCTTCTGTGAATATCCTACATTAGTGATGTCTTTGATATGTTCACTTGCAACCTTGGCATCAAAATCAGTGCTTCGTGCACAGTCCACTCGGGAGCTATATATACTGCATCTAAAATTCATTTATAGTTATACTACAGACACTTTCTGGAGCCTTGTTTTAAACCTCCATGACCCAGTAACTCATACATTTATTTAGGCCTTTGAAATTCTTACTGCATAGATGATTCCAGGATTTTCTGTCTGCTGGAGATGTGTCGGAGCACCATTGAGTCACAGATGTAGTAGATCTTTTATGCCTCTGTCTTTGCATAACTGAAGTAGGCGGATCATGTTCCTAAACAGCAGTCTTTCATAAAATAGTTAGAGCCTTTATGTTTTTGAGAACTGTTGTCAGGTGTCTTTCCTTGATATAAATATCCATTTTATGCCAATGGAGACATATATGGTACTCAGAGTACAATTCTTATTGTCCTAGTGCAAACCAAAAGGTTTCTCTTTAATTGTGCTATTATTCATTTGACAATCATTTCCCCTCTACAGTGTTTTTTCAGTCTACTTTCTCCACAGGTTTCTACCATCTCACATTTTTATTCTGTACTTCCTGCTCTCCCTCTGTAATTCTGGCTAAAATATGTAATCAAGAACCATGCAAGAGGCTGAATGGTATGATATTGAAATTCCCCAGAACAAATAAATTATTATTTTATATTTAGGTTCAGCTTCACTCAAAATTTCAAAACATTGTTATAACATAACAAGAGTTCATGCTAAAACACAAGACACAATTCCTACCAAAAATTCAAAGACAGCTTTTGAGTCACACAAATCTCATGATCCTCAACTTTTTTGCTCACATTTTGGTTACCATCCTGATTTCTCGGGTTCATGTCAGAAAAGAATACTGAAGTTTCATGAGGGATGGAGGGCTTTTCTAGGCAACAGATTCAAACTTGATGTGGGATATTCCTTTGTATGCTGTGAATATCATTGGTTAATAAAGGAACTCCTTTTGTTTATAGCATAACTATAGGGAAACAGAGCTAGGTGGGTAAAACTAAACTTAATGCTGGAATAAAGGAGGTGAACTCAGAAAGAAAACGTGTAGCCCTGCCAGAGACGGATGCCAGAATTTTATTCTGTAAGCCACAGCCTCATGGAGATATACAGATTATTAGAAATGGGTTAAATTAAGATATAAGAGTTAGCCAATAAGAAGCTAGAGCTAAAGGCCACGGAGTGATTTAATTAATACAGTTTCTGTGTAATTATTTGGGGGCTAAGCAGTTGGGAACCAACAAAGCAGCCTTCCCACAACAATTGGTGCCCAATGTGGGACCAATATGACCAACTAAAATCCACATAAAACTAAGAGCCTAAAAAAGAATCCTAGACACAAAAGAACAGAGTGGAAGTTGCTTATAATGCACTCCTTGTTTACTTAGGTAATATTATATCCTTCTGGAGTCTTTGATGGAGATGAAGAATATGTAGTTATAATTAAAGTTTTCCTTAGTTATGATAAAAGATAAAATAGATATAAATATTATAACTGTAATTCTTTCTTGATACATTTTTGTTGTATGTAGTTTTACTATGTTAAAATTAAAATGTGTGTCTGTGTGTGTGTATGTTCACTGTAAACATATGCAACATATATTTATATATATATATATATTTATTTTATGCTATGATAAAAGTTTCCTTAATAAAGGACCCTATACCGCTTGAATAAAAACATATTGCACAAAGTCTAACTTGATAATATTTAAACTTAAATTTTGTTGAACCAAAACAAGATGCGAGTAGGTTTATAATCACCATTCATTAGATGTTAAGTCTTTGGCTAATTGTTATTTCTTATTGAATTTCATTTTCTTCTATGAGATGGAAATTTTCCTAATGATGTTTTGAGACTTGTTATGATATTAAGTGCTTTGTGTGCTGGTTGTCAGGAAATGTCTCTTTAATGAATTTGTTTTTCAGCCCTTCTCTAATTAAGTCAGAATCATTTGCTAAAAGATTTGAGATAATATTGCATAAGGAAAAATGCATATATTTGTGTATATTTAGCTAGAATTGCTTTATTTCGTCCTTGAGTTTTTAAAACCACATTTTCAATTAATTAAAATGACATTTTCAATTACTGGTAATTATATAAGTTTTTACCTTCAGTGAAGTGTATGTATCTTATGTGGTAAACAAGCTGACATCAGCCAGAATTTTTAAAAATTGCTCTCTTTATAATATTTTATCATCATAACATTCCTAGTAAAATAAATTTGTCATTAAATAATTGACAGTTATAACAAATAAGTGTGTTCTCTATGGCTTAATTTATCTTGATGATTGTTATTCATTCTACTCTGATACATGCTTAAATTTCCAGTGATCTCAATGGTTCATTGTTTATACATGATAATGGTATTCAATTCTCATTATAAACAGATATCTCTATTTTTCAGCTGAAAGTCAGCTTGTACAAATCAATAACCATATAACTATTCACTGTCAAAGAAAAGCAACATGAAATTTCAAAAGCAGCAGAGATTATTTTCCAAATAGTTTCAAATATGATCTATCACTAATTGTGCTTTTTACTTTTCTTCTAATTCATTGGGTTATATAGTAAGGAGAAACTATGCTTAATGAAATAAAATGATTTCTTGGGTTTCTAATAGAAGATCAGACTGCAATCTAAGTATTTATCACCACAAAAGACCTTACAAATTAAAAAGCATATGAGAGAACTATTGGCAATTTATAGCTGCCTGGAGAAAGAAAGTCAGTGTTCTTCAAAAGGGTGATAATTCGTGTTTCAACCCCACTCTAGAGCATGTTTCGCAAAAGTAACACATTTTCTTTAGTGTTTACTGTCTTATTAATATTTATTATTTCTCTTATTGTTTTGTTTGTTCACTTGCTTTGATTACCATGATTTGTTTTGCAATTTGAAGGAGAATTTCTGAGAAAATGAGAAAAAAACATGAAATTGGTGGGTGAGGGAAGAAGATGATCTGATGGGAATCTGGAATGAGATTAAAATATAATTTATAGCATTTAAATGATCATGAAAAATAAAAAGTATAAAATAAAGCCAAAACTTAAGTATAAATTTTGACTCCTACCCACAACCTACACCGTTAATACCAATTTACTAAGTATAGAAGCAGGAATACTTTAACTATTATTGAGGTCACATTTCCGAATAAGGTGTGGGCTCTGTAAATACTTTACCTGTTTTTTGTTGTGTTTTTTTTAATGAAATTTTGCCTTCACTGCTTCAGAAATATAATACACTAGTATGGAAATGAACACATAAATTTTCAATTCAAATTGTATTTCAAGAAAAATAAAAAGTCTACACAGAATCCCCCTGTAAATCTTTGGCCAAATCTGAATCATGATGTCAATTTCAGTATAGTAGAGAAAAATAATTCTATATTTCCAATATTCTGAGGTTGAAAAATAAAATACAATGTGATGTGAGTTCCAATATAAAGAAGCCCTGAAGATCGTATTACCATGTATGTAAATAGATATAAACATTCAAAGACATACATTACTGCTGTTGAATAATCTTTTTGTACAATGCAAGATGTGTCTTTGCCAAGATGCCTTCTGATTGGTTTGATAAAGAACTAAATGGCCAATAACTACGCAAGATGTGTAAGTGGAACTTCCAAGTACAAAAAGGGCTCTGGGACCTGGGGGGGCTCAGTCCGGTGCTCCAATGTGGGTCTCCATCTGTTTCGCCATCCATCGTCGGATGAAGGTTCCCTCTGGTCTTGCCGTCTTTGCTCACGTTCTCTTTCCTTCTGCTTCTCGTTTGGACCTAGGGAGTTAAGTCCAGTGTTCCAATGTGAGTCTCTGTCTCTATCTCCATCCATCGCCAGATGAAGGATCTATGGTGATAAGCAAAATATTCATCAGTATGGTTATGGGCCAAGGCCGGTCCAGGCACCCTCTCCTCTGTCCAGAGAACAATCTGGGGATCTCTCCAAATGAGGGGCAGAAGGAGGAAGAAAATGAAAAAGTAAATCAGGACTGCGAGGGATGTGATCACCCACTGATACAAGGGGACTGATCTAATGAGAGTTCACCAAGGCCAGTTGGACTGGGACTGAACGAGGACGTGATCTAACCAGATTCTCTGAATGTGGCCGGATTCTCTGAATGTGGCTGGCCCGGAGTCTTTCTGAAAAGCCATTGACAATGACACTGGGACTTGTTTCCTCTGCATATACTGGATTTTCCGAATCCTGTCTGTCTGGACACTCACCTTCCTGGACCTGGAGGGAGGGGGGAGGAACTTGAACTTCCCATAGGGCAGGAAACCCTGACTGCTCTTAGGGATGGAGAGGGAGGAGGAGAGGAGGAGAGGGAGTGGGGGGAGTGGGAGGGTGTTGGGAGGAGGGGCGGAAATGGAAACTTTTATAATTTAATAAAATTACTTTCTAAAAAAAAAAGACTCTGGGAAGAAGAAAAACAAAGAAGCCAGACAGACACCATGTGACAAGACTATAAATTATTCTCCAGAAACTGACAGAAATATCATTGCTGAAGACATCTACACAACTCATTTAACATGGAGAAATTAGCTAGAGCCCAAAAAGAACCTTGACCACTGTTTTCTAGTCTCTTTGGTACAAGATGGCACTATACAGTCTAAAAAAGTTGAGAAACAGAAACAACAATTCATCCACAAACCTTTCATTTGAAATGCAGTTCTGCTGTAAAGATATTCTACTACAATGGAGGCATGGTCCATGTGGGAGTAACTAACAAATACCTTCCTTGAGTAAAGACCCACTTCATGGGCTACAAAACCAGAGCCAACACTACTTAAGGACCAAGGACTCGAGATTAGACAGCCCAGGAATTAAGATAGAAACAGAGGGGGGAAGATGGAAGGAGGGAGGGAGGGAGGGAGGAAGAATGGAAGGAAATAAAGAAGGAAGGCAGGCAGGCAGGCAGGCAGGCAGGCAGGCAGGAAGGAAGGAAGGAAGGAAGGAAGGAAGGAAGGAAGGAAGAAAAAAAGAAAAAGGTAGTAATAAAATAATTCCTAATGATATTCTGGTATGCTCATAGATCCGTACCTTCCTCAGCCATCCTAAGAGAAGCTTCCTCCTGCAGCAGGTGGGAAAAATTCAAAGGAATCCAGCACAACATTATGCAGGAACTGAGAGAGGCCTTTGAACAGACATCCTTAAGTGGGATGTTTCCATTAAATCTTTCTCATAAGGGTTCAGGGAACTCCAAGGGAAAGGAGACAGAAAGAGTAAGAATTAAAAGGGATAGAGGAAACCAAGAAAGTAAGATGTTCTAAATCAATATGATCTAAGCTCATATGAACTCACAAAGCATGAGGCAGCATGCGTAGGGCCTGTGTGAGTCTGTCACAGGTACTCTGAGTACATATTGTAGCTTTCAGTTTACAGTTGTAATGAAATTACTGAAGGTGCAAAACAGTAGGTCTCTGATTTTTTACCTTTACTTGGGGACTTTAACTTCTGTTAGTTAGTTTGTCTTATTTTTATGTATTATTTTGTACTTTATTTAATTGTATTTTATTATAGAATTTTATTAAAAATTAATAACGAGATAAGTTGACTCATTTTTTTAATACCAACATTCAGAGGACAGAAATGGGCAGATCTCTGAGTTGGAGGTCAGCCTAGTTTCCAAGGAGAGTTCTAGTACAGCTAGGCTGTAAAGAGAAACCTTGTCTAGAAGAACCATATATATGCACACTCCATAGGAATCATTTGTATCTATTTAGAAATTTAACATTTGAAAATTACTAATATCTGTCAGTAATCTGTTATATGAAAACATTTAGAACTATCATTCATATTAGGGTTAAAGTTAAACCAAGATAGAAGTCTGTGGAGGCAAGTCTCAATGCAGTCTTCCAAGCTTGCTACACTTTCAGCATGCTCACCTTGGAAAGCACACAGAAAGGAACCTCAGATTACAATAAAGGAAGATAGGAAAGAGAGAAAAGGGGAAGAAAAGAAAAAAGTTTAATCTTTAGTATACAGTTTATTATGAAATCCATGGTTTTGTATAAATTTAAAGTTTACACAATCTATTTTATGGATTTGTTAAGAGTCTTTTTTATTTATTTATTTATTCATTTATTTATAAAAATTTCCACTTCCTCCCCTCCATCCAATACCCTCCCATTCCCCCCACTCCCTCTCCTCCTCCCTCTCCAGTTCTAAGAGCAGTCAGGGTTTCCTGCCCTGTGGGAAGTTCAAGTTCCTCCCCCCTCCCTCCAGGTCTAGGAAGGTGAGCATCCAAACAGACTAGGATCCCAAAAAGCCAGTACATGCAGATGAAACAAGACCCAGTGCATTATCAATGGCTTCTCAGTCAACCCCCATGTCAGCCACATTCAGAGAATCTGGTTTGATCACATGATCGTTCAGTCTCAGTCCAGCTGACCTTGGTGAGCTCTCATTAGATCAGTCCCCTTGTATCAGTGGGTGAACGCACCCCTCATGGTCCTGCCTTCCTTTTTCATGTTCTCCCTCCTTCTGCTCCTCATTTGGATCTTGGGGGCTCAGTCCAGTGCTCCAATGTGGGTATCCGGTTGCATGATATTAAAATCTAAGGAGATGTTAACTTTATAGCAAATAATGCTTAAGTAAAATTCTACTGATTCAATGGCTTGGAAGAACGCTCAGTGAACCAAAAGGCCACAATCATGATGCTCCACATTTAGCCCCCAGGATTCATAGAAAGCCAGGCACGACTACACAATTGTCATCCAGTGTTTGGAAGCGGAACAGGTGCATGCTGGAGTCTTGTTAGTCAATCAATCAAGCCTGACCTGTGAGCTTCTGCTGCAGTGGGAAGAATGGTCTCCAAAAGGTGGAAAGTTTTGAATAGACCCCCATTCACCCTTTCATCTTCATATACATGCATATATACACACTGATCCGTAAACACAAACATTATTTTTCATAGGTTCTAGAGGATCTAAATTGAGAAAAATGAACTGTCCCTAAGATGGAAAAAGACAGCAATTCAAATGCAATGTTCATCAGTCAGCTAAAGAGCTGTGATGTGGGTTTAAATACATATATGCACTACTTAGATATAAATTTGGACTGTTTAAATGGCTGTAATATATGTTATATCACAGTATATCTATGTATTACATTTAAAATATATTAAATTCTAATGTAAATATTAAATATTTAAAAATAAAAAACAATTTGAAACTTTATAAAGTAAAATTTCCAAGTTACAAATATAAAAGTGATTGTCTTACTCTGTCCAAATATAATAAAATAAAATTACAGGAATGAAAGTGAATAATAAAAGACTAATAAATACATAAAATAATAGTATGTAATGCAATAATTTAGGTACTTGTCTAGATATTTGTTGATATTTTAGTAATAGTTTTGTTTTGGTTTGGTTCTGGTTTTTCAAGACAAGCTTTCTTTGAAGCTTTGGAGCTTATCTTGGAACTAGCTCTTATAGACCAGGCTGGCCTCAAACTCACAGAGATCTATCTGCCTCTGCCTCCCAAGTGCTGGGTTTAAAGGTGTGAGCCACCATGGCCCAGCCTTTAGTAATAGCTCTTAAATCTTTATGGAAAATTTGACCTACATGATATTCTATGATATAAATATTATCTTAATATATTCTAGACATGTTGGGCAGTGGTGGTGCATGTCTTTTTTCCCAGCACTGAGAAGATATAGGCAGGTATATTTCTGTGAGTTCAAGACTAGTCTGGTCTACAGAGTGAGTTTCAGGAAAGCCAGAACTGAAACACAGAGAAACCATGTCTTGAGAAAGCAAAAATAAAATTATAAACACAATTTGTATTATAAAAAGTTATTAAAAATTTTAAAAGAAAATTTTTCAATCATTAATTGTTCATGGATGTTAATTTCAGTGTGCTGAATTTATTTTCCAAAAGTGTACACATTTTATTTGGTAATTTAAATATTAAATGCATGCAAATATCTTTTAAATACTTAAAATATAATTCTAAATAATGACTTAATTATAATCCTTTATCTGATGCAGTATATAAAAAATTTTGGATGGTATGAGTTTTCCAGAGACTTTGGGAAAAAGTATGAATAAACTATAATTTTCCATATTGATACCCTTATACATTTATGGGTTAAAAAAACAATATCTCATACAAAACTGACTATCCATCAAAGATCAGTAATGATTGCTAATAATATTTGAATTAATTTGTTTTCACACTTCTATGTTTTGATTACATGATATTTTTGCAAAAATATTGTGATCAAAGAGCAAGAATAGAACATATATTGCTATACTATCTGTCACTTCAGTTTGAAAGTTTTAAATATCATTAAGTTTTAAGGGAACTGAAATGTTTGGCAGATACACACTCAAGTCATAGGGTTGTCCCTCCCCAAATGGTGACCTCACTTTGTTCCTTTAAGACTTGCTCTTCTTATGTAGCTAGGCTCCGTGAGCAGCACAGTGATAAATCTAGTTGATTAAATCTGATAAACTGGATTTATTTGACTGCTGACCTATTCATCATCCTCTGTCACTTTGTTTCAGCACTTTTTCCTTCTGTTTTCCAACATCTTAATTTTTTTATTATCCACTTTATCATTTCTCTCAGCACACAAGTGCTGTTCTCCTGACTGGACTTTCATTTACAGGACATTGTTCTACCTCATTTCTCCAAGTGGCAACTAATCCTTTTGAAAGATTTGTCTACATTCCTTTGAAAGAGTTTTTTTCTTTCTTTCTTTCTCTCTCATTCCAGGACCATTTGAACCTAGCATTATTCTCTTCATTGTTTTTATTTCTTTTTTGCCTTTTAATTTCAAATATTTTATTGTTTTCACTATGTTTAATACCTTTGTCTTAATGTAAAAAAAGAAAAAAAAGACAGAAAAAAACTCACCCAATTTAAAATATAGGATGTAAAACTAAACATAGAGTTCTTAAAAGAGGTAACTCAAATGTCTGAGAAACACTTAAAGTAAGAGATATTTAACATCATTAGCCTTCAGGGAAGTGTAAATCAAAATTACTCTAAGATTTCATCTTATACCAGCCAAAATCAATAATGATAATAAAAATGACAGCTCATATTGGTGAGGATGTGGAGCTGTTGAAACACATATATTACTAATGGGAGCACAGACCTTTAAAGTCACTATATAGTACTTTTTTGGGAAGCTGGGAATAGGTCAACCTCAAGATCCAGCTGTACCACTCCTGAGAATTCACCCAAAGGAGCCTACATCCTAATACAAAGACACTTTCTCATACCTGTATTTTTGATGCACTAAACATAATAATCCAAAATTGAAAACAACATAGATTTGGGAATGTGTAGTTGTATGTGTGATATATATGTTCATTTGTGTATGGATGCATGTATATGCATTTATGTAATCACACTTATGTAGAGCCCAGAAGTTGATATAGGGTATCGTGGTTTAACATCCTCCACCTTGCTCATTTAACCAGGGACTTGACTGAAATATTATAAACTCCAAGAATAACTACTACCTTCTACCTGCACATAACTGGTTATTTTAGATGTCATGTGGCCATGCCAGGCTTTTTATATGTGTCTTAGGAGCTAAACTAAAGATCTCATGAATGCAACAAGCCCTTTTAAACCACTGAACCTTTATTCCAACCATAGTGGTAAGAACAGCAGGCTGTGTTCCTGCCACCCGGCTCACGCACGGCTAGCTTTACACCTGAAATAACAACACACAAATTGTATTCATTCAAACATTGCCTGGCCCATTATCTGTAGCCTCTTATTGGCTAACTCTTACATATTGTTCTAACCCATTTCTACTAATCTGTGTAGCACCACTTACCGGGAGGATTCTAACCCATGTCTGTCTCAGGCAGGAGAAGCATGGCGACTGCCTCATTGCCTTCTTCCCAGCATCCTATTCTGTTTACTCCGCCTACCTAATTTTCTGTCCTATCAAAGGGCCAAAGCAGTTTCTTTATTAACCAATGAAAGTAGCACATAGACAGATGACCCTCCTCCATCACCAATCCCATAATCTGTTACATTATTTTTAATTTGTTCCTTAGGAGAAAGTAACTTTATGTGTTTTTGTAGTTTTCACATGAACCCCAATTCCTAAAGCATTATCTGCCATATGGCAGATGGTTGAAATTCTGGGAAATAAAAATTGTCAACCAATATTGAATGAAATTACATAATGTTATTAACATTAACTATATTATGAAGATAATTGTATTGCTATATGGATTTTAAGCTTTTGTTCTAGAAAACTGAATATAATGTGTAAACACAAGAATTATACAGCTGCACATACATCTTTAAATGATAAGATTTTAAAGCAAATCGAGTAAGCAGAAGGATTGTAATTATAGACTAATATAGGAAGCAGACAGTTTCCATATGTGTCTGTCTCCCTGTTGTTTTAACTGAATTTTTCTGATTATCCAACACTTAGTCAAATTAGACTGAAACTCAGTGTATTCTTACAGTAGTCTATGGTGTGTCGTTGCTTCAGAGAAAAAGGAACCTGAGACCAAATCATTACATGATCCTCTGGATCAGAGATCAAACAATTCATTGAGAACAGTTATCTGAGGAGCTTCCTTCACACTTTCACACTGTCAACAAGCCACTGCAGCTTGATACATCTTTCCCATAATAAGCTGATAAAAAATTCTGTTCCATATCATAGGCCATATAATCACTTATACTTGACAACAGCCAACTAGAAGATTGTCTCATAGATTTATACATTTAGACCTGTAGTGTTATGGTTTGAAAAAAAAAAGGACTTCCAGATTCTCATGTGTTAAACACCTAGTTACTAACTAGAGGTGTTGTACTGGAGAGTTTCTGACAATCCTAAAGTGTGATGCCTAACAGGCAGGCATATGTCGCTGGAGACATAACTTCAGAGGTTATACCTGCCCCAGGTCTATTCTTTCTGTTTTGTGTCCACCATGAAAGTAGTGGCTGCTTGCACACAACCTTAATATTTTGCCTCAACAGGAGTATAGAAGGAAATGGAGTCAAGTGTTATGGACTCTTTAATGTCAAAAACTGTTTCCTCACATTTAGCCATCCAGGCAATATTTGTGTTCCATGTCTCTCTGGTTACTAGTCAAGCTGGAAAAGCTTATATATTTCATGTCCATACAGAATGTAAGAATTATTGCATTACCAAGGCTTCTACCAATATTTCAAATGAAATCAAGCATTGTCAGACAGGCAATGTTTTACAGAGTTGGAGTTCCTTTGGGGAAGTCCCTCATAAGTTGGTACATGAAACTGTTAGGCTGAACATAAAACTTCAGTGGAGAAACAAGGATGTTGTTGACACCAGAAACACAGTACAGTTACCTAGGCAATCAGAGGAATTTAACAGAGCTAGGCAGAGAGAGAGAGGATAGAAGTGAAAAATAAAATGGTCATAGGGACAATAAAAATCAGCATCTTGAGACCTCACATCAACACATAACATAGAGCCAGGAGATTTACTGTTTGTCTGGTTGATTACGGTCCTGCTTTGATCTGATTCTAATTCATTATTAATCTATACTTCTTTTTGGAATGGTAAAATTTATTCTGTTTCTATATGTCTTAGAGCAATATTTTGGAAATATACAACTTGCTTTTGATTTTGCAGAGTCTCAGATTTAATGTTTGGATTGCATTTCTAAAGAGGCATGGTACTCAAATTTATAATCATGGTAAAACTTAAAATTTTTGGAGTGTTGGGGATAGAGGGACTAAATGCAATATGATATTAAACTATACAATTGTGGAACAGAGGCATAAAGGTGTATATTAGATATTTAATGCCCTCTGTATGTTCACATGTAGAAAACTTACTTTCTGCCAGGTAGCATGTTGGAGGAGGTGATAGAACCTTCAGGACTAACAGCCCATCTGGAGAGAGTGGGTCACTCAAGTCATGCTGTGCAAGTCAGTGCATAATCCTCCATATCTTCTCTATATCTTGGTGCATGTACTAAGTGGTCTGTCTGTTCCTCCGTTGCAATGATCTTCTGTCTCCCTCCAGATGCAGAAGCAAATGAACCAAGGACTGTAGGGCAAACTCTTGAATTTGTTGAGATAAGTAAATCTTTCCTGATTTTAAATTGTTTCTGTCATGCATTCTGCCACAAAGACAGGAAAGTTAACTTACAAAGACAACTGCCTGCAAAGAGCTAAGTGAATGAGAATCTGTTCTAACATATGCTTCTATCAGGCATACTCTGTGCCTATTTCTTACTTTAATCAGCCAGATAACCTGGTCTTTCTAAAGTACCCTGGGTAGGTTCTTTAGTGCCTTCTGTCTTACTCTGTCTTTTGTCTTGACAGAAGACTGCTAAACTTTTGTAGCTTTCTTATAATAAAGTACCAGACTTTAAATAGTTTTAATTAGTGAAGTCTTCCTTGATAGATAAATATTGTTTTTATCTGCCACACAAAATCTGTCTGTTTATTAGGAGACCACATTAATTTTTAAATTGAAAAGATCATTGTTCTATACTATCTCTATTACAACATTTGGTTTATGGTATATTTTAACTTAACCATTTTATTAATTTATTTTCTTTTCATTTAATCATAATGTTTCATTAAATTCAAACAACAGGAGAAAAGTCCGTAAGGTAGAAAAATGGTATTTTAACTCATCGTTTGAGAAGACAATCCATTATAGCATGGAAGGCATTGCTTAAACTTCGGTGACTAACCAGGAAGAAAAGAAAATCCTGTAAAAAAATTAAAAACAAGTTATTGCCCTCTAATACTTCTCATGAGCTACTTTCTCAGTGTAGGCTACACATTCTGAAGTTATACAGACTTCCAGAACTGCAGCATTAACTTTGGACTAAGTATTTAAACACATGAGCATGCAAGAGATACATTCCCTCTAAAAATAACACCTTCATATAATTTTTACCTGTCTTAAAATAAATACACTAGACATTTTTTCAGGCAATTAACCCTAAATTTGTTTAGAACTCAACGTATTTTGGACATCAAGAAGACTCCGTAAGTAAGGACTCCAGCCACCTAGACTAATTAACTGAGCTTACTCCCAGAAGCAACATAGTGAAATATATGAACCACCTTCTGCTAATTGTCTTCTTACCTCTAACGCCCATAATAACATATACATATACATCTTCTAATAATGTACATAAAGCTACCTGATGTGCTTTTACTAATATAAAATTTGTTCCCACTTTCCCATTTGTGTCTGCATTGTGGTAGAAACACATAACTCCCTTTAGTCAATATTTTCTTAATTTACTCTGATCAGAAATGTATAATCAAAATTTTAACACATATTTGCACAACAGGAGGCAATGTAACAAAAATATTTATTATTTTAGGACTTTTAACATTCAAATTTTGAAAAAAAATAAGCAATATTGACCATATATTCAGTCATTAGTTACTCTAACCCACTGAGTTCATCAATATTTGTATTCTGTCAGCAAGGCACAGTGACAAAGCAAATTGGTTCTGTATCATGGAATCTGAGTGCTATTATAGAAAACTGAAAATTTTAGAGAATTACTTTAACTTCCAAAGGTTTGTTTTTGTTATAATATAAGGCATTAGAGACCAATAACCAAAAACTCTAAGAAACTAAAAAATTGTGTGAACTAATTCACATCGTGAACTTTCCTAGTGCCTGGAACTACATAAATACAGCCAGTCTTAACTGCTATTATAGGCCACAGGCTCTAATTTTGAGAATAAACTTTTCCTAAGGCTTAAAAATGAAGATAAACGCATGTGAATATTTCCTGATGCTGAAGTATTTGAAAGCAAATTCAGATTATATGTCTCTTATTATGTTAAATTTGATACTGATATGAGGTATAGGAAAAATTTAAGTCCATTTCTTATGCAAAAGTAAAAAGTAGCGACAGGTTTCAAAACAAATGTGTAAACATGGACTGCCTATTGGTTCTTCAGCCACTCAGATAGGAATAATAACACAGAAACTATATTAATTGCAATACTACGTGGTCAATGACTCAGGCATATTTCTAGCTAGCTCTTACATCTTAAACTAACCCATTTCTATTAATCTGTGTATCGCCACAAAGCTGTGTTTTACTGGTAAGCTTCCAGTGTCTGTATCCTTCTGTTGGCAGCTACATGGTATCTCCTTGACTCCACCTACTCTCTCTATTTCTGTTTAAATTTTCTGCCTGGTTTTACTTTGCTAAGCCTTTGGCAGGAACAGCTTTATTGATCAACCAATAAAAGCAACACATATATAAAAGGACATCACACATCACTAGTGAAATTAAGCAAAACAAAAATAATGGTTATAAAATTAATGTCTTTTTAAGACCGATCAATAAAGTGAATCTGAAGAGTCTGTGGCTATTTATGATAAATAATGAAATGATTTTCTCTTCCCTAGATTTACATGTATGAGAATATCTAAGTATTGTGCCTTTCAAAGGTATTGTTTGGTGTATCCTTAGAC
Organism: Myodes glareolus; assembly: GCF_982192425.1. Classification (NCBI taxonomy): domain Eukaryota; kingdom Metazoa; phylum Chordata; class Mammalia; order Rodentia; family Cricetidae; genus Myodes; species Myodes glareolus. Next base: position 69,468,440 of record NC_142037.1, on the reverse strand, counting down.
CCCCTTTATAAGTTTCATCCTGTCACTGTGTGATAGACTATAATAATCTCCAATGGTAAAATGCATTCTCTAATTCTATACTATTCCTGCAGCTATCCAAGGAAGAGAATTGTAGAGATTTTTCTTACATATTTCAAAAATAGAAATGGTGTATTAGAAATATTCCTATGGGCATGGCTTCCATGTTAAAGACTAAAGGACGTAAAGCACATGTTGTCAAACTATGTATAAAAACTTATATTGCTTTTAAAAGTGAAGTTCTAAAAAAGCACAGATGAGCTTGTTGATTTATATATTTCCTATGGTAACCTTTAAGTTACACAGTATATATTTATAACTCTATAAAATGCTACTATAACTTACAGTCTTGGGAACTTACCATCTAGACCTATTTTAAAAGAGATTTGCAATATTTGGTTTTAAAGGTTTATAAGTACATAAATGAGGGATGTAATCCATGATGATATTTGATGATATAGGACTTACACTGGGACACAGTGAATAAAAAATAAATATTAAATGAATCTATTGAGTTTGTAAGTTCATAAATTCACATTAGGTTCTAAGGACATGGATCTATGAGTCAGAGGACTTGCTGCACAGACTGAAAAATATAGTTTGAATTCCCAGAAGCCATGTAAAATATAGTTATTGCAGCAACTGATCATTCCTATAGAGGTCCACTTTGGGTAAGGGAGGTAAAGCAGAGGGTAATTGGGGATTTCTGTTCTCTGGTTTAGCTTTTGGGACAATGAGAGACACATGTCAAAGGAAAAGATGTAGAATGACAGCATACTGGTTCTCTGTGTCATCCTCTGATCTCTGAATGTGTGCTCAAAAGACCTGTGAGAGAAGGCATAGCTTCATAGTCTTTAGGGGACAATTTGAAATTGGCCTGTCATGAATCTCTTGCTCTAGAGAAATAAAACTTCTATCACGTTTTTAGTGTCAGCATTGCTTTGAAGTCTGGGTTGCATAAGAAATTCATGTCATAGTGTGCTTAGTGTCTACTTTCTCTTAACAAGATCAAGTGGGTTGACCTTTTGAAAATACAGAAATAAGAAAATAGGAATGAAATGATGATTATTATGGGTTTTATGGTAAAAATTATAAAGTGTTGTAATACTCTATAAAGGAAGATATTTGTTACATAGAAACATCTGTGACATTTACCATTATCATCTTAATTTGTAAGTTTTTTTTTCCTTTTTTGGTTTTTTCAAAATAGGATTTCTCCGTGTAGGCTTAACTGTCCTAGTACTAACTCTAGACCACACTAATCTGGAACTCAGAGATCTACCTACTTCTGCCACCCTTGTGCTGGATTAAAGGTGTTAACTCTCACGGCCACCCCAATCTCCTCTGGGAGGTACCTGTTGGAGACCGCCAAATAATACTCTTCTCATAATGTCTGGCTGAGGGCCTTTGAACATACTTCCATCTACTTCTTACCATCATACTTTGGAAGTAGGAATCTTTTTTATTTTTATTTAAAAGGGGATAACAATTATAAGTCTGCACGAATCTGAGAAGGGACTTTGAAATTTCGCCTTTTAAACTGTAATAGACTATGAGGTCTTTTGAAGTTGGATTGAATGAATTTTTGCATTATGATATTGATATAAGATTTTGAGATCTAGGGAGTGAAATGTGGTTGCTTGAAAGAAAATGGCCACCCGTAGGGAGTGGCACTATTAGGAGGTGCTGCTTAGTTGAGGTAGGTGTGGCCTTGAAGGAAGTGAATCACTGTGGGGGTAGACTTCATCCTATGCTCAAGCTATGCCTAACAGCACAATTTACTTCCTGTTGTTCGACCATGATGATAACCATGATACTACCATGTCCTGCCATAATTATAAAGGACTAAACCTCTAAAACTGTAAGACATTCCAGTGAAATATTTTTCTTACAAGAGTTGCTGTGGTCATGGTGTTTCTCCACATAAATAGAAACCCAAGCTAAGACAGAATCCATTCATGGATTTTTTTTTCAGTAATGTTTGTTTCTTTGATCTCTGGGATATCCAGTCTCTAGGTCCTGGCCATTGAGAAAGTTCCCTCTTGAGCTATGAATATCAAGTTTAACCACAAATTCATTGACCACAATTTCTTTGCCACCATTGCCCTATCATATCTTTCTGGTATGACAGATTGTAGGTCTAAGGTTTTGGCCTGGGTTGGTCCCCAGATTTCTCTTTTCATAGCTCTAAATGGACAAGAACCTACAGGTGAAAACCCTGTGCAGGCACCAGTTTAATCCAAGGTCAATGAGATGTGTGAATGTTTTCCTTGGCAATGGTATCGTCTTGTCAATTTCCTGAGAGTGACTCTCTGTCCTAGAATTATCCTGAGTTATTTATGAATATCCTTGGGAGCTCTTTGGCCAACAACTCAAAGAAATAAAACCTAGTCCCACTACTAAAACCCTTACCTTGTTATAAAAGGTATCTAATTCAGACACCATATCCTCCATTACTAGCAGTCTTACTAGAGTCACTCTCGTAGATTCCAGGAAGTTTCCCACCTCAGTAGGTTTTCACACTGTTCTCCAAATGCATCCCAATTCCAGCTGTCTCTCCCACCTCTCACCCTCCTTATGTCCCCACCTGATTCCTCTTGTTCCTCGTGCCCCCAGTACACCCACAAACTAAATTTCCCCTTTGAAGAAAGATCCACAAGTTCTCCCTAGAGTCCTCCTCTTTAGCTATCTTCATGGGTCTGTGGATTATAATTTAATTATCATATATTTAAAAGCTAATATCAATTTGTAAATGAAAACATACTGTCTTAGTAAATTTCAATTGCTGTGAAGAGATATTATAATCATGGTAACTCTTATAAAAGAAAACATTTCATTGGAGCTGGCTTACAATTTCAGAGGCGTAGTCTATTATTATCATGGCAAGAAGTATGGCAGCTTGAAGGCAGACATGGTTCAAGAGATGGAGCAGAAAATTCTGTATCTTGATTCACAGGCAACAGGAAGCAACTATGACACTGAGCAGAGTTTGAATATTTGCATTTTTAAACACCATCTTGCACTTATTCAGCAAAAGTATTCTGAGACACCGTTGTATCTTAAGTGGAACTGCAGAATCTTTATAAATGCCTTCATGTCCTTTGCCAGTATTATTGCCTTTAATCAGAACTGTGCATGGTAATTGAGGTTGTGGTGTACTGTGATAATCACCCACATGGGTTACTGTTAAAGTGAAGGAGAAAGTATTACTGAAGGTAAGAGTTACATTAAAATCCCTTCTGTCAAACTCTGCAAAACATTAATAAAACTGTTGAAACATACTAATCCTTCACAGAGCTGTCATCGGGTAAGTTGACCCTAGAGAAAATGCTTCTTCGCTGAGTACTTTCCCGCTTTAACTTTAGACATGACTTGAAGGAAATGATATTCTAAGGCAATAATTTGAAGATGGATGTGCTATTTTAAACATTTTTAGATCATTAGATTTGGCATAAAAATTATCTTGTAATTATTTTTCAAGAATTACTTACTGATGTGAGATGTAAAATAGCACTGTAAAGAATAAACAACTTAGAAGGTAAGGAAATCAGGAGTACAAAAATGTACATTTACCAGTGTATGATTCTCCCTGTAAGAAAGATTGTTTTAACATGAAATGCAATTCAAGAACATTCTTCTGCATAAAACTCTTGCAACTTAGGGTGTGGAAGGTTTTAAAATGTAGCCATTGCAAATCAGAGGTTACATATGCCTGAGAAGTTGTCAGAAAGATTAAGAGAATGTGTCTGTGATGACAGATGTCACAGCACTTTCATTCCATTGTTTAGAACAGCAAACATTCATTTTTCAAATAAGAACAAGGCATGGAGAGCAAGTCGCTCAAAGTCAAAATAATTCTTAACCACCAGGAATGAGCCAACCAGCTTTGATTCAGACTGTGTTTATAATTATTAAGTCATTGTATCTTCACTGAGTGGAAAAATATATTCAAACCAGTTAGTTAAAGAGATAATAGAGAACAATTTTTTTCTTAAGAATCTTATTAGTATAATGAAATAGCATTTGATCTTGACATCACAGAAGAATCCATTGAATTCTTTGAGTGCCATTTAGAACAAGAAAAAATGTCTACTCAGAGAATATCATACTTAAATTGAAACTTTTAAGGGTTAAGGTTGTGGTCACAGAAGGCATGCATGTATTCTTGATAATTATGTATTATAAAAATCAAGAAAATAAAGATAAAAACGTACTTATTTATTTTGGCTTGCAGATCCTGAATTTTATTTCCTCGTCTGAATTGAGAATTATATTGGGGATAAGAGACTTACATATTTTTACATGAGATGTGCTGTTTATGACTATCAGCCATTGTGACAACAATGGAAAATGGTCCATAAGAGAGTGGTTATTCCTAAAATAAGGGAATAGAATTGCATGAGATCAAGAATAAAAATTACTCTGTAGTAGACCTTTCATTTGTGAAAGCAGTAGCTCCCCATTCACGGGAGTAAATGTATGGACAGGCTTCTTGTGCTAAAATTTATTTTGCATAGAAATTTCTTGTGTAAGAGCCAGACATTATTGTAGATGTATACACTGCTAGTTACTAGAGAGACTGAGGAGGGAGAATCCCAAGATTAAGGACAATGTGTGTTGTAGAGCAAATCATAATCATAAGAGGAAAATATCAATTTCCATTGCAGATTCCATTTAAGATAATTTCAGCAGTGAAAAAAAATGAGCTTATCACATTGTTATATTTATTTATATTTTTGATTTAGTCTGATGTTATGATATATACAGTGAGAAGGACAACAAGAATATGAAACAGTGATTGCAGTCACAGCATATAGACAAAGCATTTGAACTAAGGGCATACATAAATGGGTGAGAAAAGGCAAGTTTCCAAGGACAGACTTGTGTTTGTATTTTCATAATAACAGGACTAGGTAAAAAATCAATACATGTAATAGATTCTGCCAATAGACTAAACTCTTCAAAGAAGATAGGGCCCTGCCTTTAAGATGAGCTCTAGAGATAATAATAATAATTGTGTAGCACATTACACTACGGGTTAAAATTGGAAAATTGAGGGTTTTATACTATGTTCTGTGAAGAACAAGTGAAATGGGTAATCATAAGGAAGATTTTTTGAGAATACAGCTTCAATTCTGATACCACTCTGGCGAAAATAAATAAATGAATAACAGCTTGTATTGATTTCGGAGGCAGCTTTAGCTGAAGTGGTCATTTGCAGTACTCTGGGACATCATGTGAAAGATGCAAACACACATATTCTACAAGTGCTATAATTTGTGTCAATAACACAGATCTCTGACTCAGATTTAAATCTTTTTCTTCCTCAGCTTGCTGAACTGAGAGGTCATGAGACATTTAAAGGCGTGAAGTGAGTAAGACAGGGCATGTCCTGTCCTGTCTCTAGAACCTGCTTCTGACTCCCTGTGGTAAACCATACCCTGGCCCTCCTTATTCTGCCACCATGGTTAATGCATAACAAATCACAAAATATGTAAACAAAAGTAATGCTAATTTAATAAAAGAAAAACTAGAGAAATGAGTTCAATCAAAATTTGTTTCTTTGATATAAAAATTGTCTATTACAAATGAAATTTCAATGAACTAACCACAGATATTAATAATGAAGGCCCCAATTGGAGTGGGCTCATTCCGTTCTTCTACCAGTTGGGTTCCAGTAACTGAACCTATGTCATCAGGCTTGGTCAAAACTGTGTTTATATGCAGAGCCATGTTTTCAACTCCAAACATTTTGTTTTCACATCAGATCATAAATCACTTTAGTACCAATGCACCAAATTATTGTACCTTTCTTACTGTATTCCTATCCTTTATGATCCCTGCCTCCTGGGTGTATGCCTCAACAAATAACTTAAGAGGATGCTCTCTTTCAAAAAGATGTGAACAATTTATACATTTGAGGCACATAACATATTGTTAAATTTTCTTTATATTTTTTTACATGTAAAGAACTTCCAAAATATTTCGTACAAGTCCCTTTTTGAAATAATAATAAAGTTTTGTCTTTTTTCTGTTTTCTCTCTACTTATAGATTTCTATTACTTAATCCAATAGTTACCTTGATAGGTAACATTCTCTATGCATTTTTCTTGATCCACTAATTATTTGAAAGCAGAATGAAATAAATAAAAGTTTTACAAAGTGCATGTTCCAACATTTGTTTTACTCACAAGAACAGATTTTTATAAACTCTTCTAAAACATATCAGATTTTTAGTTTTAAACTGAGAAGTGTGCTTTTATGTATTGGTATATGTGGGAGTTTGAAAGAAATTGACACCAAAGGGAGTCATATTAGGAGATGTGACTTTGTCAAAGTAGGTGTGGCCATGTTATAAATAGGTTTATCATTGTGGGAGCAGGATTTGAGATCTTCAGTGCTCAAGCTTCACTCAGCATGATGCTCAGTCTACTTCCTGTTGCTTGCCTATCAATATGCAGCAGCTCCTTCTTCAGTATCATGCCTGCCTGCAGGCCCCCAGGCTTCCCACCCTGATGATAATGAACTAAATCTCTGAAAGAATAAGCTGCCACTTCAGCTAAATATTTTCCCTTATAAGAGTCGCCATAGCCATGGTGTCTCTTCGCAGCGGTACATAAAATTAATTTCATGAGCTTGTCTGCTGAGCATTTATTTTGTCTTCAAGATTTTGTCACTATATATGCTTCTATAAGAAATTTGAGGGGACTGAAGGGATGGCTCAGTGGTTTAACGTACTTTCTACTCTTGCAGCAGACTCAGGTTTAATTTCCAGTCCTTATAGGGCAGCTCAGACCCATCTGTAACTCCAGTTCTAGGAGCTGTCATGCCTTCTTCTGTCCTCTGCCTGCACCAGGCACACACATGATATGCATACATACATGGAGGTGAAACATTCATACCCATAAATAAGAGAAAAACAATAATCTGTGGGCTAGAGGAAAATGTCTGTCTTCTGAACATGCCATAATATCTGTCATGGATAATTTCAAATCCTTTTCTTGTCATCATATACATTAGAAAGAAAGTTCTCTTCAATGGAATTGTACATAATTTTCTTTATGATAAATCCATTAAAACTGAAAAATAGTGAATATTTATTTGAATCATAATAATATAAGCTATTATTTTATCCCCTTAGCTATCACATCTTGGAAATAATGATTGTTTAAGAAACAAACTGTTCATGTTTGGTAATTTTCATATTAAATTGAGAATAACCAATTCCAAAATCATACATTTTTAAATTTCTCTAGCTATATACATCAATTCTAAATGTTGACTCTATCAATCATCCCAAATCAAGCTAAACCTTCACTGGTGAAAAGAGATTTTTCAGTAGACTCAGTTCAGTAATAATTATTCCAAACACTAAAATTATTTCTTTCAGTGAAACTTACTCTAATTAAATAAAGCTACTTTGGCTCTCACTTCAATAGGCATTCATTTTTTTGAAAATGTAATGACCCTTTTATACAGATACATGATATTAGGTCACCTGCCAGCAGTCTTTTCTCAAGTTACCTAATTAGCATTCCTTTTAACTAGATATTGAATAATTCCAAGACTTGCACCATTAATTTTTCTCCCTCATGCACATATTGCATATTTTTCTGCACTCTTTGGCTCTCAGCCTTTGTAGAAAAGTTCAATTCTACTCAAACACTACCTGAGCTAGTTTTAGGATTTAAATTTTATTATTCTCATACACAAATTAAATGTTAAGTGTTATAACAAATAGGCTAATCATTTAATGAGCTGTACTTTTATCCATGTATTATTACTTTATCTGAAGGAATAAACTGAAAAAATTCTCAAGATGCAAACCAAAGTATTGCGTCTAGAGATTTCTATTAAAAAAATTTTGAAAGAAGACACATGAAAAGGTGGGTGAGACTGACTCTTCTTTGATGTGATTCTCTCTCTCCTTGGGCATGACTCTCTTCTTCCTTTCTCTTGATTCTGCTGCTCCCTGAGATCCCTCATCAGTGACTTCCTCTACTGTTATTGTATTTATCATTCAGTGTTGTGTTCAACAGCACTTCACTTAATGTTAGGGTCTACAGACTCTCAGACCCTGAACTTTCTATGACCTCTTGGCTTCCAGAGTAAACAAGTTGTTTTCCTATGCTTGCAACTGCTCTGAGCCTGAAACCCAGATGAGTTCCTGATAACAAAAAAGTGGTTTCTGATGGACTTGCTGTAGAAAATTCTGAGAGCGAGGACGTGGCCACTAATCAAGAAGAGCACTATTTAAGCTGGTCTGGAACACAATAAAACTGGCATTCTTGCTTCAAGAGTGCCCCATATCTCTTAATGTTCTATAATTCCCAGACCCTTGCCAGATCACAGTTCCAAGGTGGTGCAGGTGCCACAACTTAAAGCATTAAAAATTTGGTAACGTAATACTGTCGCCATTTTCACTCATTTGGTCCCACAATAAGATACATAAATGAAATACTGCTACCTGCAGAATCTGTAGACATGATAATCAGTATGCCCATTGCTCCTCTGCTAGTCATTTAGATCTTCAACATTGCATTTAACAAAACTGTTCCCTTTCCATCAATGACACCTTATAAAGGATATTATTCCCAAACATTTAAATAATATGTTCCCTTTTTCTGTCATCAGTATTACTTTAGTCCCTTTCGTATTTTTATATGCTTATTATCACCAACTTTTCACTTAAAACCTATTTAATCAGTTACTGAGACTATTAAAATACTCCATTTTTCTTTTTGAGATTAATTTTATAATATGATAATCCATGTGTCTTTTATATTTCACATTGCATAAGAAAGACAAAATGTAAAATTATTACCTAGTTAGATGTTTTTTGTAGTACTGCTCCCTTCAGAGAAATGGACCCTGTGTATAAGGCCACAAGGAAGCTAAAAACTTAAAGTTATTCTTTTATGTTACATATTTCTCTATTAATCAATCCATTTTTACACTGGACTTAACTCCCTAGGTCCAAATGAGAAGCAGAAGGAGGGAGAACGTGAGCAAGAAAGGCAGGATCAGAGGGAACCTTCACCCGATGATGAATGGAGATTGAGACAGAGACCCACATTGGAGCACTGGACTGAGCCCCAAGGTCCAATTGAGGAGCAGAAGGAGGGAGAACATGAACAAGAAAGGCAGGACTGTGAGGAGTGCATTCACCCACTAATACAAGGGAACTGATCTAATGAGAGTTCACCAAGGCCAGCTGGACTGGGCCTGAATGAGCCTGTGATCAAACCGGATTCTCTGAATGTGGCTGGCATGGCGACTGTCTGAGAAGCCATTGATAATGGCACTGGGACTTGTTTCCTCTGCATGTTCTGGATTTTTGGGATCCTAGTCAGTTTGGATGCTCAACTTCCTAGACCTGGAGGGAGGGGGAGGAACTTGAACTTCCCACAGGGCAGGAAACCCTGACTGCTCTTAGGGCTGGAGAGGGAGGAGGAGAGGGAGTGGGAGGAATGGGAGGGTATTGGGAGGAGGGGCGGAAGTGGAAACTTTTATAAATTAAAAAAAATTAAAAAAAAGGGACAGTCTCTAAAGTTATGTTGAGAAAACTTCTCTAGCTTGTATTTGGAATCTGCTTGTTTGTTTCTGGCTGCCCAGACCACGAAATAATCACAAAGAAACTATATTATATTCAATACTGTTTGGCCAAAAGGTTAAGCATATTTCTGACTTACTCTTATATATTAAATTTACCCTTTTCTGTTAATCTGTGTATTGCCACATGGCAGTGACTTACCAGGTAAAGTTCTGTCCCTAGCACCTGTCTCTGGCAGGTGGCTAAATAGTTTCACACTAACTCTGCTTTCTTTCTCCAGAATTCAGTTTAGTTTTCCTCCAAGCTTTACTCTTTTTAGTCATTGGCAGCAGCAGCTTATTTATTCATTAATCAATAAAAACAACACATATACAGAAAGTCTTCCCACACTACTAGCTCATGATTATTTTTAAACTTGGAGGTTTGTTTATTTTCTTCTAAATTACTAAATGTTCCCACAGTATCTGATAAAAATACATGCTCCATAATGTTCATGAGTATGAAATATTATTAAGACTACCACTGGCTTACTATCCTACATATCAATGTAACAACAGATATACTTGCAAGGCAAACAGACATATCATATACTATTATATAGAATTCAGGTTAAATAGAAAAACAAAGTATTTGAAGAACAGAATGCAAGAAAAATCAAGCAGAATTTACAGGGGAGACAATACTTCCAAGAACATTTTAAAGTTAGGTAAGTGATCACATGGTTCAGTATTTAATTTTTTTTGCTAAAATTGGAATCACAAGTAATAGGAAAATTGTTGCAACAAAATCCTTATCCTTCTTATCATGAGCAATTAGAGGGATACAGAAAATTACTGGTGAGAATTCTCAGGAATTCCTTATGTCCCATTTGCTCATTCCTTTCTAATTCTTAGATATACACATATATACATACATGTATATATGTGTACATTAGTTATAGAGGTAGAGTTAAACATGTTTTTTCTGTACTTTTAACATTTTTCAATGAAATTTTCATCTTTTAGGTTGCTTTTCTAATTTTAAAAGTATTCATGACCTAATGAGACCAAATGCTATACCAAAATTATTGCTGTTTTTTCTATTGACATAAATGTCATTTATATTTTGTACCAGTATTTGAAGTTTTATAATACTATATTTTATGATTCTTTACTTAACAAGTAAGATTTAACAACTAAACTTCCTATTTTAATATTTTAAATAATGTTTAAATTTTTAGTTCATAATTGGTCACTTCATAACTTATATTGTAAATACAAAATTATGCGAATTTCAATTGTTACCAGTTAATTTAATATTACATACTTACCACCATATTAGCTACTTTAGTTAACATTTAAATGACTGCACAAACTTTTGTAGAATGCAAGAGACTATTTAATTTTCTGCAAAGAATATTTTATTCAACCATCCAAAAACTATATTTAGGTTGGTATATATCAAGTTGAATGTTAGTATTTAAATCCATCTATACGGATTTAATCTCAGTAGACTTGGAATTAATCCTTTGCTCTTCCACAATTCACTTGAGAGTAGGAATGTTGACTCATTTCCTACCTTCTCAATCTTTTGAATTTGTAATTATCTCCTCAGAAGTCTGGGGTCTGAAATGATCTTTTGACCCATCACCAAATTACAAGCTGTGGGTTTCTGATCTTGGACTTTAAGCATCTGAAGCATGCATCCCAGAAAAAGTGCTGTCAAACGTCATGTCCGTTTCTCCTGGGGAATTTATCCATTCATGCTCTACTGCATTGTCTGCCTTGGAAAACAATTCTCTCCTCTCTCTCACTTTAAATCTCTAAAGTCACTGATGGACCCAGACACTGTCTACTTTTATATTAGAAGTTTCAGACTTTTCCCCATGCAACATATCAGCAAAGCCATGAGAGAGAAAGTTAAAGAAGTGCCTTACTGATCCTAGGTGAATACCATGCTTTGCTTTGTGATTCCTCTGAATGGAGAATTAAAGTAGATACTGATATAATTCATCAAGATGACAGGCTTTTTTCTCTAATTTTATTGGTTTTGCATTGTTATTGTTTCATATAACACTGTCTTGCTTTACAAATCCAAGACGGAGATCCTACAACACTGGGATTACATGGTTTTGTTGTCTTATCTGGCTATTGAGAGTTTGGCTATGCTGGAAGATAAGCTAGTACATCTGAAAACATTGATACTAATTTTTATATAAAAGAATGTCTACATAAATATATTTAATTGTATGAAGAAATATTTGCTGATATAATTTATTTATCAAAATGTTACATATTTTCAACTCATTTTGTTATGTAAATCATGTCATGCGAACCCAGAATATTTATCCTCTAATCTTCCCTACTGTTTAATTATCTAATTGACAACATGTACCTGACATTTTGATTATACAGAATTATGTGATGTTTCTATTTATTGAATACATTAGTGCAGTAAAATGGAATATTTGAAAGAAATCTCTTAATTCTTCCATCATGTCAAAATTTTAACCATTTACTTTGAAATGAATAAACTAAAAAAATTCAAGTAATTTAACACCTTTATGTGAAATGTAGGATTTTCTAAGACTTCACAATATTGACCCCATACTTTTTCCTTGTAAATTATTTATTTTTTTCCAGAGAGATATAGAATTCCATAACTAGTTATAAATTTCACACACACATACACACACAATTGTATATGTATATGTATATATATATTCATTATATTCAAGTGTTACAGACAATTTCTAAGTATAAATTAATTAATTTTAAGTGTCATATATAATTTTCTTCACATGGTACTGTAGGCTTAACAAATTATATCTAAATGAATGTATTTCATTGGTAATTCAAAGTGAATTTATGTTTTTAAAAATGATTTTTAATATCAATATTTAGATTGGAAAATATTAAATTCAAATACTTTTAAAAATACATTAAAATAATTTTATGTGGTATTTTGACTTCATAGCTTTGTTATTTGATTTAGAAATGCAAGCTTTAATATAAAACTATATTTTGTCAAGTTACTCTTTTTATGCTTTGAAAGTTTTATACAAATTTACATTAGGATTCTATACAGTCCTACTGATGTGGGATTCCCTCTATGTTGTGAATATCATTGGTTAATAAAGGAGCTGCTTTGGGCCTATGACAACCTATAGTAGAAGAAAGCTATGCGGGAAAATCTAAACTGAATTCTGAGAGAAGGAAGAGTAGAGTCAGAGGGAAGTCATGTAGTTCTTTTGGAGACAGACGCTGGAACTTTAGCCAGTAAGCCACAGCCATGTGGCAATAGACAGATGAATAGAAATGGGTTAAACTAATATGTAAGAGTTAGTCAATAAGAAGCTAGAGCTAATGGGCCAAGCAGTGATTTAATTAATACAGTTTCTATGTGAATATTTCGGGGTTAAGCATCTGAGAACAAACAAATGGCCTGCTGCTACACCCCTACAACCAAAAATTATTTGGTCCTCCCAATATATTTCCTTCTTAACAAACCTCTGCCTTTATTTTGCTTTTACTTCTAAGTTCTCTGTACCCAATTAGTTCTTTCCTTAGGTTTGTATGTAATAAGGCGTTTTAACTGAAAAGCAGTAAATTTAGCAGTGATTACACATATCACAAATATAAGGTCCTTTCTTCCCCAGCTGCCATCAGCCACCAATAGGTCCTCAGCAGTGACAGGGTGTCATGATCTGTTCCCAGGACAAGATAATTTTGTTCTTGAAAATAGATTATTTTCTCATACAGTATGTCCTGATTATAGTTTCCCCTCCTTCTAGACCCAGTCCCTCCCACTTCACTTCTCCAGATTCACTCCCTGTCTCTCATTAGCAAAGAACAGGCTTCAAAGAGACAACCAAACATGACAGAATTAAATAGAATAAGATGAAGTAAAAACTACCATATCAAAGTTGATCAAGGCAAGTCAATAGTAGAAAAAGAGTCCCTAGAGCAGGCAAAACGCCAGATACTCACTCATTCTCACTGTTAGGACTCCCATAACTAAACTAATCACTATAATATATATGCAGAGGACCTGGTATAGACCCATTTAGGCTCTGTGCTTGATGCTTCAGTCTCTGAGTCCATGTGTGCCTTGCTTAGTTGATTGCAAGGGCCTTGCTCACTAGGTGTTCTCAACTCCTTTTGATTCCTAATCTTACCACATTCTCTTCTGTGGGATTCCTTGAGCTCGGAGGTGAGGGCTTTGATGGAGATCACCAATTTAGACTCTTTCTACATAATGTAACTCACTTCATACTTAAGGGTAACTTACTTAAAAGTAAGCACAACTTCTGTCATATTATTGGGAAATACCCATGCAAAAAAATTGCCCAGAGGTCAATATTTTTAAGAATTTGTCTACTTTACTTTTAATTAAAAGTTCTTTAATTATATTTAATTTATTAATTATATCATTAATTAAATATATTATTGCATTTTGATCCTCTCCTGGGTCTCCTTTCAGAACCCCGCCCCTTATTTCCTACCTATATAATTTTGTGTCCTCCTTTGTTTTAAAACCAGAATTCTATTGCTGTTGTTAGCTATATATACTTCTAAGCATGTGACCATCCAACATCAGGCCTACTAAGAACAAATCTTTAAACAAAATAATATTTCCTCTTCCAGTTACTGATTACCAGTAGTCCTTCATCAGGGTAAGATTTCATGCTGATTTTCAGTCCATTTTAGGATTTTGTCTTTCCTTTTTACTTTTCCTTTTACAATTTTTCCACACCATTTTCTGTAATATGGAGAGTAGTAAAGTCTGTATGTCCCATTTAGGAGTAAGTCCTTCTTCTATGTATTTTATGCCTATTATTGATCTCTGTGATAATTTACATTTGCTGCAAAAGAAGACTTCTTCCATGAAATTGGAGAAATGTATAAATCTGAGAGTGTAAGAAAAGGTTGTCAAATGACACTGGGACTTGTTTCCTCTGCATATACTGGATTTTTGGGATCCAGTCTGTTTGGATGCTCACCTTCCTGGATCTGGAGGGAGGGGGGAGGAACTTGAACTTCTCACAGGCTAGGAAACCCTGACTTCTCTTAGGGATGGAGAGGGAGGAGGAGAGGGAGTGGGGGAAGTGGGAAGGTGTTGGGAGGAGGGGCGGAAATGGAAACTTTTATAAATTAATAAACTTTTATAAATAAAAAAATAAAATAAAAATTAAATTATTAAAAAAAGAAAAGGTTGTCAAGATTCAGTTTAACACCATTTAGTTTAACAGAGTAATAGCAGTAAGTTCTTCCATAGAGCTTATGACACATCTGGCCACAGTTTAGTGGTTCTAATAACTGTGCCATTAATGGTTCCCTATTGTGGAATGGACCTTAAGTTCAGCCTGAAAGCAATGTGTTACTCCCATGACATTCACGTAACTACTGCACTCAAGGGCACAGCGTGCCAGGCAGGTCATTATTGCCATTCACAGAAAGGGCACAGCTGAATAAGACTCGTTTTGACTTTTGTCTTTCAAAAGCACAGGTAACAGTTTGCATCACTATGAAACCTGGCCTTAAGGATGAGAATTTTTGGTCAATACCTGATTGATTTTTCTGTTCTATGACTTCTGCCATGTTTTTGGCAATAGAGTCTTACCATCAAGTTGAAGAGAGTAACATGGAGAACTAGTAATAGTCTGTAAGATTTGGGGTCTTTGAAAACTCTTGGATTAAGAAGTCCAATTGAGGTAACCCATTTCTGAAATTGGGCATTGTTATTTGTTAGTCTGTGGTATTTAGAAAGGACATTATTGCCCCATTGAAGCATAACTCTATTAATACATTTTATATATGTATATGTTTATATTTTATGGGGGTTTTGAGGTGGTAACATCTTGTACTTTTTCCAGAAGGCCTTTATTGTTAATTATCTTTGTACAATTTCCGAATCTTACCTGGCATTCTAAAATCCACCTCATTTGGCCTTTTCCCTTTAAGTAGTCCCCTCACCAATTGATGTCACTATGCTGTGTTTTCCCTCCTTTGAAAGCAGTTTTCTGATTTCACATTCAGCTATTAAGAAAAATGAAATTAGGAAGATCACACTTAAATGATTTTTTTCTGAGTAAGATAAAATTATATTTAGAAAGACAAATATGTTTTCTCTCAACTAAGTTGCTATTTGAATCTTTAGATATATGGGTCTTATATTCTTTCTGAAGCCTTGGGAGAGGAAAGTTGATAAACATATCCCAACAATAATTAATCACACTTAGTCACTTATTCATAGCACTTAGAATAGTTATGAATCTCTGCATTAACGACTATCAAGTGCAATAAGGTTCTTGACCAAGATTAGTAGCAGCATAAATCTACTGATATAAACTTAAATATTTAGAAGACTGCTTGACACTATGACCACTTAGAACATATCAAAAAATTCTTCTTAATCAAGGTTTTGACCATGCTCAAAATAGCAGTAATAAATTAACCTTTGGAAAACAAATCTCAAGTCCAATTAAGAAGGCAATTGCTAACTCCAAGAAAGATTCTTTCTGCTATCAAATCAGTTCACACATCTAGCACAGGATGACTAGTGTTGTACAATGTCTGTCCCAGTTTTAGGTAAGACCAATGGTGTATTTTCTACCTTGAAAGTCTACATATTACCTCCCAGGATTTTGAAAGTGAGAAAGCAGGTAAAGGGTGTTCTACTCTCTTCTCTGTGTACTACAAAGCAATTAGTGTCTTCAAGCAGGGAAGTTATCATCTAGTTATGTTAAGAAATCAAGAACAGCATCAATAGCCTGTATAGTTTTGACTCCCAGAGTTTTCTCTGAGAAATAGCTAATAAGGAAGTTGTCAAAGTTTGGTACTGAGATTTTCATTTAAGAACCCATATATTTTGGGAACAGAATTATTCACTATTTTTGAGTAATTCGATTTAAGCTCCCTTTTACAAATTGTGCTTTTAATTAGTTCTCAAAGACCTGGGGTCTCAATAATATAATAGCTCTCTAGTCACTCTAAGTTTGGTTTAAGTGCTCTCTACCCTTGCTCTTACCCATTCCTTGTTTCTATTCCTAAGGAAATCTATAGTTCACGATATTCCCACTTTGTGTTCTCTCATGCCACATTTTCTCCACTGGTCTCTTAGTGTGTTTTACAATGGCTACAAGGTTCCTGTAATTTCTTTGTGCGCACTGAATTTTGGTTATGCCTTCTCCTGCCCACTTGTCTCTCCATCACGACACAGTCTATTTGAAACATTTTGTCATAGTATTCCCCACCTGATTTCATTTCACCTATATTTGTTCTCCTTTCCCTACAGCATACATCTTTCCTGGAAAAAAAAGGTGGATTTATAGGTATGTAGCTTCCATTTATTCTCCAGGCTAAACACACAAAACAAATAATAATTCTAAGTATTTATTCCTTTTCCTTATACAAAAAATTTAAAGTGCAATTCTAGTATATCTAGACATTTTAACTGTAAAAAAGCTACTTTTAAATTTCTTGTTACAAAATATTCCTGCCATTCTTGAAGAATTTTTGATTTGTTTTGGTTTGGTTTGATTTGGTTTGGTTTTTTTCAAGACAGGGTTTCTCTGTGAAGACTAGGTTACTATCCTGGAATTAGCTCCTGTAGACCAGGCTGGCCCCAAACTTGCAGAGCTCCACCTGCCTCTACCTCCCAAGTGCTGAGATTAAAGGCGTGCATCACCACTGCCCACCTCACTCTTGAAATTTTATAGAAAAGCAATATTTGTTTTTGTCTAGAAAATGTCTTTAAATTGCCTCTTACATAAATTCTTATTAAAACAGATAATTCTAATTTAAATCTTTAACACTATAAGCAGCTTACATGAACTTTTAAAACTAAATTTTAAGGTATCAGAGTAAAGTACCAAATTTTAAAAAGTGTGTAAAAAATCAGCAGTTAAGAGAACTGGGTCTTCACAGAACCTATATGATGATTCACTACCATCTGAAAATGTTTTAATATTTGTGTCGTTTATTATGGCACAAAACCCCATGTGAACACATATTACACTTCATTTACATATGTATCCATTGTTGGACTCAGGGTGACTATAAAATATTTAACTCTTATGTTTAGTATATTGGTAATAAAACAATGCAAATAACTTTAATATGCTAATTTAGAGCCTTTCAGCTGCCTACCTAGCGTTAGTATAGCTAAACCATATAGAGTTTTATGTTTCTAGAAGAATAACCTCTTAACCATGGAGCATATCCAAGAGTAATGGCAGCAGCTTCTACTGTTCTTGCAATTGTAGGTTTCTTTGAGATCTTTAGAATCTGAGGTCAATAAATTACACTGAGACATCTCAATTCATGGATTTTAAGAATAGTATTGCAAACTCCCACACAGTATCTCTCTGGAAACTGTTTTTAATTATATATTTTAGTTAGTTTCTTTTTTAATTAATTTATCTATTTATTAACAATGTCCACCTCTTCCCTGCCTCCCTTTCCCCTCCCTCTCCTCACCTCCCCCTCCCTCTCTAGTATTAAGAGCAGTCAGGGTTCCCTGCCCCATGGGAAGTCCAAGGTCCTCCCCCCTCCATCCAGGTCTATAAAGGTGAGCATCCAAACAAATTAGGCTCCCACAAAGTCAGTCCATGCAGTAGAATAAAAACCCAGTGCCATTGTCCTTGGCTTCTCAGTCTGCCTTCATTGCCAGCCACGTTCAGAGTGTCCATTTTGATCACATGTTCAGTCCCAGTCCAGCTGGCCTTGGTGAGCTCCCATTAGATCAGTCCCACCATCTCAGTCAGTGGACACACCTCTCATGATCCTGACTTTTTTGCTCACATTCTCCCTCCTTCTGCTCCTCATTTGGATCTAGTGAGCTAAGTCCAGTGCTTCAATGTGGGTCTCGGTCTCTATCTCCATCCATCACCAGATGAAGATTCATATTCCTCTATTTGGGTCTGGGTTACCTCACATAGTAAAGTTTTTTCTATTTCCATTTATTTGCATGCCAAATTCAAGATGTCATTGTTTTTTACTGCTGAATAAAATTCTAATGTGTCACTCAGACAAAAAGGCTACCTTCTGACTGGGAGAAGATCTTCACCAACCCCTCATCAGACAAAGGTCTGATCTCCAAAATATACAAAGAACTCAAGAAACTAGACACTAAAACTCTAATTAACCCAATTAAAAAATGGGGGTACTGAACTGAACAGAGAATTCTCAACAAAAGAACTTCAAATGACCAAAAGACACTTAAGGTCATGTTCAACCTCCTTAGCAATCAGGAAAATGCAAATCAAAACAATTTTGAGATATGGTCTTACAACTGTCAGAATAGCTAAAATCAAAAACACCAATGATAACCTATTCTGGAGAGGATGTGGAGTAAGGGGAACACTCATCTATTGTTGGTGGGAATGCAAACTTGTGCAGCCAATTTGGAAATCAGTGTGGTGGTTTCTCAGGAAACTGGGAGTCAACCTCCCTCAGGACCCAGCAATTCCACTCCTGGAAATAAACCCAAGAGATGCCCTACCATACTACAAAAGCATTTGTTCAACTATGTTCATAGCAGCACTATTTGTAATAGCCAGAACCTGGAAACAACCTAGGTGACCCTCAATAGAAGAATGGTTAAAGAAGGTGTGGAACATATACACATTAGAGTTTTAGTTAGTTTCTAAAGTGATAAGAGTGCTAAACAAAAGTAACTGATCAGTGAACATATGTTGAAGAGCTCTTCCTTCTGGTACATTTATACAATGGAGTACCACACAGCAGAAAAAAAGTAACAATATCTTGAATGTTTCAGGCAAATGGGTGGAGCTAGAAAACATTTTGAGTGAGGTAACCCAGACCCAGAAAAACAATTATCACATGTACTCACTCATAAGTGGGTTTTAAACATAAAGCAAAAAACATCAGCCCAAAAATCACAACCACAGAGAGCCTAGACAGCAATGAGAACCCTAAGAGAGACATACATAGATATAATATACATGGGAAGTACAAAAAGACAAGATCTCCTGAGTAAATTGAGAGCATGGGGGCTTTGGGAGAGAGTTGAAGGGAAAAGGAGAGGAGAGGTAGAAAGGAGAGCAGAGAAAAACGCAGAGCTGAATAAAAATAAAAAATACAATAATATAAAATAAAAGTAGAAGAACTCTTCCTTTTCAGTCCTCTAGATTTCAGGGTTTGCTTCTAAAATTGAGGATTTTGATCTGTTTTGAAAAGGACCAATAGAACATTGTTCAGCAAATGTTGTTTTGCTATGCACTCTAATTGAAATCTCAACTTGGTGTTTTTAGTATATTATCAAAGGATTACTCTGTTAGTAGATATAAACCTCCATAAAAATCTAATGTGAACCTGCAGTATGGGCTATATCAGAAGGAATAATCAGGCATTTTCACATCAAATCAGTCTACTTTATGCTATAAGATGTTGAGAGAATCATTTTGAACAAACATCATATTCATATGTGTACCTCACACAATATTTCTTGAAAATGTATTACTGCATCAAAAGAACATTATTTTTATTCTTTCTCATTTTTTTCTTCTGTTAAACATATAGGAAAACAATGTTTGATGCTTTCAGTTTGATACTATAAAACCCAGAATAAATTAAAAAAAAATCTCTTCTAGCATCTATAGCAATAAGTTAGCTGCATAAAATGTAGACATATCCAAAAGGCAGTGTTAAAAATGTTAATCAGAAGAATGCATAAATATTGTAGTTTCATTAGGCTTACTGATTATGTTTACAAAACAAAACAAACCACGAAACAAAATTAGAAGGAAAATATTTTGTATTGTGTTATAACTAATAGTAAGTCATTAATATTGATAAAAGGGGAAAAAGTAAATATTCATTTTATATATTGAGTATTTAAAATGTATATTAGATAATTATTTATTGAAAGGGTATAAATTTAAATAGATGTGTCTGTTTTTATTTCATTCATTGAATTTAAAAACTGAATTTTAAATTAGTATTGTAAACTGGAGCTACCTTTAACTTCAAGAAAAATGATCCTTGAAAATTTAAAAATACACATACAATTTGATCTAGCTATAGGACTTCTTGGCATGTATCTCATAGTCATCCTCCCTATATTTAATAAACCAAAGTATTATGTTATATTTTAGGTAGTTAATAGAAAATATTGATCAGGTATTATAAAGTAAACTTCAGAATTATTGATTTTTCTTAATTTTCTATCAAATGTTCTTTTGTGTTCAGAATTAGATATAGAGATTTTTTCCCTTTATCCTAGACTTTAATTCCAGCTATGGAATAATGTAAACTCTGTCTGATTACTCCCATTCCAATTTTATTCACATGTAGTTGTCAGTCCAGTGTGTCAATAGAGACAAGGGAGCTTTTATTTAGAATTAAAGTAGTATTCTCAAAACTACTTTACCACTACTACTTGCAACATGACATTTCATTATTATTTACACTCTTCTTATATTTAAAATTTTTATTTTATTTAATCTTTATTATGAAAATGTGTAAATAAATAAAATCATCACATATCAAAGCTAATCAGATAAAAGGACTATATTTCAATGATCTTTTATACAGTTAAAATAGGTACTTGGAATGGAAGGTGTGGCCCTTCTCATTAAATTTTACATTATACAAGAACTGATTATGGTTTATGAACTTATCTAACAGATTAAACAGGAACAAAAATCATAACTCATATTTATGAACGGAATTACCTTAATATCTTTGTTCAAAACTTCTATCCATTGCTATACTTAGCCCTTACTTAAACTCTTATATATAGTTTTTCTTGTCTTTTTGTAATATCATTCCTATATGGACATTTGTTTACAAACACACAGGCATTACTGACTAGACAATGAACAGGAAAGAGAAGATGTGATCATTTCCTTCTGAAATTGTGAGCTTCCTTCATTGTGTACATTCTAAATTCATCACTTTTCTTGCATTCTACTTCTATTTTTTCAGTGCTGAATACTATTCCATTTTATGCATATACAGCTAATTTCTAATATTTGTTCCTATATTGATGAAAAAGAAGGCAGATTTCAGAAGAGATGCAAACATGTCTATGGTAGGTTATGGAGTTCTTTAGATATATTACCAGGAGTTAAATCACTGGGTCATATTACAGTTCTCTTTTTATCTCTTGAATAATTTCTAAATTGATTTCCATATTGGTGGTATCAGTTTGGAGACACAGCTACTGTAGACAAGGGTTTCTTTCTATTCATATCAACTTCACATTATTTTCAGATTTGGCGATGATAACTGTTGTAACTGGGTTGAGGTGTTGTCTCAAAATTATTTTAATTTACATTTCAGTGGCTAGGGATATTGAACACTTTGAAAATAGATTTTGGTCATTTGCACTTTTTAATAGTGCCTATTCATTTCATTTGCCCATTTGTTGATTTGCCATTATTCCTTGTTATTTAATGTCTGCAGTTTGGTGTTATTTTCTAACCATCCATCTTTTGTTCCAAGTGTTATTGGTAAAAAATTTTATTCAATATGTTGGCTGTCTGCTTGTTAACACTGATTCTTTTCTGTTAACACTGCCTTCATTTGCCATACAGAAAAAAATAATTTTATATAGTTCCATTTGTTGATTCTTGGGGTTAGTTCTGGAGTTTCTGGTACCCTATTTTAAAAGTTCTTGACTGCTCAAAACCTTGAAGGTTGTCCCCTCTGTTTTCATTTGAAAGTTTCAGGTCCTAAGTAAAGTTCTTTTATCTATTTTGTATTGATTTTTCTGCAAGGTGAAAGATATAAATCTAATTTCATTCTTCTGCAGGTAGAAATCCTGTTTAGCCAGCACAAATGGTTGAACTGGCCATCTGTTTCGCAAAGTATATTTTGTCTCCTTTATTTAAAAAAAAATCAGCTGGCAGAACTTTGCTATTTTACATTTGTGTCTTCTATTTACATATTTTTATGCCACTGCCAGACTGTCTTTATTTCTATAGCTATATAGTATAATTTGAGTCAGTTGTTTCAATACCGATAGCATCACTTTTACATTTTAGGATTATTTTTGGGTCTTCAGTGTTACTGTTTGTTGTGTTCTAAATTTACTAATATAACAAGGCAATATTGGTAAGCATTACAATAACTCTGTAAATTAATTTGGTATGTGAATATTTTTATAATATTAGTTTACCTACCCAGGAACAAGAGCTACTTTTTAAAGTTTAGTATCCTCTGCTATTTTTCTTTCAATATCTTAACTTTTGCTGTAGAGATCACTCACTTATTTGATTAGATGTATTCCTAAATGTTTAATGGAGGTTAGTTACTTTGAATAATATACTTTTACTAATTTTCTCAAAGAGTAGACTTCCAGCATAATGAAAAATACATTTTTCAGTAGATTTTTTTCTCCTGCAGATTAAATGTAATTGTTTATTGGATTAAAATGTTTTCTAGTTGATTCAATATGGTTTATCAGTAAAGAATCGTTCCATTTCCAAATAGAGATAGTTTACTTATTTCCCGCCTATCATTATTCTTTTGTCTTTCTCTTGTCTATAGTATTTGATATAATATTTATCTTGCATATGATGTATTTTTGTCAGTCTACTCCCATCATCTCACATATAATTCCTCCACTCTACCCCACTTCCAAACTTCCACAACTCTCTATTGTTATGACTATTTCTTCCTCTCCACCCCAACTCTATCTTTTTCTTTCTCTGTTAACCACTGATTTTGTAACTACTGGGGTTATAGCTTTGAGCTGGACCTGGCTTTTAATTGGGTGATAGGCATGCAAACTCAGTACTTGTGATTACGCAGAGTTTGCTTTCTTACATTGCTTCTGCCATGAATTCACTTATGCACTGTAGCTCTGCAATACATCTTAACATTTTACAGTTATGTATTTCATCAATTATAAATAAAAATCTGTTATCTTTATTCATTTATAATTCATTTACACAACATAATTTTTGTTTCATTCTGAAATTCTCATCAACACTATTTTACTTTGATCTAAGCATCTTATTTATTTTTTTATAAGATAGGTCTTATGTTGATAAATTGCATATTTTTCTTTAGGAATATTTTTATTGTGCTCTAACTTCATAAAGTTGATTTCCAGTAGGTAGAACGATAAGGTATACTTTTATTCAACCATTTGTGTCTTTATAAAAACACACTGACCAAGCCTGCCAAGGATTAAATAGGCAACTTTTCTCCTTCTATTGTCCCACATTTCCAACCCCCTTTTCATATTTTCATATTTAAAGCAGAACACCTGTTATTTTCTCTCCTTGGGCTTTCCCTCCATCCCCAATAATCTGTCAGATCCTGGTCACATTAAGAACGTTCCTACATTAAAAAGGAAGTCTATCAAGAGAAACAGAAAACAAAACAAAGGAAAAGAAACAGAACATTAAATAGAATGGATCATAAAAAGCACTTTCTCACTTTCCCATGACCCATGATGATTAAAAACTTTAACTGTAAAGCACAGAAAAGAGTATTTAAAAAACCAAGTAAAAGGAATATTTAACATATAAATACAGTAACATCAGAAGAATATCTGACTTTTCAATGTAGACTCAATATCCCAAAGATCCTGAAGAGATGTTCTACAAATCCTAGGAGACTATAGAATCCAGACCAGACAACTATATACAGTAAAACACACCTTAATATCAAGGATATACATCGTCTCACATGAAAGGATCAAAAAAGAAATTATAAGAAAATGGATACAAGAACTAAGTTGGTGCAGCAATTTTAATGTCAGACAAAATAGAACTAAGATAAAAACTAATCAGAAGAGACAGGGAAGGAAACTTCTTACTTATCAAAGGAAAAATACACCTAAATGGTATTTCAACTTTTAACATCTATGCACAAAATACAAAAAACAAGCGTTACCACGGCTTATATTATACACTGACCTTCACACACTGATGGGGGTAACTCCAATCCCCCTCTCTCACCAATGGTCAGGTCTTCTAGACTACAAGTAAACAGAGAAATTCTGGGGCTAAATGATTACATATATTAAAGGAACCTAACAGATATTTATAGACTTTTCCCAAACACAAAAGAAATAGACTTTCTTTTCAACAACTTATGAAACTTTCTCCAAAACTGACCACATACTCAGATGCAAAGACAGCCTAACAGATATAAGAAATGTGATATAAAGTCCTGCATCATATCTCCCCATCGCAGATTAAGCTGACTATCAACTATAGCAGATATGACTATGAACTATAACAGATATGACAGTTTATAGACTCATGGGAAAGAACAATTCACTACTGAATGAAAATTTGGTCAAGACATAAATTTAGAAAAAAGTTAAAACTATTTAGAATTGAACAAAAATAAAAACAAAATGTATCCAATCTCATGGGACTCAATGAAGGTGCTTCTAAAAGGCAAGTTCATATATCTCATATATATCTCATCATAACTAACTGGCACACATAAAAGCTCTAGGGAAAACAGATGAAATATTTTAAAATGAGAAAATAGAAGAAGTATTAAAAATGGATGAAATCAATAAAATAGAAACAAACAATACAAAGAATTAATGAAAGAAAAAATTGTATTATTGAGGTTGGGGAGAGGTAAGAGGGGTGCTAGCGGAGGAGGAAGGGTCAACTATAGCTGGTATGTAAAATGAATGAAGAATTTAAAAAATAAAAAGACATAAAAACCAATAAGACTGGCAAACCATTTTCAAAATTAAATGAAAAGAGCAGAGAATACATCTAAATTGAAGAAACAAGAAACAAAATACAGACACAGCAAAAGACATATAGGAAACCCAGATAATTATAAGACCATATTAAAAATCCTATACTTTCTAATCTTTTAGATTGAGAAATCTAAAATAAATAAATAATCTTCTTTAAATATAACACCTACCAATATTAAACTAAGATCAGATAAGCAATTTAAACTGACCTATAACCCCAGTAAAATAGAAGTAATAATTAAAAATCCCAGAAACATAAAGAACAGAATTCCACAAGACTTTCAGTGAGGTGTTAATACCAATATGCCTTATACTGCTTTTCCAGGGTTTCCCCTCTTGCTTTCTCATTTCTTCTCTCCTTCCTTTCCTTTTTTAACTTCACAGATTCTCTGTGTATGTATTATAGCTGCTGCTGTTGTGTCCTTTGAGATTCCTTTGCATTTGAAAGTGTGTCTCTACATCTCTACATGTTTCTTCTGCTTTTTATTCTGTTCATTTTGTCTAATTTTTTTGTTTTTGCTTTATCTTATTATTATCATTATTATTAATTAGATTTTTGTTTGATTAATAAATTTGGATAGAACGGGTGTGAAACCAAGTGGGAGGGTAGGTGGAGAATATCTTGGGGGAATTGGGTTAAGGGAAACTGTATAGAATTTATCTAATGAAAAAAATCTATGTTTTAAATAAAAGAAAAAAGCAATTATTTACATTAAAACAATAATATGTGATTAATATTATAAATTATATCTTCATTATTATACATCTGTACAAATGATGAATTATCATTTCATCTCATAAATATGTACAATTATCATAATGACTAGCCTATTCAAAATTTATTTTTATTTATAATTAACAGAAAATGTATCTCTAATAATTCTGACAATAAGAAACTTTAAGAAGTTAATGTAAATAATTCAGGACCACCCATACTCAATGGCTCTAAAGCTCTGTACATAAACACAGCATGAAGTGATTGATGAGTATTAAAAAGATTACATGACCATAAAAAGGAAACAGAGTGGTAAGGAAGGAGTTGTAGTAGATAGAATGGGGCATAAATTTGGTGAAAACTCACTGAAGCTTACATAAAATTCTCAAACAAAACAATAGGACCAGCATGGATCAGGGATGAAATACTGAGACCCAACCAATAGCTAGAGATCTACAGGAAATTAGGTGACTCTTAGGGTGGGATGATAAATCATTTTTTGGAGAGGGACCTATGGTTGGAGGCTCATATTTTGACAGAAGTTTCTGTCCCACCTGGTCCCACATCCGTTCAGTCTCAAAGAAACACACAGAGGTCTACATTAATTATAAACTGGTTAGTGTATTAGCTCAGACTTTTTTATTAACTCATAACTTTTATTAGCCTGTAGTTCCTGTCTGTGTTAGCCACCTGATTTGGTACCTTTATCAGTGAGGCATTCTCATCTTGCTTCCTCTGCATCTGGGTCATGACTATTGCAGCCTCAGTCTTTCCTCTTTCTAGAATTTTCCAGTTCTCATTGCATCACCTCTACCTCTTGCCTGATCATCCCACCTATACTTCCTGCCTGACTACTAGACAATCAGAGTTTTATTAAAATAAAAGTGATAAATCTTTACAAAGTACAAGACCATTGTCCCACAATGCTTCCATTCTTCCCCCTTTATTTTTCAAAACAAGAATTCTGAATCTAATCTCCCTCATTTAGATTTCTTACTGACCACTATCCATAACAACTTGTAAACAACACTCTAAACAAAGAAAAATAGCCATAGTCCATTTTGGGGAAATGTGGGCATAGTTTTCTAGACTACTTCTTTCTGATTAGGGGTGCTGATAATTTTATGGGGACCTAATGAAAATTTAGAATTATGATCAAGTCCTGACTGGAGTATCCTGTGAGGTTTGATCATCTGAGGCAGCAGTCTCAAATCTATTCTGGACGTAGAACTCAGACATCTAGGCCATCCACTCCTATTAGAATTTTTTGGGGGGTTCTCGCTTGATCAAACCTATTTTTTCTTATCCCAGAATGAATCCACAGCCTCTCATTTCTTGCAGAAACAAGAACAAAACCTATTCTCCAATGTAACATATCTTTTGATTTAAATTGTGAATTCAAAGCATTTTCAAAATATATATGCTACATTAATCTAGCAGCATTTGTAGTCAAATGTCTTTCATCAGCTGTTCTTTTTTCAGTCATCAAAGCATGTAAACACAACACAATAGCATACAATATACAGACTCTCTGTGTTTTCATCTTTACATGGCTTTATTTAAACTCTATTAAAATTTAACTCTATTAAACTCTAATAAAATTTATTTCATTTTAGTTTTAGTTTTTTTTTTTGAGACTAGGTTTTTCAGTGTATCTTTGGCTGTCCTTGGACTTGCTCCATATACCAGGTTGTGCCTTGAACTCATATAGGTTTAACTGCCTGTACCTCCCAAGTGATGGAATTAATGGTGTATACCACCACACCCAACTAATCTCTTTCTTTCTTTTATATATTAAGGATGTTTTCCTTTTTATTTTCTCTCCCATGCCGATATATATATTTTTAAAAACACTGTAAAAACATTTAGAGATTTTCTTCATCTTTGAATCTATCTTTACTCTATATCTCTTTTTCTGACCACATGAGTCTTTAATTTGCTAAGCAATATGTCTAGGATTAAAGCCATGGTTTTGTTTTCTAGATCCACCCCACTCCTTAGCTTTCTGAGAGTCTAGCTTCATGGTGAAAATACTAGCAGGAGCCATGTTTATTGTCACAACTCTGAGATTCAAGGTCCTGCCATCACCTAGAAGCATGCTGTTGGCTATTCATAAACACCGTCTAAGTGCTTTCTGGCAGAGCCTCACATAAGGGCTGCAAGGTTTTTGAAGTCAGGAAATCCCTCTTAAATGAGATACATTTGTGCCTAGCAAACAGAGCCCACCAAAGAAAATGCTCCTACCAAGAAGCCGTGCTTAATCCTGTTCTTTTGTGTCTAGAATTACTTTCCAAACTATCTCAGGTTTTAAGTGGATTTAGTTGTCCACATTAGCACCATTTGTTGACAGACATTTCTGTCCCACCTGGTCCTGCAGTTTTTCAATCCCAAAGAAGCACACATTAATTATAAACTGGTTGGCATATTAGCTCAGGCTTCTTATTATCTCTTATAACTTATATTAGACCAAAATTCTTGTCTGTATTAGCTAGCCATGTGGCTTGGTATCAATGAGGCATTTATCAATGAGGCATTCTCATTATGCTTCCTCTGCGACTGGGGAAGCGACTGTTGCAGACTCAGTCTTTCCTCTTACCAGAACTCTCCTGTTCTCATTGCGCCACCTCTATATCCTGCCTGGCTTCCCCAATTGTAATTCTTGCCTGAATACTGGCCAATAAGCATTTAGTTAAAATACAAGTGACAAATATTTACAAAACACAAGGCCATTGTACCACAGCACTCATACTCTCAACAACTGACCTTCTGTCCATGAGCAAATAGCAACACTAATTAGATTTAGTAGCTTAAAAACAATAAAAAGAGCAATGAAAATTTAAAAATAAAATAAAAATAAAACTTGTACTTTGGAGGTAGTTCTGTTGGAAAAGTATCCTGGGAGGAATACCATTAAGATAAAGTAGGTTCATAGGATCAAAATTTATTGTATATATGATTTAGAATGCATGTATACAAATTTCAAAAGATAATTCAAATACTTTTTTAAAGACATAAATTCAAAGCCAATGAATCATTAAGAAAGTATTGTTCTGGGTGGTAGTGGCGCACCCCTTTAATTCCAGTGCTTGGGAGTCAGAGGCAGACAGATCTGTATGAGTTTGAGGCCAGCCTGATCCACAAGAGCTAGTTTCAGGACAGGCTACAGAGAAACCTTGTCTCAAAAAACCGAAAAAAAAAAGTATTTCACGTTAAACATTGTCTATAGGGGATGAAAATGATGTTTTTATTTGATTTGAAGTTTATATTTAAATTGATTCAATTAAAATATATGCAATAAACAGAAACACAGGCAAATGACTTAAAATCACAGATAAGGCCAGAATTAATTGGTGGAGAAAAAAATCCAATAGTCAAAGCATTCATTTTTATTTCTTTCAAGATTTTATAAAAGGATTTAAAAGGACTTTAAAGAGAGACAACTAGAAGTAGTCTCCAAATTGGCGATGCAAAAGTTACCGCAATATAATATGCATGTTTTGGAAAGATATAGAAACAAAAGATATAAGCAGATATAGATATAGAAAGAAAAAAAATATACATATAAGTATACATCAATTTAAATTAATAGATGAATATAGAGAAGTCATTTAATAAATTATTAAATAATAAAATCAACTTTGCATTGTTTTAAGATACAAAAATTTAAACCAAAATTAATATTGCTGCTTGTAGGAGAACTCTCAATTAATATAACAAATCTAATTAAAAAGTTATGAAACTACTCTTCACTGAACATTGCAAAACATTATTGAAAGAAATAAAACATGACTAAATAGATGTGGTAATATACTATGATCAAGAAATGAAAAGCATAACATTCTACTGTGACCATTTGCCATAAAACAATGCTAATGTAGAGTTCCTCCAGGTTGAGTGTGTGTAATCCTCTTTGTGCCTACAATTAAATTAAAGATGAGTCTTTGTTCTAATGTTTTTCTCCATGTGTACTTTTTTTCCATACACATGGGTGTATAAAAAGTGGTCCAGATAAGATGTTTAGGACAATTTCTGCCACAGGATATTAGATAAGTAGCTGCCTTAGTAATGAAGGTATTCAACATAGGAGTCCTGAGTTTCACAAATAAAACAATATTGTCAAATTATATCTGAGTAATTACAATGTGTGATTAGTTTATGTCAAACAAAATTTTTATTTTAAAAGAATAACAAAAGAAGCTATTAGTACAATTTGAAGGAGAATTGAGGAAGTTATTTACTTAATTTTTATTTTTTATCAGGTTTTGTACTCCTTTGCTATAAAGATACCCAGCCAAGTTACATGTTTCTCATTTACTTATTATTGAGAACAAATACCCACCCCAAAATAACTATAACTTTATGACTCTATTTGGTTTTAATGTTCTCAAGTGTGAAATCTTCCCCTTTTCTGCCTTTTTGTCTTCTTTTTTTTGGAGTTACTTTATTTTAAAACTGTATAAGCTGAGTTAGAGGGAAAGCAGGAACACAGATGAAAAAAAACAATTTCAAAGAATAAAGGTTTGATGAGAAGAATTAATAAAATAGAATGAAAAGAGTCCAATCTGACCTTTATCTGAGACCTACCAGCAAACAAAACCTTCATTTACCAGACTGTCATGGGGCAGCAATGAAGCCCAAACCTTTATTAACCTTTGTTCAAACTTAGTGTCTTCGTATGCATTTTATTGCTTAGAAAATGTGATATTATTGTCTTTGAATGACCAAATTATTTATGATTAAACCATGAAAGCAGTACTCAGTTAGGTATAATGGTCAAACATAAACCTCAAAGATGGGAATTAGAAAATGAAGCAGAAATTTAATTCCTCAATTACTGTTTTATACTTTTTCTCTTACATCCCACAATGAACAAACAGAAAATCAAAAATTTAATGTTTCTGACTATAAATAAAGAAAGCCTAACTAAAACAACTTTGGAAAATGCCTCTTCACAAAAGAAAATAATATGATATATTTTAGAAATGTATTTGAAGTAAGGAAAATGTACATTTTGAATCAGTATTTTTTTTAACTTTTTAATATGAAAAAGACTAGTCACGGCAATAGATTCTAACACTTGTTCTGTAAAGACAGAGAGAGCACTCAAATGATTGTAGCTAGCCTAGAATATATAAAATCCTGTCACAAAAGCCTGTCAAAAACGTGAAAATTTCAAATGGTTCTATGACATGAATCATAGAAATCTAAAAGATCTTAACCTTTAACTTAAATGATTTTTTAAAAACATACATAATTCTCTTAAGTTAGTGATCTTTTAGTTTTATAACTTGATTAAATTGGAAACTCATTAATTTTCAAATGATCATATAAATGGACTCAATTATTTATAGTTATTTTGGTTTTTTTGATATAATAAAATTATTTCCCCCTTTCTAATACAGGTCCACCCATATACCCCTGCTCTCTTTAAACTTCATGGTCTTTTCTTTCATTGACTGTTGTTACACACACACACACACACACACACACACTCCTAAATGTGAAAGTTATTCAGTCTGTATAATGCTAATTTTATGTTTTCAGGACTGATCATTTAGTATCTCATAACCAAGTGGTGTGCACATCTTTGGTGAAAAAATATTTCCCCATCTTTAAATTCTTTTGTGGTCTATAATTCCTTGTGTGAGGGAGAGGCATTCTAGAATATCCCTGTCCATACTAAAACATTTACTGTAGTCATTCTTGTTCAATTTATGTTAGACAGCCATGTTGTTGAGAATTTATGAATATACTTTCTGACATGTTGAGCTATTCTGATACAATATCACTATTGCTACTGCTATTGCTTTCATCTGTCTACCCCTCTTCTACTAGAGATGGCAAGTAAGTTCCTCTTGATGAAGACACCATGAATCATAGACACAAGGCCCAGAGGCCTCTGAGCTGGAACTGAACTGAAGTTTTCTCTGGAAGGACTAGTTTTATGGTACCAGAAGGTGTCATGCAAGCTACTAGAGGAGGGAAACATTAAAAAGTCCTAACTGCCTAAACAGCTATGAACTAAAACACAAACAAGCATGGTCTGATACCTCAAAGATGCAATAATGTACAATACTTTCACATATAATGATACAGAAAATGTTACATTTTAAGTCTTAATTACTATGCCTTAGAGAATCATGAAACAAAAATGTCTCTGATCTGCAAGCTGCCTACAGAAAAACTGATAGTTTCTAAATGCTGGAGGATACTGTTTGTGGGAAATCACCAGTCACATGTTTTTCACTTCCCTAAACAAATTTGTTCGACCCATCTGCATTTGATGTGCTTGATCACGTGGGGGCGGGAGGTACATAGAAAGGAAATATGTGAGGGTGTATGCTTTCTCTGATTGGACCTGTTGAGAACTACAATGAATTATGGGTTTTCCTTCCTAAGCCCTTAATATACTTGATTATGGGTCATTTTGCTGTAACCTGAGTATGGACCTGGCAAAAGCCTATCCCCCTGGCCTATATTTAATTAAAACCTGCTTGAAACTGGGTTTTGAATTGCGATTGTAATCTTATTCTCAATCAGAGATTAACATTAACTTGACAGTGTCCAAGATCTGTAAGCGGTAACTGCTCATTTATTTTCCAGCCACCAAAACCCAAATAATCACACAGAAACCATATTAATTATAGCACGCTTTGGCCAATAGCTTGGGTGTATTCGTAGCTAGCTGTTACATACTAAATTAACCCATTTCTATTAATCTTTTTATCACCACGAGGCTGTGCCAAGTAATAGATTTCAGGTTCGTTCTTTGGCTGCTACACGGTGTCTGCCTGCTTAAGCAGTTACATAGTGTCTCCTTGACTCTGCCTACTCTCTCTATATGTCTGTGTTTGGATTTTTCACCTGGATTTAACCTGCCAAACCATTGACCAAAACATCATTATCCAACAAACAATAAAAACAACACAAATACAGAAGGACATTCCACATTAAACATTTCTTTAATTGGACTTGATACCTATTCAGGGAGAGAGAAATGATCCCAGGTAAAAGAAACCTAGTTAACTCTCTGGCTTAGTGAAGTCAAGAATAATGAAAAACTTACACTCATCATCTTACTAAACCAGCACAATCCCTAATTACATCCTAAATAATTATCTTTATATCAGCAGATAAATGTAGTCTTTATCTCTCATGGAAAAAAATGTCTCTTTCAACAGATGGAGACTATTGCATAAATAACAAAAATAAAAACACACAACCAATCAAACTTCAGAGGTATACAGACCACTTCCAACAGATAAAATTACAATAGAAAAAGCCACAAGTAAGCCTCAGGATCATTGCAGAAGAGATGGCAGGAAGACTACGAGAACCAGGGGACTACAAATTCTTACCTAGAGTTATCTCTGCCATTCCATATGTTGGAATGGGGTCCCTAAATGACAATGTCAGATTTCTGAAGACTTTGTGAAAACTTCAAGTAAAGACAAGAGCTTTGTAACTTCAGTTTCTCTGTGGCTCAGTTAGGGGTTCTACTACTGTGAAGAGACACCATGACCTTACAATTCTTAAAAAGCAAACAGTCAATTGAGGTATGGCCTGCTTACAGTTTCAGAGTTCCAGTTCATTAACATTTGGATTGGAAGTTTGACAGGCTGCAGGCAGACATCATACAGGAGCTGAGAGTACTACATCTTCAGGCAGGAAGCCTAGTGACTGTCATACTGAGTGAAGTTTGAGAAAAGAAGCATCTAAGCCCTCCCCCAGAGTGACATACTTTATCCAACAAGACCACACTTATCCAAACAGGCCACAGTTCCCCATAATACCACTCCCTTTGCAGATCATTTTCTTTCCAACTACCACATTCCATAGCATGAACTTGGTCTTGAAATGTGCATTCCTGCTTTTCCCAGTTGTCTCCTGACAACTAAATAGGGGTCAGTTTCGCTCTAGATTACCCATCATCTTACCCATTATTATTCAGAATGATGTTTTCAAGATTGAGTTGTACTCATAATTGTATAACCTTGAACTAATGCCCTCTTGACTATATAAGCATAAAATCATGTAACCTTGCCCTTTTGACTGTATACAACTTGAACTCAAGTGAACGTTGCTCACATAACCTAGTGAACCCTCAGAATGCTCTTAGAATATAAATTTTTTAGTGCCATGAATTGTTGGCAGAGGTTTCACACCCGTTCCCATAGCAATTCAGTCCTAAAGAAACATGCAGAGGTCTACATTAATTATAAACTGGTTGGCCTATCAACTCCTGATTCTTATAAACAATCTTTAAACAACTGTGCAACAAATGAGGATAATGACCTCAAAACGTAAACAATGTATAAGTATCTTGATCAGAGGTAGAAATGTATATTGCAATATATCCTAAAATTGTATTGATATATAAAATATCTTAAGCATAAGTAGAAGCATGCATGCATACAATATAACAAAATAACTTTGCCTAGTATACAAATATTGCAGACAAAAATAGAAACATATTCAATACAATTTAAGTTTGTATCAATATACAGGAATCTATATCAGTGTAAATTGCCTATAAATAACATTTACTCTATTACTCACTACTATTATTAGTGTGAGTAAGCTCACACTAATCTATTATCCCAGCCAATTTACCTTTATTTTTTCCAATGAGATCCCTGAGCTTACATAATTTTCCCCAACCCCCAACCCTATAGAAGTTATAATCAACCCCTAAATGATGTCCCTAACCCTGAGAACAAACTTTCTTGGGAGATTGGACATTGTTGCTTAGAATTATTTCCATCTGTCACTGGGATGATGTTCTTTCTATGGGATCCAGTGAAAGTAAAATGATTGTTAAATTCCGAGATTACTGTCTGGTATAATTGCAAAGTCTCTGAGTGTTTGGTGGGGCTTTTCTAAGGTTCCTATTTGGAGTTCTAACCAGAACATTGTAAAAATAAGTGCACCATTTCAACTAACAAAGTTGGAGCAATCTTGAGCATCTGATATCCAAAACAGGTCTTATAGTAGTGCTATCAGCTTCATGATGTCATACCAACAAGGTGGAGTTGTTGTGGGACCCCCATATTCTTCCTGGAAACCTCAAAGATTATTGCAGGAAAATTTGTTGTTCATTGTGAAAAACTTACACATTATTTATACAGACATATATTCAATGAAAGGTATGATAGAGTAAAAAATAGGTATGAAGAAAAGTAAATTTTTTTCTAAATTCTTTCTTCTTTCTGTCCCATATCAGACAGCTCCTAACATGAGACAGAAATTCTGAATTTTTATTTTAACATCATGCTTGAATTCAGGGAAGGACAGAGCAGTTGTCCAACTCCAAAGTCAGTTTTGATTTTTAAGTGAGTCATGATTATTATTCTAATTTATGTTTAGAGATTCTTACCCTCAGATGCCTTGTCCTCCTAAGTAATAATTCTCTTTGTTTGGTGAATTTATCTGTATAATTATTGTTTCCTCTTTAGGCAACTAGATGTCCAGGGTCCATTGACTTTTTTAATATGAGTATTTTCCTGCAAAGACAAGAAGAGAACTCTGCCCCAACCCTTATGAGGTTTCCTTAACACCTGTTTGGTTGTCAGCTCTGTGGATAAGCTGTCATTTCTATTCTCAAGAGATTTTTCTTTATCAAACCAAATCTTTATTAATTTTGATGGTATCCACACATTTTTTCTTCTGTTGAAACAAGAGCAAAACCGCTTCCCCAATGCAGCACATCTTCTGTCTTTTATTGTGAGGTCAACAAATTCTTGAAATACACTGACTAATTTAATTCAGAAGACTTTTCTATTATCCAATGTCTCTCGGCTGCTATTGTCCATTTCTCATTAGTGTTAAAGATATTCAAGATCAACAAAGCATTATTAGTCTATTTCTGGGGGTAATTTCAACCCCTTTCTGTTTGTTTAACATATCCTTTATAGTTCAATTTGATCTTTCTGTAACTGCCTAACCTGTAGGATTGTTTGGTATACCTGTAATATGCATTAAATTATAATAAGTAAAAAACTGTTTCATTTTCTTAGAGACATATTATGGACCATTATCTGTCTTCATTTGTGCAGGTATACCCATAATGGTCATAACTTCTAATATATGTGCGGTTAGTGAGTCAGTCTTTTCTGAACCCAAAGAAGTTTCTCTTTAGATACATGAATAAGTGCCAATGGTATGGTGTACATATTTTAATTTTATGCAAAGTGTAACACATCCATCTGCAAGATTTCATTCCATTGAGTACTCTTTGTGCTATTCCCTGCAGGTAGTGGTGTTTGGTTATAGAAGGAGTGAATAAGATATCTCTTTATGATATTCTTAGCTTGATGCATGTAATAGAAAACTTTTTGTTCAAATCTTTGGTATTGATGTGATGAAATTCCGAGGCCTTCATCATATTTCTGATCAATAATTGATCAATTTCTGCATTGCGTTGTGCTAGAGAACCTGGTATACACATATGGGATCAGATGTGTGTTTTGTATATGGGACAAAACACATAAAATATATAATATTTCTGATTATATATTGAACCTGAATGAATAATGAAGTCAATTCTGTATCATCTGGTTTACATTCAGCAGTTTCAATATGCAAGACACTTCCTACATATTGTAAATCAGTAACTATAATAAGAGGTATGCATGTACCTTTTTTGAATGTACTTTTTTGAATCCTTTTGGATCTTTAGAACTAGATCCTTTGTCAGAGTAGATTACAGGTTAGGAATCTAAAACCCTAGGTAAGTCATCTCTGACAGCTACTGTTGATATTAAATTCTGTCCTTGTACCTTCTTTCCCTGCTCATCAGCT
The DNA here is from genome assembly GCF_982192425.1 of Myodes glareolus. Taxonomy (NCBI): domain Eukaryota; kingdom Metazoa; phylum Chordata; class Mammalia; order Rodentia; family Cricetidae; genus Myodes; species Myodes glareolus. The sequence goes on along the minus strand of NC_142037.1, from coordinate 69,431,667 downwards.
CCAATAATTTCCTCAATTGTTTCAAATCTTTTTATGACTGTCTTTTGTAAAGCCTGAATGTTCTGACCTGTATAATATTCTACTGATTTTATTGAGGCATCTATCCTCTGGTTCTCATTATGCACATGTGATTCCAAGGTATAAAGATTTTTCTTTAAAGATAACATCCATGAACATTGTTTGGATAGCATGTAGATTGTTTTCCTGGAAAAAGTACTCTATCTGCTAACCTATCATGAATTTTTAACAAATTTTGATTGTCAAATTCAACAGTATAAATTCTTTCACATAATTTCTCAGTATCCTTTGACATGGACTCAATTTTGTCTGTCAAAATAATGCTACCCTTTTCAGTAGTATGTTTTTTCAGGTAACTTTTGATTTTTGATGGTATTAATCTTGTCAGCTAGCTGTTCATTTTTAGTCTGTAAAGACTGTACCATTTCTAAAAGTGCCTCATTCTTGGCTCTGATATCAACCCATTTTCTTAAAGATATAATATGAAAAAAAACTGAGTTCCAATATTCAATAAATGGCGGTGTTGCAGTTTCTTGGGAAACTGGGAGTCAACCTACCTCAGGATCCATCAATTCCACTCTTGGGAATATACCCAAGAGATGCCCAAGGATACTACAAAAGCATTTGTTCAACTATGTTCGTAGCAGCACTATTTGTAATAGCCAGAACCTGGAAACAACCTAGGTGCCCCTCAATAGAGGAATAGATAAAGAAAGTGTGGCACAGATACACTTTAGAGTTCTACTTAGTGGTAAAAAACAACAACATCATGAATTTTGCATGCAAACGGATAGAAATAGAAAACATTTTCTTAGTGAGATAACCCAGACACAAAAAGATGAATATGGTGTGTACTTATTCATTAGTGGATTCAAGCCATAAACAAAGGACATTGAGCCTATAGTTCGTGATACTAGAGAACCTAAATAATAAGGTTACCCTAAAGAAAAGTATATATTTATCCTCCTGGATATTGGAAGTAGACAAGATCGTCGAGCAAAAGTTGGCAACAAGAGGGGGAAGGGGTGGGTTTGGGGAAAGGAGAGATGGAGAGAGAGAAGGGAGAAGGGGAGGATTGGGAAGAGCCTGGGGGAATGGAATGGCGAGATGGAGGAAGGGTAGATGTGGGATAAGGGAAGAAGATATCTTAACTAAGGAAGCCATTTTAGGGTTGGCAAGAGACTTGGCTCTAGAAGGGTTCCCAGGTGTCCAAGGGGATTTCCCCAGCTAGGTTCATGGACAGCAAAGAAGAGGGTTCCTGAACTGACCTTCTCTCATAGACACACTGATGAATATCTTGCACATCAACACAGAACCTTCATCTGGCGATGGATGGAGATAGAGACAGAGACTCACATTGGAGCACTGGACTGAGCTCCTAATGCCCAGATGAAGAGCAGGAGGGAGAACATGAGCAAGGAAGTCAGGAATGCAAAGGGTCTGTTCACCCATGGAGACCGTGGGACCAATCTAATGGGAGTTCACCAAGGCCAGCTGGACTGGGACTGAACGAACATGTGATCAAATTGGACTCTGAGTGTGACTAACAATGAGGGCTGACTGAGAAGCCAATGATAGTGACACTCGATTTTGATTCTACTGCATGGACTGGCTTTGAGGGAGCCTAGTCTGTTTGGATGCTCACCTTCCTAGACCTGGATTGATGGGGAAGGGAGGGAGGGGACCTTGAACTTCCCACAGGGCAGAAAATCCTGACTGCTCTTAGGACTGGAGAAAGAGAGGGAGGGGGGATGGGAGGAGTGGAAGGGAAATGAGAGGAGGGGAGGAGGTGGAAATTTTTAATAAATAAATAAATAGATAAATAAATAAATAAAAAAATTTTTAAAAAGCAAACATGAAAAACTGAGTCCCAATATCCAATAAATGGATGTATCACAATAACCATGTAGTCTTGCATAATATAATCCATAGGATTAGCAAAAAGTATACTGAATTTCTCTATGATGATAGTGTCTGCTGTTATATTTACCTATGTTTTGAGGTCAGGTAAATTGTTTTAGGTAGAATAATCTTTATTTTCCAGTAGGTGTCATGGTTACAGAGTTGCATCCAGTTGTGCAACTTGGTGGCAAGAATGGTTCTGAGTCACTTTGGTTTTTCGCATTGCTATTGATTAAATACTGAGGAATATGCTTTGCTTGACAAATTAAAAGCAAATAAATCAATTCTGTACACAGAGCAAGGAACCTAGAACTCATGCATCAGGAGTACAAACCAGAAGCTGTGCAAGTTGCTGCACAGCAGGGAACATGGCAGTGGGGGGTAGGAAATGTGCATAAGCTTGGCTAATTTCCAAGTTGTCACAAGCACTTAAGCACTTAGATCTTTGGCTGGGGTTTAAAAAAAATTAAAAAAAAAAAAAAACACTTAGTAGGTAAAAGCAAGCCAAGTAGTCAGGGTTGGGAGACCTTCTGAGCTGTGGACCAGTCAGGCCTGTAAATGGGCCACCTGGTAGTTGTGGAGTTTGGATCCACCACGTGGACACCAGAGGAAGATGGATGCTAAAAGAAATCCCACACTAGCTCAGAATTGAGTAAAATAAAGACTTGTTTATTTAGGGGTAGACTCACAGATCACTGTTATCTGCATGAATGGGGAACAGGAACTGAATCATGCAGTCAGAAGAGAGTGACCATGTGCTTTTCATTGGCATATATAGTATATACCCAAGTGGGCGGGTAGCTTAATGGCAGTAGGAATTCCCCAGCACTCATTCTTCTTCATATTTGTTCAAGAGAAGCAGTGATGCAGACATTAGTTAATTATTTTTTAATCCAGCCAGGCTGCAAAGCTTTCTTTATTCTTCTACCAGACTAAGATAAGTAGTCTTAGAGAGAACTTGATTCTTTTATTCATTTTCTTTTCCCTCTTTCTGAAACTTCTTTTCAGTGGCCTGCATTAATGGGGAGTTCTCTTGTTTAAGAAAATTCATTATTATCTATGGAACATTGGTTGAGCAGTTCTGTAGTAGAGATAACTCCAGGATATTCAACAAATAAAGGAAAGGTGGTAATTCATAGAGACCCCAATCTAAGAAAAATAAATAAGGATACATCTCTACATAGCACTCCCACACCTATGCCTGAGGGAACATTTCAGGAAAGGGTAGTGAAAGCCTGAAGTATCTCAAAGATCAGGGACTTTGCTGTGAAATTCTGTATTACTAAAATCATAAGCTGCTTACATAAATTCTCACTGTTCAAACATAAACTGAATAGGTATGACACCAATGAACATGTCAAACTCGATAGAGAAAAGCACATTGAGCCTAAACCCTACACAAACATCTCCAGGTATCAGAGGGAATGTGTGCAGTTGGCTGGGCAAGAAGGAGTAATGGCCACCATCTGATGGTTTATTGAAAAAGGAATACACTTTTCTTACCCAGTAGATTAGCCAGTCACAAGCAAGTCTGAAAGCAGAATCAATAATTCAGGGAAAGAAAGCAGCTATTAACTTTATTATAGCATTTTTCCTGAGACAAAAGCAGACAGTTCAGCAAGTACCTAAATGTCTATTGTTCTCAAAGTTTCAGTAACCCTTCTAGGAGCTCTCTTGCATCAAGAAAGGGCCATAAGTTTATCCTACCACAGTTAAGGAGAATGACTGCTTTACCATGCAGGAACATTCCTCAAATCCAGAGTGAATGAAGGCCCTTATCCAAATGCCTGACCTTGGGAAGAGGATTTCTCTGGACCAGAAACTCCACTACCATTTAAGAGCAATTTTCTGTCCTCAAGGGGATAAGTGCTGCACTGTTCCCTATTTGCTTCCCTTTGTGTCTTAGTCTTACTGCATGGGCCTGTTCCTCTCATACATTCCCAAAAAGGAATGTCTGGGTGTCTTACTAATTTTCCATTAGAACTTCTTATTTCTCCTAATTAACTTAACTTTTGCCCTCAATGCCCTCAGGCTCTGAATCTGGTTTTTATGCTTTCCAAACTTGAGGTCAGGTGTGTCTAATAAATCTCTAACTTTTCTGTTTTGGGTTTAATTAGGAGGGCACAGTAGGATTTCTGGTTCCAAAGTGGAAGGGATACTTTTTCCAAAGAATTATTTAAAGAGGATGACATTTTATACATTTTCATCCTTCAAAACCTTCACAAAATTTCTCGAAGGAAAAAGTGTAATGGAATTCCCATATCACATAGTGAGAATCACTAAAAATGAAAGGTTCTGAAGAATTGTGGTCTGCAATGTCAAAATGATAGAACTTTGGCACACAGCGATCATCTCCATGTGGTCCATGCCAGTCACTGACTGTAGCTCCTTTCTCAGTGTTTAGTTGGAAGTTCTGCTTCAGCCCCACCTCTTCTTCTTCAGACCACGACCCTGAGAAAGCCCTGAAATGCTCAAGAGTACAGATGCTTGACAAAATTCCAGCATTTTGACATTGCAGATCACAATTCTCCAGGAACCCTTTACTTTCATTTTTTATGATTCTCACTATTATTCCTTTCCCGTTGGAATGTTTTGTGTAGACTTTAAAGGATGAAAACATATTAATGACAGCATTTTAAAATAATTTCTTTGGAAAAACATCCCCACTACCATAAAACCATATGATGTGATAACTCTGCCTACTCTCCTACAAATTAACAGCAAGCTGATATAAAGAAAAGACCAACTTGATTTATACAGCATAACTTAAAAATTGCTGATGGGGAAAAGTTGAGTCCATAACTCAGCAGCAGAAAAAGAGTTTATTGAGAAAGTAAATATTCTGTACTCTGTTTAAAAAATCAAAATATAGTGAAAAATAAAAAAGTTAATAATTATTTTATGACAGGTATTTATTTTATCTGTATAATTTCTTGATGCAAGAAATGCATATACTTACTTTAATATTATTTTCAGGAGAAATATTTGAAGCATACAAATAAGTTTTAGACTTAGTATTTTATGGGAACAGACATCATGGAAAATACATGAGATGGAGAAGCTTGGAGTAGTAAAATCCAGCACATGCTAATATCACTTTAACCTCAGGTTATCATTAATACCACAATCACATAGACTCTAAACACTCATCCCAAAGGAAAGTGTTGACAGAGTTTTTGGTTCTACCCAGTCCTGCATCTTTTCAGTCCCAAAGAAACACATAGAGGTCTACATTAATTATAAACTGGTTGACCTATTATCTCAGGCTTCTTACTAATTCTTACATCTTACATTACCCATAATTCTTCTCTGAGCTAGCCACATGGCTTGGTACCTTTTATCACTTTGTCATTCTCATCTTGTGTCCTCTGCATCTGCGTGATGACTGCAGACTGAGACTTTCCTCTTCCCAGCATTTTCCTGTTCTTGTTGCTCCTCCTATGCTTTTCTGCCTTGCTATTGGCTAATCAACATTTTTTTAAACCAAAACAAGTAACAAACTTGTGCAGCCACCGTGGAAATCTGTGTGGCGGTTTCTTAGGAAACTGGGAGTCAACCTACCTAGGACCCAGCATTATTTACTTCTTTAGAGTGCTAAATACTAAACTTCACACTACTGACTAAATTTCTCATTGAAACAAGTTAATATGAAAATATCAAATATCTCACAATGCCTTGGTCCCTGCACACTAGAATATGTATCATACTACTCTTAAAGAATTAGAATTGATTTTCAATTGAAATCTATTTATGGACTATAACTCTTTCATTCTAACTATAAAACCACCTAAAATTTCTATTGAAACCCTATTATATCAATAATTTCCATGGTCATTCAATAAACTGAATAGACGTATTCAACAATGCTCAATTATCTTGCTTGAAGAAGTCAAATGAGGTTTGTTTCCAAAGCTGATTCTGAAGTTGTGGCTATACTGAAATAGTGATATTTTGAGTGCTGTGAAAAATACAATTTTGGATTTTCTATTTTTTGAGATAACAATTTTCTCTTTTAAAATCCAGTATGGAATCGTTTTGTCTTTCTATTTGGCAACAGAGTCAAGGATATTTTAGTCACTTGAGTTTTGTTGTTTAGAGATGGTCAACTACTGGAAAAGCACACACTTACACTGAAAGCACAGTTTCCTGGGTACCGATTTTGTCAACTTCCTGTCTCTTTAACAATGGCTATGTTGAAGGTCTGATGAGCCTAAGCACTATGAGGAGAGAGCTAAGAAGGAACAGAGTTCTACATCATAGACAGTCGTTGATCCCACTCTCTAGCGCCATGCCAGATCTAGATTGCCAGTGTCCTACATCATAGACAGTCATTGAGCCCACTCTCTAGCTCCATGCCATATCTAGAATGCCAGTGTCCAGGTATACTTATTGATCTCAAATCATAAAAGACTCAGGGAAAATCTCCTAAGAACAATTTTTATTTTCTTAGCAGAGAAAAATGAGCATATACATATCATCAGCCTTTGTTTTTTAAATGTTTTTGTTCTGAATTTATTTCTTATGTTTCTTGGAGCTGATTTTTCAAAGTGTGATCATTTAAGAGACTTAAGATACACATGCAAAAGTATAAATATATATATATATATAATTTCACACATATATGCATATTCAGTTATTATTTCACACATATATACATATTCAGTTATTATTACATACACATATATATTCAGTTATTATTTCAACTAATGATGCAATCCACAGTGTTTGTTTTTCCACTAAACCTGAAGCTCTGTGTGTATGATGAAATTTTCTGGATTCCTGAGTTCTGTGCTCTTGTTTCCCATTCTCTTTATCTTGATGAGCTTAATCTTTTTCTTGCTTTCTCTTCTTTCAATTTATGTTTCACTAGAGCATGGGTCATTCCAGAAAATTCCCTAGACATTTACCTGGTATTTTGTTAATAATTGAAACTATTTTTATATGATTTTAATTGTCTCTTTATTTTGCATTCATTTGTGAGAAGGGGTCTGTTACTTTAAATTTTTAATACAAGAAGACATATAAAGTCAAGTCCTCAACACTTGAAAGAAACTCTAAATCATGCAGTTGAAAATAGTTATAAATAATATCATAATTTCATGTCAGATCTTGAATATGTAGGGTATGTGTGTTTCTGTATGCTTGTGTGTGTGTTGTGCGTGTGTGTGTATGTCTGTGTTTCTCCATCTGTGTGTTTGCACATATGTTTAAATAAGACTTACAAAAGGAGTTGAGGGTAAGACTTTGGTAATCAGAATGTAAACATGCCTTTTCGTCATGTGATTGTTAAAATAATGTAAAAAATTATAATTCCTGTGTTTATTTGAGCCTAAAATGTCACAAATTTTATACTTGGTATTAGTCTATTACTCACCAGAACATGGTTTTCAATAACTATTGTCATTACATAAGTTTTCTTTTATAGTAATTTAGAAACATTTTTTATCACCAAAATGATTTTTAAAATCAAATGACAAATTTATTGTGCGTTTTATTTTACTTTCTATTTTTATTATGTATTTTAATAGTAACATAACATATTTTCATAGTTACAGTAAAAATTTTTTATGTTTACTTGAGTAATAAATCAAATAGTTATTGCCTAATATGCTCTTCTTGCAATAGTTATATCTTTGATTTCATCACTTTATGTTTATGTTTTTCAAAATATTTGTTGTTAATGATTATTAGAATAAAAGATATTTTTAAATTATTAAGATTATAATGCTTTAAGATTCATGATATATATAAATTATTACAAAAATTTTTGGGGTGCTTTTTCTTATAATATCCCAAATTATATAGAGAATTTCTAACTTTGAGAAACCATACAAGATATTTATGTGGACATCGTGATGTTTTTGTCTGATAACTTACCAAAGCATGATGAATGTATTACCTTATTTTTTTTCTTTTTCATTTTTCTGCCTTTTTATTCTATCAGTCTATGTATCTTTGGTATTTATTGTTAAGTTCTAAGTTATTCTTAATATTTTTCTATTTGAAGACTGGTATAGTATAAAAAGGCTTTTATATGTGGTGTGTTTTAAAGTTTATTTGTCAAAGATCTTTATCAAGTTTGTTTTTCAAGCTCAAAATTGTCGCTGTGCACCCAGATAAATGTACATGAGGCAGTCACATGTTATGTGAGTGTGTTCTCTGAAAGCACAACAGTTTATGCTCTGTACTGCACGTGCTTTTCTAAGTCCTGATTTTACTTTTCTGTGTAGTGCTTTATAGGTTTCTTTAGTCTTCTTTAGAAGCAAAATTTTTTATTCTATTATATATAGTGACCAGTTAAAATCTGTATATATTATGAATAAGTTTCAATTCAGTAAAGAAACATAAGGAGACAAATTGATTTTAAGGGAAAACATAATAAAATAGTAATGTTAATGTTTTTCTCCTAGGAAATAACTGACAATTTTGTCTTTTCAGAAAATAAAGACTTTTCCTTCATTGCCATAGAAATGTATTCACCTCTAGGCCTGCATTGTAAATAAATGGATCCATTGAGGGCATGCAGTATAAATAAATGAATCCATTGAATCCACTTACATTCATTCTGCAACAAGAAGAATGCAGTCACAAACCATGGGTACATGTTTTGAAGAATTTAATTTTTGGAATCTTTACAATTGAAAAGGAATATGAAGTTTTATTCAATTCCATCTCAAGTTTATTTGGAAAACAGTACAAAAAAATCAATGCATGATTGGAATGCTAAATTGCATGCTGCCATCTAGATTTATAACCATCTAGCAACTTGTTTTATGATGTACAAAAGATTTAAATGTCCTTTTCAAAAGATTTATATTTTAAATTACAACAATCTGAGTAGTTTGCAGTAGTCATTTGATTAAGTCAGTGAACCAATAATACATGGTAACGTGGCTCATGTTTGACATGACTCATTTTAGTCTTAAATTTATTCTATCCTCATAATATATGTATCTATTTCACTTTTCAAATGAACAAAAATTCAGGAAGTCACTGCTTCTCAATGCATCTCATGTAAATCACTTTAATTATGTGATAATAGATATATCACAATAAAAAAACAGAGAGTATACAAAATTGTTGAGGACAAACAACTGACAGTATCATTAGAGGAATATTTTCACATCTAGATAATCAGTTAGAATCTTAAGTCATTTAAAATGACATTTATATGGATTATTGTATTTTATTTTAAATTTTGTATTAAATCAGAACTATAAATAATGAATATGATCAGATATCAGTTTTCCTGCTAGAATTAATTTTATAACAGTTTATGAATAGCTTTTGGTGTGTGTGTATGAAAGGTATAATTTTATGTGTATATGAAAGAAAAATAGCAAGGAAAGGTAGATCTATAACAGCACTGGATGTCACTATCAGTATCATTATTGTATTTTATGTAAAATTCTTGAAAACCACATCAGTTTTATGTGAGATGAGATATTGAAATTCGTCATGATCTTTATAAACTGCCAAGGAGTAGTCCAGGTATCATACACACCATTTTTCTTTATTTGGTTAATGACAAGGAATCCAAAAATGATGGGCAAGGAAGCATGGAAGGGTGAAATTTATTTTAAGAGATGTGTCTCTAAAAATAAAGTCAGCATTTTTAGTTCCATGAATAAGAAAAGTTCGGAATGATACTGCAATTGAATATTGACAGTTTTAATAAAAGAGTTGGGTACAAATATCCAGAGAAATAGTTTATAGAGATTAAGACTTTTCCATGTTAATGAGATATTTTCTAAGAGGTGTCACTGATGCTATCACATTCACAAGAAAATATTCCAGGAACAGAGTAATAGTTTCATTTGACAGTAGATTTGTCAAATCTACTTGAAGATCTTCAAATCTATTTGAAGAAATATACTTCATGAAATTAATGCAAATTAAAGAGAGAGAAAATAACAACTATTTATAATAGACATAAAACCACATATAAATACAAACATGATGAAACCTAGTCTACATCAAATTAGAATGAATAATTAAAGGAACTCGGTGTAAAATATTGTATTATAAATATAATTAACAGCTTACTTAAATTTTTTCACTAAAATATTTATTGTTAAATGGTGAGGATAAATGGATAACACTAACTAAATGTAAAGTTAACAAGGAAATACATTTATATACAAAAAATATTTAGTGCTACATTTCCTAAAATTTAGTTATAAACTCCTAACAGAAATCAAAAATATAAACAATCAAAGAAAATCAAAGACTGAAAATTATAAGTTGATGGATTTTTGAATTGTGATTGGATGAATGAACTGAAACTTATTTGCTATCAAAATTGAGATTCTGACAATAAAATGCAGAACGTGATGAAACTGTTGTGTTTGAGACTGAGTTAAAAATTAATTCATTTTAATAATGAATGCCTCCTTCAGGTTCTGGACCTTACTCTAAGAAAAATAGTAATAACACTAGACACATCATGTGAGCAAACTGTACCATGTGAGGTAGGTGCAAGAGAGCCTACCTTCATTCTGCCTTTCACCAATAGTGTATCATCTTCAAAACCATTCCTCACAACAGGGATTCAGGCATAGAAAGAACTGAACCTCCTCAGCAGGAGGTGGAAACTATAGTCCCATCTTCAGCATGAGTTGAAATATATAAATATATAAAGAACATAATGGAAAGGCCCACAGTTTGTCATCAGAAATTTCAACATAGATTTCATTGTGCTTTACCAACTTATAGGTCATTTCGACAAATAAATAAAAAATTTAAAAACCCTAAAAGTTACAAGGCTCAGGTAAGGTATCTGTGTTTGTATATGCATTATATTTTGTGAAATCCTGTCATTCTTCAATTCTTGGTCCACTCTATGATCCACATTTTAAGGTAATAAAATGGCCTCACAGTGAAGAAAAAAATCTTAATAGATCTAATACAGCTCATAAGGTCAACAAGAAGAGTTCATCTGTTCTGAACTTAACAGATATATTAAATAACCTTTATTCAGTTCAATACACAGTCTGCTTTTATTATAAGAGCATTATCAAGATATTTTACTGAAAGACATAATGAAGGCAGCAAAGAATACAAATGTGTATATCATCTTTGGCATATTTTAATTGAATATATAATTTTTTGTATTCTATTTCAAAAATATTTTTAAAACACATTTTAATACTATTTTTAAAATATAAAATTCATTTCATTGAAGATTTTAGAGTTCAGTTTCAAAAACATAAATATGACAAGAGGCAATTATGATCAATAACATGATTGTACCAGAAACATTTATTTTTTATTTTTATTTCTGCCTATCTTTATAATAGGACAATTAATGATCAAATTTATTTATTTAAATACCTACTCATTGTTCTAAAGTATGCATGAATTATAATGTATAGTGATATTTTGTTTTTGTTTTAACTAAAAAAGCTTTCCTGAAGGTCAGAGTGCAGAGCTAAACCAGTCAGGCAGTGTTGGCACACACCTTGAAACCTGGGATTCGGAAGAGAGAGGCAGAAGGGTCAGTGTTAGTCCAAGACCATACTGGGCTACAAGAGGCTTAGGCAGTCTAAAAGAGAAACAGAGCTCACTCAAAGGTGATTCTAGTACTTGGAATTACATGCCTTTAATCCCAGCTTTAGAGAGGAGGAGACCAGCATGATATGAATGGGCAGAGAGAGGAATGTAAGGTGGGAGGAGACCAGAGCTCATTGCAGTCTGAGCAGCAGTGCAGTGTGAGGCTGAAGTCTGAGCAGTCAGTCTGAGGAGGCAGTCTGAAAATGGGATTGCTCCTTTGATCTGAACATTGGTAGAGGTAAGAACTCTACAGAGTGGCCGCTTTGCTTCTCTGTTCCTTCATGGCCTAATAGCTGACTCTGAGGGTTTTTTTTTTTTAATTAAGACCAATTTGAATTCATGCAATATTAATGCATTAATTTATAAAGCAAAACAAAACAAGAAAGTAAAGCTTGGAAATTATTATCCTGAGATCTTTTGATTAAGGAGTAATAAACCCTTGTGAATTTAGATGGGGATTAAATTTATGAAGCCCATATAGGATTATTGTTACAGTGTTCATTAGTTAACATGGAAAGTGAGTAATTGTGGATAAAATTGTAGAATTATATAATTAACAAATTATAGCATGCCTTCATGTTTAAGGAATCAAATTCATCTAGAAGGTTAAAAGAGAATTACAATTCCTACCACCACATGAATATGAATCAAACATGGCATAAGTTGATAAAAGCATATAAACAGGAAGTGGCTGTCCTGTAATGTGGTGTTTGCATTGTAAAATATTAGGAAAGAAAGTGATCATGACATTTGAGAAAGATAAAATGCATTTAGATTCTTAGACTTGAAAAGTATGAAGTATAAGGGATAAAGTTGCATGTTATGGGTAGATTCACTTTCCTTGCAAAATTGAGTAGCTTCCCTACCACTCTACCTTCTATTATTGTGAGATAATCGATATGAAACAACTAATTGGAGAGAAAACTCCTATGTTTTCTTTTAATATTACCTTTTTGTCTAGATTTATATTTTTTCAAAAATGCCAACTTTTTAATTTTTAATTGTTTACGTTATTAAGTAATATATATCATTGTTTCTCAAATTTTAGGCAAGATTGAGTCTAGTAATAATTATCTCGGTAAGTAATCTATTTGTTTAAATTGAATACCATCCAAATGCATTTATATTGTTTCTCAAATGTAAACAATATTAAAATATTGAGGTATTCAAAATTGTTAAAAAAATCATACAATTTATATGTTCTTTTTTCTGACTATGAGAGGTGAGGTATTGTTTCTTTTATACTTACTTTCATAATTAATTTATAATACTAATTACATTCTGATGCATTTACTCTATAAATATGTATAGGAACACAGTTATAGTCAGCAGTAATGAGGAATACAATTTCAAAGGATAGAAACTTTTTCTCTTCTTTATAAATACAGAATATAATTAACCACCCCAGCAGGGAGGGTATATTCCTCACTACCCTTCAAATAACCCTGAGTAAATTATTTATTCCACGTAAACTACATGGTCAATTGAACACTTATCACCTCCTCCTCCATCCTGCTGTGTATTAAATGCTGAGCACAGAGTCCACTGAGCTATCAGCAATTATTAAGATGTTATTTTCTTCTTTTATGATATTTTTGACCTCTACATTAGCCATATGATGTAAGGTGCTCTCATTAAGGTCAATTTATCTCAGAGACAGTGAATTTTAAATGAAAGATCATTCCAGTCAATGAAAGGCAATGTGTAAGATGTTTTTTAATGAAAGTTGCACTTGTAAATGAGATTTACTTCATCAGATTTTGAGCCTTGTTGATAACAAATTACACTAAGAGGTCATGCTTCCTACATTGCATATTACCTTCAGAAGCAATTCAGAATTTCTTTTTGATACCATTTCACTGACTTATGAATGGATTTTGGAATATCATGAAAAGAAACTCAAGTTATCCGTATGTGGAATGTCAACATAGATATGTATATACTTCACATAAATCAAAAATTAATAATTTTATGTTCGTACTTTGTGAAATCAGATGTTGACTCATAAGATTAGTTGTCCATATTTCCAGCAGTATATTATCCTTGTGATAGTAAGGGTAATTGCAGCCCAGTGACTGACATGATTACCTAAAGAAACAGATTATGACAAATTCTCTTACTTGTTCTCTCTTACACCAGAATATTAAGAATGGCTAAGTAAAGATCTCATTATAAACAAATCAAAATTTGTAAAGAATTATGAATATATAAAAGTTGGCTAGTTGTCAGCAAATCAACAATATTTATTTTCAATCAATCTTTAAAATTAGGAGAAAGAAAATATACTTTTATATTAAAAATAGGTCCATAGATTTCAATTTATAATATTTGATTTTAACTAGCTGAATTAAAAGACACCTCTATATTGTGTTAAATCATATAAAATAGACAGATGAATTCAGTATTAATGTATATATTACTACTAACTTTGATAAACTATTTATGAGGCATTATAAAAATACTTCATCAAAGAAATTGTGGAGCACCAGGTCTGGACTTTGTGGATGGACTCCTTGTATAATGTACTGGGTTGAGATTACAGAAAATCCAGACAAAAGCAAGTAAGTAAGTGGAAAAATTAAAGAGAGGTATTGAACTCCATGAATGAGGAAGAAAGGATTGAAAAATTGGGTGTCACAACATAAAACAAAAAGTCATGAATGTGGGAAGAAATGTATAAGGAAATGTGAAAGTCTGACAGACGTGGAAAGGCAGACACAAAAAAAGAGGGTTTAGGAGGATAGTTTAATTATATACATTTATGAAATTTTCAAAGAACAAAGTATTTAATATGAAGAAGATATATTGAAACTCACCAGCTGCAAATATTATTCAAAAATTATTATGCATTTTTATTACCTCAATTCAATATTCAGCTGGTTGTATTCATATATTTGGCCATGCATACAAAGGCACGCACACACACAAATATATATATATATATATGTGTGTATATATATACACACATATATATATATGTATATATATATACACACACACATACACAAATGTATGTGTTTGTGTGTGTGTGTTTGTCTAAGTTACTTTTTTATCGCTGTGAAGGTATGGTATGATCAGAAAAATTGATATAAGAAAGCATGGGTCTTACAATTAGTGGGTGAATCCATGACTATCACAACAACAAGCATTGCAGTAGATAAACAGGTATGCTTCTGGAACAATAGCTGAAAACTTTTTTGTTGAGACAATAAGCACCAGGAGAAAGGAAAAGAGCTAAATACAAATGTCAAACAATTTATAACCACAAAGCCTACCCTCAGTGAAATATTTTCTCCATACAAGACTACATCTCCTAAACCTTCCCAAACAGTTCCATCAAGCATATGAGCCTATAGGAAGCAAACCATCTTAGTTACTACCCTGTTGAGACATCATGACCAAGAAAATTATTATGAAGAAAGCACTTAATTGAGTGTGTTTACACTTTTAGAGATTGATCCATTATCATCATGACAGAAAACAAGGCATAGGCAGTCATGGGGCTGAAATACTACATCCTGAACCACAGATACACTTGCAGACATACAGAGCCTGAACCGTGTGTGGGCCTTTAGAATGTCAAAGTCTACACCCAGTGACAAAACTCCTCCACCTGGCCATGCCTATTCTAATAGGGTCCTGTCTCCTAGTCTTTCTCAAACAGTGCATCAACAATGCGCTAAGTTAGCAAGTACATGCGTCTATGGGCCCATACTCATTAAACCACCATAGTATTTGATAATAGTAATCAGAGAAATGCAGGCTATCATTTTGAAAGGAAGAGGAAGAAATAGAAGAAGTTGGAAAGAGTGAATTTGGGAGGGACTGGAAATATGAAACAATTATATTTAATTTAAATTAAATTAAATGGGAGGAAGATTCCAATTCAAGACAACTAATCAAAACCAATTTCAACACACCATCCTGGCTTCTCTAGACGAGAATTAGTGACTCCTTTGCTCTTTCATGCAAGTTGTACTTGGTCAATAATTTTGCTAGCGTCTATTACAAAAAAAATTAAATGATATGTTTTTATCCTAAGATAATTTACTAAGGAATACTCTGATATTGGTATGCTTCTGATGTTCAAGTGAATATAAAAGTTATGAGAAAAAGAGGCTGACAAAGGAAAAATGTAGGCAGCCAAATGTCAAAACAAGAAATATGGAGCAGAAGGTATTAAGTGAAATACCACACCTAGTACAGAAATCTGTGACATCCTCATTTTCTATCAGTGGTACACAATCAATTGACACTGGTAAGTAGTTACAAGAAAATCATTTTCTGTGTAATCCAAATTCAATGATATGATTATATTGACAGCAACTGGGGAGTGGCAGGAAGAGATGCCAAACATAATGAAGTCTTCCTTGCCACCCCCAATGAAAGGTTCTAAGTAATGGGGTAAATGTAACTGAAACAACTTTACAGCATCTACAATGACTAGCCCTAAGATGCTTTGTAGGAATGAGAGTAGGACTTGACTATCAAGTCAGTGGAGACATGTTTGGGGAAAAACCAATTCTATACTCCTAGAAAATTATTGTTAAGTAAAACTATTTTTGAGTAATGACTGTTATCATACATAAAATACATTTCATTTTTACATTTTGGGGGAGTTTTAACAAATATCTATACTACAGCTCTGTAACCTCTTCAGAGCTCTACATAGAATAGGACTCAAATGAATATGTTTTAATAATTTTTGAAGAAAGTTTATGGGAGAAATTTATTTCTCCCTCCAGAAAAAGGAATCAGTATGAGAAGACTCAGAAACCAACTGTTAACATAACTAAGTATCTGAAATAAGATTAATATTACTAGTTTAGAGAAGATAATAAATATTTTAAAGTATTGATATAATTTGTGGATATCAAAGCTTAAGAATTGGCAGTGGAGAGATGGCTCATCGGGTGCTCACTACCTTAGTACCTGAGAGTTTTTGATGCCAAATGGTAGAAATTGTGACTCCTGAGTTGTCTGCACCATGAAAATGTGTACATTCATCCACACCAGACACACACATGAGTATATAAAATAAAAGGGAAATTATTTAAAAAAAATCCTTAGTACACAAAAGATTACCTAAACATGCAGTACCTTTGAGCACTTTTATTCAAAATCCATACATTTATTACATTATGTAGTAAATGGTTTTATTAGGTAAAATGACTTACAATTATTGGTGAATTCAGTTTTAATTTCTATCAACTCACCTCATCTGAGATTATATGTATATAGTTCACATACTGTCTCCCTTCTGAGGATGTGTGAATGGAAGCTATAATTCTTTCTTCTAGATACCTAGTATTTAATTACAGCAAACCTAATTGCATAAGTAATTGCAATTTTACATACATTTTATGTGTTATGGTTTGGCTATGCCTAATTAATATGGTAATATTTAGCATGGAAATTTAATGTTCTAATAATGTGAGGGAGGCTCTTTGAAGAGATAATATCCAAGCTGGTGTGTAAAACAGGAGAGTGTACTCAAACAGTATAAAAAGGGAAATAAGTATAGAGGAACCACCTTGGAGCATGCACATAGGCAGATGCCTGTCTTAAAGGTGGTAAATGCATGGTTTTTTACCTACTATGACAGAATGCATCTTATAGTTGACTTCGGGGGGAATGGGTGAACATAATGTAAAATTATTAGAACATAATTGTGGTCTAATACATGTAATTTTATTATCAATATGGTCAACTGAATAATGGTGTTCATAAAAAATCATTAAACAGTAGAAAGCAGTTGAGAATACTATAGTAAAAAGTTTGAGAATTTTGATGATGAAAATTGAAGATGGTAGCAGGTACTGATTAGATTCTGCAAAAGTTTATTATATGTCAAAATACGACTAAGCAAGAGGTAATAAAGTATGAGATCAAGACTACACCAAATAAATAAGTGTTTGCCGAAATTTGATTCTGATATTACTATGTAATTCCCTCATTAAAAGTAAAGGAAAATCATAACCAGAAATAGACAAAGATGACTCTCCATTCTAATAAAATTTTGATGCATTTTATTTTATTCCAATTTCATTTGTCAGCACTTTTTCAGTTTTTCTGTCAATAACTGTAGACAATGTCAGCATAAAAACTCTGGGATATCATGTCTAATAAATTATTTATTGCTCTCTTAAATGAAGAACCCTCTTTTCACTAATATACAACAGCTTTGACAATTACAGACAATATCTGTGCAGTTATGTCATCTCATTCTTTTCTAACTTATTTGTTTTCTTACATATATATCAAAAAATAAACACATAAATCAACTAATGTCTACTAATATTGGCATTTTATATTTCTAGTTATTAAAAACTTCCAAGTGGGGGCTGGAGAGATGGCTCAGCGGTTAAGAGCTTTGCCTGCTCTTCCAAAGGTCCTGAGTTCAACTCCTGGCAACCACATGGTGGCTCATAACCATCTGTAATAAGGTCTGGTGCCCTCTTCTGGCCTGCAGGCATACACACAGAGAGAATATTGTATACATAATAAATAAATATAAGAAAAACTTCCAAGTGACAAATAGTTTACTGTTAAATTTTATGAGAAAATAAATAACTTTTATCATTGTTAAAAGAGATAAGACCAAAATTTAAATCAGTTAATACATCTAATTGTTATAAGAACAGCAATAAGAGGAAGTGGCAGTTAAATTTATTTTAACACGTCCGGTTCATCTTAGTTCATGAAACAGTTGGCATGGGAAAGACCTGTGTTTCTTTGGAATCTAGAGACAGTTGTGAATGGTCTTAAAATTCAGAATTTGTTAGAAACAATTCTATAATTCTTTCCTTACATTCTTTCTGTTTTCTTGTTTTTTAATTAGACAAATAAGCAGGTCATATGACCATTCACCAGTGTCATATATTCCCTTATTATTTTAAGTGCCTCTCATTCTTAAACCGTGGGACAGGAATTGTTTTTTGTTGTTGTTGTTGTTGTTATTGACTTCTAGCCCCATCACTTATTTGATATTTCAATTTTTAATTTCGGCATGGCTAAGGTTCTCAGATTTGCTCTAATTTCTAGACTTCCCCCTTCTGAATCAGCAGAAGCCGAGGAGACAGGAAGGGAATTCAGAGGAGGACTGATTTTTTTTTTTTTGCCTCTCCATAATTTATGTCCCTCTGCACCCTGTTGCAATCACAGTAGTAGGTGAATTCAGAGAGGTGAAAAACAAGATGCATACAGTATAATGCCACAGTAGCAGTACCATGGTGAATTCTAACCATCCACAACCCTTTCAATTCTGAGGTGATAGTGAGACAAGTAATTGAAAACTCAGAAGGGAGTATCTTAATTGCAATCAAGAAACCCTTATTAGATTTAAAATAAGAACTAATCATGGTACTGACTTTGAAAGGATAGCCAAAATATAATAAACTAGATACGCAATTGAGAGGTATCATATATATAATTCATATTTGATCAATAAAATCATTTGCTTTTATTTATATAAAACTCCATTTTGGAGACCAAAAGGTAACAAAGGCTAATTCTACATTACCAGGAAATATTACACTACAATTAAAGCAAAAAGGCAGAGAACAGTCTACTATGGTATTAAACTCCACACAAGCTACTCTGAAGAATTTTGTGTTTTATCTCTGCACACTCTAATTTAATTCATTCTAATATTATGCTTCTGTAAACAGTCATATACATCTTGGTCCAGCTCAGACCTTTGTGCATACATTCATTCTGAGTGTATACTTGTAATGTGGAGTAATTATTATAAGTAGTAGCACAGGGTGATAAACATTCATGTCCACACTTTTGTTTGATTTTTGAAATAAGGTATCCTGTGGACAAGGATGGGATTGGAATGATTGTGTATCAAGGGTGAGCAAAATGTTTAATCCTTGTATTTCTGCTGTTTCTGTGCTGGGATAGGGGTGTAAGCCACCGCATCAGGCTTGAAATTTAACATAAAATTCCAAAGGCATCCAAGACATTGTCCCAATTTCCAGTGCTACCAACAGTGTGGTGTGTGTGTGAGAGAGAGAGAGAGAGTGTGTGTGTGTGTGTGTGTGTCTGTGTGTCTGTGTGTCTATGTGTCTGTGTGTGTGTGTCTAAGAAAGAGAGACAGAGACAGAGTATGTGTGTTTTCATTATCAACTACAGTGGGCATTTGCTCTTTATGATTTCTGTATTTTATTCTAAGATCTGTGTTCTGTTTCCACCTTTTTTTAAAAAAATTCTTAAAATTATAATATTTCCCTTCCCTTTTATCAATCCTATATAACTCTTCTTACTTTTTTTTAAATTCATGGCCTCTTCATGTAGCATGAGGGCCAGCTTGTTGGGGTATCTGTTCCTGCCCAGTACCCTACAGCTGGCAAGTCCCAGAGAAAATCAATCACACAGAGATCTCTATAAGTTATAAAGCTGATTGGCCCATTCAGTCAGGCTTCTTATTAATCCTTGTAACTTATATTAATCCATTATCATTATCTATGTTAGTCACAAGGCTCAGTACCTTTCTCAGTGTGACAGTTCACATGTTGCCTCTTCGGTGGTCTGGACAGGAATGGCAGAGGGAGCTTCCTGCTTCCCAGAATACTCCCAGTATCTTTGCTCCACCCCTACTTCCTGTCTGGCTTTCCCGTCTATACTGCCTGCCTGGCCAATCAGCGTTTTATTAAAATATGATTGACAGAATACAGACAATTCTCCCACACCATCTTCATATATTAATTGTTCCTCTAACTCAAACTATAAATATTACTTATAATCTTGATTCTATACTAAAATATTTTAGATTAAAGAACATTTTTACTCCAAGGAAATTATTTTCAGCATTCTAGGAAACTCACAATATTGCTTCTCTTCAGTTAATTTCAAATACACTAAAGTTACATTATGTTGATTTGGATATTATAAATAAACAAGTGATAATTCTTGTAATAACATTTTTAAACATTTTATTTTGTTTTATTTTATTTATATTACACACCAACCACAGTTCTCCTTTATTTCCCTCATTTCCCTCCTCCCCTTTCCCTTCACCTCTTCCCAATTCACTCCCATCCATTTCTCAGAAAGGGTAAGGCCTCCCAAGGGGAGTCGATATAGCTTGGCACATTCAGCTGAGGCAGGAGCAGGTTCTTCCACTCTCCATCAAGGCTGAACAAGGCTTCCCACCATAAGGAATGGGCTTCAAAAAACCAGTTCATGCACTAGGGATAGTTCCTGTTCCCACTGCCAGGGGTCACAAAAACTGACTGGGCTGCAAAACTGTCACCCACATGGAGAGAATCTTTATTGGTCCAATGCATGTTCTCCAGATGTCTGCCTAGTGTCTACGACCTTCTGTAAGTTTGGGTCAAGTGACTCTGGAGCTTCCACATCATGATCTTAACCTCCCCTGCTCTTATAATCACTCCTCCCTCTCTTCTAATGGATAAGCAGATTGCAATCCACAGCTCCAGAGAAGCTAGGTAACAAGAGGACCCAAAGAGGGACACATGGATGCCCTGGGAGGGAGGAATAGATGACATGTCCAGAGTAAACTGGGGGAAAGGGACTTGTAAAGGAGAGAGGATAGGGAATGAGAACATGAGGGAATGGGATGGTGGGGTTGTGGGAGAGATGGAGTGGGACAGCATGGAAAGAGCTATCTCTGTAGAGGGAGCTATTATGGGGCTAGGGAGAAATCTGATGCTAGACAATGTGAAGAAGTACTTCTTTTTTTTTTCTTGAGCATATATTCTTTACATACAATTTATTCTATTATAGATTCTTCTACTCTCCTACCATTCCTCCTTAGCTAACACTCCATCTTAAACCACCCCATATTAGCATGATCTGATTTTTTACTTATATGGAGCTATACATGCACACCCATATAGGTTACATATATATAATGCATGTACGATATAAAAAATTTATATGTATTTATGATTGCTTGATTTGAATTCTAAGTAATTCATACAAAATTACACCTTCTTGTCTATTATATCATTTAGTTGGTCCAGCATCATTTTTATGAAGAATTTAAACTGATGCTCATGATTATGGTGTCTCTAATTGCAAAGAGGGGCCTTTCGTAAATTCCAAAAGTTATACCACAATTAACATAAGTTTTGTATTATTGATGTACAATTTCCAGAAAATTAATCAACACATTTACTAGTTAGAAATCCACAGAATCAAGTTAGTGAGCATAGCATGATAACTACTCCTAATTAATTTCAGCTTTAAATAAAGCAGACATGCTACTGCATGTGACAGTTAACATTGACAACCTGAATGGATCTTGAATTGCCTAAGAGACTTGCCTTTGAGTAAGAAATAAGGGCATTTCCTTAGAAGAATTAACAGAGGGAATACGACTCACCCCCAGAGGGAGCAGAACCTTCCAAAGGCATCCCGATGTAAAAAAATCTGAGAGCAAAAAAAAGTGTTCTAGCTTTTGTTTTTAATTTTTTTTTTCCTTGTAGGTCTTGAATTTTTGCTTGTGGGTGCTTTTACCTTGTTTCCACCACTGGTGCTGACATCCTTCTATGATAATAGTGCTCACCTTATTTGACTCTCTAAGAGACTACTGGAAAGCCCGGGCCTGGATGTTGTGTCATGTAGAAACCTGGCACAAGGGAACATCCCAGGATTCTGCAAAACTGACCCTAGCTAAGACTCCTAGCAATAGTAGATATGTGATGAGAGATTTCTCTCTGTATGCTGTAAATATGTTTTATTATCATTGATTAATAAAGAAGCTGTTTTTGTCAATGACTTAACAGAGTAAATTCAAGTGGAAAATATGAATAGAGATACAGAGAGTAGGTAGATTTAGACAGACGCCATGCAGCTGCCAAAGGAGACAGATGCCAAAATATTGCCAATAGGCCACAGCCTCGTGGTGACACATAGATAAATAGAAATGGGTTAATTAAAGATATAAGAGCTAGACGGTAACATGCCTAAGATATTGGCCAAACAATGCTGCAATTAATATAGTTTTTATGTGGTTATTTGGATCTGAGGGGCTGAGAAATGAATAAGTAGTCTCCATTTGCAAAATAGCACCAATATGTGCTTACTACATCCACATAAAACCTGAGAGACCTTGGGAAGAAATTCTGAACACAAAAGAATAGATTTAAGCTTGGCTGCTTGGTAGCAGCATTTTCTTGGGTGTACTCTGTTTGGTAATGACAAGCAGACATGTTGCTCCTTTAAAAGCAGGCCTTCTGACTCAGAATTAGCAACAAAATCTGTGCAGCTTCTTTGAGAGAAAGCTTTCTGGTTCATTATTGGGGCATAAATAGCTCTGGATCTTTTATGTGGCCAAGCACTTGAATGAGGTTTGTGTGATATAGGATTCTCCTCTGTATGCTATGAATATCATTGGTTAATAAAGGAACTACTTTAGGCCTATAGCAGAGCTATAGGAGAACAGAACTAGGTGGGGAAAACTAAACAAAATGCTGGAAGAAAGAAGGGCAGAGTCAGGGAGAAGCCATGAAGCCACCACCAGAGACAGACACTGAAATTTTAGACAGTAATCCACCGCCACTTGGCGATACACAGATTAATAGAATGGGTTAAATTCATATAAAATGTTAGCCAATAAGGAGTTAGAGCTAATGGGCCAAGCAGTGATTTAATCAATAAAGTTTCTGTGTGGTTATCATGGGGCCTGGGTGGCTGGAAAACAAACAAGTGGCCTTCCTCCAACAAATTGGTGCCCAACATGGACCCACTGTGTGCCAAGAGATGGGGCATTGTGCATGGCTCTAAAGGCAGCATGCAGTTCTGCCATGCTGGGCTGGGCGGGGCAAGAGGCAGCGCCTTATTTCCCCTAGAAATGGCACAACTTAAGTTCATAAAAAGGGTTTAGCATTTTAAGAAGTGCTTCTTGTCAGAATATAATTACAGATATGTAATAAAGACAAATCTAGACATAAAATACCTCTGCTAACCTGGACTCATAGAGTTTCATAGAGACTGAATTAACAACCAGGTAGCCTGCATGAGACTGAACAGGGCTCATGCCTGTTACAGATACAGTGTTACAGTTGTGTGGCTTAGTCTTCTTATGGGACTGCTAACAGTGGAAAGAGAGGCTCTCTCTGAATCTTTTGCTGGCTTTTGGGAGCCTGCTCCTCAAGTTAAGTCACCCTGCCCAGCCTTAATACATGGGAACATATTTAGTCTTACTGCAATTTTATATGCCATATTTTATTGATATTCATGAGAGACCTGCCTGCCCTTTCCTGAACAGAAAAAGGAGAAGTATATTGGGCTGCATTTATATTTAAAAATATATACTTTTTTAATCTTAGAAATTATAATTTATTTTAATAACTGCAATCTCAAGTTTCACTATGTCTATTTATAATTTATTTATAAAATTTTGGCTTATGCATTTGAAGAAAATATCTAATGCACAATATAGGTAAAATAAAAGGCATTTTGGTCTCTGGAATGTACTGTGAATCCCACTGTAATTGCCTTATTGACATCATGATAAATTTAGTTTATAGAGTTCAAATAAACATCTGTTATCTCCACTCAGAAATGTGTTCAACCATTCATGCTTCAAATGCCTATCATATTTTAAGAGAGAATAATTTATAGCCCAATTATAGTCTGTCTTTCAGTGTGCTTAAAAATGACAGTGGGTGAAAAGTTTATTAATATGGGAAAGTTTTAGGGAGGTCTTTCAAAAAAGACTAGAGGAAATTTTAATGGTAGAGAAATTCAGTTCAATTGTATCAAAACACATTGTATTACCCACAACAACAAAGACTTAAAGTAGTCAGAAGCCTATCAACATTAACCAAGACTGTCTAGAGAAGTGCTTGACGGATTTAAGGTGTTAACATTCTCATTGGAGGATGATATAAACAAAAGGGTTCTGACCACAAGTACATCAGATAGCAGTCCCCTTCTCAAAGATGCTAATTTTAATTGCTACAATAAGCTCTCAGGCCCAGTTCTAGTTTAACAGAAGGAGCTTCCAGGGGTAGTATGTTGCTAGCCAGTTATTTTTGTCTTCCTTTAAGTTCCTTTTAGACATCATAACATAAATGAGAAGTCCATTTTCTGTGCATATTTCAACTCTTTAGCCTTCATCTTCTATAATAAAAATTATACTTGGTGCATCCTGACACTTTATGGTTTTTTTGATAATTTAGAAACAACAATGAAACTTATTAAGAACTTTAAGTTGTTCTGTTTTTACCCCCTGGAGCATTATTTTATATATAGGCTTGGTATCATATTTTTTGTTGTTGTTGTTGCAGGGAGACAAACTAATTCTCAGAAAAAAAATAGCAATAACATCGACCTTCCTTGGACTTCTGGGATATCTTTTAGACAAATAATGAAGAAGAAAATGCAGCCAAGTCATGCTTTCGTGCCATTTATGTTTCACGTGTAAGCAGTAAGATGAATCTCCTTATAGTCACCTTCTCCATCAGGAAGCTGTATTTTGCAATTGGTTTGGACACATCTGTAACCCAGATGTCAGCACTGCTACACTACTTTAGAGACTCAAATGAAAATTGTGCAATTCTATGCCATGTTCAATAAGAGAGCGGCAGGTGCAGATTTTTGCAAATTCACATCTGGCTATGAACTTGGGCTGCATTTTTTAGTAAACTGCTCACATCACCAGCCTTTGATTTCTCTGCAGAGTCCAGATCAAAATGAGTTCATTTAGCACAGAGGTTATCGGCACTCTTTTAATATCCATGAAAACACAAATCAGAGAAGCTCTCTGTTCAAAACAATTTAAAATATCCAAAGAAATGCAAATGTAAGTGTAATTAATGAAAGAGTTTGTTCCGATGATTCATTCCTCTTTAATCCTTTTCTGTGCCCACAAACCTTCACACTCACAAATATGTTCAATTTGAAATTCTTACAATGCACTTGATTTTCCTGTCAAAGCATTCTCCTGGAGCCTTCACCTGTATCTGAAGCAGAAAATTCCATATGCAGTTTATTATGCAAAATCTAAATTAATAAGCCAACATATGTTTGCATAAAATCCAATATGAATAGTGCAATCAATATTTACATACATGTAATGAGTAGAAATTTTTCATTCTATCTGTCACTTCAAATGTACTAATAATATTAGTAAACCAGGTTGCATTACAAAGAATAATTATTGCATTCTTTAAATGTGCTTCCATGTGGCAGAGGCACTGTAGTAACAAAGAAGCACTTTACTTCAGAGAACTGCTAAGGTGTATTGAGTGGTTACTATGAGCCAGGCAAACATAAACCTATGGAGATGTTTACAGCATTAAGATAGCAGAAAGAAAAATAAACATTATTGTCTCAGGTATGAGTATATTTGGGTCCTGGCCATTTCTACATATCTGGTAAATTTTCAAGGCATATTTTCAATCATATTTGATTGTATTCTGAGTTCAGTGGGGTAACTAGGCTGGTTCACTACAGGCATATCCAGAGATGTACCATGCAATGTTTTCAGAGGCAAATAAAGAGATGTTAAAGAATCACATAACTTTCCCAGCATGACTATTGATAACAATAGAGTCTCTAAGAACAAATTGTTTAAAGAATGTTCACTTCACTCTGCCATGCTAATCATTGCCAATTCAGGTATTAGAAAGCAGGATGTGTCTCTCTTATTTGTTCTAAATAAATATACACATCCTTCATTTTCTGAAGAGACCCCCTGTAATTGCCTGCTAAAAAATGCAGTGATCTACAAGGACATTGGCCTATGTTTATAAAGTAGTCCCAAATAATATTTTTTTGATAAAATTAGAATCATTCCATTCTCACATTGTGGAGACTGCAGGGAGAGGAGATTAGAGGGTGTATTAGTATGTATTCACAATACTACAGATCCATTACCTAGGTGGATGGTCAATTATATCAATTGGGTGATTATTAAATCTTATAGGCATTTGGAAAATAACTCCATGAACCTTCCAAATCTCTAAGATTATTGTTTTCATTATATTAACTTCTTACCCAAATTAATAAGAAGTCCATGTTAATTCTTTGGTGTATAAATTGGTACAGGGAGTTACATAGGGTCCAGGTATAAATCAGTATCTGATACATATGAATCACTA
Organism: Myodes glareolus; assembly: GCF_982192425.1. Taxonomy (NCBI): domain Eukaryota; kingdom Metazoa; phylum Chordata; class Mammalia; order Rodentia; family Cricetidae; genus Myodes; species Myodes glareolus. Next base: position 69,405,115 of record NC_142037.1, on the reverse strand, counting down.
GATACAAAGACAATTACTCTTCTGCTTGATCATGCCCTACATCCCTCTTTTTATCTACAAATGTACTCCACACTCTCACACTCATACAAACACAGAGTCACAATTAATATAATTTTCAGAACTGACACTGACACTTAGTCATGGTTAATAAAAGCTGATGCTCAGGGAGGCAGAAGAGATTAAGTAAATGATGCTGTCCAAAACTCTTAACAAAATAATTATTACTATGAACAAGGTAGAGCCTGATGTCACATTGAAAACCTAGGGGCAACAATAAATATATTCACATCATTAACAAGCCTGTTTGCTCTTTAACAAAGGCCAATCCTGAAAGACCAAACAGATGCTCAGAGATCATATCTATGGAAGCACATGATACATAATATAGCAACTACAAAAGTAATATCCCTTTAAAAATTATACCCTAGCTACGTTAGATAGAGGGATGAACAAACTGATGAAGTCATCTCCTGAGTGTCCTGTTTCTTTGCCATGTGTCCTGGGAAGCAGGAATTATTTATACACAGTTCATACCGGACAAGTTTCAAAATATAATTTGTGTTCTTGATCAAAATATTTTAAAGGCAAGGGTGGAAGAAAACATATGGAAGACGCTAAAATGTAGAAAGGAATAAAGGCTTTCTGGAAAGGACTCTCTCCGTTTATACAGACACACTTACACACACACACACACACACACACACATACACGCAAACATATTAGCTAAGGTCTCTCTTTGTAGAATTTTTTATTTATATAGAAATTAAATATACATTGAATACATATATATTTAGATGTATATATCTTATTTTTTTCAGTGACCAAAGCTTCAAATTTAGCACCTTTTCTTCCATTAAGCTTCTTGCCTGTTATAAATCAATTGATAACATATACCACATGATTATTTTTTCTTCAGATATCCTTAAAAGTTTGTACTAAAGAAAATTTTCTGTTCTGATTCTTTAACTGTATCTAATTAAATGCTTAACTAACTTACTAAGACCTTAATTAGAATGAAATACTTTATTCTTACTGTCTTCTTTTTGGTCTTTTAAAAACAGGTTTATCTTTATTTATGGTAATGAAGGATTTGCATTCTCCCTTTCATTATTGCATTGGTTCAATTTTGAAGGTCACATTTTGTTTTACAGTCTTTATTCTTATGTTCTAAAAATGACAAAGCAGTTTACTCTAAAATACCCTTACTCTTAATGGGGGTAAAGCTTTTGCCATTTTACCTTCTCATATAAGCAGCAAAAAATTTTAAAAAATTCCAAAATTATTATTGTTTAGTACATATTTTATGTTATGTTGTTGTTATACATGAGGATAGATCCATAAAGGGCTCTGCTTCGTTCACCAGTCTACACGATTTTCTTGAAATTAATGATAAGTTTGTTCTTTCTCATCCAATTGGCTAAGGCATCATATTTCAAATAAGTGCCCGACAGATATAAGCCTGTTAGTTATTGCTGTAGAATAGCAGTGATGTTGCTTGGTGTGTGTTTGTGTTTTGGTAGTGCTCCGCCATGAAAGCATCACCTATTTCTAACCACTCCAACAGATGTTTGCAAAATTTTGGACATATTTTGGCTTGTCACACAGAAAGAGGGTAGGTTTATCATTCTGAAGTTAATGAGTAGAACAGAATGCTACTGAACCTTGAAGCAAATGTTTCACAAAGAACAATTACACAAACAAAATGTTGATGGTGGCAAGCTTTGAGGACTTAAGGCAACTAAGCTTTATTTCAGTTAAAGACAAAATTATTTCACTGAATTTCCAGTGGTAAATATTCTTTATATTCTTTTGAATTATTTGTTTATTGTCTGTTTATTTCTTCATCAATTATAGATTCTGAAGGTTTCTTTAGAGGTTATAGGGCTATAAGGGAAATATTATACTCCCCACTTAATGAAGAAACAGATTATGTTATAATTATGTTTTAATCTTTCTAGTAAATTTCCTCCATCTTGGATTGATGTTTTCTTTTACCTATTTTCCACCATAAAACTTATTTAACTATTTCCATTTTTAATTGCATTTAAGTAAAACCTACAACATTAAAGACAACTTCCGCAATTTATTTCTTGTATACCAGCCATATATAAAACTGACATAATTGGAAATCATTATGAATAATTTATTTACTTTTGAATAGTTAATGTATTAATGCTTTTAAATTCTTAAATGTCATATAAAGTGAAGTTATAGTATATTCAAGATTAACTTCACCTGTGAAATGTGGATTGTTAAAGTGATATAATTTTATAAATTACAACTGTGCCTTAGTTCACTGAGACAATGAAGAAATTATTAAATTATTAATGAAGTAGCAGCTCCTTGATTATTATATCCACTTTTCACTTGACAGTTTTCGAGTTCTTTCAGTCGTCCCCCCATGATTTACCATCCCTAAAATTAATATAATGATTATGCAGCACATAGATGACATCTGACTGTGGAAGTAATCAAGCATCTTTGAGAAAGGGTTGACCTTCTCAGCAATGTTGTCATATATCATGATGATTCAGGTTTTGCCATTATACATAAATGTTGAGGACAAGATGACTTTGTAACCCCAATTGCCTGGGAACTTTGCCAAAAATTGGATTTTGTGCTACATTAATGTAATGGAGACTCAGTCTTGAATTGCACTTAAGTTCTATTGGATTTTTTTGTAAGGAGGATAGAAACTTACATAACCTTGACTAATAATTAAATAGAAACTCTGGTTTACAAAGAGAAGGTAAAAGGAAAATGTTACACATATTTTTCACATGATATATTCTGAAATAACCACATTTCAAAATAGCAGATACTTATAATAATTTTATATTAGTTATCCATAGGATGCCAAATTCATAAGATGTTTGTATATGTTGTGTTTTGAGAGGATACTGCAGTTAAGAGCCAAGAGGTGCAATTTAACATGAAGTCATAGTTCTGCAATTAATTCTTTATTTGGGGACTATACACAATATTTGAGCGTATATTTAGCAGAAGGCAATATTAGAGTTAGAGCTTGTTTCCATGGAAAGACTTCACTGTCACACCAACTCCTATCATTTTCAATGTAGCTTTTGAAAATTATTTCTTACATTTGTAAAAAAATTAGTATGAGGTCATTAGGCTCAAACCTAACTTGGTATAATTACCATTCTATCCAAGTTAATAAACATGGGCAGAGTCATCTCAAGAGATGGGATAACCAATCCCAACAGAAACTAGGAGCAGCAATAGGGCTGGACTGTCACTTAAAGGCCCAAAGAAATCTCAGCACTTCTGGTGTTGTAATTTCAGAATTATAGTCCTCAGGTCTGTGGGGGAATAAACTGATGTAAAGACACCAAATTGGGTTCAACTTGTTGAAGTACCCCTAAAAGCTAATGCAGATGGTAATTGAATTAAAGTTTAAGGCATGACATAATTCAGCTCTCATAAGAAATGGGTAAAATGGTTTTAAAAAAGAGGTTGACACACTGCAAAATATAATAGCAGAATGAATTGTGATGTGCACACAAAAAGGAGGCATCTGTGTGTGTATTAAAAAGGTATCATGCCGTGGGTTGGAGAGATGGAGCACTGTCAGGTCTTCCAAAAGATCTGGGTTCAATTTCCAGCACCACATGGCAGCTAACAACTGTCTGTAACTTCAGTTCCAACATGTTCACAGAGGCATACATTCAGGTCAAACACCAATGCTTAAGAAGTAAAAAAAAATAAATAAATTCTTAAAAAAGATATCAGGCAAGAAATCTCTGCAGACAATGATAATGAAGTGATAAGAAAGTGTACACAAAATTGTGTTATTCAATAAAGTAGAATTGAATTATTTTTCTAGGAAACTGAAACAAATTAATGATTTAGCTATAGTATTTGAATAGAATAAAATATACTCACAAAAAATGTGCTTCTAAAGAATATTATGGAAAAAGTAAAGAGAAAAAGGTAATATGATACCTAATAAAAGTCTTTGAAAGTTGAGTTAAGCAAGGGTTGAAATCGTTAGTTCACCTTCTCTTACTATGTATACTAATGTTTTTAATCATTTAGTAATTAATAGAAATGGAAAAGAGTAAAAGGCATGTGTTAACAAAATTACTGTTAGCCACCATCTGTAAAGTGAGAATGGAAATTAAGTCAAAATTACTCTTAGATTGTAGTGATGGGTTGCGGGCAGGCCTGCTTTTCATCCTGCCCGGCTTCCGCACGGCTAGCTTAGCCCCGAAAATAACAACACACAAATTGTATTCATTTAAGCACTGCCGGGCCCATTATCTCTAGAGAGTTAGTTACTGACTAACTCTCATATCTTGATATTAACCCATTTCTAATAATCTGTATCACACCACGAGGTGTGGCTTACCGGGAAAGATTCAGCATGTCTAACCTGGTGGCTGGCTCCATGGTGTCTGCCTCATAGCCCTCTTCCCAGCATTCTATTCTGTTTACTCCGCCTACCTAATTTTCTGTCCTATCAAGGGGCCAAGGCAGTCTCTTTATTGACCAATGAAAATAACACAATAGTCAGATAACCCTCCTCCATCATTAGATTTTTATACTAGCATAGGTAGTAGATATAACCTTTTTTAACAACTGCAGTAGTCTAGAATAAACAGTATCATGCAAAACAAAATTGTAATATTATAAGAAGCAAAGTCTATTAGGTAAATTGTTAAATTCACAATTCGGAAGTATTTTAGGATTTTAGTTTAAGATTGATGTGTCTGTACATGAGTTTTACTATTCTCATTAGTTGACAGTTCAAAGTTGCAAAGCTAAAAATACAACACAACTTTTGTTATATCACATAATTACCATAAGCTACCCCTGCATGCTATATTACTTCAAGATTGGTTAGCACAATAGTATATAATATAAATATTGTCTATTCTAGCTATAATCCCAGTGATTATGTGTGAAAGAGATAAAGTATGCATATTTTAGATACTAGCATAATAATATTTAATATAACACTATTTAGAGACATCAAATGAAATAAACAGACTTGGATATTATCAAAATAAAAGTATATTAACAAAATATTCTATATTTGCCGTATGTGCTTTCAGCTTCAAAGAAGAGTGGAACTGATTAATTTTCAAAAGAATGGATGAGTCTAAATGTTATTATGTTACATGAAATAGGATAGACACTGAAAGACAAATATTTTAGGTTTCTCTCATATGTGCAGTTTAAAAAGAAATAACACCCTGAGAATATTAGGGAAAGAGAAGGAAATGAAAAGAAGAAAATACAAGAAGATAACGTGGAAAAACAGGAAAAAACAGGGCAAAATAGCATGATAAATACCACCAAATTATATTTTATGCCTATATGAGAAAGTCATATATATATATATATATATATATATATATATATAAGCCACTATGTTGTTCAATGAATACATAATAATTAAATATAAAAATTATGCTTTTTCACTACCAAATATTATTATTAAATATTTAATAATGTTAGAAGTGGGCTGCCACTATATCATCAAGAAACAACATAGTAAACTGAATGTAGAATTCTGTTACACATTGCATAGTTTCTGATATATACAGTACCCATTACCCTATTATTAGAGTAGGTTTTCAATATTAAAGTCATGAACAGTCAGTAGTACTGTGAATCGACGTGCAAATCATGAAATTTCTTTTCATCAAGAAAATGTCTGATTAAAATGTAGACTTAGAGTGATTTACAAAATATTTTTTTCCAAATCTAAGGCAGTGCATCTTTAAATGTAATAGCAATTTCTGTTAAGGTTATTTATTGGAGTTGGGTTTTTTTCCTGCCAAAGAGAAAGAAAATAGTCTAGAATTTCCGTTGTGCCTGTAGCACCCATCCCTTTCTGCATTTCATCCAGGAAGTGAGTTAAAAATGTCTACTGAAAATGTCAGCCAGAATTCTCCATATTACAGAGAATTGCAAGAGTATCCTGTGGGGGAAGGTGAATTTAGTTTTAATGAGCCAATCTCTCTCTCTTTGTGGTGTGCTTTCGCTGCTCTGCTCTGAGTCTTAATGGTTATTGCTCGAATGGTCTCACTTGGCACATTTTGCTGAGATGGATGGCCATTTGCTCACAGGAAAAGTTTTGTGACTGACTCATTATGTAACTCATTGCAATATTTCTCTCATTTATACAAGCAGAGTCCGGATGAAGATTAGGTGTATTGTGCACATTTCTGTTCTATGTGACTCCCACATAATTTGGTTGTGTTGTACTGTGAGAAAACACTGTCACTTACAGATCTACAGAATGTATCCATATATCCATACCAGGAATTTCAGGAGATATTAATTAAAAAGCTTTCATTATAGCACTAACATGACTTTAGCCATCCCCAAATCTGCTTTTGTGGATGAAATTATCAATATTGTAAAGGAAATATATGTGTTGAAAACAATTCATTGCTTTGAATTTTTCATCTCGGAAAACATTTGCTTTTCAATTCAAAGAAATAGTGTAGCATGAATAATAAAAACCTAGAGTCAGATATTGGGGTTCAACTTGAATATCAGAAAAGCAAAGCAGCCAAACGCTGGTTCTCACCTCTACCTCAGACTGAAATGGCAACCCTGCCTCAAAGAATCTTCAGAATAAAAAAGTGCCTCCTCCCATGTTCTATTCCTCTCTAGTGCTGTAATTCAAGGGGTGCACCACTACCATCCAGCTTCTATGGCTAACCCACTGGAATTAAAGGTGTGTGCCACCACTGCCTTGTCTGTATGGCTTACCAGTGTGGTTGTTTTACTCTCTGATTTTCAGGGAAGTTTCTTCCAAAAAATAAAATTGAAATATCACCACAAAATGGTTCTAGAATTCCAAATGATACCCTTTAAAGGCCCCCTATCATCTCCTAAATTTCTTGCTTAATTCCAGCACACACACACACACACACACACACACACACACACACACACACACACACACAAATTCTATACACATATACAATGTATTTTAATCATATCCAAATTCCATTTTCCTCATACTGCTTCCTCCTTAAGTATATCACATTCACCGTGTCTGGTCAATACTGCCCATGTATTAATGGGTGTAGGTAATTCACTGTGGCATGGGAAACCTACTAGCATTCTGACAACATGCAGAAAATGACTCTTGCCTCAGACACTTTCAGTTGCCAGTATTTCTCATCTAGAGTTTGGAACTTCATGGTCCCTTCCTCCATCAATTCTGCAATTATTGACTATCTTGACCTTGTGTCACCTCAAGTCCAGAAGACAGTATTTTAAAATGTTCTTCCCCATCCTCCATCTCTTACACTTCTCTGACCTTTCTTTCATGTTAACCCTACACATTATTGGGGTGTGGTAGAGCCTTAATGTACATGTCCAACTAGGGAATTGTTGGGGAAATAAGAGAGGAAATGGAGGGAGGGAGTTTATTTATTTCTTTACTATAATTAAAATTATATCTTAATACCTAAAATAAAATGCATGCATTGATTAGTGGTATCTCTTGCTTTTCTCATTTAAAATCATTATGCAAGGTACTAGGTATAACTATTTCATATTTGAATGATGCGGGTTTTAGTAATGAGCTTATCTCTTTTATTCATATCTCATAAGCCCTGATCTTCTTTGTAGCACAGCCCTCAATCTCTTTTCCAATTTCTTGACCCATGTGACTTGCCAACTCCTTGCTTGCCCTTTTTGGTTCAATATGTTGTGTGAACACAGTGTTTTAGTGTAATTTTCTGCTGTTAAAAAATAACTATGTGGTTTTGAAAACATTAACAACAGTGGGCATAATAAATTAAATGCAGTGTCTGAATAAATTGATTTTATAAACTATAATAAAGTAATTTATTAAATATAAAACATGATTATCTGTGTCCAGAAGTTTTAAAGATTTATCATATCAATATTATATGCCAAGGCAAACCTAATTAGTGAGGTTTTTACAAATAACACTATTGAATTTATTGAGTTAATAAAATCTTACAATATATTCTACTCTTCTGAAAAAGAAGAGCTTTGTATAGTCAACAACAAAGATGTGAAGAATAAAACTTAGATATAGAAACAACTTACATACCACAAAATTTTAGACCCCAATATTTCATAATGAACAAAATTGATATGAGCCTGAGGAAATATTTTACCAGCGAATATAAGAGTTTTAATTGATGGATTTTACAACATCTATTGATATTATACAAAATCATTTTTCTAATTATTTCCCAATCCAATAATCAGCTGTGTTCCAGCTGTGTAGAGTGTTGCCAAGTGATTTCTACACTACTGAAATATGGCTTGTCCACCATTGACTTTTTCTCCCGTCTTACTAAAATGTGATTACAAAACATGTTTTCTTTTCTTTGCTTTGAATTTTTGCATATGTTCAGAAGAAAACACTCATTCTTAGCATTTATTGGTAAATGGTTCAGAACATTCTGTGTTCTATAAAGCATGGATTAAAATAAAGAAAAAAATATAAACAGCTTGAATGAGAGGAGTCAAAGGAAGAAGGAAGGAAAAAAGAAAGGATCAGCTAATAGAAAAGCATCTGCAGCAAAAGAAGGGTGTTTTGTACTTTAGAGTTTCACAAATAGGTCATCCATTTAGAAAAAAAATAGCTTAATATTTGCTACAGTGTTTTCAGCTATTCATTATAATAAAAATATCCTTTTAAAACATTAATAATGTTAATGACTAATATACCTTTCTGGATTACGGGCTTTACAGTAACAAAATGAATCCACTTGGAACCCTATCTTTAGTATCATTCACTGAAGATACTAATATATTGATAGATATTAGCTTGAACTATTATATATCACTATGCATTGAAATAGAGAGGATGTAAGTTTGTAGTTCTGAAATGTAAAACTGTTATGACTTTTTGCATGTGAAGTCAAATAAAAGCAATACAGAAGGGAAAATTAATCTTTAAATATAAATCTTTATAATAATTGCTAAGCATTCTAATAGAAAGATACTGATTTACAAAGATTACATTATAGCTCAATAGAGACAAAATAGCAATTAAACATGTTAAAATCTTATGATCTGTATATAAAGGGGATATCTGCGAACATAAAAAGCAAGAATGGTTATGTCAACTGATTTGGTAGGGTTACTAATGCTATGGTGAAACACCATGACCAAGAGGCATTTGTTAATTAAGGTTTCCTACTTTCAAATGACTCTAACTTGAATCAAGTTAACATAAACCAAGCCAATATATCAAGGGCATGCATTAGTGTGTGATTTCTGAGATAATTCTTCAACAGTGATCAACTTTGTCAGGCAGTACTCTATACATATATGCAGAATATTACTATATATTATTTTATATATATTACTATATATTATTTTATGCTATCATTCTAATTATTATTATTAATAGAGGAAGAGAGAAGTCAAGGAATTGAAAATAAGAGAGTGTTATTAAATATCCAAATACTTTAATGTTAATAAATGTCTTCTAATGAAACTGAGTATGTGACTCATGTTAGGAGACATAATCCAAAAACTATTTATACCTATGTATTTTACTTCAATGAAATAGTATCTAATCAATTTTTTTATTGGTGAAAATTTCTCTGTCACTGAATATCTAGTTATTCTGCATGTTTTTAATTAAATCTTTATTATAAAATACAAACAAATAAAATCATAAATAAAGTTATTAAGACCTAAAATCTGCATTCCAATGATTTTTTAGACAGAGTAGAATAGCCATTCTAATGCTGCTACAATTACATTGAATTTTTTTACTTTCACTGATGATTTCTTTCACAGGATTTCCCCCTGTATTCTGCAATTACCATTAATAAATAAAGAAACGGCTTTGGAACTATAGCAGAGCAAAACTTAAATTTTTTTAAGTTTTAGAATTTATAATTTAGAAAACTAAATTGAATGCTGGGAGAAAGAAGGACTGAGTCAGGGAGAAGCAATATAGCTCCCCCCAGAGACAGATGCTGGTAACTTTACCCAGTAAGCCACAGCCATGTGCAATACACAGATTAATAGAAATGGGTTAAATTAATACGTAAGATTTAGCCAATAAGAAGCTAGAACTAAAGGAAAAAGCAGTGATTTAAATAATACAGTTCCTGTGTGATTATTTTGGGGCTGAGTAACCAGGAAATAACAAGCTACCTTTGTACTAAAAATTGGCATCAACATGGCTAACTAAAATCCACTTAAAATCTGGGAGAGCTTAAAAAGCAAAGAAAAGAACAGAGTCAAGCATGGTTTGATAGCAGATGATAGCAGAATTTTCTTGGGTGGGGTCTGTTTGCTAGAAGCAAGAAGAGGCATGGCTCCTATAAGAGGGGTTTTCCTGATTCAGCTCCTGGGTGTTTTGAAATGCCAGCTTTTTGGGCCTGCTGTCAGCTGAGCCTCTGACTCTTTCAGGAGGAGACCAAATATTTGAATGAAGTTTGTAAGCAGTGTGCTATGGCTTTTTTAATGGCAAGATGGACAAGTTGTATGCCTAGAGATGGGCCAGTGTGCATGGCTCTCAGAGGAGTCAAGCAGCTGCACCATGCTGGACTGGGTAGGACAAGCAGGCAATGACGAATTTCCTCTAACAATGACGCAGCTTAAGTTTTTAAGAAGCGCTTAGCATTTTAAGAAGCTCTTCTACAAACCACATTCCCAAAGAGCTTAAAAAACAATGAGGACACTAAGAGAGACTTACATAGATCTAATCTACATGGGAAGTAGAAAAAGACAAGATTTCGAATGGGGACTCTGGGGGAGGTAGACAGGAGAGCAGAGAAAAATATAGAGCTCAATAAAAATTAATAAAAAGCTGTCCTGATCAGAAAAGGCTAACAGATACATAATAAAACCAGATTCAGACAGATGTAGACCTCTTAATGGGTCACATTTTTGAATAAATGTACATAGGCTTGGGAGGAAAATGATAAAAAAACATAGAGAGTTAGAAAAGAAGTAAATTGTTTTAAAAAAATTAAAACAAAGTCTTTAAAGAGACAGTACAGACAGTCATTGATTTAAAAAGTAAAAATCAATAAGACATATAAAATGGAGTATAAACAGAGTGTCCGGATTATGTATACTATTGTGTGTGTATGTGGTTTTTTTTTTTTTTTTTTTTTTTTTAGAATTTTTTGACTGTGAAGTAGCTAAGTACAGAGAGACATTTCATTGTCTGGGCTGCTAAGCTAAATCAGCATGCATATTATAAAGGTATCGACTTTAAAATTGGAGTCTAAGGATATGTTTAAAAAACATTAAAGGATATTTAAAAAGATATTTTTAAAGGATATTTAAAAAGAGCAGGTTTTTTGTTTGTTTGTTTGTTTGTTTAAACAGAGGATGAGAACCTGTGGATTGCTTCCAGACTAATATGGTTTGATGGACCAAGACTCGCCTGAAAGGTTGCATGAACATCCCCCAAAAATTACTTCACCCAATTTACAGCAGGAAGCACTTTGGAGAGTACTACACCTAAATTCCCAAATATTGTATATAAATGTTTCTTTATATTTAAAGGGGATATGCTATAAAGATTTGCACTGATATGGATCTTGGTTTATTGAAACAAAATTAAGGTCATTCTTGTTATAGGTATATTTCTGCTGTTGATTAAGGGATTGTGATTGTGTAGTTCACTTAAAAATGTAATGTATAATTAAAAATATAGGTTAATAGATAATCATTTATAATAATCAAGTTTGTAGTCATGTTAGCTAGACTTTCTAGATGTACAGAGATGTATTTCAGACGGATAGATATTCTTCAAAACATTAAAGACTACACATTAAAACGTTTAAGAACTTAGGACTTTTCATGACAATGAGACACCTCTGTTCCTGGCAGCACCAGTAACTTCAAGAGGAAGATGGGCATCAAAGAGGCTCCTTATGGAGTTGTTTACCCATTTGGGCAAGAAACTGTTCTTGCCTGGACTGCTTGATGAACTGGACATACAGGACCCACAGAGAAATGACTGCTGAACTTGCCTAAACGTGAGACAGTCCTTTAGAGTTATTGCTTCATGAAAGAGTTTGTCAGACATTCTGCAGGACACAGAAGAAAGTGACTGACAAACTGCCAATATTGGCAGACTGTTTTTGAAATTTCCTGCTTTATGGGAAATTCTGCCAGAAACTATGGGCCTTTAGGCTGAAAATGGATGCCCCAAATGTGCAAAAGAACTTTAGGTGACTGTCAAGGCAGTGAGATGTCTCTGTCAATTCTAGAGTCTTGGAAATTGCAAGAACAATGCACTTCTAGTTTACTTAGGTAATATATCCTTCTGGAGTCTTTGATGGAGTTGAAGAATTTATAGTTATAGTCGTTCTTAGTTATGATAAAAGATAAAATAGATATAGATGTTGTAGCTGTAATTCTTACTTGGTGTAGCTTCTGTTTGTGTGTCGCTTGCATTGGTTAGTGAATAAAGATAATGCCTTGGTCTAGTTGATAGGGCAGAATTTAGGTAGCAGAGAAGACAGAACTAAATTCTAGGAGGGTGAAAGGAGAGTCAGAGAGACACCATGGAGCCACCAGAATCAGACATGCTGAATCTTTCCTGGTAAGCCACTGCCACATGGAGATACATAGATTAATAGAAATGGGCTAAATCAAGGTGTAAGAGTTAGTCAATAAGATATTAGAACTAATAGGCCAAGCAGTGATTTAATGAACACAATTTTTGTGAGGTTATTTCAGAGCTAAGGTATCTGGATGGTCGGGACAACAAAACATTCCTCTCCCTTGCAACCCTTACTTGATTTCTGTTTTGTTATATGTAATTTTACTAGGTTAAAGTTAAAGCCTTCCTTTTAATTTAAACAGAATAGTGGAGGTGATGTGGCATTTTCCTCTGTACCTTGTGATTACTATTAATAAATAAAGAAACTGCTTTGGCCCTATAGCAGAGCAAAACTTAGTTAGGCAAGGAAAACTAAACTGAATGTTGGGAAAAGAAGGGTGGAGTCAGGGGGAAGCCATGGAGCTGCCACATGAGACAGACACTGGGAACTTTACCTGGTAAGTCACAACCACATAACAATACACAGATTATTAGAAATGAATTAAATTAATAAGAAGCAAGAGCTAATGGGCCAAGCAGTGATTTAAATAATATAGTTTCTGTGTGATTATTTTGGGGCTCTCATCTCTGTCCTTCCTCCATCTCATCTATCCAGCTCCCTTCAGTTTTTCCCAACTCCTGTACCATACAAGTCCACATTCTTTCATTCTTCTTGAAAACAAAAAGACATCTAAAAACAATAATATAATAAAATAAGATTTTAAAACATAAACAAATTGAAATTGGACAAAACAAAAAAAAAGACTAATAAAAAGCAAACAGAAGAAGCAAACCAAAGGAAAAAAGCACAAGAAGCACACAGATACAGAGAACACAGGTTTTCACACACAGAAACTCATATAAGCACATTACAGGAGACTGTAATATATGCTCAAAAGATCTATAAGGTTAAAGAAGAGAATGAAAAGGAAAGCCCAGACTCAGCATTTTGAGACAGACCCTCCAGAAGTGCCACTGGGTTCATTTTGTGTTGACTCCTGAACACTGGGACTGCCCTTATGATTGGTGTGTATTCCCTGTAAGAATCCATTGAAGAAAACTAATGTTTCATTCATAAGTAGTTTCTAATGGTTTCTAAGAGTTTTGGAGTTAGTGATTAGGGAAGGGGGCATGTGTCCACTTCTTCTCTCACAGTTGAGTCCCCACTAATCCAAGCTCTGTGCAGGCCCTGTGAATATTGCCTCAGTCTCTGAGAGTTCAAATGTTCAATGAACCTGCTATTTTCAAAATTTTAACTATAATCGTGATTTCTGTGTGTATGCTTATGAATGTGGTGTATGTATACATGGGACTGCATATGAACATGCAGTGCAGCCCCAAGGCGGAAGTGAGATGAAGACAGCAAGCAGACCTCCGGGACCATCTTATTTAAACCCCATCCCACACTGAGGTGGCAGAACCACAATCATCATGCCTGGATCATTATGTAGGTCATGTTTGTTCAGAACTGCATCTTACTCCCTGATCAGTCTCTCTTGCCCAATATTTGTAAGCTTTTGATTAAAATTATGTCCTTGCTAGGTACCTCATTATGATGAAATAAAATGGAGTCTAACTAATTTTGCTAGTATAAACAATTGGCTTCTGAATTTCAGATAAAGTTCAATAGCCAAACTTGCCCTTTAATTCGCATTCTACCCCACCTGTGCTGGTGTTACTAAGACTGTCTCTCATTTTCATTGGCATGGACAAATTACTGAATAAAAGTGCCCTTAAAGTTTTATGATACTGCAACAAGGCAATCCATTCTAAAATGAAGCCATTCTGAATGTCAGCAAGTACATACTAATTAAGCACCCTTGGTAGTTGAAGAGAAAACTACATAATAACTTATATACTGATTTTACAAAGGAACATTACAGCTTTTCTAAAAGATCCATATAAATACTATCTGCTCCTCTGGCTCTTTCTCCCTCTCTTATCAATTTCAGTAACAAACCTTTTTGAGTGCTTTAAGTTTTCTCTGCATAAGATATGTCTATCAGCACATAAGCAGATGTTTAAAATGGCTAATACAAATAAATTTGCTGTCATGCATTACTGAAAGGAAGAACTATACAGTTTATTCATTAATAAGTCACATGGTAAAATAGAAATTTAATGTAAAAAGAACATTTCATATTCTATTAGACTGATTAAAAGCAAAAGACAATGGCCTAGAGTAATTAATTATTATATTTTTAAATGATATTATATATTCTCTGAAAACAGAGGCCATAACTTTAAGATTATCAAATGCCATAAGATGAAATAAAAAAGAAATGTGTAACAGTGAATTTCCATTAAATCATTCTTTTTAATAAAAAATATCAAAATGTTGACATTCACCATGGGTTAAAGAGATTTATATTTTATCATGACAAAGGGTTCAGTTTATCCGTGAAAATGAGCAATCATAAAGAACCAAATATAATATCAGTGTCCATAAAGCACATTCAAGCAGAATCAAACAGAAAAGAGATTAAATTTACATGATTGGTAAGACTATTTTGTATCCTAGCAGTCAAATTACCACAGTCCTTGAGTGTATAGTAAACATCAAAGTAGAAAAGCATTTGGTTTGTAGGAATTTCAGTGGCCTGAGCTACAAGGTCACCTGGTATCTACACTGAAAGTCATGTACCAACATTTCATAAGAAATGCTTCAAAAAGAAGGTGAATTAAAGGTTGAATAAAATCTAATAAACCAAACTTAAAATGAGTGGAACTACTAATGAAAGAACCTGGCTGGCACTTGGTGAAGTATTCAGTGTAAAAAGTATTAGGAAACTTCCAATTAAAATAGATATGACACTAAAACTCTAACTTGAAAAAAAAAGTCCTCATCTATATTTTCAGTTATTTGATCATATTTCTAAAAATAAAAAAATCACCTAAAATATTAATTTCTCAAATGTTGTTTGAATAATGCTGAATATATGATGCACCTGACAGTTTTTCAGTCTGTATTTTCAAACTAGATGGCGAGAGGTAGTTCAGGATATTATACAGGAAGAAAGCTTCATATTCTAATTTGTTGTTGAAATTTTAAGTTTAACTGAATCCTTCTTCGTAATTTCATGTGAAGGAAAGTCTCATGAATCTGTGAAGTTTTATTCAAGCCCTGAAATTCCAGAGTATAAATGTCCATAATAATTAAAATTCAGTCACAACAGACTAGCTTAATTGGGACCAAAATACTCCTGAGAAAATTAAAACACATTATTTCAAGTGTGAACATTTCAAGGACTTCTTTGTTTTGCCAAGATTCAGTTATTAACATTTCTCTTGTCCTTTCATGATTTCTTCTCAATAAATCTCCCTTTCTAGGCAGTTTTATAAATGAGTAACCGGAATATCACTTCTACTTCTCCAACGAACTTAGTCATGATGAGTAAAATTGCTATGATTTATATCCTGTCATGTAGACTATGAACAGGGAAAAAAAATGAAAGCTTTGTCAGAATCCTGAGCAGCAGGGGCTTCACACACTTACAGGAATATGCAGGCAAAAGGTTTCTGACAATTTTACTCTGTCAGCAAATCTCTCATTTAAATATTTTACAGTAATCAATGTTAGAAAAATTGCCAAGCACATTTGCAATTTACAGAAGTCAAATTAAATATTGAAGAATGTGCTTGTAAATTTCTAATATTTTTTTCAAATTAAGGGTGTAAAATTCTGATCATAGGAAATATTACTGGACCTTACATAACAGTATTTTTGGGCACCTAAGCAGTAATAAAAATATACTAAAACATCAACTATTCAAATGCAGGAGAAACTTTTCTTCACTTGTGACTTAGCCTCCAATCAATGGAATTTTTTTTTCATGTAGTGGATGAGATGACTCAAATCTTTATAACACTTTGATCTCGGATCAAATATCCTTTTGACTATTCAACAACACTCTTATGTTACAGTTCAAATAAACACTTTGCTCAGGAAAAAGCTATCAAGAGTTCAAGGGGAAGACTAGAAGAAGGCTCACGGAGAGAGAAAAATATCAAAGGCTAGAAGTTTCACCTAGCGAGAATAATAATCCTGTTTTCACAATGAAAAGGTTTGGCTGGACAGCAGGTAACTGCAGAAAGTAACCTAGGAGAAAAGTACTACTTGGTTCCCTCAATTCTCCGACTTAGTACTATGATTACAGCAACTAGCATCCATAAACAAATGCAGATACAGGAGGGAGAACTGGCAAACTTAGACTGAGATAGCAGCATCATGTCTTCCTCATTCCATTAACTAGGATGCTGTCAAATGATTCAGTGCTAGGCAGGATGGGAAACATAAAGCAAGCTGTGCCGAAGATGAGAAAGTGGACCATGAGGAGCTAAGCAGGACATGTTGTACTTCGGGGGAATGTAAAGCTGCTCTTTTTAAATACCTTTTTAAAGTTTTAGACTTGGAACCATAGTACATTGATACACAGTTTAAATATTAGACAATGTATTGAGACATTTTAGACTATATTAAAGAGATTTCACAGAACATCTAAAACCACCATAGCCTAACCATAATGAGGCTTTGTATACTCAAATGTGACATTTATCAGATTTAATACTGTGGGAAGAGCAAAAATCTAGGTATAACTTTGTGATGCGTTTGTAGATTTAGATAGAACTAACTCAGTGTCCTCATCGATAAGCAGTTACCTGATTCTGTTGCTTCAGTTTTCTTTCTGAAATGGATGGAGAGTTGGTGTGTTCACAAAGCCTATGTTATAGATTCCAACATTCACATAGGCATTCACGTCCATCTGTTTACTAATTTTTACAGCTTATTAGTTCTGTGACTTCAACAAATTTCTTAATCCTTTTCAAAACCAGTCTCATCTTTAAAAGGGCAATCTTTCTACTTTGAAGAGTTGGGAGGATGACTTGACATAATGCCTGATAACCCTCTGACCCTCACAATAGCAAACCTGAATAGAAGCTCTTATTTGATGGAATTTGATGGCTGTACTTGTCATCTGTCTGTGTCATTTGCTTCCCACCTCTCCAAGTTCTTACTAGAAATGTTCATCATTTGTTTACCTTCCAATAAGCACTGGCATGACTTCCAATGCACTTAAGAAAAGAAGATACAATCACCTAAAATTTAGAAATTACCTCCTTTTTTGCCATCATGACACTAGGAAACCCTAAATACATATCATGCATGATATGAAAAAAGAATAATATCTTCAATTTCCTCATCAAGGTATCTCCACAAGTTTTCCAAAAAGCCTGATTTAGAAGTCTTCGAAGAAATTCCATAACTCAAGTGAATTCCTGAACATTCCTACATTCAAGATCCTTCAGAGATACATCTTACCAATTTTCAACTTTTTCTTCAAATTTTCCTCTTTATAACTCCTATATTATCTTGAATTCCAGTCTCAGCATTATGCAGATTAAAATATACTATGCAATTCATATTATAGATTTGATCATTCCAAACCATTTGTTTTTGGTGCAACCCCTTATTTCCCATTTATTTATTAGGTCATTTCACTTATTTAGACAAATTTCTCTTTAAAACTGAGCTAAAACTGAGTAGTGGTGGCATCTGCCTTCAATCCCAGCACTCAGCAGACAGAGACAGGCAAATTTCTGTGAGTTTGAGGCCAGCCTGGTCTACAGAGCAAGTTCCAGGACAGTCAAGGTTACACTTAGAAACCCTACCTCAAAAACAAAAAAAAATTAAAGAAAATAAAAAAGTAAACAAACAAAAGTTTAAAGATGATATAAAATTTAGATCCAAAAAATAATCTTTAGTAGATTCAAAAACAAAACAAAACAAAAAAAAGAGTTTGTCAAATCTTAGCCACAAATTAAGGATACCCTTCTAGTGAGGAGTGCAGATGTGCTCTTTATGTCTAAAAGCCACCCTCACTTTTACAAAGAAATCAGTATATTGGTAATAATTTGTGGACTCCACCTATTCAACTCACATCTTCCTTGGTTATTATTTCTGCTTTTCTATGGCAAGATTCAATAGATTTAACTTTTGATTTTTAAGGTTATACAATAAATAAATCTTACCTAAACAACTCTAAATCTGATTTAAACAGGTCAAAACCATCTGGCCAGGCTTGTTTCTTATCTTGACTCTTTGAAAAGAGTGCTCTTTCTACTACTAATCCTTACATGATTTCTTCACTTAAATCCTGAATGCTTAAGTTACATTATACCATAAATCTCATCAGTGTTAAACATTTGAAAATGGAATTTCATCATAGAACTTGCTGTATTTTTATTCATTCTTTAATGTGTTTCAGTTATCACACTACATAGTATGCAGATACAATGTGAACACATGTACTCTTCTCTCTCTCTCTCTCTCTCTCTCTCTCTCTCTCTTGCACACACACACACACAAACCACCACCACAGGAAAAAATAAGATGAAAAATTACAATCCTACACATTTTTACTTGTCACAGACACTTTATTTTTTTTAATTTTTTGTTGTTTTTTGTTATTGTTATCTTGTTGGTCTTTTTTTCAAAATAGACTTGTCCTATGTGTACCTAGACCACTTGATAATTTGTAGGTCAGGCTGCCCTCAATCGCAGGGATTCACCTGCCTCTGCCTCCTGAGTGCTGGGATTAAACCATTGGTCACCACTGCCCAGCTATCACAAGCACTATAGTGTGTAAATTACAGAACTAAAAATAGAATTCTACACATTAATATTGTGTTTTATATAACACACAAAAAGGTTATGGTTAATTCAACACCACCATTCAGAATAAAAGTAGGGAACATATCATTTTAAACATGATGCTTATGAAATGATCGCAAATATTTTCTTTGTGTGCCCCAAACCTATATCCATGGCTTACACTACAGGAAATCTGTTACTTATAGTTATATTCCAGGTCTGTTTTTCATTTTATTTCCCTTATGGCATCACTTATAAAAAGTGATACACTTTTACAGCATTAGTCTAAAACAAGTCAAAAAATCAAGATTTATCTCTAGTAGCACTGTCTATATATTCAATCTACCAAACACCTCATCATTTCTACAGCAGCCTTTCCCAATTTCTATTCCTAGGTTCTATTTTCTCTTCCTTGAAATCCTAAACCTTACCTTTTGAGCCTACACTAATTTCTAAGCTTATAACTCAGTGTTAGGAAAAAATGAAATCAAAAACTTCTCAGATAAGTATAACAACTTTGAGTGAGATAATGCAGATGCAGAAAGAAAGAAGCTGAATTCTTTCATTTATGCTTGTTAGCTTTGAATCTTTAGTTTATGGCTCTTCTCTTCTTTTCACTCTCTTATTCTTCCTTAACATTAAATTCCAAGATCCTTAAATTTGAGTATATATATATACTCATAAATCAACACACACACACACACACACACACACACACACACACACACACACACACACACACACATATATATATATATATATATATATATATCACAATCATAGCTAATAATTATAATCAGAATAAGGTCAAGGGTGTCTATTGCTCTTCTCTCCAGGATAAGTAGGACAAGTGAAGGAGAAGAGGATTCAAATAAGAAATAAATCAAACTATACTTATTTAACAATTTCCCCCAGAGAAGAACTTATCAGTATTTTAATCAATATCTTTTTTTCTTTAGTTTTATGATTTTGTTTTTGCTACTGCCATTGTTATCATTGTGTCTGAACAGGACTCTACTTTTCCTTCAGATTGATCCAGATTCCACCTCACTCTTTCTCCAGTTTTTTAAATACTAAAGTTGTAGGATCACCAAACTGTAGAAAAGAATTCTGAGGTAAACCTTCATTCATGTGATATTTCTATATGGAAATGTGACTGTAATTTTTCATAAATATTTTACTATATGGTCACTACCTTGAGATATAGCTCTAAAACAGGAAACAAAGATCTCATTTTGTATAGAGTAAACTCAATCACCAGGATGATGGTTTTCATGTTCTTCTATGTGTGTTTTTTATATCAACACAATATATTAGGATGGGGTGAACAACTCATTTCTTTTGAGGGTTTAATTGTTTCCTCTTCAGATTTTGCAGTAATGTTGTATTCTTCAAGGAAAGAAACACATGTAGAGATGTTAACTTGCCCTCTGCCTCTGAAACCATGACATGTACTCATTTCCATAAGTTTGAAAACTTCATTTTTGATCAGTCTGTCCCTTCCTGCTCTGTCTTTCCCCAAATGTGTTTCCATGATATGTCTCTTTTTCTGCTTTATTAGATCTCTTTTTTTTCTTTTTTTATTTTGAATCAGAGTTTCTCTGCATAGCTTTGACTCGCTCTAAAGACCAGGCTGACCTCAAACTCACAGAGATTCACTGCCTCTGACTCCTGAGAGCTGGAATCAAAGGTATGTAATGCCACCACCCAGGTTAAATCTGATACTTTCTCGACATTATTAACATAGGAATAGGCTGGAGGTTTTTTTCTGTATGCCTTGCAAAATATACTGCTAAAGCAAAGTACCTGAGATCTTTATCATAAACATGAGTTCTTTGTCTGGGGAATAGTGATCATCTTAAGGCCTAGACAAAGGATTTTTTTTTTTTCAAGACAGGGTTTCTCTGTAGTTTTTGGTGCCTGTCCTGGAACTAGCTCTTGTAGACCAGGCTGGCCTCGAACTCACAGGGATTCGCCTGCCTCTGCCTCCTGAGTGCTGGGATTAAAGGCGTGTGCCACCACCACCCGGCTTGTTTTTTTTTTTCTTTTTTTTTTTCTAGACAAAGGATTTTTAATTCACATCAAGGCCGATTCTCTTGATGGAGGTTGCAGCTCCATGATTCACTATCCCCTTTCTTCTTTCTTTTCTTTCTTTTTTTCTTTCTTTCTTTCTTTCTTTCTTTCTTTCTTTCTTTCCTTTTTTCTTTCTTTCTTTCTTTCTTTTTCTTTTGTTTTTCTTTTGTTTATTTTTTTTTGAGATAGGAATTCTCTGTGTAACAGCCCTAATGACATGGAACTAGCTCTTGTAGACCAGGCTGGTCTCAAATTCACAGAGATCAGCCCGCCACTGCCTCCCGAGTGCTAGGATATAAAGTATGTATCACCATCACCCAGCTGCTCTTCCACAAGGATGAGTTCTATACACTGAGAGACAAAGCCCAGAACTGGGGTTTAAATAATGCTCAGAATTTTTTAGAAATTCAGGTGGAAGCTTGCTCTTAACAGAATATTAAAGAATTCAGGTCACTAGACATCGTTCTGCCTTCCTTTGAAAAAAGTATGCCCATGTGTTTAACAAGCCTGGTTCCACCAATGCTTTCTTTAAGCTGTGTCTCCAAGATGAAGCAAACTCATTAAGTGAATGTAAAGAACCCTGAAGAATTATGAAACTACTGAACAGAACTGTTGTCTAGAGATACTAATTAAGCATTACTTGCACTTTTGAACATTTAAGGAGCACAATTTTAAAGCCTGCTCTCTAGGAGTTTGCTGCATCAAGATCTGCTCCACAACTTCTCTATCAACACTCATCTAAAACCAAGCAAAGGGACAAAGAAACTGTGAGAATATGAATGGAAGCTCTTCTTTCCTTTATTTCACATAAATATAAGAAATTTAATTCCTTACCAAATCTGAGGAATAGATGGTGGTGGGTAGGAAGCAGGGAATGTGAAGAGAGGAGGGAAGAGGAACTGTAGTTGGTATGTAAAATAAATAATTTTTTTGAAAAAATTTAATTTAGCAAATTGCAGAATTGTTTCACTTTTAGTTGGGCATTTTCACATTCTTTTACCCAATTTCATTCAGCACACATATGAGCAGAAATCACTGGACCAGGGGACAGGATGATGAGCATGTATTGGTTTCAGTGGTCATAAGAATGTGACTAAGTTGCAAAAAGAATAATGACTTTTCCATTTAGCAAAGACTAGAAAAAAATGAATGATAGAATCATAATACACAGTAATGAGAATAGGCATCTGGCCAATAGTTCTATAAATTGAATGACTTGTACATCAACAGTCCATTTGTTTTATGAAAAAAAATACAATTTAAAAATGTTATATAAGCAATGAGAATGATTCAACATTGGATGGAAATCAGTTTTCTAAAATTATATTCATTAAAATTCCAATTCCAAGAAATGTTCTTTTGACTGATCAGCACAAAACAAAACAATTATGGAGACAGCAGCATTGACAAAGTAACCAAATACTTTCTCATACAATGTATTCTGAATATGGTTTTCTGTCCCCAACTCCACTGAGTTCCTCTCTACTGCCCATATCATCTTAATCCATAGCCTTTCTGTTTCTCCTTTAAAAGAAAACAGACATATAATTAATAATAACAAAATAAGATAAAAACAAACTAAACAGAAATGTACAAAACAAACAAAAAAGAAAAAGATAAGTAAAAATGACAAGAAACACATACAGAAGCAAACACACACACACACACACACACGAATCCCACAAAAACAGAAACTATAATATACACCCAAAGAATCCATGAAAAAGTTCACTGATAAAACATTTTGAGACTAAAACGGTATTCTTTTTCCAAAATGGCATTCTTTTTGCAATTGAATCCCTATTGAGACTCTATTGGAAAATACAAAACAAAAAAAAAAACAAAAACAAGTTTTTCAATTGTGAATACTTATCAATTGCAGAAAGATTTTGCATTAGGGATGGGGTCTTGAGTCTACTTCTCCTCTCAGTTTCAGAGGCTCACTTCTGGTTCCAAGCCATGCTGACCCCATGCATGCTGCCAAAAGTCTCCGTGAGTTCATATGTGCACAGGTGGTACTGTTCTTAGAAGACATTGTTTTACTGGTGTCCTTCACCACCTCTGGTTCTTCCAGTATTTCTGTGTTCTATTCTGCAGGCTTCCCTGACTGCTATACAAGAGATTTTATGGAAATATAACATTTAGGACAGAGTTTTCAAGGGGATCTCCTCTGTATTTTTCTGACTGTGGTACTTTTTATTGGTTCTCATCTATTGCAGGAGACTTTTCTGATGATTGTTGAACAATAACTATTTTAAAATTATAAAGCAATGTTTCTAGTAGTTATTTTATTATGTTCCTTTAACAGGGCCATAGTGTTCATTTTGGATAGGTCCCTTGTCTTGTCTCAGGTACTTGACTAATTGAGCAGTCCTGGGACTCATTGTATGGAACTTTATTCACCATCCCACTTCCAGGCACTTGCCTGGCCCATTTTGCCATCAAGCAAGTTGTAGCACTTTGCTCACAAACCCCATCAAAATGCTGTCTCCAGAGCTAGAGGCCGTGCTGGCAGCTACGTCCAGAAAGCTGGCATTTCAAAACAGACACTTATTTTTTGGCTGTTGCTGAGTCAGGAAAATCTCTCTTAAAGGAGCTGTGGAAAGCCACCACCAAACAGGAAGAAGCTGTGTTAAAGTGTATACGTTTTTGTCTAGAATTCTTTTTCAAACTCTCTCAGGTTTTAAGTGAATTTAGCTGGCCATATGGAAACCAGTCTGTAGGAGGAGGGCCTACTTTTTCATCCTGGCCTCCGGGCTAACTTAACCCTGAAATAACCACATCAAAACTGTATTAATTAAAAAGTTGCTTGGCCCATTAGCTCTAGCTTTTTATTGGCTAACTTTTATATTAATTTAACCCATTTCTATTAATTTGTATATCGCCACATGGCAATGGCTTACCAGCAAAGATTCTACCTGGCATCTCTCTCACTCTGCTTTCTTCCTCCCAGAATTCAGTTCTGTCTCCTCAACCTACCTAAGTTCTTCCCTATCAACAGGCCAAGGCAATTTCTTTAATCATTAATGGTAATTACGGCACACAGAGAGGAATCCCACATCATTATTCTCATGGTACTAAGGGATTTTAGAGAACTTCTCAGTGTAGTTACTGATTCACAATATGCAGCACAAGCAGTCTTGTATATTGAAATCACTGAATTTATACCAGATGATACAGAATTGATTTCATTATTCATTCAGGTTCAAGAAAGAATAGGAATAGGCTGTTTCCTATATACATAACACACATCTGATCCCATATTGGTCTGCCAGGTCCTCTAGCACAAGGTAACACAGAAATTGATTGATTATTGATTGAAAGTGTGCCTAAGGCAACAGAATTTTGTGAAAAATACCTTGTCAACTGAAAGTTTAAAGAAAGAGTTTCCTATTACATGGCAACAAGGTAAGGAGTTTATAAAGATATGTTCTATTTGCTCTTTCTGTAAGCAAATGTTATTACCTGCAGGAATAGCCAAAGGATACTCAAAAAATGAAATCTGGCAGGTGAATATGTTCCACTTTGTAGAATTTGGATAATTAAAGTATGTACACCACAACATTGATACTTAATCAGATTTTCAATGGGCAACTGCTTTGAGCTCAGAAAAGGAAGCCTAACTCAGTAATCAGACATTTATTAGAAGTTTTAGCAATCATGCTAAAATAAATACACAAATAAAGACAGATAATAGTCCAGCTTATGTTTTTAAGAAAATGAAACAGGTTTTTTTGTTTATTATAGTATAAAACATATTACAGGTATACCAAACAATCATACAGGTCAGGCAGTTACAGAAAGGTCAAATCAAACTATAAAGGATATGCTAAATAAACAGAAAGAGATGGAAAATAGCCCCAGAAATAAATTACACAATGCTTTATTAACCTTAAATTTTCTTAAAACTAATGAGAAAGGAATAGCAGCAGTGAGACATTGGATAATAATAATAAAGAAAACTTCTGAATTAAATCAGTTGATATATTCCAAAGACGTGGTTATGTCATAATGAAAATGAGGAAATGTGCTACTGTTTAAGAAGGATTTTTGTTTGTTCCTAGCTTCTCAACTACGAGATAATCACATAGAAACTGTGTTATTTAAATCACTACTTGACTCATTAGCTCTAGTTTCTTATTGTCTTGCTCTTACAGTTTAACTTAACCCATTTTTATTAATCTCTGCGTCACCATGAGGTTGTGGCCTACCAGCAAAGTTTCAGTGCTTCTTTTCCACAAGAGAATAAAAACTTTGGATGTCATAAAAATTAGTAAATTTCACTTTGAAAAGGAGAAACTCATGAGAAAGAGAAATGACAGGTCATCCACAAAGGTGACAACCATACAGGTAGTAAGAAAACCTCATATAGTGTTGGGGCAGGGTTCTGTTCTTGTCTTCAAAAAAAGAAATAGACATTTTCAAAAAGTCAAGAGATTCTGAATATTTGGATGCTGAAAGAGGAAAAAAAGTAACTATCCAGGAAGAATCACCAAGCAGAAAAGAATGGCTTTGAAGTTGGACAAAGGCAGTCCTTCTCTAAATCCAAGTATGTTGTTTAAAGAAAAGTTTAGTCATTCTCTAATGTCATGAGCCATCTGGTGTGGGCAGAAAGAAGAAAGAATTTAGAAAAAATTTACTTTCTCCATGCCTATTTTGTCTATATTGTATTTTTCATTGAATATATATCTATGTAAATAATGTTTAACATTTAACAATGAACAGTAGATTTTCCTGCAGATTCTTTTCCTGCAGTAGTCTTTGAAGTTTCCAGGAAGAAGATGGGTCCCCACAGTAACATGACAGCACCAATCTATTTCCATGAGAATGTTGAGTACCGAACTCTGCTTGGAGTTTGTTTCCTTCTTGACACAATTGGTCTTTGGGCAAGGAAATGCCCATGCCTCAACCACTGAGAAAGTACATAGTATTTGGACTGGATAAGCAGGACACAAGGAAAAGGAGTGCCAAACCTTGCCAAGACAGGGTAAGATGGTTCTGAAAATTTTCCTGCTCCTTAAAATTGTCAGTCAGTTATGCTAGGCCTTAGCCAAAGTTGGTTGCTTCAACATTGCAAATGTAGCCAGTTGTCTTTGTCATATAATCCACATTTTGAAAGTTGCTTGATCGTATTTTCTGCTTACTCAAGTAATATTATCTCCATTCTCAGGCCTTCAATGGGGTTGAAGATTAGATACTCTTAGTTACCTTCCTCTGATTATTTGCCAAGCCATTTCCAGTGCAAAACTTAGACTCTTTAGGATAGACTTTTTATTAAATCATTTAGCGTGTGTTCCTTGCTTAATATTGAATATGCTGGTTGTAATCCTAATTTATACTTGATATTTGTTTTTAGGGTTTCTAGTTTTGTATTGGGTTTGGAATTCTCTTATTTAGACAAAAAGGGGAGGTGATGGGAAAACTCTGTCAGTCAATATTCTTTAAGAGGTTGTATCAGGTTAGGGCATCACCATTTGTACCCAGAGAAAATTGCCGGCCCATCCAGGGTGCTCTCTCTCTCTCTCTCTCTCTTACTCTCTCTCTTCCTCTCTCTCTCTCTCTCTCTCTCTCTCTCTCTCTCTCTCTCTCTCTCCTGTTAGATTTTCATTCCTGTTTCATGAGTTTGCCCCTTATAAAAAAGAAAATATAATTTGAATATTTTGGAGTTAGCCTTGGATTCTTTGACCCATATCCTTAAACATCAACAGGGAGTGAGAGAATGAATATTATCAAGATAAATTGTCTGCA
Organism: Myodes glareolus; assembly: GCF_982192425.1. Taxonomy (NCBI): domain Eukaryota; kingdom Metazoa; phylum Chordata; class Mammalia; order Rodentia; family Cricetidae; genus Myodes; species Myodes glareolus. Next base: position 69,378,092 of record NC_142037.1, on the reverse strand, counting down.
TATACAATACTAGCAGAACATTTAAAATAAGATGAATAAAATGAATAAACAAACACAGCCAAAAATGCATTATGTACAAAGGAATCCAAAAAAGCTAAATACTTGATTTATCTACATAAACAATGTATGCCAGAAGTCATTGAGTCATTTCTTCAAAATGATAAAACGGAAAAGTCAACATCAATTAAGAATCCAGTAAAAACCTGCAATTCAAATATGAAGGTGATATAGAGACATTCAAAGACTTGAAAATAAGAGACAGAAACTGATCATACTTAGATAAATATACAATCCTGTGGTAAAGATTTTATACACAGATGTCTTGAGTAAAGATCAGCTACACAATATCAAGTGTTCTTCCAAATTCAAAAATGCCTAAGTTTTGCAATGTATCCAGCATTTTGGATCATAATTTGTAGAATATGTTCCAAAAGAAATATTATGATGTAAATTGCCAATTGACTCTTTAAATAAATATTAATCACACAGTGATTTCATTTTCATTCATCATTTATGAAAGTTTTCATATGTCTGAGCTCATGTTAACAAGGACATTTGTGGACCAGCATTAATGCCCCCTCAGGGTTCAAACAGCATACTTCAGCAAGCAGGGTATTAGAAAAATCTGAGGGTGAATGACCTCTCACTGTGTATTTTTCTACATCAGTTTCTTCATTTTTCTGCCGTAAGTCTAATTCTTGTATCCTACTTCTAGCCTCCTTGGTTTCTTCTTCTAGTTTCTTCTAGTCTAAGTATTCTTCTCCTTCAGGAGTCTTGAAGTGATAAAGAAATTACGAGAGTTGTTTCTCTGAGGTCAAGAGCATATTCATAGGGTAAGTAAGTGCTAAGAAGTTGAGTCATTGTTATGGAAACAAAAGTCCAAGGTTACAGAAGTGAGACCACTACAAGAGGGCAGGCACTACAGTGAAGTAAGCTTTTAGACCTAGGTCTTTTGTTAACAGACTGGCAAGCAAAGAATTGGCAAGCTTTTCTTGGTAATTTGGCTTGAACATCTGGGGCTCTGACCTTGTGCATAGCTTTAAGGGTTCAAACTTATGGTGTTTACAAAAAGTCTTTAGTCTAGTTTGAACTTGCTCTGAGGTAAAAGTGAGCTAATTGTGTGCAGTTTGTGTTAGACTGAGAAATTGCTAGTTTTTTTTTTATATTAGTCTGAGAAAAAGGGAGCAAAGCAGTCTTTTAAGTACCTACAATCCTCATGGAACAAAAATAAATCCAGTTATGAAGCATGCCCTAGTATATATTGTATATATCAAAACTGTATATTTAAATGAATAGTCATCTTCATAACCATTCACAGATATATGTGCCCAGTAGATGAGATATTTTTTATATCTCAATAAACACAAACTGTGGAAAAACACCCAAAACTATTCTTAGGGAAAAATGAAGCTCTTAGAGAAGAAATGAAATGAAATAACTCGAGAGAAATTAGAGACGGGGCAACTGGTTTCACAGTCAGTAACTCCATGACCTGCCCAGTGGAGCTGCTCATCAGGCAATCGTTCATCTGGTAGGTCGGCCTTTGAACAATAGTATCACCATGTATCTCTCATGGCCCCTGACAATTCAGAACTTCTAATTAAAAAATATACTGAGTCCCCAAAGGTCCAAATGAGGAGCAGAAGGAGGAAGAACATGAAAAAAGAAATCAGGACCGCGAGGGGTGCGATCACCCACTGATACAAGGGGACTGATCTAATGAGAGTTCACCAAGGCCAGTTGTCTAGGACTGAGCTAGCACGTGATCCAGCCAGATTCTCTGAATGAGGCCGGATTCTCTGAATGTGGTTGGCCCGGAGTCGTTCTGAAAAGCCATTGACAATGACACTGGGACTTGTTTCCTCTGCATATACTGGATTTTTGGGATCCAGTCTGTTTGGATGCTCACCTTCCTGGACCTGGAGGGAGGGGGGAGGAGCTTGAACTACCCACGGGGCTGGAGACCCTGACTGCTCTTGGAGATGGAGAGGTGGAGAGGGAGGAGGGGAGAGAGTGGGGGGAGTGGGAGGGTGTTGGGAGGAGGGGCGGAAATGGAGACTTTTGTATTTTAATAAACTTTGAGAAAAAAAATATATATACTGCATAGTAATGAATTTTCCTGGTCCACAGTGTTGTTTGTTAATATCTCTGTAGCCACAAATATGTTTTTCTCTTATGTAAGAAGCCATACTTGAGAAATAGTCATATTTTAGGTAATTAATTAGGTAATAATTAATTAATTTGGTTTTTTGTGACATGATTTTCCTCTCTGTAACAATCCAGGCTATCCTGGAACTCGCTTTGTGGACCATCCTGGCCTCGAACTCACTGGGATCCTCTTTTCTTTGCCTCCCAAGTGCTGAGTGACCCATGTTTAACTTTCTTAATAGAATTTTTGTCTGGTAAGCAATTTTGTTACTTGTTCTACGAACAATCTTATGTTTAGATTGCCTGTATAAAATAACAAAATTTTTTTGAGTTATCTTAAATATCTTGTACAATATAAAGCTAAGTTTTCTCTAGAGGGTTTGTGCATTCCAATATTTAGCTATTTTACCTGATTTGCTGGGATTATTTGCCTTATATTCCAACTTTTCTTTCTCTAACAGAAACTTATTTTTTTTCTACTTGTTTCCAGAAATATTTTCCCTCCAATTTGAATAAAAATTTCAAATATAAGGGGAAGCACAAGTTATTATAGGAGTTTATGGGTTAAATCTAGGAGAATAAAGAATCTAAATATAACCATTATTAGTGAATTGCTTGTCTCTAATTACTACTCTACATCTTCTAAAAAATTAATATCTCTTTTCTCTCCTATTCATTATAATGGAAATTATAAAAACTTCAGTCTCCTGGCCTTCTGCCATCAGAACATTTCAAAGCATTTGATTGTGAAATCTTGATCATAATCTGATATCCAGTGCTTTGAGTTGTAATATAAAAGTTTTGGATGCACCAAGTCTCCCTGATGCCTGAACTAGAAGATCAGAAAAGTGGTGAATTTTTGGCTTTCTAGTGTATAGGCAAGATTGTTGCAGAATTAACAAGTGAAAATAAAAATAAACCTTCCTCAGTGTATTTTTTAAAGTGTCCCTTTCCTTATTTTCAATAATCATTGTTAGTAAAGGAGTTTTCATGTCTTAACACTGCTTTTCTCTTTCAGTCTCCTGTGGGAAAGAAGATGCATAACATCTTGAGTGATCTCACAGGAAAATAATAAGTTCAGCTTGGGACAGTGTGTGGTCAAAGCTATTGATATTGCTTTGCTGTTTACGTACCACCTAACAGCGGGATTTTTACTAAATATATACATTTAGTATATATATTTACTAAGTATATATTTATATATATTCTTTTAAATTGTTCAACACCTACAAAATGGAGGAAATTTACACATTCTATTACCACATAATAGAGCTAATAATCAAATGAGAATTTCTAAATCAGTAAGACCCTAGATCTAGTGATGTTTCTTGGAAATTATTTTGCATCAGTAACTCAACAACAACAAAAGGATTAATTCCTAGTGTACACAATATTGTGAATTTAAAACTCTCCAATGGGTAACATCATGCTTTTAAAGAGAGAAATAGCTTTCTCTAGAGTCTTGTCTGGCAATATGTTTGTAGTGACTTTTAAATTTTTAATAGATGATACCACCTTTAAAAAATTTAATCATCATATTTAACATTTAGCTGCCCTTGAAAAAGTAACTAACACATTTCCAAATCTGTGTAGTAAATTTATATCTGTACAAATACACTTGAAATAAGAGTTAAATTAGAAAATCATTTTTGAGTAAGCTTTGTTCAAGAATTAACTATTTTGTAAAATACTAAAGGTATTCTTGATCAAGATCAAGTACTTGATATATAATGTAAAATTAATTCTCAGTTAATGAGTATATACACTTCAATATTTGAATTCATCCATTTGTAGGGTTTATTTTTCTTTATCTTTTTGGATTTTGAGACAGAATTTCTCTGTAAAATAGTCCCAGCTGCCCTGGAATTCATTCCCTAATACCAGATTTGCCTCGAAATTACAAAGCTCCACCTGCCTCTGCCTCCCATATCCTAGGATTAAAGACATGTGCTACCATTGCCTGGCTATTTGCAGTTTTCAATATGGAATTTTAGTAAACATTTACATAAAGTCTTATGTGACTTCTGAATGGCAGCATTGTGGCGGTTGGTAATTGTCCTTAGCTAAAACACCTAAATATTTGGCAAATGTAGTATTCCATGCTTTACATAGGAGAAGCATAAAAATCACACTAATATTGAGAATAATTATATTTCTATGTAATATTTAACATAGTCATATTAAGGGAAAAATTTTACTTTCTTTAGTTTTTTTTAATAGTTCTAATTGATTGCTGATACACTCTTGACACATTCTTGATTCATATCTGGTATTGAAAATGAAAATTCTTTTTTTATAGATCATAATAGAAAAGATAATATAAAAACTTCATGTTTCTTTTATTGTTCAATAACTTAGCTTCTTATCTCCTTCCCATTATATTGCCTTAACCATTGTGTGCCTATGTTGCAACTCAAGATTTTAACTTTATACTTGTATTGTAAATATTTCTTAGTTATTAACATAGTTGTATCTTACAAAATGTTGTGTTTGATATACATGGACCAGCTCTTGTCAGTTATTCTCCGGTCAGCATGATCATTCTGAGATAATTCAATACTTCACACCAAAAGTAATAGCATAAAGAACATTCAAACTCTCTTCAAAGGCTTAAAAAAAATGTAGCTATAAAATGTCTAGTCCACTCCAAGCAAGACTGCATTTAATTTTTCTTACAATTGCAATTTTTAATGAATTGAGGTAGCAAGTGTGTGAAATAACAGTTGACTTCAGAAAGGGACTTTTAAAGACCTTAAAAATCTGGATATTTATAACAATTATTTATTTATGAATTGCCGACTGCATTCCTTGGTTAACATTCCATTAACTGAATGTATGTGTTGCAGTGTTTCAGAGCTTAGTAATACCACATTGTATGTCTCATTGATCTTCCTTATAAATATTAAAGTAAATGAACTCTTTCCAGTTTGTTAACATACATAATTTATCTCTGAAGCCTTGAAACTTGCTGGAAATTCCCAGTCTCTTAAGTAAGAAATTTCTATATTTAAAGACTCAGAGAAATGATGGAAAAACAATATGAAGAAAACTCTTATTCTTACAATTAAATTATTATTAATAAACTCAAACTTAATATAAAATAGCATATTTTTATTTATGTATGTTTCACTTTGCTAAAAATTAATCTACATATACAGTTATCTATTGTATTGATTGATATGAAAAGTAGAATGCTCTAATCATAGAGTCTAGAACATTTTATTTACATAACTTAAGAATTATATATTATATATATATATATATATGCTAAATGGCTATGTTGTAGCCTGTCTACAGGCTATAAGTGTGTTAGAATTAATGAATTAAATATGATTGAGATTTTTGTGTATATATATATATGTATATATATATAAGCTTAAAATAATATGTGATTTTTGTGTGTGTAATGTTGCAAACATATCTTACATATATCCTATTACATGATTATTGAATTTTGTTTGATATCATACTCTGTCTAATCAAAATGTGCTATGGTGTTTTTAAAACTAGAAGGGGTCAAAAAATTAAGGATTGTCACAAGTTTTAATCATCTTTATGTGAATTTGTTATAACAAAGATAAGAATAAAAACCATTAAGGGTTGTGATGAGATGGACAGGCAGTAAGGTGTTTCCCTGTACTTACATCTAATTCTGAATTTAATTTCAGAATCTAGAGAAAGTGCTGATATTCCCTGTTATCACAGAACACGAGTTAAAAACAAGTTGAGATAGAGACAGGTCATAGAGTCACCCAACCTAATATACTTGGTAAATTTCAGATCAGTGATAAACTTTGTTTCAAGTACCAGTGTGGACAGATTAGCACACAGAGAACTATATGCAAAATGGTCTTCTCTCAGTCAAGCGGTGGTGGTGACACCTTTAATCCCAGTACTTGGGAGGCAGAGGCAGGTGGAGTTCCACACTTACATGTGAAATCATGCTTGTTCTTACAAAAGAATAAAATATATGAATTTGTCTTTAATTACACAATATCTGAGCATTGTCAGAAGCAGTGACCACCTATCCAAAATTGGTAAGTATGAAAAGCTATTGAAATGTCTAACAGAAGGGGAAATAAAAAAGGAAGGAGGGAAGATGGAGCATGGAAGGAAGCAAGGTAGGAAGAAATGGAGTGTTATAATAACAGAACAGAGTAAGAAGAAATCTTATCTTTCACCTCCACATTAAGAGGGCAAGAGTAGAATTAAGAAATCCAACCTAAAGAGAAAGTTAGAGATTGAGACTATACATAGTAATTTTCAGTAACACTAAATTTGGAAAGTAGAAAAGCGAGAGGGAGAGGGACAAGAGATGGCAACCGAAACAGAGCCAGAGAAGGAGAGAACACAGTGCACACAGTGAACATAACAGTGACAAAGAAGAAGAAAGTAGTGACTGAGAGAAAGATAGCATTGCAACTTGAGACTCATCACTGAATCCATCTGCAGAGCAGCAAGAAAGCGGTCTTACATTCCACAAAATGCAGACATGTAGGAAAAATTAAATAATATTCACTTTCAACATTTAACTCTTCCAGTTGCAGAGGTTTTGAATGAGCTAAGCCTAGTGTTCACGCAGGGCTGAGCTGCTCTGGGGCAAAGGTCCTTCCCACCACGAGAACCCAAGGCCTAATTGGTTGGTTAGAACTCCTTTCTCTATGGGGTTTGAGTGGAGGGGAGTACACACACATAGAATCAGGTAGCAGTGAGAACTCTGATTGAGCCCATGGAGCACAGCTCTCCCTAAAAGACGAGCAGTAACAAATGAACACGCAGGAGGGCACCACCCCAGAGCTCTGCTTCTTGCCCTTCCATCAACAGACCCAACAGGTACTCAAGACTGGCGCTTGCAGCAGAATTTTGACGTCAGACACTTTCCATTTTTAGAGTGAGAAAAAACACTGGGAGTCATAATGACTACCCTGCTCATAAACTGCGCTGTCTGTTATGGGAAAAAAACACCGGAAACAACAAACAGTCCCTGCTCTCACCACATAGTGAGAAGCCAAATACCCAGAAAAGGCATGGGCTAGTCACTGCTCTCCAGTGGTTTCCTCTGGAGGCAGGAAATCATACTTACAGTCATAACTGATTTTATTATTTTTAGTTTTAATCTTATTTTTATTTTTACTTTATCCTTGTCTCCTCTTTCTATTTTTAATATAAATATTAACTTTATATACAGAGACCTGAAATACCACTGGTCAGTATAAACGTGTACAAGCTTTTCCCTTAAATTTCCTGGTATCTGGGCTTTTTTATGTGTCCCTTATTTAATATTCAGTTCCAGTTTTAAACGCAAGGTTCCCCCTGCATTTTTTTTCTTTCTTTTTTTCCCCTCTCATTTGTTTGTTAAAAGCTTCTAGTTATGGAGAGGAGACTAGTGGGGTACTGGCAGCCTACCTGTCTTAACTCACTGATCTTCTAGATATGACATTCCATACACACATTTTAAAATTTACTTTTGTGTTCCTTTTTTCATATTCTTGCTACTTATTTTGTTCCCTAAGATTTCTCTCCACTTTTCCATCCTTTTTTCATCATATCCCTTTACCTAAACTTTTATCTTTGCTGTTTGTGGTCTTCAAACTTTTTTCCTAGAAAAAATGGGGTAGGAAATACCTTATTCCTATCCCCTATTTTTTTCTTTTTTATAACTTTATTAATACTAGGAATCAAAATTTCCACTTCCTCTCCTCCACCAGCTTCCCTCCGGCTCCCCTACTCACTATCCCCCCCCCCTTAAGAGAGGGCAGGGTATCCTGCCCTGTGGGGAGTCCAAGACCCTCCCTCCTCCATCCAGGCCTAGGAAGGTGCTCATCCAAATAGAATAGAATCACAAAAAGCCAGTACATGCTCTAGGGACAAATTCCAGTGCCATTATCATTGTCTTCTCCGTCTGCCCCAATGTCAACCACATTCAGAGGGTTCAATTTGGTCCCATGTACATTCTGTCTCATTCCAGCTGGCTTTGGTGAGATCCCATTAGGTCAGGCACACTGTCTCAGTGGGTGGATCATTCTCTCGTGGTCCTGACTTCCTTGGTCATATTCTCCCTCCTTCTTCTCTTCATCTGGACCTTGGGAGCTCAGTCCAGTACTCCCATGTGAGACTCTGTTTCTATCTCCATCTGTCACCACCCTTAATTAAGAAATCTTCTTCCCTGTTCCTATATCTGTCCTTCCTACATCTCAATCATCCCACTCCCCCCAGTGTTCCCAAACCTCCCCCTTCTCCCTTCTCTCTACCCCAATCCCCTACTTTTAAGTTTGTGCCATCTTTTGTTTGTTGTTACCTCACCTGCTTCCTCTCTAATGTTCTAATACTGCTGAGTTACTCTTTCTTACCATTTTTTTTCTCTTGGGAATATCATCTTAGAAATCATAGAATTACACATGTCCCCTTTAAATTTACTGCAAGCACATGTATGAAAGGTTTTTATTGTGTATTTGTGATTTCCCCTGATCTTGGTATTCTGCTGTCAGAATAACACTAGGACTTTGGTTATGTAACTGGATTCCACCATCATATTGTTTAGGTAATACACTTCATTCATGAAACTATGGAGAAAACTATAGCTTAACCCTGTTCTAACATTCCCACATAACAAGAAAACTGGGAAATTTAAAATCTCAAGGAAATTTAAAATCACAAGTTCAGATGTGCAAGTCCCAGAATAGAAAATCATCAAATTTCAAAAGCAAATGACCAAAATGATTCTTCCACGAATTTAACACTTTAACAATGTATTGTTGTAGCCAAGATTTTAAAAGAACGATTATAAGAGTATTAATTAAAGGCTAAATGGGCTAGAATAATATATTGACAAACAGATGAGTGAAACAAGAAACATACCACAAGAGATGAAAGGAGAGTTTAATAGAGAGCTTAAGATGTTTTTGAATAGTATTTATTTCTCTATATTATATTAAAGAAAAAAGAATGAACCAGCAGAAAAAAGGTAACGGAGGGTGAATATAGACAAAGTACATAGCATACTTCTATTGAAATGTGTTATGAAACACATGCTTTATATAATGAATATGAGATAATAATTTTAAATTATTACTACAAAAATATTTGTAAATATAACATATTCAGGCAATTAGTCTAAAGTAGAAATAATTTCCAACTTTGGCATTCAAAAGCTGAGCTTCAGTTTTGATTCATGGACCAAAATACTCTTAAAATATTTCATATTTTAAGTCATCCTCTATAAATTCTCAATTGTAAGCAACAACCTTTCTAATTTGCTAAGTCAGTAACCCATTACAACCTCCCTCTAAAGTCATTCGCTTTTTCAAATTTATCTAATTAGCATTTAGAAAATTCATAACAGCCCTTATAGGCCTGATTCACATTAAGGAGAGATGAAGTGGTTATAAGTACACAATAAAAATCATTCTTGATAATTACAGTATTCATCCTAGATCCATGGGCATTCATGCATAGGTGGTGAATAACTGCAGACAATTAAATAGTTTATAAAATTTACAAAGAGTAACAAATGCAAAAAACATCTTCCAGAAATAGGAAGAGCCTGAGTCATTTGAATTATTCTATCTGCATAGTCTTTGAGATTCAGATCATTTTGAAGTGAGACCATAGTCATGAGGACATAAGCATGCCTTGGTTCATCTTCCTCTAGGCATAGACCGTACATCAAAGCATGAAAAGAATTGATAATCATTCATATTCTATCCAACAAAGAGCTTCCTACATAATGAAATGTAGGAAAAACAGATTGAATTTTTATGTGGAATGAGCAGGGCAATTATTAACAACAATTTTAAACTATTTATGAATATGCATGATGGTTTTTCATGTGGTTTGATTAGTCATATTACAGAGGCTTCATTATTTAAATGTTTTGTGAAGGGTATTTCTATCTTAAAGCCAATCACTTTTCTTGTGTGTGTGCAAACTTAAAAACTGGAAGCTGCATAACTTGTGACATATACAAAAACATTGCTGATCAGGTTCCGCTGTGAACTGTTAGAATTTAGCATCTTCCAGTCACTGCATTTTGGCAGAATGAAAATGGAGAAACAGAGCACAGGGAATTCAAAAAGGAATGGCTGAATGTTCCATAAAGAATAGAAATATATCCCCCTTTTCATTTCTGATCTTATTAATTTGTATGTTCTCTCTCTGCCTTTTGATTCGTTTGGATAATGGTTTGTCAATCTTGTTGACTTTCTCAAAGAACCAGCTCTTTGTTTCATTGATTCTTTGGATTGTTTTCTGTGTTTCTATTTTGTATATGGGAGCAGGGAAGTATAGATCTTAATTAAGGGGGCCATTTTAGGGTTGGCAGGAGACTGGACCCTAGAGGGCTTCCCAGGAGTCCAAGGAGATGTTCCAAGCTTGTTCCTTGAGAAGCTGAGGAGAGGGCACCTCAACTGGCCCTATCCTATAGCCACACTGATCAATATCTTCCATATCACCATAGAACCCTCATCTGTCAATGGATGGAGATAGAGACAGAGACCCACATTGGAGCATTGGACTGAGCTCCCAAGGTCCTTATGAGGAGCAGAAGGAGAAAGAACATGAGCAAGGAAGTCAGGACCACGAAGGGTGCGCCCACCCACTGTGATGGTGGGGCTGATCTAATGGGAACTCACCAAGGCCAGTTGGACTGGTACTGGTGGAGCATGTGATCAAACCAGACTCTCTGAACGTGGCTGACAAGGAGGGCTGACTGAGAGGCCAAGGACGATGGCAATGGGTTTTGATTCTACTGCATGTATTGGCTTTTGGAGAACCAAGTCTGTTTGGATGCTCACCTTCCTAGAACTGGATGGTGGGGGAGGACCTTGGGCTTCCCACAGGATAGGACTAGAGAGGGTGGAGGAGGGGGAATGGAGGGAGGGGGAGGGAAATGGGTGGAGGGGAGGAGGTGAAAATTTTTAATAATAATAATAATAATAATAATAAACCTGAAAAAGAGAAAGAAAAAAGAATAGAAATATAAATTATGTTGAAAGTAGTAAATAATACACGAAAGCTCAAACTTAAGTGAAACATATTCGAAAATAAAAAAGTATTCACATAGCCTTTGTGAAGGTCAGAGTCTTTCCATGTTCCCACACTTTTTCCTTGGGGACCAGGGAATCCAGAGAAAGAGGAAAATGATCTCAGCCATTCTGAGAGGTATAAGATGGAATCCCAAAGCAGTTTTGATTTGCAATTCCATGATGACTAAAGATGCTGAACATTTCTTTGAATTTTTTTCTTTAGATATTTGAGATTCCTTTCTGTTTATATTTGGACCCCATTTTCAATTGTTGAGGTGAATATATATATTCAGATGTGGAGTTGGTAAAATCTTTTCCAATTCCTTAGGCTCTTCTTTTGTCCTATTAATGGTGGTTATTTTTTTGCCTCACAGAAGCTTTTCAGTTTCAGGAGGCCACATTTATTAATTGTCAGTCTTAGTACCTTCACTATGTTTTCTGCTCAGAAGTTGTCCCCTGTGCCTTCAAGGGTATTCCCTATTTTTTTCTATCTGATTCAATTTTTTTGGTTTTATGTTGAGATTTTTGATTCATTGGACTTGAGTTTTATATAGGTGATAAAAATGAATCTATTTGCATTCCTCTACATACAGGCATTTAATCAGACCAGCACACTTGTTGAATATTCTATCTTTTTTCATTGTGTATTTATGGATTATTTATAGAAAAATCAAATGTCATTAGGAGCATGGATTTATGACAGTGTCTGATTCAATTACAACACATCTGATTTTATGCCAATACTATGTGGGTTTTATACTACTACAGCTCAATAACAGAAGTGACAGTTCATCCTGGTGAATATGTGGGTCATGTGAACACTCTTCCACTGTTGGGTGGGGTGTTCTAACTTGTACAGCTACTGTGGAAATTAATATTGTGGATCCCCAGAAAGTTGGGAATCAATCTACCTCAAGACCAAGCTATACTACTCTTGAGTATATACCCAAACACTCTCTATCCTACTATAAGGACTCTGGCTCAACTATGTTCATAGTGCCTTTATTCACAACAACCAAAACCTAGCAAATACCTAGATGTCCCTAAACTGAAGAATGGATAAGGAAAGTACGGCAGGTTTGCACAATGAAATATTACTCAGTTTTAAAATAATGACATCATGAATTGTGCAAGTGAATGATGAACTAGACAACATCATGCTGAGTGAGGTAACCCAAACACAAAAATAAAAATATGGACTTATTCATTTGTAAGTGGATACTAATGATGATAAATTATATGATAACCAAGCTGTAATCAACAGACCCAGAGAGGCTGAGTAATAAGGAGTAGGTAGGATACATAGATCTTCTTGGTGAGGAAAAGCATAATTGATATTGCAGATGAAGAGAATGGGAACAGAGGAAATCAGAGAGGGGAGGGAGGGCTCAAAGGAGAGAGTGCAGGAAGAGACTACTGGAATAGGAGAGCATTTCAGTGGGCGATGTGGGAAACTACTGCTGAAATCCCAAGGAAGAATGGGAGAAAGGTTGTAAGAGTCAGAGAGGTTGAGGATACCAGAAGGCCGTGGCCCAAAGAACTAATTAGTGCTCATAGCGATTCACAGCAACAGAAGTGACAATCACAAAGCCTGCATGAGTTTGTACTAGGTCCTTTGTACATAAGTTATGATTGTCTCATTTGAGGTTTTTGTGGGACTCCTGGCAATAAGAGTGGGGTTATCTCTGACTCTTTTCTATGCTTTTGGGACAATTTTCCTCATACTAGGTTGCATTGCCCTGCCTTGATATGAATGTCTGCCTACTATGATTGCATCTTGTTATTCAGTGCTCTATGGATATCCCCTGAGAGGACTGCACTTTTCTGAAGGGCAATGGAGGATCAGTGGATTTGGAGGATAGGAGAAACAAGAAGGATCTAGAAGAGAGAGGAACAGGATATATTATATGAGACAGAAAAAGAAAAACATTGCTGAAAAACAGTGAGAATCAGAGGAGATGAATGACACCAAGAAAGCAGTGCCTTCTAGACATAGTAAGATGGGTGTACATTTTGGGTTATAGACTGGCAGAGCCAGACTCTGTCCCTTATTGGGAGGGGAAAATGAAGATAAGCTCTTCTTATCCAAGAAGCAGTTTCCAATGGACAACTGTTTACAATGGGAATAATAGTTTCTTTGATGGGCTCTGACAGGATATATTATCTGCACTTAAGTATAAGCACCATGTCCAACTGTAAACTGCAAACAGAAAATGAAATCAGCGATATTTTAATGGAATTTTAGACTCATAGTGCTTTGCTTGGGCTCTTTTTTTCCCTTATTGTTCTGTTTCTTATGAATTAAGGTTTCCATCTTTGTGATTTTACCAGCTTTTGTTTTTGTGACTGTGAGTTTCTTGTTCTTCTTTTTTTGTTACTTTTACAATTATGATCCTGATTAATTTGTTTCTTTTGTTTGCCTATTTACTTTCTAAAGAGGAAAGGAAGTAAGGAATGGAGTTTGGTGAATGGGCAGCTGGAAAGAAACTGGGAAGAGTTGGGAGAGGACAAATCATGAGCAGAATATATAGAAATAAATAAAAAATTATTTTCAATTCAATAACACAGCCAATTAGTTCTATATAATTATGAAATCAAAAAGCATACTTAAATATTTGGAAAACCCAGAGTATAAGGTATAAATAAATATGATGTGCCTAAAATACTTGCTAAGATTGGACTTGCTTCATAGACAGAATCATGGCAAAGTGTATGAAAATTCATGCTAAATATATGATAGATCATAGTTAAGAATAAAAATCAAGTTCTAAAATGACATACTTAAATAGATATTTCACACTTAATGTCAAATCAATATCTTCTCTGTATTAATTAGGAATAGTTGTTTAATGTCTTCATTCATCCAACTAATAATAGTTGTTACTTTTTTTTGATTTAGTTGAACCAAAATGTATATTACGGTAAGTAAAGGGGAAATACTAAAACATTTTTATTACACTTTTTTTGTGAAAGCATCCAAATGCTGAAGGAATATAAGATGTTCCAGTGAATTTACTTTATAAAGTAATTCACACCATCTTTAACTTTATTCTACAGACAGGACAAAGTGTTGACCTTCAATTTAAATTTAGAGGAATTCATTTATTAGTAGATTCTCTCCATGTTATAATAGTTCTATGACAGCTATTCTTTAAAACTCAGAAATGACAACCAAAGCCAATCTTTCAATTGGCTTCCCAAATTTTCAGGAGTAAAATGGGGTCTGTACTGTTAAATCTTTTAAATGTCAAAGACAAGCAAGACATTAGGGTTTCCATAACCCACAGAGTGACTCAAATAGTATCTCCCCCAGAGGAGTGTACTTTAACTAGTTGATCATTGCCATCTCTAGATGAAATAAATAAAAAGTCTACAAAACTTGTACGTATAACTCAAATTTTAGATTTACCCAACAGCTATTTAAATTGACCACAATGGAGTTACAAACATTCGCCAGCTTTCAAAATTGTGATCACTATAAGAACTCACCCTTTTTTGTTTAACGATGAATCTAGTTGCCTTCATGGCAAAATTATTCCATGTGACTAAAATTCACATTTTAAGCTTCTTCCTGTCTTTTCATATGCAATATTTTGGTTTTTTTTCCAGGGTGAACTACCAGTTTAAATATATAATTGATTAGAGTCAGGTGGTGGTGGTGCATGCTTTTAATCCCAGCACTCAGAAGGCAGAGACAGGTAGATCTCTATGAATTCAAGGCCAACATAGTTAACAAGAGCTAGTTCTAAGTCAGGTCCCAAAGCTACACAGAGAAAACCTGTCTTGAAAAACAAAAACAAACAAACAAAAAAACAGAAACAAATAAACAAAAATATTGGCGAGTTGAGAATATACAGAACACTAGAATAACTTTAGTTCAGAGATCTGCAATGTCTTCATTACCGCCCAGCATTCACCTTTTTGTTTTATAGACCTCGAGTAAGCAGAGGAATTTTGAACATAGACCTTCTCACAAAGTTGGGACTGTGTTAAGAGAACATACTATAGTTACTTTGTCAAACTAAATTATTCTGACTAGAAATGTCATAATTCCCTTGTTAACTTCCTGGGCATTTATTTTAAGAAACATCAAGTGAAAATTATTAAAAACAGCTCTGTCCACTGATTTAATTAAGCTAAGGAAGAGAGATTTAAAGTACAGGGATAGTGAAAATGCTGCATTCTCTTTAATATAAGACTTAATTGCATGTGATGGATTATTTCATATCAATCATGTTGACTCCAATAGTTGTTTTACTGATAGATATTTTGTAAATAGAATAGGCTGAAAATTTTAATTAGAACCTTCAGTTAGTACCTGGTCAACAAACACTTCATCTATTTTTCACTGACACACATAAGTGTAATATATCTTTATGTTAATATATATATATATATAGTATTTACTCTGTGCTTTGCATTATAGCTACAAAAGAATTAAAATTCTCATATCTTATAAAGAGGGAATTCACATCACCTTTCCATCCCACCAGGATGACATATGTCCATGTCCTATTAGGTCTAAGGTGATCATTCTTACAAGTCCTAGTTAATAGAATATTATTCAGATATAACCTTATGCCCAAAACTTGGAAAATTCATTTAAAATGTATAGACCTTAAAAATATCTGTATATGATTTCAAAGGCCATTGTTAGTTTATTTTACCAAGACTCTTTTAGCGCTGTGAAGGAATAGTGTCAATGACCACATCAGAATATGTGATCTATGTTTTCCTTTGACTTTAACAACTGACCCAAAAGGCTGTCAGTTTCAGTCATCCCAGAATAAGGCAAATTTAGTCACCTTTCCAGTCTCTGATATTTGTGATATATTACTTGTTAGAAGTGTCAATTATTTTTATCTTGCAGAATTGAATTACTTTACCTTATCTCAGTCCATTAAGGCATCTGACTCTTTGGGAAATTTTTAGAAGAAATGGGTAAAGAGACCAAACTCAGAGTATGTTTGCAACTTTAGCATGATATACAGGTATGGTTTTCTACTGGTGTTGCAAGAAGAGCCAGGCCGCTTATTTATCCCGGCCGCCCTGCTAGCTTAGCCCTGAATTAACCACACCAAACTGTATTAATTAAAACACTGTTTATCTCTAACTTCTTCTTGACTAACTCTTACATCTTAGTTTCACCCATTTCAATTAACCTGTGTATCACCACATGGCAATGGTTTACCGGCTAAGATTTGACAGCATGTCTTACTCTAGCAGCTGATCCATGGCCTCTCTCTGACTCTGCTTTCTTCCTCCCAGAATTCAGTTCTGTCTTTTCCACATACCTAAGTTCTTCCCTATCAGGCCAAGGCAGTTTCTTTATTGATTAACCAATGCAAGCAACACACACAGGGGACTCCCACATTACATTGGAGTTGGTCCAGAGCCATTGTGAAGGAAGACAACACAAAGTTACTGTTATTCCAACCCCAGAAAGTAAAGTTCAAACAATATTTGCTAATTTTTTGTGGAAGGATATACAACTGGAGGCTTCTATTTTCCCACTGTTTGATGAACAGGATTCAGTGGTCTGAATGAATATTCCCCAATTTAGAGAAAAGAAATACAGAGGAATGTTGCAAAGTGCTTTAGGTATGTATATACTACATGGGGAAATCTTCTTGATAGCACCACCTGTGAAAAAGATTGCAAAGAAATTTTATTCTCTTTTTGGAAGCATGCCAAATTGTAATCTTGTAATAAAATTCTTTAGCAGACAGACATGTTCTGTGGATATAAGGAAATTTTCTCTCATATCAATATCTGCCTTTACCCATAAGCTCATAAAATCATTATGCAAAAATAGCAATTGTGAGAATGCAAGCAGTGACTAATCTGGAAATTGACTCAGAAATCTGAATCAGATATAACTACAGTTATTGTCCATTACCCAGAGCAGAAAACAACACTAAACTCTCAACAATAAGATTGTATTTGAACTTTAACAATCATATTCCTAGCAATAAAAATTAAATTTCAATATGCTTGTAAAATAACATTGTTCATGTAACAAAAAGTACATTCATGTAAGTTTCAAAGACATGTATATATACAAACATGTATTTTATAAACAATTATGTGAAGTTATCAATGTAAAGTAGGCTTAGAAAGAATAATTGACGAATGGAGGTAAGTAATCAAGCCAAAAGAAAAGAAATTATTTGTTTATTTATTATAAAATAACAATTGTTTATTATGACTAACTTCAATTTTGTATTAAAATTACAGAGTTAGAAAAGCACTTATTAAAGGCTATTTTGTTTGCTTCATTTTATTTTGTGCAGATATTAGTTCAAAATTATGTATGATTGTGTCATGCAGATTTGAACAGGATAATAAAGGAAGATTCATCCCACGATGTATAGTGATGGTCAACGATAATCCACTGTAACATTCTGTATGTGTTTGTGCATGTTTGCATGAAACTGTACATTTGGAAGACTGTAAATTCCAAATATTCTACAATTCTAAATATTTTTCTTTAGCTTCATCAGATAAACCAAATGTTCTGATTCTATCTCAGATAATCCTATATTATACCATAGAATATACAGGGCCCTCAAATTTTTATCCATGCCCTATAGTGGATCTTAATACCCCATCTATTAGTATTGTACTATTATTGTCATTGTGAAATTTCATCTAATTTTCTCAAGAAAACTAATCAGACATTTTTTGAAATATTGGAAATAAAATTATGAATATCTCATAACTGGTAAGTACTTCCACATTCTATTTGAAAATAATTGTGAATAACATATGATATATGTATATTATTTAACAAAATTGTACTTCATATCTATTCTTAGTTTTTGTCATTGGTGACCATTTATTCCTTTTGCATTCATGATAATAAAAGTATATGTTGAGTTGTAGGTATGTTATAAATCTTAATATAATTGAATTCAAAATTAGAAATAAAATCTGTAAGAAACATGAATGGTGACATAAATATTTGAAAAGCAATATGGCACAAATCACATATTATATTGACAGATATAGTTTTAACAAATAATCACTCTCCTTATATATTTTATTTTCCTATAGATTATCCTAAAAAGTAAATAAATGTAGCAATTAACCAGCATTATAAAGTTTCCAGGTAGTATAGATCTTTATGTCTACGTTAGTTAGCTTTGCATCTAATATCTATATATTAGATTCCCTTGTTTGGTATCTAAACAATATGAAATTTCATTAAATTTTTAGATAAAATCATCAGTCAGTTGTAGACTGATACTGAGCCCTTGAGAACATTTCGTGGTGTACAGATGAGACAAGTAATAAAAGCTTTGAGAATGCAGTAACACTTGCTACGCATCATCAACAGTGTTGGTAATTCATGTTATACAAGGCAGACATTGGAGAGGAATTCACAATGAAGTGTGGATGCAGGGACACAGGCAAATTGGGCACATGTTAAACTGACATTACCTCAGTAAAAGCAGAAACCATATCAATGACTATTTTAGAGGTAGTTCATCTTAAATCTACAGAACCAAGCTTGAAAAAGAGAGGTGCATGTAAAATAATGAAAAATGTAAAAATGATTTTGGTTATACTATAGAAACACAAGTTTGCATTTGAGTGGCACATGCTATAAGACTCTCTGACAGTCTTGCCGGTTATTTTACACTTAAGCCATTTTTACAAATAATTCATGCTGAATATATTTGAGATATATTAAATTTGATTTAAAACAAAAATAAAAACATATGTGACCTGAGAAGAGAAGGAAGGACACTGTTTCAATTCTATCTAAAAACTGTTCTCTGGAAATTCCAGATGATATAATGCTACCTTTGCATTTTTTTATTGCTCAGATAAACGTCAAGGCCAAAAGCAACTTAAGGTAGATATAGTTTCATTTGGGTTAGGGTTCCAGAGGGATACATGGCCCTAAATTTGGGGATGGGGGTATGATAAGAACAAGAAGCTGAGAGATCACCTGTCAGTGATAAATAAGAGAGAAACCAACAGAGCAAGAACCAAGGCCAAGTTATAAAACCCCAAGTCTGCTGCCAGTGTTGTACTGCCTCCAGTTAGGCTTCATCTACTAAAGGTTGCATAATATTCCTAAATGGATCACAAATTAGGAACTGAATTTGGGCACATGAGCCTGTGAAGGACTTCCTAAAGGTTCAACTATTTCCCAGAACAGTTACATCAGCTGAGGAGTAGGTTTTCAAATGCATAAACTTGCCAAGTACATGATTCAAAAAGGACATTGTTCTGAGTGACATTCACTGGCATATGGTCCAAATCTCAATCTTTTTATTGGTCTGAATAGATATTAAAGTTTCCAGACATATACTCCATTGCCATGGAAACTACCATGTCTGCCATGCCATGATGCAATACGTCTCCAAACTATGAGTCAAACTTCTTAAGTCACTTATTTTCTGATATTTGATTACAGCAAAGAAAAATCTCAAATACAAATATGAAACAGAAGCTTCTAGATCAATTAGATCCTGGGATAGTGTAAGTGTGCTTTAATTAGAGAGATTTAGTTTCTTATCAAGTATGATTTAGTTTCATACCAAGTAGTTCAAACCTACCAATATTGCCTTTAAACTATTTAAAATATTATACAGTGCAGAGGCAGTTACATATTATCAGTTATTTAATGGTTAAATAATTCTGTAGTACATATAATTGGCGAATGCTTTATCTGTAGCTACTATATTCTGAAGTTGGAAAATAATTAAAATTCAATTTAGATCTCTTTTCACTGGTTATAGCTCTTTTGAGGTCATCTTCTACCCTCACTTTCTTGGAAGGAGGTGACTAAGCAGATGTTGAAATTTAGGTCTTCAGAAAGAACCTGAAGGGCAAGATAATGAACCTGACTGTGAGCCTGCCGACCACAAAAGTATGTCAAATCCTGATTCCAACCAAAGAAGGCATCTTTTTATTCACAGTGCCTGATATTCAAGAGCTGATGTGTACAGAGGAACCACAGGATGCCTGATTTTATGGAGCTACCCTCTCCAGAAAGGGTTTCCCTACATCTGGTAAAGTGCCTGCACAGAATCATTTTCGAGTCCATGTTCTTCTGGCTTCCCCAGGGCAGGTGCAACATGACCATTTGCCCAAAAACTCAGCTCCTGCCTACAATCCCATGCTGTCAACTATTATGTAAAGTACAGTTGCACCAGTTTCCAGGAAGACAGTCTATTGAAGCTCTGAAACACTCGTACTCATGCTCCATCTTTGTTCATCAGTGGCCTTAGGATCTTAAACTCTACCTTACAGTGATTACAAGAGCAGTAATTAGTTAAATATTTGCAATAAAAAAGTAACAAATAAGAAACGTTGAAAATTTGATTAATGCATTAAAGTAATAAAAAATTTTAATATAGATCCAACTATGGTAAATTAAAATCAAATGATTATTTATAATAAAGTCTTTTTTTTAAAGTAAATTTTATTAAATTATAAAAGTTTCCATTTCTGCCCCTCTTCCCAACCCCCCTCCCACTCCCCCCACTCCCTCTCCTCCTCCCTCTTCGACCCTTAGGGCAGTCAGGGTTTCCTGCCCTGTGGGAAGTTCAAGTTCCTCCCCCCTCCCTCCAGGTCCAGTAGGTGAGTGTCCAAACTGACTTGATCCCCAAAATCCAGTATATGTAGAGGAAACAGGTCCCAGTGTCATAGTCAATGGCTTTTCAGAAAGACTTCAGGCCAGCCACATTCAGAGAATCCGGTCAAATTCCGAGAATCTGGTAAGATCACTTCCTCGTTCAGTCCCAGTCCAACTGGCCTTGGTAAACTCTCATTAGATCCGTTCCATTGTATCAGTGGGTGATAGCATCCCTCGCAGTACTGATTTCGTTTTTCATGTTCTTCCTCCTTCTGTTCCTCATTTGGACCTCGGGGGGCTCAGTCCGGTGCTCCAATGTGGGTCTCCGACTTTATCCCCGTCCTTCGCCAGATGAAGGATCTATGGTGACAAGCAAAATATACATCAGTATGGTTATGGGCCACGGCCGATTCAGGCACCCTCTCCTCTGTCCAGAGAGCAATCTGGGGGATCTCTCCTTGGACCTGGGATCCCATGTATAATCAAGTCTCCTGTAAACCCTAAAATGACTCCCTTAGTTGAAATATATTCTTCCCTGCTCCCATATTCATCCTCCCTCCCTCCCCCCCATCCCAGGCCACCGAGCTTTCCCCATTCCTCCCCTATTCCCTTCTCTCTAACCCTCTCCCCTTCCATCAACCCTCCCACCCCCCCATGCACCCGAGGTTACCTGGGACTCTTGACTATTTCCTACCTCCTGGTGGATAGGTAAATAATCTTCATCAGGTTCATCTTCTTATTTAGCTTCTCTAGGATCACGAATAATAGGCTCAAAGACCTTTAATTATGGTTAGAATCCACTTATGAGTGAATACATACCATGTTCCTCTTTTTGGGTCTGGCTCACCTCACTCAGTAAAGCGTTTTCTATTTCCATCCATTTGCATGCAAAATTCAAGATGTCATTGTTTTTTACCGCTGAGTAAAACTCTAATGTGTATATGTTCCACACCTTTTTTAACCATTCTTCTATTGAGGGGCACCTAGGCTGTTTCCAGGTTCTGGCTATTACAAATAGTGCTGCTATGAACATAGTAGAACAAATGCTTTTGTAGTATGTTAGGGAATCTTTAGGGTATATTCCCAAGAGTGGAATTGCTGAGTCCTGAGGGAGGTTGACTCCCAGTTTCCTGAGAAACCGCCACACTGATTTCCACAGTGGCTGCACGAGTTTGCATTCCCACCAACAATGGATGAGTGTTCCCCTCACCCCACATCCTCTCCAGCATAGGCTATCATTGGTGTTTTTGACTTTAGCTATTCTGACAGGTGTAATATGGTATCTCAAAGTGGTTTTGATTTGCATTTCCCTGATCGCTAAGGAGGTTGAGCATGACCTTAAGTGTCTTCTGGCCATTCGAAGTTCATCTGTTGTGAATTCTCTGTTAAGTTCAGTACCCCATTTTTTAATTGGGTTAATTAGAGATTTAGTGCCTAGTTTCTTGAGTTCTTTGTATATTTTGGAGATCAGTCCTTTGTCTGATGAGGGGTTGGTGAAGATCTTCTCCCAGTCAGAAGGCAGCCTTTTTGTCCTACTGACAGTGTCCTTTGCTTTACAGAAGCTTCTCAGTTTCAGTAGATCCCATTTATTCATTGTTTCTCTTATTGTCTGTGCTGCTGGGGTCCTACTTAGGAAGAGACCTCCTGTGCCTATATCTTGTAGACTACTTCCCACTTTCTCTTCTATCAGGTTCAAAGTGGACGGATTAATGTTGATGTCTTTAATCCATTTGGACTTGATTTTTGTGCATGGTGATAGATATGGATCTACTTTCATTTTTTTACAGGTTGACATCCAGTTATGCCAGCATCATTTGCTAAAGATGCTTTCCTTCTTCCATTGTATACCTTTAGCTCCCTTGTCAAAAATTAGGTGCTCATAGGTTTGTGGGTTAATATCCGGGTCTTCTATTCGATTCCAAAGGTCGATTTCTCTGTTCTTATGCCAATACCAAGCTGTTTTCAATACTGTAGCTCTATAATAGAGTTTGAAGTCAGGGATGGTAATGCCTCCTGAAGTTCCTTTATTGTATAAGATTGTTTTGGCTATCCTGGTTTTTTTGTTTTGCCATATAAACTTGATTATTGTTCTCTCAAGGTCTGTGAAGAAGTTTGATGGGATTTTGATGGGGATTGCATTGAATCTATAGATTGCTTTGGTAGAATTGCCATTTGTACTATGTTGATTCTCCCAATCCAAGAGCAGGGGAGGTCTTTCCATTTTCTGGTATCCTCCTCAATTTCTTTCTTCAAAGACTTAAAGTTTTTGTCAAATAGGTCTTTCACTTCCTTGGTTAGAGTAACCCCAAGATATTTTATGCTATTTGTGGCTATCATGAAAGGTGATGTTTCTCTGATTTCCCTCTCTGCTTCTTTATCCTTTGTATATAGGAAGGCCACTGATTTTTTGGAGTTGATCTTGTATCCTGCCACGTGACTAAACGTGTTTATCAGCTGTAGGAGTTCTTTGGTAGAGTTTTTGGGGTCACTTATGTAAACTATCATATCGTCAGCAAATAACGAAAGTTTGACTTCATCCTTTCCAATACGAATCCCCTTGATCTCCTTATGTTGTCTTATTGCTATTGCTAGAACTTCAAGCACTATATTGAAAAGGTATGGAGAGAGTGGACAGCCTTGTCGCGTTCCTGATTTTAGTGGAAAGGCTTTGAGTTTCTCTCCATTCAGTTTGATGTTAGCTGTCGGCTTGCTGTATATTGCTTTTATTATATTTAGGTATGATCCTTGTATCCCCAGTCTCTCCAACACCTTTATCATAAATGGGTGTTGAATTTTGTCAAATGCTTTTTCAGCATCTAGTGAGATGATCATATGGTTTTTTTCTTTCAGATTATTTATATGATGGATTACATTGATAGATTTGCGAATGTTGAACCAGCCCTGCATCTCTGGAATGAAGCCGACTTGATCATAATGGATAATTTTTCTAATGTGCTCTTGGATACGGTTTGCCAGTATTTTATTGAGAATTTTTGCGTCGATGTTCATGAGTGAGATTGGCCTGTAATTCTCTTTCTTGGTTGTGTCTTTGTGTGGTTTTGGTATTAGGGTAACTGTAGCTTCATAAAAGGAGTTAGGCAATGACTCTTCTGTTTCTATATTGTGGAATACGTTAAGGAGTATAGGTATTAGCTCTTCCTGGAAGTTCTGGTAGAATTCTGCATTGAAACCATCTGGTCCTGGGCTTTTTTTGGTAGGGAGATTTTTGATAACAGCTTCTAATTCTTCGCGACTAACAGGTCTATTTAGATTGTTCACCTGTTCTTGGTTCAACTTTGGTATATGGTACTTATCTAAAAAAATGTCCATTTCTTTTACATTTTCCAACTTTGTGGCATATAAACTTTCGTAGTAAGATCTAATGATTCTCTGAATTTCCTCTGTGTCTGTGGTTATGTCCCCCTTTTCATTTCTGATCTTATTAATTTGCATGTTCTCTCTCTGCCGTTTGATTAGTTTGGATAGGGGTTTGTCAATCTTGTTGATTTTCTCCAAGAACCAGCTTTTTGATTCATTGATTCTTTGGATTGTTTTCTCTGTTTCTATTTTGTTGATTTCAGCCCTCAGTTTGATTATTTCCAGTCTTCTACTCCTCCTGGGTGAATCAGCTTCTTTTTTTTCTAGAGCTTTCAAGTGTGCTGTTAGGTCTCCAATGTGTGCTTTCTCCGTTTTCTTTATTTGGGCACCTATTGCTATGAACTTTCCTCTTAGCACTGCTTTCATAGTGTCCCATAGGTTTGAGTATGTTGTGTCTTTGTTTTCATTAAATTCAAGGAAGTCTTTAATTTCTTTCTTAATTTCGTCCTTGACCCAGGGGTGATTTAGTAGTTGACTGTTCAACTTCCATGAGTTTGTTGACTTCCTGGGGTTAGCATTGTTGTTGAATTCTAATTTTAATCCATGGTGATCTGACAAGACACAGGTGGTTACTAATATTTTTTTGTATCTGTGGAAGTTTGCTTTGTTACCGAGTATGTGGTCAATCTTCGAGAAGGTTCCATGAACTGCAGAGAAGAAGGTATATTCTTTCCTATTTGGGTGGAGTGTTCTATAGATGTCTGTTAAGTCCATTTGATTCAATACCTCCAATAAATCTCTTAATTCTCTGTTTGGTTTCTGTCTGATTGACCTGTCCATTGGTGAGAGAGGAGTGTTGAAGTCTCCTACTATTAGTGTGTGTGGTTTGATGACTGCCTTGAGTTCTAGAAGAGTTTCTTTTACATAAGTGGGTGCCTTTATATTAGGGGCATAGATATTCAGGATTGAGACTTCTTCCTGATGAGATGTTCCTGTTATGAGTATGAAATGACCATCTCCATCTCTTCTGATTGATTTTAGTTTGAAGTCGATTTTGTTAGATATTAGAATGGCCACACCCGCTTGTTTCTTAGGTCCATTTGCTTGGAAAACCTTTTCCCAACCCTTTACTCTGAGTAGGTGTCTGTCTTTGTGGTTGAGGTGTGTTTCTTGTAAACAGCAGAATGTTGGATCCTGTTTTCGTATCCAATCTCTAAGTCTGTGTCTCTTTATAGGTGAATTGAGTCCATTGATATTAAGAGATATTAATGACCAGTGGTTGTTGACTCGAGTCATTTTTTTTTTTTTGGGTAGTAGAGTGTATGTGTTTTCCTTCTTTGAGTTGTGCTAGTGAAGGGTCGCTAGATGTCTGAGTTATTGTAGTCAGTGTTGGCAATGTTGGATTCCTTGGGAAGTAATTTTCCTTCTAATATTCTCTGTAAGGCTGGATTAGTAGTTACGTATTGTTTAAATTTGTTTTTATCCTGGAATATTTTGTTTTCTCCGTTGATAGTGAATGAAAGCTTGGCTGGGTATATTAATCTGGGCTTGCATCCATGGTCCCTTAGTTTCTGCAGTACCTCTATCCAGGACCTTCTGGCTTTCATGGTTTCTATAGAGAAGTCTGGTGTAAGTCTGATAGGTTTACCTTTATAGGTTACTTGACCATTTTCCTTTGCAGCTCTTAATATCCTTTCTTTAATCTGAATGCTTTGTGTTTTGATTATTATATGGCGAGGGGATGTTTTTTTCTGATCCAGTCTATTAGGTGTTCTGTATGCTTCTTGCACCTTCATAGGAATATCGTTCTTTAGGATGGGAAAGTTTTCTTCTATAATTTTGTTGAATATATTTTCTGGACCTTTGGTCTGCAATTCTTCTCCTTCTTCTACTCCTATTATTCTTAGATTTGGTTTTTTTATTATGTCCCATATTTCCTGAATGTTTTGTGATGAGAATTTGTTGGATTTGCTGTTTTCTTTGGTCAGGGCATTTATTTTCTCTATGGTGTCTTCATAATCTGAGATTCGTTCTTCTATCTCTTGTATTCTATTGGTTATGCTTGTTCCTGAAGTCTCTGTTTGTTTACCTAGATTTTCCATATCCTGCCGGTCCTCGGTTTGTGTTTTCTTCACTGCCTCCATTTCAGTTTTCAATTCTTGAACTGATTCCATTACCTGTTTGATTGTTTTTTCTTGGTTTCCCAGGGTATCATTTACGAATTTACTCATTTCTTCAAACTTTTTGTTATATTTGTCTTCCATTTCTTTACTCATTTCTTCCATCTTTTTGTTATATTTCTCTTCTATTTCTTTAAGTGAGTTATTCATACCCTGTTTAAGAGACTCTATTGCTTTTATAATGACACTGTTTTCCACTTCTTCCGGTATAGGGTGTTCAAGTCCTTCTGTCATAAGATCGCTGGGATCTGGTGTTTTCGTGTTGTTTTTCAGGTTGTTGGAGGAATTCTTGCCTTGGCGCCTGCCCATCTCTTCCTTCAGATGCTCTCCAATGGCTCTTCCCTCCGCTGGGTCTTTTGCTACTGGATTAGTGCCCCTTGCTATCCAGGGATCACTTTGCCTGCAGCCTTAGCTTGCTGCAGGCAGGCTATTAGAACAAAGGGATTTTCGTCCCTTTGCACTCACCGCCTGTACGTCCTGCGGTGCCCACCCTGGCTGAGATGGAGGAATTTAAGCCCTGAAAAAGGGAGAGGGGAGGGTATGGGTTCCAGGCAGAAAGCTGGGATGGCGTAGCAGGAGAGAGGGATTAGCTGGGGGAAGCTGCCCCTTTGGAGTAGCCAGGGAGATAAGGGTGGCGGGAGTATTGTGTGTTCCCTAACCGGCCTTGTGTGGCGGTCAGGAACAATACACTTACCCCTCCACAGGATCAGAGCCCCTCGCTGGTCAGAGGTGCCCCTGCCTGCAGTCTTAGCTTGCTGCAGGCCAGCTCTCAGAACAAAGGGACTCCAGTCCCTTTACACTCACCGCCTAACCTGGTCCGCGGTGCCCACCCTGGCTGCGATGGAGGAATTTAAGCCCCGAAAAAAGGAGAGGGGAGGGTATGGGTTCCAGGCAGAAAGCTGGGATGGCGTAGCAGGAGGGAGGGATTAGCTGGGGGAAGCTGCCCCTTTGGAGTAGCCAGGGAGATAAGGATGGCGGGAATATTGTGTGTTCCCTAACCGGCCTTGTGTGGCGGTCAGGAACAATACACTTACCCCTCCACAGGATCAGAGCCCCTCGCTGGTCAGAGGTGCCCCTGCCTGCAGTCTTGGCTTGCTGCAGGCCGGCTATCGGAACAAAGGGACTCCAGTCCCTTTGCACTCACCTACTGACCTGGCCCGCGGTGCCCACCCCGGCTGAGATCTATAATAAAGTCTTAAAACAGAAATTTAATATAAATATTTTAAGAAGTCATAGGATGTATTTTATCAAAAATGATTTATTAACCCATGTGGAGGCAATGTATACTTTTGATTCTAGCACTTGGGAGGCAGAGGCAGGCAGATCTCTCTGAGATTGAGGTCAGCCTGGACTACAGAGTGAAGCTAAAACCGGCTCCAAAACTACAAAGAAACACAGTCACAAAAAATTATTCAATAAAATTATTCAGTAAGAAAATAGAAATTTCCAAAATAAAAAGCAGAACATTTATAAGTCTTTGCATAAGAGGTTTGTGTAAAACAAGAAGGAAAAATTACTGCAAATAATTTTCATGTTTAGCATGTGGAAACAAGTGCTTATTTATGAGTCTTCACTAGGTAACCCACTGAGAGAATGCCTTGTCCTTAAAAAAAATCTTGTTGTGAATTAATTCACACTAAATAACTCATTGTGCTTGCCAAGTTACATCCTACCAAAAACATGTTCTCGTTAAATATTTACAGAGTTCTTTGCAAGTTGTACTGGATGGAACTGCTTCAATACTCCTTGAGTATTATTTTTAAGTTATAGTTCAGTTTAGTTTTAAATTTAATCTGCATTTTTAAAATATAAGCCTTTATTTTTTGAGTTTTTTGTTTCTTCGAGTCTGGGTTTCTCTGTGTAGTTCTACTTGCTCTGGAACTCTTTCTGTAGACTATGTTGACCTCAAACGCAGAGTTTTTCCTGCCTCTGCTTCCAAGTGCTGGAATTAAAGAAATCTACCACCACTACCTGGCCAATTAGGCTTTTAATTAAAAAATTACCTGGAATTAAAAAGATAAAGGCCTTTTAATATTTTCTCTTTCAACTTTCAACACATTTTTTCTGTTCTTTATATTCAGTGATTTCCAGGACTCGTATATTTGGAGGAGGAAAAATGAACCCCAAAGATTTTCCTCTGACCTGCACACATGCCAATGCATGCAGAAGTCATCTGCTTTCATGCACATATACACAATAAGTGAGTGAGTGGAAAACATAATCCAGATTTTAAATAAAAAATTAAAATTGATAAAAGTAAAGACAATAGAATTCCCTGTTCCTGGAATAGTAACAGTGTGACTCCACACAGTGGGCAAAGAGTCATGAAGGGAATTGTCAACTGTCAACCTCATAGAAATAGAGCATATTAAGGGAGCCATTTTAGGATTGGCAAGAGACTTGACTCTAGAGGGGTTCCCAGGTGTCCAAGGAGATGTCCCCAGCTTGCTCCTTGAGCAGCAGAGGAAAGAGTGCCTGAACTGGCCTTGTCCTATAGCCACACTGATGAATTTCTTGCATATCACCATAGAACCTTCATCTGGTGATGAATGGAGATAGAGACAGAGACCCACATTGGAGCACTGGACTGAGCTCCCAAGGTCCTAATGAGGAGCAGAAGGAGGGAAAACATGAGCAAGGAAGTCAGGACCACGAGGGGTGCGTTCACCCACTGAGACGGTGAGACAGATTTAATGGGAGACCACCAAGGCCAGTTGGACTGGGACTGATGGAGCATGTGATCAAACTGAACTCTCTGAATGTGACTGACAATGGAGGCTGAGGGAGAAGCCAAGGACAATGGCGCTGGGCTTTGAGTCTACTGCATGAACGGGCTTTGTGAGAGTCCTGTCTGTTTGGATGCTCACCTCTCTGGACCTGGGGGGAATGGGGAGGACCTTGGACTTCCCATAGGGTAGGGAACTATGACTGCTCTTTGGCCTGGAGGGGGAGGGGAAGTGGGAGGAGGGGAGGGGAGGTAAGTGGGAGGAGGTGGAAACTTTTAATAAATAATAATAATAATAATAAAAGAATAAAGATTAAAAAAAGAAATAGAGCATAATCATGGTGTTTAATGATGAGTTGAACAAAAACGAAGAGATATTGGTCAAATGGTAAAGATTTTCAGTAACGTAAATATAGACAGGTAATTCAAGATAATTATATTAGTGACTATAGTTGTTAACAATGTTATGTGAATTCAACTTTTTTGTATAATAAATCATAAAATGGAAATAACTACATTTTATACCCTATAATAGCTGTGTTAATATGGTTAAATTTTAACCTATTTAGCCTCTTAATAATACATGCATATTTCAAAGCCAAAAAATAATTAAATTGTTTATTTTAACCTTTTCTTTTTAAATTTTCTTTATCAGATCTTTAATCCTTTAAAATAGGAAATAATATATATGCATCTAATATTTATTCTTATTTTACAGAGGTATATACACAATTGTTTAGACACATTTATTAAGAGAAAATTCTTGACACATTCTTATAAATCTTCTTTATGCATTTCTTTGCTAAATTTTCACCAGGGATTTTATAAACAAATATTTCTACTTATTTTACCTTATTAAAGGTAAATAGCATGTATTTTAGCACGGTACAAGTAAGATTTGCTTGTGTAGAATTCTTTGAGTCTGAAAAGGGAAAACAGTGGCCTAGGTAAGTATTAAAGAGTTATTGTTGAAACATCACCAACTCCCTTCACTTAGGTTGGAAGATCAAACTAGCATATGTTAGGCAATATCAGTATATTTTTAAGAATGACTGAGTCTTTCTGTACCCCTGGTGAGCTTGAAAGAGGAGCTACCATCCAAAAAATTTAGTAGTCACCAAAGCCACCCAAAACCAATGGCCTTAGGGATCTAACCTCACAAAATGTAAAGAATGAAATTAATGGACACAGAAAACAAATTTTAGGGGACCTTTGTTTTGTATTCATAGGTAGGACCTTAAGAGGGAGGCAGAGAAGTAGAAATGGAGACGGAGAAATTGACTACAGAGGGGAGTAGAGAAGAGATGGATATAGTATGAGACCACTTGTTTCCCAGCTGCTCAGCTCCTAAATAATACACAGAAACTATACTATTTAAATCACTGCTTGACTCATTAGCTCTAGCTTCTTAATGATGAACTCTTACATCTTAACTTAACCTATCTCCATTAATCTGTGCATCATCACAAGGTCGTGGCCTACCAGCATTGTTTCAGAGCATCTGTCTCCAGCTGCAGCTCCATGGCTTCTCTCTGACTCTGCCTCCTTTCTTCCAGAATTCAGTTTAGTTTTCCATGCCTAGCTCTGTTATGCCCTGCTTTGCTATTCATTAACCAATAAAAGCAACACATAGACAGAAGGACCTCCCACACCACTTGGAGATGCAGAGAGGGGAGGGAAACCCTGTAGAGTAGAAGGGGTAACAGGAAAAAGATATCCTTAAGATGCTGATAGTTTTATAATAATTGATGACTGATAGAGGGCATAGGATGAGAAAGGGAGGAATGAGTCAATTTTGTTGACCCAAGTAGGTGATATTCATCTGCCTCCTCTCAGTTTCACTGGTTTATTTGTAGAGCCTCTAGTCAGAGGACCTCATTTACGAGGTAACAAAGGAATAGGAAGCAGGACTCTCTAGACTCTGGCATGAGAATTCTGGGATTCCAAAACAGACTGCTGTTTTGAAACCCCTGCCCTACCATACCAGTTTCCATGTCTTTTTTCATCACATATAATAATTTCAGTATTATCAATGGGGAATCTTAAACACGATGTATTTTCTTAGGCTTACATTCCTTTTTTTCCTCCTTACTTTTAACCAAAACTGTCATTGTCATAAATTCCATTCCTGTAATAGTAATAATTGACATTAGGCATACATCCAGAGAAAATATAACAGTCATAAAAAATTTGGAGATTAGATCAGAAGGTCTAAGAGCATTTCTCCATGGAATTTTTAATATATAATGCTGAGAGAAAGACATATTTCAAAACAGTTGTCCTTTAAGTGTGAGCTTATTATGTCATAGTATGATGCCATGCAGTTCTATAACATATCTCCTGCAATCACCCAGTTGCATTAGATGGGTGAATTATAACCATCTATATAAACCACTAGGGTAGAAACTAGTCAATGTGACTGGAAAAGAGATTAAAAGCAATGTTTTCCATTTCAGAGTCAGAAACAGGAGTGCCAGTGCTGATGAGAGGTTTCAGCATCTCAACATACTCTGATCATGGCAGAGTGTCTGTGGCAAGTTACCCGATCACTTTATACTGAAAGAGCTTTGCACTTTGCTTTTGTTACAAAAAGCACACTATTATCTTCAGCTTCTGCTGCACTGTGTCCGCTTCTTTTTTTTATACATCCTCTCACTGTGAATTTAAGAAACAGCTTTCTTAAAGAAAATATCTAATTGTCTTTAATTTAAAAAAACATGTATTTGATAAATTAACTATTAATGCAACATATAACAACAGTTAATATAAAGAAGTTAAAGCAGTGTTTAAAATTAGTTAAAGATTTTTAATATTTAATTAATATTTACAGAATAAAGGCCCTCAAACTTCTTGGTATGTTTGCAGTTGTTCATTACCAAAAGATACAAGACATAAGCACCTTAAATTCCAGAAGGAAAGAGGGAAAGCAGATGAGAGAGATAGATAGATAGAGGGAAGGAGAAATGTGGGGGGCGTCAAGTCATCTTAAGTGATTTCTGAGAAGATAAGATGGAAAAGACTATGGACTAGAAATGAAGCTACAGCAGTGTGTTGTTGTTTGTATGGGTTATTTTATGTATTCACTGAAACTCCAATAATGTCATCATGATGGGTCACCAGGTAGAAATGGTTACTTGTAGACCCTGTAAGGTGGGTCTAGAGATTTGCCTTATTGTTTTAAAGGTGGTGGGTTATTATTATTATTATGATGGAAAAACAAAAAACTCAGGATAGTAAAAACAATCTTATATAATCAAAGAACTTCTGGAGGCATTACCATCCCTGACTTCAAACTCTATTATAGAGCTGCATTATTGAAAACAGCTTGGTATTGGCATAAGAACAGAGAAGTCGACCTATGGAATCGAATAGAAGACCCGGATATTAACCCAGAAACATATGAACACCTGATTTTCGACAGGTATGCAAGGGAGCTAAAGGTATACAATGGAAGAAGGAAAGCATCTTTAACAAATGGTACTGGCATAACTGGATGTCAACCTGTAGAAGAATGAAAGTAGATCCATATCTATCACCATGCACAAAAATCAAGTCCAAATGGATTAAAGACGTCAACATTAATCTGACCACTTTGAACCTGATAGAAGAGAAAGTGGGAAGTAGTCTACAAGACATAGGCACAGGAGACCACTTCCTATGTAGAACCCCAGTAGCACAGACAATAAGAGAATCAATGAATAAAAGGGACCTCCTGAAACTGAGAAACTTCTGTAAAGCAAAGGACATTGTCAGTAAGACAAAAAGGCTGCCTTCTGACTGGGGGAAGAACTTCACCAACCTCACATCAGACAAAGGTCTGATCTCCAAAATATAAAAAGAACTCAAGAAACTAGACACTAAATCTCTAATTAACCCAATTAAAAATGGGATACTGAACTGAACAGAGAATTCTCAACAGAAGAACTTCGAATGGCCAAAAGACACTTAAGGTCCTGCTCAACCTCCTTAGTGATCAGGGAAATGCAAATCAAAGCAATTTTGAGATACCATCTTACACCTGTCAGAAGAGCTAAACTCAAAAACACCAATGATAGCCTATGCTGGAGAGGATGTGGAGTGAGGGGAACACTCATCCATTGTTGGTGGGAATGCAAACTTGTGCAGCCACTGTGGAAATCAGTGTGGTGGTTTCTCAGCAAACTGGGAGTCAACCTCCCTCGGGACCCAGCAATTCCACTCTTGGGAATATTCCCAAGAGATGCCCTATCATACCACAAAAGCATTTGTTCAGCTATTTTCATAGCAGCACTATTTGTAATAGCCAGAACCTGGAAACAGCCTAGGTGCCCCTCAATAGAAGAGTGGTTAAAGAAGGTTCGAACATATACACATTAGAATTTTACTCAGCAGTAAAAAACAATGACATCTTGACTTTTGCATGCAAATGGATGTAAATAGAAAACGCTTTGCTGCGTGAGGTAACCCAGACACAAAAAGAGGAATATTGTATGTACTCACTCATAAGTGGATTCTAGCCATAATTAAAGGTCTTTGAGCCTATTATTCGTGATCCTAGAGAAGCTAAATAAGAAGGTGAACCTGAAGAAATTCATATAGTTATCCTCCTGGATATTGGAAGTAGACAAGATTACCAGGCAACCTTGGGTGCACAGGGGCAGGGGTGGAAGGAAGGGGAGATGGTTAGAGAGAAGGGAGTAGGAAAGGATTGGAAGATTGGGGATAGTTTGGCGGAGTGGGGTGGTGGGGAGTGAGGAATGATGGATATGGGAACAGGGAAGTATGTATCTCAACTAAGGGAGCCATTTTATGGTTTGTAAGAGACTTGATTCTAGAGGGGTTTCCATGTCCAAGGAGAGGTCCCCAGATTGTTCCCTGGACAGCAGAGGAGAGGGTGCCTGAACTGGCCTTGGTTCATAACCATACTGATGAATATTTTGGATATCACCATAGAACCTTCATCTGGCAATGGATGGAGATAGAGACAGAGACACACATTGGAACACTGGACTTAACTCCCTAGGTCCAAATGAGAAGCAGAAGGAGGGAGAATGTGAGCAAGGAAGTCAGGATCAGAGGGAACCTTCATCTGACGATGGATGGAGATAGAGGCAGAGACCCACATTGGAGCACTGTACTGAGCCCCCAAGGTCCAAATGAGGAGCAGAAGGAGGGAAAACATGAACAAGGAAGTCAGGACCACGAGGGGTGCGTTCACCCACTGATACAAGGGGACTGATCTAATGAGAGCTCACCAAGGCCAGCTGGACTGGGACTGAACGAGCATGTAATCATGTCTCTGAATGTGGCTGACATGGGGGCTGTCTGAGAAGCCATTGACAATGGCACTGGGTCTTGTTTCGTCTGCATGGACTGGCTTTTTGGGATCCTAGTCTGTTTGGATGCTCACTTTCCAAGATCTGGAGGGAGGGGGGAGAAACTTGAACTTCCCACAGGGCAGGAAACCCTGACTGCTCTTAGGACTGGAGAGGGAGCAGGAGAGGGAGTGGGGGGAATGGGAGGGTATTGGGAGGAGGGGCTGAAGTGGAAATTTTTATAAATTAATAAAAAATAAGAAAAAGTAAAAAAATTTAAAAAATCAATGCAACTACAGTGAAAAGATGAAGATAATTAGGATGTATATCTGGTAATATTAGTTGTCCTACTAAGCAATTTCTTTGAATATGATTGAATAGAGGAGAAAATAGATGTGAGGAAAGATAACAAAGTTTCAGAATTTTGACATTGTAGATCATTGTAGATTTTTGTAGGAAATAATTCCTCACACACGCAGACACGCGCGCACACACACACAGACACATAAACACATCTACACATACACACAAACATACACATAAACACACTCATATTGTTTTTCCTGACAAAGAGTTAAACTGACATATATCAATTTGGTTAAAAGTGATGTTTTTTATTTTGGGTTTGTTTGTTTGTCTGTAGGTACCTGAGTGAATATTCTGTGAGACACATAATTAACATGCCATCATAGAACTTGTAACATTACATGCTATAAAAATAAATATATAGTTCCATAAGGAGTAAAAATTAAAAAGCTAGTCTAAGTATAAAAAAATTGAAATGTTTAGATTGTGAGAGGGTTGGATTTGTAGCATCCATACTGATAGTTAAGTTTGCCTTTAACACCTGTGTTGTCAACTGTATCAATTACTGGATATAGAGATGATGAATGGAAAGAAAAATGAAATGAAGGAGTTCTGTTTTGAAAGCATAAATTTTAAGAAAGATTATATATTTGAAATTAAAATCAATGTTAAGAAATACTGAGGGTAAAATTGAAGGAGTAAACATGGAGTTATACTTGAATATTTAAGCTTGGAGTCATTATTGAATGAAAGGCATTTATTCTTCAAGACTGAATACATATGCCGTAGACTGAACTTCACATCGTACTTCATAAAAACAAAGAACTATGATATTTTAAATTATATTTATTCATTTAGTTTACATACTGGTCAAAATTACTGTCACTTTCTTTCCTCCCATTCCTCCTTTTTGCCCTCCCAACCCTACCCTTCAATCCACTCCTCTGTTTCTGATCAGAAACGGTCAGGTCACCTACGGGTATCAACAAAGCATGGCATATCAAATTGTGGTAGTACTGAAATCCTCTTCTTTTAATAAGGTTGAGATGTGATTTTTAAGTATAAAATAATATTAATGAACATAAATTTAATGGAGACCTAATCTAAGATGCATACAGAAGACAGACAATTAAACAGGCTGGGAATATTCTATGTACAGAACATCTCCCAATGGAAGTTCCGGGAAACACTTGGAACTAGTGGTCAATGGCATCATTGTGGAACTTTTGAATGCTCCAGAGTGCTCTAAGAAGTAGAATATATGAATACATATTCGTCTGTTTGTGACTGTGTGTGCTTGTATTAAGTAGAGCAATCAGAGATATATACAGGCCATGAATTTGAGAGTAATTGTAGGAAACTATCATATGATGAAAGAAGAGGACACGTGAGAATTTGAAGGCAAGACAGGCAATGGTGTGAATAATGTAATAAAAGTAAATTAAAACAAAAATATCTTAATAGCAGCAATGTAGACAATCCAAATTATAAAATGCTACTGATTTGATTAAACAAAATATGAAAATAAAAATTTCATGAAACAAATTATTAAAATTAAAAGACTAATTTTAACATAATGCTATATCTATATTTCAGAGGGAGTGGAATGGACATATAAAGATGTTTCCATAGGGACACAGAAAAGATTTTATGCTTATTTCTTATTTGTTTTGGGAATTAAATAATAAAATATAATCTAGGGAGTTATATTGATTTCAAAAGTTTTTATTAATAATCTTGGATGATATTTAAAATTAAAATGGAAAACTACAGAGAATATTGTTCCCGTTTTCTCCATACTGTTTATTTTTAGTGTTCAGTTATTTACACCAATGCTAATGTTTTCATGATATTTGTAAGTGAAGTTTCTAAATTCTTTCAAGTTTCAATTTATATATATGCATATATACATATATATGCATTTTGTTTGCTGTTTGATTTACAGTACAATACCTTAAAAATTTTGGATTTTTCAATAAACTGCACAAGGGATGTATCACACAGACTGTCTTGTATTTGTGTTATGAAACTTCTCATGGGGCAGCTGCATTTTCCATTCTTTTTTTCTACTGTAAAAATATTGTCACACACATTCTGATTTAAAGTAGCAAAAAATGTATTGTTGGACAATTCTGTAGTTCAGGTGAAAGTTTTTAGCATGAAGAGATTTATAATATTGAGCTCCTTTTGGGACTCTGAGGAAGAAGCAACCCTTTCACCTGAAGTTAGATGTATTTGTGATTTGTGGTCATTGGTTATGTTAAATTTTCTCTCTCTCTCTCTCTCTCTCTCTCTCTCTCTCTCTCTCTCTCTCTCTCTCTCTGTGTGTGTGTGTGTGTGTGTGTGTGTGTGTGTGTGTGTGAGAGAGAGAGAGAGAGAGAGAGAGAGAAAGTTGCTTGTCTCTTCTCTACACTCTCACATCCCTTTCCTTGATTCTGACCTACCTCCACTTCTCTAAAACGAAAAGGGGAGGAACTTTTGATTACAATAACACCCTCTCCCTAGACAGTCTAGAGTTGTTTACCCATCTCTGAATCGTCCTTGGCCATAAAATATGAAGCTTATTCACAAGATCCAGAAATAAGCAATCCTGAGGTGAATATTATCTTCTCTCACACAGTGTGTAGGTTACTAGGCAATCCTGTCCATTCATAATGTCTTCTTCATCATTTTAAAGCAATCTTCATTCTCAATCACGTTCTTAATCTCTTTAAAGAGCAATGTATGTGCATATATATGTATGTATATAAGCTATATATATGTAAATATCTATATATAAAATATAGTTTGTTTAAATATAAACTATATATAAAGATATATAATACTATTAGAATGTATTGTCATATTCATATTTTGTTCACTCATTGATTGTATATACCACCTGCTGATGTATTTGCTGAAAGTTTCTAAACTTAGATTATGAATCAAACCCAATCTAATTTAGTTATCTTTTTTCTCTGTACCAAATCTATTCACTATTACTCTGTGTTAAGGCATTAAACACTCTTTTTAATAACTTTTTCAAAACCTTTTTTCTATTTTTCCCATATTCCAGTTTTCTTTTACTGAAATGATCTATTTTGTTTCATTTTTATACAATTTTAGCCTCTGCATCCTTTTAACCCTGTATAATGGTGACTTTGTGATCATCTTTTCAAATGCATTCAGATCACCATGTTATTCTCTAATCTCTTCTTCACAGGACCTCAGCTATTCATTCTGAGTTAATTGCAATTAATATTTAAATCTGTCTGCCAGAACTGCATTATCAACTCCCACTAGATGTGATCCTTGCTGTAGGAAAAATTCCCCACACTAGAGGTCTTATGACTTGCATTCAGAATCCCTCCAAAAGAATTCTTTAACCTTGGGAAAATCAATACACTTTCAAGGCCTTGTTTTTCTTTGATGTAAAATGAAGTTATGAGACAAATAATTCTGAGAGTAAGGTTTATTCATGTGTGTGTCCTATTCTGTGAAAGCTGCTTTCTGATACATATCTAATAATAGTCAAATAACTTAGCAATATTAGGGAGAATCTGAGAAACTCTGAGAGTGTCAAGGAAATTCAGAGTTAGACACCAATTAAAATCAGAAAGAGAACTTTGTGTTGAGAAATGATTCCAAAAAGGAAAGGAGGCTTCCATGAAACACAGAGCTTATTTCTAAGTTACACTAGTGGGAATGCATAGTTCTTAACTGGAAAAGGCTGCATGTAGAACAATACTAAGTGGAAACAAGACAGGAATTATGATAAACTGATGTAAGTAGTTCCTGCGTTGCAATTGTGCAAATCCAGGTTTACAAACAAGTCTGAACCAAAGATAACTCAAAGGAGTCTGTCTACAATTCCGGTTAAGGAGACTATCTTTGTTAAATACTATCATGACACCTTTTGCTGTTACTAACAGACAATGTAAAAGGAGCTTAAAAAATAAATTGTTGTATATATCAGCTGAAATGTTTTTAGTATATAGCAGGGCAATGTTTATAAAATAGACCTCAAAGATATAGTCATGTAAGAGACTTAGTAAATCTGAGTTCCTCAGCCTCAACACAAGACTGAAAATAACACTTGCTGTGAACCTTTGTTTGACTTCTTAGATATAGCAGCCAATGACACGTTAATTTTGTGTTTATGCGGAGAAGGAGAATTATTATTTGTGCAACTATATATATATACATTATAGAAGTAAAGGATACATAAAATAAAATATCTGATAGTTTTAACTAAGCTTATTTTTATATCTCAAGCTAAAACCATTGTCTTAGAGGCAAGAGAGATGGCTCACTAGGCAAAGACTGCTGTTGCCAAGCACAACAACCTCAGTCCTTGGTAGTACACACAGTAGATGACATGGGTTGTCCTCTCACCTCCACATGTAGCCACGGTACACACACACACAAACACACACACACACACACACACACACACCACACTCACACACATACACACAAAATAGACAACACATGAACAAATTTTGAAGTTTTATAAGAAACACTGCCCTAGAAAAATGCCCAAGTTTGGCAGGGTATTTGAAAAAAATAAGAAAAGACATATAAAAAATTAATAATTGGGAATGCTATAAACATGTTTTAATGAAAGTCTGTAACTTTAATCAAACATGAGATTTAAATTGCTTCAATATATATATTATGGGAATTGGATTTATTTAATAGTTAAAAAGCATACGATTAAAATTCTCTTTCTTCAACTAAAGTCCCAGCTAGGATGTTTGTGTATAAAAATAGTGTCCCATAATCCATTTAAGGAAAGAGACTAGAAAGAATATAAAAATATTTCTTCTCCTGTGGTTTGCAAAGAGAAGGCTAACATCTGCATCCATAGTAGTGTGGAAATACATAGAGTGAACTCAGAGCTAGCTTCTCCAAATGACAATTTGTTCTAAGTATTCCCCATATTTACATTTAGTACTTTTATTTAAAATGTTTAAAACAGATCAAAGGTTATCATTATGATTATAGTGATACCCCAAGCATTTCTGTGACATACAAAAGTGTGTGTTGACTGATAATGCACGTTCTCTAGTTTTTGAAATTTCTGACAAATTAAAAGCATAGTTGACTGTCATTGTTTCCTATGTTGGACTGCTTGAGGGCAATATAATATGACATACCTGTGTGAGATAAAGTCATTTTCATGCCAATATGAAAAGTAAAACTGTTTACAAGTTGAATGAGTTCCTTTAGTTTAAGCTCTCAAACTGTGAATGCCAGGGGAAGCTTCTTGGCAGGCAGGTTCCTTCCACCTGTTTTTAGAAGAAACAACATAAATTTGAGCCATAGGAGATGTGATTTTCAACTCTAAACAGAAAGAATTTACTTTATAACTGTGCAAAGGAAAACTATCCATATGTTCAATTAGATAGTAAATAGATTAAATATTTCTCTTTGCAAGTCTGAAATTCTTGCCTAAAATATTTATATTGGTTATTTTCATGAAACAATCACTGTCTTTGGCTTGTTCAAAGTAAGTAAGCAAAATGAAAAAAATTGAGATATTCATAGAAGAAACTCAGGTTTTGCAACTTTTGGGTAAATAAGTATAGCATTTCCTATTGTGCTTCTAGATTAATTTCTCATTTGATTTACTAGAAAAGTTGGTTATACAGAGGATAGAACCATAGTAACTTGGAATTTTTCTGTTCAATTCTCTTAAATATACTATTTAGAAGTAAAGATAATACGATGAGCCTTGGTAAATATGAATTTTGTGCTTTCCTAAATAGTATCAAACCTAGAACATTCAACACTGACTGTCTTTTGTTTATGTTTTAACACATAAAACTTGCCTGAAGATCAGAGGCCAGGGAGCGGTGCCACAGATCTTTAATCCCAGCACTGGGAAGACAGAGACAGATGGATCTCTCTGAGTTCAAGGCCACCCTGAGCTACACAAGACTGAATCTGCCTAAATGAAAAACAGAGCACACACAGAGGTGATCTCAGTAAATCGGGTCCTGTGCCTCTTTTCCCAGCACTAGGGAAGTGGAGGTAGGAGTGATAAGGTTAAGCAGAGAGCAGAATATAAGGTGGAAGGACACACTACACTCTAAGTTTTGGTAGAGACAGTTGAAGTCTGAGGTGCAGTTTGAAGCAAGCAATCAGAGGAAGCAGACTGAGGAGGCGGTCTAGGGACAGCCTTGCCCCTTTGGTCTGAGCATCCATTGAGATAAAAGGTCTTCTAGTGAGTGACGGCTCTTGCTCTCTGATCTTCAGGAAAACTTTTGTTAAAACACAAGAAAAATACCACAATATTTTTTTGATCTCTTCTAATTTCTTCCATACGTTGATGGGAAATCTACATTATAAGTAAATAGGTGGACCAATGGTAATAACTTACATGTTGGACTCAAAACTAGAGAGTACATTGACAGTATCACTTTCAGTGGAAAAATAAACTAAAATTTAAATATGAAGTTTTATATTCCCTCTTCAGGTGCCTAAACAATAGCATTGACAAACTGTCTCAAAAGAAATCAAATAAATCTCTGTTAATGGTCTTGATAGCCTATATCATGATGTCTTATCTCCAAGCCCACACATGCAGTTCACTATTTACAATGTTTTTTGGTTTCTGAGTTTGTATTATGGCTTCTTGACAGCAAATTTATGGACATATTGAATACTAGGAAGGAAACTCCATGTACCCTGATTTTTAATATTTCTTGTAATTATTATTTAAACATAAGCAAAACAAACTATTACTTTGATTTACAAGCATTATTACTGTACTCAAATTATGTTTCTATGTTTGTCAAGTACTACCTATTCTACTGTGTCAAAGACAGGACTGTGTTCTGGTACTGACATTCAAGATGGACACACATCACATACTTCAGGTAGTCCTGTCAGAGTCAAAGTAGACTTTCTTTAGACTACATTAACTCTGTGTATAAGAAGACATTTAGAAAAATAATGCATAACAATAGGAACTTTTGATTATATTTGGATTGATTTTTCTTATATATCAGATGTATATATATTAAATTATTTTATAATGCTGACACTGTCCTATGAGTTGTATAAGACAGTTGCAGTGCAAAAAATAAAAAGAAGCAATAAGATGTGGAGGTGTCCAAGATGATTGACTCTGCTTTCATAGCTGATTCTT
Organism: Myodes glareolus; assembly: GCF_982192425.1. Taxonomy (NCBI): domain Eukaryota; kingdom Metazoa; phylum Chordata; class Mammalia; order Rodentia; family Cricetidae; genus Myodes; species Myodes glareolus. The sequence continues at coordinate 69,336,371 of NC_142037.1, read as the reverse complement.
TTCCTCTTTTCCTTCCTTTGCTTTCTTCTCATAGACTCCCTCTCCCTGCTGTGTTTACTCTGTGAGTTTCCAGGAGCATCAGAGGAAGCTAGCTAAAGATAAAACTTTTATAGTGTAGTAATTAGAGTAGCAGGTAGAGAGATCAGTGAATACACGGCTCAGTGCTAAACTCTCGCAGCTGTTTCAGACTGTGTCTTTGCCAAGAATTGGAAAGCAAGGTCTGCCCGTTTCCCAGAGCTGCAGACAATCAGCTCTCACTTTCCACACTTGCAAATCTTATCTCTTTGCAAGGAAATTCTAAAACAATTCACATGTCTCTAGTTTGTTGAAATCAAGACAGGCTTCAGAAACTTGGTGATTTTTTTTTTAAATTTCAATTTTGAAACTGTTTATTAAAAAGCATGATTGGGTTATATGATAAATAAAAGTATATTTAAAGCACAGTTATCTGAGTTTAAAACATCTGTTGATAATTAGCATTCTCATTCAAACAAAACTATATTTAGTCCAGAGTTGTCTCAATAGAGTTTCATCATGAGATTATCTAGGGATGCTTTCAAAAGTATGAATGTCCTTGGATTTATCCCAGGACTAATTCATCAGAATCTACAATGGAGGTTCTTATCTCCACAATTTGAAAGATCTTCAGAGCAATTGCTCTACTCGGGAAATGATATGAATCACTGTTTTAGCCTTAACCAAACTTGGCCTATTTCTACCTAATTTACTACATCAGGTCATGAAGATTAGGGCTGTTTAACTTAGATTTTCTTCCATCCATTCCAATTCTCCTGCCAGTATCCCTCATATAACTCTTGTTTTTTAGAATTTAACTCTTTTCTTGAGTTTTAGTATAGACAAATGTAAAAAAATACTCTTGACTTAGTGGCTTCAACAACAAATATTTATTTTTGAACAGCTGTAGAAATTAAACATTCCAAGAGTAAGAGGTCAGAAAATATATTTGTCCCTAAAAGGAAAGAGGAAGGGGAAGAGAGGGATGAAAGCAGGAATGGAACAATCTTTCCAATGACATCTGACTGGGGTGCCTATTATAATGGCACAATTTTCACGAAGATGTTAAGTCTCGTCCTAACTCCAAATGTCACCAGACTGTGTATTAGAGCTTCGTCATATTAAATCAAACATAACACCCATATTTTTGTTCTCTTTATGTCATATATGGGAAACCTTGTAAATTGATTTTGTTCTTACATGTTGTATAGTATGATATAAAATGGTTTATTTTTGTTGTTTTAGTTTCTTACTTTTACACATTATCACTGGTTTCTTAGCAACTCAAAAGGTTTTTTTTTTTTTCTTTTTCTTTTTTCTCTAAGTTTTGTTTCAGGTTGGCAAACAAGATGAGTTAATTACAATGAGTTTTTAACAAAATATGTATTTCTTCAAAAGACAAATAAATGAAGAGTCAATAAAATGTAGGAAATAAAGTTTATAAAATTGTTGGAAAAAATAACGAGCAATGTGGAATTTAGTGAATAATCCTAAACAGCTATTGGACACATTTTTGCAATTGACCTCCTATTTTTAAGCTATTCCAGTGATAATCAAATTTGCTTTATGTATGTGATTGCAGATCCAGTGCTCACATACAAGTCTCCAGGAAGTCAAACCTAAATTCATTAGGCCCTTACCTCTTGTATATTTTGGCAAATAATTCATGTGAGTTCCTCAAAATAGGCATTAGGTTCACATACTAAGTAATACAAATAACTTCAATTTGAAGTCCATTGCTTCCGAGAGAGAGACAACAATTAGTTAACTTTAATGCAAAATGCAAACACACATGACCTTGGGACACAAAAAGACATAAACAATGTTAAGTCTTAAAGACGTATGCAACATTAAGGCCCACATTATGAAACAGGTTTTGAAAGTGTTTACCATACACTACTCCCATTTTACTCTTGCTGCTTCGTATTTGGGTTTGAAGGGGTAATTTCCCAGCTTCCTACTCTACCACTTCGTCAACACTACCACTTGATGAAAGGACCCTACCATGATGGTCTGGAACCACAATAAAAATCCAACTCTTTCTTCTATAAGTTACTGTTGTTTATGGTTTTATCATAGCAGTAGAAAAGTAGTTATTAGATATATAAGAATAAAATGAACATTGATGAAATATTAGCTTCATTAGAGTTATTTCCTGTTTCTGAACTTTGGAAATCATTCAAGAGAGCATCAAAATCTCAGCTTTTCCTAATAAGAAATATATGCTGTTGTCTGTCATGATTTGTGTGCCTGTCCAGTCATGATTTATGTGCCTGAGTAAAATTTCTGCCTTGTACAGGATTACAGTCACAGTCATAGAACACTGTGTGACTGCCTTGTAGAAGAACATTTATAAGTAACCCTGTGGAGTAGAGCCTTCTTCTACTTTCTGATCTGAAGAATTGTGAATAGATGTTTATAACTGTATGGATGAGGAAACTAGAAATCCTCATGAACCTTAACCCACTACTTTCTATTTCTGTAATTAATAAATTCCTTACCCAGGAGCAATGCTTCATAAAACACTGAAGTACTTCATCATTGTGAAGTACACAGAAGTACTGGCAGTAGCAGAAGATCAGAGAATGTGTTTTCATTCTGAATGAGGATCATTCTGAGTATTGACAAGCTGTTACTCTCTCCAAGGTTAAATGGCTACATGATTTTTTACTTTATTTCCATCTCAATAATTATTATTTTATATAAGTATCAAATCATTTAAAAACATCCCAAAGATGTATTAATTATAGTATATTAATATTAAGAACTCCAAGAATGCTTACTTCTGATAACCAGTTCAGTATTTAATGGCAAAATAATTTTGGCTATAGGGAGATCTTATAACACCCTTTTGTTTATGTAAGAACTCTTTTATGCTGTCGCTATGATGAGCATAGTATAGTATCAATTGAGTATCTTTCACCTAAAAACTGTCTTTCAACACCATTCACATGTGATGCAAGGAACTTATTAAACTACCGTTTCCTTGACCACACTAAAAGAATTATTCTTGTTACATATTAATAGACAACTTTCATAACATCTTTCCAACAGAATACACCTCTCTAAGGAAAGATTCCCCCCAAAGATGTATTTTTCTCTATGGCATCTTCTTCCCTAAAGAAGCTATATTACTACCAAAGTAGACATTGCTGTTATATAAACCAGAGGACCTGTACACTTCATTTTCTGTCTCCTCTTTTATATAATCAAAGAATATTACTCATGATAAAATGAGTTTAGGAAGGGCAATACTAAGAAAGAGTAATAAAAATGAATTTGCTGTTAATTTGCTTCATGGTGTAACAGAAATTTGAATCAATTTGACAAACTAATTTATCATTAACTTTTAGGACCACACTATAATATAGTAAATAAACACAGTTTGAGCTTCAGTACACTTTCATCATCTACTACAAACCCAAATTATTTCTGAATGTGAAAGTAGTTACATAAAAGATGATATGATATTCTTTTAAAAATCAAATGTCTCTAAAACTTTACAATTTTTATTTGTAGTCTCTAAGAAGAGCGATCTAAAATATAGCAGATGTATTAATGACACTGGGCTCTGGGTCAGTTATTCAAAATTCACTTCGCTTTGACTAAGAGCAAATAGGAACTTTTTGAGGTTAAAGTTGGCTGTGTTAAAGATTACACAGGAAACAGATTGTCTCAGAACAGTTCTATTTCCATTTGGGGGTTAGAAAACAAAAGCTGTGACCATTTATCCAGCAATGTAAAAGAATGTATATGAAATGAACTTCCCTGAAATGGCTCACCAATATCTGGGACAAACAGTCGCTGTTCCCTCTCAAATGCGCCTATAACATAATTCAGGATACTATTTTGAGCTTGTAGTTCAACTGGTGGTAACTCCATACAATGGTTTTCATCTAAAGAGTGAGACACTAGAAAACTGTGGAGACCAAGGAGTGCTATAAAACCTAAAAGTAGTTATAAAACTGAAATCTGAAGAGCTATTTGGATATACTTCACATTTAAGGAAAAGTAGAAATAAATAGATTTTAAAAAGAATTAAAGGGAATTTCTGTTTCTAGTAATATTTAACTATATATTATAATTTAGAATAAAATTATTAGCTGTTTGTTAATTGAGTGAAAATAAATGAGAAAAGTAGCAAACAGATTTGGAGCCAAGAGCAGCCTGGCCCCACAAGGTACTTTATTTTTGATATTGTAGGAAGAAATTTAAGAGTTTTTAATTTTTAAAAAAAAAGTTAATGTTATGGGATGTTCGTACACATAAAATGTGTTACATAGTTAATGTTTGGACTTAAAATAAGAAGCCAAAAATTTGGGTCATAGCCATAAGCACCAAATACTAACAACAAACTAGAATGTTCATTTCTCGTGAAGCAGCAAGACAAGGTCAAACTAGTTAGCAGTTTGACAGGAGACTTGGAACAGTATCCAAGCCCATGGGTCTCAATCCTCTAGGGGCTGCACAGAGGTAGGCTAGGATCACCTGCATGTCAGATGTTTGAATCAAGATTCATAACATTGGCAAAACTGCACTTGTAAAATAACAACAAAAAAAAGGTAATGGGAGTTCACCACAACATGGGAAACTATTCTAAAGGTCAAAGCATTAAAAATGTTAGCTACTAGTGTAAAAAATGTATCTCTTTGCTCAAGGTATATTCAGGCTCAAAAATGTATGTTTAGCCTCCTTGTCTTTGCTATGTTTGTTGGGCTTAAACTATTTGGATGAAATGAGTCATATAAAATTTTTGTACTAAGAGAAACTTCAACTGAAAAATTGTTTTCTGAGGCTCATACTTAACAAACTACAAAGCTATTTTCCCAAGGTAAAGCATTCAGATAAAGCTCCCATTCCATCAGGGGGCTTGGAGAAAGCTTTTCCTTCCTAAAAAGGGTGTCACCCTCTTTATCTCTTTCAAAAGGAAATTGTGGCTCATCCATAACAGATGGCTGTAGTGTCTAAGCCTTAGAAATTGGCAAAAGCAATGTTAGTCTCCAGGCTCTCTCCTGTTCCCATTTTGCCCTGGGATCTTTACCTTGCCTTCCCAAGAGACAGCATTAACAGTTAGATACAAAATTTGTCTGTTTTTTCCCTCAGAATGAATAATCTAGCTTCTATGTTAGCTTCAAGTAAAACCATTATTTTTTTAAGGCTCAACTAGACAAAAATAAAGTTCCAGTCTTATGAAAGCTGCTAACTTATTATAGATTGGTAAGGAATACAAGTTAATCATCATCCTTAAAATACTGATACTTTTATCATCCTTAAATACTGATACAATTACTTACTTGGGATAAGCCTTATTTAGTCACCTGTATATGTTTTCAAAGTTTCAAACTTAAAACAAGTACTAGAAACAAAGTTTGTCTGATCAGTTGTACCTAGGCGGCCCTGAAGAACATGGCATTTAAAATGATGATTAAAAATATAATATGTGTATTATATTAGACAGAGATTCCAAAATCCTAGCAGTGACCCAAGATCTCCCAAAAGATTATGGGACACCATGAGTCTTTACCTGGATTATGGCAATACTGACCACAGGGCAAGATGCCCCAGTACGACACCTATTGCCAGGACCTGGCCCAAACTGTGAACAAACAGCAGAACATTAGAAAATTGATTGCACCACTTTTGCATAGACAAAATAAGGTCGGTCTTTTCCATGTCCCTATTCCACAAGAATAAAATAATCAGCTCATGGGCCTGGCTAAGACTGTAAGACAGCTGTTCTAATACTTCTGCCTTCAAGGCTATGGAGACCTAGGCATGGCTAGCTGTATACGGACTCTGGTCCCTGTCATTTTTAATAAATTTGCAAGCTGCTTGGTCTGTACTCAGGTAAAATTATTTATCCTTCTGGGATCTCTGATAGTATTAATGGCTAGGAGAACTCTAACTTTGTCAGTGTAGCAGCAGCAGGTGTCCAAATCCTTTCACAAAGCTATAGCCAGCTTATTAGCGCTCTCTCTCTCTCTCTCTCTCTCTCTCTCTCTCTCTCTCTCTCTTCATATATATATCAAGCCTTACTTTTTCTAAAAATACTAGGTCTCTTATTTTAAAAAAAATCTAAAATATATAAAGGCCTTAGGATATAAAAGATCATAAGCTTTGACGGTCTTAAAATTATTTAAGATGTAAATGTAGGTTACAATGGCACAGGTAACAATGGTATGAATAAATTAAAATATAGAAAATGTTTCTGATTTCTTTCCCCTTTTATTGTATAGTTCTGATGGGCTGATAGAGCAATGAGTACTTACTGTTTGGGTCACAAACTCAAGACTTAAGATTTATTGTGGTTGTCTTCTAAATATAAACTTAAAGGTGTTTCTCATCAGGCTGAAGACATACCTGGTACTCTGGGCAGAAAAAAAAATATACATGCTTCTAACCAAAATCTGTAGGTTTTGCCAGAACGCAAAGGAATGAGTACATTCCTGCCATTTTACACATACCCATTATCTGTTGTTTTCTGTGTCACCTAGCCGGATGTAACACGAATAATAAAAACCCAGAGACAGATATTGAGGTTAGCTGGGGATCAGAAAAGCAAAGCAGTCAACCACTAGAGCTCTTACTTCTAGGTACCCTTCAGACTGAAAACAGAGCGAGTTCCTGTCTCATCCCACTTTATATTCCTCTTAGCGCTGGTATGAAACTTGTGGTGCCCCACCACCACCTGACATCTATAGCTAACAAGTATGGCTGCTGGGATTAAACGTGTTTATCACCACTGTTTGGCCTGTGTGGCTGACTAGTGTGGTTAAGTTTGCACTCTGATATTCAGGCAAGCTTTGTTTATTAGAATACTACTATAGGTTGACATGAGATTTTGGCATTGAGTAACCTACTCTCCTGTAAGTATTCTCATAACTGCTCTACTGTGAGGAATACTAATGATTTTATTGGCTTCACAATTTGTACATTCATAGATTAATTTATTTCATCTAGTATGTGTGCAGTATCTGGAGTGCATAGAAATTTATTTCTATCTCCGCATGAAAAGTCACACAACAGGAAACTGGGAGTCAACCTCCCTCAGGACCCAGCAATTCCACTCTTGGGAATATACCCAAGAGATGCCCTATCATACTACAACTATGTTCATAGCAGCACTCTTTGTAATAGCCAGAACCTGGAAACAACTTAGGTGCCCCTCAATAGAAGAATGGTTAAAAAAGGTGTGGAACATATACACATTAGAGTTTTACTCAGCGGTAAAAAACAATGACATCTTGAATTTTGCATGCAAATGGATGGACATAGAAAACGCTTTACTGAGTGAGGTAACCCAGTCCCAAAAAGCAGAATATGGTATGTACTCACTCATAAGTGGATTCTAGCCATAATTAAAGGTCTTTGAGCCTATAATTCGTGATCCTAGAGAAGCTAAATAAGAAAGTGAACCTGAAGAAAATCATATAGTTATCCTCCTGGATATTGGAAGTAGACAAGATTGCCAGGCAAACTTGGGGGCACAAGGGGTGGGGAGTGGAGGGTTGGGGGGGTGGTTGTAAAGGGAGATGGGTAGAGAGAAGGGAGAAGGGGAGGATTCGGGATAGTTTGGAGGAATGGGATGGGTGGGATGGAGGAAGAGTGGATATGGGAGCAGGGAAGTAAATATCTTAATTAAGGGAGCCATTTTAGGGTTTGTAAGAGACTTGATTCTAGAGGGGTTCCCAAGTCCAAGGAGAGATCCTCAGATTGTTCCATGGGCAGCAGAGGAGAGGGTGTATGAACTGGCCTCGTCCCATAACTATACTGATGAATATTTTGCATGTCACCATAGAACCTTCATGTGGCGATGAATGGAGATAGAGACAGAGTCCCACATTGGAGCACTGGACTTAGCTTCCTAGGTCCAAATGGGGAGCAGAATGAGGGAGAATGCTAGCAAGAAAGTCAGGATCACAAGGGGTACGTCCACCCACTGAGACGGTGGGAATGATCTAATGGGAGCTTACCAAGGTCAGCTGGACTGGGAGCAATGGAGCATGTGATCAAAATGGACACTCTGAACATGGCTGGAAATGAAGGCTGACTGAGAAGCCAAGGACAATGGCATTGGGTTTTAATTCTACTGCATGGACTAACTTTGTGGGAGCCTGGTTTGTTTGGATGTTCACCTTTAAAGACCTGTATGGATGGGAGAGGACCTTGGACTTCCCACGGGTCAGGGAACCCTGACTGCTCTTAAGACTAGAGAGGGAGGGGGAGGTGAGAAGGGGAGGTGGGGAGGGGGAAGGAAAAGGGAGGCAGGGAAGAGGTGGAAATTTTTAATAAATAAATAAAATTTAAAAAAAAAATAATACATAGAAACCAGATGTACAAACTCATGGTGATAATTTAATTCTGAGTAAGGTTGAAACAGACAGAACGATATGAGGCCAAGGCCATCATGAGTTACAGAGTGAAACCGTGTCTGGATACTAAACTGCAGCATTTTACAGAAACATTAGAATTATAACATAAAACAAAAGGGAGTATTTATTTTCATTAATTTGCAGAAACAAAAGGCATTGAAAAGGACACAGGGAGAAACTATTTCGAGTTCACAAAATTGATGGGGTGTTTATATCTAGAATATAGCTTAAATGCCTTTAAATCAAATAGCTAAAACACAGTTCCAGAAGTGATTCAGAAGTTTTTAATCATCAGTATAGGTAGCCTGATACCAGAAGTTTCTACACATAGCTATGGATTGGCTCTCCAAAAAGACATCCCTGGGGCAAGCTGCAACACAAACATATGTTTCTGTAAGGAGATTATTTTCTGCAAACATTTTGAAGTATCTATTGATGGTAACATAATAATTTCATGAAAAATAAATAATGTTGCTATTCTGTTATGCATGGCCTAGAGAATTATTCAACACTTGGGAAAGATCCAGAAACGAAGCTCAGAACTTACCAAAAACAAAGTAGAAGAATCTTGTCAGAATTATATTGTAAAAGAACAAAAATGGAAATGAGAGAGACCTGGCCCCATAGGCGGGATCCTGTGAATACATTTTGTTTGCTATGGTCTTTTGGCATTTTTGTTTGAGCTCCCTGGGAAGGTAGAAAATTATTTTACATTTAATCAAATTTAAGTACAATCAAGTTGTATTGAAAGTAGTTCAGAAAGATTTAATGATCTATTGTGCATTCTGAAAATCTTCACTATTTCTGTTTTCCTAAGCTTTCTTTGCAATTAGCCATCTGACTATAATTTAAATTGAGCCCTTGGGAAATTTACCCTTTGTAGTATTAAGCAGATTCACATTAGGAAGCATATTTTTGGACTAAGTTGTTTACTACAAGGGGCTTTGACTGAATCAAGAAACTATCTCAAAAATAAAGAAAACATTGACAATGAAAAATAAGAGGATACCAAGTTAGGAAGGAGGGAAGAGGGAAAGCCTTGGTGAGTTGGTGGTGGGAGTGAGTGACTATGTTAAAAATATATTCTATAAATGCGTGAAATTCGCAAAACAATAATAAAAATAATAGGTGAAAAATAGAAACTATAAAGGTTTTAGAAAAAAAGATTTATTTCTTCCTTTCTTGTAAGTGAATAAATAAGTTTTAAAGGAGCTACTTTGGTGTATATTGAACTGAGAATTGTCTGTATTCTGTCAATCATGTATTTTAATAAAACGCTGATTGGCCAGGCAGGAAGTATAGGTGGGTCAACCAGACAGGAAGTAGAGGCGGGGCAATGAGAATAGGAGAAGGCTAGAGAGAAGGAAGTTCCCTCCGCCATTCCTGTGCAGACCACCGAAGAGACAGCATGTAACCTGCCCAGCTGAAAAAAGTACTGAGCCGTGTGGCTAACATAGATAAGGATAATGGGGTAATATATGTTATAAGAGCTAATAAGTAGCCAGAGCTAAGGGCCAATCAGTTTATAACCTAATGTAGACTCTGTGATTTTCTTTGGGGCTTGCTGGTTGTGGGGTACTGGGTGGGACAGTAACCCCAACAAGCCGGCCCCTTATGTTACATTGAACATAAGAATATCAGTGACATGATTAATTTGAAGCAGATTTTATTTTTTAATTTAAGGAGGTTCCACAAGCCACATTTCATTGCCTGGTTCTATAAATCTGGTGAAATCTCATTGCCTAGACAGATCATAACTCTTAACAGGGAATCTACTGTTGTGCTAAGTATTCATGCTGGTAAATTGCACTCTAAATCTTTATGTTTACACTATAGTTTGTGGCTCTCATCTTTGGTCAGAGACCTTCTTGTTGTATGAGGTAGTAGTTATTAAAGAGGCTCCCAACTAGCAAAATGCAATGTATGTATACCATTGAGTGTATAGTCCTAGATCCATCATCAATGTCAACTTCACACTGTTCATGGTTCAGGGGTTTCCACTAAAAAGGAACAGAGAAGTTCCAGCCTGCAGGTGGGGAAGAGAAAAGTGAAAATCTGGCATCTGGAATCTGTATAGGAACTGGAATTTAACTGTGGTTAACTCTACAAGACTGACATAAGATATATCCAGTCAAAATTCCAACATGAATGTAAGTTCGATATCCCAGTCCTAGTGCAGGAGATGTAGACAGTTGATCGTTGTGGGAAATTCTTGGAGCATGTGATCAGGGTTCCCTAAACCTTCTGAGCCTTTGAAGGGATATACCCTCAAAGAGACTTAAACAAGTACACATAACTAATATAATAATATAAATAGATAAACATTTTGAGAAAAGAATTCTTATTAATGGGAGAACAGAAATATATTTAAATTAAAAATAACACAATATTACAGAACTTAGAATAATGTTGGAGATCGGTAGTTGAACAAATTCATAGAGAAAATAAAATCTCAAAACCTTGAATTTGCAACAGTATGTTGAAGAGTTGATTTGTAGTTTCAACTTTACATTTTGTTATAAGCCTAAGACAGTATAACAATAGAACCCAATAAATTTCCTTTTATTATGTATACCTTCTTCCTTTGCCTGGAATCTGAATTTTTACTGTTACTGTGTATAATTATTTTCTTCCCTTGCCTGTTCCTTACCGAAGACAGATTCTCATTTCTGAATGATCTTCAAGCAGTGTTTCCATGTTGTTCTTAAATTGCAAGAATATCTCCAAAGCAAATCAGACAGTTGTGAATATTAAATAATATAGTAAGGAGAAAAATCTACATTCATCTATATTTACAACCGGATTAACAAAAATCAGTAGGCAAAATGTTTGTTCATGATTATGAAATACAAGTCTAAAAATATATCCTACTATTGAGAACTTATTTCAGGAAAACCAATTTTAGAATTTTTACATGTCAATCAATATGAGTAAAATACATATTAAAAGGGAAGATCTTTCCCATCTGAATCACATACAAGTGATTGGAAAACTAATTAAATATTATTGAAGTGAAATTTCTGCCAATTTGAGCAAATTTACAAGCCATAATTGCAGTTATGCAGTACTAATCTCACAAACATCTGAATGACTGACTTGATTATATTATCTTTGCTTCATTATTTTAATAGGCTTGATTTTTGATGAAATATGAAACATGTATTTACTAGGTGAGAATGAGGTTGAACAGATCCTCCTGCTGAGAGAGGGAAAGACAAATGAAGACAGCTGAAATGACAAGAAAAGTCCATGCTTCAAGAGCTTGCTGTAGCTCTTCTTTCTGGCAGAGACAAGGCATTTCCGTTTTCACACCTTTTAATAAACTGTGCAGAGAACAATCTGGGGATCTCTCCTTGGACCTGGGATCCCATATATAATCAAGTTTCCTGTAAACTCTAAAATGACTCCCTTAGTTGAAATATATTCTTCCCTGATCCCACATTCATCCTTCCTCCCTTCCCCCCATCTCAGTCAGCCGAGCTTTCTACATTCCTCCCCTACTCCCTTCTCTCTAACCCTCTCCCCTTCCAATGCTCACCTTCCTGGACCTGGAGGGAGGGGGGAGGAACTTGGACTTCCCACAGGGCAGGAGACCCTGACTGCCCTTGGGGAAAAAGAGGGAGGAGGAGAGGGAGGGGGGGAGTGGGAGGGCTTTGGGAGGAGGGGCGTAAATGGAAACTTTTTATAATTTAATAAAATTACTTTAAAAAAAATATAAATAAATAAATAAATAAAATTAAAAAAAAATAAACTGTGGGCACTGGGAGCTAAGAGGCAGACCAGAAGGAGAGTATATATTTATATGATAGATTAGGGGTGAAAATTTTGCAACCTCGGGTCTTCAGTTGTGAGAAAGAAAGAAGGAATAAAAATTAGGAAAGATAAGTTACGACTTCAGATCTGATCACTTCAGGCCACTTCCTACACTGCCACAGTGGTGGTGATTAGGTCTTCTTAGCTGCACATGGCAAAATATTATGTGAAAGTTCTTTTAAAGAGTTTGCAGTGAGTCAAATGTCATTTTCTCTCTCCACTATTTTTTACAAATAATTTCTTAGAGACATGGAATATGTTTTTAGTTTTGCTTCCATATATATTTTAATATTATAAAAATGTATCACCTTATAGATGCTTTGTACAACTAGATACATCTGTGTAGACAGAAACATTAAATTTCTTCACATAATCGGGCATCCATACCTTTAACTATTTAACTTTTTTTAGATTCAACATATAATGACCCATATGTACTATTTCTTACATGTATAATAATGGAATGCTTGTGATTAGAAAACTGGTAGCTTTCGTAGAAAAAATGTTTGTGTAGAAAATTAATTTCCAGAGTAATAATTACTTTTCTGTGGCTTCAGCCCTGATTCCTTACAATTGCAATGTTAGTCACCTTTATCTACCTCCATGTCTGGTGACAACTTGGCATCCTTTTCCAAATTTGAAGGCAATACATACTACCAAATGTGTAAAACAATGATCGTGCGCTAGAAAGTTCCAAATGACCATGCCATAAAAGTTCCAAGCTCAAGTTAAGATATAAGAAAACACAGTAATGAAAAGGTCCAGAAACTGAGCAGGGAAATGAGAAACCATGAGGAGCACAGTCCATTGTGAGTTTTGTAAAGATTGGAATCAGTCTCACCCCATATCAGTCGAAAAATTTCAAACATGGAAGCTGCATTTATACTTTTATCCAGAAAACCCAAGAGTCTGTACATTAAATACAGACTGGACTGTGAGCAAGCCTGTAGGACATTTTCTTGATCGTTGTGGGAAGACCTAGCTTAGTGTGGGGTGTGTCACCCCTAGAATGATGCTCCTATGTACTACAAGAAAGCAAGCTTAACAAGCAACTACGAGCGAGCCAGAAAGCGGAGCTCCTCCGTGGCCTCAGCACTTGCTCCTGCCTCCACCTTCCTGTCCTGACTTCTTTCAGTTATGGACTGTGATATGTAACTGTAATCTAAACAAACCATTTGTTTCCCATGTTGCTTTTGATCATGGTATTTTATCACAGCATAGAAACCCTAACTGAGATCGATGTATATTTTAAATATTTTTATGAATTGCAAGAACAGCCCATTTTATTTTCTTTTTCCATTCATTTCTTCATTTACCTAATGTGCAGACTTCTGGGTTTTCTTGATAAAAGCAAAAGTGCAGCTTCCATCTTTGAATTTTTCCTGTAGTATATCAAGTGTTTAGTCTGTTGGCTACTTTTCTCATATTTTATTTTAATAAATTGTATCTTGACTTAAATTTGCTCTTGTTATCCTAGTCATGAGAACAGATTTTATGCCATTTCTTTTGTCAATTGTTGTTTCCTTTCAAAGACAATCAGTGGCAGTCACATATTTTGTTTTTTACCTTTGTTTTAGCAAAATTTTCATATTAATAAATATTTTCTATCTATTTGATATGTTGTCAAAGTGGAACTAAAACAAAAGGTTTTCTGATTCATTTAAGAATGAAATAAAGAAAACTATTCTTTAATAAAGTCTTCCTCCAACCTTTAGAAATAAATGTGCAACTTCCCAAAAAGAAATCAGCCTGACACTTCAAAAACCATGATGACTTTTCCCACGGACTTGGAAACAATCATGATCAATATACTTTCTAAGGAAAAAGGTGGTCTTAATTTCAAGTTTTGCAAAAAAATCAGGCTCCTAGCATATGTCCGAGGGGATATATATAAAACAACCTCTAAGTTATAAAACAACCTCTTGTCATAAAAGGTTAAATAAATCTCTTTTGGATAAAACTCACTAAATAATAAATGCTCTATTTATCAGAAAAATTAAGAGTAATATGCACAACACTCCATTCTGGTAAACCTGATCCTTGAAAACGTTATTGTTCATCTTGAGAACATCTACACAAAGGCATCTTTCTGCCTGTCTGTATAGAGCGGTAGGATTCCTTTCATTTTCTGAAATTGTTTCCCCAGAATGCCTGATGCAGCTCCTTTTGTCTATTGAAACTAAGTGAAAATACAATTGACTTTGTCTTTTGACTTTACAGAAGGATTCTTCTGAAAACAAAATTGTTTCTTTTATCATTATATTTTCTCCAAAACAATATTTTTCTTAATCTTCATTTAAAATTTCTAACTTTTTAATTACAGTATTTATATACATAGATTGATTTCTGATTCAATATATATGTATATATATGAGGGCATATGTATGCCACAGTATGCAAGAGGACATTAAAAGACAACTTTAGGGAGTCTGTTCTACATGTCTTCCTGGAAACTGAATGTAGAATGTCATACCTGGAAAAAAAGCACTCTTAGACACTCAGAAATATCTCTGGTCCAATCTAGAAATTTTTAAAATTTCCATTGACTTTAGTTTCTTGGTGAAAATTCAGGCTTAGTGAATGTTTGCTTTGTTTTCTATGTTAATTCAGTTAAAATTATATAAAGTTATATTATATTCAAGATATTATAATTTTATGCTACAGAATATTGACTCCCAGGCCATTGAAATAAGAAAGAGTAATTCTTGATTTAGAATTAAAGTTTAGTCAGTTAAGTATATTTTTGGGAATGTTAATATCTGTTTTTATCATCAGTGGTAGAAAACCAGACATGGTTACCTAAGGTTTAAATGAGTAAATGTGTTTTACTTTGTTTTGTTTTATATGTGAGCAAAAGAAATAAAGGAGAGAAAAGGTTAAATAAACATTAATGACATCATTATGTTGGTATGGAAGACTCATCAATTCTCCCTTCCAAAATAATTGTTATTATCCAAAATTACCTCACAGTTCTCTTGCAATCAATACAGTTACATTAGTGATGACAAAGTAAGGAGGCAGTTAGCAATAATAATATGATTTTGCTAAAGGACAGATCATAACACTGCACACTATTTTATCAAGGACACTCATATCCAATGGGCTAATATCTAATTGGCCATTACCTAATGCCCTTAATTGAAATAACAAATTACAATTTACACTGTTGTTCAGAGTAGAGTTGGGGCATTCTTGTTATAAAAGTACATTAATCAGAATTAGATGAGTTAATATCCGTAATGGAATCAGAGAGTGGTTGGAAAGATACATTCAATGACTGCATAAATACAAACTTCTGATATCTTAACTAAAACAGGGTTTTTAGGTATATGTATGCTTAAAAAAAAGAAGAAATTAAAAAAAAACAGTGACTTCATTCATGACTACAGGTGTAACAGAAGGACAATAAAGTCTGATGTCTCTGACTTCATTTAGTACCTGTCTCCTTTATTTTAAATTTTGGATTATGTTCTTTCTAATTTAATCACATGGGTATGCTAGTCATATACAGAATAATAATATGAAGTTGATAATAGAATTTGATTCATGACTGAAGACAAAAAATTAAAGTAGTAAGCTATTTTCAACATATTGTTAAACACTATTTTTTATAACATCTTATTTCAATCCCTTAGCAAGCTTTCTTTAGACATATCTTGAGCCCTTCCATGAAGGACAAATTACCTCCATAACATGAATGAAGGTTGCTTCACTAAGCATATCATGCAATTCAAACTGGCTCCAATGCCCATTGGCTCCAATGCCCAGTGAAAATGAAATCCTGAGAAATAGCGATCATCTACAGGACAACTTTGTCGTAGGCAGCCATATCCTCTGCACTGAAAAGAGCTTGCCTCCTATGGACAGCGACAGTTTTGATGGCACTTTCAAACTCTGTATGATCAGGAGTGAGGTGACTATCAATCAGAACACAGACTGGCCAGGAGAGCGTGGCTACGTATACCTCTTGCCACTCTTACAAAGTGATGCCTCTTCTACTACTATGTTACCAAGCAGAGCTAGAACACAGAATTTTTTGTTTTATTTCCGACATTAATTTGTAGATTGAATTTTATTTCCCTTAGTCATAGTTCAGTTCATTACCATTTCTAGATATGTGGTCAGGATTCCCACAAAGCAATGTTGTTTGTTGCCTACAACTTAAGTAGCTAACTATGTAAAGGTGTAAAGGACAAGTGAATGGGGGAAAACAATAGACATAAACTCATTTCTATTAGCATTCATCATTCTGTTGCAAATTTTTTGGAAATCTAATTTTCATAAAATTTTCCCAAAAGAAAACAAAGAAAAATCTAGTTACTCCATGTAGAGAAGGCAACGACATATTGGAGAAAGAATTCTTCCCTAGTCCAGTTTTGCGAACCAATAATGCTGTTGGTGTGACTTCGAGGGCATGTGTGACTTATAGCATCAGTAAATTCCCCTGGCAGCTGACAGACAGTATCATGACCAAAGAGTTCCATTTGCAGCATTAGCCACTCATGAAAGCTGCACCAGTGTAGACTGCCCTGGTTAAAGTTAAGAAGCTATTTTATGAAAGATCTCTTAGTCATTTGTTCTTGGGCAGTAGGGGAGTCTTGCAAGGATGTAATGAAAGTTCCTGAGACTCATGAACCTCTTCTTCTGGGAGTGACTATTAACCAATTTGCGCTGCTTAGACTTTTGTGGAGGTGATCACTGCTCCTCTGACTTAAGACACTAAAGGCAATGACCAACCAAAGGGTAATACAGAACAATGATGTTATTTGGAATTTTATATTATTAAGTATATAAAGCAATGTTGTGGAGTGCTATAAATTCATTGTTCTTTAATCTATTTGACTAACAGCTACTGAAATATGACTTTATTTATACTTCATGCATTATATAAAGATTTCAGTCTAATTTCATTTCTTGATATGCATATGCTAAGTAAACTTGTTCATTAGTTATTGTGTTTCTGTTTGTTTTTATAGATTGCATGCACAGAGTCTTCAAGCCATTCTCTAGAGAATACCTTAAATGTTAAAATGTCCTGGCCAAGTATGTGATATTAAGAATCTCAAGAACAAGGCTAATTAAATGGGCACTGAAAAAATATTGATTGGAAACTTTCATAAGAGCTAATTATTGTGATTTTAGCTTCAAACTTTGTTGCTGAATCTAAGCATTTGTTTGAAATAAAGACAAAAGACAGTATAGAAATGACTCAAAATATTCTACCAACAGTAACACTAAAGATGGTACTGTTCTTTCTGATAACCCATTGAGAAAGGTACTCACAAAAGAAATACTCATTTCTCCTTTAAATGCATTTTACTGTTCTCTGTTTTTTTTTTTGTAATTTTATTAAATTATAAAAAGTTTCCATTTACGCCCCTCCTCCCAACGCCCTCCCACTCCCCCCCTCCCTCTCCTCCTCCCTCTTTGTCCCCTAGGGAAGTCAGGGTCTCCTGCCCTGTGGGAAGTCCAAGTTCCTCCCCCCTCACTCCAGGTCCAGGAAGGTGAGCATCCAAACAGACTGGATTCCAAAAATCCAGTATATGCAGAGGAAACCAGTCCCAGTGTCATTGTCAATGGCTTCTCGGAAAGACTGCAGGCCAGCCACATTCAGAAAATCCGGCCACATTCAGAGAATCTGGTTGGATCACATGCTCGTTCAGTCACGGTCCATCTGGCCTTGGTAAACTCTCATTAGATCCGACCCCTTGTATCAGTGGGTGATAGTATCCCTCGCAGTCCTTCGTCATTTTCTTCCTCCTTTTGCTCCTCGTTTGGATCTTGGGGGGCTCAGTTCGGTGCTCCAACGCGGGCCTCCATCTGTATCGTCATCCAACGCCAGATGAGGGATCTATGGTGATAAGCAAAATATTCATCAGTATGGTCACGGGCCAAGGCCGGTTCAGGCACCCCTCCTCTGTCCAGAGAACAATCTGGGGATCTCTCCTTAGACCTGGGATCCCATATATAATCAAGTTTCCTGTAAACTCTAATATGACTCCCTTAGTTGAAATATATTCTTCCCTGATCCCACATTCATCCTTCCTCCCTTCCCCCCATCCCGGTCAACCGAGCTTTCTCCATTCCTCCCCTACTCCCTTCTCTCTAACCCTCTCCCCTTCCAACAACCATCCCAACCCACCCCCATGCACCCAAGGTTACCTGGGACTCTTGACTATTTCCTACCTCCTGGCGGATAGGTAAATAATCTTCATCAGGTTCGTCTTCTTATTTAGCTTCTCTAGGATCACGAATAATAGGCTCAAAGACCTTTAATTATGGTTAGAATCCACTTATGAGTGAATACATACCGTGTTCCTCTTTTTGGGTCTGGCTTACCTCACTCAGTAAAGCGTTTTCTATGTCCATCCATTTGCATGCAAAATTCAAGATGTCATTATTTTTTACCGCTGAGTAAAACTCTAATGTGTATATGTTCCACACCTTTTTTAACCATTCTTATATTGAGGGGCACCTAGGCTGTTTCCAGGTTCTGGCTATTACAAATAGTGCTGCTATGAACATAGTTGAACAAACGCTTTTGTAGTATGTTTGGGCATCTCTAGGGTATATTCCCAAGAGAGGAATTGCTGGGTCCTGAGGGAGGTTGACTCCCAGTTTCCTGAGAAACCTCCACACTGATTTCCAAAGTGGCTGCACAAGTTTGCATTCCCACCAACAATGGATGAGTGTTCCCCTCATTCCACATCCCCTCCAGCATAGGTTATCATTGGTGTTTTTAACTTTAGCTATTCTGACAGGTGTAAGATGGTATCTCAAAGTGGTTTTGATTTGCATTTCCCTGATCGCTAAGGAGGTTGAGCATGACCTTAAGTGTCTTCTGGCCATTCGAAGTTCATCTGTTGTGAATTCTCTGTTCAGATCAGTACCCCATTTTTTAATTGGGTTAATTAGAGTTTTAGTGTCTAGTTTCTTGAGTTCTTTGTATATTCTGGAGATCAGACCTTTGTCTGATGAGGGGTTGGTGAAGATCTTCTCCCAGTCAGAAGGCAGCCTTTTTGTCTTACTGACAGTGTCCTTTGCTTTACAGAAGCTTCTCAGTTTCAGTAGGTCCCATTTATTCATTGTTTCTCTTATTGTCTGTGCTGCTGGGGTCCTACTTAGGAAGTGGCCTCCTGTGCCTATATCTTGTAGACTACTTCCCACTTTCTCTTCTATCAGGTTCAAAGTGGACAGATTGATGTTGATGTCTTTAATCCATTTGGACTTGAGTTTTGTGCAAGGTGATAGATATGGATCTATTTTCATTCTTCTACAGGTTGACATCCAGTTATGCCAGCACCATTTGTTAAAGACGCTTTCCTTCTTCCATTGTATACCTTTAGCTCCCTTGTCAAAAATTAGGTGTTCGTAGGTTTGAGGGTTAGTATCTGGGTCTTCTATTCGATTCCATAGGTCGACTTCTCTGTTCTTATGCCAATACCAAGCTGTTTTCAATACTGTAGCTCTGTAATAGAGTTTGAAGTCAGGGATAGTAATGCCTCCTGAAGTTCCTTTATTGTATAAGATTGTTTTGGCTATCCTGGGTTTTTTGTTTTTCCATATAAACTTAATTATTGTTCTCTCAAGGTCTGTGAAGAAGTTTGATGGGATTTTGATGGGGATTGCATTGAATCTGTAAATTGCTTTTGGTAGAATTGCCATTTTTACTATGTTGATTCTCCCAATCCAAGAGCAGGGGAGGTCTTTCCATTTTCTGGTATCCTCCTCAATTTCTCTTTTCAAAGGCTTAAAGTTCTTGTCAAATAGGTCTTTCACATCCTTGGTTAGAGTAACCCCAAGATATTTTATGGTGTTTGTGGCTATCGCGAAAGGTGATGTTTCTCTGATTTCCCTCTCCGTTTCTTTATCCTTTGTGTATAGGAGTGCCACTGATTTTTTGGAGTTGATCTTGTATCCTGCCACGTTACTAAAGGTGTTTATCAGCTGTAGGAGTTCTTTGGTAGAGTTTTTGGGGTCGCTTATGTACACTATCATATCGTCTGCAAATAACGAAAGTTTCACTTCATCCTTTCCAATTCGAATCCCCTTGATCCCCTTATGTTGTCTTATTGCTATTGCTAGAACTTCAAGCACTATATTGAAGAGGTATGGAGAGAGTGGACAGCCTTGTCGTGTTCCTGATTTTAGTGGAAAGGCTTTGAGTTTCTCTCCATTCAATTTGATGTTAGCTGTCGGCTTGCTGTATATTGCTTTTATTATATTTAGGTATGATCCTTGTATCCCCAGTCTCTCCAACACCTTTATCATAAAAGGGTGTTGAATTTTGTCAAACGCTTTTTCAGCATCCAATGAAATGATCATATGATTTTTTTCTTTCCGTTTATTTATATGATGGATTACATTGATAGATTTGCGTATGTTGAACCATCCCTGCATCTCTGGGATGAAGCCTACTTGATCATAATGGATGATTTTTCTAATGTGTTCTTGGATTCGGTTTGCCAGTATTTTATTGAGAATTTTCGCATCGATGTTCATGAGTGAGATTGGCCTGTAATTCTCTTTCTTGGTTGTGTCTTTGTGTGGTTTTGGTATTAGGGTGACTGTAGCTTCATAAAAGGAGTTTGGCAGTGATTTTTCTTTTTCTATATTGTGGAATACATTAAGGAGTATAGGTATTAGCTCTTCCTGGAAGTTCTGGTAGAATTCTGCATTCAAACCATCTGGTCCTGGGCTTTTTTTGGTAGGGAGATTTTTGATAACAGCTTCTAGTTCTTCACGACTAACAGGTCTATTTAGATTGTTCACCTGGTCTTGGTTCAACTTTGGTATATGGTACTTATCTAAAAAAATGCCCATTTCTTTTACATTTTCCAACTTTGTGGCATATAAACTTTCGTAGTAAGATCTAATGATTCTCTGTATTTCCTCTGTGTCTGTGGTTATGTCCCCCTTTTCATTTCTGATCCTATTAATTTGCAAGTTCTCTCTCTGCCGTTTGATTAGTTTGGATAGGGGTTTGTCAATCTTGTTAATTTTCTCCAAGAACCAGCTTTTTGCTTCATTGATTCTTTGAATTGTTTTCTGTGTTTCTATTTTGTTGATTTCAGCCCTCAGTTTGATTATTTCCAGTCTTCTACTCCTCCTGGGTAAATCAGCTTCTTTTTTTTCTAGAGCTTTCAAGTGTGTTGTTAAGTCTCCAATGTGTGCTTTCTCTGTTTTCTTTAGGTGGGCACTTAGTGCTATGAACTTTCCTCTTAGCACTGCTTTCATTGTGTCCCATAGGTTTGAATACGTTGTGTCTTTGTTTTCATTATATTCAAGGAAGACTTTAATTTCTTTCTTTATTTCTTCCTTGACCCAGGGGTGATTTAGTAGTTGACTGTTCAACTTCCATGAGTTTGTTGGCTTCATGGGGGTACCATTGTTGTTGAATTCTAATTTTAATCCATGGTGATCTGACAAGACACAGGTGGTCACTAATATTTTTTTGTATCTGTGGAAGTTTGCTTTGTTACCGAGTATGTGGTCAATTTTCGAGAAGGTTCCATGAGCTGCAGAGAAGAAGGTATACTCTTTCCTATTTGGGTGGAGTGTTCTATAGATGTCTGTTAAGTCCATTTGATTCAGTACCTCCAGTAAATCTCTTATTTCTCTGTTAGGTTTCTGTCTGATTGACCTGTCCATTGGTGAGAGAGGAGTGTTGAAGTCTCCTACTATTAGTGTGTGTGGTTTGATGACTGCCTTGAGTTCTAGAAGAGTTTCTTTTACATATGTGGGTGCCTTTATATTAGGGGCATAGATATTCAAGATTGAGACTTCTTCCTGATGAATTGTTCCTGTTATGAGTATGAAATGTCCATCTCCATCTCTTCTGATTGATTTTAGTTTGAAGTCGATTTTGTTAGATATTAGAATGGCCACACCTGCTTGTTTCTTAGGTCCATTTGCTTGGAAAACCTTTTCCCAACCCTTTACTCTGAGTAGGTGTCTGTCTTTGTGGTTGAGGTGTGTTTCTTGTAGACAGCAGAATGTTGGATCCTGTTTTCGTATCCAATCTCTAAGTCTGTGCCTCTTTATAGGTGAGTTGAGACCATTGATATTAAGTGATATTAATGACCAGTGATCGATGACTCCGGTCATTTTTTTGGGTAGTAGCGTGTATGTGTTTTCCTTCTTTGAGTTGTGCTTGTGGAGGGTCGCTAAATGTCTGAGTTAATGTAGGCAGTGTTGGGAATGTTGGATTCCTTGGGTTGTGATTTTCCTTCTAGTATTCTCTGTAAGGCTGGATTAGTAGCTACGTATTGTTTAAATTTGTTTTTATCCTGGAATATTTTGTTTTCTCCGTTGATAGTGAACAATAGCTTGGCTGGGTAAAGTAGTCTGGGTTTGCATCCATTGTCTCTTAGTTTCTGCAGTACCTCTATCCAGGACCTTCTGGCTTTCATGGTTTCCATAGAGAAGTCTGGTGTAAGTCTGACAGGTTTACCTTTATAAGTTACTTGACCTTTTTCCTTTGCAGCTTTCAATATCCTTTCTTTAGTCTGAATGCTTTGTGTTTTGATTACTATATGACGAGGGGATGTTTTTTTCTGATCCAGTCTATTCGGTGTTCTGTATGCTTCTTGAACCTTCATAGGAATATCGTTCTTTAGGATGGGAAAGTTTTCTTCTATAATTTTGTTGAGTATATTTTCTGGACCTTTGAAATGCAATTCTTCTCCTTCTTCTACTCCTATTATTCTTAGATTTGGTTTTTTTATTGTGTCCCACATTTCCTGAATGTTTTGTGATGAGAATTTGTTGGATTTGCTGTTTTCTTTGGACAGAGTGTTTAATTTCTCTATGGTGTCCTCAGAGTCTGAGATTCTTTCTTCTATCTCTTGTATTCTATTGGTTAAGCTTGTTTCTGAAGTCTCTGTTCGTTTACCCAGATTTTCCATAGCCAGCCGGCCCTCGGTTTGTGATTTCTTCATTGACTCCATTTCAGTTTTCAAATCTTGAACTGTTTCTATTACCTGTTTGATTGTTTTTTCTTGGTTTCCCAGAATTTCATTTACGGATTTACTCATTTCTTCAAACTTTTTGGTATATTTCTCTTCCATTTCTTTACTCATTTCCTCAATTTTTTTGTTATACTTATCTTCCATTTCTTTACGCAGATTTTCACCTCCTGTTTAATTTCCTCTATTATTTTCATAAAGAAGCGCTTAGAGTCAATTTCTTCTATTTCTTCTGGCGTAGGGTGTTCAATTCTTCTAGTTTCGAGCTCCCTGGATTCTGGCGGTGTCATGTTGCCTTTCAGGTTGTTGGAGGAATTCTTGCATTGGCGCCTGCCCATTTCTTCCACTCTGGATGAAACTCCTCAGCACTTTCTGGATAGAACTCCTCAGCACTCTCTGGGTAGGACTTCACAGCACTCTCTGGATAGAGCTCCTCAGCCCTCTCTGGGAAGAACTGCTCAGCAGGGCAACAGGGCTAGCTGGTCTTCCCAGGACTCAGGAGACAAAGGGCCCGCACCAGTGGGGGGAGGGGAGGGGTCCCTTGGAACACCAAAGACCCTGCTGCAGATGCTGGGGGGGGGCTGTGCTCTCTTCCTGGGCAGTGGTGAGCACCCACTCACCTCTCTGGAAAGAACTGCTCAGCAGGGCAACAGGGCTAGCTGGTCTTCCCAGGACTCAGGAGACAAAGGGCCCGCAGCAGTGGGGGGAGGGGAGGGGTCCTTTGGAACACCGAAGACCCTGCCGCAGAAGCTGAGGCGGGGAGGGCTGTGCTCCCTTCCCAGACAGGCAGGCAGGCTGCCCAGGCTAGCACCCACTCACCTCTCTGGGAAGAACTGCTCAGCAGGGCAACAGGGCTAGCTGGTCTTCCCAGGACTCAGGAGACAAAGGGCCCGCACCAGTGGGGGGAGGGGAGGGGTCCCTTGGAACACCGAAGACCCTGCCGCAGAAGCTGAGGGGGGGGAGGGCTGTGCTCCCTTCCCAGACAGGCAGGCAGGCTGCCCAGGCTAGCACCCACTCACCTCTCTGGGAAGAACTGCTCAGCAGGGCAACCCTGTTCTCTGTTTATAATATTGAAAGTAATATAGAGCAAAAATAATACATCAGTTAAAGTTTAAAATGCTTTTTCTCTTTTCATCTCATACACAGCTCCCTTTGAAATAATTAAGAATCTACCTTGCAAGTTCTCTATTTGTGAAAAGAAAACTTTACTAGTTCACAGACTCAGTAAAAATATCTTAGCCTTGGTATACTACAAGTTGAAATTTCTCTTAACTATTTCTTCTGTTATTACAAATATCAACCATCTCAATAATCTCCTGTAACTCTGGCGTAATAAAATTCCATTTTCAGATCCCAGGCAAATGATCTGAGGACAATCATTAGTTCAGTATTTAAGCAAGCAGCTTATATTATACACAATTATGTGGACTACTGGCCAAACTTTGTGAATCATGCCATTTCAACATATGTGCTTGTGTGTTCCATGAGGAATCTCAGAAATACAGTGCTCTACCAGTTACCCATCAGTAATATCATGCATAAATATCATGCATCTGTTTTGTTAGCAGACTTTCAATTGTATACCTGTAAGATGTTATGAATGCCATGTATTTATTACCAAAATGTTAAAAGATGGGTATTTGTGCATTCTACATAAATAAATGGGCTATCCAGATTCTCAAGCACCCCTTAATTAATCCTGCACCCTAAACTCCAATTATTTCTCTCATATCTTGTTTGAATCTGATCAACAACTGTTCTATTCTTACAGACTCATTTCCAGGATCTGCTAAATTATTGTACTATAAATAAAAATAATCGTTTAAACTTCTACCCTCACTTCTCAATGATTATGGCACTCAGGGTTGGTACTGTTACCACGGAAATGTCAGCTCAATTATTTTTAGAGTAATTAGCTTCATTATACATGTAAGGTACATAGATATAAAATTTAGTTTCTTGATTTAAAGCTGCATCAGTAGCAATCAAATTCAAACGGAAAGAGGTTCACACCTGCTACCCTCATCGTTCTTCATTTTTTATAGCAAAATATACTTTGCAGGATGTAAACCATGATTATCAGCATGAAACTGGTTGTGAAACATTGTCAGAATATATCTAGTACCTATCACTTTGAAATTGCCTACTATAATTTCTTGTAATTGGAAATACAACACAAAAAATACAAAAAAAAGTTATTTTATCTCTCTGTTTCTGAAGAGATGGCTATACAAAGAAGCTATATGATTTGGTGAGGCAGAAGTATGTCATAAGACTGTGGTGTTTTCTCATAATGATTCCTGCTACTTAAATTCATTTCACAGAAATTCTGTGTATCAACTAAAAGCCTTTCTGAGATCAATTTCAATATTCCTTTAAATGAGAAATTTCACATAAAAAATACAAGTGAATTTCCAGCTATATGTGACATGTTAAGAGTCAGAAAAAACAAACAACAATAAAAAAGAGTTAGAAAGAAAATAAAACACAATT
Source organism: Myodes glareolus (assembly GCF_982192425.1). NCBI lineage: Eukaryota > Metazoa > Chordata > Mammalia > Rodentia > Cricetidae > Myodes > Myodes glareolus. Next base: position 69,310,711 of record NC_142037.1, on the reverse strand, counting down.
TTAAAACAATAAAGGATGCTTAGATTTAATGGCCAAAAGGAATGTTTAATTATTTCAGAAAATTGATTAATATACAAATACACTCTTTAGGAATGATTTAATTTAAATGTAGATTGAAAATACATGCTTTTGACTGAAGAAAAAACAGAATTAAAAGATGAAGAACCTCAGTTCCAAGTTCTTGTGAATCTTAAGTAAAAGTGACTAAAATGCAGTTACAAAGCCTGCACGGGTCTGCACAAGATCCCCTGCATGCATGTTATGGTTGGGTAGCTTGTTGTTCCTGTGGGACTACTGGCACTGGGAGTGGAAGTAGCTCTGCTCTTGGGAATCTTTTTCTGCTGCTAGATTGATTTTTCCAGCCCTGATATAAGGGTTTGTGCCTAATCTTATTGCAATGTTTGTTTGATATCCTTGCAAGGCCTGCTCTTTTCTGAAGGAAAATGGAGGAGAAGGGGATCTGGAGGAGAAGAGAGGTAGAGGAGACTTGGAGGAGTGGAGGGTAAGTAAATTGTAGTTAGAATGTATTATATGAGAGAAAGATGAATAATAAAAAGAAAGAGAGGAGAGACAGTGAAACTAAAATGAAGAACAGTAGACTTTGTTTGCTTTCTTGTTAATGTACAATGTGCTTGCTTCAAGGCTTGTAACTGACATCCTTTGCTAAAACAGATATTGAAATACAGTAAAATTTAAAAATCACAAAACCGCTGGCCAAAACCAAAACAAAATATCAAGCTCTGCAGGCACAACAAAAAGATCAACCCAGAGTTCAAATTTGCCTTCTGGTTTGCCTTCTTACAGCAATCAAACATCAAGAAAATATCTCCCAGACACACCAAAAGGGTCTGAGGGAAGGAATCCTCGATAGTGCATCTTTCATCCTAAGCTTGTCTAGGTTACTGTAAAGAAGGCCAAGGTACGTACTATATGTCCCTTTCCTAAGACATGTTTAAAGGCACTTAGTTTTTTTTTTTTTTTGATGACTCAGTTCCTTAGAGAGTCTATATTTTAAAAGCTATTTACTTTCTGTGACAAATAACATTTATTTATCAATTATTCAGAATTCTGTTATTAATCAATGCATTTAAACTTAGAAGAGGAAGGGTGAAATTATTGTGTGATTATTAAGAAGTGATGGTGAGGTCTTTTCACTATCAGAAAGATAGTAATAGACATAATTTGTCTTCCTCAAATAATTAAAAGAACACTATTAATAATACCTACCCTCCTGGTCTTGAGAGTTAGCCTTTAATTACTGAGCCATTTAAACAATATCTGTGTGCCCAAAAGTTATTACTCTTTCAGTCACAGTGTTGTACAGCAGATCTCTAGGACTTATTTATCTAGCATAACTGAAAAATTATGTATAATAGAAGTCACTTTCTTGTATCATTTCATAAGAAGCAGAGAAATCTCTGAGAGTAACTTATAGATTATATCCTAATTATTATTTTATCAAAAGAAACACAATCTTGACCAGCGCTCCAGTGTCCCAGACCAATGGAAATGGCAATGCTTTCTCTTAGGGTTAGGTTCATGGATCTAGCAAGTCTTGTTCTATTCTGTGCATGAATGCTGACAGTATGTGTAGAAGACATTGAGGTCACAGATTTTTCCTCCAGCAGGTTCACAGAGAAGACTGGTCACCCTAGAAAAGCCCTTTCTCCTTCAATTGTTTGCAGAAGCCTTACCTCCTCACTCAGATACGTACAATAAACCCTACTTTCAATTCAGGTGTATGAAATAACTGCACCGAGTTTCCCTGGGTGATGCTGGTCCACCTCCACCAAAGCAGACTACTCATTTGATTCTAGTCTTTCTATTTGTGCTCTGATTGTTTTTAATCATTCTTCATTTCCCCATTTGTATCAACTATTAAGCTGTACAAGATCTTGATACCTTTTCTCCAAACACTAGAAATCATCCTTCTAATGTCACCCAGATATTTCATATAACAGTATTGATACTTGTGTGAATCAATTATGTATTTCAGCTTGATAGTAAGGTTTACTCAAGGCAAAACAATGACATATTTCTTTCAGCTCAATTATCTCCTACATGAAGTGCATTTTCTACAGCTGTTGTCTGAACTCTGCAAAAATGTATTAGGATGATAATGAGTAAAAGTACCAGTCTACTGTTGAAAGGAACCTGTATTGCTGTGGCCAATGGGTAAATACTGTGGATGTTTCTCAAAAATTGAAAAATGAATTTTGAATATAGTTTAGCATTCTGACATCTGAATATTCTTCTAAAACTTTGAATAATAAGACCAAATGATATTTATATTTCCATGCTCATTACAAGTTAAATGGTAATGAATTAATAAAGAAATTCAATTTGCAAATATAAAATTTTAAACATCTTTTCTAGCAGTATTGGAAAGATATTTCAATTTTTATAAGCCATAAAAAATACAAGTCAAATTATATTAATCGATTTATACGTGTTGTTTCAAAACTGGTAAATGTATCCTCATTGTTGTGGTTTTAAAGAAAATAGCACCCAAGGGGAGTGGCACTATTAGGAGGTGTGGCCATGTTGGAGTAGATTTGGTCTTGTGGGAGGAAGTGTGTCACTGCGGAGATAGGCTTTGAGGTCACATATTTGTTCAAGTTATTGCCCAGTGTCTATGTCTTCTTCCTCTTGACTGCATATAAAGATGCAGACAGTACATGGCTGCATGCACACTGCTAGGCTCCTTGCCATCACCCTAATTAAATGTTTTAATTTATAAGTGTTTCCATGGTCATGGAGTCCCTTCACAGCAATAGAAACCCTAACTAAGCGGAAGTAAGTACCAGGGACTGGGGGGTATTGCTGATAGAACTGGCCACATTTTTTGGAGAAATTTGGACCTTGGTACTTTTGGTTTTGAAAGCAGTGGAAAGCTTTAAGCACTGCTTAAAGGGTGATACCAGAAAAGGCATTGAAGGTAATGGTGCTGATAATGATTTGAACTATGGGGATCAAGGTTTCAGAAAAGAATATTAGTATGTGTCCTAGAGACTGTTTTTGTAATATTTTGATGAAGAATGTTTTTGCTTTTTACCCTCGTCCAAATTATCTGCCCGAGGCTAAAGTGAAGAGTTTTGCATTAATTCCATTGACAGAGAAAATCTTAAACAAGTCTAGTCTTCACTCTGGTGTGTTGTTATTAGTGTTAACTCTGATGAAGATTTGTAATGAAAAGGAGCAAGTTGAAAAAATAAAAATACAAAATGTACATATTGGAACTGGAATAAAGCTAAATCCTTTGTTTGAGGAGATAAATGGATTAAGAAATGGAATAAATGGGAATGACGGCTTCAGGGCAACATCCTAACCAGCTAAGATTCCAATTAGTGAAAAGGAATTAAGAAATTTAGAATCAGATGTGGTGGTGCACGCCTATAATCCCGGGACTGGGAAGACAGAGGCTGAGTGATCTCTGAATTTGAGGTCAGCCTGCTCTACACATCCAGTTTTAGGACAGTCAAACTTAGACAATGAAAGACAGAAAGCCGAGAAAGATGAAAATGAATGAAAGGGCAGTGTTCCAATCCCAGAAAGCATCAGAACTTGACAGATTTGACCACATCGTTCTGCCGTTAGAGTTAACAATAAAAGAAATACATTATGGAATTTGCCTCCACAACTGAGGCCAGGCATATGTCAGGTGTGGCACTGAATGGAGATCAAGAGAGGCCATTTGGGAAGCTGTGAAGTTGAAGTCTGGGTTACCTTAGAGACCCCAAGATGTTGGAAATGCCAAAGCCATGAGATTCCTGACAAGAAAAGCTGCTAAACAGGGAGTCGGAACAGCACAAGAGATAGAGATATGCTGCAGTCGACAAAGCTAAAAGGAGTAGGAGATCTGAAGTACATTTTGACAAACGATATGGAGATTCAGACTTTGGAGTTTGCCCAACTGGTTTTTGATCCCTTTCCTACATTTTGGAAAGGTAATGTAGATCCTGTGCCATTATATGCCGGAAATACGTCATCTGCTTTTTTTATTTTATTTTTTCAGGGGATTGCAGTTAAGAGATTGCCGTAAGTCTAAGAAGAGACTTTGGAATTTGGACTTTTTTTTTATATAGTTCTTACTTATACCTGTTTTTTTTTTAAAGTAAATTTTATTAAATTATAAAAGTTTCCATTTCTGCCCCCCCTCCCAACACCCTCCCACTCCCCCCACTCCCCCTCCTCCTCCCTCTTCATCCCCCAGGGCAGTCAGGGTTTCCTGCCCTGTGGGAAGTTCCAGTTCCTTCCCCCTCCCTCCAGGTCCAGGAAGGTGAGTGTCCAAACAGACTGGATCCCCAAAATCCAGTATATGTAGAGGAAACAGGTCCCAGTGTCATAGTCAATGGCTTTTCAGAAAGACTTCGGGCCAGCCACAGTCAGAGAATCCGGCCAAATTCCGAGAATCTGGATAGATCACGTCCTCGTTCAGTCCTAGTCCAACTGGCCTTGATAAACTCTCATCAGATCCGTTCCCTTGTATCAGTGGGTGATAGCATCCCTCGCAGTACTGATTTCGTTTTTCATGTTCTTCCTCCTTCTGCTCCTCATTTGGACCTCGGGGGGCTCAGTCCGGTGCTCCAATGTGGGTCTCCGACTGTATCGCCGTCCTTCGCCAGATGAAGGATCTATGGTGATAAGCAAAATATACATCAGTATGGTCATGGGCCACGGCCGATTCAGGCACCCTCTCCTCTGTCCAGAGAGCAATCTGGGGGATCTCTCCTTGGACCTGGGATCCCATATATAATCAAGTCTCCTGTAAACCCTAAAATGGCTCCCTTAGTTGAAATATATTCTTCCCTGATCCCATATTCATCCTTCCTCCCTCCCCTCCCCCATCCCCGGCCACCAAGCTTTCCCCGTTCCTCCCCTACTCCCTTCTCTCTAACCCTCTCCCCTTCCATCGACCCTCCCACCCCCCCCATGCACCCGAGGTTACCTGGGACTCTTGTCTATTTCCTACCTCCTGGTGGATAGCTAAATAATCTTCATCAGGTTCATCTTCTTATTTAGCTTCTCTAGGATCACGAATAATAGGCTCAAAGACCTTTAATTATGGTTAGAATCCACTTATGAGTGAATACATACCGTGTTCCTCTTTTTGGGTCTGGCTTACCTCACTCAGTAAAGCGTTTTCTATTTCCATCCATTTGCATGCAAAATTCAAGATGTCATTGTTTTTTACCGCTGAGTAAAACTCTAATGTGTATATGTTCCACACCTTTTTTAACCATTCTTCTATTAAGGGGTACCTAGGCTGTTTCCAGGTTCTGGCTATTACAAATAGTGCTGCTATGAACATAATAGAACAAATGCTTTTGTAGTATGTTAGGGAATCTTTAGGGTATATTCCCAAGAGTGGAATTGCTGGGTCCTGAGGGAGGTTGACTCCCAGTTTCCTGAGAAACCGCCACACTGATTTCCACAGTGGCTGCACAAGTTTGCATTCCCACCAACAATGGATGAGTGTTCCCCTCACCCCACATCCTCTCCAGCTTAGGCTATCATTGGTGTTTTTGACTTTAGCTATTCTGACAGGTGTAAGATGGTATCTCAAAGTGGTTTTGATTTGCATTTCCCTGATCGCTAAGGAGGTTGAGCATGACCTTCAGTGTCTTCTGGCCATTCGAAGTTCATTTGTTGTGAATTCTCTGTTAAGTTCAGTACCCCATTTTTTAATTGGGTCAATTAGAGTTTTAGTGCCTAGTTTCTTGAGTTCTTTGTATATTTTGGAGATCAGACCTTTGTCTGATGAGGGGTTGATGAAGATCTTCTCCCAGTCAGAAGGCAGCCTTTTTGTCCTACTGACAGTGTCCTTTGCTTTACAGAAGCTTCCCAGGTTCAGTAGATCCCATTTATTCATTGTTTCTCTTATTGTCTGTGCTGCTGGGGTCCTACTTAGGAAGAGGCCTCCTGTGCCTAAATCTTGTAGACTACTTCCCACTTTCTCTTCTATCAGGTTCAAAGTGGACGGATTAATGTTGATGTCTTTAATCCATTTGGACTTGATTTTTGTGCATGGTGATAGGACTTTAAAGCAAGTTTGAGATTGTTATAGACCATGGGGACTTTTGAAGTTGGACTGAATGCATTTTTGCATTATGATATAGCTATACGTCTTTGGGTAGCAGGGAATGAAATGTGGTGGTTTGAAAGACAATGGTCCCCAAAGGGAATGCACTATTAGGAAATGTGATCTTATTGGAGTAGGTGTAATATTGTTGGAGCAAGTGAGTTACTGTGGAGGCAAACTTTGATGTCTCATATATGCTCAAGATACTGCACAGTGTTGTAATCCACTTCCTACTATCTGAGTATCAAGACATAACCAGCACAAGTCTGCCTGCACTTTTTAATATTCTCTATCATGAAAATAATAGTCTGAATCTGAAAATGTAAGTAACATCAATTAATTGTTTTTCCTTTATAAGAGTTGCTGTGGTCATTGTGTCTTTTCATTGTGTCATTTTCATTGTTTTCTTTTCATAGAAACACCAAGTTCGACATTCATTGCAGAAATTCAGGTCTCTAAAAAACAGATGTGTCCTGTGCTCAAAGGATTTCCAGTATCAAGTATGACACCAGCAAGAAACCCTTGATTTATGTAGATACAAAGAAGGACTCTTAAAATTTTAGATTTGTCCATGATTCAAATGTCATTTTACTCAAGCGAAAGTAGTTTCTGAACTGGCACATGAGGCGATTTCATTGAAGTAAGTTTTTTGTTTTTTGTTTTTGTTTTTTTTTCTTTATTTTAGCATTTTTCTTTTGTTGGAGACTAGCCAAACCATCTCTTGAAGTGTGAAAGTAGAGGACTTTTGTCGAATGGTGCCAGCTTAAAAAATAAAGGTTAATGTTTAGAATCGACTAGAAACCATAACCCAGGTTCTGGAATTCAGCCAGTATTTCTTTTAGAAGATAGACTTAGTAACTTCAAAAGGTAGAATGAGATTGGACATAGTTATCATGCACATATCAAGAGTGCACTGTGAATGCATCTGGTGGTGTAATCGACATCACACAGGATAGAAAACAACATAACACTGAACATTCTGTTAGAGAAACAGACAAAATGATTCATGAACACAGTAAATACAATATTTACCATTTATAGCAAAATAACACATTGTATAGCATGATAATATTTTGTGGGAATGATTCAGTGTTTTATTTATGCTGTTATATGACCTAAGTAGTAAGCAATGTATTCATGAACACATAATACACAATTCTATGTGATAGCAGCTCTTTCTTATCTATAAATTAAACTGAAATTTCATTATATGAAATTTCTATACAGTGGGTTTTTTTTAGTAGTGGTACCACAAACCATATCCTGTTCTATGGACATCACTTCTCCATTTCTCTCACTGTGAGTATAATTTAAGTAGCAAACTTTGTGGATCTAAGCTAAGGTCAAAGTGTTAATTTTTTATTCAGCTATTATTAACTTAAATGGCAGAGTGAATGCTAGAACACTGATTAAAAATTCAACTAATTATTTAATAAATTGAAAAGTGGTTGAGAGATTTACTAGAAGACTGCTAATGAAAAGCATTTTAAAAACTTTTAAATGTGTTTTTCACAGAATGAGATATAAATCAATGGATTCAAACAAAAGGAGGTTAATTGCAGACTCAATGAGGTCCTTCTGTAAGATGACCTCATCTCTCAGGTCTAATGCCTATATTCTAAAACACATTACATAACTGAGTCCAGGTTTTAGTCTCTCTGTGCATATTTATGGTGTTTATAAGCTTGATGTACATCCAACAAGGATGGGTAAGTGTTCTCAGACCAGGCTCTCTTACCCACAAAAGTGTAATAGAGGGTTAATATGAACTAAGATGTCCAGATGGACTTTCTTTTGTTTTTTTTTTTGCTTTTTTTTCTCTTTCTAGCCATAGACTTTTCCTAAAATATTTTATATCTAGTGATTCTAGAAGCAAAGCAACAGCAGAGTTAGGTTCTGCTCCTGATAAGTTGAAATCTGTAAGTATCATGATTAGTGTCCCATTCCAAGGAAGACGTTTAAGAAGTGTAATATGTTGAGATTACTCTATTCAAAGATGATGGTGGCCATCTCAGAGAAGCAGCAGGTGGCAATTGAAGTTCAGTGTGTCAGCCCATCAGGAGGAAACATCCTGGTGAGTCAATCTCAGATAGGCAAGTCCCCTGAGACCACAGATGTGGGAAAGTCTTTTGCTTCTGCTGTGCCTTTACGTGTTTGCTGATGCTGTCTTTGGTATCTGGCATGGTGTGAATGGAAGTGGGGAGATATCCACTGCCTGTAATATTTGTGTTCATCTCATGGAAAATCCTGTTCTAGTGGGCATTTTCCCTGTGGATTATTAGGAAAATGATTCCTTCCTAGGCTGTACTCTCTGACTGATAATGATAATGCTAGTTTATACAGAGTTTTGGTGAATAAAAATACATAAAAGAAAATGTTACACAAGTAGGGCCTATGAGTTTTATCTAAGAGGCTGCCAAGATCGAAGTTATTTCTTTAACCTTAATGCTGAAAGTTGCAGTTCCAGGTTTCAGCATGCATCATTAGCTGAAGCAAAGCCTTAAAACAACTTCAGGATAGATCAGGTGTTTTGATAATAGCTTTGAGGTAAAAAAAAAAACTCAAGAAGACAATCTAAAGTCTTAGAAAGCACACATAGTTGAATGAGGAACTCTTTAAAGCCAGGGAGCAAAAGCAAAGCACTCCAATTATTAAATAACTGATGTACTTTTCTTGCTAGGATTGATTGATGACCAAAAATCATAACTAATTCCTTATACCCATTTATGCTCTCAATCTCCTGAAATCTTCTGCCATTTAAGTTATAATAGATCAATAAAAAATTAACAATTTGACCTTAGCTTAGGTACATGAACTTTGATACTTAACTTATACTTACTGTGAGAGAAACAGAGACGTGATGCCAATAGAACATATATATTATACAAGAACACACACAGACACACGGTATCAGAAACTATTGATGAGTGGCTATGCAGCCTAAAGATTTAAAGTAGAGCTGACTGATTCTTTTCTGTATATAAAAGTTTATATTTGTGATTCTTTTAAGATTCTTTATAAAAACATATTTCAATACAAATAATAAAGTGATTGATTCTTTGTAACCACAAAACACAGCCTTTCAACAAAAGAAAGTCTTGCTTAATTACACAATGTTAATCTATAACAAGTTGCTTGGATCTGAATATACATGGGTTCTTGGGATAATTTGTTTGTCACCTGTAATACTTAAAATGTTTAACTGTGTAAGGGATATGAAAAACATGCTGTTTTGTTTATATTCATTGTAATCATTCACTTGGAAAGCACAGAGTAACCACAGTGTAATTTTTATATTGCCTGAAAGATTTTGTTGGGGTATATAAGCTATAAGGGAAGGAATAAAGATAGACTTAAGATGAGTTAAAAGGAAAACACCAAGAATGAAGGAAAACATCAAAAATGAGAAAGTTAGAAGGAAAACATCAAAAATAAATATAGAGATAGAAGGAAAGCAACAAGAATGAGAGAAAGAAATCACTAGGAAAATAAAGAATGTAAAAAAAATTAAGAAAAAGTCTAAAGGAAACCATTAAGAGAGTGTATTTGTCTTTTTCCCTGTAGCCCCTCAAACGCTCGGACATCTCTACAGTTACAAACTCAAACTCATGTTAAAGACTATATAATGAGAAAGCTATAATTGCTACTGAGTTCCCATTACTTTTGTTTTATTCAATTGTATGTTATGAGTATGGGTATTTTGTTTACATGAATACCTGATCAGCTCCTGAGGAGGTCTGCAAAGAGTTACACTCCCTGAAACTAGAATTATAAAGAGTAGTGATGTGTCATGTCGTTTCTTATATCAAATCAAGGTCCTCTGGAAGAGCAGCCAGTGTTCTTAAACATTAAGGCTTTTCTCAACCTCCTCTTGAGCTTTTAAAAAACACGATATACTTTATAAGGAAGGAGCATAATATGTCTTAAATTTAATATAATTACATTGTCATGTTGATTTGTCTTGATAATATTTAAAATTCATCAGAATTTCAATTTTCCATGACTTTTGTTTAAGTTGTCTATCTGCTTTCTAAATATTTATTTTCAAATCATATATGTATGATGCTCTCAACTTTGAACCATTTCACTTCTCTTTTTGCATGACTAATATGATTTAAATATAAATATCATAAGTGGTTAATGCAAACATTATGAGTAGTCAAAGTACTGAATAGAAATAGCTGAGTGCTCTGCTTTTGATGAATCATCTACTGTAAGCCTCCAGTTCCACCACTGCAGGGCTTAGAACTTAGAATACATTGTGGAAGAGGAGACATAATGAATATAAAGGTGAGAGATGGGGAGGAGATCCATGAAATGCTGGTTTGGGGGCATAATAATGCTGATGTACCCCATCAACTTATAGAAGATGTGGTTACATACAGAAGACTTGTATATCAAGCCAGACAAAATTCCGGCATGAAGGGAAGAGCGACATATGTTCCCACTCCTGGTTATACTGTTATTCACTGGATATGACCAAAAAGTACTCTCCTTCAGTGACACAATCAGACCACCGGTAGGATGTGGATGGCCCCACACACATACATATATTAGAAACGTTCATGGGAATCAGTGGATTATTAATGAATATTTTAAAAAGAGGGCATAGATATGGAAGAAAAAATAGGGTAGGGAATACAAAACTGAGATGGAAGAATTTAGAACTGTATAAATAAATAAACATTTTAAAAAATTAGTAAAAACTATTACTAAAAACATAGATGTGCACGCTCTGAGGAAGATATGTGAATGAAGGCTATCCAGCACAGTGCTATCTGACTTCCAGGTATTTATCTTGGATCAACCTGGAAAATTATATTTATAGCTCCCTTGACTGATTTTCTTTCCCTTGATCCTCTCCATGCAGCATGTCTCTGTGTGGTCTAAGTGCTACGGTCACACAGCTCTGACAGGCAGCTCCATGTGAATTATAAGAATTATAGAACTTTCCTTAGGGAAAATCCTTAGGTAGAGTCTCAGCAAGGCTTGAATCCTGCAGTTGATGAGCAAAGACAGACATAAAGCCTTAAATGATTTCCCTTGGCTGAGCTGAACCACTACCAGATGTATCTTGACATACCCAAATTCAATTAGTAGTGAATGACCTACAAAACAGCCTCTCCCTAGTTCCTAAGGTAATGTCAGGACCCCAAGTGGTAACCTTTACTTACATCTATGGTAGAAATCCAGAAGCAGAAAAATTCTGGTTTGTTTGCTTTGCTATGTTACAAAGATAATTTTTCATAACCTTTGTTTTATGACCATGTGCTCTATTGCATAAAAGACTCTTATAGACTTAGAATGATATATTCTCTATAGTGAAAGGAATTATGGTAAAGCATGGCTGTGTCTCCTTTTTTCCATTTGACAAACAGAGATCAGAGTATTTGAAAACTCATAATTTAAAATAATGAGGAAATAACTATTTACTTATTATTCATCAGACTTATAATTAGCTGTTCCTATCATAAATGCCAGTAGGATAATTCACATAATTGCAGATGCTTAGGAATGCCACATTGTGGTAACATCATTTCTAGTAATGAATGATGAAATACTGCATTGCAGGTTTAAAAAGCTTATCAATTTAGTTAAGCAAAATAGGATATTTTCAACTTTATTTCTGAAAATGGTATTATAAGGGTTTAGATTTGGAACAATAAGGAAATTCAAATGTGCTATAAGAATTATCATTGGCCTTTTCCTCTTATGTTAGCTGAAGTCAAAAGCATCCACTGACAGAGTTTTCTCTCTTATACAACCTTAGTCCATCATTTGTTTTCTGATGACACAATGCATTATTTCTCTTGCCCTCCATCTTTTGCTTTCAATGCAAAATTTTTCTACAAGTCTTCTAATTTCTTCAGTCTTCTCACAGCTTAGCAACAGGCTTAGCATCTAAGGAGGAGACCACAGCGATTTCCCTTTAGGGCTTTTGAATTGACTAAAAGAGAGCAATCAAATTTATCAGCTGGAAACAGTCGCTGGCTTCAAACAAATAGACCCGTTCATTTACTACATTTAAGAAGTCTTACTGGGCCAGTCCAGCTTCACTGGGAAGAAACCGCTTGTGCAGCACAATAAGCATCTCTAATTCCACTGAAGTCATATTCATCGTTGCCAGTACATCAAGTTAACATGGCCAAAGGCCAACCAACACAGAAGTAAAGAGTTGGCCGATATTTTAAACCTGATGATTTATGATAAATCTGACCTTTGAAAATAATTCTGCATTCTTAAAAGGTAACTTTTTTTCTTTCTGGAACACATTTTGCTGCACTATATGGGATTATAACAATATTTCAATATGGTACCTAGCTTTACAAGGAAAATAAATATAAAATGCAAAAAGATAATTATTTTATTTCCCAGAGAACTCTATTGACTTTCTTTAAAGTATTATTCTAAATATAATTGAGAGAGAAAAAATAAACTATAAATAGGTCTTACGAAGAGCATGATTTTCTGGCAGTCAAGAAGAACAAATCAAAAAATATTAAAAGTATTGAGAAGAAAAGTGGAAAGGGGAAAGAATTGCTCTACACAGACAGTTAAGGGAGCAGAAACTAAATAAAGGAGTCTTGCTGGTGTAAGTACAAGGTGCAAATGCTAGGAAAAGAAATGTGGGAGAATGGGGATACTGGGCTCTTCCTTCTAACTAAAAGGGGCAGAAGAGATCTGAGTGGCTAGCTCTGTATAAGCAAAAGCAGCTTTGACAGCTCCAATAAGAGTATGATATGATGTGCATTCAATGTGTCGTCACAACCACTGATACGTCAAGGAGGGAGCATACCAGTGTTTTCAAAAATCAGAGTCAATCTCAACTATCAATTTGCTCAGATTTAGAATCACCATGAAAACAAACCTCTGGGCAAATCTAATGGGAAGAATCTACTTATTTGAGTTAACTGAAGTGTGTAGACTCACCCTACTTATAAGACAGCATTCCATGGACCAGATATTCTGGAGAGAGACAGAGACAAAGAGAAGACAGAGAGACAGAGACAGACTGAGGACCAGCATTAGTCTCTCTCTTCCTGATTGTGAAGGCTGTGTGACCAGCTGCCTTATATCCTGCTGAGAGGCTTTTTCTACTACAAGTTACTGAACCTCAAACTGTGGACTGAAACAAATGCTTCCTTCTAAGTTTGCCAAAGTCTGTTAATTTGTAAATAACACAAACAAGCATCCCAGGGTACAGTCGGGAATAGTATTAGTCCTGTGAGAAAAACAGAACTAATGATGTTCTAGATGTCGAGTGTGACTTCTGTCGGAACACTCTAGTACAAAAATACACAGGGCATCCTCTCTTCCTTTCAGTTTTCTCAAAGATGAATCAAAATAGCAAAACTGAATAAACTGTAGATAATAACAAAATAAACAATTCTAATGACTTAAAATCTGCCCGCCCACTAATATTTCCTCCGTAGTAAATAATGTTAACATATTATTTGCCTGAATGACAGAAAACATTTATTTCATACTTGAAATTTCATTGCACATATTATAACAAAAAGTAGTTTCACCTCGAAAGTGTTCATCATCTTTAACAATGAAAGAAATGCAACTTAAAACCAATTTGAAGTTTCATCTAAACCTAGTCAAAGTGAATAAAATTAATAAAAAAATCATCCTTACAGTAAATGCTGGTGAGGTTCTGGAGGAACATGAATCCTTGTTCACTGTTTAAGGGAGTGCAAATTGGTATGTCCCCTCTGGAATTTGGTAAAAGAAAATGGAGCAAAAAGCAAACACATAAACAATTAAAGATAAATCTACTCCCAACTTTGTAAACAGAGGACGTTTGATTGTTCCCGTCTGCACAGATTCAAATGTCCACACAAAACTATATTAATTAAATCACTGCTTGGCTCATTAGCTCTAATTTATTATTGGCTTATGTCTTAATTTAACCCATTTCTATTAATCTGTGTATAGTCACATGACTGTGGCTTACCAGAAAGCTTCATGCATGTCTCCAGTGACAGCTACATTGCATCTCTCTCTGACTCTGCTTTTTATCTCTCAGCATTCAGTTTAGTTATCCCCAACTACCTCTATTCTATCCTGCCCATGCCTAAGACAATTTCTTTATTCATTAATCAATAAAAACAACACATATACAGGACTTGATATATCATCACCTTTTTTCTGTTTAAATAACAAAGAAGACTTTATCTTTAACATAGTAAAATTACATATATAAACCAGGTATTAAGAAAAATTACAATTACAATATTTATGTCTACTTTATCTTTTATCTTAACTAAGGAAACTATAATTATAACTATTTATATTCTTCAAAGATTCCAGAAGGATATAATATTACCTAAGTAAACAGAAAGTGCATTGTAAGCAACTTCCAAAACTCTAGAATTGACAAAGACATCTCCCTACCTGGACAATCACCCAAAGTTCTCCTGTAATGTTGCAGGAAACCATCTTCAGCCCATAGTAGCTGGCAGACTTTTTCATGAAGTAGGAAATTTCAAAGACATTTCCATCTCTATTGGCAGTGTGTCAGTCACCTTCTTCTGTGTCCTAGCAGAATGTCTGACAGTATCTTTCATGAAGCAGAAACCCCAAAGGACTGCCTCACCTTTAGGCAAATACAGCAGTCATTTCTCTGTGGGTCCTGCACATCCATTTCACATGGCATAGCATCAAACAGTTCAGGCAAGAGCAGTTTCTCGTCCAAATTGCTAACCAATGATATAAGAAGTCTCTTCAGTGCCCATCATTCTCTTGAAGTAGCTTGGTGCTGCCAGGAGCAGATGTGTCTCACTCTCATGAAAAGTCCTAAGTTTTTAAAACATTTTGAAAGCCATATTCTGAAGGTTTTTGAAAGATTTGAAGAATCCCTATCTAACTTAAATATATAATCTGTTCGCAGACTCCATTTAATTGCTCTGTAACCAGAATTATCCCCCCCCCAAAAAAAAAGAGTTAGAGCCATTTGTGTTGGCAAACCAGGAAGTTGCCAGTTTCTTTCTTTCTTTTTTTTTTTTTAAAGAAGCTGCACAGTATTTAGTAAACCTCTCTTAAAGTAGCCAAGGTGGCCCTGCTTGTCGAGAACCCATCTAGAAAAAAAAAATTGTGGATACTAAGAAACAGTGCTAAACTCTGTTCGTTTGCATCTAGAATTTCTTTTCAAGCTCTCTCAGGTTTTAAGTGGATTTAGTTGGGCATGTTTGCATGCCAACTTTTGTAGGAGGCAGCTTGTTTATTCCCAGCTGCCCAGATTTGAAATAACCACACAGAAAACGTACTAATTAAATCACTGCTTGGCCCATTAGTTCTAACTTCTTCTTGGCTAACTCTTAAATCTTAATTTAACCCATTTCTATTATTCTGTGTATCATCACATGTCTATGGCTTACCAGCAAGTTTCAGGCATGTCTGCTCCTGGTGGCAGCTACATGGTGTCTCCCTGACTGTGCCTTTCCTCCCCACTATTCAGTTTAGGTTTCCCTGGCTACCTATATTCTGCCCTGCACAGGCCTAAGACAGTTTCTTTATTCATTAACCTATACCCAAAGAATGTGACAACCTACTACAAATGATGAGCAATGTTCAGATTTCTACCCTTTTCTTACTAGCAAAGAAACAAAAACAATCTAAATATTCTTAAATCAGTGAATGGATATTGAAATCAAAACATGCCCACCATAAATTACTACTTACTTTTGAAGAAAAATGAAATTTGCAAATAAATTGATGGACTTAGAAAAATATATTGAGTCAGGTAACCCACACCCAGAGACAAATTCCGTTTGCTCTCTCTCCTCAGCATTTCCTAGCTTCAAAATCTTAGATACAGGGTAATCACCACCGCTCATAAATTAAGTTTCTCTTTATAAAAAATGGATACTATCACAGAAAACAACTAGCCATGAAGAAGAACATAACAACTCATAGCGAGCAAGAATAAACAGTTAAATGTACATTACTGCTCCTCTACCTATGGTTTAGCAAACATTACAGAAGAGAGGAAGTTTAAGAGGTGAATTACCACCACAAGTTTAGCTGTGAAAGAGTCTCTTCTCGAAATGCTTGCATAAATAAGACAAAACAAATGGCAACATATGTTAATATTAAGGAGAAAATTTTGCAGGGTTCCACCCCTTAAAAGACTTATAGACAACTAATGATTAATAGGATAATTAGCCTTTTCTAGTAATGAAGTTCTTATTGATTGAATACAGAGTGGTCAACCTCAAAACTACATGTACACAACCAACAAGAATGGACTCAGCAGGTTCAATATATATATATATATGAAATATTTTTAAAATGAGCCCATCAAGTTGAGGGCATTATTGGAGGAGTTTGAGGGAGGAAAGAGAAGGCAGAAATGATGATGTAATTCTATATCAATTGGAAAGCATACCAAAAATAAGATAATAGTTGTACCTCTCCTGAATACTCATGATAAAATAAAATATAAAAACAAAAAGAAATATAAGCATTAAAAATGTAAAGCATACTATTTTGTAATTTTAATAATTTAGTTAAATGATTTTATTCTTCATGTAAAAAAATCAAGTTCTTTGTGCAATATTTTTTCTTACAAACCTTAAAATGAAACAGCAATGCTCAGTGTTTCTTTATGGGTCACTGACTTTTGCTTTTATTGTCATGGGTTGAAATTTTAAATCCCAGTTAAATTTTTTATATATTTGTGACGGGAAATTATTATTGCCAGATGTAAATTAGAGGTTCTAGCGTTGCTTCTTGGGAGCACTGCTTTAATTTTAACCTATTTTCTGAGGGAATTCATTTTCAAAATATCTTTTTCTTTATCATTTTTAAGTTCCTGCTTTGTTTCTGTCCCTGGGTTTCAAAGCTTCTTTGTGATATTTCCAATTAAGATTGAAGTTTGCTGTGTTTCTTTTTTCCTATAATACTCACATGAAAGATTTCCTTCTGGAACAATGCCATTTTCTTCTAACACACAATTTGTTGCTGTAAGTAGGCTGGCTCCCAGGTAAGGCCTCCATAGCTCCATTCAAGATTAATTAGCATTTCTGAGTAAGTTAATGAGCATCGTGTTTCTCATTATTTTTTCTGCAAAATGCTTGACACGTTGTAATTGTTTTATTTTGGTGGACTGTTCTTAGTATATGCAAACATACACTTATAATTTGATTTTAAAATGTATAGTGATTAGGCAGGTATTATCACTTCTTAAAATGGATTAATGTTTTTCTTTGTTTAATTGTATGGTGACATATATAGCTTGTCTATTATTGATGAAGAAACATACCACCACAATGGTTAAACATAGGCAATATTCAAACTTACTGACTTTTTATTTCCTTAGAAGTTGAACCATACTATTCCTATAATTACTTCCATTCTTAATTATCTGTTACAGGTTTATGTTAGTTTTGTTTGCTTTACTTTTGGATTTGTTTTGTTTTGAAAAATATACATAGGAAGATGCACAGCAAATGCTCTTAGGAAATTTCAGTATAAAACTTTAATGTTAGACAACTTTAATGCAACAAATGTATTAGAAAGACCAATTTCCTGCACGGCAGGAAATTCATGGTGGTACTGAAAACCAGCTGTAGTATATTTGAAGACAGATTAACCGCAACAAAATAAACATTATTAACTTATTATTCAGTAGTCATATTTCTTTGACAAATGAATCCAAAACCATGAATGTTTTAGGAGCTTTTACATGATTGGCAGCATTTCGGAGCAGCCAAGATACTTTATTAAAGAAGGGACAAAGACACAGTGATATGTTCTGAGAAATTGTGTAATTAAAAATTAAAAATAAATTACTGTGTCAGGAAAAAGTATCTATGAAAGCAACTTGCATATGCCTGGAACTGAGTGAAGGATGTGAACCTGTAAACATGACTCAGTGTCACACCCAGTGTGTAAATATCTATAGAGACAGTGAATGCTTTAGTGATGGCCAGGAGTTAAGAGTAGGGAAGGGACAAATGAGTCATTAGCAGAGTGAAAATAACTTGTGACAGTTCTAAGATGACAGATAACAGTAGGAGATAAGAAACAGATCCACAGACCTACAGTATCAAGATTGAGCTTTGGTGTGCAGAATGGATTGTGAGCAACCAATATATGGTGATGCAGACTCAGGAGTTGTCACAAATGCACCACATAGTGAAGGGCGCTGGTACTGGCTGAGGGTGGGCATGTACAAAACTGAAGAAATACCAGGATTTTGTATGCTTTTCACCAAATCTTGTTGTATATCTAAAGTCCTCAAACTATCAAATAGTCTAAATTACTGTATATGTATTTTGAACAGTAGAGTGCATTAAATTATATTTTAAGACATTCCTTAAGTTTCTGAAACAAGAAGATTTATAAAGTGGTAGGTGATTGCCCAAGGGTGAATAAGCAATTCAAGGCAAATTCTTAAATATTATTCATCTTTCTCCCATTCTCTGATCACCATTAAATATTTTCATGTTCCCAGTCCTCAATACTTTTAATTTTTTATTTTTTTTATTTTTTTCCATTAGACTTGTTTATTCAAGTATCCGAAAACACTCTTTCCACTTCCTCCCCTCCTCCCAATACCCTCCCGCTCCCCCCACTCCCTCCACTCCCTCTCCTCCTCCCTCACCATTCCCCAGAGCAGTCAGAGTTTCCTGCCCTGTGGGAAATCCAAGTTCCTTCCCCCTCCCTCCAGGTCCAGGAAGGTGAGCATCCAAACAGGCCAGGATCCCAAAAAGCCAGTCCATGCAGACGAAACAAGACCCAGTGCCATTGTCAATGGCTTCTCAGTCTTCATTTGGACCTTGGGGGCTCAGTCAGCCCCCATGTCAGCCACATTCAGAGAATCCGGTTTGATCACATGCTTGTTCAGTCCCAGTCCAGCTGGCCTTGGTGAGCTCTCATTCGATCAGTCCCCTTGTATCAGTGGGTGAATGCACTCTTCGCGGTCCTGACTCCAATGTGGGTCTCCATCTCTATCTCCATCCATCGTCAGATGAAGGCCCCTTCTGATTTTGCTTTCCTTGCTTACGATCTCCCTCCCTCTGCTTCTCATTTGGGCCTAGGGAGTTAAGTCCAGTGTTCCAATATGTGTCTCTGTCTCTATCTCCATCAATCGCCATATGAAGGTTCTGTGGTGATATGCAAAATATTCATCAGTATGGTTATGTGCCAAGGCCAGATAAGGCACCCTCTCCTCTGCTGCCCAGAGTACAATCTGGGGACCTCTCCTTGGGACTGGGAACCCCTCCAGAATCAAGTCTCTTGCATACCCTAAAATGACTTCCTTAGTTGAGATATAAACTTCCCTGCTCCCATAACCATCCATCCTCCCTCCTCCCCTCCCATTCCCCCAATCCATCCCCGATCCTCCCCCTCTGCCCTCTCCCTAACCATCTCCCTGTAGTGAGGGGCTGCGGGCAGGCCTGCTTTTCGCCTCACCCGGCTCCCGCACGGCTAGCTTAGTCCCAGAAATAATAACACACAAATTGTATTCATTTAAGCACTGCCTGGCCCATTATCTCTAGAGAGTTAGTTACTGACTAACTCTCATATCTTGATATTAACCCATTTCTATTAATCTGTATCATACCACGAGGTGTGGCTTACCGGGAAAGATTCAGCATGTCTGACCTGGTGGCTGGCTCCATGGCATCTGGCTCATAGCCCTCTTTCCAGCATTTTGTTTTGTTTACTCCGCCTACCTAATTTTCTGTCCTATCAAGGGGCCAAGGCAGTCTCTTTATTGACCAATGAAAATAACACAATAGACAGATAACCCTCCTCCATCATCTCCCCGTGACAATTACATAATTTTCCCTTTTCCTTCCTTCACCAAAGTCTCACACAAATCCCTCCTTGCTCTCTTTCAAATTCATGTCCTCCATTTTTCATTCATTGTTGTTATATACATACATGCATGCTCATACATACACACAAACAATATATATCCCCAAACATTAATACATCCTTCTCACTCTTTAATGTTTTATGCTTATATTCAGGGATGACCATTTGGCATCTTATAGCCAATTGATGTGCTATTCTCTGGAGAAGACTGTTTCTCCCACTACTCATTCCTTAGTTGTCTATAGTTCTTTGCTTAGGGTTAAAGTCTCCTAGGTTTTCCCAGCATCCACTTTACCAAGTCCATTCTTGTCACTGCTTCATGTTTAGACTGTAGTAACATGAGACATTATGGGATCAGCTTCTGTCATTACTAGGAGAAAGAGTCTCAAAGCAAACTCTCACATCCTCAGGGTCTTAGAAACTGTCTGCTTTCCTTTCCACATTGTTTTGTGAGCCTTAGGAGTATGTGTTGTTTTATAGATGAATCTACTGGGATTGGGTTCCAAAACGTGGAAGTTTAATTAGTTGTGGTTTTCCGTAATACTGTCCATCTCTTGTAAAGAGAAGTCTCTTTGATGAGGGGTGTGAACAAATATATATAGAGACACACACAGAGACAGACACACACATACATATGGAAACTGATTAAAATACAGTTTCTGGTATCGGAAGTAGAGTAAGTCGGAGGATGTTCTCAATGAGGTTGATGCTGTGTTTACCTCTACCTTACTTAGTAGCATTAGAAATGATTTAGGCGAAATTCCATGGTGATATTTTTGGGGAAGATCATCCCTTCGCTGCCTTTCATGCTTACTTTAAAAGATTCCTTTTCTTTTCAATCAATTAATTTTTCTCTAGATTGTCCAGCCAGAAAATCATGACTGCAAAAGCCAACAAAACTAACTCCTTGTCTGTCTGCACATACTCTTTCTCCACAGGTAGCTTTATTTAGATTTTCTCTATTTATGAAGTCCTGGAACAAAAAGAGATTAAAAGGGGAATGATATTTCTAGTTTTCTCTTGAAACAAACTGCTCTTTTTGAAAGTAATATTAATATCTAAGAGTCTGTTAAATGCAGTCAATCTATATTCCATGCATTTTTGAATGATGTCTTATACATTATCTCAGTTTTCCTGGTAATTATAATCCATCACAGTTAATGATGTCTACATAATAACTGAATTGTGAAATTTAAGTGATCAACCAGAAAATGAAATATCGATTGTAAATTTCCTAAATTTATATGTGGTAAAATGATGAATCTTTATTTTTTTTGAAAGTAATTTTATTAAATTATAAAAGTTTCCATTTCCGCCCCTCCTCCCAACACCCTCCCACTCCCCCCACTCCCTCTCCTCCTCCCTCTCCATCCGTAAGAGCAGTCAGGGTTTCCTGCCCTGTGGGAAGTTCAAGTTCCTCCCCCCTCCCTCCAGGTCCAGGAAGGTGAGTGTCCAGACAGACTGGATCCGCAAAATCCAGTATAAGCAGAGGAAACAAGTCCCAGTGTCATCTTTATGAAAAAATATTTAAATGTATCACGGCAAATCTTACCACACAACTTCACCTCAGAAGGGTATCATTTTAATATGATTTTTACTCAGGAATATGTCTATAAATACATATTTTTATTTAAAAAATAAAATAAATTATTAAAAAAATGGTTTACAAAAATGAGCAAAGATGTGGCAAATTACAGTTTAGGATGCTTGATTCATAAGAGAAATTGTTTCAGAGAAGTTCTATGTATTCTCTGATGAATAATTGCAATTATGGCATAAAAGAAGCTGTAATCACAATTACTTAATTACTTATTGAAATAATAATATTTACAATAATGTTGGCTTTAACTCATATATAAGATAAAGATTTATGCTTATATATTACATATCTGTAAATATAGTTAATAAAGTTGAGAAATTTATTAACACAAGGTAATCAGCCAATACTTTTACTATAATTTTTTTATATAATTACTGCTGTTTTACTATCTTCTTGCATTCTAGCTCCTTTGATGACTGACTAATAATTAGTATAGCAATAAATTGTTGGAGGAGCCCGCTTTTTGGCTCCAGGCTGCTTGGCCCCCAAGTAATCACACAGAAACTCTACTATTCAAATCACTGTTTGGCCCATTAGCTCTAGCTTCTTATTTGCTAACTATTACATCTTAATTTAACTCATCTCCATTAATCTGTGCATCACCACGAGGTCATGGCCTACCAGCAAAATTTCAGCATGTCTGTCATGGCTTCTCTTGACTATGCCTTCTTTCTCCCAGCATTCCATTTAGTTCTCCCAGCCCAACTCTGTTCCCCTATAACTGCTCTATAGGACCAAAAACTTCCTTTATTAACCAATGATATTCACAGAATACAGACGGGAATCCCACATCACCTAACAGATGTGCCATGGAATTTTTGTCCCTTGGTAAACATCTAATTCTTTTTTATCAAACCATACTTCTTTCATGTTTACATCAGTATGTTACCCTTACTTTTCTTAAATACCATCTATTACCTCCTTCTTCTTTACATGTATATTTGATGAAATTCTTTCACTTATTAGTTAATTCATAGGCTCTGATAAGTCTTCAGCATAAATGTTTGGGATTAGCATATTGTAAAGGGGTTTTGTTAGAGTATGAGGCACTGACTCCAGAGTAACCAATGAAATCTTCAAAAAGAATGAGAATTTACTCCTTTGCAAAGAAATGTGAAGTCTTTGAACATAAACATGCATGGATCTTACTTGTATCTGCTGATTTATCTGAGGAAGTAGATAAGGAATGATGAGTGGCTTTTACTTTTATTATTATTTTTAGAGCTTGTTGGTATATTACGTAATTCTATCCATAAGTTTTGCTTTTTAAACATAATAAAATAAAATATAACAAGATAGAACAAAAATCTGCCATAAGAAAGCCGGACAAAGCAGGTGAGCAGAAAATTAAAGAGCTCCAAGAAACATCAAAAGAATTAGAGACCCAATCATTTACATATTCAGGAGTCCTATAGATGCACTAAACTGAAAGCTATAGTATGTATGCCTAGGAGGTGCTGCAGGCTATGAATGCTCCGTGACTACTACTTGAGTTTCTGAGTTTGTGTGAATTTTGCTCGGAGGTTTTAAAGGCCATTGTTCTCCTGGTATCCTCTGTCTCCTCAGTATCTCCTACTCCTTCTTCCCCCTCTTCTCTTGGGTTATCTCAGCTCCTAGAGGATGAATTTGATGGAGACATCTCATTTAGATCTGTGAGTTTCAAGGTTTCTCATTCTTGTGCAATGTCTGGTTGGGGGTCTCTGTATTTGCTCCCATCTGCTTTAAAAGAAATCCTTTCTGCTGATGGTTGACTAACTCACAAATCTATGAGTTTAGTAAAATATTGTCGGACATCTTTTCATTGTTATTTTTTTTTATTTTTTAAGACAAGTGGCATTTGGTTTTACCCTAGGACTCTGATCTATCTAGTCTAAGATGTGATGGAGATAGGCATTATCTCATGGGGTGGACATTAAGCAAATTAAACATTGGCTGGTAACTTCCACAAGGTTTGTGCCACCTTTGCCCTAGCATATTTATCAGGCAGGACAGACTGTAGCAAAGATTTTGTGGTTGGGTTGGTGTTTACATTTCTCATTTGGTATTGTCCAGAGTATCTTTCCATGACACGATAATAGGGAGAGAAGGTGCTATGTAGGAATCAGCTTTATTACTCCATATTTAATAAGTTTTGTATCTTCAGCAATGGGGTCCTGCTATCAGTTAGTAGAGGACAATTTACTGTCTTAGTAACAGCCTGGACTCTTTGCATATTTCCATGAGTCCCTTTCAGTCAACAATTCAATTGGATGCAACTTAGACCCATGAAAAGCTCATTTGGTGACAAGAGATGGCCAGTTAGGATTCTGTCTCCCTCATTATTTGGAGACTTCATTAGGATTGCATTCATATATTTTAGGAATTTTCATAGTACTAGATTTCCATACTGGCCTTCAAAGGCTTTTCTATTCTAGCTATCTGTTGAGGAGTTTTTTTTGTTTGTTTGTTTGTTTTATTAAAAATTTCCACCTCATCCCTGCCTCCCTTTTCCCTCCCCCTCCCCACCTTCCCCTCTCCACTTCCCTCTTCCCACCTTCCCCTTCCCACCTTCCCCTCCCCACCTCCTCTCGCCACCTTCCCCTCCCCCCCTCCCCCCCTCCATCTCTAGTCTTAAGAGCAGTCAGGGTTCCCTGCCCCGTGGGAAGTCCTAGGTCCTCTCCCATCCATATAGGTCTTTAAAGGTGAACAGCCAAACAAACCAGGCTCCCACAAAGTTAGACCATGCAGCAGAATGAAATCCCAATGCCATTGTCCTTGGCTTCTCAGTCGGCTTTCATTTCCCGCCACGTTCAGAGTGTCCATTTTGATCACATGCTCCATCGCTCCCAGTCCAGCTGGCCTTGGTGAGCTCCCATTAAATCAGTCACACCATCTCAGTGGGTGGACACACCCCTTGTGATCCTGACTTTCTTGCTCACGTTCTCCCTCCTTCTGCTCCTCATTTACACCTAGGGAGCTAAGTCTAGTGCTCCAATGTGGGACTCTGTCTCTATCTCCATCCATCGCCAGATAAAGGTTCTATGGTGATAAGCAAAATATTCATCAGTATAGTTATGGGACGAGGCCAGTTCATGCACCCTCTCCTCTGCTGCCCAGGGAACAATCTGGGGATCTCTCCTTGGACCTGGGACCCCCTCTAGAATCAAATCTCTTACAAACCCTAAAATGTCTCCCTTAGTTGAGATACTTACTTCCCTGCTCCCATATCCATCCTTCCTCCCTCCCACCCATCCCATTCCCCCAAACTATCCCGAATCCTCTCCTTCTCACCTTTTCTCTACCCAACTCCCCTTACATCCACCCCCAACCCCCTACCCCCCCACCCCCCTTGCTCCCAAGTTTGCCTGGCAATCTTGTCTTCTTCCAATATCCAGGAGGATAACTATATGATTTTCTTTAGGTTCAAGCTTCTGTAAAGCAAAGGACACTGTCACTAAGACAAAAAGGCTACCTTCTGACTGGGAGAAGATCTTCACCAACCCCTCATCGGAAAAAGGTCTGATCTCCAAAATATACAAAGAACTCAAGAAACTTGACACGAAAACTCTAATTAACCCAATTTAAAAAAAAAAAAAAAAGGGTACTGAACTGAACAGAAAATTTTCAACAGAAGAACTTCGAATGGCCAAAAGACACTTAAGGTCATTCTCAACCTCCTTAGCGATCAGGGAAATGCAAATCAAAACCACTTTGAGATACCATCTTACACCTGTCAGAAGAGCTAAACTCAAAAACACCAATGATAGCCTATGCTGGAGAGGATGTGGAGTGAGGGGAACACTCATCCATTGTTGGTGGGAATGCAAACTTGTGCAGCCACTGTGGAAAATAGTGTGGGGGTTTCTCAGGAAACTGGGAGTTAACCTACCTCAGGACCCAGCAATTCCACTTTTGGGAGTATTCCCAAGAGATGCCCTATCATACTACAAAAGCTTTTGTTCAACTATGTTCATAGCAGCACTATTTGTAATAGCCAGAACCTGGAAACAGCCTAGGTGCCCCTCAATAGAAGAGTGGTTAAAGAAGGTGTGGAACATATACACATTAGAGTTTTACTCAACCGTAAAAAACAATGACATCTTGAATTTTTCATACAAATGGATGGAAATAGAAAACGGTTTACTGAGTGAGGTAACCCAGTCCCAAAAAGAGGAATATGATATATACTCACTCATAAGTGGATTCTCGCCATAGTTAAAGGTCTTTGAGCCTATAATTCATGATCCTAGAGAAGTTAAATAAGAAAGTGAACCTGTTGAGGAGTTTTAAAAAGCAAAGATACAGCGACATCTCATAAGGCCCCTAAAGACAGCATTTAAGGAGTTAGGGATAGGTAAGAATGGTTTCTATGAAAACTCTTTGATACTCTAGAAGAATAAACCCTTTTATTCTTTTGTGAACATTGGAAAAAAATGAGTGAATCAGAACAATTTATTTATAGGAAGTTGGAACACGTAAAGGAAGCTGGAGTGATAAGGGTCATAACCCCAAGGCTTTAGATAAAGAAAATCTTCCGATCTTGACTCTCACTATTTCTCTTGACGTTTGTGCCTGTCCCTTCTCCCGCTCCCTTCTCTGTCTGTCTCCTTTCTCTTCTCTCTTCCCTTTCTCTTTCTTTCTTTCTGCTTTCTTTTCTCCCTCCTTTAAGTAATAAATATTCAATTCTATTCTGAAAAAACAAAAGAAAAAACTTCCAAGAAAGCTAAGGACTCAACTGGTGAAACTGGTTTACTGCTGCCTGACAGCTCTAAACAAATATTAGTATTTAAAACACATTTCTTCAGAATACTAGCACTTTGGTTTTAATTATCTGCACTTGCATCATGATCTGGAGGCTGCTTTCTCAACTATAGACTTTATGTACAAATACTACAAGCTTCAATTTAATAATAGACGAGAATAACAGTCAACATGAAAATATCTATATACAGGAAAACACTTTGATTATTCGGTTTCCTTGAAAGTGAATCTAGCTTCTGAGTGCTCCAAGAATTAGATAATGTGGTAAGTGGACTCTGTCGAAGAGTCTCCATGAGTTTCTTCATGCAGCTATGTGAACTGAAATTCAGAAGCATGTCCTAAATAAATTTGAAAATTGGTGTTTTCTATTGTTTCTTGTCAGAGAGTAGTTTGTAGGCTTCTCAGAAGGAAAAGATGCACACGAAACACAAAATATTACAGAATACAGAAACATTAATACAAAGTTCAGGCATGAATTCTGTATAAAGTAAGTAGATATCCTCAGCCTGTGCAGCCTTTATACTTAGTTACTATGAGACAATGACAACAGTTTATGGATCTAAAAGATTTATTGAAAATTAGGTTTACTTGGCAGAAAATTCAATAATAATGTTAATATTGCTGTAAATGAGATACATCCATCGTACAGTAGGAACAAAAATATTGTCTGTTATTTCCATTGTTCTAGTATTTTATCATTTGACATTTAACAAGTCATTATATGAACTGACTTCTCATTAATATGTATTCATTCAATTAATGAACATAGAAGGAAACAGGATTAAGAGTTAGGATTTAAATAAGGATGGTGTTACATTAAAATTCCACTACATTTAGAATTTGAGCTAAATAAGATTTTATTGCACTTTTTAGAAAAGCTAAAGCAAAATTGGTGAGAAAGTGTGTGAGCCAATGGGGCTGCAGTTGATGTACCAGTCCTTCCCAGGACCCTGACAATCCTTACTCCAATAAGTCACATTTAGCAGTGAAGACTCAAAGATGCCTTTGTTCAAAAAAACCTACCCATATCTGTTGAGAAGTACTTTTTAGGGCCATCCTGCCTTCATATTCCACAAGGAGTTGGCTGATAGGATTTGTCACTACTGAATGACAGGATCCATTTTTTTTGAAGAAAATATAACATAATTGCATCATTTCTTTCTTCTCTTTCTTCCCTTCAAACCCTCTCATACACATCTCCTTACTCTCTTTCAAATCCAAATGGACATTTGTTTAGAGAAGGGCATCTGAGGGTTAGTGTTCTTAAATTCTTGTCTCAGTTATGGTGCTATAGAAAGAAATCAAGGTTGAAAAAAAACCATGAGTACAATGATAAGAAAAAGGAGCTAAACTGTCAGTCACAGATTATGAGAGTTGAAAAGGATTAGGATAAAAAAAAATATGCTGCTTCTATAGTTTACTAGCAAAGTAAGGGTTTGAAACTGTGATTCTTTGTAGATTTGTAAGCAAATGTCTGAGAGACAACAGACTCAAAGTAAACCAAAGCTTTAAAAACCCTAAAACTGGAAAAATAAAGTTATATGTAGCTCCAAAATCTCTCATAAGTGTGTTTACGTTGACTGCTTAAGTCTAAGATGTAATCATCTGTCCCGTCTTCTGATAAAAGGAAGGCAATCTTTAAAGAAAATTTAGTTGACATGACAGGTCCCAGAGGGTTTTGACCACTTGCATGACAGGAAGCCTAACATCTAAATAATGTCTGACTTATTCTATGCTCATTGATTTAAAATATCAGAAATTCGGTACATATGGCATACAGCTCTGTGAAATTTTCAAACTACACAGAGAAAAAAAATCCCATCAGTGAGTGCATCAAACGTTTTAGATTTGAAAAAAGAAGAGTTATTTCAGGTACAAGATTTTTATATCACATCAAACCTCAAACTGTAGATGACAGAGATGTGTACAGGCTCAAAGCACAAAAGGGTATGGGACCTTAATGAACAGATGAGAAACAGTGTCCTGATTAAAAATGACACAAAGATTTCTTACACACTATGCCATTTTACTCCTTTTAGGGCACAAACCCACTGTGGTTGAATAGCTGTCAATTTCAAGATTTTAAACCTAACAAGAATAAATAAGGAACAATGGGAATAAATGTTGGTTTTATCTTTCAGTGCCACATATTTATGAGATAAAATCTGGATAAGTTCTAAACCACCACCAAGTGGAACTTTCTATATATTATATTTATTTTTGTATTTCTTATTCTCATGTTGAAAAGTCATAACAAAAACAAAGTAATAGTAATAATAAAATTGACTTATAATAAAGCAAAATACAGTATTTTAGAGTACAATTTTTATTTTAAAAATTTTGAAACATATAGATAAGCTTGCAGTCATGTGCATTGGTGTGTGTGTGTGTGTGTGTGTGTGTGTGTGTGTGTTGAAGTGCAGTGCACACATTCTTCCATGTGCCTCCTCTACTCCTTTCTCACGCCTCAAGCTCCCATTGCTACCTTCTATAAACAGCTTACTTCAACTTCCACGTCATGCACTCTTGATTTTATGTATCTCTTTAAATCTAAGAATGGAAAATGAGACACATGCAATATTTGCCTTTTTAAGACCTTTTTACTGAAGAACTGGTCATATCACAGCTACTGATTTAAAGACCACCGTTGTGAGTAGATATTCACAATAACAATACTTAAGTAGTTTGGCAAAGTGTGAGAATATGCTCTCTCAAACCAGGGCTTAAAAGGAATCATATAATATGTTTCTATTTATGTGCTCACAATACTCATTTTAAAAGACCAAGACAGAAAATACCTGTTGGAGTATCATTGCCTGCATTAGTTTACTACTATTTCTGAGTGTGCTTATTCTTAATGTTGATGACAGCTTGACTATGAAGTAATTTCAATACCTTGTCTAGTATCAGTGGCACATACTAGCATTTCTGATCCCAATTAAGTAATCAAATATTTAATGCCAATAACTCCTTCAATATTCAACAATATTTGTTCAACATTTCATCAGTGTCCCCCCCTTGGCATAACTGCTATATTGTATTATTTTGTGTTTACTAAGAGTGCCTTAGAAAATAGGGCACCATCAGGCCACATAAACAGCCCCAAATTATAACTTTTCTTTTGTGATTTGCATAGATCTATTAATTTGTTAATGTGCTAACCAGCAAGACATTGAAAAACTTAATATTACCATTTAGTGTGTTAGCATTGGCATTTCTTATATTTGCTAAATTTTAAGAAATGTTTTAGGAAAAAAGTCTATTAACAAATAAACCTAACACATTAGATAATCTTAATTTTCATGTTTATATATTATTTTCATTTGGAAAATAATTTATATCATAACTCCAGTAAATTGGACTAAAGTATCAATAGTAAAAGTACTTTGTTATTGTGATTTGAAAAAAATACAGAGGAAACACAAAACAAGGCTTGGATTATGTTTTTTTATTACATACTAATTTGTATACAAAAAAAGCAAGCAATTGAACAACTACATTATAATTATATAAATGAAGCTTAGAAAGTTTTACAAAATCCAGTCCAGGGTATTTTCTGGAGACAGAAATACAGTCAGAATGGTTTTTGAAATATAATTTGGAGTAATTCTGCATGATCAGTTGCTTTAAGTTTTAGATTAACCATGTCTGAATATGTCTGGTGGATGCAACTAATAAATTAGAATAGTGCTATTTTGAAGCCATATTTTTGGGTAAAGTTTCTTTGTATTTTTTCCACTTATTAGTTGCTTCCGGGTAGGTATACTTTTGACTTGCTTACCTGGGTTTAAATTAGTCATACAGATTTGAAGTTCCTGAACTTAAATATACAAATTCATTTCTTCCTGACTATAATTTTTTCTTATCTGTGATTTTCAACAACAAATTACAATAAAATAAAATATAAAGGAATAACTATCCCATGACAAAACAACAGGAGTTCCATGAAAGTACAAAACTGAAAGCTACAACATAAAACATGGTGCACACCCCCATGTGTAGGCCCTGTGCTTGTTGCTTTTGTGTCTGAGTTCATATGAACTTTGCTTAGTTAATTTGGAGGCATTGTTTTCCTAGTGTCCAACATTCTTTCTGGCTCCAGAATTCCTGCTTCCAATTCTGATATATTCTAATATATTCTCTGAGCTCTAGGGTGAGGGGACATCTCATTTATAGTTGTGTATTCCAAGGTTTCCCTTTCTCCCTCTTTCACTCGCTATCCTTTCACTCTGTAATGTCTGGATATGAGTCTCTGTATGTTTTCTCATCTGCAGTAGGCGGAAGTTTCTCTGATGATGGCTGAATAAGGCACTGATCTACGGCTATAGGAGAATATAATTAGGAGTTGTAGAAGTCATTTTATTGATACTTTTTTTGTTTGTTTATTTTAGAGCAGTAGCATATGGTTTTATCCTAGGTCTTTGGGATATCTAGTCTTTGGTTCTTAGTTATCCAAGTGTGTTGTGTATATGTTCTCATAGAGTGGGCCTTAAGTGAAATCAGACGTAGGTTGACTAGTCCTACAAGTTCTGTACCACCATTGCCCTAGCATATTTAGCAGGCAGGACAGATTATTGAGCAAGGTTTTGTGGCTGGGTTGGTGTTTACATTTCACTTTTAGAAGCATGCAGAATAAAGGCACTAGAACGTAGGGTTGAAGATTCTATGTAGGTACCAACTCTACCTCTATATATTTTTAGGAAACTTCTAATACTTCATTGTTTCCCAGCTGCCATTCAAAAGCCCCTCAATTATAGCTCTTTTTCTCTCTCCATGTTCTCTCACTTAACCTCATCTCCTCTCCCCATCACTACCCAATACTACTGTTTCCAGTCACTCCGACATGCCAAGTCTACCCACAGAATGTTTTTCACTCCTATGGAGACAAAGGTCTTGTCCTTAGTCCCTTCTTCTTAATCTGATTTCTCTGAGTCTACATATTGTGGTTAGATTATCACTATTTAACAGCTAATATTCCCATATAAATGAATATATACCATATTTATTTTCCTGAAGCTGGGTTATCTGAGTGTAATAATTTTCTCTAGTACTATCCATTTGCCTGAAAGTTTAGTGATATCATATTTTTAGCATCTGAGTAACACTCCATTATACAGATACAACACATTTTCTTCATCTTCTCTTCTGTTGAGGGACATCTAGTTTGTTTCCAATTTATAGAGATTAATAATAAAACAGCAGTGACTAGGATTGAACAGTTGTTCTGGGATAGGATAGAGGGTCAGTGTTCCTTAGCAGAATTTTTTTAAGAGACACTTATGCATAGTATTATAGTATAAGCAAATAATGATGCTTTGACATCTTCCTTTACAGTTATGTTCCCTTGATCTCCTTTACTTTTCTTATTGCTATAGTTAAGAGTTTAAATACTATATTGCATAGATATGGAGAGAGTGAACAACCTTGTCTTCTTCCTGATTTTTATGGAATTGCGTTGAGTTTCTCTGCATTTATTTTTATATTTGTTATGGGCTTGCTGTAGACTATCTTACTTATATTTCAGTATGTCCCTTGTATCTCTAATCTCTCCAGGACATTTATTATGAAGGGATGCTGGCTTTTGTCAAAGGCTTTTTTTGCATATAATGAGATGAGCATGTGTTGTTGATATTATTGTTTTAAGTTTGTTTACATTGTTTGTTTACAAGGTTTTTGTTTACATGGTTTACAGTGATTGATAATTGTATATTATACCATACCCGCATTTCAGGGATAAGGCCTCCTTGAATATGGTATATATTTTTTCTGTGTTCTCTATTTGTAATGCTTGTAAGTATTTCTTGCACTTATGCTCATAAGAAAAAGTGGTCTGTAACTTTCTTTGCTTGTTCTTTATGTGGTTTAGGTATCAGGGAAACTGTGGTCACATAAAAGGAATAGGGCAATATTACTTCTTTTTATATTCTGTGGAGTAATTTGAGGAGTATTGGCAATGATTATTTGAAAGTCTTTTAGAATTATGTGCTAAAACCTTATCTAGCCCTGGGTTTTGTTGTTGCTGTTGGGACACTTTCAATGACTACATCTATTTCATGAGGGTTATAAGCTTGTTTAAAGTGTATATCTGATCTTGATTTAACTTTGGTAAGTGATAACTCTCAAGAAAAGTATCCATTTCTTTTAAGATATTTTTTAGTTTGACAGAACTCAAGTTTTTAAAGTATTTCTTTATGGTTATCTAGATTTCTTTGGTGTTTGTTGTTATGTTCATCTTTTGTTTCTTTTTCTTTTGTTAATTTGGATCTTCCCTCTCTGCCTCCTCATTAATTATGTTAACCATCATATTGATTTCCTAATGCACCATCTCCTTGCTTCACTGATTCTTTGTTTTGTTCAATTTTATTTATTTGAACCCGCAGTATGACTATTTTTTTCTGTGTACCTTTCCTGGGAGTGATTTCCTCCTTTAGTTCAAGTGCTTTCAGTTTTTCTAATTAGTTGCTAATGTTAGATATCATCAGTTTTTTAATTGAAATTAGATTCCTCTCTCAAAGAATAAAACCAAACCACAATTTTCCCTCCCTCCACTCTTCTGACTCATCCCCCACCTCCCTTCTCCCCAGATCTTCTCCCTTTCTGTTTTCCCTTTAGAAAATAGCAGGCTTCCAAGAGACAAGAGCCAAACAGGGCAGAATAAGATACAATAAGATAATATAAAAGCCCTCATCTTCAGACTGAACAGGGCAACCCATTAGGAAGGAAAGAATCCCAGAAGCAGGCAAGAGTCAGAAATACTTGTGCTTCCACAGTTAAGAGTCTTACAAAACAAACAAACAAACAAACAAACAACACAAAGCTAATAGCCATAACATATACACAGAGGACCTGGTTGACTTGTTGGAGACCTATATAGGCCTCATACTTACTGCTGCCATCTTTGAATATATGTGAGTTCTGATTAACTGATTCAGTGACCAATGCTTTCCTTGTGTCCTATAAGCCCTCCTACTTCTACATCATCTTCCCCCTCTTCCAAGAGGTTCCCTGATCTCCAAGGAGAGGGACCAGATAGAGACTTTCAATTTAGACTTTCTCTTCATGTAATGACTGACCATGGGTCTCTGCATCTGCACACATTTAGTGCCAGAAGAAGACTCTCTGATAATTAGTAAACAAGGCATCAATGTATGAGTACATCAGTATATCATTAGGAATCATTTCATTTATTTTTTTCACAGACATGTTTATTTCTACCTATAATGGTTAAAGAGGTTCCCTTTTATATTAGATATCCATCTTTGTTCCTACCAGTGTCTCTGACTCAAGACCCTGAAGTATAAATTCCCAGTAACCCCAACTCAGTGACCTCCACCAAAAACTGTACAGCTATGACTATCTATACATTATGGTATGAGTAACTAAATTTTTGCTTCTTTAACTTGCTTACCCAGATACCCAATGATTGTTTTGAGTTTTCCTAATCACTTAGCTTGGCAGAACAAAACAGTTTTTACTTACTTGTATAGATTTTGAAGGTATTCATAAGATTTTTCACCCTTAAAAGTCCTTCCTAACACCCCTCCTTCATGGTAATCTCAAATTTGGCTCAGAAATTATTTGTCCCTCTAGCAGCTAATTAATAAATATTTTTATTATAATTGGGTTGAATGTATCATCTTTTTCCAGGGATCACAAACTCCAAAACACTACCCTTGGACTCTGTGCTATTCAGTCTTCAGTTCCTTGCCATATACAGGCAGTGTACGGAATGAGTTTTCTGTCATTGGTTAAGTCTCAAGTTAAACCAAACTTTGGATGGTCACTCCCACATGCACTTGGTGCTATGACTTGCCTCTTATAATCACTTTCATTGTGTCTCATTTCTTTGTGTTATGTATTCATTCTTTTTCATTAAACTCTAGAAAGTGGATAATTTCTTTATTTCTGTCTTGACCCATTTTTCACTCAGTCAGGAGTTCTTCCATTTGCATATCTGTATCACATATTGCATATATTATTCGTACACCTTAAACCAATAGAGCCCAAGAGAAGGCACAAGTATCAGATATTCACTGGTTTGCACCCAGGAAACCGTAACAATACTAAAAGGGATGCCATAATATATATGCTGAAGACCTGGTGCATGAAAGTTGTGTGCCTGTTTTGGTTTTTGTATTTCTCATTTTATAGCAGGTAGTCATTAATGATCCACTAAAAATTCAATAGCATATTTTTCAGGCTCCAAAAGTTTTCCTATGATCTGCTATTTCTCTTGTTTTTTAAAGATACACACCAAAAATGTGAATGAAAAACAATAGGATTTCACATTCTTGGTGAGAAACACAAATAACATAATCATTTCATTTTTGAAAGTCTTCAAAAAAGTACTAAAGAAGAAATATGCCTGATGACATTCCTGTTTATTGCAATGCAGAACCAGTTAGTGTTCACTGCCGTAGAATCCGAGATGTAATATGGCTCAGTCTGATAACCTGAGGCCTGTCTTTAATGAGGGTGTTGCGATTTTGAATCTGAGAGGAAACAGTCTCTGTGCTTTCCTCTACACATAACATATATCCCACAGACGCATCCAGATTCTTAGAAAGAGAAGGGACAGGACAATTGCTAGAGGATGAAATCATTGTAAACATATTTCCAGTCAAGTAGAAGTCATTGTGCCTTTTACTAGATAGGAAGCAATATAAATGACAAAGTGTAATGCTTCTCTTTGTATTGTTCTCTAGCTATTTCATTCTGATCAGAGAGAATTCCAAAGTATACTTCTCTTGCCCACTCCCACAATCTCTCTTTTATATATGGTAAAATTGCTGTGTTTCTTAAGAATTGATATATTTTGATAAAGTTCCTTCCACAGATATTGACCATTTCAGTGGAAGATTTTGTATATGCCTCAAGTCTATTTGATTCATAATTCCATTTAGTTCTGATATTTATTGGTATTTTTTTCTAGAAGACCAAGGACCCATTTTTACTGTGTTTAAAACAATCTTAATCTTTTAAACCTTTAGTTCATTTTATGAAATTATGTGTGCTGCTGTTCAAAGTATATAAGTTCAGAATTGTATTAAATTCTATATGCATCCTTTTATTTTTTAATAATAGAATAAAATATAAGATAAAACACAGACCAATACAATGCAATAGGATTATTTTCTTAATCAGCATGAAATGACTTTCTTTGTCTCTTTTGACTAATTTTGGTGGGAAATTTCATTTGTCCAATATTACAATGGCTGTTCTTGCTGTTTTAAACCTAGTTTCATTTCCTTAGAATCTTAAGGTACATCTTTCCAAGTTTTCACCATTGTATACCTTTGCCAGTAAATTATGCATCTTAGAAAAAAACCTAATGTATTCTATTTTTAACTCAGTCTTCTAGTCTATTTTCTTATTTGAAAATCTAAACTATTAATAATCAGAGAATTTTTCCCATTTATTTCTTAGGCCCTATATCTTGTTATTCTATTTTTTTAACTTTACTAATCATTTCTTTCTCTTTTTCTATTTCACTATAGTTTATTCTTTCCTGTGGCATTCTGAGTGTGTTTACCTCTTCTTCACGGTGTATACATTTTGTGCCATTGGAAGTGATGCCTTGCTGGTTATAAATTTTTATTTGTTTGTTTGTTTTACATCCTGACTGCAGTTTACCTTCCCTCTCCTCTTAGTCCCTCATCCCCGAGCCCTCTGTGTTCCCACCCACCCAACCCCTTCCTCCTCCATTTCTGTTTAGGAAAGGTCAGGTCTCTCATGAATATCAGCGAGACATGGCACATCGGCTTGCAGAAGGACTAAGCACCTCCCCATGTATTAATGTTGGGAGAGGTGACCTAGTATGAGGAGGAGAGTCCCAAAATCCAGTAAAAGAATCAGAGACAGTCGTGGCTCCAGCTGTTAGGAGTCTCTCAAGAGGACCAAGCTACACAACTGTAACTTAAATGCCTAATGCCTAGGTCAGCTCCATGCAGACCCCCAGGTTGTCAGTTCACTCTCTGTGTGCCCCTGTGAACTCAGGTTAGTTGATTCTATGAGTTTTCTTGTGTTTTTCCTAACCTCTCTGGCTCCTTCAATCCTTTGACCCCTTTCCTGTAGGATTTCCTGACCTCCACCTAGTGTTCGACTGTGGTTCTATATCTGTATACATCAGTTGCTGGATGAAGCCTACCTATGACAATTGGGCTTGGCACTATCTATGAGTATAGCTGAATACCATTAAGTGATGTGGGATTCCCCTCTGTATGCTGTGAATACCATTGGTTAATAAAGAAACTGTCTTGGGCCAGTGCAGAGTAGAATAGAGGTAGGTGGGGAAAACTACAGAGAATGCTGGGAGAAAGAAGGCAGAGTTGTGAGGTGCCATGTAGCTGCCAGAGGGGAAAGATGCCAGCTGAGAGATGGAAACTTGCTGGTAGGACACGATCATCATAGTAAAATATAAAATAACAGAAACGGTTTAATTTAATATGCAAGAGCTTGCTGGGCTATGCTATAGTGATTGACCAAGCAGTGATTTAATTAATATAGGTTGTGTGTGGTTATTTGGGGGCTGAGTTTCCAGGAACAAATCAGCGGCCTCCTACAATTAAGCATCAATGAATTGACTATTTTTTTTATCCAGTAGTGTTTGGTTCTATATGAGTATTCTGTGTCATCCATCCTGTGGGTTCTGTTCTCCAGTCAGTGACAGGAGCTGGCTTACTCCCCTGGCATGGATTTTAGGCTAGATCAATCATTGTTTGACCAACACCTTAATCTCTAGGCTACCCTTACTCCAGCACATCCCATAGATAGAATAGGCTGTAATTCAAAGATCATGTGATTGAGTAATACATTCTTATAGTTTGTGTTTATAACAAGAAGGTTTTCTTTCTTATTTAATTGCAAAAAATAGTTTTGAAATTAGTATTTTACAAAGAGAATCAGTATTCTTGATTGGTTGTTATTGACTCTCAGAGGCTGAGAGTCATTTCATGACCTCCTGGCTTTTATCATTTTTGGTGAGAAATTTGTTGTAAACCTGATTGATTTATCTGTATATCTTACTTTGTGCTTCATTTTGCCACTTTCAATATTCTTTGTTTTATATGTTTAATGTTTCAGCTGTAACATTTCAGGGAGGCATTCTTTTCTGATTTCGTTTCTGCAGCATAATGTCTTCTGCATCTGAATGGCAATCTCTTTCTCTAGATTTCTCTATGAAATTTTTTGATTAGAATTGTTTTAGTTTATTTTCTATACCCTCAGCTCATACGTCTCCTTATATGGAGATGAGTGGTAAGTTCAGTTTTGAAAATTATGACCTGTATACCTTGCGTCGCCTGTTCATTCTTTCTGTTCATGCCATCTTTGCTTTTGTCTGAGCATTCTATTTAACTCTGTTGGTGAAAGAGCTGCCCGGTATTTTCCAGTTGAAAATTGTTAGGCTAGATTGTTCCATACTTAGTGTGTCAGTGAAGAAAGGGTTTCCAGTGGGACAATTGCCTACACAGCAGGGCTCAACCTCCCTTACAAATTTCCCAGCCCTCAAGCCACTTTAGTGCATTTACCACCAGGACAGTTCTTCTTTTCCAAACACATTGTGTAATCCTGTTTCCCCATGTGATATCAGTGTCCAAGGTTATGATGTGGTCCTGTACTGGCTTGTGTTTGCGACTGTAAAGAGAAATTTCTGCTTACTAGGGTTTGGCTGCCAGCACACATAGCTTGGGGCTGCTTGCTCCACTGACTTTTCAGTGCAGGTCAGCTCCTAAATGATAAATATGCTTCTTTCTACATGTCTGATGCTCATAGTGCAAGGAGAGGGCACAGCTAGATATGCTAAGGTAATGGTAGCACAGAGACGATGAAAACAATCAGCCAATAACTGATTTAACTTAAAGTCCACTCCATGAGATGGAATGCATGTGTAACGCGCTTGGAGTGACCAAGAACCAGACACAAGGTAGTCCAGGGACCTAGGGAAAAATCAAATAATACTAGTGCGCTGAAAAAGAAAAAGAAACGTAATTATAAAATGATTCTCGATATTCTGCTCTACTCATGTATCATTGCCTTGCTCAGTCATTTTCATCAGAGAAGCTTCATCCTGGAGCAGATGGGAACAAATACAGATACCCACAGCCAGAAATTACAGTGACAGTAAGAGCCCTTGGAACATTCTGCCCTAAATGATATATGTCCATCAAATCCTTGCCCTCGAAGTTCAGGAAATCCCATGGGAGTGAAGGTGGGGAGACTGTGTGAGGCAGAGGGGAAGGAGGACACCAAGGAAACAAGCCCTCTAAATCAACATGAGCAAAGTTCACATGGTCTCACAGAGACAAAGGCGGCGTGCCCAGAAACTTCTGAGTCTGCTCTAGGCCTCCAGTGTAGAATTATTTTTTATATTTCTATATTTTTTCTAGATGTTTGCTTCCTTTGGTTTTCTCTACCTGATTTGAAATCACATCTAGAAGAATTTCTTCCAAATCTGTAGCTACTTACAAGATGAATGCCAACTCCTCCTCCACGAATTTTCAAAACCAATGTTCATATATTAATATTCTACCAAGACAAAACAGGACCGTTGTCCTCATTATGGTCAACATCAGCATACTTTCCCCAAACTTCTCATTATATGTGAAAATTTATTAATGTCACTTTCAAATATACTATACTGTTTTAAGATAATGTAGAAAATGATTCTGATTCACCAAGACTAGGATTCAGGAACCCTCAAGGAAGAATTAAGATGATCTACCTCTCAGCACATAACTTTATAATATTTATTTATATTAAATAATAAATTTATAACATTTATTATAATTACAAATTATAAATTTAAATTATAAATTTATAATTTATAAATTTTATTTATAATTTTATAAGTTATAAGTTTATAAGTTATAAATTATAAATTAAATAATAAATTTATAACATTTATTATAATTACAAATTAAAAGTTAAGTAGAACTGTATTATAAAACATTAACATTATTATTGTTGTTGCTTTTATTTTTTTTTCTAAATACAAATACATAACACATATTTCTCAGGAATTAATTACAAAAACCAAGGTAGTCACTGTAAGCAAAGCAATATGTTTTTACATTTAAATTATCTTGCTCATTGAATTCCATGATTTAATCACTAATGACAATAGTTTTTTTTTTCTGAAGACTCTAAGTTTAAATACGTCTTCATGTAGTTTTCTTTCTCTCTCTGTCTTAAAGTCAGTAGTTAAAAGCTGTCCACCCCAGCTTTAGCTTTTTAACATGCTTCAGAACAGCTCCCGCTGCTTGGCATGAAGATGTCAATAGATCCAAACAGCCCTCTCCCAGGGAAAACATTTTCATAGCAGGTGAAATAACACTCTGAGCAGAGATTTAAAAGAATCATTTTGTAATTCCAAATCTTTTATTCAGAATTCACTTTCGTTATTTTTTTAAAGGACACAGAAGTCAGTTTTGTAACTTATAATTTGTCTTATAAGTATAATCATAGAAACAAAATAATGTGGTTTGGTACAAATGCACACTTATGTCCTAAGCACTTGTAGAATTCTGACATATATTTTTCTATATGCTGGTTCAAACCACTTCACAGCTTTTATTAAACGATTTCATCTCCAAAGATGGTCATTTCTTCCCTATATAAAAAGCATCTTTTGTGAATATTGTATCCAGTTTATGCTGAGTATCACTGAAATTCTGTACTATGTCATACTTCATTATTATTTTCAATCATATCACAATTCTTCAGTCCTTAGCAGTCAATTAAAATATGATGTGTATATTCTTTCATATGTCTTTGCAGAAATATGCATTAAAATATATGTATATATATTTCTAACATGCTAATTATATTGTCATACCATTGGAATCTTATTGCCATGTATGCATACTGTTATTTATCTGAACAAGCTTTCTGCACTGTTGTCTTATGTGTTCCTCAGATGTAATCATTGCTTTCACAATTCTCTCTCTCTAATTTTCATTTTAATTAATCTGAGGTCTTTCCTGAGAAGTCTTTCTGTCTAGATGATATTCTGTGTAGACAACACTGTAGAAAGTATGCATCTGAAAACACAAGTAATAAGAACTTATCTCTATTACATAGCATCGAATTAGCCTACACAGTACAGCATTATTCATTTATATATATGAGTAGTGATAGCAAGCTATTAAAAATTATTTTAAGGACTACAGAGGAAATTTGACAGAGTTGAAGCAAAAGAGGAGTTTTGGAATTGCAACTGACAAAAAGTTTACAATAATATTCTGAAAATAGTATTGAAAGTCTACAATGCCCCAAGTTCCATATGATCTTTTAAGTTAGACAACTGAATGTCTTTTCTGGTTAGTTACAAAGAGTCATTTTTCTAAGTGCTCTAATTGTGAGTTTTAAAACATCAGTGAAGCATAATAATTCCCATGCCACTACTACTAACCCCTTCTATATGGTTAAAGTTATTTTTTGATCTTACATATACATTGG
Source organism: Myodes glareolus (assembly GCF_982192425.1). Taxonomy (NCBI): domain Eukaryota; kingdom Metazoa; phylum Chordata; class Mammalia; order Rodentia; family Cricetidae; genus Myodes; species Myodes glareolus. Next base: position 69,269,999 of record NC_142037.1, on the reverse strand, counting down.
AAATTTGCTCATTGAGTATTGATTTGAGAAAATTTCTAAGTGCAAGATTTTGGTAGACATCAATTTATGAGATCATATTTAATTGTTTTAAAACCAGGGACAAAATTATAGACAGTATAGGATATATGTACTATTAATGGATGGTGATTTAAATTGTTGTTAGAATAATTCTTATTTTGCTACACCAAAATTTTAATGACTTTGACGTCCTTGAGATTCCTATTAACCTTTAATCATATGACAGATGATAACTAAGATGTCAAACTACAAAAATAGCAACAACAACAAAACAAACAAAACAACCCTTTACGGAGATAACTGAAAACACTGCAGCCAGAATAATTTATTTATTTGTGTATTTATTCATTCATTCAACATTTTTCAATAAAACTATACATGTTCTTGGAAGTAGTTAGACGTTAAGTACATAAAATTTTGCATATATGTATTGACTACCACCAAAATTCATGTTTTATTATGTATCAGATACAGTGTGTGAATGGTCATGTGGTTCATATTCTTCTGTGAGCTTATTTGCAAGTTCTAGCAACTAGCCGGCATGACCTAAGAGAAGGGCTCCTATCATTATAGAAGGTTATCCTCTTCTACCCAGTGGCAGCTTCAGGAATGATGCCCATGAGCTGGGATGGAGGAAAAGCATAACATCGCAATCACTCAGTTCATCTTATCGAACGCTGGAGATCAATGGGATATCAGATGTTGCAGCCATATCATTCTCACTTCCAGTAATTCACATCTGTTGTAAAATAAAGTGAGAGTTAGTGACCCAAACTTACTGGAATAACAGTCCCCACTGTCATGTAGTTTAGTGGGAGAACCGTGGAAGATAAATAAAGGAAACGGCTATTTAAATAAACAAAACCCCTAGAAGTTAAAACAATAAAATAAAAGCAATAGTTAGGACTAGGAAGGTGTCTTGCATGAGTTGATGATTGATGTCACTCATGCTTATTAAGAAGTACAGGATCACATATATAATTTGCAGTGAGAAAAACAGCCAAGGTCAACAGAGAGAAGTCAGACAGTGTTGAGGGAGAATACAAGAAACCTCAGACACAGGTGCCTAACGACTGATAACTACAGACAAGGCAGAAAGTCGGTCTAGAAAAGTCTAATCATTGATGCCTCCAAGTCGCTGACTCCGGCCTTAGACTGGCCTTGCCAAGTGCAGTCCTGGATAAGAACAAGAGCTAAGATTCCGTTTGTCCTTTTATCAGGTCCTTTGAGAAAGTCTTGGTCAGTCTTGTTTCCCGTAAGTGGGTAACAGTGACCCTGGGTATTCACTGATAAGTTAGAACTAAATTAAATGAATCAGTTGAAACACTATTAATAGGTAAAGTGTCCAACTATTAAAAATACTCAACATTGGTTATTTTTTAAGTGGTGTATGTGGGAAATTTAGATCAATTCCCACTCAGCAGAAATAGATGAGAGATACAGAAATGGAATTCAGAAGTAACACTGTCAAACAATTCCAATTAGAAAAGGGGGAATTTGGGCTACTCAAGCCAAATACTTTATCTTTCTAATCTAGCAACTACATTTGCAGGTAGGAGCCTCCATTGGTCTGTTTGATCTTACAATAATGCTTCCCTCCCAGACAGCCCTGTCCTGTTTGCAGAGAAAACGAGAGCAAATTGAAAATTAGGTGCTAGCCTTAATCTCTTCATCCTTTCCAGATAGAGATGCTTTTCCTACTGAGTAAAACCTAGAAAAATGCTATCACCTTTTAGTGGAAACAGAATTTTATAGCTGGAATGTCTTCAACCCTTTTGGCAGACTAGCAAAAATATTACCACAAAATAATTGTATTTTTATTCTGAATCCTATTCATTCAAAGATGTGTTTTCTTGTAAGGTAAAAATAATTTAAGGTTTTATTAAGTATGCACAGACTGAAGTTACGAGGGAATCTAATGAACAACTTTGCTTTTGTTTTATGCCCACATCCAATCTGTTATCTTCCCATCCATTTTATTATCTGTGCTGTAAAATCCAACCAGAGCATGGAAACATGCAGGCAAGAATAAAACATAACAAAAGAAGGCAAAGCAAAATTGCATCTATTTATATGCTCATTGCTATAGAAGTTAGATTTAGTTTTCCTTTATTTATCCATATATAATACCAATTTCAGTTTCCAAAGTTGTTTGTGGAAAAAGAGATTTTTTTTTATTATAAAAGAGATCTGAACGAACACTATGTGATGAGAAAGAGCCATTAGGTAAGTAGTTAATAATGATTAAGGTCAGTTTACGGAGCCATCTCTAAACAGACTTTGAACACTCTTATTTACCTAAAATATCTTTTTGTAAGAAGAGGCCTTATTGAACATGTCTACAGTTTCACTGCCATAGTAGCTGATTTAATTAATCGAGGCCCCACTTAAAAAGTGATTGATGATCTAAATGCAGTCCCTTTTATCTGATTAATTAGCACAGCTCCTAGTGTTTGCACTAATTAAAAAGTTTATATTGAGAGCCAAGAAGAAATGAATGCAGATGAATGTCTTTTTTCCCTCAGATTTAAAGGGGTCTTAATATTAACATGAATATGCAAAAGTTTGTGATTTCTTCAGTTTAGTATTTACAACAGAGCAAACTTTCTCATTGTTTATTTTGTAATGTTATCACCAAGGTCTTTGAAAAATAATCCAGCTCATCATATTTTTGTCTCCTAATCCTTCAAATATAATTTTGGAAATGTCACTAGTTAATTTTAAAAGGGTACATAAAGCCAATTACAAATTTTCTTCCAAGACCAAAGTTATAATGGATGAGGCAATTTAATTATTCCCAATTGAAGATTTCATCTCTTTTGTTCTAAGTCGGTTTAAATCCTAGAAGATGAGTGAGATTTCTAAAAATATATCTTGACATTGATCATTATCATAGAACAGAATGTAGTTCTCATCAACACGAATAATTGAGTAGACTGCTGTGGTAAATTAATGAGCAAATTGCTTCAGCTGATTTAGAAGAATCTTTCATGAATATCTAATAAATAAATGCATGAACTACAGCCTCTCTATTTTATGTCATGTAAAAACAATTGTAAACCTAAAATTCTGGGCAGTTACTATGAAAGGCACACGTTTTTCTACTGCTGCACATGCCTATTCAATTCTGCTGGCATTATAAGATGTAGTGTTACAGCACCCGCTTTTAACTTTCAGTGTTTAAGAGAGATTGTTGTCTTGAATGGGGAAGTGGAGAAGAGTTAAAGTGCTGGTTCTCCATTGAATCACAGTTCCAACGGCCAGAGCCAATACAAACTGCCGGGTAGACGTGGTGGGCCTACCTGTCATTCTTGCTGTGGAGAGCTGAGACCAGCCCTCTCTGAGAGCTCCGGCTTTAATGGAAAACCCTGTTTTACAGAGTAAGATAAAAGTGATCAAAGAGGAGTGCCAAATAGAAACCGTGACCTCCACAAGCACATGAACTCGTATGAATGTATGGCACCACAGATGAGTGCACAATCAATAAAACATGCATAACCCCAACAAACACACAATACATGCTCTAACACCTTAAAGAAAGAAAAAATATTTCAATTTCTTCATTCGTGTTATTCTTTGCTTTTCTAATTTTTATATCACATTAATACAGATAGAATCTTGTTCTTAATGCATCAGCAGTTAGGCTAGATGACTGCAGTAATAACTGGGTTTACTAGGTATGTACAATATTATAAGCTTGTTCATAACCTCTTCATTATTTTTATGAGTAGTTTTCCAATGATTATTCATAATATGCAAGCACAAAAATAGAATGTAGGAATTACATACTGTTCCAAGTCATAAAATTTTGCTCAATCCTACATAATAAAATGCCTAGTTTATCTTCTCTTTAGTTTCTGTCCCCTAGGCACATTGTCTTTATTGTCATTCACCTTGGCTCTGTAGTCCATGTGTAGGAGTAGTGAACTAACCCATCTAAACCTCCTTCCTGAATCTAAGCTTCCACACTGGAAGTCCAATCTTATTTCTTGCCAATTATATATTAATAAAGGTTTTAAAATTAAAGTTTAATTTTCACTTTTATATTTTCACATATGATGACCGCATACTGACCGTACCACCCAGCTCCCCACTCTCCCTATCCTCATTTACAGCTCCTCACAAATCCTTCTCTGACCTTCATATCTAGACATTTTTTTTGTGACCCAATAGGAATAACTAGGCCATCTCTCCAACCAAGGTTTCAGAAACACCCACGGTAACCTAGTAGCTTCAACAGAGTACAAAAAACTGAAAACTCTTTCTTTCCCAAAGTCAATCAGGAGCCAGTAATTCAGAGGTAAAATATTGGGAATTGTGAGCCCCTCTTCCTTCCTTGAGAAATTATTGATAGAACCCTTCTTTGTGAAATACTTACAACTCTAATTGATTTGAGTTAATGGTAAGGATATTTAATGTAAGCTACATAGTGGTGTTTCAGAGCCTTTCATCTTATACTCTGGCTCTTAAATACTTCCTGACCCCTCTTCAACATTCCTTCAACCACAAAAAGGATTGGATAAAGAAGTGACTTATTTAGAACTGGACCCATTTTCTTCATATTAGATGACCATTTGTCTGTGAATTCAGCAGTCACTGATCAATGTATAAAGAAACTTCTCTAATTAAAGTTGAAAATGAACGTAAATTTATTTTCAAAAAGTTCAGATTAGCAAACTTCTTTTACAAAGTATGTAGATTAATATAGATATTAGAAGGAAAGTAGTCCCCAAAGGAAGTGGTATTATTAGGAGGTGTGACTTTGTTGGAGTAGGCATGGCCTTGTTTGTGGATGTGTGACTGTGGAGGTGGGATTTAGTGTCTCATGTATGCTCAAGCCACACCCATTGTCTGAGACCACTTCTTGTTGTCTATGGATCAAGATGTAGGAATCACAACTCTTCTCCAGCACTATATCTGCCAGTGTGCTGCCGTGTTCCTTCATGACGACAATTGACTTAACTTCTGAACTCTAAGCTACCTGATTAAACATTTCCTTTTATTAGAGTTGTTATAGTCATAATGTCTCTTCACAGCAATAGAAATCTTAAGACAGAAGTTGATACTGGGAGTGGGGTTTTGCTTTGCTAGGCCTGACCATATATTTGTTTGAAGGAATAAGAACATCGGAACTGTGGATGAGAAATGCAGTTGAATACTTTAAATGTTGCTTAATGGGCCATCTTATTAGTTTCATGGAAGAATGAATGTAGTGCTGAGTTTGATATCAACTGTGAGTGCTTGGATCAAGAGGCTTCAGAAGAGAAAAATGTTAGTATGGGGCCTAGAGACTGATCTTGTGATATTTTAGTGAAGAATGTGGTTGCTTCTGCTGTTGTCTAAAGTCTTCTGCTGAGACTAAAGTGAAGAGTTTTGGATTAATTCTGTTCGCAAAGGACATCAGTAAACAACCCAGTACAGACTCTCTCACGTGGTTACTAACTCTAATGAAGATTTATACTTAAAAAGAGTAAGCTGCAGCCAGAGAGAGACGGCTCAGGGGGCAGAGTGCCCGACTGCTTCGCCCGAGGACCCGAGTTCGAGCCCCAACCCGGCACTGCATGTAGTTCAGTATACCGTCAGGCAGCCCTCCCCCCCAGCGACACACACAGTCTCCCACCATCCACCACACATCTGCATAGAGTAGTAGGCAAAAAACAAACAAAAAACAAAAAAAAATAAGGAATAAGCTGAACAGGTAAATTACAAAATGTAAAATTTGAGGAGAAAAGCAACACAAGGAAAGAGAATGGAGCTAAGTCCTGTGTTCAAGGAGATAACATATTAAGAAATGGAATAAAGGAGATGGTGACCTCAGGGAATGATCTCACCCAACAAATTTTCCAACTAGTGAAATTAAAGAAAACCTTAGAGTCAGGTGTAGTGGTGCATTCCGTTAATGAGAGGCAGAGGCTGGTGCATCTCTGAGTTTGAGGTCATCCTGATTTATAAAGCAAGTTACAGAGCAGCAAATTTTAGGCAGTGAAGAAAATGATTGAAAACAGAAATCAGGACAAGAAGCAATTGAATAGAATGTCATGTTGCAGACTCAGCAAGCAGAAGAACTTAGCAGCTTCAGGCACATAGTTATGGCTTTAGAGCTAAGAATTGAAGAAAGGAGCTATGGAAATTGCTCCCAAAACTAAAAAGAAGCGTCTCTGTCAGTGGTGTTCCTGAATGGAGGCCTATTGAGACCATTGCATGAACCTGTGCAATTGAAGCTTGGATTATCTTGGAGACCTCAAGATGTTGGAGATGCCAGAGTCATGGACCTGCAGAGGAAAGCTGCTGACAAGAAGAGGAATCAGCCCAAGAAAAAGAAGTATGTTGGAGTCAACAAAGATGAAAGGAATCAAGATCTGAAGAACACTTTGATATCAGACATAGAGATGCGATGTTTTGAGTTTCCTGAACTGGTTTTCCATTTTGCTTTGGTTAAGTTTTTCCTAGCCATGCTCTCTTCTCTATGTTTTGGAATGGTACTACACATGCTGTGCCATTATATGTTGGAAGTATGTAATCTACTTTTTTATTTTAGTTTTACAGAGGATTACAGTTAAGAGTGTGCATGTATCTCAGAAGAGACTTTGAACTTTCAAATTTTAAATAAGTTTGAGAATGTTACAGAGTATGGTGGCTTTTGAAGTTGGACTGAAAGCATTTTCTTTTACACTGTGATATGGCTATTAACCTTTGGAAGCGAGAGAGTAATATGTGATGATTTGAAAGAAAATGGCCCTTGAAAGGACTGGCAATATCAGGAGATATGTGGGAATAGGAATGGCCTTGTTGGATGAAATGTGCCACTGTGGAGTCAGGCTTTTGGCCACATATATGCTCAAGTCATGCTCAGTGTCTCAGACCACTTCCTGTTGCCTATGTATCAAGATGTAGATATTTTAGCTCTGTCTCCATCACTATGTCTGTATGCATGCCACTATGCACCACCAGGAAGAAAATGAACTGATTCTCTGAAATTATGATCCTCCTAATTATTTTTTTATAAAAGCTGTCAGGGTTATGATATCTCTTCACAACAATAGAAACTCTAAGACAATAAATAAGCAGATAAGTATTTGTGAAATTAAAACCTATACTGACTATCTAATGACAATAAACATTAGATGTCTATAAAAGTCATGAAAAATAATAGGCTTTATGTCTGATGAAATGAAAAGTTAAAAGTACGATATTCAAAAACATTAGAATCTGCAGTGGTACAAAAGAATTTGTTTATTTTTTGTTTCTGTATATCTCTCACTGAAATACATTTCTTCGATACTAAGGTATCTGCATATTCTAAGATGTAGACAAAAGTACTCCTATAACTCTGAATTTACCAGTATAAGACTTGGTTTTGCTTTTGAGTCTAGGAGAAGCAGAAATCTTGAAAACTAGACATGAAAAAAATTTGAGTTTTCATGAGAATGATAGTAAAAGAATCTAAAGGAGGAGAGGAAGAAACAATCATGTAATTCTAGGTATTTGGTGGCCATTAAAGCCATATGTCATAGATTTTCAATGTGTTTATACGTCGTAATGTTGAACATAGCTTTCAGAACTTTGGAGCATAAAATAATCAATGAAGGACTGATTACTTTAATAAAAATATTAATCATTCCATGGTTTTATGTTTTATGAAAACTGACCTTATTTTTCTCCATAAGAAACTCTGTCAAAGAAAATTCATACTTGGCAAAATGTCACAACTGTTAATGTTAACAGTTGTCATTCTTGTTTCGTATACTCGGAGGATACAACTTACATATAAACAAAATTTCATATATTAGTGCCTGATCCATTATCCTGTGAAACTTTAAATCAAATGTCATGCATTGTTACCTTATTGGAGATAAAATTGCAGAAGTGGTACAAGTAAGGACTGTAAACAGAAATTCCAAAATCCAAAGACTGAATTTGGAGTTGGCAGCTGGTGTTCTTTACAGCAAGCATAGAAGATGCTTGGTCTTCCTTGACACCTTCATGCACTTAATATGCACAGTTTCTTTTGTGGAGTAGTATTCAAGTAGGAGCAATAAATTAACACGTTTTTATTTGTGTTTCCTCTCATGCACATCAGCTACTTTCCGTGGATTATAAATTTAAGAATAGTTTGAGCAGGAATCCTAAGTTTTTCAAGTGAATACATTCCTTTAGATCAAATAAGAGCGTTAAAGTAACTAGTAAATGAAAACTTTTATAGATCACCATTGTAGGGGTTCTGCAGTGAAGTCATCCTTCCTATCAAAAAGGAAGCAGGAGAATCGGTGTCAACATGTCAACATTGCACACCTCTTACTTGTTTTGAAGATAATAGCAGGAAAAGGTAAGAAAACGTGTTCTCCAACAAGAGCTTTAGAAAGAATGAGGTTTAATCAATATTTTCATTTTTGTTCAGAGACTTATCCCAGAGCACTGACCCCTAGAAATACAACATGTATGGGTGCCACTTCAGTATAAGGTCTGTCAAAGAAAACCAGAAGTGATTCATTTTTCCAATAGTGGGAAGCATGTTGACACTGAAAATTACATGAAGATAGTAATAAAGAGATACATTATTAGTAACAAAATATATTTATGAGAGTGGACATAAGTGTGCAAGTGATATAAATGAAACTAAACTGAATAAATGCTAGAGTCAAAACAGTCTGCATAGTTGTAAGAATTTTGAACATAATATTGGAAATAAATTATGTGTGAACTAAGTATAATAACAAAATCCAAATTAATATAACCAAAATATATTATTTTAGAATTAATGAAATAAATTTTGAAATAGTAGAAAATATTTTTGTTACATGAGTGAAAACAATCTTGATAGTAGGGTAAAATGTTTGCTACAAAATCTTTGTTTGAAGGTATTTTAGTTTGTTTTTGTTTTGTTTTGTTTTGTTATCGTAACCATTCATTGAGCAATTTTGAAAATTTGCTACAATATAGTAAAATGTTAATGATGTTGGTCCACCATAGTCCTAATCCTAAGACTATTTTTTAGTTCACTGGAGGCTTTAAGTATTTTTTCCTTGGTGAAACATTATTAAGGAAAAATAAGGGACACAAATGGAATTGTTTCAGAAAGCAGAGAAAGCTTACTGACTCAATGTATGTGTTTTTCTATTTTTTTAATGGTCCTTTAACTTATTTACCATCACTACTCTAATTCTTAATCTAATGTAATATTTTAATCTAATATTAATATATTAATATATCAATCTAATAAATTAAGAGACTTGAGAATATGAGGCTTTCTTTTTTAATATCATAATGTTTTTGTCCAGTTAAAGGAGAAAGCCACGTGTGATTAATCCTAGTGTTAACAAAGGCACGGTTATGCTTTGGGGCTTATATTTGATACAAATGCTCAGAAACTCCCAAGTAATGGTTAGATTCACAGCATTTGTGTTTGGGGCTAGAGTCTAAATTTATGATATTCCAAGAATACATCTTTTTAGCAAATACTTGTGAAATTTTTAAAGATTTCTAACACATTCAGTCTGCAAGTAATATTCACTTGAAGTACTACAGAAATCAACTATGAAGTATCATAGCTTGCTCTAAAATAAGACAATCTTGTTACAATTAAATCTGTAGGAAAATTTATCTGTATGATATTAAAGAAATTCCAGTAGTCTTGCCTTCCCACATAATATTCTTTTTATAATGTTGTAATTCCAAAAATTTTCACACTTGATACAAACATCCAATTTGTTCTATTATCCAATAGTCCATTTTATATTGCTTTGACATATGCACAATTTTTCTATGTATTGAGAATCATAAAAAGTCAGGTCAGACAGAGATCACAATGACTATGTAAGAAAAAAATGATATCTACTTCCCTGCTCCCATATCCGTCCTTCTTCCATCTCAGACATCCCACTCCCCCAAGCTTTTTAACTTAAAAAAAAAAAAGTCTTAGAAGGAACACAAAATGATGTACAAAAATTCACATGTGAGTTTCTAACAAAACCCAATGTCCCCAGCTCTTTATTCCAAAAACAATGCCTTTTCTGTTGCTTATGCATATTTCTGAATGTATTTCTATTTCAAGGCATAGATAAGCATTCATGCTTACTAATGCAGAGCATTGTTATAAAAATTTAAAAACCTCATTATTTCTAGTGCAGTTCTATTATCGGGAAGAAAATCCTCTCACTTTTATCTTAAATAGCTTTAAAAGAACACCCACAGCAAGTGTAGAATCAGCTGGTTTGATGGGCAATGCTATTGTCTCCTGTGTTTCTAAAATAATGATGGGTATGGTATTTCTGTCAAACCCACCAGTTGACTGTCAGGTTAGAACCATTTTTCACGGTAAAAAAAAAAAAATAACAATAGCTATTAGGTAAACTCTGTAAGAGCATAAAATATGACTGGCAAGGAGTTTTTAATATTTAAAGGTGGTATATCTTCATAAATTTGACATTAAACTGTAAAAATAATGATGCTTTACTTTTGTTTGCCTTTTTACATTCCTTGAAAATCTCAGATCCTTACATGAATCAATGGAAAACAGAATATTTGATATCGCTGTGACTTGTGTTCAGAGATTAAAACTATAATGGTGAGAAAGAATCATCTGAGGATATTTGCAAATGATTATTTCAGAAGAATAAAACACAAAATCATTACTGGGGATGAAGCTAAATGCAGAGGTCGGCATGAATGATGCTGGCAGAAGCTACAATTACAGCAGAGAAGCATATCATTGCCAAATGGAATGGATGAAACTTGGGAAATTGAGAAATCTGTAAATCATGGAGATACTTACAGTAAGAAATGTGTGTCAGAACTATTATTTTAAGTGAAAGCATCAATTATCACTTCTGATTTTTTAAACAATATTTTCCAATTCAGTCTCATAACTAAACTGCATACGTGAATAACCAAGAAGTATATATCTAACTGTAGAGCAGGGGACATAAAAGAAACAATGAACAACCTAGAAAACATATTATCAGTATCACACATCTTCCTTCTGGCTCTGATATTATACCAGCTTCCCTTGTTAATGACACATCAGATGCTATCCTTAGAACCAGTTCTAAATAAATGCCAGAAGTGAAGAGAACATTCAGAGATAAGGTTAATGACAGAGAAAAAATTGCAATGCAAAGAAGCAGAGTCTTGGGTAGTAAGGAAGCATGAAAACGCCCTTTGCTTTAAAAAGTATTCGATTTTCCAAATAAAAAGCTAATTAATCTTGGTAAATTCACAAGGGTAAAACATAGAATTTTTGTTTTGTTTTTGTGTTTTGTTTTTTGTTTTGGTTTGGTTTATTTTTTCAAGACAGGTTTCTCTGTGTAGCTTTGGTGCCTATTCTGGAACTAGCTCATGTAGACCAGGCTGAACTTGAACTCATAGAGATCTGCCTGCCTCTGTCTCCCTAGTGCTGGGATTAAAGGCATGTGTCACCAGCTACCGACTGAATTATTTTTCTTTTAATGATCAAAATTGATAATGTGAAATAGCTGCCATCATGACAGCCAGATATCTGAAAAAGAAAGAAAGGAATTTAGAACATATATTCCTAAGTAAAAGTCCTTTTGAAGTTGATGTCTTATTTATTTATTTATTTATTTATTTTAGTAAATTTTATTAAATTATAAAAGTTTCCATTTCCGCCCCCCCCTCCCAACACCCTCCCACTCCCCCCACTCCCCCCCTCCTTCCCCTCCGTCCCCCAGGGCAGTCAGGGTTTCCTGCCCTGTGGGAAGCTCCAGCTCCCTCCCCCTCCCTCCAGGTCCAGGAAGGCGAGCGTCCAAACAGACTGGATCCCCAAAATCCAGCATATGCAGAGGAAACAGGTCCCAGTGTCATAGTCAATGGCTTTTCAGAAAGACCCCGGGCCAGCCACAGTCAGAGAATCCGGCCAAATTCCGAGAATCTGGCTAGATCACGTCCTCGTTCAGTCCCAGTCCGACTGGCCCTGGTAAATTCTCATCAGATCCGTTCCCTTGTATCAGTGGGTGATAGCATCCCTCGCAGTCCTTATTTCGTCTTTCATGTTCCTCCTCCTTCCGCTCCCCCTCCGGACCTCGGGGGGCTCAATCCGTCTGCATAGCCGTCCTTCGCCAGACGAAGGATCTATGGTGATAAGCAAAATATACCTCAGTATGGTCATGGGCCAGGGCCGATTCAGGCACCCTCTCCTCTGTCCAGAGAGCAATCTGGGGGATTTCTCCTTGGACCTGGGATCCCATATATAATCAAGTCTCCTGTAAACCCTAAAATGGCTCCCTTAGTTGAAATATATTGTTCCCTGATCCCATATTCATCCTACCTCCCTCCCCCCCCATCCCCGGCCACCAAGCTTTCCCCGTTCCTCCCCTGCTCCCTTCTCTCTAGCCCTCTCCCCCTCTATCGACCCTCCCACCCCTCCATGCATCCGAGGTTACCTGGGACTCTTGTCTATTTCCTACCTCCTGGTGGATAGCTAAATAATCTTCATCAGGTTCATCTTCTTATTTAGCTTCTCTAGGATCACGAATAATAGGCTCAAAGACCTTTAATTATGGTTAGAATCCACTTATGAGTGAATACATACCGTGTTCCTCTTTTTGGGTCTGGCTTACCTCACTCATAGCTGCACTATTTGTAATAGCCAGAACATGGAAACAACCTAGGTGCCCCTCAATAGAAGAATGGTTAAAAAAGGTGTGGAACATATATACATTAGGGTTTTACTCAGTGGTAAAAAACAATGACATCTTGAATTTTGCATGCAAATGGATGGAAATACAAAACACTTTACTGAGTGAGGTAACCCATACCCAAAAAGAGGAATATGGTATGTACTCACTCATAAGTGGATTCTAGCCATAATTAAAGGTCTTTGAGCCTATAATTCGTGATCCTAGAGAAGGTAAAGAAGAAGGTGAACCTGAAGAAAAACATATAGTTATCCTTCTGGATATTGGAAGTAGACAAGATTGCCAGGCAAACTTGGGTGCACGGGGCTGGGGGGTAGAAGGAAGGGGAGATGGTTAGAGAGATGGGAGTAGGGGAGGATTGGGGAAAGCTTGGGTCATGGGATGTGGGGGAGGGAGGAAGGATGGATATGGGAGCAGGGAACTATATATCTCAACTAAGAAAGCCATTTTAAGGTTTGCAAGAGACTTGAATCTAGAGGGGTTCCTAGGTCCAAGGAGAGATCCCCAGATTGTTCCCTGGACAGCACAAAATACTTTTTATATAGGGTTATTTCTCCTTTAATAAATTAGAAATCTATATGAAAATATGCAAATTTATAAAAAATGCATGTAAAAAGAGTGCGATATATTTTGTATAAAAACACCAACTAGTAACTGAAGAATGAATTTTGAGTTAGAAAATCACATTTAATATCTAATAAATGATATATCTAAAAGGAGAAATTATGGTAAAAAATATAAGATTTTTACATAATATAAAGAGTTGCTTTATTATAGAAGAATCTGGCAGAAACCATTTTACATGTATAAAGTTGTCTTATTATGGATGAACTAAGAATTGTTGTCATTGGATAATATGTAAAGCAAAGAACATGTTTATTCTGGGAACTTATCCAATCAATGACTTAAACCAAAATTAACAAAACATTGTATAAACTTATAAAGCATGAACAAATCTTATAAATTTGTTTTCTTTATACTAAAATTCTCATAGTCAGGAAAGTAAAAAAAGTTGATGAATTTTCTTTGATGCAAGAAAATAGGCGTACTAGAAAGTCAAAATAAACAAGTACAATAAATAATCACCATTTCTAGTCTTTGACAAACTGAACAACCAAGTACCTGATAGGAGACAGAGTAGTAGATTTGTGATAAAGCCTCCATTCTGATTTTTTAAAACAACAACATTGTTTTCAAATATGAGAACATCTAAATAAACTAATGGGTTTAATATAAGGAATTTCAATGAGTTTAGAAAACAACAATTCTTGAATACTGCTTTCTTAGCCTAAGTTACAACTGACTCTTTAGGTCATATAGAAAAAAATGTTTTAAATATTTATGAAGCATGTCCCAGTACTAAAAATAGATACAATTAAGATTTCAAACATATATAAAATTTGTGATTTTTTTTAAAATGAAATCTCTCACATTTTAATGTTTGTTTTTAAATTACAAACTAAAATTAAACTTGATAGCATTGTTTCTCAATGATATCGATTATTTTCAAATTGGAAGCACTCAAACTGCTAGATGGTTGAATGAGAGAGAGAAAGAAATACTTTGTGCACGGACAATTTTTAGCAAGCTTGTACTCCTCACTGAGAATTACCATTTTCTGTTTCAATAGCCCAGAGTTGATTTTAACGAATATTGCTAGCTGACTATGTGTGGTATAATGTAAGAAACTGACTTTATTTACTAAATAAAACTTTGCATATCATTATACAACTTCAAACTAAGGATGATTTTGACACCTAACATAACTTTCATGAATTATTTAAGTGTGAAACCTGAGACCTAGGCTTTTATGTGTCACTTCTAGACATCTCCTGTCATAAATATTTTATAAAAGGAACAGTAATTTTATATTGCAATTTAGTTTGATGTTCAATATCACCTATTTTCTCAGAAATACTGTTAGAGTATTCAAAACTGAAGCAGATGTTTTTGTTATAGCAATAACAGGCCAATAGTACTCACTGAGGTGTAGTGTTTGCTAAATAATGTTGACTTACATTCTTATTTTGTACACCATCCAATCGGTCTGTGCTGTGTTGTTCAGAAGCATCATTGATGCAGGTAATCTATTAGAATCTGATAGTTTCCATTAACAATGATATTAAAGTAGTTAAACCTGAAAGTAATTAAATTCATATAGCATAACAATTAATATAACTTTATTAAATTTGATTCAATGAAACAAAATCATTGAATTTACTGTACTATTTACTATTCTTGTGTCTAATCTCGTGTGATTTTTCTCTAAGCCATCAACCCTTAGGCTTTTGAAAGTTAGTCTTCTCTTGCCATCTATATGTCAGTACTAAATTTGCCAATACAGTTGATCAGGCATCCTGAAATAGGATCATTGTTATCCACAAATCTTCAATGGCAAGTCAGGTAGTGATGGTGCACACCTCTAATCCCAGCACTCGGGAGACAGAGAAAGACAGGCAGATCTCTTTGATTTCAATGTTAACTAGGTCTACAGGAGCAAGTTCCAGGACAGGTTCCAATGCTGCAGGAAACCTTGTCTTGAAAAGCCAAAGAAGGGGGGAAAAAAGCGTTCAATGGCTCTCTGTCTTTTTGTAGGTATGTATTATTTTTAAACTGTGGTTCAAAGTATTTTATGGTTTCTTTCTCATCTGAATCTATGTAAGTCAAATTGGTTGTCTCTTGAACAATTAGGATCTTGTAAATTGCCTGCATTGGCATCATGCTGTCTGTGATATAGAACTGGAATTAAGGACTTTAGTTAGCCCACTAAAGCATGTGCTTCACATTTTGCTTTAGCGTGACATTGTTGGTCATGACACAGCTGTGCTTTCTCTGGTAGTCTTGTCTCATAGAATGAAGAATTGTGATCTTGGTTTCTTGGATAATATAGATATTTAATGATTGTTTCACAGTTCTAGGAGTATGAATGCATGTACTTGCCTGCCAGTATTATGCAATCAAACTCCTTAAACTATAAATAATAGTATAATGTTTATGTCCCCATATACTTCCAAATCAGCTTCACTCTTGTACTTAGGTCTCATGATAATTTCATTTTTCAAAATATCTTATATTAGCAAATTCTTTTCCTTATGCAATTGAGATAGAAATACACATATTTTGCTTTTGAATATATATGTGTGATTTTTTCCCTTGGTGGATAAAATAACATGTTTACCTAACTACATTTTATAGAAAATATTTCCTCATTAATTTAGGCCTCTAAATTTTAATCAACGAATAATGGGTAACTTTGCAAATATTATATTTACATGTAATTTCTATTTCTGTATTTATGTACCTTACTTTTTGCTTAGACCTGTCTATAATAGAAACCTCAGTTAATACAAACCTGTCAGGATAAAAACTGCTAGAGTTTCTGATTCAATCATTATTGATGAGAAAGCTTTCTAGACATTTGACTCATCCCAAGAGTCCTGCAGTGGAAGCAAGAATGATGGCTCCTGTTGGAAGTTAACAGAGGGTGTCTGATATGTGTCACTCCAGTCTAAGAGCTTACAATTTAACAATTTTTTCTCATGTAATAAATCGATACACAAATACAAGTGAAATGTCAGTATGTGGTGTTATCTCATGAATTGGTCAACACTGGAATCTGGGTGTATTTGAGATGGTTTACAGCACATAGCTTTAGAGATAGGTGGATTCACTGCAGAAGTCTGCCTTGTGTAAGCTCTGAAAAACCTCCCTCCTTCCCTCCTAGGTCTCTCTCTCTCTCTCTCTCTCTCTCTCTCTCTCTCTCTCTCTCTCTCTTTCTGTCTCTCTCTCTCTTTCTCGTGTGTGTGTGTGTGTGTGTGTGTGTGTGTATGTGTGTATGTGTGTGTGTGTGAAGTTTCTTTAATGAATTTAAAGTCCTTCCTGTTATAGTTTAGACACAGAGCCAGGAACAAAACTTTATTTTCTCTTACACATGTGCTTATAAATAGACTTCAGGGTACTACATCAGCCAGTGTAGCTGTATTAGCTCCAAAACATCAATACTGTAAAATGCACTTTTATCTCTGTCTCACACAGTTGGTATGTCTGTCAGCAGCACCGCCTCTTCAGTCTTCCCATCTATAAGTATCATATGACACTGTTGCCATGTACAGAGAACACCATAAACCACACAGCATCAATGTAACTATAATGTCCAATATGCCAATTAAAAAGAGTAGACTGGCAGCAATCCATGGGGACTGAGAAATTTAGGAAGGAAATCTCAGCTACACTGTATTCTATCAGATTACTATTAAGTCATTTCTATACTTCTTGACATTATGATGTCTGCTTGCTACCATGGTTTTAATTATTAAAATATTTGTTTCTAATGATAAGTTGCTGTACTTTATTACTTCCCATTTTCCATTCATGCTGCTCCATATTTACTGATGACACACAGAAAAATAAGAGACACAGACTGTTTTACACATTTAGAAGGCCAAGAATTTTATACATTTTCTAAAAATTTTTGACACAAACATAATAAAATATACTCATAAATGCTTACACAATGCAAATATATATGTATATATACAAATATACAAAAACATGTAATTCTCAGAATGTACCAAACATTATTTTAATTAAAATTCAATTTTAAATAAAATTATTGCATCTGTGTTCATCAGGAAGTTAATTATATAATTTTTTTGAATGAGTTCATTGTATCAGTTTGGCATCAGGGTACAACTGGATTCATTGAAAGAGTTTTCAAGCTTTCTTAATTGATTTACTAAGATACTGTTAATAATCTACAAACAACTAAACCCAGTGTTTTAAAATACATTATACCTCTTTTGAAAAAATGAAGCCACAACTATTTTCTTTATAAAGTGAGAATGAATCATTGCAAAATAAATATGTATCTGACCTTTGACCTGACATGAACATTATTTGCTAGTGAGCAAAGTAATCACAGATGATAAACTGCTTCAAACTAGAGGGTGAAACACAAATCAATTAGAACAAACTTTCTCTAATAAAAAGCTAGATGTCCGTGAGGAGTGCGTTCACCCACTGATACAAGGGGAATGATCTAATGAGAGTTCACCAAGGCCAGCAGGACTGGGACTGAACAAGCACGTGATCCAACCAGATTCTCTGAATGTGGCCGGATTCTCTGAGTGTGGCTAACACGGGGTCTTTCTGAAAAGCCATTGACAATGACACTGGGACTTGTTTCCTCTGCATATACTGGATTTTTGGGATCCAGTCTGTTTGGATGCTCACCTTCCTGGACTTGGAGGGAAGGGGGAGGAATTTGAACTTCCCACAAGGCAGGAAACCCTGACTGCTCTTAGGGATGGAGAGGGAGGAGGAGAGGGAGTGGGGGGAGTGGGAGGGTGTTGGGAGGAGGGGCAGATATGGAAACTTTTATAAATTAATAAACTTTAAAAAAAAAGCTAGATGTCAATGTCCCTATGAGCATTTTAAACACCAATCCAAATGTGCTTTCTGTTGCTCTTCACACAATATAGTGCGTTGACAATTTTAAATGTATCATGAACTGTCAAGAATAAAAACTCAAATTAATAGGAATTATAATCATTCAAGAAAATAATACATTTATAATTTCCCTATTGTGGCATAACAGTGTTGATCAGAATTCAAATCATACAACTAGCTCAAGATTAAGCTTGTATTTATAATTCTAAAAGTATATAATTTAAATAAAATTTTATGAAAATTATGTCATAATCTTATAAGTATATAACAATACATTTTTTTTAACCTATGTTTGTGGCAGACCATTGCTCAGCCAATTAAACATGCTATAATTTGCTGTACATTGATACTAAGAAGGATAGTTATATGTGTGTCACACATGCAGCTTTCTGTAAGAGTTTGCTTAAGAGTCCATGAAACAGAGCACAGTACTAATAATATTACAATAATAATATACAGTATTGGATAGATATGAAATCATTCTCCAAATCATATTGAAGCTGTTTTCATATTGAAATCTAGATAAAAACACCAAGATTTAGTGTGTTTAGATAATAATTGAGCACCTTTCCACATTGTTTTTGATGATGTACTATGAGCATAATAAAGTACTTTCTACCCAACTTGTCTTGGGCTATGGTGTTTCATCACAATAGTAGTTACCCTAACTAAGACAATGCGTTTACTTTTTAAAGTTAATAAAATAGTTAAAACATCGGACTAGAATACAAGCATTGGCAAATTAAGAGTAACCCTCAAAATGCTTTCCTACTAGTAACGTCGTAATTTTTATTATTGAGTTTAGAAGACATTTTTGCAATAAAAGAAAATCATACTGTTTTATTTTTTATTATTATTTAAAAAAATACCAATCCAAATTCCTACTCCCTCTCCTTCTCACAATTCCTTTCCTCTCCCTCCACAGACCTCCACCCCACCCCTCCAACCCTAAGGGAGTGCCATGCACCCTGCCCTGTGGAAAGTCCAAGGCCCTCTCTACTACAACTAGATTGAGCAAGGTTTACATCCAAAGATAGGAGGATCCCATGAAGCCGATATACGTAGTATAGTCACTATCAGTGGCCCCTCTGTCTGCCCCTCAGAAGTTTACTTTTTATGTTCTTGCTTAGATGTAAGCATTATAAAAGAGAACTTGTATAGACAAGTAAAGAAAAATCATTTTAATATTAAATAGTTCATTTACAGCTTGTTAATAGTGTTTATATCATTTTGGATGGGTTAAAATGATAATTCAAAAGAGAAAGAAATACAGAGACAAAGAGGCAAAGAGGTAAAGATAGAGAGAGAATGAACAAAAGATACCTGAAATCCAGATTTCATATGAAGGATAAAGAGGAATAAAGGATTATGTTTCCCATTTGTACTTGGGATCAGTGTTAACCATCCCACAAAATATTACAACTAGAGTCCCGAATTAGTGTTGAGACCCAAAAGATATGCTGTGTATGTACAAACAGAAAGATGATGGCAGCCTAGTGCCTGGAAGTAGACAATATGAAAACATGCACTATTTGAAGAGAAGATCATCCAGAGGACCCAACACTTTTCTTACAAATAAAGGCATTTTATTTAAACCTACTGCAAGTAATTTTAGAGGTTCTTCCCTGAAAATAGTGCTCTGAAATATTTTATGTAACACATTAAACATAATTGACACTTTCCTCAAAATTGGCCAATTCATCCATAAAATCATATCCTTTTATGTTGTCCAATTTGGTACGAATTTAGCTCCAAACTGAAAACTGTTAAGGTTATGTGTCATATCTCATTGACTCATTGGCTATGTGTCATATCTCATTGCTTAGAACAGTGGATAAAACATATCCTAGTCTTGAGTATAACTATCTCGTGGGAAAAATCTCAGGATCCTCTCATACCTGCTTCTACGTATCTTCTTGTGACTTTATTTTTTAATTATGTTCTTTTCTGAGCTCTCAGGATCCTGGAGAAGCTAAAGATGTTGCCAAGATAAACCCTTGGTATTTCTACAGTTTTGTCATATGAATTAATGATTCCATGTTCAGTCATCTACTCTTAAAAACATAATTTTAGTTAGTTAATAAAGGCCAGAATTCCTCACTAGGCACATAACCATCATGACAAATTGCAATCACTGATAGAACAGATGATTTTTTTCCTAGGAATTGAAGCAGATAGCTTATAGAGATATGTAAAGTATAAATTTTATTTTAATGTTAATGTAATATTATTTTTCAGCATTTTAACACACTAAAACTCAAGATACTGAATAAATTTCAGGTGATTGAGAATAACAAAATATAAATTCCTATTCATTTTTCTAATATAAGCTGATTATAGAATTATTTATGAATGACAGCATTATTTTAGGTTAGTTTAGCTTCTTACAGTGATTGTTATTCATACTACTGATATTAGTCTAGAAAATGTCATCAGCCAGTTTATAAATAAGGATAAAAATTAAATCAACACTTCCAAAGCCAGTGCTTAATGGAAATAAGCTATCGTAGTCAAACTATTTTATATTAAGATGTGAGTTCTTGAAAACTTAGTCAGTCGAATACATTTTATATATGTCACATCATTCAATATTTTCCTAACAAAACACGAAAATATACATTAGCGAAAAAAATTTTAAAAACCCACTAGTGAAGGCTATTCTTGGTTCTCAACTTGACTATATCAAGAATACTGCAATCTGAAAATGGAGGGCATACTGTGATCCTGATCTCGAGGCAGGAAAACACACCTTTATCCAGGGCCACACCTTCTGGTGGAAGCCCAGATGAGGACAATGGAAAAGTAAATAAATGGCTCAACATTATTCAACCGCTTGTCCTTGCCTGGTTAGCACATTCAGCATTTCACTTTCACTGGAACCCACTTCTTTGAGATCCCAGCATAAACAGAAGGCCAGCTGAGAAACCCAGCCTTGTGGGACTGAGAAACTGTTGGATTATTGAATGCTCCATTCACAGATAGTCACAAAAAGCACCAGGCTGAGCTCCAGGAATTCAATTGAAGAGAGGGAGGAAGAAATATATGAGCCAGGGAAGTCAAGATCATGATGGAGAAATCTACAGACACAGTTGAGGCAAGATCATGGAAACTCAGGCACTCTAGAACGACAACAGTGGAGCCTTCATGGAGCCAAACTAGGTCCTCCATATGTGTGAGACAGTGGTGAAGGTTGAACTATCTGTGAGGCATCTTGCAGTAGGACCTATTCCTGGAGCATGAGCTAGCTTACTGGAGCACAGTCTCAATGCAGGGAGGAGGGGCTTGGTCCTGCTCCAGCTCAATGTACCAGTCTTTGTTGACATCCCATGGGAACCCTTACCTGTTGGTAGGAGTAGACAGGGGAATTGACTGTGGACAAGGTCAGAGGGATAGAACTGTACAATGTGAAATGAAATTGAAAAAAATATATTTTTTAAAAAATAATAGATGTAGGCAGAGTGAGCTTTTTAGTGTCTGAAGGAAGAATATTTGTAGGTGTCTGAGTTATATGAAAAACTGCAGTTTAGTACTAGTCATACTAATCATTGTGCATTGAAGATGGAAGGAGGAATGATATTCAGTAAGGTTAGGTTTAGCATTTAAGACACCTTGCAAAATATATTACATTTTAAGCAATAGGCACACATAATATTCTCATTAACAAGACTTGTGAGTACAGGAACATACAACATACAAGTGAGCATGGGAAACTCATGTGCCATGCCACTGAGACATGGCTATGATGGAAAGATTAGCAGCAGAGGAGACAGACGTCAACAAAGAGCTGTGGAGACTCTAGAGATATCTCAGTGGTAAGATGGCCAACCGCTCTCCCAGAGGACTCATGTTTGATTCCACAACCCACGAGACAGTTCATGCCTTCTGTCATTCCATCTGCAAGTGTTCCATTGTCCTCTTCTGGCTTATTCCTACACATGGTGCACAGACACACTCATGCACACAATAAATATTTAAAAAGGATAAGGCTGTGGTAGAGGATATACAAAGAATCCATTACAATAGAATGGCCACCTATTGGATATTTAGAAGTACCAGTTGTACTCAACAATTGCAATCAATTTCTATTTGTGTGAGTGATTTCATTTTGAAGAAAGAAAAATGCATACATATTGAATGTTACTAGACCGAGGAACTTTGCCTAGAATAAGTTTTCTACAAATTACATGAAGTTTAAATTGGAGGATTATAATTTTTCCAAATTCCAAAAATAATACATTAAAATTAGCAAAAATTAATAGCTACCTAGATAATATTTTCATAGATACATAAAGGCAAAGCTACATAGATGCATAGATACCTAGATGTAAGAGAAAACTACCACAGAAATTTTACTGCCACGTCTTTTTTTTGAATATTAGAAAGATCCTAGATTGTAATAAGAAGAAAATAAAAAATAAATAAATCAAATCTTCTAAAGGTGCCATATTATATAACTGTTCTTAACTGAAAATCTAATGTGCTATGAAATAAGCACAACGTTGCACTGACATCTATAAGTAAAATGTGCTTTCAGGTTTCCTCACTGATATTTGGATATTTTTCTCAATTATATAATAAAAATTGGATTTAGTCATGACAATTGGCTGACATTTACTAAAATGACTTCAATTAGATCAGTGATTTTAATATTTTCATGTTTTGATGTCATAACACAGCTTTTAGTGCATAAAACATAATATGAATTAGAATTAAAATTTTTTAATTTCCCCAATGACATTAAAAATCTGTAATAAAAGGGTGGGGAATTGGCACCTATAATCTTGTAATAAATCTGGGGTTTATTTTTGTATCACTTTCTGCATGGTGTGGCTTTTCCTTAGTGGAAACAAGAAGTAATAAAAAAAATAGAATAGATCGTCTTTCCCTGGAGTGGGCAGAAAGACAATTCGCTAGTGACCACTGCAAATTGCCTGGGTACAATAAAGGCTCTTGATTCATTGGTGCGGTACAAAGACTGAGGACTCAGACAGCACTAAAATGCCAGAAAATATTAGGGTGAAAGATATAAAGAGAGCGCACTGCATAGTAAAGTGGAATGAGGAAACTGCTTTTATAAGATCCTCTGGTAAGCTTCCGAGCTGATGCAATACTTAAAAAGTGACATGGTTTTAAAATGCGCGCTGTAGATGCATAAAACAGAACAGTAAGACAGACACAAAGTCAGAGAACTCATCCAAAACCAGTAGACCAAAAATCCAAGAGGATTAGTATTATGGGAACTGAGAAAGCAGAACGGAGCTCAAGGAGACTGACAGGAAAGGGATAATGAGAGGGGAAAAAGTTGATACTCTGCAGTGGGGACGAGAAGCAACAAACTGGCTGGACAGAAGGAGGAAGATCATCTCAAAGCAGTCAAAGGAGCAGCATCTATAAGGTGACAGAAAAGACTGACATGAATCATGGAAAAGAGAGGGGAGATGCGTCAGTAGAGCATGCTACTTTGACAGAAGGGGCAGGGTATATTTAACACAGGCTGTCCATCCCGTTAATTGAGTGGCGCCTTACCACTTATTCTATTGAGACATAATTGTATTGACACAGTAATATGGGATCAAACACGGGTAATGCACATTTAGAAATTCTATTTCTGAGCCTATTTGGCTGTGTATGTGTGCGCATGTGTGAATGCCTGTGAGCCCAGGATTTTAATGCTATTACTATTAAATACTGCTTAAAAAGCTGACCACAGGTTCCCGTGTAGAAAAAGAGGGACTGGAAGCTTATAAGCATGTAAAGATGATTAGGTACTGTAAAGGATGTGCACTTTATCAGTTAAATGTCCCCAAAGGAAAACCGTTTTCCCAGTTACCAAATTACATTTGAACCCCAAGGTCAATTTAATAAGATTAGTCAATTGCTGGTTCAGACTTAGAGGCTGGAAGGTCATAGTTCACACTTTATACCCAGATGGTTCCAATTCATTCGGTGAACTTGACTATTTTCTCCTTGTCGGGGATTGCATTGCACTGTTTTCAGTTTTAGTGTCCTGTATCCATTTCTAACCTTGTCAAAAAAAATGTGGCCTTATTTTTTTCTGTCCACTTCTCTTTCTCTTTGCATGTGCCTGCATAGGTTTGTGTGGATGTTTGATTGTGTAGTCTCCAGGCAGCTATACATTATTTTAGTAATGTTTTGTTTTCTTTTATGTAAAGCCCATCTACTTTCATTAATGCAATATGTTTCAGGAATAATTGTTACAAACTCTGCAGAGTTAAATGTAAATTTTTGTAGAATTTTCCTATTGCCAGGTAAAAGCTTCATTTTTACACTATGCTTTCTAACTGAATGTAATATTAAAATTCTGAACATATTTGACCTATATGTTTCTGAATATTTCCTTTAATTGTCTAACATTATTTAAAGGTTAATAATTCCAGTGTAACTTCAAGTGTTAAGACTTGAAACCTCAGCAAAAATTATCCTTTACCTCATCAGATGAGGGTTAAAAAATCTTTTCAATTATATCTATTGATTGTCCGTATGATTCATATGATTCATTAATGCATTCATACAAAATTCAAAATTTGATATCAGCTAAATATCAAAAACATATGTGTGTGTGTGTGTGTGTGTGTGTATGTCAGCTATATATCTAAAATGACAATATCTGGAATCTGACAAAATTTACTTTTCATATCTTTACCTTTATTGTTTTTCTACTTATAGGATCTAAAGTCTAAAATCCAGTGCTTGAAGCAGTATATACCTCTCTGAAGTGCATTCTAAACCTGAAGCATGTCTTCCTTACACTAAGCAAGAAGCCATTTTAAGTCATGGCTGGAGATAAGTAACAGGGCATCTTCCCTAGCATATTCAATGACTGGGCTTAATCCCCAGGTCTGCTGTATTATTAACAAGTGAAAAGCCTTCTTTCTAAAAATATTTGTAGAAATTTCTAAGACAAAGAAAATTTAACTATATTTTAAAATATTTTAAGACTTTGAATGCTGTAATTTATACCATTTTAACACAAACAATCATTAAGGAATTCATAATAGTTTCACCTAATACTTTGAAAGAGATTCTGTATTGCTAATAGTTAAGCATATTTTCCTAAGTAAGTAGCACTTACTATATTTTACTTTGAGTTTTAAAACAGCAATACTCCTGGATACTCCACAGTTCCTCTAGTCTTTCTGTAGGAACAGCATTTTGAAACCTATATAGTTGTCTACCCAAAACTCAACTTTTCTTCTCTTTCCACTTGTCTCTTTAATGAACACTGAAATGAGAGAGCATTCTAATGCGATCCACCCACCTCCAGCCTGTGTTTTGCTAGACTCCCACATTTAATCAAACACTTGATAAAATAAAATCCAAAATATATTGGATTAATCACAAATGGTGGTGCTTGCATACATTTGATATCAGCACTCAGGATACAGAGGCTCTGTGAGTTTAAGGCCACCTTGTTCTACACAGTGATTTCCAATCCAGCCAGAACTACACAGTGAGACCATGTCTCAAAACAAAAGAAAAATAAACAATTGGATTGCTCATGTAAACATTTGCTAAGATACCCATGTTTTCATTTTCAACTCTATTCACTTCCTAAGATGCTTATATTTTCATTTTTTCAACTTTGCTTTAGGTTAATAGGCAGTAGATAGTTATCAGCTTTATGATATACAATATCATCTGGGAGATTAGCTTCAGATTATACCTATGAGTAATTGTCTTGATTACATTGATTGCTAGAGAAGGATCCATCCAGAGAGTAGGTGGGACATGGACTCTGTATTAAGTCATATGCATTCTTTTCTCTCTTATGGCTGTGAACGTAATGTGACTACTTGCTTCAAACTCTCAATGACTTGACTTCGTGGCATCAGGACTGTAATATGTATCTCTCCATTAGGTTATTCTGTCAAGGTTTTTTTTTTTTATATCACAGTGATAAGAAAAGAAATGAAGACAGATTTAGTACAAAAGCAGGGTCAGTGCTCTGCTAACTATGATCATGCAGCTCTTTAAGCCTTGGGGATGATTTTTGAAAGGAATGACAGAAAGTCTGGAACGTTAAGCTAGAAAAGCCATTGCCTTATATACGGAAAGCTTAGTGGTCATTTCCAGTGTGAGGTGGAAGACTAGAAACTCAGATGCAGTGGCCGGGCTCTTAAACTTTCAGGGAAGAACAGGACTTTACCAGTAATAGAACTAGGGCCATTTGACATTCTTGTGACATTTTGGACAAGAACGTGAATCCATTCTGCCAATGTCCTGAGAACGTGAGTGTAATTGAATGGAACAAGAATGGACTAGTTATTTGGCAAAGGAAATTTAAAGAAGGAGAGCATTCAGGCTGGTGCTGAGGAAGATTAGTGCACAGTTCAGAATCACGGGGGGAAAAAAAGCACTTGAGTTACACCAGGACAAATACAGATGTCCTGAGAAAATCCCCACCCACCAGAGGCTCCAACTTACGAAGATTTAAGTTCATTTAAAGGAAGAACGCCTAAAGCAAAGTGGTCCCATGCTCCTTGAAAAGAACTACCTAGAAAAGTGTTTCCCAGGTTGTCATATAGACACTGATGAACCTGTGTGTTGGGGGAGGCTGCTTGTTCATTCCCGGCTGCTTAGACCCGAAAAAGTTGCTCAAGAACTATATCATGTAAAGGCTGTTTGACCGATAGCTTAAGTGTATTGCTAGCTAGCTCTTATAACATAAACAAACCATCTTCATTAATCTGTGCATAACCATGAGGTCATGGCCTACTCACAAAGTTTCGGTAGGCTCCAATAGAGGCATCTGTCTCTGGAAGCAGCTGCATGGCTTCTCCCTGATACTGCCTACTCTCTATATGTATATCTTTTAGCTTGGCTTTATTATGTTAAACCCTTGGCTGAAAGCAGCTTCTTTATTAACCAATGGCAATAAAACATATTCACAGTTTACATCACCTTCCCTTTTCTGTCTAAATAAAAAGGAAAGTTTTAACTTTAACATAGCAAAATTCCATAAAAAAACAGGTATCAAGCAAGAATTACAGTTACATTTCTATATACTTTATCATTTATCATAACTAAGGAAAACTATATCTATAATTGCCTATTCTTTAACTCCATCAAATGCTCCAGAAGGATATAACATTACCTAAGTAAACAGAAAGTGCATTGTAAACAACTTCCAAAACTTTCTAAATGACAGAGACATCTCACTGCTTGGACAGTCATTCAAAGTTTTTCTGTATTTGTAGCATCCATCTTTCTTAAAGGGTCATAGTATCTGGCAGACATTTTTATAAGCAAGAAATTTGAAGACCTCTTATGCCTTGCATTGCGAAAGTCCCTCAGTTGTTTTTTCTGTGTCTTGCAGAATGTCTGACAGACTCTTTCATGAGGCAGGAACCCCAAAGGACTGTCTCACCTTTCTTAGGCAACTTCAGCAGTCATTTTTCTGTTTGTCTTGCAAGCCCAATCAATCACTTTAGGCAAGAACAGTTTTTTTTCCCCCAAATGGCTAACAAATTCCATGAGGAGCCTCTTCAATACTCATTATCCTATGGAAGTATGTTGCTGCAACCAAGAGCAGATGTGTCTCATTGTCATGAAAAGTCCTAAGTTCTTAAAACATTTTAAATGTCATATTCTGTAGATCTTTGAAAGTGTTGATGATTATCTAACTGAAATATATGTCTATATATCTAGAAAACCTAACTAACATGACTAGAAGTTAGACTATTATAGATGATTATCTATTAACCTTTATTTTTAATTATACATTACATTTTTAATGAGCTGCACAAAATAATACCTTAATCAAGAGCAGAAATGTACATATAACAAAATTGATCTTAAATTGTATCAATAAACCAAGATCCATACCAATGCAAATCATTCATATCTATAGCATATCCACCTTTAAATATAAAGAAATATTTATAAACAATATTTGGGAATTTTGACATAGTTTTTTCCAAACTGCTTATTGGTTTATGTTGGGCAAAGTAATATTTGGGGGTGTTTTTGGTGACCTTTTGAGGGTTCTTGGTCCATTAAAGCACATTAGTTGGGAAGGAATCCACAGGTTCTCATCTTCTGTGGAAACAAAAGAAGAACCTCTTTTCCAAAGCAGCAGATCCTTAGACGAAATTTTGAAGTCAAAACACCTTTAAAATATATATATTGGTTTGGCTTAGGAGACCATACAATGAAATGCCTCTCTGTACTTAGTTCTTTTACAGTCAAAAATGTTAAAGAAAACACAATACTATACATAATCCAGACGCTGGGTATTTTTTATCTTTTCATAGCTTATTTCTTGTTCTCCATTAATTTATGACTCTCTCTACTTTGTCTCCTTAAAGGCTACCTTTTTAAAAACCATTTACTTTGTGACTTATTTAGAGGTCTTTTTAAATCTGAATCTGTCTTTATTGTGTATCTGTAATCATTTTTCAGTACCTGTGATCAGGGAAAGGGCTTGTGGTGGGTGGTGTTTCAAACTCTATAGCAAACAGCAAGCAGAGATTTGCAGTATTATTCATTGATGCTAAGTTTGAAGATATCCAAGAAGAACAATTAACAGGGTCAAGAAGAGTATGCTAGGCCAGATACTGTATGGTACAGTTGAAATTTCTGAAAACAGGCTCTGAGAGGGTGTTGTATGAGGTAGAAACGTGAAGTATCACCTTTAATGGAGACCACAGGATAATGGCACTGTTAGTATGTGATGTGTGCCAAAGCTTGGAGTATGGAACGTACCCAATCTAGGAGAAAATCTATGTTTGCTTAAGGCATAAAAACTGAATGAGTGGAGAAAATTTTATAAGTGTCCTATAACCTTGAACTGTGGCCTTAAATAAACCTATTCTCTAATAAGTTACTTGACAGTGAATTTTATCAAGACTGTAATGTATTAGCTACTTTTCTATTGTTGGGATGAAGCACTGTGATCTCACAACTTATTGAGCAGTTTATTTTTGCTTATGATTACAGGAGGTTAGATTCCAAGATGGTGGAGTAGAGGTAGTAACTAATACATTAACTGGTGTTCACTTTTAAAGTTAAAAGGAAAAAAAATGTTAATAGTCTGGCAGTTGTCAAAATCAACTAATTAATATGTGTGACTAAGATCTTCATATTGAAAAAATATGCAATGTATACTCAAAACCCACAGCTTGCGAAAGCATTTATTCTGCCTAAAATAAAAAAGGGAATTAACTCTCAGATCTTTTATATAAAATTGAGAAAAGCATATAAAACTTCTTTATAGATATATATTCATAAGAAACAAACTTATACAAACACATCAATGAACTCAAATTTTTAATCTTTGAAAAAAACATTAAATATTCATGCAAACAAATACATTTTCACTAGCAAAGGAAATGAAGTCATTAAGAAAAAACAAATAGTTAAATACCCCAATTTTTAAATTAGCTGAACTCAATTATAAGTCATAAAAATTGATGTCTCATACTATTGCTATTTTAATTCTTATATTAATGTTACATTATCTTTATGATGAATATGTTTATGATGTTTCAGTCATGAGACATCAGAGTCAATTCTCAAAGTAATCCTAGGGCAGTGATCCCTCCCTTCACCTGCAAGGCATCAAGCCTTAATCACTAATGCAAACTTTAGTACAGTATCACTTCCTGGTTCCTGTCATTCTCCATCTCATTATTTTCAACTTAATTGAAAATAAGTTGAACTTATTGAACTTCTCTATTATTTCGTTAAACTTCCTCTACTGGGTAGTTTTGTGTGTCAACTTAAGACAAGCTATAGTCATCAGAGTAAAGAACCTCAGCTGAGGAAATGCACACTTGAGATCCAGTTGTACAGCATTTTCTCATTTAAGGATCAATGGGGGAGGGCCCAGTCCATGGTGGGTAATGCCATCCTTGGGCTGCTGGTCCTGGGTTCTGTGAAAAGGTGGGCTTAACAATCCATGGGAAGTAAACTAGTAAGCAACTCCCATCCATGGTCTCTGCATCAGCTTTTGTCTCCCAAATCCTGCCCTATTTGAGTTTCTGTCCTGACTTCCTTCAGTGATGAACAACACTTCTGAAGAGTAAGCCTAATAAACTTTTTCCTCCCCAACGTTTGTTATGATCATGGTGTTTGTCTCAACAATCGAAGCCCTAACTAAGACAAATTGATACCAGCATACTGGGGAATAACTGTAACAGACATGAAAAAAAATTTTATGGGGGATGGAAGAATTATGGAAGGAATTGAGTGTTGAGACCTCAGTGGGATGTTCTATAGGAACTTGGAAGATAAGAATATTGAGAGCAGTGCAGAAGATGGAGGCTTGATTTGTGAAAATTCAGAGGAAAGTTTAAAGACTCTATTAGAGTCGTTTGTTATTTTTAATTAAGATTCTTTGGTTCTGGTTAGATGGAGCTGAAGAACCAGCTGTGATTTACAAGATAACAGAACTACTAAAGCTAAATTTTGTTTTGCTGAGATACTTGATGCTGGTCAACTGTAGCTAATGAATTAGCAAGGATTAAGAAGAGACCAGCACTGTTCAGGTGAAATCATCTGGGAAATCTTCTGGGACACTTTCCTGAGAGCCCAGAGAATCCATGTTCTAGTGATGGCCAAGGCTATATCTTATGATAGTAGCAGTACTTGGTAATGTGATAGAGTCACTAGTGTGGCTCTGGTTTTGAAAGCATGAAGGGTCATGGCAGGTAACGGTGGCTTGGCACTTGAGAGACTAGGAGAGGCCATTGGTGAAGCTACTGCCTCAGTGGCATTTGGAGGTCAGAACTGAAGGGGCCATGCAAATAAGTTGAGTTTTGGCACCGTGAGAAGAACCTATGAGAGGCTGTTTGTGAAAGTACAGTTTAGTTGCAGCAGAAGTTGCATTTAGGAGATGCCAGTACCATGGGAGGACCACCAAGATCAGCAGCAGCAGTGAGGTAGAGTCAACCTGAGCCTACACAATGAAATGTGTGTTCTAGAGAGGGCAAAGCCAGAGAAGTCCCAAGCCTTTTAAAGGGATCCAGAATTTCATGAGTGGATCCCAGACACTGGACAATTGGAATTTTGTTTTGCTTTGATTTGATTTTCACTATGCCCTGATTTTTCCCTCTTGAAAGACAAAAGTTGTTTACTAGAACCCAGATGAGAGACTAGAATTTTTAAAGACTTTGAATTTCTAAAGAGATGGGCTGTTTTAAAGGAACTGGAATTTTAGTGTTTGAATTGTAAACACTATGGGACTATTAAAGTTATTTAAGTTCTTGGTGGATGAATAAGAAAGAAAGGGTTTTGGCTTAATAATGATGTGTTTGTGTGTCAAGTTGACAAGGGGTCAGTTGTATTGGGTGGTATTGCATGTCAACTTGACACAAACTACAGTCATTAGAGGAAGGAGCCTCAGCTGAGGTCATGCTTCTTGAAATCCAGCTGTAACCATTTTCTCTACCAATGATCAAAGTGGGAGTTCCAGTCCATGGTGAGTGGTGCTATCCTTGGACTGCTGCTCCTGACTCTTATAAGAAAGTGATCTTAGCAAGCAATGGAGAGCAAGCCAGGAAGCAGCTCCCCTCCATATCCTCTGTATCAACTCCTGTCTCCAAGATCCTGCCCTGTGTGAGTTTCTTTCTTAACTTCCTTCAGTGATGAGAAGCAATGCTGAAGTGTGAGTCTAATTAAACACATTCCTCCCAACTTACTTTATGATCATGGTGTTTTCTTGCAGCAATAGAAATCCTAACTAAGGTACTTCCTAATTAAATACAATAAAAATATTAATTAAAATTAATGGAACAGTAGCACAGTATAATTTGTCTCATGAAAGCATTTTTTTCTTTAGTAAAGTACACTATCTGAGAATTAAACATATGCTTCAATCTTCTTTCTTATTTCATGAAAGATATATTTTCAAATGAATATTCAATAGACAATATTAATAATTTTAATGCCAAGTATATGGAAGTATACTTAATTGAAATATAACTTAATTTAACTTTTTATTATATATATAAATAGGTTTCTGTGTTTTAAATTTACACAAAGATCATTTGTTTTGTCCAAGGCAATTTCTACATTTTACATGTTTAATATCTGAATGGCTTTACTTATAATTTGTCTTTTCAAAATTGCTCAGATTGTAATTAATATCTCTTCCATAAGGCTATAATTCACAACAAATGCCCATATTCCTTATAAGATGAGTTAACATTGTGAAGGAACTCCTGAGCAGCTGAGCCCCTCCATCATCTAACAGTAACATCTTGGAGTTCTCCCTCTGGCATTCTCTCTTATGCTTAATTTAGTTGGCATGTAGTAAATGACTTGAAGCCTGACCTAATCTCTAAATATCACTCTGTGAAGTGCTCTTTATTCTGTGTCCTCTCGTTACTGGGCTTTTGTGGCATCGATACTTTTTCTATTCAACTGCGAACCTGTTTTTGTATTCCCTGGTCACTTCCCTGAGCACAGCAAACACCATATTATTTTTTTTTTCTTAAACTGCAATAGCCGACTGCTGCCCTGCAGCCCCTAACCACATCAATTCCCTAGAGTTTTCAAAAGAAGAGATTGGAAATGCACATAACTGCAACTTTCACAAATTCATTGAACCCGAAATGGCAGGAAACCTTGTTAAATGTGGAAGCCGCACACTAGAAAGAAATCCAAGGCAGTTCAATGACATAATTCAAAATTAATGATCTAGCTTAAAGACAAAGGATTCAAGTCGAATGCAAGGAACCTAAACATAGAGTGGAGGAAGGCAGCACCTGTAAACTGTGTTTCTTAGTTTGTATAAAATGATTTATAATCTTAAAATTTACACAGAGATACACATAAGAGAGAATTTAATATTCTTTTTTTTCCTCTCAGATTATTTTAGCTATGCAGAGTGTTAGAGTGTCTTACTTTCTCTTGATTTAACAGAATTTCATTATTTTCAGATAATTACTTTACTCTTTTAGATTTTTTATTTTTTGCAATTTCATGACTGCTGAAACAATCAGTCAGTAAACATAAGTGTCAAATTTTGGATCCCAAGCAACTCCTTAAATTCCGGGTTTGATGGACTGTCTGTAAACTCTGTGTGGGAGACAGGGATAGGGAACCTCCAGACCAAGGCAGCTCTAGCTGAACCAGTGAACTCTGGCTTCAAGGGAGAGATTCCTCTTCAGTGAATAGGGTGAAGAGCAATTGAAGACAACACCAGTGTCCTCCTCTTGCCTCCATACACATATACACATGCACACCAACAAACATATGATCACACACATGTGAACACACACCATGAGCATACACACACAAACCGAAAAAGGAAACATGTCATGAATATGATCAATTTTAGAAACTGTATGGGTGTAAAGGAAAACTTAATGTATTGTGGCAACATTTTGCAAACTCTCCTGGAAAAAATGTTTGAGGTGAGTACTTACTGAAATCCAAATATGATATTGTATGTAGACCAATAAAACCCTTCCCCTCCAACTTTCACCACAAAATATAGAACCATTCATTTCATTTTCCATGCTTGATTTTGCATATTGTTACTTCATGCCTTTGCTCGGACTACTCAGGTCCCTGTGATTCTGGACTCTAGTTGTTGGTTTTAGGTTGACCTAGATGTACCAAGTACTAAGAATGGGATTAAGGCAAGAAGCAAGAGAAGGAAGTAGAAAACTCTATTAATTTGATTCTTTATGAATGAGTAATAGACAAGAGTCTAGAGCATTATGGATAATAATTGTTTTCTCTATGAAATTACCTTTATTGTCAGTCATCTATTGACAATAATTCTCAAATCTATCTCTGCACTATGTTCTATGCTTTTGATTTCTGTGTTCTTTCATTTGTATCAGAATATTTGAATATTAAGTACTTTGAAAGAAATTGTGATATTGGTTATGTACTGCAATTTTGTTTAATAAAACTAAACTTGATCATTATTGTCTTATACATAAAACTTTTTTAATTTACTTATTTATTTATTTATAAGAATTTCCACTTCCTCCCCTCCTCCCAATACCCTCCCGCTCCCCCCATTCCCTCTCCTCCTCCCTCTCCAGTCCGAAGAGCAGTCAGGGTTTCCTGCCCTGTGGAAAGTTCAAGTTCCTCCAGCCTCCCTCCAGGTCCAGGAAGGTGAGCATCCAAACAGACCAGGATCCCAAAAAGCCAGTACATGCAAACGAAACAAGACCCAGTGCCACTGTCAATGGCTTCTCAGTCAGCCCTCATGTCAGCCACATTAGAGAATCCGGTTTGATCACATGCTCGTTCAGTCCCAGTGCAGCTTGCCTTGGTGAGCTCTCATTTGATCAGTCCCCTTATATCAGTGGGTGACCCCACCCTTCGAGGTCCTGACTTCCTTGTTCATGTTCTCCCTCCTTCTGCTCCTCATTTGGACCTTGGGAGTTCAGTCAGTGCTCTAATGTGGGTCTCCGTCTCTATCTCCATCC
Source organism: Myodes glareolus (assembly GCF_982192425.1). Classification (NCBI taxonomy): domain Eukaryota; kingdom Metazoa; phylum Chordata; class Mammalia; order Rodentia; family Cricetidae; genus Myodes; species Myodes glareolus. The sequence continues at coordinate 69,235,468 of NC_142037.1, read as the reverse complement.
ATCGTCAGATGAAGGTTCCCTCTGGTTCTGCCTTCCTTGCTCACGTTCTCCCTCCCTCTGCTTCTCATTTGGACCTAGGGAGTTACGTCCAGTATTCCAATATGTGTCTCTGTCTCTATCTCCATCCATCGCCATATGAAGGTTCTGTGGTGACATGCAAAATATTCATCAGTATGGTTATGGGCCAAGGCCAGTTAAGGCTCCCTCTACTCTGCTGCCCAGGGAACAATCTGGGGACCTCTCCTTGGGCCTGGGAACCCCTCCAGAATCAAGTCTCTTGCAAACCCTAAAATGGCTCCCTTAATTGAGATATATACTTCCCTGCTCCCATAACCATCCTCCCCCCTCCCATTCCCCCAGACCATCCCCAATCCTCCCCCTCTCCCCTCTACCTAACCATCTCCCCTTACTTCCACCCCCCACCCCCACCCCCGTGCACCCAAGCTTGCCTGGCAATCTTGTCTACTTCTAATATCCAGGAAAATAACTATATGATTTTCTTCAGGTTCACCTTCTTATTTAGCTTCTCTAGGATCACGAATTATAGGCTCAAAGACCTTTAACTATGGCTAGAATCTACTTATGAGTGAGTACATACCACATTCCTCTTTTTGGGTCTGGGTTACCTCAATCAGTAAAGCGTTTTCTATCTCCATCCACTTGCATGCAAAATTCAAGATGTCATTATTTTTTACCACTGAGTATAACTCTAATGTGTATATGTCCCACACCTTTTCTAACCATTCTTCTATTGAGGGGCACCTAGATTGTTTCCATGTTATGGCTATTACAAATATTGCAGCTATGAATATAGTTGAACAAATACTTTTGTGGTATGATAGGGCATCTCTTGGGTATATTCCCAAGAGTGGAATTGCTGGGTCCTGAGGGAGGTTGACTCCCAGTTTCCTGAGAAACCGCCACACTGATTTCCACAGTGGCTGCACAAGTTTGCATTCCCACCAACAATGGATGAGTGTTCCCCTCACTCCACATCCTCTCCAGCATAGGCTATCATTGGTGTTTTTGAGTTTGGCTATTCTGACAGGTGTAAGATGGTATCTCAAAGTGGTTTGGATTTGTCTTTCCCTGATCGCTAAGGATGTTGAGCATGACCTTAAGTATCTTTTGGCCATTCGAAGTTCATCTGTTGTGAATTCTCTGTTCAGTTCAGTACCCCATTTTTTAAATTAGGTTAATTAGTGTTTTATTGTCTAGTTTCTTGAGTTTTTTGTATATTTTGGAGATCAGGCCTTTGTCTGATGAGGAGTTTGTGAAGATCTTCTCCCAGTCAGAAGGCAGCCTTTTTGTCTTACTGACAGTGTCCTTTGCTTTACAGAAGCTTCTCAGTTTCAGTAGGTCCCATTTATTCATTGATTTTCTTATTGTCTGTGCTACTGAGGTTCTACTTAAGAACCCCAGTATGCATGAATCTTATCAAATAGAAAATAATGAGAAAACAAACTCATGCACTGGAATTTACATATTATGCTGAAATAGTTGTTATTAAGCTGTGATCACTTGAGAATTTTTATATTTGCTTATCAATAAATTTTTTCTAATTTTATTATTATTAATTTTAAATTACTATTTCAAAAACCTTTAATTAGCTTCATTTAAAATATCTATTCTTGCTGCCTTTTTTTTACAGAACTAAATAGAAAATAAAAAAAATAAATAAAAGCTCCTTTCAAAGCATCTCTATTATGGGGTTGGGATGCTATGTCCGGCATCAAGAATACCGAGAGCACCGGCTTATGTAACAGAGAGCCTAGCTTTAGTTCACAGCACACACATAGGGGCTCACAAAACCCTGTAACTTTAGCGATAGAGGATCAGATGACCTCCTCTGAATTCTGCAGACACACATGCAAGGAATGCACTTATTTGCTGGCTAACATTCATGCACATTTATTTTAAATTTAAAAGTATTGATAGAATCTCTCACTCCCCCACTTTTATCTATCTCTCTCTGTTCCTCCTCATTTGTAAACTTGAATATGCTCTTGGAGCAACAATTCTCATTCAGTTAAGCTAGTGGAAGTTGTTTATGAAAATCACACATCCACAAATATTTCTAAACATAAAAAATGTTATAAATGAAACAACAAACACTTCAGGAATAAAATGAGTCATTGTATGCACTTCAAGCTAATCTTAACAACTTAATGAAATGCTGTTAATGTGTTTTATTCTCTGTGAATGATAACATAAAAGAATAACAGAAGAACCTGCGACGCCGGTTTGTTTCCCTGGGTTGTTTTGGTTCTTATGTTGTGTGGGCATTGTGTTTTAAGAGATGTAATCTCTTAGAGAGTTATGGGGGAAAGTAAAACCAACTGAAGAGAATATAAATCTGCAAAGCACCACAAACAAAATGACCCTCTGTGGACACATTATTGAAGACGGAAGGATGGTGTTAAAGGCTCCAGTTTAATGACTCCCTCACTGATCGGGCTAAATCCTCTGCAGTCTCACCCAGTCAGACCCTCAGGTTTCCTTGTATCACGCCAGAATGAAAACAACTCTCATAAGAGATTTGTAAGTCTAATTATTAAAATATGCACCATATTTCTGGATAATATATCCAAGAAATAGTATTTGCTCAAAACTTCTTACTAGGTTTTCTCTTGAAACTATCTAATAATCTGCTAGGATTAGATAAAATGTCACACAATTAATACACATAATTTTACTTCGATATGTTCATTTTCTATTTGTTTTATTTCAAAACTTCCCTTATTTTGAAAAGGATAGTAGGCAAACTTCACTGATATAAATTTGATAGTCCAAAGCCTTTCATATCATTGAAGCAATATCTTCAAAGCCTACAATCACAGAAACTAAAATCCTTTCCCATATAGACCACTTTTCTATGTTCAGACATAGTCGCTTGGTAGAACAAAACCTTATATGTGATTTATGATGAGAGTTCTGGAACTGTATTGAGGTAATCCAAAATATACTTAGGTTATAGAGTTCTTAAAGGAACAAGATAGAGCTAGTGACTCTGACTTTTTGTTTTGTTTTGATTTTGATTTTATTTTTTTTTGAAGCAGCGTTTCTTTGTAGCTTTGAAGCCTCTCCTAGAACTAGCTGCTGTCGACCAGGTAGGCCTTGAACTTACAGAGATCCCTGTTCTCCTGCCCCCCCAACCCCTACCCAGTGCTGAGATTTAAGGCATGCGTCACCAACACCTGGTTGTAACTCTGACATCTTGTGACCTGGGTAAAGAATGGAAGGAAAAAATCATGTGTAGATGCCTGATTGTGATATAAGCAGACAGTGAATTTCAGAGTTTGCTCAACACCCAAGCATAGGGAAAGATTTATGAGCATAGGACACATTCCTAGGATGTTTTGAAATTGTATTAGAATGACATCTGCCTCAAGAGCTTTCTCGAGTTATAGTTAATCTTACTGTATTTACACACATCTGGGAATACTTCTGGGGCTGTCTATGAAGACAGTTTCCAAAGAAGCTTGACTGAGAATGCATTGTGAATTACCACCTCCTACTTCTGTTTCCATACTTTCCCTACCAAAATGGACCGTGTCCCCTCACACCGTAAACCAAAATACACCCTTATTCCCTTATTTTACTTCAGGTCATTTATTAGGTGATAGCAATGTAAACAACAATCAATACATATAGAAAATACTATGTGACCTTAAACAATAAAAAAATTTTAAAAGTGATTTAATTCTTTGACCCTCAATTTCTTCCCTCTGAACTAAAATGTTTATTTAAATAATATCAAACTTAATAAGTCTTTAAAATCTTCCATGGGCCAAAATTAAAACAAAGCAAGAATATGTAGTTAAATAGTTTAAGCCTTTCCTTCTAAGTTTGCTAACAAGAAAACATGATTATTTAAGGACATATCACAATCACATTAAATATGTAACAAGTAAATATTAATATAGTCTTAAAATATTGTTAGCACCCATTATAGAGCAATAATGCCCTCAAATAATTTTGATAAAGATATTAGCTTAACTTTATGTGCAATAGGATTTTTCTATAGAAAACAACACTAATTTTATTGATAAGACAATGAATAAAGACAAGATTTCTGCCACTTTCTTTAACTCCAGCGATTTTTAGGAAGTTTACTCACATACAGGTTCAGATATCTACCAATCCGGATAAACATTATGCTAAATATGAATGTGTCTTATATCTCAGACATATCTGTGACCATGTTTCTTGTTTTTCATCCTTTTATGTGTCTTCCTTTGCAACAGTCAGACAAGACTCTCACCCTCCCTCTGCTTGTCATTCACCTGTCAGAGAGTAGAAAGAACACACAGTAAAAACATGAGGAGTGAAACAGCAGGAGCCACATCACTTGACTGCAGAAAATATTAATCTAAAAGACAGTGAATACTTTTTTGTTTTCAAGAGCAACAGAATTAATTTTGCGTTTAATGTCATGAAAGATATTGTGAACTGTCGACCAAAGGGACAGGACTTTCCATTTCTCTTATTGTGTACCTTTTTATTGCTTGATTGCTTTTATAGGACAGTACAGCTGAATTAGAGTCAAGTCTACTCAAAGGTAAATTGTACAAGTTAATTTGGATTTTTTAGATGGCATTTATGGAGTAAGATGATGTCTTAGAAAGTTGAAAGATACTGTTTAGCCTATTTTTTAAAAAAATGCAACTACGACATGGAGGTAGAGTTGGATAGAAGAACTGTGTGTTAGTATCACAGTATATCTAAGAAATAGCAGTGGATAATACAAATAAATTAGTGGTTAGAATTATAAACGGAATATAGATTCAGAATAAAGCAAAAATTAGTTGCAATCAATTCCCTTGATGAAATATTGATAGAGAAATAAGAAATCACCAAAACTTTGAATCTGAAGAAACATAAGAGCTACCTAACCACTTATTGAGAAAATAGAGATCTTCAAGAGAGGAGAGGGAGGCTGGAGAGATGGCTCAGCGGTCAAGAGCATTGCCTGCTCTTCCAAAGGTCCTGAGTTCAATTCCCAGCAACCTCACGGTGGCTTACAACCATATGTAATGAGGTCTGGTGCCCTCTTCTTGCCTGTAGGTACACATGTAGACAGAATATTGTATACATAATAAATAAATATTTCAAAAAGGGAGAAGAGAAAGAAGGAACTATTTTACAAGAGTAGAGATATGCATTAGAACTTAAATTTAAGACACCTTAATGTTGTTCTCAATAAAGTATTAGTTGATATTTTATTTATATAGTTAATTAAGAGTCAGAGTTCATCTAAGATGTTCTTTCAAGAAGTATGAACTTGATATTCATAATAATGTAAATACAATTTAATTTTAAAACCTGTCTTTCCATGAGGGATGCTATTTTAAAGCAGTGAAATATGATTTTTTGAAGATTAGAAGAAGAAAATTTCATTCTGCAGGGGTCTCTAGCCTTCACACTTTAACATTCCTGGGAAATACTTCTGTCTTAAAATTTAAAATGTCTCACTAGGGAGAAAGTAAATTCAATCTCTCTTACTCCTAAAGGGAAGAACTATAAAAGATTTTAGTATAGGTTTTAAATATACAAGATTATATGTAATTGACTATCTAAATTTACATTCAGACAAATAATAAGAAATTTTGAAGATGCCTGGGACACAACAATATACAGATATTGCAGGATTATAAGGTATGACTAAATGAATTAGAGAAGAATGGCCAGGGAGGTGGAAGACAAAAAGCAAAGTAAAAATGTTTTGAAGGAAGAAGGGTGAATAGCATGCTCAACTTCTATAAAAGAGAAAGAAAACCTTATAAGTAATTGTTTTGATTTTGGAGACTGTAGACAAAAAGGAGATATATATTAAGTGAAAAATTTTGTTTTTTTTTGATAATTAAGTAGATATTGTTGTGTGAGGGTATTACAGGGGTAAAGAGGCAACTTCACATGAACAGGGGAGAAGATAGAATCTGGACCAGTGTCTTGTATGAAGTAAGCAACTGTAGAAGCCACAGAAAGAGCTGAAGTGGCTGTAGATACAACCTCAATGTCCTTAATTGCCAGGCAGATGACAAGAACAGCCCTAGAAGTTACACTGGCCTGCTTAGGGAGAGCACTTACATTACTTTCCTAATTGGTTTTGTCTTAGCCACCAAACAACAAGAAAAATGTAATTATATGACACTGAAGTGGAAACATTGTACTAGTGTCTCAGAGACAGCAGAAGAATTGTGAAAACTTTCAAAGAGAAGATAAAATTATTGTAGGATAATGATATACCTCCTGAGAGTTTCAGGCCCCCCAAAATTAAAATATTATTCATCTAATTTAAAGTCACCTGATCTGCCAATATGGTACATGTCTATAATCTCAGAACTCAGGACATAGAAACAGGAAGACCATGAGTTTGGGAACTGGTAAGCTGGCTACAGCAAATTTGTATAAAAATAAAAAACAACACAATGCTGATAACTTCACAAGTAAAAGGAAGATATATGAATGTACTGTACATTTTGTAAAGTCAGATTGTGTGAACATCAGAATATGTGGATCTTTTATTATTTCTTTGAGAGTGGAAAAGTTGTTTCATGATGGTGGCCTGAAGCTGATGATAATGTTGGAGGAGAGAATCTACAACGTGTGAAGGGGATTTGCAAAAAGAGAAGAGTGCTGACCAATATTAGGAAGACTAATGTACGTATATGTAGCATTAATAATGAAAACCCTGAGTCAGATATTCCCCAAAACAAGAAAGGCAAAGCAGTCAAGCCACTAGAGAAGTCTTACCTCTACCAAAGCTGGGTGACCACAGATTAGGCAGTCGAAGCAGACTAAGGCTCTCTCTCCTCCTGTTTTATATTCCTTCTAGTGCTAGGATTAAAGGTGTGACCCCTAGTACTGGGATTAAAGATGTGAGGCACCACCACCTAGATTTGTTTCTGCATTGATCTTGTGTAGCCCAGTGTGGCTTTGAACCCACAGAGATCCAATACCTGTCTCCCAAATCCTGGTATTAAAGGTGTGTACCACCACTGCCTGACCTCTAGTGGCCTATTTTTACCCTTCTGATCTTTACAAAAGCTTTAATTATTAAAACATAAATAAAAATATCACTACACATATATTTTAAAGAACCTGAGAAATTACTGGAACTTAACAGTGTTTTTCATGACAAAAATAGAGGATAACACTTAGGACATTAGGGCTAGAAATTATTTGAAAGGTATTAATTTTTGGTAATGCCAAAGTCTAAGACATCACCATGCATGATAGGCATTGAGGCCATGTAGAAGATACAGTCACAGTAGAAAAGTTCTAAGAAGCAAAAAAAAAAAAAAAAAAAAAAAAAAAATTCAGAGAAGTTGAAAGACTATGAACTTGGTTAACAAATCACGGGAAATAAGTCAAGATTGTGGTTGCTAATTATAAAATATTAAACTAATAGGGACCAATTAAAGTAAAATTCCAAATAAACAACTGTAGATGAGAGTATTGAGATGAAATTGATATGACAGCGTGGAAAGCAATTAGGAAAAAGAGCTAGAAACTGTCCCGCAGCCCATTTTATGCTCAGCTCCATCACTGACATCAAGCACTGCTCCAGAAATTTAGTAGGTGCTACTCAAACATTTATTTGCTAAATGGGTAAAGCTATGAATGCATGAATAAATCCACAAAATAAAGAGAACGGATAGCGCTTCTTAAAAATAATTTCAAGTTGTAATGTTTCAATTTTACACATAGGGATATTATTCACTGTACTTATGCATTGTGTTCATTATGGTGAAATAGCTTAACAATTGATACTATAGCAAGTATCACTTCGCTCCAGTCCAATTACTAACATAAATAAGCCCTGTGCTATTTTGTTCACTTCGAAGGACTTGGGCTCAGCAGTGAGTCATAGTTATTGCCTTGTCTGTTTTTTTTTTTTTTTTTAAGCAGTTCTGAAGCTATACTGGGTAGATTTTTAGGCTTTTGATAACAAGTTCTAGGGGTATGGTCATTAATGTCTTTTATTGGTTTGAGAAGTCTTAAGAATTAGCTACTTCTTGATGGATCAACAATTTACTGAACCATCACAATCTTAAAATTTTCTTCAAATTGTTCCACAAGTACTTTCCTAATATCTGAAAATGTGATCTATGTATGCTGAATTATTTTCATAGTTTTTGTTTGTGTGTTTGTATTTCAAGACAGGGGAATAGCTTGTTAACAACTGTGTAACAGCCACAGCTATCCTGGAACTGTATCTGTCCACCAGGTTAGCTTCAAACTCACAGAAATCTGCCTCTGCCTCTGCCTCTGCCTCTGCCTCTGCCTCTGCCTCTGCCTCTGCCTCTGCCTCTGCCTCTGCCTCTGCCTCTGCCTCTGCCTCTGCCTCTGCCTCTGCCTCTGCCTCTGCCTCTGCCTCTGCCTCTGCCTCTGCCTCTGCCTCTGCCTCTGCCTCTGCCTCTGCCTCTGCCTCTGCCTCTGCCTCTGCCTCTGCCTCTGCCTCTGCCTCTGCCTCTGCCTCTGCCTCTGCCTCTGCCTCTGCCTCTGCCTCTGCCTCTGCCTCTGCCTCTGCCTCTGCCTCTGCCTCTGCCTCTGCCTCTGCCTCTGCCTCTGCCTCTGCCTCTGCCTCTGCCTCTGCCTCTGCCTCTGCCTCTGCCTCTGCCTCTGCCTCTGCCTCTGCCTCTGCCTCTGCCTCTGCCTCTGCCTCTGCCTCTGCCTCTGCCTCTGCCTCTGCCTCTGCCTCTGCCTCTGCCTCTGCCTCTGCCTCTGCCTCTGCCTCTGCCTCTGCCTCTGCCTCTGCCTCTGCCTCTGCCTCTGCCTCTGCCTCTGCCTCTGCCTCTGCCTCTGCCTCTGCCTCTGCCTCTGCCTCTGCCTCTGCCTCTGCCTCTGCCTCTGCCTCTGCCTCTGCCTCTGCCTCTGCCTCTGCCTCTGCCTCTGCCTCTGCCTCTGCCTCTGCCTCTGCCTCTGCCTCTGCCTCTGCCTCTGCCTCTGCCTCTGCCTCTGCCTCTGCCTCTGCCTCTGCCTCTGCCTCTGCCTCTGCCTCTGCCTCTGCCTCTGCCTCTGCCTCTGCCTCTGCCTCTGCCTCTGCCTCTGCCTCTGCCTCTGCCTCTGCCTCTGCCTCTGCCTCTGCCTCTGCCTCTGCCTCTGCCTCTGCCTCTGCCTCTGCCTCTGCCTCTGCCTCTGCCTCTGCCTCTGCCTCTGCCTCTGCCTCTGCCTCTGCCTCTGCCTCTGCCTCTGCCTCTGCCTCTGCCTCTGCCTCTGCCTCTGCCTCTGCCTCTGCCTCTGCCTCTGCCTCTGCCTCTGCCTCTGCCTCTGCCTCTGCCTCTGCCTCTGCCTCTGCCTCTGCCTCTGCCTCTGCCTCTGCCTCTGCCTCTGCCTCTGCCTCTGCCTCTGCCTCTGCCTCTGCCTCTGCCTCTGCCTCTGCCTCTGCCTCTGCCTCTGCCTCTGCCTCTGCCTCTGCCTCTGCCTCTGCCTCTGCCTCTGCCTCTGCCTCTGCCTCTGCCTCTGCCTCTGCCTCTGCCTCTGCCTCTGCCTCTGCCTCTGCCTCTGCCTCTGCCTCTGCCTCTGCCTCTGCCTCTGCCTCTGCCTCTGCCTCTGCCTCTGCCTCTGCCTCTGCCTCTGCCTCTGCCTCTGCCTCTGCCTCTGCCTCTGCCTCTGCCTCTGCCTCTGCCTCTGCCTCTGCCTCTGCCTCTGCCTCTGCCTCTGCCTCTGCCTCTGCCTCTGCCTCTGCCTCTGCCTCTGCCTCTGCCTCTGCCTCTGCCTCTGCCTCTGCCTCTGCCTCTGCCTCTGCCTCTGCCTCTGCCTCTGCCTCTGCCTCTGCCTCTGCCTCTGCCTCTGCCTCTGCCTCTGCCTCTGCCTCTGCCTCTGCCTCTGCCTCTGCCTCTGCCTCTGCCTCTGCCTCTGCCTCTGCCTCTGCCTCTGCCTCTGCCTCTGCCTCTGCCTCTGCCTCTGCCTCTGCCTCTGCCTCTGCCTCTGCCTCTGCCTCTGCCTCTGCCTCTGCCTCTGCCTCTGCCTCTGCCTCTGCCTCTGCCTCTGCCTCTGCCTCTGCCTCTGCCTCTGCCTCTGCCTCTGCCTCTGCCTCTGCCTCTGCCTCTGCCTCTGCCTCTGCCTCTGCCTCTGCCTCTGCCTCTGCCTCTGCCTCTGCCTCTGCCTCTGCCTCTGCCTCTGCCTCATGTGCTGGAACTGAAGGCATGTGTCACCACCAACTGGCTCATTTCCATTACTACTGACATTAACATGTTTAGCTTCTATGCTTATAAAAGGTTTAAGATTTACTTAGACTCCAATTTGTGTTTATTTGGCTCTATTTATGACAGCTGAAATCCTGATCTTGAGAAAAGTAATGATCACTTTAGAGCATATATAGTGTAAGACACAGAAAAATATGTGATAAAAATACATAAGCCTTTAACCACATATCATATGTTAATTATCATCTCTCGAGATGGTGCCAAAAAGTTAATTGCGGCCCAGAATTGTCCAAGGAAGATAGGTACTGCTTTCATCACCATATAAGTAAGTAACAGAGAAAGAACATTATGACCCAGCAAGTTCAATTGATAAAAGAAAACAGGTAGATGGTTTACTGCCCAAGAAATTTGAAATCCAAGGTTTCAGGCACTACAGGAAAATACCTTCCCCTTCTATAGAAAAAGGATGCTCCTAAAATTTAAACTCATATTCTGTTGCCATATGCTTGCTTCTTAAGTTTTCTCCAGATGTTGGGAGATTTTCACTAGACATGATCATTTGAAATCCTTCCACTCACCGATGCAAGTTAAGTTACGTAGTTGTCTACTGTTGGTCTATGTAGAATTCTTACAATGGCTTCAGTGGTTAAATTCACAGCTTCCATCTAAAACATCTCTAATAGTTTGTTGCTTTATGTTTGGTTGCTTGGTTGATTTGGGGCTTCCTTAGTTTTTTCTTTGTTTGATCAGAGTTGCAATTTTGCTGGTTACCTTCTAAATAATATTTTTTCATAATTTCCACTTATTTTTATTTCTTGTACATATTCATTACAAATGTATGTTCTCCCTGTTTGACCTTAATATGTATGTTCTCAGAAAGTCATATGTTACAGAATTAAGAATCCAGCTTTCTTACATATAAGTTGTGAACAAATGGCCCAGTTCATTATTGGCTTTTCTTTAGTTTCCATATTATGGCAATGACCCTAAGCATTCAAAAAACACTACAGCAGAATTTTGGTCACTCAGAGTTAATGACTCTCTCTTTACCCTTTATAGCTTTTATAAGAGAAGAAAATCATGGTCTATCTAATAATATCTCTAACTAAAAATGATGGCACCTTTTTTATATTGCTATAGGGAATTAAACTAGTGGATAAATCTATTTTAAAAATTCTTGAAAAGCTGTGTGGGAATAATTTTACAGTTAATAAATAAATTGATTTTAAAAAGTCTTTACACATAGAATATTAATTTCTATAAAATATTAGATACTTTGCAATCTCGTAACTTCTGTGCCACATGCTATACACCTGCAGAAGTATGCATCAAAGCCTCCTTGACTAGCACACTGGTCACTAGCTATAAATAAATATATTATATTTATTATATATATAAACGGCATAACTTTAGAAAACACAGCAGACTTGCAGAGTGAGGTCTGGAACTGTGGCAGGAGCACAGTGGTCCCCACTGTTCTCTGTCATTCGTACAGAATTCAGGAGGCACTCATTTCACCTCTGCGGTTAGGACAAATGGCAAAGAACTTTACCTTGTAAGAACCATCACTGTGAGAAGAGAATTCCATGGGTGTGTACATTTAAGCTGTTGCATCAAATTTTATAATAAATTTTTACCATTTCCTCAGCTCTTTTGAAAACAAAGTATGCTCATGAATTTCTTATTTTTAATATCATCAAATCAGTTTCCTCATTCATTCTGTGAATAAATAATAATTGAGAATTTTATAAGAATCTCATTCTATATATTTAGAAGTAAGTTTCAGGGCACATTTATTTTCTATGCTTACTGAATCAATTGCTGGAATGTTTATATTTTCCAGTCTTTCTTTTCTTTTTGAGAATATGCTCTAATTGCATAATTAATCAGTTCCCTTTTAAAATCCTCCCATATAAGACTTCTTTCTCTGTTTCAAATTCATGTCTCTTTGTGAATTTTTGTTACATTAATATACATATGAGACATAAGTATATATGTTGATATATACATACACACATATGAATGTGTATATAAAATCGTTTCAGTCTGTATAGCTTTACTCATATATATTTTTTTAGAACTGATCATTTGGTAATGGATAACCAATTGGTGTTCTTTCCCTCATTCACTTTAGCATATCTATTGATGTTATGCTTGATCAGGTTAGTAAAAATGCTTGTATGTCAAAAAGAACACTACAATTAAGCCACCATTGTAAGTACTTACTAGCGATATCAATATGAATATATTTATATTTTAGGAATTATCTACATTTTAGTATTCAAAATATGACATAAAATTAAACTTTGTCTAATATTTTCTTTCTGGAAAAAAACTACTTGCAATATCTACTTATTTAATTAGAATCATCTACTAATGAGGCCAAGGTACAAGCCACAATTGATCAGCATCTGGAAGTAATGCTGTCTGCAGAAAATAAATCAAGCTAATTAACAGCTAAGAGACACTAAAATAATTGTTGATGTTTCAGTTCTAGACTTTCAAAGGCTTTTGAAATACTTCAAAGACTAAGAGGATTAATTTTAAAATAAATCCTTGAAGTAAATTTCTTAACAGTCTGTAAAAACATTATAATGTTTTTTATTGCTGGTGGGAATGCAAACTTGTGCAAACATTTTGGAAATCAGTGTGGGGGTTTCTCAAAAAACTGGAAATCAATCTACCTCAGGATTCTGCAATACTACTCTTGGGAATATACATGAAAGATGCTCAATCATACTACAAAAGCATTTGTTCAACTATGTTCATAGCAGCATTATTTGTAATAGCCAAAACCTAGAAACAACCTAGATGCCCCTCAACTGAAGAATGGATAAAGAAAGTGTGGCACATCTACACATTAGGGTTATACTCAGTGGTAAAAAATAATGACATCTTGAATTTTGCATGCAAATGGATGGAATTAGAAGACACTATTCTGAATGAGGTAACCCAAACCCCCAAAAACGAATATGGTATGAACTCACTCATAAGTGGATACTACACATAAACAAAGGACATGAGCCTGCAGCTCATGATCCTAGAGAAACTAAGTAATAAGGTGAATGCAAAGAAAAACATATAGAGACCCTCCTGGAAATTGGAAATAGACAAATAACTGGGAGCATGGGGGCAGGGGATAGAAGGTAGGAGAGAAGGGGAGGGGTTTCAGGAGATCTTGGGGGAATGGGATAGTCGAATCCCATTTTGAATGGGAAAAACAGATACAAGAGCAAGGAAAGAGATATCTTGATTGAGGGAGCCATTAGGGGGGTAGCAAGAAGCCTGACTCTAGAATAATGCCCAAGAACCCACAGGTATGACCCCAGCCAAGACTCTAAACAATAGAGGAGAGGGTGTCTGAACTGGCCTTACCCTGTAGTCAGACTGATGATTATTTTAAATATCACCATAGAACCTTTGTCCAACAAAAGATGGGAACAGAGGCAATGGCCCACATCAGAGCACCGGAATGAGCTCGCAAAATCTAGTTGAATTGTGGAAGGAGTGAGAGTATGAGCAAGAAATCCCAGACCCCGGGGGGTTCATCCAATGAGACAGTTTGCTTGAGCTCACCAACTCCAACTGGACTGGGAGTCAACTCTGAAGGGGGTTGACAGTTGGGGCAGACTGAGGCACCACTGATAGTGACACTGGGATTTGTCTCTGCAGCATGTACTGGCTTCTTAGGATCTTATTCTCTTCGGGTGTAAGCCTTACTCAACCTAGATGTAGTAGGGAGAGCTTTGGACTTTTCATGGGGCAGGGTGCATTGCCCTCTTTTAAGATTGGAGTGGGGTGAGAGGGTCTGTGGAAGGAATGGGAGGGGAGTGTGAGGAGGAGAAGGGGTGGGAATTTGGATTGGTATCTTTTAAGTAATAAAATAATAATAATAATAAGAATAATAATAATAATAATAAAATAGTCAGGAATAAAAAATAATAAAAATGAAAAAAAGAAAAAAGATTAATGTAAAAGCAAATGATGAAGACTTCACAAGCATGAACCCAACTGTCCCCTTCTCTTTGTTATGAATATAAATCCCACTGGAGCATAGTGGGGACACACAAGCTCCAATGTTGGAGGCCCTTGCATGTCAGTCCTTGGCTGACCCATCGAAAAGTGTTTGTTTTTTATTTTTTCACGTGTAGTACTGCAGCTCATATAACCATGGAGATAAACTCTGTGAATCATAAATTTTAGCTTCCTAGACCTTCTAAGATTTGTTTACCTTACAAGCTTCTTGAGTCTCCCCCTCCTTCTAGGTGGGAGTATTTCCATTCAGTTGGAATACCTAAAAACCAAGAAATATGAAACTTCTGAAAGTGACTGGCAGGTTTATAGTATAGGTTGTAGCAATTGTTTCTAAGGCTCAGACTTATCCTCAAACTGACCAAATTGCTATGTTAAATATACAGTTCTTTCTGTATCAATCAAATCTTTATAAGATTCTTTAAAATTTCAAACATTCCAAGGGTTGTTATTCCTAGCTATTGTTAGTATGCCATTTTTTCACTATAAAAGCTTTAATACAGCATGATGATTAATCTACCAAGACACAGGGAGTAAAAATCAGTATTGCTCTAACATGATCTAACTTGTACTGGGCCAACTCTTTTTAAAGAAAATAATTTTAAAATTTGAAATAAAAATAATGGTACCATTTCTCTCCTTTTCTTTGCCCAACTTTTCTCATTTTCCACAACTCTTCTCTAATTCATGACTGCATCTTTTATCATACATACACACACAAATACACACACAACACACTCATATATACACACACATACACAAATACACACTTGAGTCCACTTAGTGAATTTATATATATATGATTTCAGTTCTGATCACTGGCACTCAAAGAAATTATTCTTCAAAAAGACTAATTTTCTCTAAGTGGTCATTATCTCATATAATTTTAAGCATGGGTCCCAGTGAGATTTCACCCTCAAAATGTCATTTTCCTGGTCTTCTTTAGGAAATTAAATATTGTGGGTTTTTTTATTAATTTATAAAAAATTCCACTTCCACCCCTCCTCCCAATACCCTTCCACTCCCCCCATTCCCTCTCCTCCTCCCTCTCCATCTCTAAGAGCAGTCAGGGTTTCCTGCCCTATGGGAAGTTCAAGTTCCTCCCCACTCCCTCCAGGTCTAGGAAGGTGAGCATCCAAACAGACTAGCATCCCAAAAAGCCAGTACATGCAGACGAAACAAGTTCCAGTGCCATTATCAATGGCTTCTCAGACAGCCCCCATGTCAGCCACATTTAGAGAATCCGGTTTGATCACATGCTTGTTCAGTCCCATTTTCTTAAATGTAGCTTCCTTATCTTTTCTAAAATACACAATCTCACAGACTCCAGTTTCCCCTAGTTTTTATGAGGACTTCCATGATACCCCTGAATCTTTTTTGTTATTTATTGATTTTTATTGAGCTCTACATTTTTTCTCTGAGAAACGGGGAGGGGAGCAGACACCCCTGAATCTTAGGTCATGGAGTTGTACTGCAGCTTTATACCTTGAGGATGAGTAATCCAGGAGGAATTGTTCTCTGGATTTTGAGTAGTTGTGTTTTTCTTTGATGGTCTCCATTTGCTCCAAAAAGAACTACTTTTTCAAAGAGTGACATCTACATTTACCTGTGAGCATAAGATTTAGTTTTTTATTGCAGTTGGGAATTTACTGGGCTAGTATAGTGTCAGCAATAGATTTTCCTAAAGACCAATGACCTCACTAACCTTAGGGAGATGGCCATATTTCCAGTGACAAACAGGATTTTTTTCTTGTTGAGTGAGCCATAAATACAATTAGACAATTGTTGATTATCGAAAGATGAATGTCACTAGTGCACCTTTCAAACTATCTTGTTCCCCCTTTTTATTGCATGTTTTATTATTTAAAACATTTTTTTAATTTAATGTATTTTTATCACATTATTCCCCTTCCCCATGTCTTTCCTAATTCTGTTTTCCTCCCTGCTAACCCTGAGTTCTTTCTCAAATACAATCAAAAAAATCAATAAAACAAAGTCCACAAAATTAGTCAAGCAAAATAAAATGCCATACATAGCAAAGTAAACAAAATAAAATGCCACCCCCTAAAATATACCACCAAACTCTAAAGAAATAAAAGCAGACAAAAAAAAAATGTAGAGTTTATTATATTGGTCAACTTCTGAAGTTGGTCCTGCGTTGGAGTGGTTGACATACCCAGTGTCACTCCACTGATGTAAAGTGATTTTTTTTCCCTCTCAGCAAATACAAATGACAGTTCAGTTGTTGATTTTACCTTAGTGGCAATGTTTTCACCCAACCATTTGTTCCCTTTTTAAATGTGACAAATTAAAATATCATATAATAAAAAGTATGCATTGAAGTTTGACAAGACAGTTCAACAGAAGGAAATGAAGAACAAGACAAGGCCCAAGAGTTAGAGACCCACATGATTACTCACTCGGAAATCCTATAAAAATATTAAACTAATAACCATGATATAAATGCAGAGAACCTTGCAAGCACTGAGCAAGCGGCTTCAGTCCCTTTTGAGTTCATATGAGTTTTCTCACGTTGATTTAAAGGTCTTGGTTTTCTTGGTGCTCTCCTTCCTCTCTATCTCTTACACCCTTTCTGCATTCTCTTTCATAGGGTTGGTTCCCTGAGCTCCGAGAATAGGTGTTTCCTTTTAGTAGGATGGATATTTTTACTATTTCAATCCTATCAACCATGAGCATAGGCAATCTTTCCATCTTTTGGCACCTTCAATTTCTCTGCTCAAAACTTGAAGTTTTTAATAATCCAAATCTTTCACTTGCTTGGTTTAAGTTACTCCAAGTTATTTCATATTAACCGGTGCTATTGTGAAAGTTGCAGTTTCCCTGATTTCTTTCTCAGATCATTTGTCATTTGTATATAGGGAAGCTACTGATTTTTAGGAGTTAATTCTTTTACCCAGCTAAATTGCTGAAAGTGTTTATCAGGTGTAGGAATTTCCAAATGGAATTTTTAGGTAAACACACACACACACACACACACACACACACACACACACACACACACACACCACTATTATATTGTCTAAAACCAAAGACACTTGACGTCTTCTTTTACAGTTTGTATCTGTGTTCTTTCAGCAGTTGTCTTATTGCTCTAGGTAAGACTTTAAGTTCTATATTACACAGGTTCTCAGAGAGTGGACAACCTTGTGTTTTTCATGATTTTAGTGGAATAGCTTTGAGTTTATCTCCATTTAAGTTGCTATTGACTCTGAGTTTGTGTAAACCGCCTTTGTCGTGTTGAGGTCCCCTATATGCCTAACCTCTCCCGAATTTCTTAAGGAATATTTTGCAAGCCTCATTGTTGTTATGGTTCATAGATGTCACAGTTAGGTAGATTGCTGTCCCATTTTGGAACTTTGTATAGCATTTCTGGTGCTATGAGAACTTTTCTTCATGGAAGAGTCTTTCAGGTCAAATGAAGCTCAAACTTAGTCCTGCGTGTAAACTACATGATAATGTCACCAACAACGACTTACCTTTAACCTCACAGAGGCAATCAAAGGCAACAGTGAAAGACTATATTTTTAGTTTGGGGAATCATTTGGATTCCCTTGAACAAAAACCTCATTGATTTCTCACACCTGGTGTTGAGTTGGTGTTAGATGTTCTGTGGTTCTTAGAATGAGCACTGTTAATATAAGTAGCATTATTTAATTTAAGACAGACAGGTACACACTTGTATGTGTTATATTTAGTTTTAAATAAATATTATATAGCTGAACCAACTCTTTTTCGTGCATTAGGAGAGAACCATTCAGACTTATTTCCTAAAAATTCCAAATGTATTATTACTTGGCCTTCTAAAACTCACTGTTCTTATTTGCAGCTCAACATTCACGAGTTTTGTTTTGTCTTCATTCATACATCCCAACCACAGTTCCGTTTCCAGTGGAACATTCTGATAACAATGTAAATGTCTCACAATCCGTATTGTTTAATATACATGTTAGCATCTCTAGCTTGAATGTTACTGCTTCAGTTGTGATAAATTTGCATTTACCTTATTTTAATTTGTAATAAACTCTTATCTTGGATATACACTAAACTTTAAAGAAAATAATTTTTCCTATACCTCCATTTTGAAGAACTCTGATATAAAATTTACAAATATTATCAGTAGATTTTAAAAAAGTATATTCTATATAACTTAATTTGCCTTAAAGTTCTTATTTTTAATATTAAGAAGAAACTTGGATTTTTAGTCAAAGAATCACATCTTGATTACAGTTCTGACCTTTAATCAATTTCATTCTCTGCAATCCTGAATTTTTAGTGTTACAATGCAGATGCTAAAGATTTAAGACAGCAATTACATATACTAGACCAGAAAAAGTCAAGCAGGAGGAAAGCCTAGGAGGCTGCCACTGAGAGGTGAAGGTTAGGAATGCTTGTTTCTCCCTCCAGGGACTGAACAACAGTTCACAAGCCATTCTCTTCTCCCACTTCCAGGGTGTTGCTTTCATCCCTTTATCCTCAATGCCAAAGGATGATTCCACTACCCCATTTGCTGCAAAATGAAATGCATTGTTAGGAAAGTATATTTTATTTGACTACACTAAAAATGTGTATTTGATCTATGTTACCATAGATGCTGTTAAAAACTGAAATTAATTGGAAATAAAAGGATATTTGGTTTATACCACACATTTATAGTTTAGCTAGCATGGAGATAAAGCTAAGTTTTCTTTCATAGTCTCTCTCTCTCTCTCTCTCTCTCTCTCTCTCTCTCTGTCTCACTCATAATTTTTGGGACACTAGATCTCTCTGGACATTTATTCTGAGAGTAAATAAACTCCAGCCTCACTGATAAACCCTGTCTCAAAAGATGGCAGAAGTAATGAAAAAAAAAACACTTCATGTTGATTTCTTAACTCCATATACACATGTTTGCATACCTGAACACACATGTGTGCGCGCACACATACACACGCACACACACAAATATACACACTCAGAAAGACAGGCACATATTTATGTTCGCATGCATGCACACATGCAGAAAGAAATGAACAAAACAGCCAAGTACTGATTTTCAAACAGGTATTTTCCACTCTCTAGAAAGCAGCATATTTACTCTAAGTAGAATGAGCAGGTTGTGGGTAGATATACCATTAAAGTGCTGAAAAGACAATAGACAAAATAATGAAAGCTCATCATGCTGGGAACCACAAGCACAAAAATAAATTGTATCTCTTCTGAAAACATGGTTTGCCCTGGAGAGCTCGGATAATAATAGTCCCTTTTCTTCAGCTGCTCTGAAATGTTAATGTGCAGAAATTTACTCTGATATGATTTTGTACCAGAGGCAATACTCATCGTGAAGAACGTGCACCTGGGTTTTAGTGACTAAGAATCCCCATAAGCAAGACTTAGTAGCTTTGCCGTGGTATTTCACAGCATTGAGCCTGAATGTATATGATATCTCTGAGCACAACGGTATTCTCAGTTGAAAATAGTGTTGCATTGGTAAAATAAAACAAAGATGTCTTTGTGAAGGAAGGGTTTTGCTTAGAGTTACTGATATTGAGTCAAAATCCACTGTGTATGGCTTTCAGGAAGCGCTCAGTGAAATTCGTTTATCTGTCATTAACATGTTTCTTGGTGGAAAGCTACTAAAACTTTTCTAAATTTCTAATGACAGAGGTACCAAGAGTATTTTTTATTGTAATGTTTGACCTTTTAGTTGAAAGTATAATAGAGTATCTCTGAAAAAGTGTCAAATAATGTCATGTGTTTTCATGTTGCCAGTAAATAGCTCTACAAATGTCATTTACTTTATCTTTGAACACTTATTTGTCTAGTTCATTTTGCCTGTTATAATACTACAAACTGAAAGCTTATGAAAATAGCAATTTCTGCATTTTATAAGTCTCTCATTTGCTTTATTAGAGGTATCTCAGGATTATTTTATATTTTTTGAGACTATTGTGAAAGGTGGTGCTTCCTTGATTGTTTTTTTTAACCATTTGCCGTTTGTATATGGCAGAGATAACTATTCTTGTGATATAATTTTGTATCCAGCTATTTTGCTGAAAGTGTTTATTAGCTCTATGAGTTTTCTGTTGGAATTTTGGGTCATATCATCTGCAAATGATGCTTTGATGCCTTTTTTCCAACGGGTGCCATCTATCTCCTATAGGACTCTTGTTCCAGCTAAGATTTGATGTATTGTATTGAACAACTGTCGAGAGAGTGGACAACTGTGCCTTGTTTATAATTTTAATTTTAGTGGAATTTTCTTGAGTTTCTCTTCATTCAGTTTGATGTCTTTTATGGGTTTGCTGTTAATTGTCTCTATTCATTGAGATATGTCCTTTATATTCCTAATCTCTCCAGAACTTTTACTATGGGGGGACATTGGATTTTGTCAAAGGACTTTTCTGAATCTAAAAAAGAAAAATGATCATGTGATTTTTGTCATTCAGTCTATTTATATAGTGGACTATATTTATAAATTTATGTTTGTTAAACCATCCTTATATCTCAAAGATGAAGCCTACATCATGATGGATGATCTTTTTGATATCTTCTTGGATATAATTTGCAAGAATTTCATTTAATAGTTTTGCATCTTTGTTCAGGAAGGAAATTGATCTGTAATCCTCCTTCTTTTTTTTTTCTTTTATTAATTTATAAAAGTTTCCATTTCCGCCCCTCCTCCCAACACCCTCCCACTCCCCCCACTCCCTTTCCTCCTCCCTCTCCATCCCTGAGAGCAGTCAGGGTTTCCTGCCCTAAGGGTAGTTCAAATTCCTCCCGCCTCACTCCAGGTCCAGGAAAGGTGAGAATCCAAACAGACTGGATCCGCAAAATCCAGTATATGCAGAGGAAGCAAGTCCCAGTGTCATTGTCAATGGCTTTTCAGAAAGACTCCGGCCAGCCACATTCAGAGAATCTGGTTGGATCACATGCTCGTTCAGTCCCAGTCCAACTGGCCTTGGTGAACTCTCATTATATCAGTCCCCTTGTATCAGTGGGTGCTCGTATCCCTCGCAGTCCTGATTTCTTTTTTCATTTTCTTCATCCTTCTGCTCTTCATTTGGACAGTGGAGGGTTCAGTCCGGTGCTCCAATATGGGTCTCCGTATGTATCGCCATACAACGTCGGATGAAGGTTTCCTCTGCTCTTGCCTTCTTTGCTCATGTTCTCTTTCCTTCTGCCTCTCGTTTGGACCTAGGGAGCTAGGTCCAGTGTTCCAACGTGGGTATCCGCCTCCATCTCCATCCATCGCCAGATGAGGGTTCTATGGTGATATGAAAAATATTCATCAGTATGGTTGCGGGCCAAGGCCGGTTCAGGCACCCTCTCCTCTGTCCAGAGAACAATCTGGGGATCTCTCCTTGGACCTGGGATCCCCTTTAAAATCAAGTTTCTTGTAAACCCTAAAATGATTCCCTTAGTTGAGGTATATACTTCCCTGATCCCATATCCATCCTTCCTCCCTCCCCCCATCCCAGTCCCCCATCTTTCCCCATTCCTCCCCTACTCCCTTCTCTCTAACCCTCTCCCCTTCCAACAGCTCCCCCACGCCCCCATGCACCCGAGGTTACCTGGCATTCTTGTCTATTTCCAATCTCCAGGAGGATAGCTACATGATTTTCATCAGGTTCACCTTCTTATTTAGCTTCTCTAGGATCACGAATAATAGGCTCATAACCTTTAATTATGGTTAGAATCCACTTATGAGTGAATATACCATATTCCTCTTTTGGGGTCTGGCTTACCTCACTCAGTAAAGCGTTTTCTATTTCCATCCATTTGCATTCAAAATTCAAGATGTCATTGTTTTTACCACTGAGTAAAACTCTAATGTATATATGTTCCACACCTTTTTTAACCATTCTTCTATTGAGGGGCACCTAGGTTGTTTCCAGGTTCTGGCTATTACAAATAGTGCTGCTATGAACATAGTTGAACAAATGCTTTTGTAGTATGTTAGGGCATTTCTTGGGTATATTCCCAAGAGTGGAATTGCTGGGTCCTGAGGGAGGTTGACTCCCAGTTTCCTGAGAAACCGCCACACTGATTTCCACAGTGGCTGCACAAGTTTGCATTCCCACCAACAATGGATGAGTGTTCCCCTCATTCCACATCCTCTCCAGCATAGGCTATCATTGGTGTTTTTGAGTTTGGCTCTTCTAACAGGTGTAAGATGATATCTCAAAGTTGTTTTGATTTGCATTTCCCTGATCGCTAAGGAGGTTGAGCATGACCTTAAGTGCTTTTTAGCCATTCGAAGTTCATCTGTTGTGAATTCTCTGTTCAGTTCAGTACCCCATTTTTTAATTGGGTTAATTAGAGTATTAGTGTCTAGTTTCTTGAGTTCTTTGTGTATTTTGGAGATCAGACCTTTGTCTGTTGAGGGGTTTGTGAAGATCTTCTCCCAGTCAGAAGGTAGCCTTTTTGTCTTACTGAGAGTGTCCTTTGCTTTACAGAAGCTTCTCAGTTTCAGTAGGTCCCATTTATTTATTGTTTTTCTTATTGTCTGCGCTCCTGGGGTTCTGCTTAGGAAGTGGTCTCCTGTGCCTATATCTTGTAGACTACTTCCCACTTTCTCTTCTATCAGGTTCAAAGTCGTCGTATTAATGTTGATGTCTTTAATCCATTTGGACCTGAGTTTTGTGCATGGTGATAGATTTGGGTCTATTTTCATTCTTCTACAGGTTGACATCCAGTTATGCCAGCACCATTTGTTAAAGATGCTATCCTTCGTCCATTGTATACCTTTAGCTCCCTTGTCAAAAATCAGGTGTTCATAAGTTTGTGGGTTAATACCCGAGTCTTCTATCGATTCCATAGGTCAACTTCTCTGTTGTTATGCCAATACCAAGCTGTTTTCAATACTGTTGCTCTGTAATAGAGTTTGAAGTCAGGGATGGTAATGCCTCCAGAATTTCCTTTATTGTATAAGATTGTTTTGGCTATCCTGGGTTTTTTGTTTTTCCATATAAACTTGATTATTGTTCTCTCAAGATCTGTGAAGAAGTTTGATGGGATTTTGATGGGAATTGCATTGAATCTATAAATTGCTTTTTGTAGAATTGCCATTTTTACTATGTTGATTCTCCCAATCCAAGAGCAGGGAAGGTCTTTCCATTTTCTAGTATCCTCCTCAATTTCTTTCTTCAAGGACTTAAAGTTCTTGTCAAATAGGTCTTTCACTTCCTTGGTTAGAGTTACCCCAAGATATTTTATGCTATTTGTGGCTATCATGAAAGGTGATGTTTCTCTGATTTCCCTCTCTGCTTCTTTATCCTTTGTGTATAGGAGGGCTATCGATTTTTTGGAGTTGATCTTGTATCCTGCCACATTACTAAAGGTATTTATCAACTGTAGGAGTTCTTTGGTAGAGTTTTTGGGGTCGCTTATGTACACTATCATATCGTCTGCAAATAACGAAAGTTTAACTTCGTCTTTTCCAATTCGAATCCCCTTGATCCCCTTATGTTGTCTTATTGCTATTGCTAGAACTTCAAGCACTATATTGAAGAGGTATTGTGAGAGTGGACAGCCTTGTCATGTTACTGATTTTAGAGGAAAGGCTTTGAGTTTCTCTCCATTCAATTTGATGTTAGCTGACGGCTTGCTGTATATTGCTTTTATTATATTTAGGTGTGATCCTTGTATCCCCAGTCTCTCCAACACCTTTATCATAAATGGGTGTTGAATTTTGTCAAATGCTTTTTCAGCATCCAATGAAATGATCATGTGCTTTTTTTCTTTCAGTTTATTTATATAATGGATTACATTGATAGATTTGCATATGTTGAACCAGCCCTGCATCTCTGGGATGAAGCCCACTTGATCATAATGGATAATTTTTCTAATGTATTCTTGGATTTGGTTTGCCAGTATTTTATTGAGTATTTTTGCGTCAATGTTCATGAGTGAGATTGGTCTGTAATTCTCTTTCTTGGTTGTTTCTTTGTGTGTTTTTTTTCTGTTTAAATAAAAAAAGATGGCTTAAACTTTAATATAGTAAAATTACTTATAACAAAACAGGTATCAAACAAGAATTACAGTTACAATATTTATATCTACTTTATCTTTTATCATAACTAAGGAAAACAGTAACTATAAATTCTTCAATCCCATCAAAGACTACAGAAGCATATAATATCACCTAAATAAACTGGAATTACATTTTAAACAACTTCCTAAATTCTAGAATTGATAAAGGCATCTTGCTACCTGGGAAGTCACCCAAAGTTCTTCTTTATCATTGGGGCATCCATCTTCAGCCTACAGGCCCACAGAATCCAGCAGACCTTTCCACAAATCAGAAAATTTCAAAGGAAGGTCTACCTATATTGGAAGTTTGTCAGTCATGTTTTATCCTGCAGAATGTCTAGCAGACTTTCATGAAGCAGGAAACCTGTAGGAAGGTTTCACTTTTAGGCAGGTAGCAGTCATTCTCTGTGGAGTCCTGCACGTCCAGTTCATCAAGCAGTCCAGGCAAGAGCAGTTTCTTGCCCAAATGGCTAATTAACTTTATAAGAAGCCTTCAATGCCTCTCTTACATTTGAAGTTATTTGTGCTGCTCGGGGCAGATGTGTCTAATTGTCATGAAAAGTTTTAAGTTCTTAAACATTTTAAATGCCATATTCTGTAGTCTTTGAAAGGTTTGAAGAAGACCTATCCATTTGAGATACATCTCTGTACATCTAGAAAACCTAACTAACATGACTACAAAGTTGACTATTGTAGAAGACTATCTATTACATTACATTTTTAAATGAGCTGCACAAACCCAATACCTTAATCAAGAACAGAAATATGCATATAACAAAATTGACCTTTTACTTTATTATATTTAAATAAGTTCCTTGTATCCCTGCTCTTTCAAAGACCTTTATTATGAAGGGGTGTTGGATTTTGTCAAATGTTTTCTCAGCATCTAGTGACATGATCATATGTTTTTTTAAATTTATTTATTTGGTAAAATACATTGATAGATTTTTCTTTTTTCTTTTTTTTTTAGTAAATTTTATTAAATTATAAAAGTTTCCATTTCCGCCCCTCTTCCCAACACCCTCCCACTCCCCCCACTCCCTCTTCTCCTCCCTCTTCGTCCCTTAGGGCAGTCAGGGTTTCCTGCCCTGTGGGAAGTTCCAGTTCCCTCCCCCTCCCTCCAGGTCCAGGAAGGTGAGTGTCCGAACAGACTGGATCCCCAAAATCCAGTATATGCAGAGGAAACAGGTCCCAGTATCATAGTCAATGGCTTTTCAGAAAGACTTCGGGCCAGCCACAGTCAGAGAATCCGGCCAAATTCCGAGAATCTGGTTAGATCACCTCCTCGTTCAGTCCCAGTCCAACTGGCCTTGGTAAACTCTCATTAGATCCGTTCCCTTGTATCAGTGGGTGATAGCATCCCTCGCAGTACTGATTTCGTTTTTCATGTTCTTCCTCCTTCTGCTCCTCATTTGGACCTCGGGGGGCTCAGTCCGATGCTCCAATGTGGGTCTCTGACTGTATCGCCTTCCTTCGCCAGATGAAGGATCTATGGTGATAAGCAAAATATACATCAGTATGGTTATGGGCCACGGCCAATTCAGGCACCCTCTCCTCTGTATAGAGAACAATCTGGGGGATCTCTCCTTGGACCTGGGATCCCATATATAATCAAGTCTCCTGTAAACCCTAAAATGACTCCCTTAGTTGAAATATATTCTTCCCTGATCCCATATTCATCCTTCCTCCCTCCCACCCCATCCCAGGCCACCGTGGCTATCATGAAAGGTGATGTTTCTCTGATTTCCCTCTCTGCTTCTTTATCCTTTGTGTATAGGAGGGCCAATGATTTTTTGGAGTTGATCTTGTATCCTGCCATGTTACTAAAGGTGTTTATCAGCTGTAGGAGTTCTTTGGTAGAGTTTTTGGGGTCACTTATGTAAACTATCATATCGTCAGCAAATAATGAAAGTTTGACTTCATCCTTTCCAATACGAATCCCCTTGATCTCCTTATGTTGTCTTATTGCTATTGCTAGAACTTCAAGCACTATATTGAAGAGGTGTGGAGAGAGTGGACAGCCTTGTCGTGTTCCTGATTTTAGTGGAAAGGCTTTGAGTTTCTCTCCATTCAGTTTGATGTTAGCTGTCGGCTTGCTGTATATTGCTTTTATTATATTTAGGTATGATCCTTGTATCCCCAGTCTCTCCAACACCTTTATCATAAATGGGTGTTGAATTTTGTCAAATGCTTTTTCAGCATCCAATGAAATGATCATATGATTTTTTTCTTTCAGTTTATTTATATGATGGATTACATTGATAGATTTGCATATGTTGAACCAGCCCTGCATCTCTGGAATGAAGCCGACTTGATCATAATGGATAATTTTTCTAATGTGCTCTTGGATTCGGTTTGCCAGTATTTTATTGAGAATTTTCGCGTCGATGTTCATGAGTGAGATTGGCCTGTAATTCTCTTTCTTGGTTGTGTCTTTGTGTGATTTTAGGTATTAGGGTAACTGTAGCTTCATAAAAGGAGTTAGGCAATGACTCTTCTGTTTCTATATTGTGGAATTCGTTAAGGAGTATAGGTATTAGCTCTTCCTGGAAGTTCTGGTAGAATTCTGCATTCAAACCATCTGGTCCTGGGCTTTTTTTGGTAGGGAGATTTTTGATAACAGCTTCTAATTCTTCACAACTGACAGGTCTATTTAGATTGTTCACCTGGTCTTGGTTCAACTTTGGTATATGGTACTTATCTAAAAAAAATGTTCATTTCTTTTACATTTTCCAACTTTGTGGCATATAAATTTACGTAGTAAGATCTAATGATTCTCTGAATTTCCTCTGTGTCTGTGGTTATGTCCCCGTTTTCATTTCTGATCTTATTAATTTGCATGTTCTCTCTCTGCCGTTTGATTAATTTGGATAGGGGTTCGTCGATCTTGCTGATTTTCTCCAAGAACCAGCTTTTTGATTCATTGATTCTTTGGATTGTTTTCTGTGTTTCTATTTTGTTGATTTCAGCCCTCACTTTGAGTATTTCCAGTCTCCTAGACCTCCTGGGTGAATCAGCTTCTTTTTTTTCTAGAGCTTTCAAGTGTGCTTTAAGTCTCCAATGTGTGCTTTCTCTGTTTTCTCTAATTGGGCACTTAGTGCTATGAACTTTCCTCTTAGCACTGATTTCATAGTGTCCCATAGGTTTGAGTATGTTGTGTCTTTATTTTCATTGAATTGAAGGAAGAGTTTAATTTCTTTCTTTATTTCTTCCTTGACCCAGGGGTGATTCAGTAGTTGACTGTTCAACTTCCATGAATTTGTTGGCTTCCTGGGGGTAGCACTGTTGTTGAATTCTCACTTTAATCCATGGTGGTCTGACAAGACACAGGTGGTTACTAATATTTTTTTGTATCTGTGGAAGTTTGCTTTGTTACCCAGTATGCGGTCAATTTTCGAGAAGGTTCCATGAGCTGCAGAGAAGAAGGTATATTCTTTCCTATTTGGGTGGAACGTTCTATAGATGTCTGCTAAGTCCGTTTGATTCAATACCTCCAATAATTCCCTTATTTCTCTGTTAGGTTTCTGTCTGATTGACCTGTCCATTGGTGAGAAAGGAGTGTTGAAGTCTCCTACTATTAGTGTCTGTGGTTTGATGACTGCCTTGAGTTCTAGAAGTGTTTCTTTTACATAAGTAGGAGGCTTTATATTAGGGGCGTAAATATTCAGGATTGAGACTTCCTCCTGATGAATTGTTCCTGTTATGAGTATAAAATGTCCATCTCCATCTCTTCTGATTGATTTTAGTTTGAAGTCAATTTTGTTGGAAATTAGAATGGCCACACCTGCTTGCTTCTTAGGTCCGTTTGCTTGAAAAACTTTTTCCCAACCCTTTACTCTGAGTAGATGTCTGTCTTTGTGGTTGAGGTGTGTTTCTTGTAAGCAGCAGAATGTTGGATCCTGTTTTCGTATCCAATCTCTTTGTCTGTGCCTTTTTATAGGTGAATTGAGTCCATTAATATTAAATGATATTAATGACCAGTGGTTGTTGACTCCGGTTATTCTTATTTTTTGTTTATTTGTTTAATAGAGTTTGTATGTGTCCCTTCTTTGAGTTAAGCTCGTGAAGGGTCGCTAGATGTCTGAGTTATTGTAGGCAGTGTTGGCAATGTTGGATTCCTTGGGTTGCGATTTTCCTTCTATTACTTTCAGTAAGGCTGGGTTTGTGGCTACGAGTTGTTTAAATTTGTTCTTATCCTGGAATATTTTGTTTTCTCCATTGATAGTGAACGATAGCTTGGCTGGGGATAGTAGTCTGGGTTTGCATCCATGGTCTCTTAGTTTCTGCAGTACCTCTATCCAGGACCTTCTGGCTTTCATGGTTTCCATAGAGAAGTCTGGTGTAAGTCTGATAGGTTTACCTTTATAAGTTACTTGACCTTTTTCCTTTGTAGCTCTTAATATTCTTTCTTTAAAAAATATGGAACGCTTCACGAATTTGCGTGTCATCCTTGCGCAGGGGCCATACTAATCTTCTCTGTATCGTTCCAATTTTAGTATATGTGCTGCCGAAGCGAGCCCTGTAATCCTCCTTCTTTGTTGGATTTTTCTGTGGTTAAACTTCAAGTTACTGAAGAAAAAAATGAAGAAGATACCAGAAGCTAGGAATATCACTGATGCTCATGGATCCCTAATATTAACATAGAAAAAAATGGTGATTTAACCAAATTGAAGTTGTACTACAAAGCTCCAGTATATGTAGCACATTAAAACTTTTTTATATTGTTTATTTACATTCATTTATTTACTGTCATTGTCTTTTATTCATACTTAAGTGTAACATGATATATGTGTGGAAGTCAGAGGAAAATTTGTGAAATTTAGTTTTCTCCTCTCACCATGTGGGTCATGGAAGTATAAGCCACAGTGTCCATACCGATCTGAGTAACCTATGCTGCCACCCAGTGCCAACCATGATGACTACTAAGATGGAGCTGTAACTGAGGTGCATGTCTGGGTCCATGACCCTACAGCCACCAGGGTCTGAGTTGGTGTTCTTGGTTCCTATTATCACCAAAGGCAGTAGGCGGTAAGAGAAGCTAACATTCCAGCTGTGCCCTGCCACCTGAGGCCGTGTTTATGTCCAAGAAATGTTAAAGCTGTCCCAGGCTGATCTGAGTGTCCTGTGCTGCCACCTTGGGCCATGGTGTCATTCAGGCAAAGTGCCACTGAGGGTCATGTCTGGGTCGTACAGAAGCCAGGGTCTGAGCTGATATCAGTGGCTCCTGTTGCCTACGAGGGCATATGGTTGGCTGGGTCTGTCTAGTCAGCTGCCTGAGACCACGTTGGTGTCCAAGGGCCATGCTTCAAACAGGGCTATATTAATCTGAGAGGCCTGTACTGGTACCCGATGCCATGGTGATATTTGGGCCAGAGCTGCAGCCAATAGTCATGTCTGGATATTGTTCATCCTACAGTCAGGGTCTGTGTTGATATCCATGGCTCTTGTTACCTTTGAAGACCATGTCGATGCCCAGGTTCTGTGCCAGCACTTGCGGCCATGTTAGTGTCCAAGGGCTACGTTGCTGCAGGGGCTATGCCGATCTTAGTGGCCTGCAGTGTCACCTAAGGCCATGGTTGCATCCTATTCCGGCTACTGCCAGGGACTCTGCTAGGGTCTGTGTTGAAATCCAAGGTCCGTGTTGACACCAAAGGCAAGAGAGAAGCCTGGGATCAGGGCTGCAACCTGTAACCTTTAGGTGTCTGAGAACGATGCCACCATCAGAGCCGTGCTGATATGTGTGGCCTGTGCTGCCACCTTGGTCTATGGTGTTATCTGGTCCTGAGCTGCTGCCCAGGGTCATGTCTAGGTCTGTTGCCCTAGAGCAGCCAGAATCTAAGCTGATTTCCACGGTTTCTGTTACCACTGAGGGATATGTGGATATCTGGGGTCTGATCAGCTTCCTGACACATATTGGTGTGTGAGAGCTTTGCTCAGGTCACTGGAGACCACACTCAATTGGGTGACCTGATCTGCTACAGGGGCCATTGTGACATTGGAACCTGAGATGATGCTAAGGGCCATGTCCAAGTCCATGGTCCTGCTGCGGCTGGAGTCCATGTTTATGTCTGCTGCCCCTGTTACCAGAGGGAGCCATAAGAACCATGCAGGATGAAATCCAAGAGCCATGTTGAACTGGCCTGCTCTTTGTTGGCCCTGCCCTTTCCTGGACACCGCAGCAAGAGAGCTGGCTCTGACACTGAAGAGAAAGCTGTTCCCAATGTTTCAGACATGGGGGAAATGGCCCAGACATTTAAGAGAGTTGACCACACCCATCACCACAGGTGTGGGAGAAATGGTCCATGGGAGTAGAACTAACTCCATCCTTTGACTAAGGGTCATGACCCAGTGGTCCTGACTGACCAGCTCAGATACCACCCAAGCCCTCATACTGGACCTTGGTTTGACTACCCTAGCATCTACCCCATCAATGACCGACTGGAGAAAGTATAGGAACTGGTTCCTGCCCAAGAATACACACAGAATCTCCATGACTCAGGGAGGCTGTGGGATCTCCTAGAGGAGTTGCAGTGAAAGTCCAGTGAAGGTGCTGTATCAGAAACCAGAGGCCTTGAACCAGAACAATACCTCATTGAAATGAATATTTGTAAGTAAATCTAATTAGATAAAAGGTTATTCTATGTGACACACTGTAGCTTCCAATGCCACTGAAACCAAAAAAGAGGTGTTGGAGAGGCAGGAAAGATGGAGGATCTTCTTTGTCTGTTTGATTTGATTTTAATTTTTTAAAATTTTCTTTTAGGGGAGATGCTTCAAAGATGAAGAGCGGATATGGGGACACCGGGAAATGAGTAGAATTTGGGCGCATGATATGAAATTCCCAAAGAATCAATAAAGTAATTATGTTATAAAACAAATTTAAAGGGTAAAACGATGGATGAAAATTTACAAAAGCAGCATATGAAAGCAAATAAAGTCAAAATCAACTTACAGTCAAGATGTACTTCCAGCTGAAGACGAAGAGAGCTAACAGCCAAATCAAGTGTAAGAAACAGGAAAGAAATTTGCATAATACTTGAATGAAAATAAATACAAGTAACTTTCTACTTTGAAAATGACACTTGACATTATATATAAAAGTTCAAATGGCATTATAGTTTCTCCTCTATCAGTAGCAGAAATTTTGTTTGACAATATGTCTTATGTGTCATTCATTAAAATGCAAATACTTTGGCCCCTAAAGATGCGTGTCTGGTGACACCAAGAAAAATTACATATACATTAATTTCTTGGAAAGCATTTACTTTGAAAAAGTGTATGGTATCAATGCCCTCGCCATGCAGCTTATAAGCAAAATTACATTTAAGTAATAGAAATGTTAGAAGCAATCAAAATGACTTTCAAGAAAAAACAGTTTTAAAAAAATGAAATTGAAACCAACTTATAAAAGTAATACTAGACAATAGGAAGATACACAGGCAGGGCTATATACTAAATATATACAATAAATACTCTATGTATTTATTTCCAAATAAAAATGAAGCCAATTACATATCATATATTTTTTGAGTAAGAAAAAAGAAACTCAACACATTTCAAGGCACATAATATAACGACTGCATCAAAAAATAGTGAAGGCCACTGAATATCATTTAAGACATATTTGTAGGTATAAGCAGAAGGAGGTAAAACAATGCACAAATGAAAGGAATTTCAGAAAAGGTGTCTATATTTTGAATTTGAATCAATAATAAGGTTTTTAACACTCAAAACACATCAAAAATTATGAGAATAATTTTAAAGATAAATAAAATTTAACATAACTAATTTCATATAGTTTGGGTGACATGTTTTACACAATAAACAATAATTAAATTTTAGGCATTTTGAAAGCTATTAATAACTAATGATAAATAAGTCAAGTGAGTCTTAAAATATACAACTGTTATTAAGACTAAATTGCTTCATTTATAATATTCTCCACGTAATATAAAAAAGTTTTACATAAAAACTAAAACCCTTTTTGCATTTACTTTTAAATAAATCTAATATATGTTTGAACACTGTACAGTAGAGGAATTTAAGTGTAATTGAAAACCAACAACAATACATCTACCATCTCTTCTTCATTCAGTATCTTTCTATAAGAGAGATATCTCACTCTTCGAAGATGTAGACACTTAGTTTTGGGGTAGAAATTCCATCACCATTTTATACAAAGAGGTGATGCTCTATGAACTGAAAGTTCACCCCCCTAACCTTATATATTCGTGTCATAATGCTGGATGTCATATTTGCAGTTGGCATTCTGAAGAAGTGAAGAGGGGCAGAAAGTAGTATCACCAGGAATATGTTAGGGCCCTTTAAGAAGAGAACTAGTAAAGCTTACTCTCCAGTCCATATGAAGGCTCAGAAAGGAGGCAGTATGCCAACAAGGATTCTGGCCTCAAAGACTCCAGCACTTCTATTCTAGACTGTACTGTAAACGTTTCTGAAATACATACTGAATTTTTAGCTATACAAACCTTAGTAATTTGAGAAAACAGTAAAAATTTAAGGAAAAAATAACCTCTTGGTTCTCAATTACTAAGGATGCCGTGTACTCAGAATATATGAGTTAAACTTCACCTGAAAGATTCATCCTTGAAGTATTAGCCTTCTTAGTACCAAAGATTTTGTGTTGCTGACAAAGATGGGCAATAATTAGTGACCTTAGTCAGCTGTGATACCACAACAATGAAAAACCATGCAAGATCCTGGGTTTGCAATGGTGGTATTCAAATATTGATGGTAACCAACAGCATTCCAATAGGACTTAAGGCCCACTCAAGAGAATAGATCTTGCCTGCTACTGAAAATATAGCCAAATTACCTGTGATGTGGAATATCCTTCTGTATGTGTTGCTTTATTGGTTGATGAATAAAGTTATTTCAGCTTATGGCAAGGTAGAATAAAGCCAGGTGGGAAACCCAATCAGAGATATAGGGAGAGAGTAGGCAGAATTAAGGAGACACCATGTAGCTGCTGAAAAAGAAAGATGCCAAGAACATTTATCAGTAGGTCACAGCATCGTGGTGATACACAGATTGATAGAAATGGGTTCATTTAAGATATGAGTTAGCCAGGAATATGCCAAGGTACTAGCCAAGCAGTGTTGTAATTAATATAGTTCCTATTTGATTAGTTGGGTCTGGAAATGGATGATCAGTCTCCTACTACAGCCCTGGCATAGTTAGGTCATAAGTCTTAGAGTACAACCTTCTACTGCATTTTTATGGAACCAGCATCATTTCTAACTCTGTTATGAAACTTACTCTTATACCCACAGATCAATATACTCAGCCCTCATCAAAGAGGCTTCTCTTACTAGCAGTCAGCAACAACAGGAAAACCACAAGTGGTCAAAATTCAGAGAACTAATATTTGGTTTGCCCACAATTTCTGCACCTAAGGCCCCGAAGAAAGAGTAGAAAGACTATAAAATCCAAATGACTGTAAAGTCGGCTGTAAAATTCTCTTAGAAATCACAGGGAACCCATGATCCTGCAGAAATACAACCACCAAACCAAGACCTGTACAGTGACAACACCGTTATACATGAAATTGCAGAGTAGAGAAACCTAAAAAGACCACACTACTCCCTAGACAACACGTGATAGACCCCTAACAACTGTTGAAAAAGAAGAAATGTCTTCCCAATTGACAAGCACCTATTTGATTATATAATGCCAAGTTGTCAAGGCTGGAATCATTTACATAAAAACAACACTAAACAGACTCAGCATGTTCTACTCACATATTTATTATATGTATATGTAAAAATAATCATCAAAGACAAAGAAAACATGAATTTGAGAGGGACTAAGGGTGGCCAAATGAGGACTTGGAAAGAGAATAGGGAAGGGAGAAATGAGGTAATCATGTTTTAGTTAAAATTTAAATATTGAAGCTTTTTAAACAATCTTACAAAATTCTAAATTCCATTTTGAAATGTAAGGGAGCTGATGACAAGATTTTTCCATTATTTTAAGTTTGAATAATCTGCATTTTTATTTTACCTGTGTGAAATATGACTTCAATGATTTTAACACTCCAAGTAAATGAGAACATCTCTGTGGGCAATTCTGTATGTTTGATTGTGTACATATTACTTAGTGGATATCTGTACCTGTATGGTTATGCATATGTGTATAGTGTGTGTATCTGAGTGTATTTCTCTCTCTGTGTATATGTGTATATGTGGTGTTTGACCATATATTAATGTTTGTGTGTGTGTCTGTGTAGATATCTGCATGTGTTTACGTGCATGTGTGTGTGTGTGAGTATGTGTGTATCAGAGGGTATATCTGTGTTTGCGTATATGTTGCACATCAAGTGAATCATAAAGAAATAAAACATTCATAACAAACATTGGAGCTTTCAAGATAATACATTTTAATATAAAATAGTATTTAAATGAGAAAAAATGACAACTTCTTATATACTTCCAATGTTACTACATTCCAGTATTATCAAGCTCTATTATATGGGAGGAGAGTTAAAAGTGAAATAGCTTCATTTCATGAAAGCAAAGAGTTGAAAGAGTTTTTAGAAATGGAATTCCAAATGAGGTAAGTGATTTTGACAGTGCTGTGATTTATAGTACTCATTCCTCTGGAAATAAGAGCACAAATAGGTCACTCGTCTCTCTCAAGTTTGCCAACCAACAGCAAGCAGTCATCACAATGCCTTCGTAGAGCAGACCTGCCATTGTATAGGAAGAAGGTAAGATAATAAAATTACAAAAAAAATAATTGCTTTTCTTCCAAGGGTTTCAGTATTTCTTTGAATCTGAAATTAATTGCTTTTTGATTGTAAAATGGAGTCTATGCCCAGTAAGGAGGCTGCAATGAAACATTAAACACTGTCAATTCTTTGTGTGATGCCATATTAATACTGCATAACATCAATATTTTATATTAAGAATGTTAATTTCTTAGAGATTCTAGGATGCCTAACAGTGCTGAAGTACAAGCACACTAATTTCACTTTTAATTCATTTTTTTCCTTCTATTGGCTGTTCTCCCTGGATCTGGTTCTTCTCCCTGCAGTGAGAAATGAGTTAAATCAGCTCTCACTGTCGACGGGAACAGCCTTAGAGCTGAGTTAATTCATCACCTACTGACAAAAGGTTAAAAATATTCAATATCAATATCCAGAATGTTTTCCCAACTCACAGCAATTGCTTGGCATTGCTAATGCTGGGGCTCTAGGAAGAAAGGATACAGTTTTAGCATCTCTGAATCCACGATGTTACACTGGGATTAATATATGAAAAGCAATGCAGATTTTCCCTGACTTTTCTTTTAGTAGAGTTGACCTATAGCTACAAAATGCTCTCACAAACACATATAATATTGAAATATATTAATCTACATTTATTACTTAATCTACTTAAAATAAAATTTCTTGGGCACCCAGGTATAACAGCAGGATACATGTGGTTTGGATAATGATGGCACATGTAGATTTTAGGTACCTACAGAGGCTGTACATTGTGATTTTCTTTCAATGAATGTTGTACCATCAACACTTGCAAACAGCCAGTTGGATTGGGAGTACCAAGAGAAGAAGCTTTAAATCTCCATTCAGAAGATCTAAAAGCCTAGCAGAATAGGATAAGGCACACTTGTGGGAATTTTACACATATGTACACACCTAATGATGCATGAAAGTAAATGAGAAAAATGGTGTGAGAGTATTTCCATCAAAGTCTATATTCATGGCAATAGGTTTGTTGACATTGAAAAACAGACATATTTAAAACCGCATTTCAAATAATCTCTGGTGGTCATAGAATAGTGGCCATGTCAAACACTCTAAGGCAGTGGTTCTCAACCTTCCTAATATTATGAACCTAATACAGTTCCTCATGTGGTGATCCACAACCATAAAATTATTTTCATTGCTACTTCACAACTGCAATTTAGTAATGTTATAAATTGTAATGTAAATATGAGATATTCAGGATGTCTGATTTGGGATCCTGTGAAAGGGACCATTGACCCAAAGTGGTCATGACCCACAGATTGAGAAACTCTGCTCTTGGACATAGAATAAAATATAAAAGGTGGTGCAGAATAAAATGATTAAAGGCATTGAAGATTCAGTATAAATAAACTATTTTGCGCCTGAGAGCAAAGGTAAGTCTCCATCACTGATGTTAAAACAACAATAGCTAGTTATTCAGGAGGAAATAACATAAATTTGGCTGTCAGTGGTTAAGAATAGAGCAAGTGCAAGAAATCCTATAAAATGTGACTGTGGGAAGGCGAAATAGATGGGAGCTGAGGGAAATTTTCTAAGGAGATGTGAGTAATTTCAATTGCAGGGTTTGATCACGGCATCTTGATAATGACAGATGGGTACGCTGTAGCCTTGTCAGTGGGAATGTAAGGCAAAGATGACATATTACAATTTCAGGATTCAAGAACTGACAGAAATAAGTAGAACTTTTGAATAATATAAGGAGAGAGAAAAACATGTGGTTGAGAATATATGTGCACATAATAACACATACATGTTCATCTTACAAGGAGTATGTTTTCTCTTATCTCCTTTTATTGTGTATTTCATTTGAGCTGAAATGTTGTAGATACCCAAGTAACTTCTTTGTGACCACTTTATTTTTATTGGTCCTTTCCATAGTTCATGGATTCCCCAGTCTCACCAATAAACTTGAGCTTTTATTTCTCTAGAAATCCCTCTGCATGGCTTCATTTCCCTTAAGGTCTACTATAAGTTTTCCCTAAGTGCATCCTATCCTCTGACCAGTGCTTCCTTTTTACTTTCCTGGCTTCCACATGCACTGCAGGTCAGAAACAAAAAAAAATATCAAAGCTAGGGACCTACACCTAAGAGAGAATGTGTAGTGTCTGTCACAGAAGCCTAGGTGACTTCATTTTGAATAATTTTACTGGTACCATACATTTAGCTGCATAATTTGTGTTTCAGTAGAGCTAAGTAATATTTAGTTTTATATATATATATATATATATATATATATATATACATATATATATATATATTTCATTTTTCATGCAAAACTAGGTTGAGTCTATTTCATAGCGATTGCAAAAGACCAGTAATGACCATGGATGTGTCAGGATCCCTTTCTCTATAATTAAGTCCTTTGGAAATATGCCCAAGAATGAAAAACTGGAACATATGGTAGATTTGAGGTTTTCTGTTATTTTTATTTTATTTTGGTTTTTGTTGTTGTTGTTGCTGTTCTAGAAACTTCCAGACTGACTTCCAAAGTGCAATTGCTTATAATTCCAATGGCATATAGGAGTTCCTAATGATGCCCTTTTTGACAGCATTTAGATAATCCTGTAGTAGTTTTAATCTGCATTTCTTGATAGCTAAAATGTTGGGTTTTTGGAAGAATTCACCAATGTTCTAGTTTGTTTTATTATTGTAATGAAACAGTGATTAAAAAACAACATGGGAGAAAATGTTTATTCCATCTTTTCAGTCCATCAAGAACTAAGGCAAGAACCTAGATTGAGGAAACAAAGTAGAGCGCTATAAGATTGCTGCTTGTTTGGTTGTTTTCCTCTTGCTTGCTCAATTACTTTATACATTTTGTATAGATTGCCTTCCCAGTAATGGCAATACCTATAGTACTCTTGAATCTGGTTCCCTTGAATTTGTTAATAAAGAAACAACCCATAATATGCCACATGTCAATCTAATGGTGATGATTCTTAAATTGATATGCCTTCTTCCTGACTATACTTATGTGTTAAATTGACAAAAGTCAAGAAACATAGACTGCCATTTGTGTTTTTTCTTTTGAGAACCATCTATTTATTTTTCTATTCCGTCTTTTAAGAAATTCTTTTGCCCTCTTGATGTTTAGAATTTTCCTTTTCTTTTTTTTCTATTCTTTAGAAAAACTTTCTTTCTTTCTATTCTTTATTTCTTATAGATTCTATTGTTCTGTCAAAATTATTATTGGCAAAGACTTATTTCCATTCTTTGGTCTGCTTCATTCCTCAAATGACAATTTCTTTCTTTTTTTTATGGAAGCTGTTTAGTTTCATGAGCTCTCAGTAGCTGAAGATTCATTTTATTTTCTGTACTGAGTCCTATTCAGAAGGTCCCTCTGTAGTTATAATTTGAACTGTACTCTCTAGTGTTTGCTCAAGGAGTTTCTGGGAAGCGATCTTACTTTGAGGTCCTGGGTTGATTTAAATTTGGGTTTTGTGCAGGAGACAACTTAGAGTCCCTAATTATATTAGTTGTGTCCATCAAATCAGGTGTAATGGTTATAATTCTGAAATTTGACTCATTTACATTTATTCTTTGCTTTACAAATGACTGCAAAAGTTAGGTTAAGCTCTTTCCTCTCTTTGTATTCTTGGTGTTCTCCTTATAAATATGCCCTCTTCTATCCTGACTGTGCTGAGGTTGTCCTTATTTGTAAATTGAACTCAAAATGACAATTTCTAATGATCTGAGAAAGGGTCTGAAAATGGCCTTCTAAGTTATGTAGCAAAGAAACCAATAGCTTTTTATTCTGGACACTGGTTATATAAGCAAATCATTATCATTTGAGGAATTTGCTTCACATAATTTTGGTTATAGTTTCAGCAGGATGATTTTGATATTTTATGTCTTTTCTCTTCATTACATTTTCTCTTACTATTTTCTCTCTTACTCTTATTTTGGGAATTGTGTGTGTGTCTGCATCTGTCTTGTATTGTGTTTCTGTCTGTAATGTGTGTGTGTGTGTGTGTGTGTGTGTGTGTGTGTGTGTGTGTATGTGAGTGAGTGTGTGCTCATATAATTTGTGAGATACTTTTATTTAACTTGTGCTATTCTTTCCTTGAGGTGTGTATGTTCTCATCATAGAAATATGAAGATAATTAAATTAACTCTTAGAAGTATGTCTACAACAATGTTAAATTCACAATTTCAGGTAATAAAATATAAGTCAGGCAACAAATTTTGTATGTGTACTGTAAGTATATTACATTCAGTTTTTTAAGATAGTATTTGCACACACACACACACACACACACACATATATATAACCCATATATGTTATTAACCATATTTTGTGAGGATTTATTCAATATTTCATTTCTTTTAGCATTGTTTTGTTTTATATTTTGAGACAAGGTTTCTCTGTATCATCAGTTCCCGTCCTAGACTACCTCTTGTAGGCCAGGCTGAACTCTAACTCACAGAGATCTGCCTGCCTCTGCCTCCTGAGTGTTGGGATTAAAGGTCTGTGCCACCACCATTTCATTTCTTATGGTGTATAATAAGATGAAGTATGAGTTAAGACTAGTCATTTACTTCTCCCACATATTTGTCTTTCACTGTGGAATATTGTAAAGCCAATAGCCTAATGACCATTGCATACATCTGTAGCATGTCAGATTGAAGATCAGTTACATTATTATTTATAAATGCTCAATTGAAATGTAATGTTTTATTTGAACATTTACTTCATTTCGTTACATTAATCTCAACACCTCTCTGATTTTATTGTTACAAAAGAAACATTATGACAAATGCATGAAAGCAAAGCAGAGGATAAAACACCTGGGAGCAATGATACCACAGAAATAAGTGCAAGAGATGTCAATACCTGTGAATGCAATAACAATCTGCCAGCAAAGGTCTAAGCATCAAAAGAAAAGGCCGCCTCTAAAATTCAACTATACATAAATCTGACTGATGGAAATAGAGCATGTAAAAATAATTCAATAGGGACATTTAAGATGGTAACATTTCTCTGTCCCTTTATGGAATGTATGTGGAACATTTTAAAAAATGTATTTTT
The DNA here is from genome assembly GCF_982192425.1 of Myodes glareolus. Lineage (NCBI taxonomy): Eukaryota > Metazoa > Chordata > Mammalia > Rodentia > Cricetidae > Myodes > Myodes glareolus. Next base: position 69,195,450 of record NC_142037.1, on the reverse strand, counting down.
CTATAAAGAAGGGCATTCTTGCTATTGATCAAAATCTGTCCAAGATTTTAGTGTTCTGTATGAGTCCTGTCCAAGAAAGACTTGGAATTTGTTGTCCAAAAATGTAACAACCACTCACACACGGCAATCACACTTTAATTTTAAGTCAATTTAAATTAAATTAAAGTCCAATTAGCTTTAATGCTCATAGTTTGAGTGTACAACAGTCACAAGTGTTGAGTGGTTAAAACATTGACAACATAGGGAACATTGTTACCAATACAGAATTTTCCTGTTTGAAATGGTTTACACAATAGATTTCAAATATTCCGAACACCTTTGTAAAGCTGATGGTGAATTTGTAGCTAATCAGCTTGTTGTATTCTTACCACATTTTTATAATTATCCTCATTATGGGACAAATTAACAAAGCTCTCCTAACATGATTCTGTACCTAGTAAAAACATTTGACACTATTGCTTTAAACCACACAAACTAAGCAAACCTAGTTTATGATGAAGCTCCATCTATCAGAATGCAATGAGATATCCATGAATATTCAATTATGCCAATTCTTTTTAAAATACTTCTTGTTGGGAACAAATTACTTGATGATTTGATTTTACACTAAAAGATATTTTATAGAGAAATCATGTGTTGATTATGTCAACTCTTAGCTGATTATGACAACCGATAATTTTTCTAGCAACAATATATTATTTATTGCATGTTAATGCATTGCCCTTCTGTTTTACATATTATTTTTATGTGCCCAGTAATTGTGAAGTGCATCTGAATATTGTGCATAAAATTAGCCTAAGCAGTGTATGTTTTTGAAAATTTGAATAGCTCTGTCAGATGATGATGTTGTAATTATGCCACAATAAGATGACGATATAGCAAACAAATGTGCACTTGCATTACCAAGATACTGATAAAGGAGTTGATCTATAACTCACATGTAATTTACTTTTTAAACCAATAACTGTCTTTTATATCATAAGAATATGAGAGGGGTTAGTTTTTTTTTTAGGTTAAACAGTGAACATCCCCAGCTAGCACAAAACTAAGCAAATGATTTAAACTTAAGTATTAAATAAACACTTGAGCTCTTGACTTACTCCTATGTTTCACATGTACAGTTAACAATCCTGCCCTTACAAAAATGCAATCATCCTAGATCCTAGTACAGAAGTTTGCTTCCAAAATATATAAAAATATTTTACAGCATCTTCAATTTGCCAGGATGCAGAAAACCTTTCAATAAGTAGTATGTGCCATTCGAAATGTAGGATCTGGGAGTAAAACTCAGTAATAGGGAACATTTCTTCCATTCATGTTTCCCAGCAATTTCAAACAAGACAACAAGAAACAAACTAACAAAAAATCAAATAAATAGATGGATGTGCAAATACTTTGCAGTGCTAAATTTACATGAAGGCAAACCTGGAAACTTATTTATTAATCAAGTGAGGATAGAAAGGGAACACAGACTCCCCATGATATCCTATGTCATGGACATGATGGCACATATGACACAGATTCTCTCTCTCTCTCTCTCTCTCTCTCTCTCTCTCTCTCTCTCCCTCTCCCTCTCTCTCCCTCTCTCTCTCTCTCTCTCTCTCTCTCTCTCTCTCTCTCTCTCTCCCTCTCTCTCTCTTTCACACACACACTCACACACACACACATATACACACACAGTGTTTTGCAGATTAAACTGATTTATGTTGATGAGTGGAAAATATTTACAAATTAACTGAAAATAGTGGGTGAATCTCATTGTAATATTAGATAAATTATCAAAAACTATTTTCAGAGACTGTGAATATGTGAAGCAGTAACAATACATCAGTGATAAAAACATTTTAATTTCTCATAAAAATGTATCATTTATTTTTTCTCATAATGAGGTACTAATAAATTGAAGAATATCCTGAGTATTCAGAAGATAAGCTATCCAAGTGAAATATAATATTATAAACATCTTTAAAGTATCAGAGTTGCAAAAATCTCAATAGAAATTGTTCAGAACTTTATTAGCTCCAGAGTCAGAGTCATTCACCGTGTCTGTGTTTTCATTCTGTCTGGCGCTCAATGTACTGCAAATGCCCTTTCTCACTGGGAAGTGTGGGGTGGTTTTTATTGTTTAATAGTGTCACAAATTCCAATTTCAGGCTTTTCCAGAAAGGTCTTAGAGACTCACCCTCTATAAATTTGATCAGTTGAATGTATCTTAGTTCAGTTCAGTAGATGGATAGAGTTTATCCATAAGGAGATGCATGGACCAGAATATGCTCTTTACTGCTTTGTGCTGAAATGTGTATCATGTGTTCTGTGCCAAAGAATAGAAGTGCTCTACTATACTTTCTCACTTTTAATTGACATACTTCTAAGCCTTAGAGCAGAGTTGTGCTACAAATGACATAAGGAGCCATCTATCTTCCTACAGCATTTTCTTTTTTACTGAATAGTATTTAATCCAGCATTTGTGTTACATTTTGTGCCTGGAAATTAAGTAGTTCATAATTATTGCGAACAAAATTTTATAAATCCCATCTTTTCTATTTATGTGTACTTGAGTTTTTCTTGATCTCAATGTGTCTTCTTTGTGATATATTAATAAAAATGAATCATAATTCTTGTTTATCTATTCTCCCTTGAACTTGAAATGAATATTTTTGGAACAAACTTCTAAGTGTTTATGTGTATTTATTATTATTATTATTATTATTATTATTATCTGTAGTAGTAATAGAAGTCATACTAGTAGAAGTGGTAATAGTAGTATTAGTTGTTGTTGGTGATGTTGTTGTATGTGTTCATCTGCATGACTTATGAAAGTACACAAGTCAGAAGATAATGTTGAAAGTCTATTTTCTCCTTATATCTTGTTTTTTCAGGTAGAATATAACTTGTTGTTTTTTACATGTTATGTGCTGTGTTCCAGGATAGCTGGCATGCCAGTTTACAGGCAATATTCCTATCTGTTCTTCATCTCACTCTGGGAGTGTGTTTCTAGTTGTGTATGACTAGCTCTAGCCTTTTACATGGAGTTTAGGAATCTAATTCAGGCACCAAGACTTGAACATACTGCATATGTCTGCTCTTAATTTCTCTATAGGTACATTTAAAAGCACAAAATAACAAATAAGCATATTTCTTATTTTTGTAATTTTTGGTCAATTATGTGACCTACTTACTTATTTTTTCAGTTTGTGATTTGCCTTTTTATTTTATTAGTGGTGTTTTCACATACAAAGGTTTTAATACTTATATTTTTCTCTATAAAGTTTCAGTTTATTTGTTATTCATTCATCTTGAAGTTTAGTAAGAAAGTGAGAATTTTGAAAATTTTGATATTTTCCCCAATAATTAGTTTTCCCACTGACGCAGTAAACTGGATCAATCCAAATTGCAAGTATAGCAACAGGTTTATTGAAAACAAAGCAATTTTCAGAGAACAAGGCCAGAGAAGTCACTCCACTTGGCCAAGGCTGGAAGGTTTTATAGATCATAGGTGATGACGCCAGTCAGAAACTGGAACTGTACCCAAGTATGGTACAAAGCTAAGTCCTTTGGCAGGCACTACGGTGCCATTCCATTGTTCAGAGTTTTCTCAGCATGGGCAGGGTTGGGGGGAAGTAGGGCAGATAGGGTTTTCCAGCTTGCACTGGAACAAACCAAAAAAAAAAAATTAGAAGGGAACAAATCTCTGAAGCAATGTAGAGAAATTCATGGTGGTATTTATATTGCTATGTCTTCTTTCGAAAGTATAGATTTATTGATTCATTACTCTAAATACTATCCTGAGGACAAAAAAGTTAAATCAATGCCCTCATAAGCCAACAATCATTTTCCTATGGTAGTCCTCTTTGTGTAGAGAGGTGAATCCCAGGAGTGTGAGGCCATCCTGACTTCGGTTTTTCTTTCATCCTCTCCTACTGTACATAAGCACACACACTTCTGTAGTGTGTCAGGGGTGTCATGTTAACTTTAGCTCTTTTTCTTCTTTCCCATTTAAGAGCACAGCCGCAGTTTATAGACAACCAGATCTAATGAAAACATTGTTCTACATTCTTTTATGTCTAATGGTCATGACACTGTATTCCCTGACATTTGCAAATTACCAGACTTCTTCATACCATGGCAACTAGGTTTCCATGCCTCATACATTCTCACGTGGCTCACATGCATACATTCTTAAACAGGATGAGGAAGAGTAAAAAGAATAATCCTACTAACAAAATTGCCACAGATTCTGTGTTCTTATCCCATGTGTGATTTTAATAGTCACATAATATTACGGTCATTGAAATGTTTATCTTTTTTCTTGTTTTTCAATTTATTTCAATTCCCATTAACTCTATGATTACTTTATAGTTAAACAATTTCAAGTGTTCTCCTCTGTTGTAACCCAAACCATCTTTTTTTTCTTTAACATATTGAGCATTCATTTTCCTGAGTGTAGCTGGTAGCTTCCTTTCTGCAGAATATAATCATATACAGACACTTAGCCTATTTATTCAGTTAACTGAGAATTTTCTTCTGCATGAGAGTTATCTCATGCAGAAGCCTCATACCTATAAAGAGTCTTTGGTTGTGTGTAGTCTGATCATTGTTCCTGAAAGCCCATGCCATCCTCTCTGAGCTCTCAGTGTCTGCTTCCTACGTGTGGATCAAGATGTAAGCTGCCAGCTGTTCCTGTCCCCGTGCCTTGGCTTTGCTGTCATGGATTCTAACCCTCTATAAGCCCAAATCAAACACATTTTTAAGAATTGCATTAGTCATCATGTCCTATTACAGCAATAGGAAAATGAAAAAGATACCTTCCAGTTCATGGTTCTCTATGTTCTAACTTGAATCTGTAATAACAACAAAATTGGCAAATGAGCAGATCAAGAGAAAATCATAGTACAGTCACAGTAGTTTTTCATGGCACACTGTAGGTTTAAATCCAAAAGAATTTTTTTTATTAAAAAAATATGTTATTGCTCCCTCTTAAAGCTAAATGTTACAGAATTTGTACATATCAAAGTCATAGAGCTGTTTTCCAATGAGTGACTCTCCTGGGTTATTTCCACACTATTTTTGATCTTTATTTTTTTCTGTTAGATATTGTTGAACTTACTAAATGAGTTTAAAGGTTTTTTTATATTCTGATTTTAAAAAAAATATTTATTAAAAATTTTCACCTCCTCCCCTCCTCCCATTTCCCTCCCATTCCCCATTCCCCTTTTCCCCTCCCTCTTCAGTCCTAAGAGAAGTCAGGGTACCCTGCCACATGGGAAGTCCAAGGCCCTCCCACCTCTATCCAGGTCTAGGAAGGTGTGCATCCAAACAGACTAGGCTTCCAAAAAGCCAGTCCATGCAATAGAATCAAATTCCAGTGCCATTATCATTGACTTCTCAGTCAGCCCCCATTGTCAGCCACGTTCAGAGTCCGGTTTGATCACATGCTCGTTCAGTGCTAGACCAGCTGGCCTTGGTGAGCTCCCATTAGATCAGTCCTATTGTCTCCGTGGGTGGATGCACCCCTAACGTTCTTGACTTCCTTGTTCATTTTCTCCCTCCCACTCTTCATCTGAACCTTGGAAACTCAGTCCAGTGCTCCAATGTGGGTCTCTAGCTCTATCTCCATCCATCATCAGACAAAGGTTCGATGGTGATATAAAGTCTTTAGTCTCATTCTCTGCCTCTACTTCCACCAGATGATAGAGAAAAATGACTTTAAATGCATGAAACACATTGAATAAAACACAGAATTTACTGCTTTCTTAAACTCATAAATATCCATATATCAACTTTATTCTATTACTTCAGATAATTATGGGCGTTATTTTAAAAATAATGTATGTATGTATGATGTCGGAGTCCCCTTCTCTTTGTGTGCTGTGATTACCATTAATGAATAAAGAAATTGCATTGGCTTGTTGATAGTGCAGTAGGCAGGGAAGACAGAACTAAATGCTGGGAGAAAGAAGGGCAGAATCAGAGAGATGTCATGGAAACACGGAGACAGACATGTCAAAATTTTACTGGTCGGCTACAACCTCATGGTAATATACAGATTAATAGAAATGGCTTAAATTAAGATGTAATATTAGCCAATAAGAAGGAAGAGCTAATGTGCCAAGCAGGGATTTAATTAATACAGTTTCTGTGTGATTATTTCAGTTCTGGGCTCCCTTCAACATGTGTATATTCTACGCATTTTCATCTGAATAGGAAAGGAGAAATGAAGATGGCTATCAGTTGCTGCTGCTTAATAAAATGAGAAATACATTATTGGGTTATTTAGAAATATTTGTTTTATTCCATAACATAGGTAAAACATTCTACACTCAGGACATTTGATTCTACACAGGAACACTCAGTATGACTACATCATAGTAAATACATGCTTACTGTGTTTGTACCAGCTGCCTTTCAGTATGAGAAGAACATAAAATTGTAATAAAGACTGTCCCTTGTCAAAAATTTATGCATGTTTACAGAGCTTATGGATTTGGAGAGGTAAGATATTCATAGATAGCTATGTAAAGTAGTGAAAGTTTTCATTTCATAGACTAGACACTTAAACCACAGTCAAGGTGAAAGATAAAATTCTACAATTCCCCATGCACAAGTTTAGTGCAATTCATCCTACCAATTTCATCTTTTTAAACTTTCTACCCACAAATACAAACATTTGTTTGTGTAATTTCTCTCTTGATTTGATACAAAATAGCACCATTTCAAATTTATGAGGATCTGGGAATTAGAAACATCACTCTGTAACCTAATTTAAACAATATAGCATTTTAAAATTCTTTCCTCAACTCCCTCACATATTTATCAGTAAAACTGTGCATTCATGCTCCATTTTATATTGTGGAAGAACACTGTGAAAAGGAGTTTTTATTTTATTGGAGCATTTTACTTAAATCAACTCTCTGTGTGCATACAATCAGATTACTCTTGTCATGTACATGTGTATGTGTGTCCAGTATGCATGGGTTCATATTAGCATGTTCACATGTATGTGGGTACAGATTAGAGTGGAGTGCCTAGGAAGAACTGTAGATTTGGGCATCTTTCTGGTTTAGTGGTCACCTTATTCATTGAATTGGGGACTCTAAGTTAATCATATACCATGGCATTTCCACCTAGATTGTCTAGCAAACATATTTGGGAGATTCCTTTCTACCTTTTAATGACCACCATCCAGTGGGATGTGACAAACACCTAGCATTTATGTGGGTTCTGGAGATCTCAACTCTGGTCCTCCCACAAGTTCTTTAACCAAAGAAACTTGTTCAAAGCCCAAGGTTATTGTTTTGATCTGTATTTCAGAATGATCTATGAATCAGTCTTGTCAAAATAAGATGTAAAATAAAGCTATGATATGGTATTATGTAACATGAGCAATAAAGTTGTATTTTATCTTCTAAGTTTCTTTGGATAAACTGTATGTTTATTGTACAAGGCTAAAACAAAACAAATTAATTCTACTCATCACATTTGAGTATATGCAAATGAAGGATTGCAATAATACAATATAAAATTCATTCTTTTCTTTGTAAACAGAGTGACTTGCGTCTGCAGATTCCTTCTTCTATCTTTGTTTTCCTTCCTCCCATAAGGAATGTGAGAGTTCAGCATGACGCGTAAGTAAAATCAGGTATACTGTGTCTTGTCTTTCCTAGTACTTCCTAGGGTAATGGTCCTGAATCTTTTAAGACAAGTGCACATTCTCAATCATTTCACTTACTACTAAAGCATAAAATAAGATGAGCAACTCTTAGCTTAGAAGGTAAACCAGATGCAGGTTGTTTGCCAATGAAACGTTGTGAAATGCACAGCTGCAACTATTTTCCACTCTAACACATTTCCATGTTCATAGCTGTACAGTTACCTCTGGTGTGTCTAGATACTATTCACCTTGACACTGTATAGTTTTCTACTCAAATGTTTCACTGATTGAAAACTGACAATTTCTGATGGTCAGCGAGTTTGGAGCTTTAACTAGCATAGTTGTTTGTCCTAACTCAGGAGGTGATTGCTTCATTCTTTTGAAATTCTGATAGCTCAATGCCAACCTGATGGGTTGTCAGGATCAGCAAATGTACTTCTGTTCCTTCCTTCTTAACTATGAGATCACCTAGGAAAGTCAAGGGGCTTCAGCTTTAGTCACCTAGAGTACATGACTTGGGGCACCTCACTATCTAGACAACAGAATGCCAATGATTGGATGTCTCAGAGTTGACTGCTTGGGTTACCCTTTGTGTCATATTAATAAAGTCTATTGTTACCTTCTATCCCAGTTTACCTTGGGTATGAAAGCTGTGAAAAAATAAATATGGACGAATTTCAGGATTTCAATCAAAAAAAAGAAAGAAAACTGACAATTTATAATTTTTTACTCAGAGAAAAAGCATTTCCTAAAATAATATTTTAATATTCTTTTGTCAGTAAAATTCTCAACCTGCACCTTTTTACTATATACACATTTAAGAATTATGAAAGTTAAAATAATTTCCCACAATGCCACAGTGTCATAAGACAACACTTCTGATAATACTACCTAATAATTATGGAAAATATATAGTCCATAAAACAGAAAATAGCAAAAAATATTTGATGAGCCAGTGCTGTGAAAGTCTGTAGCAAAACAGTCTAAACCTCACAAAATGCTTTGGTGTGGATGGGGCTATCTCAGAGGCTGCTGAAGTCTATCCAGATGTGCATAATGAATAAGAACAGATAACTCTCCTTACTACTGTTGTTCATATTGCTGTGAGTTATACAGGGTGAGGATGATAAAGATTGAGTATTTTCCATTTATCATTTTGAAATATTTTTCAAGCTCTCATATATGAGTACTCTGAATGTTGCAGAGTTGGTGTGCATAAAAGTCAAACAGAGTATGAATTTTGATGTAGAAAAAGGTTTTGCAATTTATAAAAGTGCTCTGAATTCAACCAGGGATTGAAATGCACTTTATTAGCAAAAACAACAAAATGAAATACAAACACATAGTAGAATGTAAAATATAAAAACAGATGTTAGTTTCTAGTCATTATTCAGTGACCTCATGAGATACCAACATATGCCTTGTCTTCTTAATCATATCAATCAATCTCAGAGTATCACTTTTGAATACAGTATAGTTTGTATGCATCATGCCATTGAATCCAATAACAACAAATATTAATAAATCATCAGTTTATCCAATCAAGATGTAGATGGTTCAACATATGCAAAGTAACCAGAAAGAGAGAGAAGTCATCCCAGTTTTCAACTCCAGATTTATTACCAGAGCCTCATGAGAATCATTAGTAAGCACAATCTACTTATTTATTGCTTAGCATTAATACTACCAACTTATCTATGATTAAATGGAACTTATGAGACGTGATAACTTTATATTTGGTCATTTGCAAAATTTAAGCCATGTTGATGTCAATACTGCATGTTATTGTTTATGTTTACAATATGAAACAACATAAGACAAATTAGACAAACAATCCGAAACAGTTGAAGTTTCTTTTGGAAAGAGTCATGCACAATTACATTTATTTTATAATGTTAAAACACCTGTTTTGGAACATATACACATGAGTTATTTTAAGGTCATGAGAAGAATTCAGAGTATAAGACAGTAAACAATAGTCATATGTCTGGTAACCAATAGAAAAACTAATAAAATTAACTCTAATAAGATGTGATAATGGGTCCTGGCTTCTTCCTTTCAACTGCCAAGTGTAAAAAAAGGACATTTTGTTGTATTTACCCTCTTCCTTCCTTCCACTTACTTATTGTTTTGTGATGGGGAATTAAAAACTCCATGCATAATGTTAAGAAAATGGGTTTGTGTTTATGATATTGGCAAAATACCTTCTATAATATTTTCAAACACCCATGATATGGACCCAGTTACATAATGCAATCGAAGCATAGTGCTACAGTCTTCCATATGCTTTGTACTGCCTTTCACTTTGTTGTTGTTTTGGATACTTCCTATCATTGGAATAAAGTCACTTAACATTGTAGACTACTTATGAAATATCGCATGAGTTTTACCTATTGTTTTTCTTTCGATCTCACCATTGGAGGAAATGTTTTATCTATTCTGTTTGTATATAACATGTAAATTGATGTCAGTAAATATATCTTGTGTACGTAATTGTGCAAGCAATGGAAGTTAACCAAGTAGAGCAGCAAGTATCTCTAATACCACTGACAGATGTGGTTGCAATTAATTTTTATGGAATCTTGAAATGACTGAAACATCTGAGTAGGAGCACAATGAGGTATTGAGTAAATGGGACATCATAAATAGAGACATATAGCTTCATTTAGACTCTTATGGTCTTGGCAAAATATTCAGATGTTCATTAATGTTATCCAGTATATCATTATGTCATGATTTGAGGTAAGAATCTAAAAAACCTAAGTCATCCTACAATTTTGTCGTGGTGGCAGAGTTAAAATAGGAATCAACCCTCTGCAGCAATTTTAAATGATTATTATGTTTATATTTAACAGGTACTTTAATAGTTTTGTTTCTAAAATAGAATTTTGCTCATTTTAGGTGTAAAACTGTGAAGTGGACTCCTCTTCAACTCTCATAGAAGTCTTTTTATCTTAACCACAAGCTTCCTAATCATTCTGAAAAGAAACTAAACACAAATTTCTTCAATTAATGTAAGTAGAAATTTAAAACTAGATTCATATTCCAAGTGTTCATCTACAGCTGTGCTTCCAACAGCTCCACACATGACCTAGTTTTTCATGCATTATTCATTAAGATGAAACATTCTGACCCAGCAATCTTTATTGCAGTTGTAAGGATGACAGATGAAAACCTTCTTTGAATGCAACTCACAATAACTACAAATCAGTGTGTACTACCATGGCTGTGGGTGAGTCCACACAGTACAGTCCTCTGCAACTAAAGGTGTGGATATGCATGAATTTGAAATATCTTTAAAGCCAGTACCTGGCAAGAAACCCTAGTTACAATATATTCCTTCTGAAAGCATGGCCACAATAGTACTCTGAGAGAGTTTATTTTCCTTTCAAATGGATCATGTTTTTTCTTCCTCTCCACCATACTCTCATTCTTTACATTCTTTACCCTTCTGTCCAGTAGATTACTGTTTTCTGCATTTTCATGTCCTGCCTATCTTCACAGGGCATTAGCATTCACCCAATGATTACAATAAGAATTTAGAAAACATTCTGCTATGAAGAAATGGTTCCTCAATTTTATCCACAAAGCAATAAAAGAATATAATCTGACTTTTTTACCAATATTAATAATCTGTGACTTTTGCTTTGAGTCACCTGCTAAAGTTTCAGGTAGATAATTAATCACTCAAAATATGTTTACCCCAAATTAGCTATACCTACCCTGCTTCATTCCTCTTCAGTATTGAAGGCAAAAAGACAAGAGTAGTGTAGGCAACTGTCAGATTTCACAGAGATCTTTCCTAAACAACAGAGTACCCAACTCCGACAGACACAGACCATCACCCAGATGGAGCACTCATGAGCATTTGCAGTGATGTGCTTACAAGACTGTACCCTGGACAGTAACTTGTCACTGAGGCCAAGTCATCTAGCTTCTCATGTGATTAGGACTTCTTTAAACCACTCTACAGAAGCAGAAATGAGATGAAGATTATTAACCAGACCACACCTCAAAGAGAAATGCTTCCATTTTCTCCATAGCTGTTCAATATCTATGGGATGTCTTAGCTAGATCAATAACACAGCTAAATTACATCAAAGGTATAAAAATGGGAAAGGAACAAGTCAAAATATCATTATTTTCTGAATAAGACTTTATACAAATAACTGCACAAAGAGATGTCTCCTACAGATGAAAACTTTCATAAAAGTAGCAGGATACAATATGAGCACACAAATATCAGTAGCCTCCCTATATTTTATTTTATATATGTATGCATACTTACTTATATGAGTTTATGTGAACTGCACATGCAGGTGACAGAGGAGGGCAGAGGACACCAAATCCCTTGGATCTGAAGTCCAAAGTGGTTGTGAATCGGTATGTGGGTGAGGGGAACAAAACCAGGGTTCTCTGCCAATGTTCTTTACCTGAGCCATTTCACCAGCCATGGAAAGAAATTATCTGAGTTGTACTGAGGATTTCTCAAACAATCTTTAATTCACATTTTTGCATATTTCCTGCCAAACTATACCACCCCTTCCATTTCTAGAGTGATTCAGACAATGAACTTTGCAAACTTGCCAGTACAGATCCTCCTGGTGATGGTAGAGTGTGTATCAGCAACTTTCCTGCTTGACTCCTTGCTCGTCTTTCTTTCCCATACATACAAAAATGAAAGGGGTTGCTTGATTGGTGTTATTTTTTCTTACTCATTGTCTTTCTTTGTATTTTGTTTTGTCATGATGCAAATAACTGAGAACTGTGAAGAAATCATTTTGACTAAGAGAGTGAGATAATTAAATCACCAAATCAGTCTACAAAGTATTGAAAATTTAGGTGAACCAAACTTTGCATGGTGGTCAGTATAACTGCTTTGAAGTTTGTGTATTCTTTTATATCCAGTGGAAGGAAGAAAACCTGTTTGCCTTCCCTAATAGTGATAAAAACGTTGATACAAAGAACTACTTGAAAAATACACATGTTAAAGATTTAAAAAAATGGTATGCTTTGGGGACTGTTTACTAGAATTCAGTCTAAAGCCTATTATGGCCTTAATATAACTGGAAAAAAATAATGACATAGTAAATGCCATTATAGGATGACAGTTGCTATGGAGATGAATGTTTTTTTCATCTGTGAGTTAATCCCTTATGCTTCATGTTTTTTATGTTTCAGATTGTGCTTTCTCTCAAATAATACATTGGGAAAAACTTACCAAATCCTAGATTTAAAGAGATGATAGAAGCAAACAAATGTAAATGGTTAATTGTACAACAATTTTCATATTCAAAGATTACTTCATTTTAAAACTTTTCATCAGAGCTTAGTTTTATTTCACTTTCCTGAGTGAAAATTGGTTATCCATTTCTACTAATAAAATTATTTAAAATGGAAGGAACCTTTAAAAACCAAACACTAACAAAAATTTACTATTTATTTGGAGTATCTTATAAATTAGGTTAGATAAGGAAGACGTTTTAATCTACTTACTGAGAAAAAAAATATTCCTAAGAGTTCAACAATTTGATAATAAACACTCAGATAAGTAGCAATGTATTCATTTCCAGTTCTTATATGTTGCATGTGATTAAATAATTGTAATTCTAATATATCTTCTTGCTTGTGACTTTGAATGGGGAATTGCTGTTTTGTCAAGCTCTTGGATGTCATTATGATTCTCTTCTGCTCTGTCATGTTTGTTTACAAATTAGTTTGCCTTTTGTATCACCTACGAAATTCATGAAAATTTTTCACTTTATATTTTATGAGTGTATGGTTTGATACCACATGGTGACTCATTGGGAGCACTTAAGCAGCTATAACAAATTAAAACTGACATAAAGCCCACATCCAAGCTGGGCATGCAAGGATATCCAAGTCTATAACTATAGTCTTAAGTGGTTTAGATAGAAAGGTATCTAGGGCCTTTGGCCAGACATTCCAGTTAAAATGGTACGCTCCAGATTCATTGAGAAACTGCCTTACAGAACAAGGTAGAAATCTATATACAGAGACACCTGTATTTATGCATGAAAGGGTATATACACCTGCACATGTGTGGACACACATATACACACAAATACACACAAAAACCACATGATTCATGATTTTATAGTTTATCTTTTAAAATAATGCATACCTTATGTTTGTTGCGTATTAGATAAGGTTTCATTTGCAACACTATTCTTGACAATTGGATGAGTCACAATTTACATGAGGGGACAGAATGGTCATTTGGGGGGATAGATAGAATAGAAGAGCAATGAAAGAGAGATCTTAATAGAGCCATTATGGGGTTAGGGAGAAACTTGGTGCTAGGGAAATTCCCAAGAATCCATAACAATCACCCCAGCTAAGACTCCTAGCAATAGGGGAGAGGTACTATAATCAGATTGGTGAATACCCCAACTATCATAGAGCATTCATTCAGCGACTGATGGGACCAGATGCAGAGATTCACAACCAAGCACAGGGACGGGCTGAGGGAATCCACTCGAAGAAAGTGAAGAGGGAATATATGAGCAATGGAGGTCAAGACCATTATGGGGAAATCTACAGAGACAGCTGAACCAAGCTTGTGGAAACTCAGGAACTCTAGACAGACCAACAGCTGTGGAGCCTTCATGGGACTAACCTAGGCCCTTCATATGTAGGAGACATTGGTCAATTCTGGACTATCTGAGTGGCCCCTGGCAGTAGGGCCAGGATATGTTCTTGGTATTTGAACTAGCTTGTTGGAGCCCATTCCCTATTAAGGGATGCCATGCCCAGTCTTAATGTAACTGGGAGGGGCTTGGTCCTGTCCCAACTTCCTGTGCCAGACTTTGATGACTTCCAAAGCAGCCATTACCTGTTGGGAGAAGTTGGGGGAGGATGGACTGGGAGGAGGTAGGGGAGTGGGAGAAGGAGTAGGGGGAATAGATTGAATGCAAACTGAAATTTCAAAAAAATTAATAAAAATAAGAGAAAAAAAGAGAATGATAAGCCTATCACTTGATAAATTTAAATACATTTTATGCAGTACATTTTAAACACTTTCAAATTGAGAAAATTCTTAAAATTCTAACGTATTTTTCACAGAAATTATTGAGTTGTCAAGCAATTCTCTAGTATTCATCAAATACAAAATGTCAAATGGAATTCCAGTATATAAATAAATCTTACATTTTTTATCATTTCTGAAAATTATCTTTTTATATTTATCTTATAATTATGGAAAATCTTCAAAGATGAATTGATATCAGAAATAGTATTTTACTGTTGAGGAGTTTTAATTCCAGTATATATGTACACACACACACACACACACACACACACATATATATACATATATGTATATATTCTCCAGAAAAAATGCAATGAATATTTGTGTAATTATTGCTTTAAAATTAAATAGAAGGAACTTTATAATTAAATAAAATAATAATTAAATGTATTGAAAATGTTATTTTTAATTTAAAAATAATTAGATTAATAAAAATTTAATGTGAGAACATAATTTAATACAATTTTAAATACAGAAGAAGAAACACAACCAATGTAACATTTTCTTCAAATTCACATCTTCCTGTGTTTGTGTGACTTTCTTATATCATAAATAAAGTTTCCTGCAGTAATAAAGTGCCTTCATTTAGCTCCTTTTCTCTTTTCTGTAGCTGTGTTTCACTGTTTTGACAAATCTTTCAAATTAGATATAATATTTTGTTCATAAATTTCTCATGTGTTACTTTCTCTACTTTAATGGAATGGCAATAAATGTATTTAATGACTTTCAGACCATGTTTTTTAAATCATTTCATGATTATAGAGTTATTCTTTTTTTCTATTAATGCTACATTACTTCAGTTTCACTGAATTTTATACCCATATAGAAATGGTGATATTTTATTCTTTCAAGAAGTTTGACAGTATTATTCTCCTAAATTCTAAAATTATAAACACAAATGAATAAATAAATATGTTAGTAAAGGCTATTCTTTATAATATTGAGATATCTCTCCAGTCTAATTTAAGAATATATCAGCTGTGTAAACTTTCTTTTTAAGGAAAGTAAAGACACATACTGTGTACCAGTTCTTTGAAATGGGACCATTTATTTTGTGCTTTAGATTATATGATTAATTTTGATTTGCAATTTATATTTTTTCTATTGAATGAAACAATCTACAAATACATATTTACTCAATGAAAATTCCCAACCTTACTGTTTGCTTCTTTCTTTCAAAGGGGCAATTCAAAATCAATCTCTTGATTTAGGGAAAGGGAAGCTCATTATTCACCCTAAGAAATACTGTTTTGGTTAGAGGGAAAAGATTGAACAAACCTAACAAATGTCTAACAAAACGGCCATCATGGAGCTGATAATCAACCAATTAATGTTATAATTAAAATTTTTAATAAATAAAAATGTATAGCTCAATAAAATCAATAAAAAATTTTAAAAATTAAAAAGCAGCATTTGATGAAATAACATTTATTAACATTCCAGATAGATATATTGATGTAACAATTTGAAGAAATTAGTCCATTCCCTACACCTGAATAGAGAGCCAGGAATATTTAGCCTAAGATATCACTTGGTTATAAGTTCATGTTTGCATTCATTAAATAATTTAAATTTGTTCTTAAAATTATTAATATTGTTTATTATGTAAATGTACCACATTTTCTTTACCCATTCTTCAGTTGAGGGGCATCTAGGTTGTTTCCAGGTTCTGGCTATTATGAATAGTGCTCTTTGAACATAGTTGAGAAAGTTTCCTTGTGGCATGGTTGAGCTTCCTTTGAGTATAAGCCCAAGAGTGATATCACTGGATTTTGAAGTAGATCAATTCACAATTCTCTGAAAAACTGCCATATTAATTTCCAGAGTGGCTGTAAAAGTTTGCACTCCCACCAATAGTGGAGGAGTTTTCCCCTTACTCTACATTTTCTCCAACATAAGTTATCATCAGTGTTTTTTTCTTTTTCTCTTTCTTTCTTTCTTTCTTTCTTTCTTTCTTTCTTTCTTTCTTTCTTTCTTTCTTTCTCTTTCTTTCTTTCTATTTTTTGACCTTAGTCATTCTGACTGTTTTAAGATGGTATCTCAGAATTGTTTTGATTTGTATTTTCCTGATCAGAAGGATATTTAGCAATTCCTTAAATGTCTTTCAGTCATTTGATATTGGCATTGTTCTGTTGAGAATTTTCTGTTTAGATCTATACATAATTTTTAATTCAATTGTTTGGTATTTTTAATTGAATTGTTTGGTATTTTGGTGTTTAGTTTTTTGAGTTTTTCATATATATATGTATATATATATATATATATATATATATTTGATATCAGTTCTCTGTCAGATGTGGGATTGGTGAAGATCTCTTCCCACTCTGTTTGCTGCCACTTTGTGTTATTGTCCATGTCCTTTGCTTTACAGAAGCTTCTCAATATCAGGAGGTCCCATTTATTAATTGTTGTTCTCAGTGTCTGTGGTAACAGAGTATATTTAGTATGTGATCTCCCGTCCCAATTCATTCAAGGCTACTTTCCACTCTCTCTTCTGTCAGGTTCAGTGTAACTGGATTTGTGTTTAGGTGTTTGATCCATTTGGACTTGAGTTTTGCGCGTGGTGAGAGATACGAATGTATTTACATTCTTCTACATGCTGATATCCAATTATTCCAGGACAATTTATTGAAAATTTATTGAAATTCTTCTCTCAATTGTATAAATTTGTCATTTTGTCAGAAATTAGGTGTCACATGTATGTGGATTAATGTCAGTGTCTTCATTTCGATTCTATTGATATTATGTGTGTGTCTGTGTTTAGGCCAGAAACAAACTGTTTTCATTACTGTAGCTCTATAATAGAGCTTGAAATCAGAGATGGTGATGCCTCTGGAAGTTCACTTACAGCGTTGCTCCAGCTATTGTCAGTTTCTTGTTTTTTTTTTTTTCATATGAAGCTGAGTATTGTTCTTTTGAAGTCTGTGAAGAATTGTGCTGGGATTGCGATGGGGATTTCATTGAATATGAAGATTGCTTTTGGTAAGATTGCCCTTTTTAGTATGTTAATCCTACCTATTGAAAAGCATGGGAGATATTTTCATTTTCTAATAATATTCTTCAAATTCTTTTTTCAAAGACTTAAAGTTCTTGTCATACAGGTGTTTCACTTGTTTAGTTAGAGCTACCCCAAGATATTTTATTTTATTTCTGGCTTTGATAAGGGGTGATGTTTCTCTGATTTCTTTCTCAGCCTGTTTATCGTTTGCATATAGAATGGCAATTGACTTGTTTCAGTTAATCTTGTATCCCACCATATTTCTGAAGATATTTATCAGATGTAGGCATTCCCTGGTAGAATTCCATGGTAGAATATTCCCTGGTATATGTACACATATACTATCATATCATCTGCTAATGTGAAATTTGACTTCTTTTTAATGTGTATCCTCTTGATCTCATTTTGTTGTCTTATTGCTCTAGTTAGAACTTTGAGCACTATATTGAATTGATAAGGAGAGAGTGGGCAGCAATGTCTTGTTCCCGATTTTAGTGGAATTGCTTTGAGTTGCTCTCCATTTAATTAAGTTTGTTGTTGCCTTATTGTTTATTGTCTTTATGATGTTTAGGTATGTTCCTTGTATCTCTGATCTCTCCAAGACCTTTATCATGAAGGGATATTGGATTTGTGGATGGCCTTTTCAGCATCTATGGCAAAAAGAAGCTAATGACATCATGAAATCTACAGGCAAATGGATGAAACATAAAAAAAAATTATCCTAAGTGAGGTAACCCAGACCCAGAAAGTTAAACACTGTTTGTACTCACTCATAAAGAGATATTACATATAAACAAACAGATAACCAGGTAAGGTGGAAAACTAGAGATAGGAAACATGCAAAAATCTACAAGGATGACCCCAGCTAAGACTCCTAGCAATAGTTTAAAGGGTGCCTGAAATGACCTTCTCCTGTAGTCAAACTGGTAACTATCTGAATTGTAATCATAGAACCTTTGTCCAGTAATTGATGGAAGCAGATGCAGAGATCCAAAGCCAAGCACAGGCCCAAGCTCCTGGAGTTCTGTTGATGAGAGGGAGGAGGAATTATATAAACAAAGGGAGCCAAAGTGTCCTGTAGTAAGAGGCCACTTGTTTGTACCCAGCTTCTCAGCCCAAAATAATAACATAGAAACTGTAGTAATTAAATCACAGCTTGGCCCAATAGCTCTAGCTTCTTATTGGCTAACACTTACATATTAATTTAACCCATTTCTATTAATTTGTGTATCACTACATGGCAGTGGCTTACGGGCAAAGTGTTGGCATGCCTGACTCTGTTGGCATGACTTTTGACTCTGTCCTTTTACCCAGCATACAGCTTAGCTTTCCCCACCTAATTCTGTTCTTCCCTGCCATAGACTCAACGCAGTTTTTTATTCATTAACCAATAAAAGCAACACATAGACAGAAGGACCTCCCACATCATTTCCTTTTTTCTGTTTAAGCCAAAGGGGAAGGTTTTAACTTTAACATAGTAAAATTACATATAACAAAACAGGTGTCAAGCAAGAATTACAGTTACAATATTTATATCTACTTTATCTTTTATCATAATTAAAGAGAACTATAACTATAAATTCTACAACTCCATCAAAGACTTCAGAAGGATATAATATTACCTAAGTAAAGAGGAAGTACATTTTAAGCAACTTCCAAAACTCTAGAAATGAGAGACATCTTGCTACCTGAATAGTCACCCAAAGTTCATCAGTATCATTAGGGCATCCAACTTCAGCCCCCAGGCCCATAGTATCCAGCAGACTTTTCCATGAAGCATGAAATTTCAAAGACAGTTTCGCCTATATCGGCAGTTTATTAGTTACTTTTTTCTGAAAATGTTTGGCAGACCCTTTCATGAATAGGAACCCCCAAAGGATTGTCTCACTTTTAGGCAAGTTTAGGAGTCATTTCTTTGTGGGTCCTGTATGTCCAGTTCATCAAGCAGTCCAGGTAAGAGCAGTTTCTTGCCCAAATGCTAACCACCTCCATAAGGAGCCTCTTCGATGCCCATCTGCCTCTTGAAGTAATTGGTGCTGCCAGGAGTAGATGAGTCTCATTGTCATGAAAACTCCTTAATTCTTAAGCATTTTAAATGTCATATTCTGAAGGTCTCTGAAAGATTTGAAGAGTACCTATCTAGCTGAAATATATCTCTATATGTCTAGAAAACCTAACTAACATGAGTACAATAGCTTGACTATTATAGATGATTATCTATTAAGTTATATTCCTTAATTATACATTACGTTTTTAAATGAGTCACACAAACACAATACCTTAATCAAGAGTAGAAATATACATATAACAAAATTGAACTTAAATTTGTATCAATAAACCAAGATCCATAGCAACACAAATCTCTTTAGCAGATTATGATGGGGAAAAACCAAAGAGATAGCTGACCCAAGCTAGTGGGAGCTCATGGGCTCTGTACTGAGAGCTGGGAAGCCTTCATGGGACCTAATTAGGTCCTTTGAATGTGGGTGACAGTTGTGTGGCTTGATCTTTTTTTGGGACCCCTGGCACTATGAGCAGAATTTATTTCTGGTGTATGAACTGACTTTTTGGAGCCCTTAATTATGCTGAGATACCTTGTTCAGACTTGATATGGGTAGGAGTGCTTTGGTCCTGCCTCAACTTGATTTGCCAGGATTTGTTGACTCCCTATGGGAGGTCTTACCTTCTCTGAGGAGTCGATGGTAGGTAGGAGGTAGGGAGAGGAGGAGAAGGAAGGGTGTAAGCTTCCGCACTTTTCTGTGGACACCCAAACCTCAAAACAGGCACGCACTTTTCCTGACTCAAGCCCACGAGAACGGACAACTGTCCTAGGGGTTAAAACACATGACACACACACAAAAAGACCGGGCTCATCTGCCAAGGAGCAAGTGGCAAATGGCAGCTTTATTAAGCATAAGTCGGGTATATATACTGTGGGGCAGAAAGACAACAGCTCCCCATCAGGAACAAGGAAAGAGAAAAGTCAGGGGGCCGCACCCAAGGTCGGAGAGCAGCTGAACAGAGAAAAGAGGAAGCCAGGTGGGCGTGCTCAGGCTCAGAGAAAAGCTGACCCAGGAACCTTGCTTGCAGGTGGAATTACCATGACAGAAGAGTTCTCTCTAAGCTACACCCTTGGGCCGTAGGCAAAATTAACATAACAGGAGAGGGCAGTTCTATGCTACACCCTCAAGCTAATACAGTGGAACCAGGAAGCAGAACAGCCCTACATAGCGCCTCGGAAAAATGGGGAACCTGTGTACCTACAGAAGGGGAACTGTGGTGTTTATATAAAAGGAATTTTAAGAAATTAAAAAAATAAAAATATCAAAATAGGAAAATTTAGAAAATTATGAGTATTAATTTATAATTTACAGTGCCTATAAGTGAACCTAAAGGCAGATGATAAAGTTAAGAAAAATTATACTTAGTTATTAAATTTGTTTACAATTTGCCAATATTGTTTTTATTGTTTGTTGAGATTAATTATTTAAATAATTAGGCAATAAAATTGTAATACTATTATTTATGGAGCTATGACTGTGTAAAATGAGAAAAATGTGTAATACAAATAAACTTAATAAGTATCACCATATGTACTTGGACTAGCCAGAAATACAAAGCTTAGATGTAATAGCATTTCTAAATTATCTGTAGTAGCAATTGCTCAGTAATAACATAGGGAAAAGAAATATACTAAAACACAGAAAATTATAAATTAGGGAATTATTGTTGGATTCTATGTCATTTTTATTGGATCCTACTTATAATTCTCTATATTAATATTTAAAAAGTCTCTACAAGATAATAGCAAACAACTAAAGTAGCAGATTTATCTCAACTGGCAAACACATTAAGTTTCAATTAATTTAATTTTACTGCACAGTTTGTATTTCTTGCATAGATCTCAGTCACTGTGTGAGTTTCAGTGTTTTAGAAGCTCATATAAATTAATTTAGTAGTTACATAAATGACAATTCCTCTTTTCTGTATCTATCCATATTATACCAAATAAATAGTGTGAAAAATACTTGCAACACTGCTGCTGGGGATTTGAATTGATTACATGGGAAGGTTTTTTACTTCCATTTACAAAACATTTCTGCCCACAATGATACTTAAAAAATTGTTATCACGTAGAAGTATTTTAAAAATACGTCTCTTATACATAGAGTTACTTATACTAATGTATATTTTATAAATAGATATTAAGTCATAATAATTATATTTATATATTATGTGTGATAACAATGACTATAACCTATATTCGTACTTATATTACATTATAATATACAAATAAAATTATAAATATTATGAATAAAATATTTATATATTATACAATTACATGTGTTCAAATCTATATTTTGACCATATGTAAACATATATATACACACATACACACATATACATATATATGATCAATGAAAATAGGGACAAGCTTTTCTACATAAAATGTAGTTATTTATACATAATAAATCTGTACATTTGAGGACTGTGTTTTATATTACTCATGTATGTAGAGAGTATACATTGATGTTTATGGACAGTCTCTAGAATTGAGTGAGTTCTGTTTGTCTCCAAAATTCATAAGTTGAAATCTTAACCCTAAAATATCTTTATTAGAATTGACCTTAGAAATGTGGTTAGATTATGAGGAAAGAGTTCAAAGTAACTGGTATTAGAGTTTCTGTAAAATACTCAAGTGAACTGGACAGTCCTTTTTATGTTAGGGCACAGTCTGTTGGCACTATGGACCTATAGGCACTTCTGCTCCTAGGAGACATTCTTTATCTCTAACTCAAGGTGAAAGAAAGTCTGTTCTTTATTCGCCATCCAGTCTATGTAACTGTTTCACAGCAGACTGAAACAGGCCAGGACAGCCTGTTATATATGACATGGTTATAAACATAACCAGAAAAATGTTAGCAAAATGCTAATAGTATTTATCCATTTTGTCCTTATCTATTAAATACAAGTAAATTTAAGTATAAAATTCCCATGATTATAGTTAACAATTGTGTTTTATTTAGTTTTTAATTCTCCTTTAGGGATCCAATTGTAAATGTTTTGGAGGAGATATGTAACTCTCCTTTACTTTAGTCTTGAGCCTTTAATAGCTTTTGAGAAATATGTGAATGTTAGATTGAGAATGGATTTTGACTTGGAGAGAATAAAGTGTAAGTTCTGTACACACACACACACACAGAGTAATTGTGTAATACTAGTTCAAAGAGAATCATTCTTCTGTTCATTTATTTACTTATTTTTTTTCTATTTTGACACATTACTAAAGAATGAAGAGAAATTTAATAATACAGTTATTGTTGCACTTTAAACTTGATTAAAGTAGCCAGAGGCAAGCTTCTTTGGAAAACTTTTTTCTTGATAAGTCAGAGCTGAAAACTGCAAGCAGTGTAAGTATCTCTGCGTTTAGATCAAAAAACTCTTGAATCATATTTAAACTCAGTTCTATGTGGTCTTAATTCTGTTGTATATTTTACCATTAAATAGACATAAAATTAATTAATGAGCTGATTGTATTCTTTTAAATTAATAATAATTTGCATTAGAAATAACTTCTAATAAAATATGATTGTTTTATCATTTTAAAGATGTATTTATTATCAATTAAATAAATCATATACCATCTTGCAAGTTCTAAATATATGCTATTTACTTTTTACAACTATCCTTTTAAATTTAAGTCAAAATTATTTTTTAAAATTATCCATTCAAAATAAAACTTACTGACTTTATTAGATGTGGTCCAATATTTACAGTATTGACAGTATTAATGTACAATGTTCTTTCTTGTTTTATAATGCAGTGTTATCCTAAGTTTGAAATTGGAACAGACTCAGTCCAAGTGGTGGTATGTCAGTAATGGGATGGAAATAACATAAAGGACTCTGTCTGTCTTTCTTCGATCAGATTTCACAAATTTCCTTATGAACTGGGAGTACAAGTTTAGAAATGTAGGTGCATCATGGGACATGAGAGTTCATACCTGCCTGGTACTGTAAGACAATTTTGCAGTTTGAGGATACAGATTTTAGAGTAGAGGCTACATTTTCTGTACTTTGATTGGATGTGTAATCAAGAAATGTATAGTTACAATTATTTCAGTTTCTTTTAATTTTTTTCATATCCAGCAGTGTATATAGGGGAGATACAATAGTCCAGATACTGTGAAAAATATATCAGGTTTTCAAAACATTTGTGAACATTTTGATGATTGGTGTTACAAATGACAAAAATTTTAAATATTATGTAAAGAAAATTAAACATACCTAAAATTCCTTGCTTCTTTCCTATTGTAATATTTTACTATTCTTCTACATACTCTTGTAAACAGAAGCTGCACATTTCCCAGCTGCACAGACCCAAATAAAAACACAGAAACTATATTAATTGCAACACTATTGACTAATAGCTTAGTTGTATTCCTAGCTAGCTTTTACATCTTAAATTAATGCATTTCTGTTAATCTATGTATCACCATGAGACTGTAGCTTACTGGTAAAAGTTCCAGTATCCTTCTCCTTCGTCAGCTACATGGCATCTCCTAGACTCCACCTACTCTCTCTATCTCTGCTCAGATTTATCACATAACTATGCTCTGGGTAGTCATAGGCTTTATTCATAACTCAATAAAAGCAGCACATATACAGAATGGCAAACTCTTGCTTTTAATTTAGACAGAAAAGGGGAGATGATGTGGAATTCTCCTCTGTATGCTGTGAGTATGTTTTATTATCATTGGTTAATAAAGAAGCTGCTTTGGCCTATAGCAAGGCAAAATTATGCATGCTGGTAGAGATAGAGACAGAGAGTAGGTGGAGTCAAGGAGATGCCATGTTGTTCCCAAAAGAAACAGATGTCATGTAGCTGCCCAAGAAGCAAGAGGTAACAAACCATGAGACTCATGATAAAATACAAAATAATAGAAACGGGTTAATGTAATATGTAAGAGCTAGCTAGAAATATGCCTGAGCTGTTGGTCTAACAGTGTTGTAAATAATATTGTGTCTGTGTGATTATTTTGGTCTGGGTGGCTGGGAAATAAACATGCAATTTCGTTTACATATTTTTTCAGCAGTACAAGACTATTTCTCCTGTTTAATGGAACCATAATTTAGGTCTTGGTAGACCTTTGTATAAATGAATAGTCAATGATATCAGAATAATAACTTGAAATCAAGTATAATGGAGTATTTAAATGATTGAAATCATTAGATACATTTTTATTGTTTTGACATAATGTAAAACACTTGGAACTATTATTAATATGGACTCAGCTAAATTTGTGAATTGTCCTTGGTCATTATTAATGAATAGGTTAAAAAATAACACCTTATTTTTCATTGTCTGAAAAGGATGACATTATGCTGCAAACAAAGCATTCATTTGTGTAACGTAACTTCTAACATGCACTTTTTAAATTTACCTTCATCTCATGTAGTGAAGGCAAATAGAAACAGCAGGCATATCTGATGTGTAAACATATTCATTCATTTACAATTGCTTTAGCTACAAATGTTAAACAAAATAAATACAAGCGTTTCATGAGAATTTCAGAACTATGCAGCACTTAAGATAATAGAGTGCTGTGCATTAATATTTTTAAATTTGAGGCCCTATAAACATGTCAGTAAATGTTACAATAAATTTATGTGAAAATATGCAAAATGTTGGTTGTTTGAAACAGGGTTTCTCTGTGTAGCCCTGGCTGTCCGGGAACTTTTTCTGAGATCAGGCTAGGTTTGAATTCATAGATCCCCCTGCCTCTGCATCTGAAGTTCTGGAAGGAAAAGTGTCTGCCACTACCACCCAGATACAAGTTAATCAGTGCATGATGAACCCATACTATCATATCACTACATCAATCTATTGCTAAGTGGCTGATGATATTTTCTTTTCCCCAATCAATTGGTAGAGGAACAGACATTCAAGAAATTCCAAATTCTGGTGATACGATTTTTATCTGATTCACTGGAGAAACTCTAATTTCCATAATGACCTTCTGAAAAAATAATTTGGTTATGATACTTCATATTTTATGTATTTCAAGTTATTTATTCCAAACAGAATTGAATTATGAAATAATCAAGAACAACAGAATCATATCCCTGTATTATTGATATTGTCATAGTTGTTTTTTATCAAAATGAACTCTTTGAACTATAGGATCTAGATGCCAAAGGTAAATATGAGAAGAAGCTATATTAAAGTTTTACAGAATTGTTAGTATATATATGTGTGTGTGTGTGCGTGTGTACATATATATGTGTGTCAGTATAAAATCTTTTCATATTTGCTAACATACATGAATATATGTGTGTGTATTTTAAAGAATTAGTAGCATATATGTGGTATATATGCTATCAACTCTGTAAAACATTATATATATGCCTCACATACATTTAAGTCATACATAGTAACACTAAATATTTACATGACATGGTATTACATTTCCTATATATATATGAAATGTATAACATGCTATAATTGTAATCTACAACTGCTAAATTTTATTGTATAATCATCTGTTCCCTGTTGCCAAAGGCTACTCATTTGTTTTCGGCTGCCAAGATACAAAACAATCACACAGAAACTTTATTATTTGCAACACTGTTTGTCCAATAGCTTAAGCATATTGCTAGCTAACTCTTACATCTTAAATTAAGCCATATCTCTTATTTTATATTTTGCCACAAGGCTTGCATCCTACCTGCAAGGTTTTGGCTGGCAGCTTGCATCTTTCTCCTCTGGCAGCTACATGACTCTCATTGACTCTGCCTATTCTCTTTATATAACTTTTTCAGACTAGATATATTCTGTTAAGCCATTGACCAAAATGAGCTTCTTTATTAATCAGCGGTATACAGAGGGGAATCCCACATGAGTCCCCATAGCCTTTACTGGCACCAACATGTGGATTGAACTCATAACCCTGAGATTAATTATCCCATAGTTCGTGTCCATGTTTAGCCACATGGCTTAGTAACTTTTGTCAGTGAGCAATTCTCTTCTTGCTTCCTCTGCACATGGCTAGTGACTGTGTCTTTGCCTTTCCTCTTTCAAGAATTTTCTTAGTCTGGTTGCCCTGGCTCTACTTCCTGCCTGGCTACTAGCCAATCAGTGTTTTATTAAACCAATATGAGTGACAAATCTTTACAGTGTAGAAGAGCATTACCCCACAGCAATCTACTACCATATTTCCAAACAATTGCATCACTCCTACAATATTATGCTGTTTATTTAAAATTTGAAAAAAATATTTATTTTCATATAGAGAAGCATCCATATATAATATTATTGTACACATATCTATATCCATTTTATAGACTATGCATGCATAAAATGTTTCAATATTTTATGGCAAGGCTACAAATAAAATATAAGCCCTGTTTTATCTAAATTCCAAGATATATGAATGAAAATCAGCTTTTAAATTAATATATATATATTCCATACATAAAAGAAAACAATATGAAAATTTGTGAAATACAGTATTTTATTTAATCAACTGTCTCATCTACAGGAGAGATATTTGGATACTCATATATACATACAGAGGGGCACAAAATAACATGGCTCTAGATTTTGAATAAGACATATGGGATATGATCAGTTAAAAATAACAACTTATTAAATTTGGACCTATTATTTTAACTATTAAATAATGAAGAGCAGAACATCAGAATGCAGCCATATGTGTGCTGAGAGCTATAAACAGCATCTTAGTATATTTTTTAAACTTAACTTGGAAGGTAATGACAGAAATATATTTATTGGTGAAATAGGATAGTCCTATTTACATATCAATGGATCAATCAAAACTTTTCTTTATAATTTCTCTCACTGAAAAATACTTATATTTGTTTTATTTTAATGTTATTTGATGTTCTTTAAAATGAACATTATCTAAAATATTATTTCATAATTTGTTTAAAAGTACTATATATATAAACCATTTCTTTTCCTTTAAAATCCTTGTCTTCAAATGGTGTAGAGGCAAAATATTAGAGATTATTGCAATTCCTTTGTATCCAAATCCAGGCTAATGACTAAAATTCAGATAGTAAAAAAGTTGAATTGCACATTTGGGTTGAAATGGCCTCTTAGGCTTTTTAGCCTGTCTCTCTGAAAGCAGGAAAACCAATTTAATCACACAGTGTGAAGAGAATGACAGATGAAAAGCACATCAGTCCCGGGAGGTCTGGCATGACTTGAAAGACAAAATCTATCACAATGAATTAAAAGCCCAACGTGAACGGGAAACAGATAGAAAGGCCTGATTTACATGCATGTTTTACCAGAGCAAGGCTAGAGACTCCACAAGGCATTGACTGGAAGCACATGTTAACTGTACAGGAAGATTGTCAGGTCTGCTCAGCCCCCCGAAACAAAGCAATAGACAGTCTAAGTTCCAGACATTACCTTAAACATTTAGACTTTAGAACGACTTGCAAAACCATGAAGCAAAGTTTAGACTCAGCACTTTAAAGAGATTGAACTCTTTGATTTCTTTGAGTCAGTTTGAAATTTCATTATAATATTCTTGAAAAGTAAGTCACAGTTACTGCACAAATTGGAGAGAGCAATATTTATGTGTCCAGACATTGAAAATTCTTTAGATAAGATTGAAATCTTTGGGGCTGGAGAAATAGCTCAGCAGTTAAGAACACTGACTGCTCTTCCAGAGGACCCGGGTTCAGTTCCCAGCACCCACATGGTAGCTCACAACACTCTGAAAATCCAGTTCCAGGGGACCTGACACCTTTACCCCAATGCACATAAAATGAAAGATAAATAAATCATAAATAAAAAAATTTAAAAAAAGATTGAAATATTTAAAGGATCCCTCATCACTGCTTACTTAACACATTGCTCCTTATTTTCAGAGAAGTCTAATACAACAAAAAATCTTGTAATTTGTATAAGCCAATTTCTTTTACTGCTCCTATAAAGTATGCTTCAAGTCCATTGTGTGACCGTTGTATCTTTCCTTCTCGCTTACTCTTTCTCAGACTGCTTAGTCTCATTGTATTTTTCCTGTTATCCTTTGACTCCAGTTTCTTAGCTGTCCTCCTGAATTTCACCTCATAGTTCCTCATTTCAATGTGATTCCTTCTGAATTTTAGAACTTTGCAGTTATTCACTCCAGTGTGATTCTTCATTGTCTGCTCCTAAAGCTAGAAATGAAAAAGAAGGTGTCCCAGTTGAGCCTCAAACATTAATACCTGAAATGAAAATCAACTCTTCTTTTGGCATTAATAACTAACTATTATCTTTTTCTAGTCTTTTGGTTTCTTTTCATAAGTCTGAAGTGTGTTATTCATTAATTTCAGTTGAGAGAAATGGTCTCACAAAAGGGAGGGTACAAAGATGCTAAGAAGTGTGAGATATATAATTCTATTCTACTCTACTAGTACTGTGTCACTGTCTTAGCATTAATGATCTTGGGAACTGACAACTAGCTCAGATACAGAAAATAAGAGACTAGGGGATAATTATCCATAAATGGAAGACATATACTGCAGTTGCCTGGTATCTCCATCCAGAGATCATTGCATAAGAAGGAGTGAAAAGAGTGTAAGAGTCAGACGCAGTGAATGACTACAAGGAAACTGTCCTTTGGACACAACAAAGAAGATTCTGATTAAAAACTCATAACAGTTGGAAGAGCATGCAGAAGACTTAACACAAGCTAAGTCAAAGCGAATCTCAACATAAAGAAGGGAGTCAAAGACACACACCCCCACGATTAGATGTGGAGCTTTTGACCTTTGTTAGGTGCTGGGACGGGAAGGCAGTTTTCTGGAAGAGTGTAGTCCCACTTAAGTCAGTAAAATGTTACAGATCCAAGAATATTCAGGCAACACAAATAGGGCATGACTTTTAAATGAAATAACAAAAAATAAGAGAACAAAAGCTAGTAGGGAGGGAGCAGTGGGCCTGGTAAGAGTCGGGGAAGGAACTGAATAAGATTCAAACACATTGTTTGAACCTTTAAAATAACTAACTAAAAATAATAAAGTAGAATGTCAACTGAACAGAATGGGAATTCAAAATGCCATTTTTGAAATTTCATGTACCATGATATAACTTTGCTTCAACTGCTAACTTTCATTCCTATATGGAAAACTATTAATCAAAAGTGAGGATAAGAATATTATATTCTAGTTATTAATAAATGATTATTTCTTTATCTGTAATATAGAAAAATCTAAAACTATATAACAGGTGAAAAGTATTTCTCTGCAGATGGTTGGATTTTCAGATCTGATTAATAGGAGAGTGCTAAATAAATACTTACTATTTTCACTTACTTTTTCCAGGTGCAGGAAAAAGGGAAATGTCAGTCAAAAACAAATTTCAGTTTTCTAAAATGTTACTGCAATGCTTGAAAACTTCAAATTTGTCATCTTTTTCTTTTTGGCCAAAAACCATTTAACAAAAAAGGCAAAGTATTTTTAAAAATATTTTATTGTATAGAGAAAAGTCATTTGTCTTCTAGAAGTAGCGAAGCTATGAAACATCAGAATTATAACTATTTATTGTAGAATAACGTATTTTTATTCACTTTGTAAGATTATACCAAATTTTGACCAAGTTACTTAAAGCATGTCTCTTTCAAGTGCCATACACTAATGATAGCAAAGATACCTAATATTCATAAAAAACATAACAGACATTGGGTTCATTTCTTTAAATAGATACAGCATTATAACCTCCATGCAATAAGTAAGGAGTTAAGTCCCCACATGATGGTGCCCAGAACCACACAGATTTTACAAAGTAAATCACAAACTCATTGTTGTAAATTTCCATAGTCCACTAATCATGGGTATTGTTTTAATGACATTTCCACTGATGTACTATTGATTCTAAATTCAGATAATAGCAATATTTAGCATTAGCACTCTAAATCTTTTTTTATTAAATCATTTCTCTATAAAAAAAGACATTTACAAAGGAATATGAGAGATGAGGTCAAAGTCATAAGCTATGTGTGAATAACATGGACAGGGCTAGTGATGAATCGATTAAAATGAATGGAAACTTTGGAGCTTGAGACACTTGGGATATCTAAGATAATCATAAGATTTTTAGCATAGACAAACCAATTATATCTATATGTTACTAAAATGGTATTTAGTTATTGGCATTTGCATTGTTTTATTAATTACACGGCTTTACAAATATATATATAGAGACACTATATGTAGGTAGATACACTGCTAGTTCATAGATTAGATAAATATATGATAGATATAGATAGATAGACAGACAGACAGGCAGGCATATGGGCATATGATAGATACTTTGGCAGTTATGAGCTTGAATTTTGTTCATCTGGAAGGAAAATATAATTTTAATGAAGTTTAACATGTGATATGCCAGATGTATTAATGGAGCATAGACACTCTGCCTCTCTCGGCAAACAAGATTCTCTTTATGTATATAATACTGGAGGGCAATCAGTAGTGCCGTTGTATGTGTTTGGAAAAAATGAGCAAATGTAATTTTAATTCTCTGCAATCTGGAGTCTTCTGGACATACACTAGCACAGTGGGATTCTGGAATATGCCACAATTAAAATTCTCTACTGAAATAGGCTGATCAGCAAAAGTGAGAAGAACACATCGTATAAATCTAGGCAGCAAACTTTAAAGCAGCATGGAGACTATAGATCAGCATAAGAGACTTACCAGGCATTTTAAGACCATCTCATTTCATTATTTTTCACATGCATTTTCCCCCACGGGCTGCAATCTCCCTTCATAATTAGCAGTAAAACACTTGAAAATAATTGCAGGAAGACTCCTGCCTCATTAGGAGGGTAAGAGAGATGTGTTTAAGGAGTTGTTCTCCAAAGAGAATTTTAAGGTGAGACCATCTGAGTAAATATAAAAAGGTAAAGCAAATATTAAAAAGCTAATATGTTAAAGGACAGTTTTCATGTTGCTCTTCTGTAGCTTAGGTCCAAGGACAGCTCAGATTCCATAAAGGGAACGTGTATGCACTCTCCCCTCGCTGGTTTCACACCCGCTTTTCCTCGGTGTGATATTACTTTCATTCCTCTAATAGAAAATGATTAGGTGTGAATTCCAAGCTGAGAGCTATGTACTTTCCTATCATAAAAGTCTCTCTGTGGCAATAGAAAATATTTGCTTTGGCCTACGGGTTTTCTAAGTGTTATGAAGGCTTAAAGAAACGGGTTTTTCTACAAGGTTGAGGGTTGTTATTTCTTCCTCACGCCCTATTTGAGAAAGAGAGAGTGATAGAGGGGAGAGGGAGAGGGACAGAGAAAAAACATGAAAAAATTATGATATCAGTATTCTTTTTGTTTTATACTCTAAATATATTTATGCAGATACTTAAAATAAATGAGTATGTTCATATGCAGTGAGGTGCTAAGGCATTCAATTTTTATCACTGCATAACATACAGAATTGCCAACAGATGACAGCTTAAAATAATGCTTATTTTTTATTTCACACATTTTTAAGGGGTCAGACCTGGTACAATCTATCTGATTTCTCTGCAGAAGTGTCTCTCAAGGCACCGATGAAACTATGAGTGGGACTGTATTTCCACATGGGAGCGGAAAGGATTCTTTTTCAAGCTTGCTTATGAGCTCTGTTGGCTCTGCTCTCATATCTGTGTGAATAGGGGACCACTTTACTGCTAGAGAAGCGAGAGGATAAGGCAGTGCCTGTCCCTTAAAACCTTCCAGCATGACTCCAAGGAACATGGAAACAACAAGGAGAGTTATGTATACAAGCCAAACAGCACCCTCCCTCTTCAGTTAACTGGAATGTAGGTCATCATTAAATCAACTTAAAGGTGACTCCTATTTGAATCATCAAATCAGAAACTTCCGTCCATAGTTGTGTTACTTTAGCCCTGTAAAGCAGAGTGTGTTTTGGAGAGTGTGGTATAGGAACTCATATCATCACAAGCCATTTGGAAGGCCCACCAAGACAAGAAGTGACAATCTCCCAATGTCACCTTCAAAAGTATGTCTCCAGTTCTCTAAGGTCCCTCAACTAGCATCCATTTCCTAAAGGTTTTTGTTTCCAAAGAGCATCACATCCTATCGACCAATCATTAATTCATGAGTCTTTATGGAATACATAGAGTGTCTATCATTCAAGGCTGCTGATTTGACATATTAATTTCATGTAAGATATTCCTATACTTTTCTTCATTCCCCATTTACCCAGTACAGGTAAATATGTGTTTGTGATTTATCTTGTAGTTTCAGTTAGCCATCTGTCCTATTTAGGGTTTCTATCGCTATGAAGAGACTACATGACCCCAACAACTCTTATAAGGAAAACATTTAGTTGAGGGGACTTACTTTTAGT
Source organism: Myodes glareolus (assembly GCF_982192425.1). Lineage (NCBI taxonomy): Eukaryota > Metazoa > Chordata > Mammalia > Rodentia > Cricetidae > Myodes > Myodes glareolus. Next base: position 69,162,373 of record NC_142037.1, on the reverse strand, counting down.
TTCAGAGGTTTAGTCCATTATCATCATGGCAGGGAGTATGGTGGCATGCAGGCAGCCATGGTGTTGGAGGAGTAGCTGGGAGTCCTACATCTTGCAAGCAATAGGATGTCAACTGAGACACTGGGCATTATTCTAACCATAGGAAACCTCAAAGCCCACACTCACAGTGACACACTTCCTCCAACAAGGCCATGCCTCCTATAGTTCACTCCTTGTGAGATTGTGGAGACTAATTACATTTAAACTGTTACAAGCCACAATTTACAGTAATTGCTCAGTCATCTTTTCCCAAGTGACTTATCAGAACCAAGGGATCTGGTAAAGGCTAAAACAAAAGACAAGGTTTTTTGGTGTTATTGCTTTGTGAGAAAAGAGGCTGTCCTTTGCTGTAGATTTTTTACTGTGGCTACTTCCCTTTCTGTTACATATATGGGAATGAATTCCCACAGTTCAGAACTGTATAGTGCAAACAGTTTCTCACTAGCTAGGTCTTGCTCCTTTCTCCTGGGGAAGCACAGAAATCTGCCTTCCTACGATTATCTTTATCAGCAGGTACTTGGTCATTGTTTAGGGCCCAGGCAAAGAGCATCCCATTTATCCCATAGAAATTGCAGTGTCTGGTGTATGTGCTATCTGATAAAGATCCATTAACTTCCCCTAGGTTGCCTAGTTACCTTGCAGCCTCTATGCATACTGGGAGAAAATAAGTGGTGCACTGATTTAAAATACTGTACCCTATTCATAATTTTGCTGAAAATAAACTCCTTAGCTCTTTACTAACCACCTAAAAATGAAGTTTTGCACACTACTATCCTTCCCATCTAGAATCCCCTAATGATTTCTTAACTTTCTCCATTAAGAAGTTCACTGGATGTGTACTGGCCACTCCCATGGATCTGCATGCATATGTGAAAACCCTTTTCTGATTTTCTATGGGACAAAGGAGTTCTGGCTCTGGAATCTGTTAGGGCTGGGGAAATACTGGTTTTAAGAATATATATGACTGGGAATGTTTGTAATGGGTAGAACGAGGGACAGTGTAGAATTATGTAGAAGAAAGAGCAAGAGAGAGCAAGGGAGAATTGATAGAAATGAGAAAGAATGTAGAAGAGTAAAGAAATATAGATGGGCGATTCCTATTGTAAATAGGTTTCTTACCCCTCAGATCTCTACCTTCAGATTTCTACCCCATCTCCCCTTTAGCTATTCATGGTGTCTTTAACTGAACTCTGGAAGGGGATCTTAAAGGCAAAAACTTTTAAAGATTCTTATATCAAACTGTTCCACAACTCATATTTAAAAACCTGTCTATATGTACCTTTGTGTGTACATTGTATAGTAAAACTGGTATGTTAGAGATAGCTCAAATTGACTCTTGACTATTTCTAACAGGGATCTCATTACGGGCCTCAAAACAATGAGTCAAACTTCCTTTCTCCTCTCATTCTATAAATAAACTCTCTTCTCTTTTATGTTGATAGTAATTATCTGGAAGTTGGGTTATTCTATAATAAATAAGCATTATGTTATACAGTTCATTCTCTAATCCTCTTCTAAATAAGTGGTTATCCACTGTTTCATTTAAAGCCTTGAGCAGATTACTGGTAGATTTTAAATGAAGAGATCAGGAGTGGGAAGGAGAATTTTTATTTCTTTGTTGTTTACCAAGTAAGCTGGTGGTTTTGAGTCCTGAAACTGTCTTTGTAAATCCTGTTGAATTGCATTATTCTAAGACAAGGCTTCAAATTGCTCCATTGATTGGGAATACTTAGCCAAAAAAGGCATTGGTCAGTTTATGAATTCTTGGTATTCAATAGAAAGATGTTTGACAGTGAGCTATATCAATTAAAAGTATTTGGGATAACCTCTATAAGACTTTATGTACTTGAGGTAGGCATACTGACTACAGGATGCAAACACCAGCAACCAACAAGCCAGTGACAGGCTGAAACATTTATGAAATCTTGGTAACTATCAAACAGAGAATAAATTCTCTGAGTCGGAAACCAAAGGAAGCAAAATTCAAGAAAGTCTCCAGACAGTATGCATTATGAAAATCCAAGAGAGAGAAGACATAACAGAACACCAATTCGTGAGTGATGAATCCTTTTATCAACACAGGGAGTAATGGTGGGAAAGGTGCATGAACTGGTTTCCTAGAGCTGTCATGCTTACAGTAGGATGTCTCTTCATGAAACTTAGGTCAGTTGAGACATAGGCATTACTATAAAAAATTTACCGCAATTCCTGATTTTTTTTTTAAAAAAAAGTTACGTTATTTTATGCTCTGAATTGTGTCAACTTTATCAAAAATTTGATTTTGTGGTAATAATTATAGAGAGTTTACATCTCATATTTGTTCTCAAAGTGTAATTTTTTATTATTATTAATTTATAAAAATTTCCACTTCTACACCTCCTCCCAATACCCTCCCACTGCCCCCACTCCCTCTCCAGTCCTAAGAGCAGTCAGGGTTTCCTGCCCTGTGGGAAATTCAAATTCCGCACCCCCTCCCTCCAGGTCTAGGAAGCTGAGCATCCAAACAAACTAGGATCCCAAAAAGCCAGTACATGCAGAGGAAAAAGTCCCAGTGCCATTATCAATGGCTTCTCAGAGAGTCCCCATGTCAGCCACATTCAGAGAATCCGCTTTGATCGCATGCTCCTTCAGTCCCAGTCCAGCTGGCCTTGGTTAGCTCTCATTAGATCAGTCCCCTTGTATCAGTGGGTGAATGCACCCCTCGCGGTCCTGACTTCCTTTTTCATGTTCTCCCTCCTTCTGCTCCTCATTTGAACCTTGGGGGCTCAGTCCAGTGCTCCAATGTGGGTCTCTGTCTCAATCTCCATCCATGGTGAGATGAAGGTTCCCTCTGATCCTGACTTCCTTGTTCACATTCTCCCTCCTTCTGCTTCTCATTTGGACCTAGGGAGTTAAATCCAGTGTTCCAATATGTGTCTCTGTCTCTAAATCCATCCATCGCCAGATGAAGGTTCTATGGTGATATGCAAAATATTCGTCAGTATGGTTATGGGCCTAGGCCAGTTCAGGCCCCCTCTCCTCTGCTGTCCAGGGAACAATCTGGGAATCTCTCCTTGGACCTGGGAACCCCTCTAGAATCAAGTCTCTTGCAAACCTTAAAAGGGCTCCCTTAGTCGAGATATATACTTCCCTGCTCCCATATCCGTCCTTCCTCCCTCCCCCCATCCCATTCCCCCAAGCTTTCTCCAATCCTCCCCTTCTCACTTCTCTCTAACCATCTCCCCTTACTTCCACAACCCCCCCCCATGCACCAAAGGTTGCCTGGCAATCTTGTCTACTTCCAGTATCCAGGAGGATAATTATATGATTTTCTTCAGGTTCAGATTCTTATTTAACTTCTCTAGGATCACGAATAAAAGGCTCAAAGACCTTTATTTATGGCTAGAATCCACTTATGAGTGAGTATATACCATATTCCTCTTTTTGGGTCTGGGTTACCTCACTCAGTAAAGCGTTTTCTATTTCCATCCATTTGCATGCAAAATTCAAGATGTCATTGTTTTTTATCGCTGGGTAAAACTCTAATGTGTATATGTTCCACACCTTCTTTAACCATTCTTCTATTGAGGGGCACCTAGGTTGTTTCCATGTTCTGGCTATTACAAATAGTGCAGCTATGAACATAGCTGAACAAATGCTTTTGTGGTATGATAGTGCACCTCTAGGGTATATTTCCAAGAGTGGAATTGCTGGGTCCTGAGGGAGGTTGACTCCCAGTTTCCTGAGAAACCGCCACACTGATTTCCACAGTGGCTGCACAGGTTTGCATTCCACCAACAATGGATGAGTGTTCCCCTCACTCCACATCCTCTCCAGCATAGGCTATCATTGGTGTTTTTGAGTTTAGCTATTCTGACAGGTGTAAGATGGTATCTCAAAGTGGTTTTGATTTGCCTTTCCCTGATTGCTAAGGAGGTTGAGCATGACCTTAAGTGTCTTCTGGCCATTCGAAGTTCTTCTGTTGAGAATTCTCTGTTCAGATCAGCACCCCATTTTTTAATTGGGTTAATTAGAGTTTTAGTGTCTAGTTTCTTGAGTTCTTTGTATATTTTGGAAATCAGACCTTTGTCTGTTGAGGGGTTTGTGAAGATCTTCTCCCAGTCCTAAGGTGGCCTTTTTGTCTTACTGACAGTATTCTTTGCTTTACAGAAGCTTCTCAGTTTCAGGAGGTCCCATTTATTCATTGATTCTCTTATTGTCTGTGCTACTGGGATTCTACCTAGAAAGTGGTCTCCTGTGCCTATGTCTTGTAGACTACTTCCCACTTTCTCTTCTATCAGGTTCAAAGTGGTCAGATTAATGTTGACGTCTTTAATCCATTTGGACTTGAGTTTTGTGCATGGTGATAGATATTGATCTACTTTCATTCTTCTACAGGTTGACATCCAGTTATGCCAGCACCATTTGTTAAAGATGCTTTCCTTCTTCCATTGTATACCTTTACCTCCTTTGTCGAAAATCAGGTAGTCATAGGTTTGTGGGTTAATATCCGGGTCCTCTATTTGATTCCATAGGTCGATTTCTCTGTTCTTATGCCAATACCAAGCTGTTTTCAATACTATAGCTCTGTAAAAGAGTTTGAGGTCAGGGATGGTTATCCCTCCAGAAGTTCCTTTATTATATAAGATTGTTTTGGCTATCCTGGGTTTTTTTGTTTTTCCATATAAAGTTGATTATTGTTCTCTCAAGGTCTGTGAAGAATTTTGATGGGGATTGCATTGAATCTATAGAATGCTTTTGGTAGAATTGCCATTTTTATTATGTTGATCCTCCCAATCCAAGAGCTAGTGAGATCATGTCTCACTCTTCTGGGAATGGTTCTGATTGTCACACCAACAGCAAAGCCTCTTCTGGAAACCTTACTCTTTGAAAAAGCTCTAACACTCTAAGTAAACTTAACACAGCCAGCTGCCGTCTAATTTTCTGGACTTACTCAGCCATATCCATATGCTGTGCCGCCTCCGGGGCAAGGGCTGTTCATGAACACAGGGGTGCCTAGTTCAACAGTCATGCAGGAGGGACCCCATGGAATTCCATCTCACCTAACACACATTCTAAATGTATCATTAGCAATTAGAACAGTGTTAGTTCCTGATAATTAATGAGCAGATGGGAGGTTATCCTGAAAGTAACTAAAGCCAGGCCAGGCTTTAAATACATGTGTAGGAGTGCTGAGATTGACTGAACCTCACACACGGATGTCCTAAGGCAAGGATATGTTTGTCATAATTTAGTGCAGGTGTAGCAGAATGGAAGAGAAAGCGGTGATTAGCGCAACAAGGAAAAACCATTAAGGAATGAAAAAAGAGATTAACCTTGTGGACTAGTGAAAAAGATTCACTGGTTACTATCATCCTATGTAGGAGCTATGACCTGGTTTCTTTGTTAAAACTTATTTGAGTGTAAAGAGTCTGGGTCTGATATTTAATGAAGGAGTACAATCTCTTTCCCTAAAAGTAAAGGGAGCACCTAATATATTGGTAGGTAGAAATCATGTCACCCAGACATGGGAACTTATTATGATGGTTTTGTTAGACATGATCATTAGCTAATTATAATAGGGCACTTTCTTTTCTGTTAATGGATTTGGCCGTCTAATGGAGTAGAGTGTTGAATTTATGGGTCAGAGAAACCTCCTTGCTGTAAGGAATCACATCACCCCATCAAAATTGCAAGAGTAATTTAAATTGTGTTTCTCTTTCTAATAAAAGGCAAATTTATGCATCAGTGGCCTAATCAAGACCTTGAACCTCTTTTTTTTTTCAAGTTCTCACAGCTGCAGGCTGGCAAGCCCTTGCCTCTGCTGCTTGTCCCACAGTAACTACGATATTTAACAGCTATCTGTAATAGAGCGCAGATCAAAACACCTGTTTATGCAAGGAAAAATTGAAAGTAATCTATCTCAGTTAGGTTCAGAGATTTCTGTTATTGCCCATGTTACATATTTTTCTGCTCCACATAGAACTTATATCACATTTAATCTTTTTTGTTTAAATTAAAAACAAATTCCTTAACAATAGGTGCAATAACTTATTCAGATTTCAAACAACTCCCAAGCATACGTGGCATGGAACTTGTTTTCTGTCATGTCCATAACTCTAAAAGTAAGCAAGTGTTTGTTGGACAGCAGAGGAATCACATTTCCATTATTTCTTTCCTGAAGATTAATTCAGTGGCTTATTACTCAGTGTCTGATACATGCTCTGACTTGTGTGTTCCTCTGCTGAGATCTTTCTTTTCACTGTGAATTCCTAAATTGAGAAGAAATCTTAATACTGTTCATGTGGCTCCAGTATTTGCTCTCTGCACTCGAACTGTTGTTTGATTTACCTTTCTCAAAATTTTTAGAATACTATTAGATTTTCTACTTCTGTTTTCATAATGTAGTTTATAAAATGTAAATGTATACAAATGTAATTACTCTTGATTTTATTATAAAAAGTTAGTGTCTGCTTATCATAAAGAAAAAACAGCAGGAGAGACCACTGATAGAAGCAAACACATTAAAACATAAAAATTGACTAAAATAATCATGTTAGATGATATATCAACTCTGACAATACAGGAGTTTGAAACTAATTACCGTCTCAGCAGAAATATGGGGTGAAGTAACTTGTACAGAAGATCAAGATTACTTTAAAACTGCCAACTTATATCAATATATTCTGATTAAATAAGAGGAAAGAGTGTTAAATTAGGAAGATTTTTAGATGACTATAATTTCATTGACTGTCTGAAAACATTTATATTCCTGAACATGCCAGGCACAGTTTTATTAATTTTGTACAGTAGTTTTGGTGAAATGATGAGAAGAATCTAAAGTTAGCATAAAAACTGAGAATAATAATTTTGTTATATTATAATTGATAAATAATAATATTGGTAAGAAAAACATACATGAACATCAGTTATTATTTACCAAATATATTTGCCACCTATTGCTAGAGTAACTGACTTCTAGAGATGCTTCATTTGCTACTGGCAAGAAGCAAGTGCAACACTTAATGAAAATTCTTCTGTATTCAGTAATTTTTCTCTATACTTCAATCCTTACTCTACATTTTTCCTTCTAGAAAACAAACTGTTTTTATGTTAAATAAATAAGAATTGTGCCATATACACTGAAAGGAGCCTAATAAAAAATGAAAATCAAGTGAAGTACTCACGTCATGATTAGCATTGGCAAACATCCTTGTTTTCACTATAATAACTGAGTGAAGCAGAAGATTAGGGGTATTGAGCTGGCTTTGCTCTGCTGCATTCATAATGGGAGCATATTTTACTAAAATGTAAAGGTAAGATATATAATTTTATATATGTTTTTCATAAACCTATCTCTTTTATATTTTGATTAATGTTCAATTTTGTCTTTGGCTTGTCTTTCTTTGTTACTCATTTCTTCCTCTTCTTTTTTACACTGTGCGTGCGTGCGTGTGAGTGTGTGTGTGTGTGTGTGTGTGTGTGTGTGTGCGTGCGTGCGTGCATATGTGTGACACTCTGGTCATGTGGAGGCAAGAATTCAATTATCAGAAATCACTTCTCTCTTTTACCATCTGGGACCCAAGAGTCAAATTCCAGTGGATTCTGGCGAATTAAGTTAGTCTCTAAAATACAAATAGCAGGTTTTTATTAATTTGCAGATCCTAGGCTACCAACATGCACATATGTGGCCATCAAGTACGCATGTATTATTGGAAAACATAAGACAAATGACTAAGACTTCAAAGGGAAAAAGATATGAGAGAGGAAAGAGAAAGATAGGAAAGAGATAATGGAGAGGGTAGGTTTAGAGTACATTTTTACACCAGTACGGAAAGTTCACTGTGAAACCCAGGACCATGAACTTATGACTGCATTTCTGTCAAGGAAATTTGAAAACACAGATAAGATGTATCTGGAGAGAATTATCTTATGCAGAGGCAAAATCAAACTGTGTGTCCTAAGACCAAGGTAATTTAATTAATTAAAAATCTAAGATGAGCCAGTTGAAAATATTAAGTGTTCAAACGACATTAGCACATTCTCCACATTCTCCATGTAGTAGGTCTATTACAATGATACAAGAATGAATTGGATGTTTTCAAATTCAGATGCAAAGACAAGAGTTCTGACAAGTTACAAGAGTGAATATTTAGAAGAAGGGGTGCACTGACAATGTAAAGGCAAATCAGGGAAAAAAGAAAAGGCTTTTTCTTTAAGGCTTTTGCCATGAGAAATATCATGACTAACGGGTGGTGTCACTGTCAGAGGAGCTGCAGTCAACAATGGCGCTTATGGAGTGCAGCTCACTAGATATCACAGCTATGATGGGTGCACCCCAGAGAGGCAAAACCCTGGTGGGGGGGATTGTGTCCAGAATGTTCCTTGTTCTGCTGTGCTTTCCACTGCTTGCTGCTATCGTGTTTCTGTTGTATTTGCCTGGTATGATTATTATGTGAAAGAATATCAGTGTTTCTCGTATAGTATGGTTGTTTCATGGAAAAAATCCACTTCTCACTGGGTAAAATAATTGCAGATCATAATGACAATGATTTTTACAGAGGAAGCAAAATTAAACTGTGAGATTTGCCAAGTATTGAAAAAGAAAATGAGGAAGTTTCATACACTTTAGAGCCATAGATTCTTCCTGTGGAAAACCAGGCTGAAGATCAAAGAAGGTAAGAAGGCAATTAGGTCCTCACACCCAAGGTTAGGTCTGAGATCCTTGGTTATGGAACTTACAGATTTAATATCACGTTTCAGTGAAAGAATATTAAATGACCCTATTCTTGATAGTTCCTATTGGGTAGTTATTTTTCTATCTGTCAGTATTCAAACACCCAGGTTCCCTTGAATTTTTTTTTCAAGAATGAGTGTTTTCCTGTGGAGATAAGAACAGAATCCTGCCCCCATTCTATATGTTTTCTTACCATCTGCATGATTATCATCATTGTGGATGAGCTGTCATTTCCCCTTTATTTCTTCTACAGGTTGATACACAGTTATGTCAGAACCATTTGTTGAATATGCTTTCTTTTCTCCATTTTATATTTTTGCATTTTTGTCAAAAATCAGGTGTTCATAGTTGTGTGGATCAATATCTGGGTCTTTGATCAGGTTCCATTGGCCCTCCTGTCAGTCCAGGTCCTCCTGGGAAGAAGAAATAGACAAGATCTCCTGAGAAAATTGGGACTGTGAGGGTTGGGTGTAGAAGGGAAAGTGGAAGGGGACGAGGAGCGGAGAAGTGGAGGGGAGGAGAAGTAGAGGGAACAGGATGGTTGAGATGGGGAAAGACAGAGAGTGAGAACAAGAAAAGAGATATCTCAACTGAGGGAGCCATTATGAGGCTAGCAAGAAATGTAGCACTAGAGAAATTTCCAAGAATTCACAAGCATGACTGCAGCTAAGACCCTAAGCAGTAGTGGAGAGGGTGCCTGAATTGACCTTGCCCTGTAGTCAGATTGATGACTATCTTAATTGTCATCATAGAACCTACATCCAGCAACTGATGGAAGCAGATGCAGTGAACCACAGCAGAGCATTGGGCTGAGCTTCCAAAGTCCAGTCAAAGAGAAGGAGGAGTGAGAATATGAGCAAAGAGGTCAAGACTATGATGGAGACACCCACTGAAACAGCTCACCTGATCTAATGAAAGTCTTCCACCTCCAGCCTGAGAGTGAAGGAACGAGCATAGGACTAAACTAGGCCCTCCGAATGTGGGTGGCAGTTGTATGGCTGAGGCAGACTGTGGGATCACTGACAGTGAGATCAGAATTTATTTCTACTGTTTATTTCTACTGCTTGTTCTGGCTTTTTGAAACCCATTCTCTTTGGATGGATACCTTGCTCAGCCTAGATATAGCGGGAGGCCCTTGGTCCTGACTCAGAGCAATATGCTAGACTTTGTTGACTCTCCATGGATGGAAAGCCTTACCCTCTCTGAGGAGTGGATGAGGGGTGGGAGGGAGGGTGGGAGGGGAAAAGTGGAGAGATCAGGAGGAGGGGAGGGAGTGGGAAATGGATTTGGCGTGTAAAATGAGAAAAAAAAATAGTTTTTTTAAAAAATAAATTAAAAAAAATCCAACAACCTTACATTTTTCCTCCTGGAAGTTTACAATGTAAAACTGCTGGCCTACTGAGACCTCCTACCAAGACTATCTGAACCTCAATCTCCGGTGCCCAGGTTCCTATCTGTCACTGTAGTAGGGCCCACTCAAAGAGAGTGTACATTTCTCACCTGACGTTGACTTCTCTCCATTTGTCTGTCAGTTGGTCCTCTTCTTCACTGCTCTGTGGTCCCTATTCAGGGTACCAAGGTCAAGTTTTGTGGGTTGAGTTACCATATTCTCTTCATAACATGATTCAGTATTTAAAGGTTTAAAACAATTTATATTTCCATAAGAAAAATTTTCCTCCCAAAAGAAAATCATGAGCATTCCTCTAGAGAAATGACAACATGTAAGTATTGAAAACAGTATTGCACTGTGTGACTGTGTCTTAATCAAAGTCATGTTCCAAAATCATTGATATATTTCTTTTGACTCCTGTGTCAATATAGAGCACAGGTGAGTAGAATAGGCTAGTTTAAGAGGCATAGGCTTCCAGTGACTACCAGTGCTCAGAGAATATGCTTTTAAAAAGTTCCTGTCTTCCAGTTTTTTCTAAGTATGTTGTACCCTAGAAAACCTTCATAGCAAAAAAGCATCTCCCCTGAAGCAAATAATCACCATATCATATCCAAAATACAATTATCCTCAGCAGGATAGCAGATAATTGGAATATGCAAAGACACGTTTTTATCACTTTCTCTGCTGTTTATACTCTTATTATACTTTCTCTAAGATCTAAGTCCATAATACTTCATTGCAATCAGAATAGCGATTAACAAGGTGTTTCTGTCTTCCAATTTAAGTACATATCAAGTGAAGTAATGAAAATAAAAGTAACAGAGTTCATGGAATCCCATCCCTCCCTTTATAACTAAGAAAGCAATACAGTTCATATTCAATATATATTTCCCTCTGAGGAAAAATGAAAAAGCAATTTTCTTCTATTGGAGTCATCTGGCTTCATCACTGACATGAAAAGAAAGCTTAATTATTGTAATTACTGTTACAGGAAGAAATGTCTGGACAAACAGAACACCAGAATCTTTCAAACCCTTTGTCTAAGATTGAAGGTCCTGTGGAAGGACCATAAAGCTCAGAGATCTCTTTTCATTTCGCAGACTTTCTGGGACTCTAACTGGCAGACATCATTAGATTTTGGAAGCTGAGTATGTACAACTTTAGCATAAAACTCACCAGAGGTGAACAGCCTGTGAGTTCCCATCAATCCCAACAGGACTGTCCATAAAGAAACAAATTATGATTCACTATAGGACATCCAGGAAGCAAGGGAAGAGAGGCAGTTGTGAGAGGCAGCTATGGCTTCCTCTCCAGGCTAAGGGACTTTCTCAGAAAATTTATCCAGCAAAGCAAAGAAGATCTTTCCCATCTTCACAGCCTGCAGTCTGCCTGTCATGGCAAAGAAAAAGAAATGGACTCAACTTTGGACTGGAGTTTAGACGAACAGAATGGCCAAGCAAAATAAAGTGCTTGATATTTTAAGGATACGTAAAATAAGTGAAAAGACTAAAAATACCAGTATCTCTATCTATAACACTAAACTTTAAAACAATATTGCTTTACTCCAATTTGGAAACATTCTTTTTCACTTTAGTTTCTATTACAGGTTTTCACTAACCTAGCATGTAACTAAAATAGTAATACTAGCAATTAAAGCTATAGTGCATGGCCAGAAAAACAAATAATTAAAATTTTAATTATTTTGAATTATATTTAACATGTTCTGTAGTAATCTATGTGCAACTGAATCTAAAACTCATTGCCTAAGTTTTCAGTGATCATTCTGTCCCACCATTTACTTGCCTTGTATTGTCTAACACTGTGGGTTAGTAAGCAAGATATTGTTGGTATCATTCGATATTAACCGGTGAACAGTAGAGATGCAGTCCTTCTTTTTACCAAGCCTGAAACAAGTAGGTAAGATCAATGCAGAAACAGCTTCAAGGCCTGAAAGCAACATGAAAAGATATTTGTATGACTTTATGAAAGCATATATTTTTATAAAATTAATGGTTCTATGAAAATGTACAGACTTACAGAGTTAGTCACATGTTAAAATCATAATTAAAAATCTAAATACTTGAATACATTACTGCGTTATAAAATTTGCCACTATTGAATACATTCATTTGAATGAGTATTATGAAATATTGTTGCATGTCCTGTCAATAAAATAAATTATTTCACTTGTTTAATGTATTGTACAAGACACAAAAAAGATCAGTATCTGTATATCTTTTCATTCTTCAAATAGACAGAGGGGAAAAGTCCTGCAACTGTAAATCCAGTAAGTTAAAGTAGCAGCTGTCTTGGCAAAATGTGATCAATGGTACAGTAGTGGATTGATATCTCGGGAGTAACCAGAGTCATGTCATTAAGACATCAGGCCTGCTAAATTGGAGGGAATTCACAGCTGGTATTGTGAAACTAGAGGACTTATGACTGTGGAGGTCATAGACCCTTGGTGAGAATCAATTACTCTCATTTTATTAAACCTACTGTGTGATATTGCCTTCTAAATACTTGTACTGATTCATGTAGACTAGGGCAGCTTTCACCCTTCACAAAAAGCTTTACTCACAACATGAAGCTTGTTCCAGAGATCCATACTAGTCAAAGGGAAAACAGGAAGAAAATGTGGGCACATAAACAAATTTAGTATCTGTAATAAAAATCCCCTCCCAAACTAATAGAACAATAGATTACATTTAAATATGGTTCATTCAATCTATCTTTACTTGCAATAATGTGGTATGAAGCTACATGTACTTTATCATATGATTAAATATAATGTCTCTGTTATAAAATTTACTCCCAAAGCTTCATAGATGAAGACTTTAAATGTCTTCCAGGAAACAATTATCTACGTTTACTTAAGAATTTCATTCTGGGACTAAGAGTCGGAATTGAAGAGCACATACAGAGAGTCTGGGATCAGTTCCTAGGACCCCCCTTATGAGTCAGCTCATAAAATATTGAGACTCCAGTCTGAGGTGATTCAGTAGGTCTAGCTTCTGTGGATACCTTCAAACTCAAGGGAACATACCCTCCCTTGACACGTACACATGATTAAAATTTAATAAAAATTGGAGTTATAAAACAGTTACTTTTTTACTGCACAGACTTAAGACCAACTTCAGTACATCCTTTCCTTTCCACATGCCTTTGGAAATTAGGATTTGGTGTATTGATAAATAGGGTGATGCTTTCAAATAGCAAAACAAGACTTTTGGTTTAAGGTTTTCTAACATGTACAAAATACATACTTACAAATTTAATACCAAATAAAAATATTTCTACTTCAGTTGTTAAAAGTTAGTTATCGATGTGACAAATGTTTATTATGAATTCAAAAATGTGATTTTCATTGACATTCAATGTCTCTGTGTTTTATAATTGTATATATATATTCATATATCCTAATAACATTTCACTAGTTTTATTATTTTAATATAACATAATTATTAGAAAGAAAGATGAAGCCTAATATTGCCTATAATCACTATGATTCACTATATCTGTTAGTACATTCATTAATATGTAGTTCTCTATACCTGAAATATATTGGGGATGCTATTTTGCTTAATTAACATTCAATTTTCTCCAAATTATATAACAGATTTCATAATCTCAATCAATTTATTTTTTTCTAGAGAAGTATTTCCTCATAGATTAAAATTTCTTCTAGATGCCTACACATTTTAAAAATTGTAATCTGACGAATTAGGTAAAAATATGTAGAAACATGGGAATATGGAATGTAAAATAAGTTTAAGTTATATATTAAATGACATTGAGTGTGTAAAGGCAGTGGTACCCAGTATTTGGGAGACTGAAAAAGGAAATTTGCTCAAAGTATGAAACCAGTCAGTTAAAAACTGCCTCTGAGGTATGTATATAAACATGTTCTGATTTTTTCTTATTGGTGACTCCTGAACACATTCTAGTTATTTGAATAGAGAGCATTTTTATTCCTTTCATCTTCCATGCTGAGTGCATGTTTACTGACAGAATGATGAAAATGACTTGGCACAAAACGTATTTCCTTGCCAACCTTGTTTGACAGTGGTTACTAAACTTCATCATTGGTCAACCTTAAGATAAATAGCCTTACTCTGTAGCTGAAAACAATGAAGCGAAAGTCGCAGCAGAATATAAGTTAGAGGAAAGGTCAGATTGTACATCAGAGCAAACACGAAAATAAGTACATGTGTGTGCCTTCTCGCTTACTGTGTTACAAATGTTAACATCTGTTTTGCAATGAATACAAGATGTGAGCAAAAAAAATTACTTTGAGAAAAAAAACACTATTTCTGATTTGGAAAAATAAGCCAGAAGTGAGAGTGGGTATGTTTGTGTGTTGTACATAATCCAAATGGGTATGTGTTCATATACATGTGTGCTCAAAGACCACATTTTACTATTTATTTCTGTTTTCTACCTTGAAATAGATATTTTCAATATCATTTTAATATTCAAATTCTGCCTGGCTTGCAAATTCAAAGAAAAATGTAATACTAACCTTGTTAATACTATGATCATTAAAACTATTTACTATCACATACTAAAATGTTAACTTAATATTTTCATAATTTCATGCATGAACACTGTATTTTCAAAATTTCCACTCCTACATCACTTCCTCCAAGTTCTCCCTCTACCCTGAATCTTTCTCAAATTCATCATCAAGTCTTAATTGTTATTGTTATGAGTGTGTGTGTGTATGTATGTGTGTGTGTCTGTGTATATGTGTCTGTGTGTCCCACTGAGTTTATTTAGGGTTGTTCAAATGCACATATATGTTCATAGCTGGGTACTTTCCATGGGGTACAATATCAAATAGATCATCCCTGAAGAAAACTTATTCTCCTGTAGCAGGAATTCTAATTGTTCTTAATAATAGAAAATAGGAGTCAGTTATTGGGGATAAACCTAAAGAATCAGACAGAGAAGCAGAGTAGCCAGTCACTAAAGTTCTTACCTCTACCTGTGCTCTCACTGAAGGAGCAATCCTGTCCTCAAACTGCTTCTTCAGACTGACTGCCTTTTCAAACTCACAGTTTCAGAATGCTGTCTCACACCGAAATGAGCCCTGTTTCCTCCTGTCTTATATGTCTCTCTCCACCCAGCCGTATCTCTCCTGTCTCCACCTCCCTAGTGCTGAGATTAAAGGTGTGAGGTCCCAAATGCTCACTTTTGTGTGAGCTCTGTTTCTCTTTTAGACTGAATCAACTTCATGTAGCCTAGGGTGGTGGCCTTGCACTAACAGAGATCTTTCGGCCTTTTTCCCCAAGTCCTGGGATTAAAGGTGTGTGCCACAACTGCCTGGCCTCTAGTGGTTTAGTTCTGCTCTCTGATCCTCAGGCAAGCTTTATTTGTTAAAACACAAACAAAACATCACCCAATTCTTCCTCTCAGTAGCCATCACTTATGAAGGCAATAGTCCTTCATCTAGGAATTGTAAATCTGCAGTAGATATTTTCAATTACTAGTAGCAATTGTGCTTTAACAAGGTTTATTTATTTGTATTTGACAACACCAATACTTTTCCTTATCATTTATATTGCCATCCAAAATACATGAAAGGAAATATTTCCCTAACTATAAACTGTTATCAATTTATTTCATATATGAAGAGCAAAACTTTGGTTCAATGTAGATTTTACTATTTCATCATACTAAAGGTTAGGAAAAAATATTTATTCTCACAAAAGTATTTTTCCTTTAGTATTATTTATTTTTTATTTCAGTATCATTTTGTTTCAATCTTTGGTTAGAAGCTCTCACACGAGGTAGTCAGTGATCATGAGCTTCTCATATGATTTTATTTTACTTCTATTTGTGTTACTATGTTGAAATTTATGGCAGTGGTTATCTACATAGAAAATAAACATGCTGAATATTAATAAAACAGAAAAATACATCTTTCATGCATCGGAAGAAACATTATAGTCCTGAACAAAGAAACATTTTATTAAATATTTCTTAAGTTAATAATAATTTACATTTTTATGTGTTTTAAGTGTGTAGTATAATACATTCTCAACTGCAATAAAAATTGAAATATCTTAAAATTATGTGTTCAGGGTTTCCCTATTTGAATACTCACCAAATCTTGGACCATCAATATTGAAGGTAAATTGTAACAGTACTGAACATATTCAGGCATCTTTATCACTGCATTTAAACATTTAAGTGTAATAACTATCTACACAGCATCAATAGCAAAATATATATTTTAGGTAATCACAGTAAATAAAACTGTTTGAGAGGATGTCGATGAATTATATATAAAGTCTAACTAAAGACTTTAAAATCCACAGTATGTGATTTCAATTTTAGAAATTTTTATTGAAAACATATTATTTTCATGAAATATTTTCTGATTGCTGTGGGACAATGGTCTGTACTCTCTCACTTGTATTTTAAATAAACCCTGATTGGCCAGTAACCAGGCAGGAAGTATAGATGGGGTGACCAGTCAAGAAGTAGAGGGAGGGCAAGGAGAACAGGAGAATTCTGGGAACAGGAAAGAGTGATTCTGCAGTCGTCACCCAGACACAGAGGAATCCAGACTCAGAGCAAGCATGATATGACTGCCTCACTGAAAATGGTACCAAGCCATGTGGCTAATATAGACAAGAATTATGGGCTAATATAAGTTATAAGAGTTAATAAGAAGCCTGAGATACTAGGCCAATCAGTTTATAATTAATGTAGACCTCTGTGTGTTCCTTTGGGGTTAAATGGCTTCAAGACCAGGTGGGACAGAAACCTCTGTAAACAAAGATTATGGCTCCACATCCCCTAATACTCCCTAGATCCTTCCCATTTTACATAACAAATTCCACAACCTTTTTCTCTCCCATTAAAACACAAACAAGCATCTAAAGCAAAGAAAAAACACTAATAATAAGATAAAATAAAATGAGCAAAACATAAAAGAATAAAACAAACATAATAAAAAGATCCAAAGGAAAAACACAAGAAACATATAGAGATCCAGACACATAATACACATTCACACACTCAGAAAACCTTCAAAACAAAATAAAAATCCATAATAAATAAGCAATAGACAATAAAAAGAAATCTCAGACAAACATACAACACAAAACATAAAAAAATTGCCATTGAATTTGTTTCTTATTGGCCATCTATTGCCATACATTATGCTTTCAATTAGGTGTGTTTTGTATGAACCGTAAGACTCCATAACAAAAACAAAAGAAAACAACAACAAAGAATTTATAGTGTTTCCTCTGTGATCAGTTATCAGTTACAAATGATTTTTGTGTTAGACATGGGGCTGTGTCTACTTCCCCGCTCAGCACTGAGACCCATCTGGCTTGTGTAAGTTCTGTGCATACTTTCATAGTCTCTCTACGTGTACACGTGTGTGAGTCCTGTTGTGTCTGAAAGATCTTCTTTCTTTGATGTCCTCTATCCCCACTAACTTACAATTTTTTGCATCTTCTTCCACAAATCCCTGAAGCCTTATTCAGGGATTTGATGAATACATCAGATTTAGGATTGTTTCCAGGTCTCTCAGTCTCTGCCTATTGGCCAATGTAGTTTTTTTGTATTTGTTCTCATCGATTACAGAAAGAAGTTCCTCTGACCACGGCTGCACAAGGCATGGTTCTATATCAGAATGGCATTAGGGGCATTCATGGTTTTCTCCCTTTAGCAGAGCAGTAGTGTTTATATGCCACACTATTTACCTAGGTCCATGCCCTGTCTAATCTCAGGTACTTAGCTAACAAAGCAGTGTCAGGCATGGGTTTAATCTTATTGAGTGGTGTGGTGATGTATATGTATACACACACAAATAAAGTTTGCCTCAAGATAAGAGGGTGGATCTAGTCACTAGCTAACCATAGAGGTCTGAAGGTTTGTACAGACAGACAGAAGTAAAGTGTCTGGGCAGAGAGAGGAAGTGATAAGGACAAGGAAATAGGAACGCACTCTCTTTCTCAACTGGGAAGTTGAGAGGGTAAGGTGGCTGTGGTTTTGCTCTTTTGTGTCTCTGATCTCTAAGCATTTTGCCCAATATCTGACTCAGGGATTTTATTATTAAGACCTATTAGAACTTGTGCTAGAGTGGACCTTAATTCCAATTAGACCATAGTTTGTTACTCTCACAACTTCTGAGCAAATATTCCCCAACTTTCTTGTGGGAAGGTCACTATACATAAAAATGATTGTAGCTGGGATTGGGTTTACCTTTCTCCTCTGATAGCATGCAAAGTACATTCCAGTATGATGAAGAGTAGTCAGCAGGGGTGAAGACTGTAGGTAAGCACCCGTTATACTTCTCTATGATCAATGAGTTAGGTGGGTTTCTCTTCAACAATATAGCATTAGCACCTGTTTGTGGAGAGTAATAAAAGCCTTGGTTGTAACCTAAGCTGTTTAGGGAAATCTATTATTTCACTGTCCCCTTTTGGCCAAAAACTCCATTAGCTGTAGCCCATTCCTAGTACTGGAGGTTTCATTTGGTGATGAAAGTTATCTAGGTGAAACTGTATGTGTGAGTGAGTGTGTGTGTGTGTGTGTGTGTGTGTGTGTGCTTGTATTTGTGTGTGTTTTAGGAAAGTTCCACTGTATTAGAATTCCATATGACTCCTGAAATGGCTCTATATTTTAGCTGTCATGCCCTGTACTCACTTCCTTACTCTTTTCTTTCCTCCCATTTGGCCCAAGTGTTCCAGTATCCAGCACCTGTGCATCCATAACTGTCGTTTATCTTCTCTTCCTAGGAAAACATTTTCTTCCCAACTAGTTTTTCACTCTAAACCTAACTTCTCTCATTTATGGATTGCAGTGTGCTTACCAAAGACGTAACACTTATTGTCCACATATAAGTGAATACACACCCTATTTGCTGTTGGACGATGGAGTGAACCGCTTGTTTGGTTCCTGGCCACCTGGCTAGCTTAGACCCAAAATAATCACACAGAAACTATATTAATTAAATCAATGTTTGGCCCCATTAGCTCTAACTTCTTATTTGCTAACTCTTACATCTGAATTTAACCCATCTCCATTAATCTATGAATCACCACGAGGTCGTGGCCTACCAGCAAAGTTTTAGCACATCTGTCTCCAGTGGCTCCATGGCATCTCCCTGACTCTGCCCTTCTCCTCCCACGCTATAGGCCAAGCCAGTTCTTTATTCATTAACCAACTAAAGAAACAAACAGACAGAAGGACCTCCCACACCAAACTGTCTTTCTTCATCTGAGTTACCTCACTCAGGATGATTTTTTTCCTAGCTCAACGTATAAATTTCATGATTTCCTTTATAGCAGTAGAAAAATATTCCACAGTTTAAGTGTATCACACTTTCTTTGTTCATTCAGCTATTGACAGATATTCTAGGCTGTTTTGAATTTCTGACTATAGTCAATAAAACAACAATGAACATGGCTGAACACACATGTGTTTCTGTGGTAAAATAAAGTACTTTTGGTATAAGTCCAAGAGTGCTAGATCTTGAGGTAGAGCTATTGCTGGCTTGCTGAAGAACGATAATTCTGATTTCCATAGTGACTGCACAGGTTTACAGTCCCGCTCACACAAATAACTGTTCCCCTTATCCCTCATTCTTGACAGCATAAGCTGCCACTTGTTTTATTGATCTTTACCATTCTGCCTGGTGTAAGATTGAGGTGGGGTTCTGAAATTAGTCTTTTCATCACTTCCATCAAGACACCAAGGAATGACTATTGTTTTAAAAAGGAAAGATATGAATCATGTTTACTTTCTCATATTATGTTACTGAGCAATAAATTAAATTGATATTACAAAATAAGTTGACATGGCATGAGGATAAATATAATTTTAACTGTGTCTGATTTCATACACTGTCATAAAAATCAAAATCAATAAAGACTAGTGACTGGAGATGATGTAGCAATCTGGTCGATGAAAGAGTAGTGACTTTGCGACAGCCCAGGTTCTCATAGCATGGGAAAGACAGGGGATGAGTGAATAAAGCTTCCTTAGCTTTGTAGATATTCTAACAGAGATAAAACTAGGGAGCAGTGCCACACAATATGAAGGTGAATTTTCTTTACAATGTGGGAACATTTTACCATATTTTGACAGCGGTAGAAGTGTCTAATTTTTCCTAGACTGGCTCATTTTCTATTTTTAGAATTTGAAAATAATCGGTATCCAGGAGAGTGTATTTGAAAAATATACTATTGCAAACCCTTGCAGTATCTTTAATCAAAATTATAAAAATTAATAAAACTAATAAAAAATGTCAAGTCACACAAGGGTATGCCCCACTGTGAAGGGTTTTTTGTTTATTCTTGAAATTGTGCTCTTTATTTGAAACATAGTTTTAGTAAATAACGTTTTTGCTTTTACTTGGAGGGTTTGTTTTGTTATTCTTTATAATGAATAATAACTTCAGGGAAACAGTTCTTATATTATTGTATAGATTTGAAGACACACATACAACTATGTTTATACATATATATTATATATATGTGTGTGTGTGTTTAAATGTTTTATTTTCCAACATTATAATCCTATTCTAAGCTTTAAATATTAATAAATACTCTTTGTGAAATACTGACAGACTATTATGAACAGGGCTGTATTCTAAGTGAGTACACTGGAAATGTAGGGGTTCTACTTTTCCTTTTATTTCTCGTGTCTGAGTTATAAGAAGAGATCTCTCACAGCAAGCTGTCTCGGGAAGTGGAGTTGCTTAGGGAAGGCAAAGGGACCGTGCTCTGGGTCCTGCTGTCAACAAAGTTCACAGCAGGCTTATTTTGGTGTTATTTTTCTTCTCTGTCTTTCAGATCTTTGTCAGAAACTCAGTGTGTCACTGGTTCTAAGATGTGAAAGATCAGCAAAGGTATATAAAAAATAGCTGCTTCTGCTTCTATTCATTCTATGGGTATATATATGGATATATATATATATATATATATAAACATTTTGTAAAAGTTTATCTGAAATATCCTAATCTTTAAGCCTTTAAGATTTGAACACATAATCAGCCACTGCCTATCCATCCTGTACTTTTTAAGAGAAATTTGTTCAATTATCAAAATACAAAGAATTTTAGTCTACTCTTGCCAAAAAAACCATGATGCATAAATATATTTCTTTTCTACTGTTTTTCTCTATCCATCACCTCAGTCCTTTCAGAACTGATGCTTAAACTTTTGAGTTGATTTATTATTTCTATTTTTTTAAATGTGTTCGTTAATTTTTACCTTTTGTTCTCCAAGATGATCCTCTGCATCCATTTTGTTCAGAACTACAATTTTTATAATTTTTCAAAAAGAAAAATATCAAAAAGCAAAGTGATAAATGCTGGATATTTAGAATATTGAAATAATTTGGTTATTTAAGGAAGAGTTCTGCAATTTAGCATTTTTATTAAAGGGTCATAGTCTCAACATTACTGTTGGTGCCTCTAAGCTATAAAATAAAAGATAAAACAGATATTACAAATAACTTTCATGATTGTTAGAACAATTCTCTTCTTTAGAAATAGGTGTGAACAGAAGGAAAGCATCAATTCATTCACATAGCTTGAATATGCAGAAAATGTACATATAAAATCAATGACTCTCTAGGTAGCATATTCAAAACTGAAAATAATTTTTTAGAAAAGTGATTAAAATCAGGAAAATAATATTTTGAATACTTAGAATTAAAGTATAAGGTAAAAGAATAAAGAACACAAAGAATAAAGTGACTTAAGTATTCAGTTCAGTTTTCAATCCCATAAGAGTCAAAATCGCTCTCTTAATAAATATAATATGACATTTAGACTTCTATATTATCCCAGAAAACTTTCTTTTGCTGGTGATTGTCTTCACCCTCGGGTGTTATTTCTATACATTCAATCATATACAACCAAAAACTTTTTTGAAAAACTTATATCCCCCATCTATCTATCTATCTATCTATCTATGCATACATACATGCATATGTATAAAATTTCTCTTAGAGTGCCTAAATAAGAATGAGTGCTGACTTTATGCATGGCACTTGCACTATATGAAGTGCTGTTAATAATCTAGTGTTGATTTAAAGTATATGGAAGGGTATACACAGCTTATATAAAAATACTATGGCAATTTATACATGGAGACTGAGTTTCCATGTATTTGGGTATTGAGCTTGGGTTGGGATACTTTCAATCAATCTCCTGAATGCCCTAAAAGACAACTATGTTTTACTCTCATATACAAAATGAAAAAATTCAGTGTTAATAGAACTGAAAGAATTTAAATTTGGATGGGAACTTTCAAAAGGGAAGCTTGATATTAGTAACGCACCATCACTGGAAAGAAAGTCCCTTTATTTTCCTCATCTACCACAAGAAATAGATGAATTTTATTACAAAGACCAAAACAGAAAAATGCCTTTAAAGTTATATACCTGCCAATAAATCCACACAAAACACACGTTATTGTATTTCTACTGTTCACCAAAGACATCCAAAGGGCTGCTTTTGGTTAATCTTGCCAGAGGATGACACATGTAGCCATTATGCATATATTCTTAAACACTGACAAACTAACAAGGCTTTCTAACATCTTACTTCAACCCTGACCCTGCAAAGAAATGAGGCCACTCATCCTTCAAGATCAGCATTAATCATTGCATACTTGCATATGCCATTCATTTTCCAGTTAGTGATATGCACTTATAATAATGAACATTTTAATAATACATTAACCTAAAATGCTACTTCATGGTTTTGAAAACCAAGGGGAATATATTAAAAATTAACAATAGATAAAATTGTTCTTGTATTTATAGAAAATTTTGTATTTAAAAATTTTGTGTAACATTTAATCTTTTTTAAACAGGCATGCACTTTTCAGTTCATAAATGAATAGCTATAAATTTGGTTTGAAACCTAACTCTGTTTTGGATAATGCCAAAATCTTTTCACACATTTTCAAACAGAATTTTCAATAAAAAGGAAATCATTAAAAATGTATGGATGTGGTAAGAGGGAACATGGGACAAGCCCATTAGTGTCTTTTCAGTTCCTTTAGAAATAAGATGAAAGGGAGGTACTATGTCAAGACATCATGTTTACTCTAAAACTATACAGCTAGATTTTGCTCTGAAATATATTCCATCACATTTCTTTTAAAAACTCTCAATAAATTAAATGATTTAAGGTAATTGCTATATAAATTCCCATAAAATTTTGAATTAAATTTTATCATCATATCTTTGTTAAATGATTATTTTCACAGGAAAAAAAAGACAAATTTATTGCTATTGAATTATTATATCATATTATGAAGAAAATGATTGAATCTAGAAGTCTGGAAACTAAGGCAATCAATGGACTGATACAATGATGCCTTTACTGAAGGGACACTAACCCCCTCAAGCAGATGGCTCTGGCAGGCTTTCCCCACCTCTCATTCCCTCTGCCCTCCTAAAATTCCCATAGGTGCATTACTGATGCTGCTAGTTCCTCCTCCTAGATCTGACTACCATTGTCTAGCTCTCAAAGTATTGAAATCTAGCTGTCAAAAGCCTACTTTGGCTCATCCAACTAACATGCCCAATTAAAATTAAACACCCCACCCAAACATGGAATTTCCCATGAACATTTATAAACCACCATTTTCCTATATGTTAAGTCTGTTTCCTCTCTCTCCAGAATGAGACCTTTTTCCTCCTAGACAAACAAAACAAAACAAAACAAAACAAAAAAACTACATTTGTGTATGTCTTCTTGTCACAGGGTTTTTGTCAATAATTATTTTTTCTGTACAGAGATATTAAAGACACATTTTCTTTGATCTGGTAGTTTGCTAGGATATGGTCACTGTGGTGGGGAAAGGATGCCAATGACCAACTTCATGGCAGCAGGAAGATAAGGAAATCCATCACATAAATGTTCCATGAGAAGGTAGATGTCTACATGTCATACTCTAGCTTGTTGTGAATAATATTACTCCTGTGGACTAATTTTGTATCTGAAACAAGTGTTGCTCATCTTATTTCCTTCCTTAATAACAGGACTGATTCCTTTAATATGTTGACAAGAATGA
Source organism: Myodes glareolus (assembly GCF_982192425.1). Lineage (NCBI taxonomy): Eukaryota > Metazoa > Chordata > Mammalia > Rodentia > Cricetidae > Myodes > Myodes glareolus. The sequence continues at coordinate 69,138,168 of NC_142037.1, read as the reverse complement.
TCATGAAAAAAATGATGCAACCAAATGTTCCTTCCTTTCTTTAGTGTCTCATTGTTTGACAATTTTCTTCACTGCCATTTTTAATAGGAAATAGATGAAACTCATTTATTGAAATCCCTGGATAGTGTGATTTTTATAAGAAACCAAACACGGAAGGTGTTCAAATGCAGTACAGTTGTTGTTTCTACTTTATCTATCGGGTCACATATTTTCATTTGGTTAATATTTTACAGAAATTTGGGAAGATTATTTTTATACTCTAATACGAAACTCTAAATGGGTCAGTGAGATGGCTCAATGGGCAAAGCAATACACATAATTCATAGGAGAATGCCTACTCCTCCATGTTGTCTTCTTTTTATACTGTTTTTGTGATTATAATATAACTCACTATTTAGTCCTCCTCCTCCTCCTCCTCTTCCTCCTCCTCCTCCTCCTTCTTCTTCTGCTTCTGCTTCTGTTTCTGCTTCTGCTTCTTCTGCTTCTCCTCCTTCTCCTCCTCCTTTTTCTTCTTCTTTTCCTTCTTCCCTCCAGACCCTCCATGTATACACCTTTGATATGGGATTCCCCTTTGTATGCTGTGCTTATGTTTTATTGCCTCTGGTTAATAAAGAAACTGCTTTTGGCCAATGGCTTAACAGAGCAAAGCCAGAGAAGAAATCTGAACAGAGATATATATAGAGAGAGGGTAGAGTCAGAGAGATGCCATGTAGCCACCCACACACTGGTAGCATTAAACCAAGAGTTCATGGTAAACTATAAAATAATAGGAATGAGTTAATATGTAAGATGTAGCCAATAAGAAGCATGAGCTAATAAACCAAACATTATTATAATAATACAGTTCCTTTGTGATTATTTCAGGTCTAGGTGGCTCCATCAACAAATTGGTGCCAGTGTGGTCAACTACATCCATCTAAAACTTGAGAGAGCTTAGGAAGTAATTCTACACACACACACACACACACAAAAAAAAACAGAGTTAAACATGGCTTCTTGGTAGCTGAATTTATTTTATCCAGATGGGCTGTTTGCTGGCAGTGAGCATGAGCATCACAACTCCTTTAAGAAAGGTATTCCTGACAAAGTAGTGGCAAAAAAGGCTGTGTGGCTTCTATAGGAGATGGGTTCCTGGTTTTCCAGCTCAAAGGACTCTGACTCTTGAGAGGTCCAGATATGGAGCATTTAAATGAGGTTTGTGAGCAGAATGCTACAACTTTCTTAATGGTAACATACACCACCTTTGTGCCTGGGAATGGGGCTGTGAGCATGGCTCACAGAGTTGGCCCTGGACAAACCTCTGCCATGTTGGACTGGGCAGAACCATAGGGAAAAGCAGCCTTTGTCCTAACCATGCCGCTGAGCATTTTAAGAGGCAGTCCTGGTCAGAAAAGGTTTACAGATATGCAATAAAGACAGATTCAGATAAAAAAGACTTCTGAATGGGTCTTCCTTATCTGTTTATTTTGACCACTTAATCGCTATTATTATAATAAGAACGATGATATTTCCATGAGAAACATTTCCCTTATCTTTAATAATTTTGAACATAGGAGACTTTGATATGGGCTATACATGAGAGGGTAGACTAGTCTATATACTGTAAGCTACATCTCCTCACCTTGGACCAAGCCAAATAACCATTCCTATGTCCTCCCTCAACATATTTGTTTGTTCATTTTCGTTCAGTCCTTAAGTCAAGGACCTTTCTGCTTTAAGAATGGAATATGTCTATACCTCAGTTTCCTGCATAAGTACTTGCCTTATGCAGGAAATAAGTCTTATTTTTCTTCTTGCCTATTCAATGAAGCCAAAACTCTCTTTTCCCAAAGCTTTTGGAGATTCTGTTAGAGCTTCAGCAGCCATTGCTTATTTTCCTTTGTCACTTCATTTTTGCTTCCCCATGTTATTTCATAAGTTCATATAATATTTATGCCTGCTTTTCTCTAGAAAATTGCAGTAGAATATTTTTATATGTATATCATTATTCATAGCTCCAGAAACAGGATTTAGATATTATAGCTGACAGTGTTTAATGCATGGGAAGCTATGACATGATAATGACTTTCATTTTCTGCTACGGGAAACTTGAAACATTTTTCCTGAAAATGTTTCCTATCAAAAACTTAAGATAATTTGTGTGTTGCCCTAAAAATAACTTTTCATAAAGCATTTTTCTAGCAATTAATCATAAGATGATAAACATAACTGCTAATACCTCTGTGCTTTTATTAAGAAAATGATGACCTGCCAGCATTGACATTTTACATAAAAAACGAATAACATCTTTATTCACCAAAAATATTTTTATCTACCTAATTACATGTCACTGTTATTTTATAACAGTGTGTTTGTTTATACAATGACTATATTAGATATTAATTTGTGCCAAGACAGGGACATCAGATGCAATTCTACAGATCCCATCAGCCAGTGATGTACATGTTCTTCATTTCCTTACTCTGAAGGTAGCAGCCTTACTCTGCTTATGAAAAAGTGTTTTGTGGCTTTATACTGGGTGTGATTGCCGCTTTGATTTTAGTCACCCTGTTCCAAGAAATAAATTTTGAGACATTTTAAAGTTTAAATTTCAAAGTGAAAAATCCTGGTTGAAGACATGCAAAAAACAAGACTCTCAAGAATATTGTAAAGATGTACGAACTGTCAAAGAGAAATAATTCAAATATAATTATTCTCTACAATACTTAATACTGTCACAATTACTGTAAAGCTAGTTACAACATAGAAGACTGAATTCAATTCTATTTCCACAAATGCAGAGGAGTTGTGTTTTTTTTATTACCCAGTAAAGCCTGTCATTACTTACGATATAAGTGACATTGTTTTGAAATGTGTGTGTGAGCATGTGTTTCTGTGTGAGTGTCATATACAGATCAAATACCTATACGTTGCAAAATCACAGAAAATATACTTGAAAAACTGCTGTTTTTTATGATTCTACAGTTGAATAACATGTTTGTGCATAGATTATAATAAGTGTACTGTTGTACTTGGCAGGGTAATTGACTTTATAAGGAGAAAAGAGCAGAAGATCAAATAAACAAATCAAAAATTTACTGCTTGTGTTCAATAGTTCTCTCAATAAACAACAAAACCATGCAGACTCCCCATCTTCTTCACGGGAGCACACCCTTGGGTGGTGTCTTTGTGTTCTAGCTCTTTTCCGATTTGTTCAAATTGAAAAAACAAAGAACTCAGTTTCATCTTGGTGGCCTATTCTTTCCAATGTCTTTTTGTCTGTTGAACCAAATATAGGTGCTAAATACGAACCAATGGCATTCTGTGGGTTTCATTTAGGAATATACATTATGGAGTAAATAAATCAAGTTATTTTAACATATGTGCTTTTACATCTCTTTTGTGATAAAAGCACTATCTTAGTAATTTTCAGGCATCTAATCTATAACATTGATATAGTTACTATCATTTGTGTCTTGTGAGCAGTCTCTTTCCATATCTGCATTCTTCACCCATGGTAGTGTTCACTCTACTCTTGGTTTGCTTGAGTCCCTTAGGTCCCAATAGAAGTCACATCATGCAATAATTTTCCTTTGGTTGTTTGGTTCATTTAAATGAATTCAGTATCTCTTGGGTAATTGAAAAGAGTGGTGGTGCTTTTGATTGTCATTTAAAGCTGAATAATATGTTGGTTTTCTCCTTTTGCATGTGTACCAAATTTTCTTTAGCCATTCACTCCTGAGTACTCACTCAGGTGGACCCCTTTGTGTTACTAAGATTGTAGTGAGTGTGGGATAATGTGTGTTTCTTGAACATACTGATTGTCATTTGGAAATGTACCCAGTGGCTGAACTAGTGAAACATACACTGTTCGTTCTTACTTCAGCCTATTTTATGAGCTCCATACTCTTTTAAAACAACTATGCAACTTTATATTCTAACATATACACAAGCAAATGTTCTCTTTCCCAGCAGGATATTGGGGAAGATTGTGCACACTATTATGCTAGACTGGTCTGTGCATGATAATTGCCACTGATTGTGATTCGCTCCCTATCTTTTTATAGAAAACAGGAGAGGTACATTCTTCCTTGGCTGTCACACTTCAGAGGAGTCTCACCCCAGTCCCTAAGAAAGAAAGTGAAGAGTTGTGAAAACAAACATTGATTATATTCCAGAACACTATGGACAACAATTTAAATTGCATGCGTCTCAACTAAATGCTCCAAGATAAAGGGTGTTTGGAGCCTCAAATCAGAAAAAAAGTATGAGTAGCTTACTCAAGCATGAAGTAGTCTTAAATTCTTCCCAGATCCTGAAAAGTATTGTACATGATAGAGGACCCTGGGACAGATACTGTTCCTTCAGACTACAAGACTTTAATTGCTGTCATGGGGACACACACAGACAACAACATTGTTGGGACTCTGAGCAGAGTTCAAGCCCTAGTATCAGAAATAATTAGCATGGGTAGGGCCCTGAGAGAGGAAATCAGTGACCAAGTGACAGAAGTAGGAGTCTAGAATTGCAAAACAAGTCTGAAGTAAGGCTATTTGTTTCTCAGAAAGAAGGCAGAGGAGAGGGTTAAGAGAAGGTTGTTTCAAGACCAATATACCTTGATGTAAATTTCATTTCCATGTGATAGATGATAATAAATGGAAACCAATTAACTGAGTGGGTTATACAAATGATGATTTTATATTACTGAACATGGCCATGTTGAATTGCAGGTAAAATGTACTATTAAAACAGAAACCCTAAAATGAAATTTTAAACACTCAACTTTTCCCAGGTATTTCGTGCTTGCTATGAGAGTGAGGGCGCAGAGGCTCCAGTGCCAGATTAGGAATTTGCCTTCACAGAGGAGAGTCCACAGACTTTTGGCAGCTTGCCTCACAGCAAAACGTCCATTCTGTTCATTTCCTGTCTTTTGCTTCATTTTTTCATAAAGGTTGATAGTCCTTTAGGAAAGGCAAAAGTATTGAAGAAATTTTTGTCTCTTTTCTGGCAAAACTCTACATAATACATAATCTTTGTCCAATTTCTATTTCCTAAATTCTTTTGTAATACCTTAAAATACAAGATTCAGGGAGATAAATATTGCCTAGTACTATCTTTTTATCAGAAAAATTGTAACATTGTTTTTTTAGGAAAAATGGAACTATTTAATAAACATCTGCATCTAAATTTAAGGTTCACTGTTTTGGTGTAATTTTTACAATCCTTTGAAATACACATAATAACTTTGCCAAGTTATTATGAAAATAATCTTCAGGTTTTGTATACTTTAGATGCAAAAAGGCAACAGTATAAACAAGCATTCCCACCTTTCTACATTTCTTGACTACTTAGGGTCTGAACAGGTGACTTGTACCTTAAGCAAACACCAAAACATAACTGCTGGAGCCTCATAACATCAGGAGGATAATGGTGTTAAAATGCTACTAGTTAACAATATCCTTACAGCCATCTCCTCCTACACACATGGAGTCGATTTTCTGCACATCAGTGATCCAGAACAAGACCAAGTCACCTCTGTGGATTGCTGCAAAAGGAACCCATTACCTTATATGTACTGGGAAGTGATACTCCTTTGAAATGCCCAGATTATGTTTCTCTCTTTCATGACTGATTTTCCTACATAAACCTTCAATATCACTTGTGTTTGGTTAAACACTGCCATTCCTGTGGCTTGTGCTTGTCATTCCCAGCATGGCAGTCACAATGATCTGATCAAAGCTCATTTCTGATTGTTTTTAGCTTTTTCTTGACTCCTGTGGATTTCCGATCATGCGTCTGATCCTACTCATCTCTCTGTTCTCTTGAAATTTAAAAATCCAAAACCAGAATAAATGATTCACAGAGACCAACCGGTTGCTTCGGTATAAATTTCTGCTTCTGGTTCCATCAGTTACTGGATGAAGGCTCTATGACGATAGTTGGGGCATTCACCAATCTGATTATAGGGGAGGCCAGTTTGGTCACCCTCCCCACTGTTGCTAGGAGTCTTAGCTGAAGTCATCCTTGTGGATTATTGGGAATTTCCCTAGCACCAGATCTCTCCCTAACCCTATAGTATCAATATATGTCTTTAAAAGTTCTCCTACTCTGTTCCTCTCCCTTCTTGACCAAGAGAATTTTTTTTCAAATATAAGATGTGTTTCCCTTGCTCTACCTTATATAAATTTTCACAAATTCAAATACGTTTTCAAATATATCTGTGATCCTATGATATTAGGAAGAAAGACTGTAGTGAGATATGAGTAAAACTGTGAATTTGCAAACATGATACCATAAAATACGCTAAGAGCAGGAGAGAATGCTATTCCTCTCAGCTTCAAACTGAAGCTGTACTCCCCCATCCTTCACTGAATGTACTTACTCACTTTGATTTGTTTGATGTATATTTGGTTTCACATTTGATTTGCTTTAATTGCCCAATTCTTGACTTCCTTATTCTTCACATGTTATCTTTTTATCCAACTTCTAAAGCACCTCATAGACTAATGACGCTGTCATATATATATACTGATCTCATGATGATCAATAATATGAAGTATGAATATCTTTCATGTTTAATTGTTTTAACATTTTCATACATACATACAGTGTATTGTGAATGCAGTCATCCCCATTACTCCTCTATCTGTAATGAAAGCTCACAAACTTTTATCGCCCCTCACTATTATTTCACTACCTCCTGTGTTACTAATCTCAATAAACACTATTACACACAGTTCATACAACTACTCCAAGATGTCAGATTTATACCATTTCTTCCCTTTCCCTTCCTACCTTTTTCTCTCATTTCTCTGCCAACAAACCTACTTAAAACACATTCTTCATTATATGTTGAGATGAAATAGAATCATCCAGTCTTCCTAGATTCGCCTCCATCCATCTATTTTATATTGTTTTCCAGATTATGTTCTACACTCACACTCTTTCAGTGTGACTTATACCTTTACTAAATAGAGGTGATTAATGAAATAAATATCAAGTTAGCAATGTTCTGCTTGCTATTTCCCAAATCCTATATGTAGTTATCACAGGCATAAAAGTATTGTTCAAATCCTGAATCCTAAAGGCTAACTTCCTTTATATATCCTCTAGACATAGCCTGATCAACAGAATTTAAATTTAATTTACCAAAATACTATCATGAATGTTACGAGTGATATGTGTTGTGAAGCGCTTTCAAAATCATGAATTTTGCTGTAGATTTTTTTTCTTGCTTTTACTTTGTGTCTCCTATTAAAACATACACACCAGAGAAGAAATTAAATTTTTATGTGGCTTCCCAATAGGGTTCATGTAATATTTGTTGAATGAATAATTGACTACATCAATGAATTAATGAGCAAATTGAAATGGAACCATTGGCACATGTTGAGAAAGTAACAAGCATATACTTACACAACAGTGAATGATATCAATTATAACTGGAAATAAATGATAAATTATTCTAATCATGCTTGGTGAATAAATTAGACCTTTGTCTACATTTGAAAAGACATATAACTATCAATTGTTTTGTTTCTTGTATTATTATTTTTCTTGTTGATTTGTAAACTTGCAAATTATAAACATATTTAGCATATTTTGTCTAATGATATGCTTTTTATTACTATTATGGCAGAATATTTACATGTCTATTATTTTCTCAAAGTAAATTTGAATAGTCTTGTTAAAATTTTTAGCCATTTAAGTCTGTTTAGAATATAAGTAATGAAGAAGGGATTTATGCTTATCAGATATATGCATGTTTTTTTGTATAGAATTTTCTGTTTGCTTATTATTTTCATATCTGCTTTCTAGACTGCCTAGCGCTAGTTTCAATCTTTTACTGGACTTATAGTCAATACGGTAATAGTAAATAAAGTGAGTTGGAAAAAGTTAGCTTTGGGGCTTAAAAGATTGTTTGATGGGTACAGTGATTACAAGCATAAGGTACTGAATTTGTATCCCTGGAAGTCAAAAAGGCTACAAACAGTAGTGCCATTTGTAATCCAAGGGGATATTAGAGGATGCCAGGAATCTTTAGGGACAACTAATCTGACATATACAATAAGGTACCTGAAAGTGAAGGGTAAAGATGGATAGACAAAGTTCTCACACCCATACAAAGATTTTTAGAAGGTAGCACTTGAAAGGATTCATCAAAATTCTAAGTAATGTACTTATATTCTTTAATACTACAAAGATTAAGCCATTGAATATTATCGATATTATTGATAAATGGAAGAAAATTGGATTGTGATAGCTTCTTCATCAGACTTTACCATTTTATTGTTATAATCTTTGGAACTTTAGAATGAAAACATATTTATATCATAAAATTTATTATGCTTTTATAATGAGTTTATAGTTTTCAGTCTACAGACAAAATGAAAGGAAATTGATCTTTTTATGTCCTAAATTACCCTTTTTCTTCCCGCCAAGGTTATTCATTGAAGCCTTTTAAGGAGGCATGATTTTATTTTATTTTTACAAAAGTATGAGGGATCATGTTCAAGGGTATGAGCGAATCAGTCAGCTCTGAAATCTGTATTAAGAAGAACACTGAAAATAAATTTCCCAGAAGCCTCATTTTATTTGATTTTCTTCACTCTGTATTAGAATGCATTTGTGAGGAAATAATAGGAAAGAAGTATAAAAGGTATTCAGATAGAATAAAGGAAAGAAATATACTGTAAAATCATTTGTTTGTTATTGGCAAAAGACTGTATTGTTCTGACAGGAATACAAAAAAAGTTAATTGACTATGCACTGGAAACACTGCAGTTTTGTGACTTTCCTGCTAGAACACGTTCAGGTCTTCTTTATAGGAATCCTTATTGTATCATTTTCCTCTCTCAATCTCTCTCTGTGTCTCCTCCCCTTTGCAGTTATTTCATCAATAAAATCTCATACATAATTGGGTTTCTGCTTCTAAATACTTGACTGATGTATTCAAAGCACTAATAAGCAAGAGAAAAGATTCTCTCTCTTAATGTGAACCCTTAATGTGAACTGGGGCAAAAATGTCTGCTTCTGGGCTGGATCTTCCTAAAAAGATTTCTATGCAGCTGAATCCAATTACGTGACTTTAATCTCAGATCGTCTCAGAGACTCAAGCCACGATTAAATATTAATCATTATATAATGAATTCATATACACATGAATGGATGGGTTCACATTACACTTTACATACTTATTAATAAATATGCCTCCCTGGCACTAGTTTGAAATAGAGGAAACAGATAAGACGAGATCAGATGTTTTTAACAAGGAAAAGCCACACAGAAGAACAGAATAGCTTGCACAGTGATTTCAACAGTCCTTTTTCAATATTTCCATGAGGTCCTATCATTTTTAAAAATGTCAACCTAAAAAGTAAATGCCCACCTTGCTTGCTTACTCAGTGTCAAAAACTCACCATTAATCTAACAAACAGCAGCTCCCTTGGCTAAGAAAACTTATTTAAAATCTTTTTGAGGCAAATATCCTTACATAGTCATAAATCATTTTCTTTTGAACTCTATTTGAACTCGAATTAGCATAAAAATATTTAGATAAGTCTGTTTTAACTCCTTTACATAAAGTACCATATCTAAATATTTTTAATTCATCTTCATTTCATATAAAACATTTGAACATTAAAAACATTTATTATAATTTTAATCAACACAAACATGGGTGCTTGCTTTTCAGGGCTTAAAGTTTATGGACCTGGCTTTCTTGTTGTTTCTTTCCTCATTTATACAAAAATAAAATGTGAAGCTGCTGGTGCTTTTTTAAGATCTTTTTTTTCAATATGATGTTTCATATTCTGTCAAAATTTCTTTAATTTCTATTAAAATATGTTTTTCTTTCTTAGTGTTTTGTTTAAACACTACTTCTGCAATAGAGTAGAAAACAGACATATAAAGCCATTTTAAAATTATGAAAAGGTTTCTGATAACTGTTTTATAATTTATACAAAAAGAAATTAGAAATAACATGTATTCTAACTTTATAAAGTAAAATGTTTATACAATATGAGTACAGTAATAAAAAAATCTTTCTCTGGCATTGTGATGTTTTCCTTTAATCCCAGACCTCTGGAGACATGAAAATTGACAGTTCTAGTCCAACTTGGGCTATATGGGATTATCTATTACCAAGACACATATACACATATATACACACATATATATATAGATAGATGATAGATAGATAGATAGACAGACAGACAGATAGATAATAGATAGACATAAAAATATATATTATTTTAGAAGTAATATTAATATGTTATACATAGTTTGATTCATATTACTTATACATAAAAAATGTATATGTAAACAACTCTACCTATTTCTATTAGAATTAATATTTTAGAGTACATAAATGTACACATATTTGAATAAACACAAGAGTATGTATAAATATTTATAAAATGTATAATTCTATGTGAGCTTCCATAAAATTATATGCATACTATATGTAAAAATAGGTTGGTACAGTGAGTCATGTCTGTGTTCACTAGACTGAATTTGCTCAATAAATTTCTATTCATTTTTATGTGGATGAAATAAATTGGCTGAGATTCTAGAACTACTTTAGTTGAGGAAGCTTTTACTGCATTATTTGAAACTCTACAAAAATGATGGCTTTCATTTCTTCACCACTGAGCTCATCTCAGTTTTCTTACCAATATTTAATGTTAATAAGTTCACCTACTAAAGTGGTGTTTGCTTACAAAAGAGCATTTTCAGTTTTTAAATAAAAATGAATCTAGCATAGTCATTGGTAAACACAGTCTCTGTACCTTTTATTCACAGTTGTCATATTCATTTGCATGAAATAGTAACATAATCCATGTAAAGATATTTCACTCAGGAGCCGGGCAGTGGTGGTGCTTGCCTTTAATCCCAGCACTCGGGAGGCAAAGACAGGTGGATCTATGAGTTTGAGGCTAGTCTGGAATACAAGAGCTAGTTCAGGACAGGCTCCAAAGATACAAAGAAAATCCCTGTCTCAATAAAAACCAAGCACCCCCCAAAAGAAAATCTCTCAGTATCAATGACTTTGTGGTTTTGTTTGTTTTTTAAGATATGTGAATTTTTTTCCCATTGCTATGATAGTTTGCATTGTGAGCTCTTTTTTCTTTTTCTGCCTTCCCTTTTGTTTTTTTATTGATTTTTATTGAGCTCTACTTTTTTTCTCTGCTCCCTCCATGCCTCTCTCCTCCCCTTCAACCCTCCTCCAAAGTCCCCATACTCCCAATTTACTCAGAAGATCTTGAAAACATCACTTTGAGTGAGGTAACCCAGACAAAGAAAGACAATTATCACACGTACTCACTCATAAGTGAGTTTTAAACATAAAGCAAAGAAAACCAGCCTACAAAACACAATCCCAGAAACTTAGACAACAATGAGGACCCTAGGAGAGTCATATATAGATCTAATCTACTTGGGAAGTAGAAAAAGAAAAGACTGTGTTTTTAAAATCTTGTCTATCACTTGATGGAAACTAAAGCAGAGCTGTTTTTAGGAGTCAGCCATGATAAGCTAAATATGAACAGATCACCCAAAGACAGTTCTTTACTTCCAACCATTATCACCTGCCAGTGTAGGACTCAGCCATCAATAAATTTAACAGAGGCCTGAGTCTCAGTAGTTTATCCTCAGTCTTAAAGTCTCAGTAGTTTAACCAATACCTGGTTGCAGAAAGGACCACAAGCTGAGATTACCAGAACACCACCCAAGAATAAGACCATCCAAAGGAAATGCCTAACATTCCAACAGCTGTAGATAGGACCACCTGCCAACACACACTCACAAGGACACCGCTAGACACATGTCAGCCAATCAGGGGTCCTGAACCTCAGAAACCCCTCACTCCCACGTTTACTACTATTCTAACTGAGCTTGGGGCTCTCCGTTTATTTCAATACATTGGACGATCGTTCCCTGCTATCTTTATACAACTATACCAGCAAATTACAGGTGTCAATATCATATTTCTTCATCACATACGTTCTAGAAAAGAGACCAGCATGTTGAGAGCCTTGCATGATATTTGATAGACCTAAAATTTCTTTTTCTTAGGTAATTAGTTCTGCCAGGAGTAGACTTGCCTCACTGTCACAAAAGGCATTATGTTATTAGCGCATTTTAAATAACAAATTATGTAGGTCTCTAAAGTTCTTAAAATATATTCTGTTTGAACATGAAAACATACCTAACATGACTATAAGTTTGATTGCTACAGATGACTACTAACCTGTCTTTCATCATTTTTAAATAGCTTTCAAGTTTTAAAACTCTATATTACATTTTTAAATGAGTTGCATTTAAATAATATCTTATGCAAGATGAGAAATATTATACACACAAACACACACACACTCACACACAAACAATATAGTGGCATTTCAATTGTGTTTTGATAAATAAAGACTACCTGAAGATCTGAGAGTAAAACAGTCCCACTAATCAGCCTTACAGACCAGATTATGGTAACACATACCTTTAGTCCCAGTAGTCACAATGACAAGCACCTTAAATTCCAGTGGTGCATGCCTTTTATCCCAGCCCTAGAGAGAAATATAAAATGTGGGGAGACAGCTCTCAGATACATACTCTCATTTTGAGATATACATACTCTCATTTTGAGATTCCAGGAGACAGGATCACCTTTTCAGATCCAGTGGAAGGCTGTTTTGTTTTCCAGATCTTCAGGTTGAACCCCAATTTCTGATCCTGAGTTTTCATTAATTATACTTAATATCTATATCTATATGTATATATAGATAGATATAATGCCATATGTTATGCCATATCTATGGTATAACAAAAGCAACCTTAAATTTGTATCAATACAGAAAAATTAATAGCAATGTAAAATATTTAAGACTAATTGTGTTTTTTGCTTAAAAGTAGATACAAAACGTACCAACTTATCCTATCATTCCTTTATCACCTTTCTTTTGAAAATGAGATCCCTGAATCTAATCTTCTTTGTTAGTTTCCTCTCTGACCATGGCCAACAGCAACTTGTAACCACCCCCCCCAAATGATGACAAACACCCACCAAACAATGAAAAGCTACCCCCAACTCTTGGGAATGTAAGCAGTTTTCTGAAAATAGCTCCCTTCTATCTGTGGGGAGGGCATCTTTAGGAGTTGGAGTAAACACCAAAATAATTTTATGAAAATCTTAAAGTTATTAAAAGGTATCTACAAAAGACTAAGGGGAATAATTTCTCTCTTTACCTCCAATACACCTTCACTTCTTGTCCTCTTTGTCCCACATAAGCACATTCATGCAAAGTAGATTAGAATAATTTCAGTTATAGCACTGATATTTACACCCAAATCATTTTACAAAGAAAAGTGATTTCCACAATTCTTGGTTTAATAATCATTCAATAAACCAAGGCAGTCTTGAGGAAAAGAAAACCAAAGGTGCACATTAATAGTGAGCTTGTTATAAGGAGGCAGTGAAAATAATTAACAAGTTCAGAACACAGTTGACTGCAAAGGAGCAGAGAGCAGCAGGAGCTTCATTCGCCCCTCATCTAATAACTGATTGAATAAAAATATAAAGAACTTTGCTGGAATAGAAGCATGGCATTTTCAGTGTCTAATTTACCACTGTCTGGAGGAGTCCAGAATAACTGAGAATGGCAGACATTGTGCATTGAAATTGCTTTCTGGACTGTGAAAACACGGAATTGGATTCTCTAGGTCAGGGTATCAGATAAGTGTCATTGTAACTATTAATGAGAATCTCACATGTAAATTAGTATATATAGGAATAATTTAATAGTAATTTTGATTAAAGAAAAAAATGAACATGAAAATGAAGGTACAAAAGATATGCTCTGTCCTACGGCTAATGTCAACCAAGCTACCCTAAAAAACAATGCACAAGAGTTCATTGAATCTTATTTATGACCACACAGATATTTCTTTTTAATAAAAGATATAATTGCTACAAACATTGTAAAAAGTTTTCCTTAATCTCTTCCTACACATTGACCCTCTCTACCCTTTGTTTCTCAGCTATGATAGAAGTAAGCTCTAATTATCAGTATTCTTGGTTTGGAAAAATGAACTGGGCAATCTTTAACCTGTTATAGACTGTTGTAGATGTACGACTGTTGGGTAATAATGTCAGAAATATTCATTAAAGTCACTCCCCTCGGAGATCACAGAATATCAGCCAAAAAGGAGAGGAAAAACTGTAGGAGTCAGAAGGGATGGAGGATATCAGGAGAACATGGCCCACCAGAGCAACCTAGCAGTGGTCACATGAGCTCGCTGAGATGAAGCAGAAAACACCAAACCAGCATGGATCTGCAAGCAGGTCTTCGTGTTTTGATTGTCAGTATATTTTTTTGAGACTCCTAACAGTGGAAGCAGTGTGTCTTTGACTCTTTCTCCTGCTCTTGGGTGTCTTTTTCGTCTATTGGGTTGCCTTTTAAGTCTCAATATAAGAACTTTTTCCTTGTCTTACTGTGTCTTGTTTAGTCCAGTTTGTTGTCTCTTGAAGGTGTAGACTTATCTGAACAGGAAAAAGAGTAGGGGTGGATCTGAGAGAGAGGGGAGCTGTTGGGGATAGCTGGGAGGAGTGGAGGGAGAGGAAACTGGTCAGAATGTATTACGTAAGAGAAGAATCTATTTCTGATTTAAAAATAAATATTCTGATATAAATGAGGTATGGAAAGAAGTAAAAATAACAAGAGAAATTCACATTGAAAATCTGCCACACTGATGAATATCTTGCATATCACCATAGAACCTTCATCTGGCGATAGATGGAGATAGAGACAGAGACCCACAAGGGAGAACTGGACTGAGCTCCCAAGGCCCAGATGAAAAGCAGAAGGAGGGAGAACATGAGCAAGGAAGTCAGGACCGCGAGGGATGTATCCACCCACTGAGACGGTGGGACTGATCCAATGGGAGGGAGCTCACCAAGGCCAGCTGGACTGCGACTGAACGAGCATGTGATCAGACCGAACTCTCTGAATGCGGCTGAAGATGAGGGCTGACTGAGAAGCCAATGATAACGGCACTGGGTTTTGATTCTACTTCATGGACTGGCATTTTGGAAGCTTAGTCTGTTTGGATGCTCACCTTCCTAGAACTGGATGGAGTGTCGGAGGACCTTGAGCTTCCCACAGGGCGGGGCACTGGGACTTCTCTTAGGATTGGAGAGGGAGGAGGAAGGGGAGTGGGAGGGAAATGGGAGGATGGGAGGAGGGAGAAAATTTTAATAAATAAATAAATCATTTTTTAAAAAAGGAATTCTGCAGCAAGTTATCAGACAAATAATAAAGTTATATTGCTCTTGAAACTAAGATAATTACAGCTAATATAAACACTACTATAATTATGTAGGCAATAAACAGAAGAGTAGAAATTATAAGAAGCAAACAAAAGAATTGTAGAAATGTAAAAATAATTAAAGTAATGATTTCAGTAGACTTAATGATCAATTCACAATGGCCATGGCTAAAAGGTATGTCATTAATCTCAGATGTCAGTCAATATAAACTCAAAACCTAGAATTTACGGAAAAAAATAAATAAAAATATAAAAGGACAAATGTATATGAAATATAGCACAATATCAAAGGCTGTGTCATATATATATATATATATATATACATATATATATATGCCTGAATTTACAAAACCGAAAAATATCTTTAAAAAACTCATCAAAAAAACTACAAAATTTTTCCCTAATATTAAATATTTTTTCTGAAATGCCCAGAGTGCACACACACACACACACACACACACTCACATTCACCATACAGAGAGAGAGAGAGAGAGAGAGAGAGAACAATATTAGTGAGAATTCACCTCAATATATTACATTTAAATCAGAAAATAGATTAAAAGGAAATCCTAAGAAAGCAAAAGACCAAAAAGCATTTCTTACAGTAGAGATTCAAGAATATAAATTATATAGTACAATTCCCAAAAGAAATATGTGGGCAGAAATACAGGCTTAAAGAGATTCTCTCCAGCAGAACTTCTGTTAGAGAAGTCAAAAGTAATTGACAGAGTTTAGGAACTTGTTCTTCATCAGTAAGAGAACAGCACGAGAGAATGAATATGGAAAGTTATATATTTTATTTATTTTTAATGCATATAATAGAGAACCAATTAAAGGACTTCCACTAGCACAATGTTCAAGGGAAGGATTTTAGCAATGGGGATAGAATAAATATTTGAAAATGTCAGAAATTATCTGTAGTATGATTGGGCAGCTTTTGGGTATATGCCTAAGAGTGGTATTGTTGGATCCTAAAGTAGGTTGCTTACCAATTTTCTGAGAAACCACCATACTGATTTCCAAAGTGGTTGTACATCCCCCAGTAATGGATGAGTGTTTCCCTTACTTCATATCCTCTCCAGTATAAGCTATCATTGGTGTTTTTGATCTTAGCCTTTCTGGTATGTGTAAGATGGTATTTCAGAGTTGTTTTGATTTCTGCTTCCCTGATAACTAAGGATGCTGAACATTTCCTTACGTATCTTTTGGCCATTGGAGATTCATCTGTTAAGAATTATCTGTTTAGTTCGGTACCCCTTTCTCAATTGGGTTATTTAGAATTTTAATGTCTAATTTCGTGAGTTCTTTATATATTTTGGAGATCAGTCCTTTGTCTGATATGGAGTTGGTGAAGATCTTTTTCCATTCAGTAGGCTGCCTTTTTGTCTTATTGACTGTGTCCTTTGCTTTACAGAAGCTTCTCAATTTCAGGAGGACCCATTTACTTACTGTTGTGCTCAGTGTTTGTGATACTTGCATTATATTTAGGAAGTGGTCTCCTTTGTCTATGCATTGAAGACTACTTCCCAGTGTCTCTTCTATCTGATTCAGTGTGGTCCGGTTTATATTGAGGTCTTTAATACATTTGGACTTGAGTTTTGTGTGTGGTGATAGATATGGATCTATTTTCATTTTTCTACATGTTAACATCCAGTTATGCCAGCTCCATTTGTTGAAGATACTTTCTTTATTCCATTATATACTTTTAGCTTCTTTGTCAACAGTCAGGTGTTCCTAGGTGTGTGGATTAATATCTGAGTCTTTGATCTAATTGCTTTGGTCAATCTCTGTTTTTACGCCAATACCAAGCTGTTTTCATTACTGTAATAGAGCTTGATGTCAGGGATGGTATTGCCTCTGGAAGTTCCTTTATTGTACAGGATTGTTTTGACTATCCTGAGTTTTTTGCTTTTCCATATGAAGGTGATTATTGGTCTTTCAAGGACTGTGAAGAATTGTGTCTATGTTCATAGCAGCATTGTTTGAAATAGCCAGAACCTGAAAACAACCTAGGTGCCCCTCAACTGAAGTGTGAAAGTGTGGCACATTTACACATTAGAATACTACTCAGCACCAAAAAACAATGGCATCTTGAATTTTCCATGCAAATGAATGGAATTAGAAAATACTATCCTGAGTGAAGTAACCCAGACCCAAAAAGAAAATATGGTATGTACTCACTCATAAGTGAATACTAGCTATAAACAAAGGACATTGAGTCTATAGTACATGATCATAGAGATGCTAAGTAATAAGGCGAACCCAAAGATAAACATATATAGATCCTCTAGGAAATTGGAAGCAGACAAGATCGCCTGACAAATTGGAAGCAAGGGGTGGGAGGAAAAGGGAGGGTAGACTAGGATGAGGAAGGGAGAAGGGGGGTTGAGGAGAACTTGAGGAAATAGCATAGTCAAGATGGAGGAAGGACAGAGATGAGAGCAAGGAAAGAGATATCTTGATTGAGGGAGCTATTACAGGGTTAGCAGAAACCTGGATGTAGAGAAATTCCCAGGAATCCACAAGGATGACCCTGGCAATAGAGAAGAGTGGTCCTGATCTGGACTTGTCCTGTATTCAGACTGATGATTATTTTAAAAATCATCAGAGAACCTTCATTCAGAAACTGATATAAACAAAGACATAGACCCACATTGGAGCACTGAGTCCAGTTGAAGAGTGGAAGGAATGAGAATATGAGCAAAGAGGTCAAGACCATGATGGGTTCACCCACTGAAACAGTTTACCAAAGCTAATGAGAGCTCACCAACTATAGCCGGACTGGGAAGGAACAAGCATAGGACCCAACTAGTCCCTCTGAATCTGGGTGACAGCTGCATGGCTGGCACAGACTGAGGGGCCACTGACAGTAGCACCAAGATTTACCCCTACTGCATGTACTGGCTTTTTGGGATCCTATTCTCTTTGGATGTATACCTTGCTCAGTCTAGATGTAGTAGGGAGGGCCTTGAACCTTCCACAAAACAATGTGCCTTGCCCTCTCTGAGGATTGGATGGAGGTGGGGTGGGAGGGTGTGTGGAGGGAATGGAAAGAGGGGAGGGAGTGCGAACCTGGATTGGTATTTTTAAAAAATCTAATAAATTTTAAAAAAGAAAAAGAAAATAAAAAGAAATTATCTGTATTACATCAGAGTTAGAATAATATTATATAAAGGTGAATATAACTTATTTAAAATGTGTACTTCGAACCAGATGGAAATCTACAAAAACTAATGAAGTTAGATATTTTAAAAGATATACCCAATAGGTGCATGCATACACAAAGATACATGAAAATATGCAGATATATTCACTCAAACAAAACAAGATAGAAAAAGAAAGAATTCTAGTAGGCAACTAGCAACTACAATAAACAAAAAGTATATAATAAAAAGAAAACACACACAATTTTTCTGTAATTTAATTTTAAAAAAAAACATGAAGTGGGCATGTCAGGAATAAGAGAAACTGAGGAGCACTTGAGGTAAGGGAAAAAATATGATCAGATATATTCTATAAATTTTGTTTTAAAGACAATATATACAAAAAGGGAATAAAAGAGAAATAAAAATTTAGAAATGCCCAAGATCTCTATAAAGGATAATAAAAATATATGCCAAGTAAACAGTAGTAAAAATAAATCTATAAAACTATTTTGATTTCTGACAGAGAAGAATGAGATCAGAGGTCGCACTGGACATGATATTTAGATAAATAGGTAAAACATAAGAAATGCTTTCTAAGGTAGCAAATCATTATCAATCCTAACTGGATTGGTACACAACAATAGAAAGCAAAATTGTATGGGTAGTGATGGAAGTAACAGGAAAAATAGATAAAATTACTATCATAGTTGCAGAATTTAGCACACTTGTGACAGTAACTGATAGTCAAGAAAGACAAAATCAATAAGACTATAAATTCCTCAAACACCACCATCAATTTATTTGATGAAATTGGTATTTATATACTTCACCCAACAATGGAAGCACAGATATTGCTCTTGAATTTACATGGAGCCTGCATCAAAACTAACCACATTCTGAGTCATTAAGCATATCTTAAACAGGAAAGACAGCATCATGAACATACATAGTTGCAATGGGCTCATTGAAGGAGAACAGACTCTTCAATTTCCAAAATACCAGGAGAAATATTACATCAATGAAGTGTCAAAATGAGGGTAATCAGAAATCACTAGAAGGATATGGTCTCTGTAAGACTAACAGAAAACAAAACGCTAATAACAACATGTTGCTACAAACGGACCTCTGGTAACCCTTCTCTCTTATTTGATAGGGGTAAGATAAAATGCTTCGGGTAAACAGGTGTGTAACCTGAATCTGAACACCATGCCCTTCCTTTAGTTCCTGTGTTTTCAACACTATTTTATTTTCTCTCATCCAATGCTTCCAGACCACAGTCTCCCTTCCCTCCACTTCTCCAAAGCCCCATCCTATCTCCTTTTTCATGCAGAGTCACTCCTCTGTTTGAGAAAAGAGCAGGCCTTCCAGGGATAGCAACCAAATTTGGCATAACACGTTACAATAAGACTCCACATATCAGCGCTGGAGGAGGCAACCCAGTGAAGGGGAGAGAGTCTTATTGGGAAGGCAGAAGAGGCAGAGACAACCTCACTGCCGCTTTTAGGAGTCCCACTAAACATATTTAAACTAAACCATAACATATTTACAGAGGATCTAGTACAGACAAATGCAAGCTCCGTGATTGACACTTCCGTGTCTTCGAGCCCATATGAGCCCTGCCTGCTTAGTTGATTCTGTGGCTTGTCAAAAATTTTTTACACATTTAAGTTCTAGGATTCAATTTTATGATAGATAAGGCAAATCTCACTTAGAATATACACAGCAAAGAGTATTTACTGTTAAGAATTTTTCTGTTAGCCTTCTTTTAGCCTCCAAGAAGATATCCAGGCATTTGTAATGAAGACTATGCATGTGAAAAAGAAATATTAGAAGTATTCAAATACATGATAGAGAAGAATAATTAATACCAGGAGGTCAAAAACACTATGTATAGCCAGTGGAATGGGAAAAGAAGGAGGGGAGGAAGCCTGTAGAGTTTTAGCTTACACTGTGTTCACAGTACATGCAGACTGTCTCAACGCCCCTTGCTATTGTTTCCTCGGTTACGCCATGGGTATATATGGGAATAAGTTGTACTAATATCCAATTGTCTTAATTCTGACTTTGTTGTTGTGTTGAAACACTGACTAAAAGTACTTGGGTAAGAAAGGGGTTATTTCATCATATACTTTATTCCATCATCAAGATGTAGAAGCTCAAGCAGAAATCTGAAGCAAGATAGTCAGCAGATGCCATGGAGAAACATTCGTCACTGACTTTCTCCCCAATCAGCTCACTCTCTTTTCCATCTCAGGACACATGAGAGGCATCTCCTATGGTAAACTAGAACCTACCACACCAACCATTAGTTAAAATACCAAATAGACACGCCTAAAGGTCAAAATGGCAGAAAAAATTCTCAACTGGGGCTCCCTCTTCTCAGGCTCCTCTGGTTTGTGTCAAGAGGGTAAAAACTAACCAGACCATTAACCTGAGAACTTAGAACATTTCTTAAAACAGAAAATAAACAACAATTTCAAAGGCAAGGCTCAGAGGCAAGGTATGAATCTCTAACTAGTGAACAATTATCTCTTATAGTTCAAACTAACTTTATTGGATGAACCTAGACATTATAAACTAAAATATTTGCAAACATTTTGAAGTCAAGACACAGATGCTATTTAGAGTCGTTGACTTGAACACAGAAAAAATGTTCCAACTTTTAACTTTGATGGTGTTTTTTCTGTAAAAGGAAATGTACTAGTGAAAAATTAAACATTATTCGTGTAGTTTCCTTTGTTATATAATATTTGGACTCTTTGGGTAACTGAATGTTATATGGCCACAAAAAGAATCTGAAGTAATGCAAGACAAGAACTGATTATTACTTGTAGGTATCAAATTCTGTGAATGTTCTATAAGCCAGGCTGAATATCACTTCAGGAAACATTTATGAGAAAAGCACACACAAGAATGGCAATGGAAAATTGATGCGGGAGAATTGTTTGTATTCTATCAATCATGTTTTAAATAAATGCTGATTGGCCAGGCAGGAGGTGTAGGTGGGAAAACCAGACAGGAAGTGGAAATGATGCAAAGAGAGGAAGAGAATTCTGGGGAGGAGGAAGTTGATTCCTCCCACTCCTGCCCAGATCACCGAAGCAGCAGGATGTAAGCTGCCCCACTGAAAAAGGTACTGAGCCACATGGCTAAAATAGATCAGAAAAATGGGTTAATCAAGATGTAAGAGTTAACTAATAAGAAGCCTGACCTAATGGGCCAATCAGCATTATAACTTATAGAGATCTCTTGTGTGATTTTTCTCTGGGACTAAACAGCTGGGGGACTGGGAAGGACAGAAACACAAACAAACAGGCCCGGCCCTTTCATGTTACAGAAAATAACAAAGCATGATTAAACACATTGAGAAAAAAACATTAAATAAATGAAAATTGACCTATTAGTAATTGGAATTCTTACTGTATTTGTATCTTTCACACTTGTAAATATTTAATACCTAGATCAGCCTTTCTATAGCTTAGTGGAAAGTACTTCATAAAAAGAGAAAAACTTAGGGAATCCTCAATCGAGAAAGTTTATATTTTACTTTTTAAAACTCTGAGAATCTCAAAATTTTCTAGATTTAAAAAGAAACTAACCAGTCATCAAATCTAGGAGGGCCCTGTTTTCAAACTGTAAGAGATAATGGAAGAACCTGAATCCCTTAGACTGATGAGCATCTGGTGTGGGGAGTGGGTTGTCTGCTGAACTGCGGCAAAGAGCATTGCAAGCTCTTAGCTGGAAAATTAGCAAGGTAAGAGTTAAGTTTTCTTTAATTTTGCATAAAAAAGGTTTGTAAAGAAAAGGTGAGCTCCTGTCTCCTCCTGCCTGTGTCCATATCTGTAGTATTGTGAACTAAGTGTCTGTCCAAGACAGTGTCAGACCAGCACTAAAATGGGTAAGGGGACGACAGGTAATTATTTATTTAATCAGCCCTTTGCCCCTTTTACACAGTGTCTGACCTAAACAACTCATGTGGAAGGAAATATGGTTTATTTTACCTCACAGACAACCCACTTCAAACACCAGGTGCTCATCAGTCTAAGGGATTCAGGTTCTTCCATTATCAATTAGACTTATTAGAGACCAATTATGTGGTGAGATCTTGTTTGTACTCTAACAAAGTTTGCCTGAAGATCAGAGGTCAGAGCTAACCACTAGTTAACCATATAGGTCTGGAGGTCTGTACAGACACACTGGAATTTATATGGCTGGGAGTAAGAAGAATATAAGGCAGGAAAAGATAGGCGCTCACCTTTTCTTTACAAACTTTTTTTGTGTCAAAATTAAAGAAAATTTAGCTCTTACCTCGCTAATTTCTCAGCCAAAAAAGAGCAAGCTGCCATCTCTTCCTGACAATGCTGTCTGTTGGTCATGAAATAAGAACTAGAACCTTCCACAACAATCAGTAATCAAAATACCAAATAGACATGCCTAAAGGCCAGAATGACAGAGGAAATTCTCAACTAGGGCTCCCTCTTCTCATAGGCCTCGGTTTGTGTCAAGAGGGTAAAAACTAACCAGTCCATTAACCTGAGAATTTAGAACATTTCTTAAAACAGAAAAGAACAACAATTTCAAAGGCAAGGCTCATATGCACACATGAACTCACAGCAGCTATAATTGCTTGCCTAAGGCCTGCACAAGATTGAGGTCGCTGTCACTTCAGCATGGAGTAAGGGAAGAGTTCTGGAGGTCCCATTCCTAGAAGAAAATATTCAGCACTTGATGACTGCTGAAAGAAAGAGACTCATGTTTTTTCTATAGGAGGTGTTGCCTGTTGGTAAGATATATAGCCTCTCAGTAGAAGGCCCCAAACCCAGGAACATATGGATAACAGTAAATGGACAGTGTATAATTAGTCTTTATAATAATGTGCTTGAACCCGAGAGGGAGACATTTAGGGGAGTAAGAGAGAGACCTGGAGGGAGATATTGGTTGTGGATGTGATCAAAATATATCATAGATGTGAATTAAAAATTTAAAGGATAAATAAAGTATTATTTATAGGGGAAATTAGACTCAGGTTATGGGCCACATGAGCAATGCCAGGCACATATTCAATCTTGTGAGGTGGGCTTTACATTCAATCAGATGATGGTCGGAACTCTGGCAACATTTGTGCGACAACTGCACCAGCTTATTATTAGGCAGGTTCCATTGTAGATCATGGGTTTTGGTGGGAGGTTGTTGGTTAGTTTTCTTCTCTGGTAGCTTGCAGAGTACATTCCAGTACCAGAAACACCAATCAATATGGGTAGAGCCTATTGATTGGAACCATATCAACTTCTCTTTGCTCAATGAGTTACATAGGTGTCATCTTCTACAGGAGAGCCTTACCATCAATTTGTGTAAAGCAACCAAGAGCTTTGGCAATGGGCTGAGTTGTTTGGTGAATTTAAGGAAAAACAAGGTACTATTTATTGTTCGCTAAAGTAGCACAACAATGAAATGACTCCTAACAACATTCTGCTTAGACCCATAAGTCATTATCTTGCTCGGTCAGTGTCAGAGAAACTTCTGCAGAATGAGTACAAATCCAAAGATCCACATGTTGATAATGTGCAGAGAGTGAGAGACTTTGGGACAATCAGTTCTAAATGGAGCATCTTATTCAAAACTCTCCTCTCAGGGCTCAGGAAACTGGGTAGAAAAGGAATCGCTCAAATCGTAAATGTCAGAGGGGATGAATGACTAAAGTAATCTTTGCTTTCTAAACACAACAGGGTTAATTCCATGATTATAGATACACACTAAACAATATATGATGATTTATTTTCAGTAATATTTCATATTCATGCTTACAAACTGTCCAGTCTGCAATATAATTTCATAAAACATTACCAAATAATATTTTACCCAATTAACTATGTGGTTCTCATTAACTACAAGATAAAAAATAAATAAAATTCTACATTGAAATAATTTACTTATTTGCTAAGAGTCAATACCATCTTAAAAGCTTCCCATGTGTCCCTAATCAGTCATGTGTATGATTTCTCATTTATTTTTGTCTAGCCTGTATTTGAGCCATCTAAAAAATTATGGGGGGGGGTGGGTGGAAGGGTTGTTGGAAGGGGAGAGGGTTAGAGAGAAGGGAGTAGGGGAGTCATGTGGAAAACTCGGGGGACTGAGATGGGGGGAGGGAGGAGGATGGATATGGGATCGGGGAAGAATATATCTCAACTAAGGGAGTCATTTTAGGGTTTACAAGAGACTTGATTATAAATGGGATCCCAGGTCCAAGGAGAGATCCCCAGATTATTCTCTGGACAGAGGAGAGGGTGCCTGAAACGGCCTTGGCCTATAACCATACTGATGAAGATTTTGCTTATCACCATAGATCCTTCATCCGACGATGGATGGCGATACAGTCGGAGACCCACATTGGAGCACCGGACTGAGCCCCCCATGGTCCAAATGAGGAACAGAAGGAGGAAGAACATGAAAAAAAAACTCAGGACCGCGAGGGGTGCGATCACCCACTGATACAAGGGGACTGATCTAATGAGAGTTCACCAAGGCCAGTTGGACTGGGACTGAATGAGCACGTGATCCAACCAGATTCTCGGAATGTGGCCGGATTCTCTGACTGTGGCTGGCCCGGAGCCTTTCTGAGAAGCCATTGACAATGACACTGGGACTAGTTTCCTCTGCATATACTGGATTTTGGGGATCCAGTCTGTTTGGATACTCACCTTCCTGGACCTGGAGGGAGGGGGGAGGAACTTGAACTTCCCACAGGGCTGGAAGCCCTGACTGCTCTTAGGGATGGAGAGGGAGGAGGAGGGGGAGTGGGGGAGTGGGAGGGTGTTGGGAGGAGGGGGAGGGGGGGAGTGGGAGGGTGTTAGGAGGAGGGGCGGAAATGGAAACTTTCATAATTTAATAAACTTTGAAAAAAAATATTACCATATAATAGATAATCTTGACATTTGACTTGTCTTGAGTGTCATTATTTTTGAAAATTCTAGTGCATTTTTGCATATAAGGCAATTTATGTATTATGAGACAGCCAGATATAAATAACAGAGAGAACTTCTATTTTTTAAAAAATCATAAGGAAAAGAAAAAAAGAAAAAGAAAACCAAAATTCTGAAATCTGCACATATACATGCGTTGAAAGAGTTTTACTGAAGCTGTCTATAATAGAATGAAGCAATAGTCCAAGATACTTCGTCCTAACAGATAAAAGCCCTAGTACCAGAACTGGGTAATCTTTTTGTTTCATCAACGGGATCCCATAGACCTTGAAGCATTACAGGATGTTGTCAATCAACTGGTTACATTAAGGAATCTGACAGTAAGTTCACACTGTATATTCACGCTTCAAACTGTATTCAAGAACACGGAGAAACCAAACTTGTATGAAAGCTTCATCACTACTGGTTTTCTCTCATAGTGCTTGCAAGTGATGTAGATGGGCCTTCTATCTATGTTATTTTCATTGGTTAATAAAGAGACTGCCTTGGCCCTACACTACTGGAATAGGAACGTTACCATCTGTCTCACCCTACTGTATGCTACATTAAGGACTGACATGGCAAGACATGCCTGTTGGTGCAATAGCATCATGACTGTTATTGGAGTAATGAATCCCTTGGTTGTCTAAGGTCTGCTATATGAAATGAAGCCAATACCAGGTACTGTTATCAGGACAATAACATGTGGCTATATGTGTGAGAAGATGTGGGTGAGAATATAATATTCTTACTCTAGTAAACAGGCATAATACACTGACTTTTAATAACTTGCTTCTATACCCAGAGCACAGGTGTCAGCACCCATCAGACAAGCTTCTTGTAGTAGATTGTGATTAATG
The DNA here is from genome assembly GCF_982192425.1 of Myodes glareolus. Lineage (NCBI taxonomy): Eukaryota > Metazoa > Chordata > Mammalia > Rodentia > Cricetidae > Myodes > Myodes glareolus. The sequence continues at coordinate 69,111,903 of NC_142037.1, read as the reverse complement.
CAGAGACACTGAATGAGTCAGTGCGCTTGCAGACAATAAGAGAATGTGGGATGTATTATAATGACACCTACCTCTGGGCTTAGGAAACTGCAGAGAAGAGGTGGAAGAAAAAATGTAAAAGCCAAAGGCAGAGGGTCACACCTGCTCCACAAGATGAACTTTATACTTGGTACCGTGTTAGAGTCAATAGTCTAAGACGAGGCAGTTTATTAACTCTGGCAAAGAATCAACTATTACTTTTTACTAAATGGACATACTCTTAAATGACTACTAATGATATGTTATACACAAAAATCTATTTTCAGTAGACAGAAATAACACAGAGACCCACAACGGACTTAAGTGTATAGAATGAGTCTATATATGTACTTAACTCACTTGTTCACAAGATACAGGGATTATTATAGAAGAGGTATGTGGATATAGTGTAAGAGGTGGTGGATAACATTAAGAAAAATTGTCAGCTAGCCACAGCATTACCCCAACACATATAAACCCACAGTAGTTGTAACAGCATGCAAAAAAACCTGTGCAAATCTAAGACATATCGAATACCATCCTTCAGAGGCAACACAATCCCCGCATAGTCGTGTGACTTTGGTAAGTTTTCACTGCTAGGAGAGAGAATTCAGTTAATAGAAGGGTGTGTCCTTTCTCATTTTGATCATACTTCAGTGGAAAGACACACATCCAAGAATATTTGGGCAGCACACATTGGTCTCAACATGGAAAAAAGACACAAAGATGGAGGTATGGTGAAGTAGAGTGGATCAAGGAAAGACTGAGAGAAGAAATGATAAAGTTAAAACAAAACAATGCATTCTATCAAATTCTCAAGGAATGATAAAAATAAAATCTTTTTTAAAAGAAGCAGTATTTAACATTATCAACCTGTCGCATCCTAAATACTTAGCTGAGGCTAGTTTCATTTTCTAGTAGAACGTCTTAGTTAAAAATGCAAATTTTGTCCTAATAAGATAAAATCCATCATTTAGGGGAAGGATAAAACAGAAAGGGAAGGAGGAGAGAGAATAAAAGAGAGAGAGAGAGAAAGAGAGAAAGGTTCTACGAGAAAGGTGAGGTGTGAGAAGGGAGAATGGAGAGAAGGAAACGTAACACAAAGCACAACTAAGATTTACAAGGGGGAAGAAAAATGAGAAATAGAGAAACGGAAACCTAAAATCTCAAGCACAGTATCAAATGTATAGGTCTTAGGGCCATGAGAGAGCATGTCTGTAATTCCAGCGCTTGGGAATTGGAGGCAGGAGGACACCTGAGGTTTCAGGTCAGCCGTGGTTCGGTAATTACTGTGAGCTCTAGGTCAGATTGAAACACATGAGAGTGGTACCAGAAAATCCAAAAAACAGAGAAACTCTGGAGAAAGTCTGGTCAGGTAAGTTCCTAATTCCTTTCACAAAATATTTTCATGCTTTTTTTTTATCAAATTGGAATTTTGTGATCTTATGCTTTGATAGTTTATGTCTATTCATAAAAATTTGAATACTAACAAAATTCTTAGATATTATGTACTATTTAGGTAATTTTGCACACTTATTTTGTAAAAGCAAGTCTTTTAAATGTCATAGTCATAATATTATTATATTAAAGTAAATTGAAGCCATTTGTTTTAGTTCACTAGAAATCTTGGTACTACACTCAAAAAGACATTATTTGATTTGGTAAAATACAGGGGAAAGTATACCAACATTAAACATCAAATATCTTAATGAATATTGATGGATTCTTTTATTTAAAATTCCTTTTTTGCATTTGCAATAATTGGCTGTGTCTGAAAAGCTAATGCACAATACCTGGGTATGTTAAAAAAATTTCTTCTAAGGATAAAAAATCATACATCAAAAACTTCCCTATGTTCCATGAACTTTGGAGACTAAATATATTACATTGTCTGGCTTACCAGAAATGCTCTTCAATATTGAGATTGAATTCCCTAGAAAAACAGTTGCAATCAATTTTCACTTGATACGTTCAGCTACTCAATGAGATTAGATGTTAGAATTTATAGTGTAACTTGTTGTGCGAATTATAGCCTTCTTGCAAGGGTGAAGACAGGAAAAGTGTGCACTGTATTTCTTGCACTGGGTGACGGCTTTTAACTGGATACATAAACTAGTTGTGATCTGACAAGAAGTGAAGTAGGACGACATTTCAATTCGAAAGGAAGCTGTAATGACCTGACATATTGTTCTTTTAGCTCACTTAGATTCTGTTGAAATGATGGAAGTTAACAATCTGAAAAAGGGAAGTAACACTGCTCGGGCAATGAATCCCACCCCAGTCCTCAACAGAAACCGAAGCCAAAGCACATGATTCTGATGTGACTGAAAGGGCACAATTTATATAAAGTTCATGGTACTGGTCCGGGGATGGAGCAACTGCTATTTTGTTTACAAAATGGATTTTAATAAGGGAAAGAAAAGCTCAAAACAATTAATTATGGATGTGATAAAAATGAAATTATAGAATTTAAAAGGCATTTAGGATTTGACTTTTTTCGATTAATGTCACAACTAGACTCTATCAATTCTAAACCCAAACCACTAATTGTTTGTTGTGTTATAGATAATCAAGGTAAGAATAATAGGCCACAGTTAGTTATTTCTTATATATATGATATGATATTATCACTTATTTTCTTGTGTCTCCATTCCATGATGATATGCTATATGAGTAAAATAAATCCAATTTCCAAAATGATTTAATTTTTTTATTTAGCTAACTATTAAGGTTCCAACTGACTACATTTAGACTACAACATTGCATATACTTATGAAAATTTCCCAATAAAGGTCAATAGAAAATTAAAGAAAGACTTATTGGCAATGTAAATATTTTATGGTAATGAAAATGTTGTGGCATTTTCAGATTCTTATGCCATTTTGCAACCTTTATTTAAGATTATCCATTAAGTTGAGCAGATTGATTTAATTGTAAATGAAAAAAATAAAATATTCACTTTTACAGAAAAGAAACTTCAATTTCTTGATAGCACTATGACATTATTAAAGTAGCCTTTTTATTATCATCTTTATCAGCAGCAATGATAACAGTTAATTTACTTAAATTGCACTACAATTAAATCTTTTACAATAATGTTTTAAGATCATTATAACTTCCCTTACATATTGGCACTATAAATTGAACTCAGGGTTCCATAAAATGAGGAGTTGTGTTGTAATTACAGTAGACAAAAAGTTAGGGCTTCTGAATATAATCTTTCTGATATTTCTAAATTTGTTAAGAAGATATGTTTCTTTTATTTTTGTTCTTCCATGAGTTCAAGAAGAGAGAATTCTTAGTGTCCTATTATTATGGTAATAGATATTTGGACATACATCATAACTCTATATAGTTAATTCTTAGATTTTTATATTGAAGCACTCACAGCTTTGGAAGAATGAAATGTGTCTAGAAATAAATTAATAGTTGGTATAAGAATTAAAGGTAAATATATTTCAAACACAAAATATTAGAGTTATTCTATTAAGTTAATCCTTATTTTTATTGCTTTTAAAACACAAATGGGCTGCTAGCTTCCCCGCCAGCCATCCCAGCTTCTATCCAGAGGGCCTTCGGAGTGGTGAGTTGATTCGGGTCCCCGCGGGCCCAGCGAGGGGGAGCTAGGACTCTCCCCGACCCCATAGACTCCCAGGTCAGCCTGCTCTGCTGGCTCCACCCTGCTAGCTTCCCCGCCAGCCATCCCAGCTTCCATCCAGAGGGCCTTCGGAGTGGTGAGTTGATTCGGGCCCACGACAGGGGCCCGGCGAGGGGGAGCTAGGACTCTCCCCGACCCCATAGACTCCCAGGTCAGCCTGCAGTGCTGTTTCCACCCTGCTAGGCTCTCCCACCTGCCATCCCAGCTTCCATCCAGGTACAAATTTCTATATTTCTCCCCTCCCACTGAGCCCATAAAATTTCCCCAGCTCAGCTGCCTTGCACACTGGGCCTGCTCTATAGGGGCATCCCGGAAAGAGGCAGTGCCTGTGGTTCAATATCCTGCTTGGGGAAAGGTAGGCATTCTATCAGTGAACTCCCTGCCCAACAAGGGAGCCTGACCCGATACCAGAAGTTCCAATAGAGAGCATTTGATCGAAGAGATGGGCAGACGCCAAGGCAAGACCTCCTCCAACAATCTGAAAAACAACATGAAAATATCAGATCCCAATGACCCTACAACAGAAGGATTTGAACACTCTAACCCAGATGAAGTGGAAAAAAGTGCCATTATGAAAGCAATAGAGTCCCTTAAACAGGATATGAATAACTCCCTTAAGGAACTGGTCGAGAAGTATAACAAAAAGTTTGAAGAAATGAGTATAGAAATGGATGAGAAATATAACAAAAAGTTTGAAGAAATAAGTAAATCCGTGAGTGATACCCTGAGAAACCAAGAAAAAACAATCAAACAAGTAAAGGAAACAGTCCAAGAATTGAAAACTGAAATGGAGGCAATGAAGAAAGCACAAAACGAGAACCGGCTGGATATGGAAAACCTAGGTAAACGAGCGGAGACTACAGAATCAAGCATAACCAATAGAATACAAGAGATAGACGAACGAATCTCAGATTCTGAAGATACCATAGAGAAAATAAATGCTCTGGTCAGAGAAAACGGCAAATCCAACAAATTCTCTTCACAAAACATTCAGGAAATCTGGGACACAATAAAAAAACCAAATCTAAGAATAATAGGGATTGAAGAAGGAGAAGAACTGCAGATCAAAGGCCCAGAAAATATATTCAACAAAATTATAGAAGAAAACTTTCCCAACCTAAAGAACGATATTCCTATGAAGGTTCAAGAAGCATACAGAACAACGAATAGATTGGATCAGAAAAAAACATCCCCGCGCCATATAATAATCAAAACACAAAACATAAATATTAAAGAAAAAATTTTAAGAGCTGCAAAGGAAAAAGGTCAAGTATCTTATAAAGGTAAACCTATCAGGCTTATACCGGATTTCTCTATGGAAACCATGAAAGCCAGAAGATCCTGGATAGAGGTACTGCAGAAACTAAGAGACCATGGATGCAAACCCAGACTACTATACCCAGCCAAGCTATTGTTCACTATCAACGGAGAAAACAAAATATTCCAGGATAAAAACAAATTTAAACAATACGTAGCTACTAATCCAGCCTTACAGAGAATATTAGAAGGAAAATCACTACCGAAGGAATCCAACATTCCCAACACGATCTACAATAACTCGAACATCTAGCGACCATTCACAAGCACAAATCAAAGAAGAAAAACACATACACTCTACTACTTAAAAAAAAAAAATGACCGGAGTCAACAACCACTGGTCATTAATATCACTTAATATCAATGGACTCAATTCACCTATAAAGAGGCACAGACTTAGAGATTGGATACGAAAACAGGATCCAACATTCTGCTGTTTACAAGAAACACACCTCAACCACAAAGACAGACACTTACTCAGAGTAAAGGGTTGGGAAAAGGTTTTCCAAGCAAATGGACCTAAGAAACAAGCGGGCGTGGCCATTCTAATATCTAACAAAATCGACTTCAAACTAAAATCAATCAGAAGAAATGGAGATGGACATTTCATACTCATAACTGGAACAATTCATCAGGAGGAAGTCTCAATCCTGAATATCTATGCTCCTAATATAAAGGCACCCACATATGTAAAAGAAACTCTTCTAGAACTCAAGGCGGTCATCAAACCACACACACTAATAGTAGGAGACTTCAACACTCCTCTCTCACCAATGGACAGGTCAATCAGACAGAAACCAAACAGAGAATTGAGAGACCTATTGGAGGTATTGAATCAAATGGACTTAACAGACATCTATAGAACACTCCACCCAAATAGGAAAGAATATACCTTTTTCTCTGCAGCTCATGGAACCTTCTCGAAAATTGACCACATACTCGGTAACAAAGCAAACTTCCACAGATACAGAAAAATATTAGTAACTACCTGTGTCTTGTCAGATCACTATGGACTAAAATTAGAATTCAACAACAATGCTCCCCCCAGGAAGCCAACAAACTCATGGAAACTGAACAGTCAACTACTAAATCACCCCTGGGTCAAGGAAGAAATAAAGAAAGAAATTAATCTCTTCCTTGAATTTAATGAAAACAAAGACACAACATACTCAAACCTATGGGACACTATGAAAGCAGTGCTAAGAGGAAAGTTCATAGCACTAAGTGCCCAATTAAAGAAAGCGGAGAAAGCACATATTGGAGACTTAACAGCACACTTGAAAGATCTAGAAAAAAAAGAAGCTGATTCACCCAGGAGGTCTAGAAGACTGGAAATAATCAAACTGAGGGCTGAAATCAACAAAATAGAAACAGAGAAAACAATCCAAAGAATCAATGAATCAAAAAGCTGGTTCTTGGAGAAAATCAACAAGATTGACAAACCCCTATCCAAGTTAATCAAACGGCAGAGAGAGAACATGCAAATTAATAAGATCAGAAATGAAAAGGGGGACATAACCACAGACACAGAGGAAATTCAGAGAATCATTAGATCTTACTATGAAAGTTTATATGCCACAAAGTTGGAAAATGTAAAAGAAATGGACATTTTTTTAGATAAATACCATATACCAAAGTTGAACCAAGAACAGGTGAACAATCTAAATAGACCTGTTAGTCACGAAGAGTTAGAAGCTGTTATCAAAAATCTCCCTACCAAAAAAAGCCCAGGACCAGATGGTTTCAATGCAGAATTCTACCAGAACTTCCAGGAAGAGCTAATACCTATACTCCTTAACGTATTCCACAATATAGAAACAGAAGAGTCACTGCCTAACTCCTTTTATGAAGCTACAGTTACCATAATACCAAAACCACACAAAGACACAACCAAGAAAGAGAATTACAGGCCAATCTCACTCATGAACATCGACGCGAAAATTCTCAATAAAATACTGGCAAACCGAATCCAAGAGCACATTAGAAAAATTATCCATTATGATCAAGTCGGCTTCATTCCAGAGATGCAGGGCTGGTTCAACATACGCAAATCTATCAATGTAATCCATCATATAAATAAACTGAAAGAAAAAAACCATATGATCATCTCACTAGATGCTGAAAAAGCATTTGACAAAATTCAACACCCATTTATGATAAAGGTGTTGGAGAGACTGGGGATACAAGGATCATACCTAAATATAATAAAAGCAATATACAGCAAGCCGACAGCTAACATCAAACTGAATGGAGAGAAACTCAAAGCCTTTCCACTAAAATCAGGAACGCGACAAGGCTGTCCACTCTCTCCATACCTCTTCAATATAGTGCTTGAAGTTCTAGCAATAGCAATAAGACAACATAAGGGGATCACGGGGATTCGAATTGGAAAGGATGAAGTTAAACTTTCGTTATTTGCTGACGATATGATAGTGTACATAAGCGACCCCAAAAACTCTACCAAAGAACTCCTACAGCTGATAAACACCTTTAGTAACATGGCAGGATACAAGATCAACTCCAAAAAATCAGTGGCCCTCCTATACACAAAGGATAAAGAAGCAGAGAGGGAAATCAGAGAAGCATCACCTTTCATGATAGCCACAAATAGCATAAAATATCTTGGGGTTACTCTAACCAAGGAAGTGAAAGACCTATTTGACAAAAACTTTAAGTCTTTGAAGAAAGAAATTGAGGAGGATACCAGAAAATGGAAAGACCTCCCCTGCTCTTGGATTGGGAGAATCAACATAGTAAAAATGGCAATTCTACCAAAAGCAATCTATAGATTCAATGCAATCCCCATCAAAATCCCATCAAACTTCTTCACAGACCTTGAGAGAACAATAATCAAGTTTATATGGCAAAACAAAAAACCCAAGATAGCCAAAACAATCTTATACAATAAAAGAACTTCTGGAGGCATTACCATCCCTGACTTCAAACTCTATTATAGAGCTACAGTATTGAAAACAGCTTGGTATTGGCATAAGAACAGAGAAGTCGACCTATGGAATCGAATAGAAGACCCAGATATTAACCCACAAACTTATGAACACCTAATTTTCGACAAGGGAGCTAAAGATATACAATGGAAGAAGGAAAGCATCTTTAACAAATGGTGCTGGCATAACTGGATGTCAACCTGTAAAAAAATGAAAGTAGATCCATATCTATCACCATGCACAAAAATCAAGTCCAAATGGATTAAAGACATCAACATCAATCTGTCCACTTTGAACCTGATAGAAGAGAAAGTGGGAAGTAGTCTACAAGATTTAGGCACAGGAGGCCTCTTCCTAAGTAGGACCCCAGCAGCACAGACAATAAGAGAAACAATGAATAAATGGGATCTACTGAAACTGGGAAGCTTCTGTAAAGCAAAGGACACTGTCAGTAGGACAAAAAGGCTGCCTTCTGACTGGGAGAAGATCTTCACCAACCCCTCATCAGACAAAGGTCTGATCTCCAAAATATACAAAGAACTCAAGAAACTAGGCACTAAAACTCTAATTAACCCAATTAAAAAATGGGGTACTGAACTTAACAGAGAATTCACAACAGATGAACTTCGAATGGCCAGAAGACACTTAAGGTCATGCTCAACCTCCTTAGCAATCAGGGAAATGCAAATCAAAACCACTTTGAGATACCATCTTACACCTGTCAGAATAGCTAAAGTCAAAAACACCAACGATAGCCTATGCTGGAGAGGATGTGGCGTGAGGGGAACACTCATCCATTGTTGGTGGGAATGCAAACTCGTGCAGCCACTGTGGAAATCAGTGTGGTGGTTTCTCAGGAAACTGGGAGTCAACCTCCCTCAGGACCCAGCAATACCACTCTTGGGAATATACCCTAAAGATTCCCTAACATACTACAAAAGCATTTGTTCAACTATGTTCATAGCTGCACTATTTGTAATAGCCAGAACATGGAAACAACCTAGGTGCCCCTCAATAGAAGAATGGTTAAAAAAGGTGTGGAACATATATACATTAGAGTTTTACTCGGCGGTTAAAAACAATGACATCTTGAATTTTGCATGCAAATGGATGGAAATAGAAAACGCTTTACTGAGTGAGGTAAGCCAGACCCAAAAAGAGGAACACGGTATGTATTCACTCATAAGTGGATTCTAACCATAATTAAAGGTCTTTGAGCCTATTATTCGTGATCCTAGAGAAGCTAAATAAGAAGATGAACCTGATGAAGATTATTTAGCTATCCACCAGGAGGTAGGAAATAGACAAGAGTCCCAGGTAACCTCGGGTGCATGGGGGGGTGGGAGGGTCGATGGAGGGGGAGAGGGCTAGAGAGAAGGGAGTAGGGGAGGAACGGGGAAAGCTTGGTGGCCGGGGATGGGGGGGGGGAGGGAGGTAGGATGAATATGGGATCAGGGAACAATATATTTCAACTAAGGGAGCCATTTTAGGGTTTACAGGAGACTTGATTATATATGGGATCCCAGGTCCAAGGAGAAATCCCCCAGATTGCTCTCTGGACAGAGGAGAGGGTGCCTGAATTGGCCGTGGCCCATGACCATACTGATGTATATTTTGCTTATCACCATAGATCCTTCGTCTGGCGAAGGACGGCTATGCAGTCGGAGGCCCACATTGGAGCAACGGATTGAGCCCCCCGAGGTCCGGAGGGGGAGCGGAAGGAGGAGGAACATGAAAGACGAAATCAGTACTGCGAGGGATGCTATCACCCACTGATACAAGGGAACGGATCTGATGAGAATTTACCAGGGCCAGTCGGACTGGGACTGAACGAGGACGTGATCTAGCCAGATTCTCGGAATTTGGCCGGATTCTCTGACTGTGGCTGGCCCGGGGTCTTTCTGAAAAGCCATTGACTATGACACTGGGACCTGTTTCCTCTGCATATGCTGGATTTTGGGGATCCAGTCTGTTTGGACGCTTGCCTTCCTGGACCTGGAGGGAGGGGGAGGGAGCTGGAGCTTCCCACAGGGCAGGAAACCCTGACTGCCCTGGGGGACGGAGGGGAAGGAGGGGGGGAGTGGGGGGAGTGGGAGGGTGTTGGGAGGGGGCGGAAATGGAAACTTTTATAATTTAATAAAATTTACTAAAAAAAAAAATAAAAAATAAAAAAAAAACACAAATGGGCATAAACTCTGTTTATTTAAAAAAGAAAATATATCCTATTTTCAAAAAGAAAGTATATCCACTAATCCTAGAAAGTTTTGAGGGTTCTTCTGAATGAATGGAGCCCAGAAAGGCTCCGTGTTATCTTGTGGCAAGCTGTCCTAAATTACTTCTTTCTGAGAGTTGGTACTCCATATGAGCCTCCCTCTAGAAATGCTTTTCTCACTTAGATGCCAATAAAGTATGCTGTTCTTTCTCTTTTTAACTTCCTTTGTATTTCTTAGCCATGTCCAGCAACTCTTTAAATGTCATGATTGGATAAAATTGGTCAATAGGGAAATTTCAAATTTGCCAAGAAAATGAAGATATTGAATCTATTTATGATTACAAAGGCCATTTAAGTTTATGTAAGTAACTATGTTTATGCTAATGTTTTAAAATAATAAATCATTCTATTACTTAAAATGTCTCTGATTCCTTGCTCACTTATCAGAGAGCTATTTGTTCAGAAAACAGCATACACATGATCATGAATGAGCATCTTCTATATTGAAATTAAACTAATTTTTCAGAGAAACTCAAACATTAAGTTGTGTGTTATGCCTTGTTAAACTGTTTCTTATGAAAGACTTGAACTCAAGAGATGTTAATATTTATAATAAAATAATCAGCAGAGTAAGATCAACAGCCAGTCCCCCTAATATTTTATGTGAGCCGAAATTGATTTTGAATCTGGCTAAAGACTTCAATAATCAATATATTTCTTGCTGTGAAACTTAAATTTGTGACTTTATCATTATGAAGAGAGCATAGTAAGTTTTAGTCCCCTTAAAAACTCTGAGTTCTCTGTATCTAGTGAAAAAAGAAATCCATTAAGTTGTATTTAATTCTATATTTACAAAATAAGGAGTAACTCTACATAAATCATTCTCTTGGTAATTATTGTCTAGAACTGACAGTATCCTTGAGGGTCACTAATGTTTGCCTTTGCTTCTTTTCATCTTCTCAATCCAATGTAAAAGCCAATGCATAGAGAAAGTGAACAGCCAATGAGACACATTTTAACATTTAGTTCATTAATAATGAATAATTATAAGAAGAATGGAATGCTATTTGCTGGTAGGTTTGTTTGATATTTGCAAATAGAGGTTCATGGAAGTGAAATAAAAATGATGTCATAAAGGCTGTGATGAACTGATAGTAAGAGCAAAAGAGATATTTTATAATGAAGGATTCTTCTTTCTGTAACTGACTAAAATCTAGTGCACATGTGTCTTTCACTATGTTCAATTGGTTATATTTAAGCCATATAGTTGACATTGCTCTTGATGGTGTGAACCTATCCATGACATGTCTTAAACAATACCTTTGACAATTCAATCAATCAAATCAGAAAATTAAATTGTATGACTGGATTATTCATATGTTGATGTATCTGATAGTCTTTTGTGGTTCATAAGTCTCAGCTTTGGCTTAAGCTCAGCATTATGTAGGATTAGGACTAGAGAGATTACAGTGGTAAGACACCTTTACCACACTAGCATGAATTTAATGTCAACATCTGAACACTCAGTGTTTCTATGGGAATAAGGGGGATAGAAAAACAGAATATGCAGAAGTTCATGGTGAAGTGCATATGCATGGCAGTTTGCAGAAAAGCCACAAACAAGAAAAAATTCACAATAGTTTTAATTCAATAAAGTGTAATGCACATTTGTTCTCTAACCTACACATGTATATGGTGTCACACAGAGACTGGATTAGTACACACAAATGTGAAAGCTTACACACATTTTATACATGCATACAAAACTGAAATTAAAAAGTTTAAAAAAATATGTGTAAAAATACAACAGCACAAGATTGGTGCTAATATGAAGGAAAGAGTCCCAACCCCCAGCTTTTATGAGAAGTAGACAGCCACACATGCTGCAAACTAGAAGTGTACTAGAACAGGTCATGAGATTTCATGTGTCATGACTTATAAGGGAGCAACATGAAATCTTGCATGTTGAGATTAAAACTCTCTTTTTCCCTCAGCACTCTGTTTCTTTCTGTCTTTCTGTTTCTCCCTTTCTTTTTGTGTGTATGTTTGTGTGTGTGTGTGTGTGTGTGTGTGTGTGTGTGTGTGCTTGTGTACAAGACCTGGTGTACATGTGTTTATGGACCACAGTGGCATGTTTCTATTTTTCTGTCCTCAGGGGAGACAATGAGGAGACCACAAAAGACAATTTAACAACAGATACCATTGCAGAAAAGATTGACATATGTTTTATAATTGACTCTAATAAGACTGTACAGAGCTATCTAAGTGTATGTTTCTCAGATACTAAATATATTTTATGATTAAATTTAAAATAATAATGTTATTAATTCCCCAAGGATTTCATACCAAGTATTTTAACCATATTCAGCCCTCACCCCTACCCTAACTCTTCTCAGGTCCAACTCCACCTCCCTACACCCTGAAAGAGCATCATTATACTATGTAAAGGAAGACAGGGAGCATGTCTTGATAAAAGGCTATTAAATGGTTTGTTCTGGATGGATAGGCTGCCAGGCTGTAGGGGATGCTATAGTTAATCTCAGGAACTTAGAAGATCATAGTACACTCACTGTATGCATTACAAAGAAAAAGACAATGGTTTTTAATCTTATCTTTGTGAGGAAAATTAAGAAGAGACATATGATCTTGATGTAGTAACCAAACTGCTTAGTAAAATCTATCTAAGTCTCAAAATTAACATACAGATAAAGTAACATTGATTAGTTAGCCAGAATTAAGAAAAAATACTTTCTTGTATTTATGATTATTTTTTTAATTTTTATTGTTTTTATTGAGCTGTTTATTTTTCTCTGCTCCCCCCTTCTTCTTCTCTCCCTTTCTACCCTCTCCCATGGACCCATGCTCCCAAATTACTCAGATCTTGTCTTTTTCTACTTCCCATGTAGATTAGATCCATATATGTCTCTCTTAGGTCCTCATTGTTGTCTAGGTTCTCTGAGATTGTGAATTATAGGCTGGTTTTCTCAGCTTTATGTTTCAAAACCACTTATGAGTGAGTACATATGATAATTCTATTTCTGTGTCTGGGTTAGCTCACTCAATATAATGTTTTCTAGATCCATCTATTTGCCTGCAAATTTAAAGATGTTATTATTTTTCTGCTGTGTAGTACTACATTGTGTAAAAGAACCACATTTTCCTTATTCATTCTTTGATTGGGGGTATTTAGGTTGTTTCCAGGTTCTGACTGTGACAAACAATGCTGCTATGAACATAGTTGAGCACATGTCTTTTTGGTACAATTGAGCATCCTTTGTGTATATACCCAAAAGTGGTATTGCTGAATCTTGAGGAAGGCTGTTTCCTAATTTTCTGAGAAATCACCTTACTGATATCCAAAGGAGCTGTACCAGTTTGCACTTCCTCCTTCAATGCAGAAGTGTTCTCTTTACCCCACATTCTCTGCATAATAAGTTGTCATCAGTGGTTTTTGATGTTGGCCATTCTTATAGGTGTAAGATGGAATCTCAGAGTTGTTTTGCTTAACATTTCTCTGATAACTAAAGATGTTGAACATTTCCTTAAGTCTTTCAGCCATTTTAGATTCATATGTTGAGAGTTCTCTGTTGAGGTTTGTGCCCAATTTTTTCATTGGATTGTTTGTTCTTTTGATGACCAATTTCTTGAGTTCTTTGTATATTTTAGAGATCAACCCTCACTCTGATGTGGAGTTAGTGAAGATTTTTTCCCATTCTGTAGGCTGCTGCTTTGTCTTGTTAACTGTGTCCTTTGCTTTGCAGAATTTCTAAGTTTCAGGAAGTTCCATTTATTAATTGTTTCTCTCATTGTCTTTGCTACTGGGGTTATATTTAGGAAGTGGTCCTCTGTGCCAATGTGTTCAAGTGTACTTTTCACTTTCTCTTCTATAAAGTTCAGTGTGTTTGTCTTTATGTTTGGGTCTTTGATTCATTTGGACTTGAGTTTTGTGCATAACTATAGGTATGGACCTATTTTCATTCTTCTACATGTTGATTATTCCAGAACCATTTTTTGAATATGCTTTCTGTTCTCCAATTTATATTTTTTGCTTCTTTGTCAAAAATCAGTAGTTCATAGCTGTGTAGATTGATTTCTGAGTCTTTGATTTGGTTCCATTGGTCATCCTGTCTGTTTTTATGCCAATACCAGACTGTTTTTAGTACTGTAGCTCTATAGTAGAGTTTGAAGTTAGGGATTCTGATGACTCCAGATGTTCCTTTATTGTACAGGATTATTTTGGTTATCCTGGGTTCTTTGCTTTTCCATTTGAAGTTGATTATTGTTCATTTGAGTCTGCAAAGACTGTTGCTAGAATTTTGCTTGGCATTGCATTGAATCTGTAGATTGCTTTTGGTAGATTGCCATTTTTACTATGTTAATCCTCTTTACCCAAGAACATGGGAGATCTTTCCATTTTCGGGTGTCTTCTTCAATTTCTTTCTTCAAAAATTTAAAGTTCTTGTTATATAGGTCTTCTACTTGTCTGATTATTGTTACTCTGAGATATTTTATTCTATTTGTGGCTACTGTGAAGGGTTATGTTTCTCTTATTTCTTTCTCAGCCCATTTATTATCTATGTAAAGGAGGGCTACTGATTATTTTGAGTTAATCTTGTATTCTGCTACATTACTGAAGGTGTTTTTGAGTTGTAGACATTCCTTGGTAGAATTTTTGGAGTCGCTAATATAAACTATCATATCATAAGCAAATAGTGAGAGTTTGACTTCTTCTTTTCTGATTTGTATCCCCTTGATCTCCTTTTATTTTCTTATTGCTCTAACTAGAGCCTCAAGAACTCTATTGAAAAGATATGGAGAGAGTGGACAACCTTTATTTGTTTCTGGTTTCACTGGGATATCTTTGAGTTTCTCTCCATTTAGTTTGATGTTCGCTGTTAGCTTGCTATATATTGTCTTTATTATGTTTAGGTATGTTCCCTATATCCCTGCTATCTTCAAGACCTTTATCATGAAGGGATGTTGTATTTTGTCAGAGGTTTTATAGCATCTAATGAAATGATCTTGTGGGTTTTTTCCAGTTTTTTATATGGTGGATTACATTAACAAATTTTCATATGTTGAATCATTTGTGCATCTCTGCGATGAAGCTGGCTTGATCATGGTGGATGATTAAAAAAATACTTTTAAATATGCAAGTTCTGATGAAGGGGATCAAAGAAATTCCAAGTCCTTGCAGGATTCCAGAATCCTGACTAGTGGACATAAGGGGATGAAGTAATAAACATAGAGACACACATCAAAATCTGGCATCAGGAAATCTCTGCTCCCTGATGAGGAGAGCACAGCACCCAAGACGCTCAGAATGTTTATTATGTGCAGTTCAAAGGGGAGGTGAAGATTCAGTATACAGCTGAACAGGAACTGACATTGTTACACACAGATAAATGAGGGGACAGGGTTTCTATAGAGAGAGAGCTGAGCAAGGAGGCAAATATAGTTAACCCCAATAGAGTCACTCTAATACAGAAAGAGAAAGCAATGATGGATATTCTCTGCCCACACTATTAATATCCACACAGGGACCTAGGGGAGGCTTTGTCATTCCTCTGAGCCTCACCTGAGTGAGGCTTTGTTGGTCCAACGGAGTAGAAGTATTGACATTTTTGACATAGCCCATACCATATCAGAACCCCACATTTACTCAGGACACCATTCTCTACTCCCCACAGTGAAAGATAGTTTACATTTCAAAAGTTCTACTTGTTGTGTATGCTGGATTTACATGCAGTTCTGACAATTTTCTGCGAGAACGAAGATAAAAGAGAAAGAGGAGTCCTACATTTTGGAACCAAGTTTTCCAATTATGAGTTCATATATAGTATTCCACATCCAAAAGAAACAGAAAGTGCACAGAATTTCACTTTCAGTTGTTTTCTTTTGTCAGAAAAGAGAATGGAAAGTGAGAAATGGATGCTGGACAAAATAATCTGATATCCAACATTAAATGAAGTGAATGTTTCATTATTCTTTATTGCTAACATGTAAATGCTAATGGTTACTCTTTCAGTAACAAATGACTTCCCTTGCCAGTTCAAGATAAAGAGAGAAATGTAGCTCGGAAAGTCATCCTATACTGCAGGACTGAGGGGACATTGTGAGCCGCAACAAAAGGCTTTGCTGGATGCAGGAGGCTCTGCACAGAACTGGAATGAAAGCACCGGGGAAATACTCAAAGTTAAATGTCCAGTGTCCAGATCCCTGAAATCTCATGTAATTTATTTGCACAAAAGCATTATTTCCCTCTATATTGCTATTTTTGCCTTATTTTTGGAATGCATTGCACACCGTGATTGATTATAGTTCCTGCAGTGGCATTCAGTTCACAGTAAATGGTAAGATTTCTGGAAAGAAAAATGAGAATCTGTTTTCTTGGTTTAGAAAACATCTATATCTCACATGTATATAGCAATCTTAATAAATAACAAAAAGAATGATGATACCCTAAAATATTTCTCTTTAATTCAAAGAAGATTAGTAATGTGGTTTACTTTAAAGCTAGATAGCCACCAGCAGTGCACAGACAGATGCTTTAAAACACTTCTTCATTGCTAAACTTCTGCAGGCTTCCAAACGTGATAGTATGCTGCAGTTTTACCTGTGTACTTGAGAGTATTTTTAATGAGAGTAACAGCCAGTAAGTATCTAGAATAGCCATTGTTTATTTGAGTGTCAAACATTGATATGTTTTTGAAAATTTTGTATCTCTTCTCTTATTATTTTTGAGTTATAGGATAGCACAGATAATTTTGTTTTCTACAAAAACACCAAAAAAGAACATATGACTTACAAAAATCAAAGACAAATAAGATTTTAGAATATGTATGTTATTGATACTGATACAGAAAAAATTAAACTCATTATGATTATTATACATCTTATGATAAAGTTATTCCAGATATCATTGAACATTATATTAGGAATAATAGATGAACTAGAAAACACCCCCATTCTCAAACATATATATCTACCTAAGGGAAATTGGTCATTAAGTTCATGATTTGTTGTTAAGCTTGATTTGAGTCATAACTTTTATTTTAGTTAGGGTTTTTATTGCTGTGAAAAGACACCATGACCATGACGACTCTCAGAAAGAACAGTTTCAGATATTCAGCCCATTAACATCATGGCAGAGATCTTGGCAGTATGCAGGCAGATGTAGTTCTGGAGGAATAGCTGAGAGTCCTACATCTTGCGAGCAACAGGAAGTCAATTGTACCTTGGGTAATATCCTAAGCATAGGAAACTTCAAGGCCTGCCCCCACAGTAAAACCCTTCCTCCAACAAGGCCATGCCCACTCCAACAAAGCCACACCTTTGTGTGCCACTATGTATGGAATCATGGGACCAATTACATCCAAACTACCATGGTTATGTTGGTTTCATTAGAGCACATAGGCATGTCCCCAAGAACTGCAGGCTGGAAAGATGAGGAATACAACTGAAGGTCATTCAAATGACAGAAATAGATTAGTTTTATTGAAATAAGTTTGCATTGTGCCCCACCATATTCCCACCATATTGTAACTTGTTATGGTATGTTAAGTTGATACCCCTGAAAGTTGTGTTCTTTCTTTAAAAAAAGGAAATGTAGGAGGAGTGGATCTGGAGGAGAGAGGAGGTAGGGGAAGAGACTGCGATGAGTGGAAGGAAGTGAAACTTTTCTTGACATGTTATGTATGAGCAAGTAATACATATTTATAGGGGGAAGAGGGCTACCAGTTTTAAACTGAAAACAGATTAGAGTAAGATCACAAAACATGTCAGAACAGTTCCCTACTTTTTCTGTTTCAAAGCAGTACTTTCTTCTTCCAACTTGACTTCTAAGACTGCTGTTGCTGCTAGACAAAGGTGTAGGGAGTTCTTTAAAACAAAAGAAAACAAAACAGGTGATATGTGTTATTATCTCTTTCCCACTCTTGCTCATCTCTGTTTCAGGTGCTTCTATTTGGAAGAATTTGGCTATGTTCTTAATCTAAGTACATTTACTGCAAATTCTAATGATTCAAGCACTGTTCTCACCATTTGCTTGCTGGGCATATGTAGACAAGTCCTTCAATTTTTCTATAATTTGTAATTTAATCCACTCTTCTGAAATTACCACTGTACTAATATATCAATTTCATAGTGATCATTATATATTATTTCTTATTTGCCAATATTTAAGCATCACAATTCATTCACCATATTAATCAGTGCAAATGCAGAGTAGAAAATGGATAAATAAAGTTTTCGAAACTTAGCACAAAGTTGCACAAATATTTCAGGACAAAGTCAGAATCCAGAACCTAGTCATCTGGCTGAGAATCCTCCTTTGCTATTAAAATCTTTTCTGTTTACATATAAGGCCTGTTCCATTGTTGGTATTTCTGCTTGTAACTATGAATTTTGTTAAAATCCTATGACTAGTGAAATTATAGGCTCCAGAGATGATCTACTGTAGTATTTCTAAATAGCCACACTGTCAAACTATTGTCTAAGCATTTTGTTGGTGCATGAATATTTGTACTGCTTTCAACATTAGTAAAGCTTCTTAGACAGTGGGCAGTGCTTAATGTGGGCACTCCATCAAATTCTCTGCTATGAGTAACTTTGGAGGGCTGCGCTGTGAGTGAATCATCTTTATCAACTTCATCCCTCCAAGGCTTAGAGAATTTCTCAGAAGAAGGACTGGAAAGAATTTAAGACCTGGAGAATATGAAAGAAAGGCGTGAGAAGTGCTGATTTTATGATACCATATGCATCAATGCACAGCAGCTATTGTTTCTTACACAAGACTTGCACAAGATCAAGCCAATCAGAGTTCCCAAATGCATGTGAGAAATGTGAGAAGGTTCCCAGAGGTGCACCAGTCCAGGAAGAAGCATTGAAAATTAATTGAGAGAGGCACTTTTCTTTGGAAATGTGGGTGATCTTTGGTGTAGTTTGGTATGTCTCAATAAACGACCACACATTCAGGCATATGTGGAGAGAACTAAATAGACTCCAGTTTAAAAAAAAAGAAGAACAAAAAAGAGGACATGAACTGAAATCCAGTTTGGTTGGACATCAATAAACCATATTACAGTGAGGTAACAATGTTCAAAATATACTGAATTAATGTACAGCAATGTCTACTTATAAAGACATTAAAATAGTGCTTTCAAACCTTATCTACCTCAAAATTATTGTAAATTTTGAAGAATATGTATATCAGTTATGTTTAGGATACAGTAAAAATCAGCAACCAACACATGCTACAGCATTAATAATTCACTTATTTCTTACCTGGATGAAGCTGAACTTACTTGCTTTTATTTTTCTGAAGCAAAATTTGCCACATGACTTCAGAGCCCTTGGTATCATTGCATTATGATTTCTTCTCATTTTACTTATGTCTGCTCAATGAAATTTTTACTTACTCAGTCCTTGATAATTTTAACACTTCAAGATGACAGCTTGTATATCTATTTGATATTGTTACTTTACTCTTTTTCTGACTGCTAGCTCACAAATATTTTATAGCATATATAATCAGCCAAATATAATCTTAACCTTTCCGATGCTAAAAAACTTTGTGTATTTCTACTGTATTCTGTGGGATTATTGGTCTTTTCTCAGATGATTGTTTTAGATTTTTATTTGACTTCTAAAATGTAGTATATTATCTTAAAACTCTAAAGGGTTATGATCTTTGGCTTTTTCCTGTTAGAGGGTTTTTCATTCCTTCCTGAAACGTTGATCTTATTCCACTGAGTATTAAATTCAAGATTATATAATATTTCTCTTTCCACAGGAAATAAAGCATTGAGTTTCAACTCATTTTAAATAAACTTCCTTGTGACTTACATGATTTCCTAATTTAGAAGATGAAATGATTTCTAGTCAATTACACAGGACTCTCATTATACACTTAAATCTATTGAAAGAATAGATAAGAAAAAATTGAGGATTATTTCAATTTTGTGCTGTCATTACAAAAACTTTGTATTCTGTGAAACAGGAGATACCAGGAGCAAGTCAACTGAGATATTTTGGGGATGTTTAAATATCCACCCCCTCGTATAAACACTGAGGCCTCTGTGAGAAATCAGTCATTGACTATGACTTTGGAACTTAAAAGGAAATGTATTTTATATTATATGAGAATCACACATTTTTGCAGGAAAAGGATACAAACTGATATTTAGTTCCATAAATTTATTTAGAGGTAAAAGGTAAAGAAATATTTTTGCAACTTACACTTTGAATGGTTAGCATTTATTTACATATTACCATGAATGATTGTAACGAATTCAAGGCAGCTTGTGTCTTTGTGAAATGTAATAGAAATACTTCACAGGGTTATATCACTGTACATGTACACACAATATTAGAATTCTAGTCAACATAGATCATTTCTCTTTAGAGTCTGATATTTACTTATCACATATACTGATAAAGGCAGATAAATATGAAAATAAAAGTACCGTGTGTGCAGCATCTAATTCAATCAGGATACATAAGTAATTAATAGAATCTGACACGGTTGACACACTCTCTTTTACTTATGTAAAATTTATGTAAAGAATCTCCAGCAGACACAAGGCAAGTTTCCCTTTGCTTTTAAAACTGTTCTGTTCTTATACATTTAGTTGAACAGAAGCCCTGTCAAACTTGATGTCAGAGAAACTTGGCTTAGGTCCCAGCTCTTTCAATATCGCATCCTTAACTATCATTTGGCTTCCCAGAAAGGAATTCTATCTGGCAAATATCCCCTGTTATTTATAGATAAATGGAATTCATCAGCTAAGTCCAATTTTTCTAAGACCTTAAGAAACCCCAGCATCATTCAAAGCAGAAAACCTTGTATATTTTTTTAAGCTTACTCCCAGGTCATATAATATGTCCTCCAGGATTTTCACACTTGGTTACTCATATATTCCTATTGCTCCTGGCAGTTTTCATGTGTGGCCCTTTGCTACAAAAGAGCCTGCTTACTGAGCTATGACTGATATTACTGACACAGTGAATAATTTCAACTTTGGACATGTACTCAATTATCAAGCGTTATCCATCAGAGTAGGCATTGTAGTACACTAAAGGAGGCATGCCATAGCTGTGTGATGTGGTTGATAACTGGATACCCACCCAGTAAGATTCAGGACTAATGATACGTGTCACTCAGAACCTTGGTGCTACCTAGCCCAGGGATCTCCAGCAGACAAGGCCACCTCAAGAGAGATGCAATTTTCATAATGCACATAATGACAACACAGTGTTTAATTTTAAATATTACCTGAAAGATAATTGAGAAGCATTTCATGGGTGTAGCTGTAAGTGTTTTCAGAGGAAATTGTCTCATCTGTTAGAGGACAAGATGAGAAGAAAACATCTATCTTTAATTTGAGATCAATATGTAATAACATGGAACACAGAGTGTATCAAAAAGGTATTAAAATGGAGGACTTATTTCTCTTCTTTTAAGTGAAATGCTTCTTATCTTGCCCATAAACTGAATATCTTTAGATTTCTGTTACTTCAGACTGACTCTGCTACAGAAAGCCTCTCATGGGTCTTAGGCCTTTGATTCGACTGAGAGATGCACGATTGGCTTCTTTGTTCCTTGAACCTTGGTACTTCTGACTTGAATCCCCTCAGACTATTGGTTTCTCAAGGTCCACAGGTTGAAAGAAGGTTATTATAAGAACTAGTATTCATAGTCAAATAGACCAATTTCTATAATTATCCCAACTAACATTCCTTTAATTTTTTATATCTATCACCTACAGTCATATGTCTTTCATCTAGATATGTTATATTTATCTGTTATCTGATTATCACGTGTCTATCATCTTATATCCATCTATGTATGTATATATGTATATATGTATCTAAATATATATCTAATCTTCCTACCAGTGCTTAGTTCTGTCTCTTTGGTGACCCTTAACCAACATAGATGGCTTAAACTCAAACAACTAACAAAAAAAATCACAAGAAGGATATTTCACAATTTGATAATTGATCTGATTTGAAATTATGCATAAAAAAGATATATCTCCCCAAACTCTGAGAATTGCCTATAAATGAAGAATTCTTCTCCTAATCCATCACCTATCCCCATAATAATACCTGTGAGGACCACCAGTCTACCATTGTTGTCAGGCTTTCTTTGTTTGTTTGTTTGCTTGCTTGCTTGCTTGTTCATTTTTTGAGACAAGGTTTCTCTGTGTATGTTTGGTGTGTGTCCTGGAACTAGCTATTGTAGACCAGGCTGGCCTCGAACTCAGAGATTCACCTGCCTCTGCCTTGCGAGTGCTGTAATTAAAGGCTTGTGCCACCACCACCAGGCTTGTTCTCAGTTCTTTAAAAGCATTGTAAGGATAAGCTGTTTAATTACAGATGTTGATCTTCCTACCTGATGTGACTCCACACAATAGATACAAGACACCCCAGAAAAGCTGGGTAAAAAGGGCCACTTAAAAGTTATGAACGTGGGAATTTCTGAAATGTAATGATGTATCTATATATGCTGTGACGAAATACATTATCTGTTATTAATTCTTTATATATACTTTTATAAATTCTTTATATATATTATTTTATATATTCTCTCTACATATGTGCACATATTATACAAATTAATATAGGTTAGATATTATATTTAATGTTTTATATTTTATGCAATCTCTAGATATTATAGACACATATTGTTTGATATAGCATATATATATTAATAAATATACAGAAAAAATACATAAAATATAGTAAATTAATACCTAACATTCATTTCATTCATTCACTGTTTTGCTTTTAAATTATTTTTGTATGCTGCTGGTAAATGGTGGGATTTCTTGGAGAATATAGATGAGCTAACCCACAAATCTTTCCTAGCTTTTTGGCATTCAAGAACATGGTAATTGGTGATTTTGCTTGTTTGATTGGTTCTTTTTGAATGAAGAAAAGGTGAGAGAACTTCCACTATAATATTATATTTCCCACTTCTATTATTTTTATTTTATGATTAAAAATGATCAGGTTAAGTAATGTTTTAACTAATTTTATACATAGGAATGTACTAATTGACTGGATTTATGTAGCTACTTTGAATTAAGGTAATTTCTTTGACAAAACTTACGTGTTGAATATGCTATAGATCCTGATGCATTGAAATTATAGAAGACAGTTATTTGATTTGTATATAAACTTATAAATATTGGATTTATAATTAATTATATTAAATCTCCAAAAAAGTAACCAAATATTGATGCTAGAAATCACATTTCTTTTAAGATTCATCCAATATTTGGTGAGCACATAATTTTTAAAGTAATGGTGACCCAGATTCCAAACAACGATATTCTTAAATGTTAATTTAAAGTAATAAGATTAAATTATCTCTCCTTCCCACAGGTAAACTAAACACATGAAAATATTTTATTCTGTTTTATATTGTTCCCATTTTTCAATTGTTTCTCAATGTGCTCTTCCTTTTCCGTCTCCCTCTCGAAGAGGCAGCTTCTATCTCTCACCCTGTCTCTCTCTCTCTCTCTCTCTCTCTCTCTCTCCTCCTCCTCCTCCTCCTCTCTCTCTCTCCTCTCTCCTCTCTCTTCTCTTCTCCCCTTCTTCCTTCCTCCTACATAACCCACTAAATCAATAAATAAAATAAAGAAAAGTTGACATTTTCAATCTAAGGCAGAAAACTTAATCTAATCAAAATAAATTTTATAAAGACTGATGAGAAAATAAACAGTGTCTTCATAATCTTTTGTCTTTAAAATATGTGTATTCAATCATTAAAAATCATTTATACCTCCTGATATATAAATAATGTGTCTTTGACTATTAAAGAACATTTCTAATCCCAAGAAAGCACATTTTAGCAGAAAGAGTATGACATAACATTGAATCCTAATTCTCTTCACTGTATCACTTCAAAATGTTTTTAAAATCATAGTTATTGGATTTTATAGCTGTAGGGATATTGATATTGATCCTGTAAAATTTTTAAACTAAATAAGAAAATTGATATAAAAACTTATATTTCTTACATAATATTGCATTGTTTACTTTTCCCCTCAATAAATTTTATTAGATAGAAATCAAAAAAGTTTTAGATATTGTATTGTTTTTTCCAAAGTTTATCACACAAATGCACATGGTTACACACACACATCCACAAACACACACATACACATACACACACACACACACACACAGTGGAGAGGCATTTAAATAACATTGGCTTCATATTTATAGACTGGAAATATGATATTACATATGCTGTATACAAAATGAGGCAGTCAAAAACACTTTAAGTGTTTTTATGTGGCTGAAATATTCAATGAAGTCTTAATATAGGGAGTTTTCTCTATTTCTACAGCAAGAAAAAAGAAGTAAAAATCTAAATCAACTCAGAAGTTCCTTTCAAAACACGCTCAGAAATTGCTTTCAGCAGGTGCATAGGGATCATAACAGACAAGATGAAGCAGTAAGCTAATTATATACTATACAACGTTTCATATGTTATACTCAAATTTTTGCATTTTTTTCTCACTAGCTCTTCTGAAGCTTTTAAATATGTTCCAAATACCATACTAACAGACTGATCTCAAAAATTATCATCTAAAAATAGTTTCTCCAAAGACTTTGGGAATTCTATGACTTATTCATGTTATTATATAAACTTTACATTGGCAATGTCCTATTTCCTTGCATCTAGTTATTAAATAAAATAATAATTTCTTTAACAACAAAATAATTTATCGATACATTTTTAGTATAAACTTAGGTATAAGTGGAAAGTTAATAAAGGATTACAGAGTTTCTTATATTGTTTGATAAATTCTTGCATATGTAAAAAGGATTTCCTCTGCCACACCATTCTTTCCACTATGTTCTTCCAATTTCAAGTGCTCCTTTATCTTCCTTTTCCTCCCCTTCTCTTCTCACTTCTACTCAGAAATGTCTAAGTCTCTACTCAGTGCAGTCCATTTGGAGAAAATGTTATTTAAGGTGAAAGAATTGTTTGCAAGCAGCCTATGTGTCTGGTAATATTCCTAACAATAGATTTCTCTTTGAAAGAAAAAGTCAGTGTACACTAAAAATAAAAGATATGATTTTGTTAATAAAATTCATTTTATTACATTGCATATAAAATGTAAAATATAAAGATAAAAATATTACAGTAAACCAATTTAATATGCTGACCTGACATGACACAGCTGACATACTATGCTCCCATGCCTCAGCTGTAGAGGACATTTATTTTATCTGGCAAAAATAAAATTATTTTTATTTCAATTAATATTATTATCCTTTGCTGCCACTAGTGTATATTGAACCACTGTTTATAACATTATAACAATGCAATATCATGAAGTCATGCTTCTGTAAATTTTTATAATATTATTTAGCTTATATGAATACCATCCTGACCTGGCTTCCTAGAATGACATTTTGTACAAAAGAATAAAAACAGTATTGATGAAAAATCAATAAAGAAAGACACAAATTTATTGGAAAAAAATTAAAATGTGATTGGAAAATCTAATTGTATACAGAAGTTGGTGGAATAGAAAATGTTTGTTTTCAAGTGTATTTGTATAGATGTATCAAATCTCATTCACTCACTATACTTTGAGAACACAATCTGTTCATTTGATATTTGCTTTATTTTCCTTGTTCTTCTCAACTCATCTTATTCTCTCCTAATTTATTTTTTTCTACAAAAAAAGAAAATTTATTCTAGAAATATAAATAACTAAAAAATAACATCATCCTAGGTCTTTAAATATGCATCATTAGTTAATCAATAGTTAACCAAGACTCCATTCTTATTGGAATACTAGCATGAAGTTGGTTTGTATCCCAGGAAACTTTATCTTGCTGCACTAAAACATCAGAGTCCTTAACCCCTAATGAAGATTTGCTGCTGTCTCCATGATTTCAGGACAGCTTTCTCAAAGGTGCTTAGTCACTACAGCTAACCCAATCTTGTTCTCTGGCTTGGGAAGCAGCACCCAACTCACAGAAAAGGACTTTAAAACTATACAAAAAGGCTCCAGACAATAAGAAGACATGGAGAAAGCCCATTTATTCATTTAATTGTTCATGATCAAGCACTGTCTGAGCCAATCACCTGATGTATCAAGAAAGTTTTTTTGTATTGGTATATATTATGATAATGCTTTGTTACTGTGAATATTCTATATTAATAACTAATGAGCAAAAGCAAGTATTGTAATTTATTGAACCATTTGATATGGACTATGCATATTAATTTTCAATTTTGAATATGATAAATTTTTTCTTCTGTTTCAGAATTTTTGTTTAACTATGCAAAGTTATGTTGCATTTCTTTGACTATGTAAAGATTTGCTGCATTTCTTTAAGCTGCAGAATATTTAATTATATAAAAATATGTCAGGAGATAGAAAATAGACAAGAGTCCCAGGTAACCTCGGGTGCATGGCGGGGGTGGGAGGGTTGTTGGAAGGGGAGATGGTTAGAGAGAAGGGAGTAGGGGAGGAATGGGGAAAGCTCGGTGGACCGGGATGGGGGGAGGGAGGAAGAATGAATATGGGATCAGGGAAGAATATATTTCAACTAAGGGAGTCATTTTAGGGTTTACAGGAGACTTGATTATATATGGGATCCCAGGTCCAAGGAGAGATCCCCAGATGGTTCTCTGGACAGAGGAGAGGGTGCCTGAACCGGCCTTGGCCCATAATCATACTGATGAATATTTTGCTTATCATCATAGATCCTTCATCTGGCGATGGATGGAGATAGAGACAGAGACCCACATCGGAACACTGGACTTAACTCCCTAGGTCCAAACGAGAAGCAGAAGGAAAGAGAACGTGAGCAAAGAAGGCAAGACTAGAGGGAACCTTCATCCGGCGATGGATGGCGATACAGACAGAGACCCACATTGGAGCACCGGACTGAGCCCCCCATGGTCCAAATGAGGAGCAGAAGGAGGAAGAAAATGAAAAAGTAAATCAGGACCTCGAGGGGTGCGATCACCCACTGATACAAGGGGACTGATCTAATGAGAGTTCACCAAGGCCAGTTGGACTGGGACTGAACGAGGGCACAATCCAACCAGATTCTCTGAATGTGGCCGGATTCTCTGAATGTGGCTGGCCCGGAGCCTTTCTGAAAAGTCATTGACAATGACACTGGGACTTGTTTCCTCTGCATATACTGGATTTTTGGGATCTAGTCTGTTCGGATACTCACCTTCCTGGACATGGAGGGAGGGGGGAGGAACTTGAACTTCCCACAGGGCAGGAAACCCTGACTGCTCTTAGGGATGAAGAGGGAGGAGAAGAGGGAGTGGGGGGAGTGGGAGGGTGTTGGGAGGAGGGGCGGAAATGGAAACTTTTATAATTTAATAAAATTACTTTCTAAAAAAAAGAAATATGTTGTATTCATTTAATTTTGTAGAGATGTGTTACTGTTTGATCTTGCCTGCCTAAGGTACCTGATTGGCCTAATAAAAGGCTGAATGACCAGTAGTGAGGGGGAACTATAGGCAGGACTTCCAGGCATGGAGAGTAAGTGGGAGTAGGAATTTTGTGTGTGGGTAGCGGGGAAGAAAAGAGGCACCAGGGATTGCCAGAGACCAGCCAGCCAGACATGGAGGAAGCAGGAAAGTAGGACATACATAATAAAAACGAGGTAAAAAGCCATAAGGCAAAACATATAGGAAAAGAAACAAGTTAAATTAAATGACAAGAGCTAGTGGGACAAGCCAACGCTAAGGCTTAGCATTCATAATTAATAAGTCTCTGTGTCTTTATTTAAGAGATAATTGGCAGCTCAAAGAAAATTCCAACTATATATTCATGTGTATTTGTGTGATATGTAAGTACACCTGTCCTCAAATAAATAGGAAAGTCTAGGAATGATACTGAAACAGTTTTGTTTAATTCTACTAGATTTGCCAAACAAAGTAACAGAAATAAAAGTGACTTAAAACAGCATTAGGGAATTTCCTGCATTTCTGAAATCCAGATCTCCACAATCAAGGACCTGTGAGAAACACAGTTCTCTACTTTATGATAAGAACATGGACAATTCAGAGAAATGAAAGAAAGCCAGTGTGTTCCAGACTTCACAGTGCCAGGGCATCCTCCTAAATGCAAATTCTGAGACAAGAGAGCAGACTTTTATGAGTCTCTCACTAGTGCCTTCCTCTTTTTTCTCATTGACTGAGTAATCAGGAGTGTTCGGTCTTACCCATCATCTAGGTATTACCCTTTTCTCCCTCTGTGACCATTTTTTTGAGGGGTGGTCTACTTTTCAACAACAACAACATTGACTCACCTCTATATTTTACATCTTGGTTATTTTATAGCACACCAAGTACATGACCTTGCAAGAAGCTTCCCCATCAGGTTCCTCCTCTAAGAGCTCAACTCATCCAATGGAAAAAGGAGTAGGAAGAATTGTAGAATCCAGAGGTGTCAAGGACAGCAGGACACCGGAAGCACATAGCCCTTAGAATCAACTATGTAGGACTTAAGGGGCTCAAAGAGTCTGAAGCCACAATCATGGAGCTAGGACTGTGCTAGGTCCTCTACATTAAGGCTGTGGCTGTTTAGCTTGAGGTTTTTGTGGGACTCTTAACAGTGGGAGTAGGGCGTCTCCCCACTCTTGTCTGTTCTTACGACCCTTTTCCTCTAATTGTGATGCCTTGCCCAGCCTTGAGATGAGGGTTTATGCCTTGTCTTATTGCATCTTGCTATGCCATGTTCAGTTGAAATGGGAGGCCTGATCTTGAAGAGGAATGGAGGACAAGTGGATCTGGTAAAGAGGGCTGGCCGGAAGAAGTAGAGGATAGGAAATCTGCAAGAGGGATATATTGTTTGAGAGAAAAATAAGACAGGTAACTCAAGTCATTTTGTTTTCTTTTGTTTGTCTGTTCTAAATTGAAGCATTCAATTTTATTTCTCACAGTTACTACCAACAGGTAATCAAGTCCTTTAGAGAACATAGTAGAGAATACCCCTAACCCAGTTTCAATAGGTGGCAAGATTTCTTGGCTTCCTTAACTTGAAGTCTTGTCACTAAATCTGCTTCCTTATCTTTGCATAAGCTTTTTCATATTACCTCTCATGCACATGAATGTATTTGTGTGTTAATATTTACAAATATCCCTTATATATATGTTTTCATATTCAAGGATTTGCCTTTGGACACAGGAGTCTACTTTACTGTGGCCTTCTGGTTAACCATTAATGTTGGCTTTCTTGTAGAATACAGATGATTTAAACACCACAAATGCCAATTTATTATTTTCATGAACTCTCTGTACAAGCGTATAATGTGTGTATCATATGTATATGTGTGTGCATGGTCTTGTGAATGTGAGGGTCAGTGGGCTTTCCACCTTTTTTTAAACTGGATCTCTAGTTTACTTCTGAGTACATCAGTCTAGATGTCATCAGATTTTCTGGTTCTCTTATTCCTGCCTCCCACATTACCAAGGAGCCCTGGGCTACCAAACAGCAGTATTACATCCTGATTTACTTGTCTTTTTGTGATGCAAACTCAAGTTCTTACTCTAGCAAGGAAAGGGCTTTACCCAACGAGCCATTCCATGGCCAATGAAGTTAACTTTTAGCCACTAATTTTATTATTATTATTATTATTATTAATTTCTTAACAATAACAGCACAAAATTACACACACACACACACTAAAGTTCAAAGCAACACAGGTAAAACAAAATTAGAATTAGACAAGCAAAAAGATATCTCTTTTTTTTCTTGCTTATATAAATAACTTTGTGTAGATAATAATAAAACAATGTATGTAGCTAGCAAAGATGAAGAAAGAAACGTAAATACAGAAAGTCAAACCAACTCCATTTCCTTACAGATGTGTGCAGGGACATAACACCTGTACTGGGCACTAAGTACTGAGTAAGAACTTATCTGAGTAGGAAGAAGAAAACAATCATTTAGTTGTCATGACTGTTTACAAACATCAAATCAAATGGATATGCATGCAGCACTAATAAAAATAGTCTTGATAATCTGTATATAGCTTATTTTATTCTTGTCAATATGTCTGTCCTAATATATTTCTCTGTGACTGTAAAAAAATACTGACCATAAGCATCTTGGGGAGATGAACAGGGTTATTTAGCCTATATGTTACAACCTATCTTCACAGGAAGCAAAGGCAGAAACTCTGAGGGAGGAACCTGAATGCAATAATTGAAGCAGAAAATGTAAAGGAATGTTGCAAGGGGCTGACTTAGCTACCTTTCTTATATGCCCCAGGATACTTATCTAAAGAAAATGTCCCATAGACGTTGACACAGGTCAACCTGATAGAGGTAATTCCCCACTTGTTGTTTGCTACCTCTCTACATGTATCAAGTTGTAAGAAGTTGAACAAAACTAACCAGAATATCCAAATTATTTTTAACTAACAGAATTTAGTTAAAGACATTAATTGGTAAATTAATTTTAAAAATTTGTAAAAATTATTTTAAAATTGTTCCAGGAGTTTTTAGATGTCAACTTTAACAGTTTCAAATTTTTATGATAATTTATACATGCACATCCATTCATATATTTATATATATACGCACATGTATATCAAAACATATGTTTTGATATTATCATTTAACAAATATTATGTATATTAGAAATAATTTCCTGATTTAATCAATTTGTTTAGTATATGCATAGTATTAGCATCATGTATATGAAATGGTGGCATATTAACATATATATTTAATGTTGATACAAATATACATGCAAACATACATACATGGATAACCCTTGTTTTCTGAGAAAAATCATTGTGAGAGTCATCAAGTATAATTTAGTGACTACATATAGTTTATACATATAGTCACAGATATTAATATCAAAGTGTTTGGTTTATTCTTAAATATATTTTGTCATGACATGATATATTTTCAAAATAATTTTTTGAAAATTATTATTTTCAAAAATAATATTTTCAAAATAAATATTTTTATTTTCAAAATAAATTATTTTATTTTTATTTTTTTAAATATTTAAATATTTTTATTTTCAAAATAAATAAGACAAAAAGGAAAGATTATATTCTACCATTGGGACAAATATCTCTATTTGTAGCTTGCAATGTGTGTTCTTTAAGGTTCTTTATTTTAATAAAATATCATGTGTTCTTGGCACATTGCAGGTTAACTCAGTTTTAGTCAGCTGTTACAAGCAGTCACAATGTCATAGCAATTAGACACTAATTCAGTAGCAGGATTCTAAATTACATTAATATCAAAAACCGCAAACCATGAAAGGCATTTGGGATATAGTGCATCCCATAAA
Organism: Myodes glareolus; assembly: GCF_982192425.1. Classification (NCBI taxonomy): domain Eukaryota; kingdom Metazoa; phylum Chordata; class Mammalia; order Rodentia; family Cricetidae; genus Myodes; species Myodes glareolus. The sequence continues at coordinate 69,080,433 of NC_142037.1, read as the reverse complement.
GGGCTCTCTTCTACTCTCACTGAAATAACACTTTAGTTTTACACTCTGGTGGCTAGAGGCTTGATGATATAAGAGTTCTGCATAATATAAATTGCATAAATCATAGAAAATGTCCATAGCATCATGTTCTGTGGCTGATGAGAGCTGCATTGTTCTGCATTTTCCAAAAAGAAATCAAGCTCCAACTATTTAATCAAAGTACACAGCCAACAACCCCTTACTATTAACTTGTATTCCATGCATTGTGCTGTCATCAGTAAATTATCACTTGCGGTAAGATATTTAAATTCATTTTGACCTTGATAAGACAGAGATGTCTTATCCTATTGAAATTAGCATGCTGCTCATACCTTTGCCTTTTATCTACATTACAAAGTACTTGGCAACATGTGATTTTACTTGGAACAAACCTACGTTTTTAAATTACCCGTGTCCTCTGTGATGATCTTCTGTAGTGATAAAGTGAAGACCACATACCCATTTGTTAGCACAATTTTCCTTTCAACTTTTTCTTGTAAAAAATAATTTGCTCTTTATGTGTTTTCTCATTCTCCAAATTTGTACTATCAAGATCCATTTTTCATCCTAATCTACTCTATTCCACCTCCGCCTTAAAAGGAAATAGAAGCAGCATTGCCACGTAAATTTTCTTTGCAGAGCCCACCATCTAATTAATTCAGAAGACAACCTCTTTCTCTTAAGTAATGGCTTGTGTGTGCCCTACATAATTCTTGGCAAAGAAAAAGAAAAGCTGAAGGACCGTCGCTGGATTCACTGGGAAAAACTGCGGCAGAGATTTTCATATTTGCAGGAGATGAGAGAGACATTGCTCATTGACAACCTCTTATTAAAATTAATATTTAGTTTGAATCTTCAATCGGAGCAAATGAGTATGAAAAACAGCTTCATTGAACAAAAATAACTGTATATGGAAACTCTCTGTCTAGGAAACAATGATACTAATGATGAGGATGATGCGGATCACGTGGTTACGTAGCAACATTCTCTGTAATTGTACTCCTACTCCATTCTCAACTTCAGATTTTCACTCAGACATCACTTATTCAATATCTTAACTTATTGCTAGCAAACTTTTATCTTCCCTGTACTACTTTTGTAAGAGCAATGCAAATCTTGCCAAGGTCATTGTTTATCTGTATTCCTCTATGGCAGTGGAATTACACCCTCTGGACTATGTGGTTCACTCTGGACACTCATCTGGACTTCCAATGCCCTAGATTGCTCTTCTTGCCTCAGTTTTCCATTTCTTCTAGGCTTTTTTTTATCCAATCTAGACTCTACCTGGTAGACATACTAATATTTGAAATCTCTACCTTGATTTATTTTTATTTTCATATATTCAAGTTACATCCTATACATCTTTTCTTAACCATCTCCCAAAAGAAAAAATAAAAATAGCAATAGAGATGTATCCCTTAAAATATAATTGTATGAATATGTTCATAGGACAAACTGCTGTGTTGGGATTGTATTCTTTTAATAACTGCCATTTATTTTGATTGCATACAAGTAGTAATTTCCTGCTGACATTGATTTTTAATCTAGTAGCTGTCCGGCTAGGTAATGTTTTGCATTGTTTGTTGTATACCACCAAACATAAACCCTGTGTTTTACAATCTCACTACTATTAGCAGGCACTATCTTAAATTAGGAGAACACTGGCATGTCTCATAATCTTTATTTTCCCTTTAAAATATCTTAACTGTTTGTATACTTTATGAATATATGCAATGAATCATTATTTAAATACCACTGTATCCACATTCCTTCTTCTGTGAGCATCTTAATCCATTTGCATCTTTCCCCATTCAACACACTTAAAATATGTACAAAATAATATACACGTAAGGTGATTTTGTTCATAATTATTGAATAAATTGTACAATATAGCAATTCAATTTCCTTCAATATATTTCAATGACTGATATTTCATAGTTTTAAAATCTTTATTTTTATTTTAAAATGTAGGTTGTTTTATTTTATAAAATTTGTCTTTGTTTAACAGTGTCTTAACATTTTAACAAACCCTTCTGATTTTTTCTGCCTAGCCAATACATCACTACTTTGACAAGTCAAGGTAATTGTTCGCAGATCAGCTAGATGTCTCTAATAAGTTCCCATGACAGTTCCGATGTGTTTACCCCTTTAGAATCATCTTATTTAGATTTATTTTAAAATTTTCTGGTAACTCTATAAAAATTAGATTGTAAGAGACAAAATCTAAACTTATAGAAAATTCAACAAAATTAAAACAATTCATTGAAATGTTTTAATACAGAGTAATGTGAGCTAAAAGTAGAAGTAACAATAAGTAGGAAAATAATGTGTATAAATTGAAAAAAGTGGAATCTAGAAGATGGGATAGATGACTAGTTAAAAATGAATTAATAATATAGATGGTGGCGATTTGAGGGAATAGTAAAGATAAATTCACAAAACACTCAACTTTGGAACAGTAAAATAAGAAGTTTTATTTAGAACTCATGCAGCCTGAAATAATAAGTTTATTGGTAGGTTGTCATATTGTCAGCATATTAGGTTATCTTCTAGCTCATGGAAACATCAGTAGGGCAATGTGTGTGTGTGTCTGTGTATCTGCCTGTGTCTGTGTGTGTGTGGAAAGAGAGACAGAGACAGAGGCAGAGACAGAGAGAATGGGGAAATGGGGAGAGAGAAAGTCATAGCATAATCTCAGACAAAAATATAGATTATACATGAAGATAAACTAATACATAGTTCCAAGCCAAATAAAGTTTTAAATTCAGTGGTGTTTGATATCAGTTTCAAAAAAAGCTATAGGTAGCAGTTTAGAAGAATATAGATTTTATATATAGTGTTGTTATTTGTCTGTATTAAAGATTTTTTCTTAATTTTTACTAAGCAATATCAAAATTTATCTTAAAGGTTGTTCCTATTATTTCAAGTTTTGTTATTAAATAAACTCTGTCTAGAAATAATCTTAGTAAAAAAACTACATTAATAGTTTTCATGGCAAACATTTAATTTTTTGCCCAACATATTTTATGAATTAAATTCACTTTATAAATATAAATTTTGCTTAATCATATTTATTTTGGCAATATCCTTAGTGTTATAAGTATGCACAGTAATGAACAAAATTTTTGATGCCTGGAATATTTAAAAATGAATGCATTGTTAATTTTAACAGCAATAGTTTTTCAGTGGATAGATAGCATAATATTCCTCATAAAACACTCAACTGATTTTAACTATGTGTTTTGACTTCCTATACAATATAAAAGAACAAAATAGAGATTATACAAAAATATTGGTTACCAAGTTTTAGAGGTAGAATTTATTATCCATAGCAAATGCAGAAAAATGTATGTGTAGCTATAGACATAGATATATGTATTAGGTAGTTGACGTCCATGACTAATTCCTAAGACTCTGGATAAATTGTGAAACATGAATACCAACCCTGGGGCACTTAGAGGTTGGATGCTGTGCTTAATTGTGCATAAGATTAAGTGCAATTCTTCCATGACCATCAGTTTCCATGCTAAAGCAGCATCCCTGCAGTGATCATTATGTTTTCTAATCACATTCAGTGACTTTCTATGCTTCAGACAATGAAATAAAGACCAATGGAGGAGAACTGGGCAAAATGATTTCACTGCCATCAGGAGACCAGAAAATATGGAGAGACAATTGGTACTGTGCTTCAGTTAATTCCCTTTACATTATGGTGTGTAAGAATATTATAAGCCTACCTCATACACTATCCACATATGCCTAAGAACCAACAGTAGATGAGCAATTGTCTTTACTTTCCCTTTGCAACATGGACTTTATTTTTTGAAAAGCAGTATTTTATTACTATTGCTGCAATGCAGAAACCACCATTTCATTGATTATCTATGCAGAAAGTTTTGTGGAAATTAAATACTATTGATATGAATGTAGAGTACCAAGTTTAATGAATTATACATGATAATGTCAAATCTTAAAAATATAAAAATCAACATACATAATCGATTTTTAAGAAAAAATTATAGAGTTACCTTCTCAATAATATATGCAAATATTTAACAGATAGTGTATATTTTCATATATATATATATATATATATATGCTGGAATCTGTACAGAAAAGATAGTGTCAAAATAATTGTTTTTATTATATAATTATTTTAAGATAAATCATTTACTTTGAAAAATCTTCTTTATAAAGTTTATAGTTGAAGTACAGAATTTATTTTTAAACATAAACTAAACGGAAGTGCTTCATTACCACACAGTTCTAGAGAATTGTACAGCCATCACTCATGATAAGCTTCACTAGATTTCAAAGTTTGGTTCTTGTTCACTGTAAAGATTTGTCACTGGTATTAGTTTAATGAAATGCTGATTGGCCAGTAGCCAGGCAGAAAGTACAGGCAGAGAAACCAACTAAGAAAATTCTGGGAAGAGGAATGAGAGAGAGTCAGTCACCAGCCAGATTCAGAGGAAGCATAATGAGAATGCCTCACTGAGAAAAAAAATGATTAAACATAAACAAGAATTATGGGCTAATTTAAGATGTAAGAGCAAGTTAATAAGAAGAATAATATGCCTGAGCTAATAGACCAAACATTTTATAATTAATATAAAGCTCTGTGTTTCTTTGGTACTAAACAGCTGTGGGACCAGGCGTAAAAAATCTTCTGTCTGCAGTTTGGGGTCTGTATTGTCAGCAGTGATGTCAGCAACAAAGTTTACGTATGACAACATAATTATTTGTATCTACATTTGCCTATTCTCTATGGTAAATCTTTGAAGTGTCCTTATCATACAACCTTCTAACAACATATTGTATGCATTCAGTGTGTTTCTTCCATTTTACATCTCCATCTAAGGTCTAATTTACACTTCAGTTTTGAACCCCATGATTAATTTCTAAGAATGTTCTTAATTTCTACATATTTATGCCTACCACATTCTTCCTTTCAAAATAATTGAGTTTATGATTTAATTAAAACATTTTTTCTACCAATTTTTCTTTTCCCTCCCTTCTACAAACCCTCCATAGACCAGCCTACTCTCCTCCAAATAAATGTCCTCTTTTTTAACTAATTGTTATTACATGCATATATGTAGCATGGGGACCGGCTTGTTGGAGTTTCTGTCCCGCCCGGTACCCCACAACCGCAAGTCCCAAAGAAAATCACACGGAGTCTACATTAGGTTATAAACTGATTGGCCCATTAGGTCAGGCTACTTATTAGCTCTTATAACTTATGTTACCCCATTATCCTTATTTACGTTAGCCACATGGCTCAGTACCTTTTCCAGTGGGGCAGCTTACATCTTTCCTCTCCAGTGGTCTGGGCAGAACTGCAGAGGGAGCTTCCTGCTTCCCAGAATACTCCTGTTCTCATTGCATCACCTCTACTTCCTGTCTGGTTTTCCCGCCTATACTTCCTGCCTGGCCAATCAGCGTTTTATTAAAATACATGATTGACAGAATACAGATAATTCTCCCGCACCACATATATGTATATGACCATACATACATATTTTCAAGTATAACCTGTTCATTTCATATGATACAACCTATAAGTATGTTTTCAGGTTTGACTGTTTCACTCTGAATTAACAATTGGTGTGCTCTTCTCTGAGTAAGGCCACATCTCCCATTCCCAAACAGCTATTATTTCAATATCCTAATCACTGACTCATATATGATTTGCTACAAGGCCTGAAGCATGGGAAGATAAGTATGAATGAGACACAAAGAATCATTTACTTATATTTTTCTATTATTAATAAAAATTCGTGAGTCAGATATTGGAGTAAAAACCTGATTCAAAGGAACAATTAGGTGGTCCTGCCACTCCAGGCTTCACAGATCAAAAAAAAAAAAATCCCTATATCTTCCTGTGTGCCCCTATCTGAGTCCTCCAAAACTTCTGTAGCTAATACCAGCCAACCAATCGCTGACTGTGCCCTTTGATTCAAGGTAAACTTTTATTGTCAATCTCAGAGTGTCAGTGCAAACAAATATCCCACAACAGAACGACAGCCTACCAACTGACAATGTCATATAGGAATGACAAATAAAAAGGACTTTAATTTTCCAGTTACTCTACTTCCTTGATTTAGGTGACTCTGCCTATAAGTTTGCATTATTATTGCCTTACATTTCAAATTTCATGAAGATTACTCATGACAAATCTTCAAATCTGAATATTTTATTAATACCTCCATTCATTTCTCACACATCATTAAGTATGCATTTAGGTCAGACTCACATTCACCTCAGTAATTTAATTGATTGAGGTGCTCACCTTACACCAAAAGTTCCACATTAGCAGTGCTAGACTTTAGCATAAAACTAAGCAAACTGTGAACCTGGAAATGAATTAGAAACAGGAATACTCTAGACACCGGATTCTTTAAGACAGAGATAGACGCTGATAATACTGTAGGATGCTATTTTCTAATTAGCTGAATTGCACTGAAGTCAGCGCAGTAGATGAACACAGGCATAGCCCGTATTTGAAGTAGGCTTAACCCCTGAGTCAGTGTCTCCATCAATGAGGCCTGATTATTTACCCACTCCAATGCAAAATAAGTCCTTTGTTTTCAAACAAGTTTTGCCTTTAAAGGCTACCGATCAAAGAAGAAAAAAGTAGCTTTTATAGACTCGTGTTTAAACTTTCAATGTCCTTGCTTTAGCTAAAAGTTTCAATAATATTTTCCATTACAGACTCACTCTTTGAAGACACTAGATCTTTGTAGATGAAATTGGGAGCACATATCCTCACTGGTTATCATTCCCTTTAAAAATAAAGTAAGGCATCTAAATCATTTCCCAGTGACGATAAGAGAAAATATGTGGTAAATAAATGATATTTTAAACTGGGAGTTGATTAAGCCTAAAATGCTATTTTGGCACATATTCTGGAAAAAATGAATGACAGATTTCCATTTTTCTGTGTTGTTAAGGCATAATGCTATAGTCTCACTATGGCCCTTCATTTTCCTTTTTTGTGCAATTGTGACTTTGCATGTTTGCTAAAATACAAAAATGCAGGGCAGTGATCAAAGTAGATCATACATTTTTGTGATATTATTTTAAAGTACAATGAAATTTGAGAGAAGCATGTGAGGTGTTTTAATTCTTATGAGAACTAAATTTTTATTATAAGAGTAATTTCTAAATCCACTTCTACATAGACACAAATGTGGAGAGAACATATGCACAGAACTGGGCCAGCAATGCTAACTTGCCACTTGAAGTGACATGATAATCTTGGAAGCTTCAGGGAAAGACCATAAAAAGCAAAAGTTTTGTTAGTCCTTCCTGGGCCTTGTATATACCTCTGGCTTCACCCATGCACTGACCCCTGATAAATTCTAGGGTTCCTCATACTGATTAGAATAAAAAATAAGTTGTTCCTTTGCTTATCTAGCTTTAATTTTCTTAAAGATTTTAGAAAACCAAATGGAACATTAACTCCATAATTAATTTTAGATACTCTGTAATGCTTTTGTTAGAATGTTCATGTAACTTATACATGAGGACCACTCTTTTACAGATTTTACCATTACAGGCTATTGTTAGTAAAATTAATAAAAAGAATTTGACCACAAATGGATTAAGGTGCCATTATATTTTTTATCCCTTGTATTTTATATTTATTTATAAAAATAAATTCAATTCTTCTTTGTAAAATTTAAAAATACCTAATAAAGAAGGTCATTATCAATTGACAAATTTTATTTATTCACACCAGATAGAAAAAAACAATCTAATTGCCAAATCTTATTTTGGATCATTAATGTAAAAAATAAGACCTCATGTCTAGTGTAAAATCACATAAGGAAGAAAACACAAATCAGAAATAAAATATTATAATAAATAAAATATTATATAATATTATAATATTAATAATATAATATATAATATTATTATATAATAAAATATAATTTATGTATTAAATTGTTCGTCAAAGCTACTGTTATTTTCAATATCATGATCTGGGTTTTCTGTCAGACATATGTACACATAAAAATTACTCACATTTATATTTTAGTAAATAAGGTGGTTTCATAGATGGTACTCAAGTATAGAGTATTTGTTGCCTTGACAGAAGAATGCAGCATGCCGCAGACTCAAGAATTCAGGTAACGTTGCAAGTATAGTAAATTGATCTCCCCAGGATAAAAATATCCATTGACAAGAAGATGAGGAGTAAAATGAAGAAATGCCATTAAAGTGATAATATAAAAATAACATAACACTATACTTAAAACAAATTTATAAAAATTTTACTAAGCATTATAAGAATCATAACTGATAGAGTGAAGCTTCGACATACTATTTTACGAACCAGTCCTTGACAGAGGAGCATAGGTGTAGATTAGGAAAGGTGCTGATAGGTGTTTATATGGTTGAGGACAAGTTCTCCCAAAATATGACATCAGGAATACCAAACATTTAAGCTGAAAGAAGGCCAAAATGGCAGAAAAATTACTTTTATTTTCCACTGGATTTTTCCTGTGAGCAAGAACCCCAAGGTTCCTCTACCATCATGAACAAGAAAAGGGATAAAAAATAATAAAAGGTCTTAAGGAGGTAGGTAGAGTTAGTGGAATACTTGTGACACTAACGTAGGAAGGAGGCCATAGTAGAAGAGAGATCTGTAGGACAAACTCAAGCATCAGAGGATCGGTGTGACTGTGGAGACAAATAAGATCAAAGTATTTATGAAAATGTCACAGTGAAACCTATTGCTTTGAATGCTATCTATAAAAATGAAGAAATTTTTAAAAATTTTCCAGTCTTTTCTTCAAAAATGATTGGGAGTGTATTTTTCTCCTGTACCCTGCAAGGATGAATACAGACTGTAAACATCAGAAGAAACTAAATAATGAACTCCACAGAATTCTGGTTGCTGTTATTAGATTATATCCCCTGTATCCCGCCATGCTTCCATATGCCTGTCCATTCTCCAGTAAATATTAAAATAAATATATACATTGTCACTTTGTGTATTCATACATGAAGCCTTCTGTATCAAACAGGACTTACATTAAATAAATTTACATGGTTTTATTTTGTTGTTAATCTGTCTCTGATTAACAGAGTCTCACCTAGGAGCATAACAATGTCTAGGAAAAGACTATAATTTTCCTCGTGCCTGCTAACCCCATTGTTTGTATCTGTAGCTGATGAGAAACTCTAAAATTACTAAGAGGGATGAGAAAAGCATGCAATGACATTTTACTTCTCATCGCTCCTAAACACATGGTAAATTTGACAGACTTATACTTTTAGGGTTTTGCTGTTAGTTGTTTTTTTAACTTTTATACTATTGTTTTAGATTTTAAAGAACAGTTACATTAACTATGAGTTCCAATGAGCAGTAGACACTGACAACATGGATCATTGTGTTGAACACATACTTTTCACCTTCTTTTAACGTGATGATATTATGAGAGTAAAGTTACATATACAAGATTAGGTCTAAAATCCTAAGCCACCTATAATTAGAGACCTATAAATAGATAAATGTGTTTGTTATATTGTCTTAGTCAGTGCTCTATTCAGGAGAAAAGAGATCATGATTACAACTATTTTTATTTTAGTTTATTTTTTTATTTCATTTTTCCACAGGTCTCCCTCCCATCCCTTCCCACCCCTGCCTCCCGCCCCAATGGTACTCCTTCCAATGGTACAACAACTCTTATAAAGAAAGCATTTCATTTGGAGTTCGATTATACAGTTTCAGAGATTTAGTCATTATACTCATGGTGGCAAGCTGGAGACATGTTGCTAAAGTAGCTAAGAGTTCTACATCCAGATCAAAAACCAAAAGGAAGAGAGAGACTTTGGGGTTGGAAAAGGCTCTTTGAAACCTAAAAGCCCGGCCAAACTGTCACAATTCCTCAACAAGGCCACACCTACTAATCCTTTCAAGTAGTGCCACTCTTGGTGACCAAGTATTTGAATTGATGAGCCTATAGTGGTCATTTTCATTCAAACCAATGCATTTCAGTCCCTGGCCTTCATAGGCTTATACCCATATCATAATTCAAAATATAGCATTTTCAACTTAAAATGTCCTCATCGTCTATCAGAGTCTCAACACTGTTCAAAGATCAAGTCTTGTTTGGTGGTGGTGGCATATGCCTTTAATCCCAGCACTTGGAAAGTAGAGACAGGTGGACCTCTGTGAGTGTGAGAGCAGCCTCGTCTACAGAGTGAGTTCCAGAACAGAATGCAAAGCTGTGAGATACCCTGTCTCGAAAAGCCAAAAACAAAAACAAAAACAAAACATACAAACAAACAATGTCCTTTGAAATTCATGGAAGTTTCTAACTATATTTCCTATATAATCAAATCCCAAATCAAACTATATATTTCTAACATAAAATCACACAGAATGTGCATGTTCTATTACAGAAGGGAGGAAAGGGAGCTTAGTGAGGAAATACTGGACCAAAGCCCCAAAACCAGTTGAGCACACTCCAACCTCTTTACCTCCAAGTTTAAGTCGTCAGATCTTCAACTCTTATCAATTTTAATATTGCAAGATATTTTTTTATAATATTGTCAATCTACTTCATCTCTAAACACATTTTTCTTTTGGATTCTCTAAATGTGTGACTTCCCAAAGACACCAATAGGGGCTTTTTTATAATGCTGGAGACATTATGCCTTTGACAGGAAAAGGTGTGGGTACTGGAACTGTGTGTATACTTAATTATATCTATCCTTACCCATTCTTATTCTAAATAACTTGGATTCTAACTTTCAGAAATAACTACAAAAGACATTAATCACAACATATGTCATCAAGAATAAAAAAGAGTTTTATGATCCTAAGTTAGACAACAAACTACAGTACAGAATAAAACTCTTTTACCATTCATTTCTGCATGTCCCCTGTTGTTTATGTGAATGATCTATGTAGATAGCCTGTGTGGGACTGAGCATTACAGTTATCAGTTCTATGCATTTTGATAAGCTGTAAGTGTCTGTACTAACAACCATCCACTACTAAACCAAGGTTCCCCACTGAAAGCTGAGAGCTTCACTAATCTATAAAGATACAGACAAGTATTAAGAGACAGTTTGAGTCTATGACAATTTAGCAAAACAATAATAACAGATTACTCACTAGGGCTTAAGAATTCCTCAAGCACAGATTTTTGCCAAGGTTACAGTATCAGAAATAAATTCAATTAGATATTGGTTTGTTAGCCCTATAACCTCCTTGTCACTATTGCACTAATGAGAGTATTGCTCCAGGCTGTTCATTTTTGTAGGTCATAAAATTAACATGTTGATAAGAATGTTGATGAGTTTCATTCCAGTAGCAGTCTAGTAACCTCTGGCCAATAGGGAGAAAGACTGTAGTTCACTTTCTGCTTTATGTATCCTTGTACTACAGATAAATAGTGCTGTGTCTTTAGTAGCAAGATCTTACTATGAATTTCTGTTGGGAAAGCAAGAGCAATCACAATAGAAGTGTTTGGAAGGGTCTCTAGCAGCCCCAAATAAACATTTTTTAGAGAAATCTACAAATGGGACTGACATTTTTGTTTAGTAATCTATCTTCTGAAATAATTATCCTACCATGTAGAGTGCCTCTGTTCAAAACTCTTCCTAAACATTATATTGTCAAAGAAGTCCATAAAAAAGCAGATTTCCACATATTTTCAATATATCCTTAATGTTAATTATGCCTCCCCTGTTCCTTCTTTATATTACCCTTCCCTCAACTCTCCTCACCTGATCTCTAACACCAATTTCTATATTCATTAATCATGTTTTATTTTCTTCATTTTCTCAAGAGAAAAAAGTTTATAAGGCTGAATTATTATTTGCAATATTATTTATTAGTTCATCTACTGCAGAGTTTGTCTGCATCTTTATATATCACCATGTAGATGGCACTTGATCATCCATCACTGTAGAAATATGCACCCTTTTACCTCACTTGTCTACCTTGGAGCCAAAATTTTCTGAAGACAAATTATGATTTCAAACTCTTTTTTTGTGTGATACTTATCATATATACAACCCCAAGCTCATGCAGAAAAATAAGGAAAATAATAACTTCCCTTGCCATTCAAGATAGCAACATACAAGGGTATTGGTTTTGCAATCATTTCCTTAGCTGTTTTAAGAACTAGTCACAGATTTTTTAAAAATTTTCAAGATGTATTTTATAAAAGGATTCTTGTCTAAGTGAACAACTACTAAAATATCTCACTTTGAAATTTATATTGAATATTCTTTTCTAGATGTTCAGCAAGCCATGCTACAGTATGTCCTACAATCTTAAAGTCACTGATGTTTCTACTAATGATAACTCTTTTATTCAAGACATTCCTAGGGCATAAAACAGTATTCACATTTATTATATGGTGTTGTAGGAAGACCACTTGTTTGTTCCCAGCTGCTCAGCCCAGAAATAATCACACAGAAGCATATTGTTTTCAATACTGTTTGGCCAGTACCTTCAGCGTATTTTTGGTTAACTCTTATATTCTAAACTAGCCCATCTCCATTAATCTGTGTATCACCATGAGGCTGTGGCTTACCAGGTTAAAGTTTCAACATCTGTGCCTGTTAGGGCTACATGGCTTCTCTAAACTTCTTCATCCTTCTCCCAGCATTCACTTTAGTTTTCCCCACCTACCTCTGTTCTGCACTGCTATACGCTCAAGCCAGCTTTCTTTATTCATTAATAGTAATCACAGCATACACAGAGGAATGCCAAATCCATATGCCCTTTTTCTATTAACATAACCATAGAGAAACCCTACTATACTTTTCATTTTTCATATTTTATGGGATCTACAAGATAGGATCTAATGTACTAGGAAGAGCTACTATAACTTCATATGCAGGTTGAGAAGCCTTAAATATTTATCTTGTAGGCAATTCTTTATTCTAAGAATAACACAAAGTGCTCCATAATAAATTGTACTTTACATGTGATATCAAAGTGAAAATAACTGAATTGATTGAATTGATTTTGAAGAACAGAATGTGTCCCCAGAAATGATCTTCGCATGCATCTTTTTTTCTGTTTCGATGTCACTTTCTTTGCTGGAGAAACAAGAATATTCCATTAGGTTTCAATATTTTGGCACTAGCAATTGCATGCGAATACAAATGCAAGAATATTTCAGCTTAGCAGGATGTGAATCCTGACAACTCCTCATAGTCACATTCACATTGAGCTCTAGCACATTTGAGCTGTAAAGGTTAAAATTATCTGCTGAACGAGTATTCCCTTCCCTTTGACAAAGCCTTATAATAAAAGAACAGTTTGAATTCGTACAGGCAGAATCCTGAGGGAAATAATGAGCTCATCGAACCGCTTTACACCAGAGTCATCTGAAGAGAAACACGAATCAGTACTTTCTAAAACATGATATATGAGCTTGCTTGAAACAACTATTCCCTTTTGGATAAGATGGGCCTACAGACTAGGATCAGTATCAGATTGACTCCAATAACCAAAATTATTCTAAAAATTACCGTGAAAGACATGGTCTATAAAGTGGGGTAGAGACTAGCTTACTTATCACTTTCATTAAAACCAGACCAGGAAAGCACAGTCCTTGAATAGTGGGATCTGAAAACATCCTTTACTTCTAAGCATGCTTCCCTGAGATTTCCTCAGGAATTTTCAGGCCTTGTCTAGAATCCAAACAGTAACAGGTATCAGCTGTTTCTCATGCTACCTTTGACTGTGTTTGCAGAAAAAATGCTATGTGGAGCTAACAAAAATAAGCCTATTGGAACAATGAAAGAAAATTAAAAGTCAATACTTCCTCACTGGCCATGCCCCTTCTGATTTTAATACAACATACATTTATCTACAAGCATATGCTTTCAGAACTAAATATAGTTAAGCTCTTTCTTTTGCAATAAGAACAAAAACCTTTTGAAGGACTGACAGACATAAAGGAAGAATAATTTATATTAAGCTAAGTAATGTAAGCCCTGAAAAGTCACGAGTCCAGTAGTAATAATAATATCTTTCTGCTTATCGCCCATGTTGACTACATTAGCACTGGTCCTCATTTCTTAACCAGAAAATGTTTGCCCTTACTGTTTGTACCTTACTGTTGTCTTTAAATGGTTTATCCCTGTTTTTTTAAACAAATATATAAACTTTGTTGTTGATCAATCCTAGATTTAATTTACAATAATATTGAATTTAATATGTCAAGTGTTCTGGGGGTGTAAAGATTTTCAACATGTTTGTTTTATTGAATCAGAGAATAGGGATTTAAGGTGAAAATTGTTATGAGTGTTGACTTTGTAAAAAGTAAGAAACCTGTTCTACTAATCAATGATAATTTCAACAATAGAACTTTGGTGAAGAAATTATAGTAGTGGAAATGACATAGAAACTGTAAGAATATCTAGCTCCAGGTAAAAAGGGGGACCCTAAGAGGGACACACATGGGAGACACCAGGAAAGGGAAATAGTTAAGATATCCTGAGCAAACTGGGAAGGGGAGTAAAACAGAGGGGATGGGGCATGGGAACATGAGGGCTCCAGATGACCAAGTTGAGGGATGCACAGAGAGGGGGAACAAAGAAAGAGGTACCTAGACAGAAGGAGCCATTGTGGGGTTAGAGAGAAACCATGTGTTAGGGAAATTCCCAGGAATCCATAAGGATGACCCCAGCTAAGACTCCAAGTAATAGTGGTGAAAGTACCCGAACTGACCTTCTCCTGTAATCAGATTAGTGACTACCCTAATTGTCATCATAGAACCTACATCCAGTAACTGATGGAAGCAGATGCAGTGATTCAGTCAAGCACTGGGCTGAGTTCTTGGAGCTTAGTTGAAGAGAGGGAGGAGGGATCATATGAGCAAGCAGAGTCAAGTTCATGGTTGGGGAAAACACAGAGACAGCTGACCCCTGCTACTGGTTGTTCAGGGACTCTGGACTGACAGATGGAGATCCTGCTGCGACCAAACTAAGCCCTCTGAATGTGAGTGACAGTTATGTGGCTTGATAATTTTAGTGGGGATAGTAGTGAGATCAGTACTTATCCTGGGTGCATGAACTAGCATTTTGGAGCCCATTCCTTATGGTAGGATACCTTGCTCAGTCTTGATAAAGGGAGGAAGGGCTTGGCCCTGCCTCAACTTAGGATATCAGCCTTTACTGACTTCCCAGGGGAGAACTTATCTCCTCTGAGGAGTGAAGGGAGAGTAGGATAGTGGAAGGTGTGGGTGATAAAAGTGGAGGGAGGGGGATACAGGACTAGAATGCAAAATTTAAAATGTTTTAAATAAAAAAGAATATCTAGCTCCTTTAAAAACATCATCCCACATTTTATGTTTGCAGTAAAACATTCTCTGTTGACTAGAAATTGCTACAAATTGATTGGAAATTTTCTGTACTATCCTATTTTAAATAGCATACATTTGCTGTGAACCACTAGATCAGTGATTCTGTTCATTCTCTCCTGCTCTCTTCAGCATAATTTAGATCATTCCTAACATCAGTAATGGACAATGACATCCCTGGAGTTGTTTGGCAAATATAAAGTTGATTTAAAGACAGCTTTATATTTGAAGAGCACTTTCCAGTTTATCAAATACAAAATAGAAATACTTTTCTATTTACAGGTTCTTAATAAGGATCACAATTATTGTAGACAATCTAAATGGCTATAAAGCGCATCCTGTTATGAATTTTTCAGAAAAGAAGATTAACATGAATATAGTTTAATTATATTGCTGTCTTTATTCAAAATTTTATCCCTTGGGCAACTTAATGAGAGCTTGCTGTACACAAATTTATAGATAGAAGCAATTGAAAAGGTACTTCAAAATTAGCTCCAATTATAAGACGGTGCTTTTCTTTAGATTAAAAATTTCATTAGTGCAATAAGTATAAATCTGTGGGCAATAACCATGTTTTTCTGGATACTCTATATAAGTTCATCTAATGTAGTGACCTCAAGTTACTAATTTAAAACATTATATGACTCAAAGAGCAGAGAGAATAGAGTGTAAAAATAAAATGTATTAGGCTATTTCCAAGTCAAGTCACGCAAAATGCAACTAAAAAATATATGATTTATTTAAAGAAGTAAAATGCAACATTTAGCCTTTTAACCAATGGTACCATGATAAGTTAGAGTATATTCATGTGTAACATATGATATAGCCATGAACACATGAAAATTACCTCTACATGTAAAGCATTGACAATATTGTATGTTAAATATTTTATAAATGAAGTTAAGCACAAAAGATTGTATCCATAGTCTCACAAAAAAATTCTATATCAAATTAAGATATCAATTACTTTTAGAATTACTAAGTATTATTAATAATTAAGTACCTCCTAAACACTGAGGTTAGGAGGTAGCAGATGTTGTGATTATATTGATTTTCTTTAAAATATTTATTTTTATTTATTTTGCGTGTGTCTGTGTTTATGTCTGTGCTTGTGTATGTTTTTCTGTGTTTGTGTATGTGCCACTGATTTCAAGTGCCTCCGGTACCTGGAAGAGGGCGTTGTATCTGATGTAGCAATAGGTGTTTGTAACAATGATGCTGGGAAACAAACTCTAAAAGGGTTTCCAGTGCCTCTTAGTGTTCAATCTAAGTCATAAACAAAGCATGTTTCTACTCTATCAAAAACGCATTAAATGTATATAACTCATTAGTACATTATTCTGTATTATTATTATTTTATCATTTGACATAAAAGATTTTAATCAGGAATGGTCTTGAGATATACTCATCAAATCAACGGCATTAAGGAATATATTGGATAAATTACACCACTTCAATGAAAGATACCCTGAACTGTGATTTCTGAAAGCCACATTGTAACTCTTGGAAGGATAAAGCATTGGGAAGGGTTAACTTTCAAATGATTTTTAACTTTTAAAATAAAATGAATGGTATTTTGCTTGTACTTTAACATCTTAATGAGAATTTGATAGTGGAAAAGGGTTTAAATTTAGATTGGGGGTATTTCTATTTTTTTTATATTCTCCATTTACTTACTTATTTACTTACTTACATATTCCCTTTTATTGAAAATAGATTCTTTTCTCAGACAATTTATCCTGGTTGCAGTTTCTCCACCCTCAACTCCCCTCAATTTCTTCCCTACCTCCTCTCCCATCCTGACCCATTCCTTTTCTGTCTCTCATTAGAAAAAATAAACTTCTAAGACAAAACAACAAAATAAAACATAATAGAGATAAAACCAAAATCAGTATATTAAACTGGGATAAGGCAAACCAACAGATGAAAAAAGACTAAGACTAAGACCTTGCACAAGAATCAGAGAGCCATTCATTCAAACACTCAGGAGTCCCATAAAAGTAATAAACTAACCGCTATACTATATACACAGAGAATGTGATGCAGACCCATGCAGGCCCTGTGCATGCTGCTTAAGTCTTTGTGAGTTCATGTGAGCTTCACTCAGCTAATTTAAAGGGCCTTGTTCTCTCATGCTGTTCTCCTTCCTTCCCACCTCCTCTTCTGTGGGATTCCCTGAAGTCGGAGGGAAGGGATTTAATGAAAATATCCCATTTAAAGGAAATGTTTGTCCCTAGTTCTCTCTCTCTCTCTCTCTTTCTCTCTCTCTCTCTGAATAAAGTTGGACTGTTTGTACTGTGTTTGTTCTCATCTGTTGCAGGAGGAACCTTTGATGTGGGAGAATTGTCTGTATTCTGTCAATCATATTTTAATAAAATGTTGATTGGCCAGGCAGGCAGTATAGGCGGGAAAACCAGACAGGAAGTAGAGGTGATGCAATGAGAACAGGAGAATTCTGGGAAGCAGAGAAGTTCCTCAGCCACTCCTGCGCAGACCACCTAAGAGGCAAGATGTAAGCTGCCCAGCTGAGAAAGGTACCGTGTGGCTGACATAGATAAGGATAATGGGGTAACAAAAGTTATAAGAGCTAATAAGTAGCCTGACCTAATGGGCCAATCAGTTTTATAACCGTATGGAGTCTTGTGTGTGATTTCTCTTTGGGCTTGCCAGACGTGGGGTACTGGGTGGGACAGAAACTCCAACAAGCCAGCCCTCGTGTTACATATGGCGCCCAACGTGGGGCTCGAACCCACGACCCTGAGATTAAGAGTCTCAT
Organism: Myodes glareolus; assembly: GCF_982192425.1. Classification (NCBI taxonomy): domain Eukaryota; kingdom Metazoa; phylum Chordata; class Mammalia; order Rodentia; family Cricetidae; genus Myodes; species Myodes glareolus. The sequence goes on along the minus strand of NC_142037.1, from coordinate 69,062,295 downwards.
GCTCTACCGACTGAGCTAGCCGGGGAGGGTTCTTGGGCATGTTTTAAGTTTTAGGAGATTCCAGGGACTTTTAAATTTTCTTAGTTTCCTGAATTTTATTGGCCTTCCTCTTTATATCAGAAGGGAATGTTTTTACTAAGAGATAATAACTTCATAAGTTTGTGATCAGAATTTTAAACAACTAGAACCTTAATCATGAGGTACAGGAAAGTGTTTAGTTCATAGTCAGGAAGTAAATGACAGAGGTGGATGCCATTACCTCCTTTAATGTCATGCACTCAAAGACCTAACAATCTTCCAATAGTCTCTCCCTATTAAATAGTCTATGATCTCTGAGGTGTACTACCATGGATATCAAAATTTAACATAGAAGTTTCTGAGGGGACATCTGTCCAAACCATAACACATACTATCATCATGATCTTGTGTCTCCATAAATGTACAACCAATGTAGAATCTCCATAATTTTAAAACAGGAACATCACAAATATGTGGAAAGAGAAGCAAAGATATGACAGCTATCAATTCCATGAATTTCTTATCCGCCCATGCTCATTCTTTACTGCCAAATCAACTTCATCGCAAAGCAAAGATTTGAAGAGAATTATTAACAATTTAAAGGTAGAGACATCAAAAGTATTAAACTAAATTTGATACAATACATAGACACATAAATAGATGCACATATGATACATATTTACACACACACATTGTTGTTATGCCATGTTCCATATCATGTTTCAAGCATAGAGATATTCAAATACAGAGTAATAGTTCTATGTTTCTAAAGAGGCGTAGTAAACAATAGAAGTTGCAATACCAAAAGTAAAAAAAATGCCTCAAAACATAAATTAAAAGGAACATGAAGAATACCATGTTCTGTCAATAATTTTTGTGATTCATAATCATTATAGCAGAAGAGGAATATTGATTGCTTTTTCTCTCTTGGTATAAAACCTAGAAGACAACTTGCTCCTGCCTCACTCTTTCAAAGCAATACAATGTCTGGCTAGATTCTAAATACCTTTCCTTATGTCTATGTCTAAAAGAATTAAAAACATATTATTGAAAACACATAAGGAAGTACTAGAGTATTTAACACACTATTTTAAAATTTTTCACAATTATTTCTTGGTATTATGGATTATAATTTCTAACACCAATTTCATTAATTTTTATAGGTACCAAAAAATAAATGACAAATAAAATCATTTTCATTCTTCAAAATATTCATTAATCAGATATTAGTTGTGTTGATGATATTTTAACATGAAATAGAAGAAACAATGTAGTTTACTAGCCATAAGTTCTTGAACTTGTTGAATTTACAATAAGAGATGATTATGATTTAATATAATGAGGAATCAAAGACATGACCAGGTCTTGGTTTTTTTAATTAATTTATTTATTTGTTTATAAAAATTTCCACTTCCTCCCATCCACCCCATACCCTCCCATTCCCCCTACTCCCACTCCTCCCACGCCCCCAACTCCCTCTCCTCTTTGCTCTCCATCCCTAAGAGCAGTCAGGGTTTCCTGCCCTGTGGGAAGTTCAAGTTCCTCCCCCCTCCTTCCAGGTCTAGGAAGGTGAGCATCCAAACAGACTAGGATCCCAAAAAGCCAGTACATGCAGACAAAACAAGACCCAGTGCCATTGTCAATGGCTTCTCAGTCAGTCCCCATGTCAGCCACATTCAGAGAATCCGGTTTGATCACATACTCTTTCAGTCCCAGTCCAATTGGCCTTGGTGAGCTCTCATTAGATCAGTCCCCTCATATCAGAGGGTGAACGCACCCCTCATGGTCCTGATTTCCTTTTTCATGTTCTCCCTCCTTCTGCTTCTCATTTGGACCTAGGGAGTTAAGTCCAGTGTTCCAATATGTGTCTCTGTCTCTATCTCCATCCATCGCCAGATGAAGGTTCTATGGTGATATGCAAAATATTCATCAGCATGGTTATGGGCCAAGGCAAGTTCAGGCACCCTCTTCTCTGCTGCCCAGGGAACAATCTGGGGACCTCTCCTTGGGCCTGGGAACCCCTCCAGATTCAAATCTCTTGCAAACCTTAAAATGGCTCCCTTAGTTGAGATATATACTTCCCTGCTCCCATATCCATCCTTCCTACCCCCCCCCATCCCATTCCCCCAAGCCATCCCCAATCCTCCCCCTCTCCCTTCTCTCTAACCATTACCCTTACTTCCACCCTCCACCCCCCGTACACACAAGTTTGCCTGGCAATCTTGTCTACTAACAAGACTCAGGAAGATAACTATATGACTTTCTCTAGGATCACCTTCTTATTTACCTTCTCTAGGATCACGAATAATAGGCTCAAAGACCTTTAAGTATGGCGAGAATCAACTTATGAGTGAGTCCATACCATATTCCTCTTTTTGGGTTTGGCTTATCTCACTCAGTAAAGCGTTTTCTATTTCCATCCATTTGCATGCAAATTCAAGATGTCCTTGTTTTTTACCGCTGAGTAAAACTCTAATGTGTATGTGTTCCACACCTTTTTTAATCATTCTTCAATTGAGGGGCACTTAGGTTGTTTCCATGTTATGGCTATTACAAATAGTACTGCTATGAACATAGTTGAACATCTGCTTTTGTAGTATGATAGGGCATCTCTTGGGTATATTCCCAAGAATGGAATTGCTGGGTCCTGAGGGAGGTTGACTCCCAGTTTCCTGAGAAACCGCCACACTGATTTCCACAGTGGCTGCACAAGTTTGCATTCCCACCAACAATGGATGAATGTTCCCCTCACTCCACATCCTCTCCAACATAGGCTATCATTGGTGTTTTTGAGTTTGGCTCTTCTGACAGGTGTAAGATGGTATCTCAAAGTTGTTTTGATTTGCATTTCCCTGATCACTAAGGAGGTAGAGCATGACCTTAAGTGCCTTTTGGCCATTCGAAATTCATCTGTTGTGAATTCTCTGTTCAATTCAGTACCCCACTTTTTAATTGAGTTAATTAGAGTTTCAGTGTCTAGTTTCTTGAGTTCTTTGTATATTTTGTTGATCAGACCTTTGTCTGATGAGGGGTTGGTGAAGATCTTCTCCCAGTCAGAAGGTAGCCTTTTTGTCTTACTGACAGTGTCCTTTCCTTTACAGAAGCTTCTCAGTTTCAGGAGATCCCTTTTATTCATTGATTCTCTTATTGTCTGTGCTACTGGGGTTCTACTTAAGTAGTGGTCTCCTGTGCCTATATCTTGTAGACTACTTCCCACTTTCTCTTCTATCAGGTTCAAAGTGGTCACATTAATGTTGACGTCTTTAATCCATTTGGACCTGAGTTTTGCACATGGTGATAGATATGGATCTACTTTCATTCTTCTACAGGTTGACATCCAGTTATGCCAGCACCATTTGTTAAAGATGCTTTCCTTCTTCCATTGTATACCTTTAGCTCCCTTGTCGAAAATCAGGTGTTCATAGGTTTGTAGATTAATATCCGGGTCTTCTATTTGATTCCATAGGTCGACTTCTCTGTTCTTATGCCAATACCAAGCTGTTTTTAATACTGTTGCTCTGTAATAGAGTTTGAAGTCAGGGATGGTAATGCCTCCAGAAGTTTCTTTATTGTATAAGATTCTTTTGGATATCCTGGGTTTTTTGTTTTGCCAAATAAACTTGATTATTGTTCTCTCAAGGTCTGTGAAGAAGTTTGATGGTATTTTGATGGGGATTGCTTTGAATCTATAGATTGCTTTTGGTAGAATTGCCATTTTTACTATGTTGATCCTCCTAATCCAAGAGCAGGGGAGGTCCTTCTATTTTCTGGTATCCTCCTCAATTTCTTTTTTCAAAGACTTAAAGTTCTTGTCAAATAGGTCTTTCACTTCCTTGGTTAGAGTTACCCCAAGATATTTCATGCTATTTGTGGCTATTGTGAAAGGTGATGTTTCTCTGATTTCCCTCTCTGCTTCTTTATCCTTTGTGTATAGGAGGGCAACCGATTTTTTGGAGTTGATCTTGTACCCTGCCACATTACTAGAGGTGTTTATCAGCTGTAGGAGTTCTTTGGTAGAGATTTTGGGGTCGCTTATGTACACCATCATATCGTCTGCAAATAATGAAAGTTTAACTTCATCCTTTCCAATTTGAATCCCCTTGATCCCCTTATGTTGTCTTATTGCTATTGCTAGAACTTTAAGCACAATATTCAAGAGGCATGGAGAGAGTGGACAGCCTTGTCATGTTCCTGATTTTAGTGGAATGGCTTTGAGTTTCTCTCCATTCAATTTGATGTTAGCTGTCGGCTTGCTATATATTGCTTTTATTATATTTAGGTATGATCCTAGTATTCCCAAACTCTCCAACACCTTTATCGTAAAGGGGTGTTGAATTTTGTCAAATGCTTTTTCAGCATCTAATGAAATGATCATATGGTTTTTTTCTTTCGGTTTATTTATATGATGGATTACATTGATAGATTTGCATATGTTGAACCAGCCCTGCATCTCTGGGATGAAGCCCACTTGATCATAATGAATAATTTTTCTAATATGTACTTGGATTCGGTTGTAGCTGCCAAGGTTTTTCCCTTCTCCTGGCGATTCGCAGGGCTGTGTAACCTCCGGCTCCCTGGAGACTCTGCACTAGCTCTGGCTTGAGGTGATTACCTAGCAAGAACCTGGTTCTCTTTGTTATGGTGATTCCACTTGTATTCAAGGTCTTAGCAGTGGGCCAATAGCCTGCCTCCCCTAGCTGACCCTGCCCAAGGGGCCGGGAAGCTTTAATCTTCTCCTCCTGCTTCTGGTTGGGAGGAGGCCTTGCATTTTCCATCCTTCTAGCCCACTGGTATAAATACCTGACTTGAGTTTAATAAAGTTGCCATTTACTCTTGTGAACGAGCAAAGGTCTCTTTTGTGTGTGTCTCTTTTTCAACCCTCAGGACAATCATCCATTCTCGTGGGCCCGAGTTCAGGAAGTGCGCAGCCTGGGTCGGGCATGGGTATCCATTGGGAAGTGCCTATGTATTTCCGCCAGGGGCTCAGTGCCCCTTGCTGGCCAGAAATCCCAGGTCTTGTTTTATGTTGCTTTGTATGAGTGAAGAGTCAGTACTAGTGATTCCAAAGTGGGCTACAATTATGAAAAATGTTAGAAGAATGCTCCGTAATGCAGCCTGTGGAAGGACAAGTTGGCAAAAAGAATAGAAAAAAAACCATACCGCCAAGACAGAACTACAAAATTCATCAACTTGTTGATGAACACAGACAGACCAACAAAATACCAAGAAGAAACAGTAGTCATGACAAAATGAGATTCTAGAACACTTAGACCTTAGTGTTCAAATATTGACCCAGATACAGATATCGTACCTTTCAGAAATTAACTGAGAACGATTGCAAATCTGACTGTGATATTCAAACGCATTAAAGTTTAGAAGTTATACTGAGACTATATAAAATACCCTGTATATGTCAATGAATGTTAGAAATTCAAGGAAAACACAATCTAAGAAAGACTTATTAAATAAGGCTTTACTAAAACAAATCTCTGTTGTGATTGACACTGACTAGACAAAGAGTAATTACAGGTGAGGTAGATATTTGCAAAAGATAAGTGAAGTGGTATTTATATTTAAATTATAAAAGATCTCTGAAACTGAATAGTAATAAATCTAAAAAGAAAAATAGAAAAGGACCCAAATAGACATTTCACCAAAGTAGATCTACAATCCTGGGATTGTGGTAAGGGCGTATTAATAGCTAACAACAGAGAAGGACGAGAGGGAGAGTGTAGAATTACAGATTCTTTTTCCAAACACACAGATAAACAATACATAACATACAAATGTAAATAAGTATTTGAATTGAAAAATGTTCAACATTATATGATATTAGAAAATTTCATATGGAAACGTAAGCAAATGCTATTCAGCTATAGGGGTGAAATTGAAAATAAACACTTTTTTTCAAAAATATACTTAAAGAACCTCTATGCACCAAATAAATTTGGACCAATGAAAGAATCATCATCTGCATATATCTGTCACACTCAGAGTCCTCAGTTCTTGAATTCTCTCCAGGGAATTCGGCCAAGCATGACTCTCTAGGCTTGTATTTTAAATGAACTTCATGCGGCCAAGTCTCTTTTATATTTGTTCTGTGATTAAAAAGCAAATAAACTTATTTCAGAAACATGATGTGTGACCTAAAATTATCAACTTTTTGCCCTTTCTTCCCCTTTGGAGACACAGATCTTTTGTCATTGAGCTGAAGAATATAATCATAGCAGGGATACAGGGTATGCCATCTGTAACATCCTTCATCAAATAAGATTTTACCAAAGAAAAAATGATCTTCAGCTTCTATCTGGTACACAGATTCTGACTGCTGACAAGCAGGAGATGCATCAGTGTCATCATATGTTCTGGATCATTACCAACAATGTTGTTTTCATCATTTTTTAAATTTATTTTATATACTGACCATAGTTTCCCTCCCTCCTCTCCTCCTGTTCCGTTCCCCACCTACTTCCTTTCTATCCACCCCCATCCTCCTCCATTTCCATTCAGATGGATTAACGCCTCCCATGAGAGTCAACAAAGCAAGGCATATCAAGTTGAGGCAGGACCAAACTCCTCCTTCCTGCATCAAAGTTGAACAAGAAATCCCAACATAGGAATAGGTTACAAAGAGCAACTCATGGGCTGGCCCTGTTCCCACTGCTAGGGGTCCCATGAAAGACCAAGCTACACCGCTGTCACCCAGATGCAGAGGGCCTAGGTTGGTCCCAAGCCTAGCTGTCTGTCTTGAGTCTGTGAGGTCCCACAAGTTCAGGTCTTCTGTCTCTGTTTCTCCATTATGACATTGACCCCACCCACTTGCTCATATAATCCCTTCACACTCTCTTCAACTCTACTACTGGGACTTGTTCCAGTGCTTGGCTGTGAATCTCTGCTTCTACTTCCATCACTTACTAGATGAAGGTTCCCTGATGACAATTAGGGTAGTCTCCAATCCGATTACACAGGAAGTCCAGTTCAGGCACCCTCTCCTGCTAGGAGTCTTAGCTGAGGTCATTCTTGTGGAATCCTGGGGGATTCTCTGGCACCAGGTTTCTCTCTAATCCTATAATAGACCCCTCTATTAAGAAATTTTTCATTAATTTACCTATCCTTCCCACCCCAACTCTACCATCCTGATCCCTCATGTTCCCATTTCCCCTTACTCTCCCTTCTACTTTTCTCCACCTGCAGTTTAGCCAGGGCATCTCATCTTTTCCCACTTCCCAGTTAGATCTAAGCATCTTCAGAGATACCGCTCTTGGGCATATACCCAAAGGATGCTCAACTATACCACAGGGATGCTGACTCAATTATGTTCATAGCAGCCTTATTTATAATACGCAGAACCTAGAAACAGGCTAGATGTCCCTAAACTAAAAAATGCATAAAGAAAATGTGTTATATACACCAAGGGATACTACTCAGTGGAAAAGGACAATGATATCATGAAATTTCCAGGCAAACAAATGAAAACAGTAAAACTCATCCTGAGAGTGATAATGCAGATCCAGAAAGACAAACACAGGATGTACTCACTCACAAGTTGATATTAGATGTAAAGTAAAGGCTACAATGCTCAGCACCAGAGAAGCTAGGTAACAAGGAGGACCCTAAGATGGATGCATGTACCAATAAAATTTTTTTAAGGTAATTTGCATTTCTTTAATGACTAGTGAGATTTTTTTTTCTGTTTAAACAAAAAAGAAAGGCTTTTATTTTAACATAGTAAATTAACATATAACAAAAGTTATCAGGCAAGAATTACAGTTACAATATTTATATCTATTTTATTTTTTGTAATAACTAAGGAAAACTATAACTATCCTTTCTTCAACTCTATCAAAGACTCCAGAAGGATATAATATTACCTAAGCAAACAAGAAATAAGCAACTTCCAAACTCTATAAATGACAGAGACATCTCACTGCCTAGACAGTCACCAAGAGTTCATTTGTACTGTTGGGGCATCCATCTTCAGCCTACAGGCCCATAGTATCCAGCAGACATTTCCTTGAAACAGGAAAATTCAGACAGTCCAATTGATACCAATAAATTTTTAAAGGTTTTATAACGACCAGTTTTGAAAAACCAATTAATTTTTATTATGTTTAACTATAGCTACTTGTTGTGAAATACCTACACTACACTGTTTGCACAGTATTTATAGCAATAAAGAGAGAATGAATATCATATATATGTGTGTGTGTGTGTGTGTGTGTACAATACATATTATAATATGTACATATATTCTATTCACTGGGCAAAATTCTATATAAATTTATTTAAAATATCTTTACCAGTGATATTTAACTTAAGTAAATATGAGGAGTTGCAGGTACTTTACTGATATTTGTTCTATTTTTTTCAGGAGTGCCAATTGAATGTATAAGTGTTTCACATATTACCTGTATATATTAAAGGACTATATTTTATGTGGCTCATGTATTTCTAAAGCATAATATGTAATGAAAATGTAATAATAAATATAATTCTTAATTTGTTATATTTTAATATGATTATATTAAATCATATTAAATATGATTTGTTAATATGATTTGTTATACTCATGCTGAAGACTGAAGTCTATATCATAAAGCATGAGCATTACTGACTGTGGAATCAAGCCAAAAGTTTTGTCTACTACTCTGTATCTTGTTCTGGACCTTCTGCTAAAACTACCAGAAACAAAACAAAAGACAAATATGCTTTTCTGTATACAGTGTGCAGACCTCCTTCCCTGTCATTATTCATGAATAAACTTTTTACAGAGTTTTCACCCTGCATCATGTATTTTAAGTCACTTGGGGTCACTTAAAAAATAATCATAGGCTACATGTTATTTTCTGTACATAGCTTGAGCATCACTAAATCTCTTACCTCCAGGGAACCTTAACAACATAACGCAGATGGTGAGAAAATAACTGTAATTGATTACAGGCCCTTTTCCAAATATAGTGTTTCTAATTCATCATCTTCCCTGGGAACTCTGGAAGAAAAGCTTGCTTTTCTCTTTTGTCTGTTTTCATAAATTTTAATTTATGTTGGGATTCTATCTTCAGCTCTGCTTTATTCTCCCCACTGTATACAGCTGATGATATCTATTCTCCTACTTTCAACTGCCATCTATATACTGAAGACTCCTAGATATGAAATTCCAGCTGAGAATGTTCCATGACACTTGGAAAGTGAGAGGCGATTGAGGCTCCACACACCTGTGCTTGGATTATGAACAGCACCTGAAACTCATTATCTGTTAAAGTATATCCACATTATCCGGCAGCAAACCTACTTCTATTTCTACAAAATCACATTTGATACATTTCACATTTATTTGCTAACATTCTTTACAGTATAAAAATTATTTTGGACATTTTTCAGCTCTAAATCTAATAATTTACAAAATTCTAGGAAAATTGCTTTGTAAGGTTCTATTTTATTTTTTATGTGTATGTGTCTATTTTCATTGACATATGCATAAAGTTGCCTGTGGACTCCAGAATATGGTGTCAGAGTCCCTGGCAATGCAGCTGGGAGCTTCTAGATGTGGGGGCTGGGAAGTGAACTCTGTTTATTTTTGTTGTTGTTGTTGTTGTTTTTGTTTGTTTGTTTTAAGAGAAACAAGCACTGTTAACCACTGAACAATGTCTCCATTGCTGGAAGTTTGGGTTTTGTACACGGATGAGGAATGACCATAACACTCAAGGGACACGATATCAAAGTTATGTATGATAAAACTTACTCAATTTAATTTATAGAAGGATGAATTGCTGCAAAGAATTCTAGTCATAATATTCTAAGGAGACAGCTTGTTAGTTTTCGGCCATTTAGCCACAAAATAATCACACAGAAACCATGCTATTTAAATCACTGTTTGGTCCATTAGCTCTAGCTTCTTATTGGCTAAGTCTTGCATATTAATTTAACCCATTTATATTCATCCGTATATTGCCCTGTGGCCATGGCTTACTGGCTAAAGTTCCCAGCCTTTGTCTCTGGCAGTGCTCCCTGGTGGTGCGAGAAAATTGTCTGTATTTTGTCAATCATGTTGTAAGTAAACGCTGATTGGTCAGGCAGGAAGTATAGGCAGGTCAACCAGACAGGGTGTACAGGCAAGTTAAAGTAGAACAGGAGAATGCTGGAAAGGAGGAAGCCATATATATATATATATATATATATATATATATATATATATATATATATGATCTTATTTAAGGTGTTGTGATTGTGTAGTTCATTTAAAAATGTAATGGATAATATATATTGTCTGATGGTAATGTTGATAGCTTCTAGGAAGAGAAGTCTTGCTGAAGGAAATTGATAAGTGGATGGCTTTGAGCTTCCATCGCTATTTTGTCTTTCTGTCTCTGCTTCCTAATTACTGATGTGATATGACCAGCATTATCCCTCCTCTTCCTGCCACCATGCCTCTCTTGCCTTGGTGGATTGCATCCACTAGAATTATACTTGAAATATGAGTTAAAATTAATCATTCTTATTTTATTTTCTTTTTAAAAGGATTTCAATTGCTATTTTAATTATATGTGTATGTGTCTGTCTTTATTTGGGCTTATGTATGTGATTGCAATACCCATGGAAACAGAAAGAGTATGTGAAAAATCTGGATCTGGAGTTACAGATAGAAATATGCTACCCAAACTGGGTGGTGGTGGCGCACTCCTTTTATCCCAGCACTCGGGAGGCAGAGGCAGGCAGATCTCTGTGAGTCTGAGGCCAGCCTGGTCTACAAGAGCTAGTTCCAGGACAGGCTCCCAAGCTACAGAGAAACTCTGTTTCAAGAAAGAAAGAGAAAAAGAGAGAGAGAGAGAGAGAGAGAGAGAGAGAGAGAGAGAGAGAGAGGCTAATTAATGTGGGTGCTAGAAGTGAATTTTTGTCCTCTGAAAGGGTAGTATGAATTTTTGTCTGCTGAGCCATCTCTCTGATCTCTCTGCCCCTTTAAATTGTCTCTTGTTAGCCATATTGTCACAGGAGTTAGAAAGGGAATTAATGCAGAATGTACATCATTTGATAGGGTCTTTACTGTTCATGAATGATTATTCTTCATGTAATTAATCTAGTTTCAGTGTCTGATATTATTATATTTCCAATGGTAATGGAATATGATCAGGAAACATAATGGAGATTGATTTATGGACAAATTATTAGAACAATTGAAATATAAGCCAATATGTGATTATTTTCCCCTTGGATGCATTTTATCTCTTTCTGAACTTGAACAGGAGAATGAGGAATTTTCAGGAAATGTTCAATCAATAAAATCCTAGAAGAGCTTGTTCATAGTGGAGAAAGATTCATTTTTTGTTGAAATAGTAAAAGTACTATTTGAGTGGATGTAAGCATAATTCACAAGAGGTACCCCGGTATTGACACTGCTCTAATGGCCAAGAACCCATGAATTAGAAAGCCACAATAGAAACACAATGGTATTTTTGAAGATTTTTGTCTCATATTGCTTTTGGTAGTCGGTTTTTTGTTTGTTTGTTTGTTTGTTTAAATATTACTGGTCTTTTACTTGTATAGTACATTTTCCAATTTTATTTTTTATGGGTTGTGGGTATGTTATGATTTTTCTTTCTCTTTTTTAATTTCACTTTCCTTTTTGCCTGCTTCTTTTTTTCTGACAAAGAGAAAGAAGGATGGCAAGACAAAGGAAGATTGGAAGATAAGGAGAATCTGGGAGGAGATTACAGAAGAGAAACTGTGTATGCAAAGAAAATGTTTAAAGAAAAAGAAAAGCTGAAAAATCCTCAGATTCAAAACGTGACAATATTTTGTAGATTCATTAGTCAAAAATATTTCCCAAACAGCTATTGTGCAAAATATAGTAACATAATACCTAAAAGTTATGTTTCAAGATGCCTCTGGGATTTGACCATTTATCTTAAAGGTATGCCAAAGTCAGTATGAAGTGTCACTGGCATCATAGATTTCTATTCATTGACTCGTGAAGATCATTATCAGAATGAAGAGAGTAACTATGTGAGTTGCATTTCCCATAATATTTCTCAAAAATAAAAACGTCGTTTATATTTTATTATTCAAAATTTTCAGAACCATTCTGGTTACCTGGTTATCAGAGATTCAGGATTTATTTTCTAAAACTCAAGAGATTTTCTACATTTGGTTTTTAAAAGGGTGCTGTATGTTCCACATGACCTGACAGAAATGTCAACAGAGCACTGTGTATAGCCCTTTTAACATGGTAGAGCGCTGACTCTTTAGCCTCTCCTTCAGGGCATCTTCCCAGCCCCTCCTGCCCTGACACTCTTTTAGGAGTTCACCAGCTGGAAATTTCACACTGAACTCTTGTATCTCCATTTCAATCCCTTCCTGACTTCTGATTCCTTGGCCTCTCACAGTAATTCCCCAGGGGCAATGATTGTCGGGGAGCTTCTCTGTCTGACTCAAATCATTCCTCAACCTGACTGCAAACTGTCCAACATGAAACATCAGGAAAAAACACAAAGACTGCAAATAACAAGCTGTCAGCAGACAGGTGACTGCTCCAATACCAAATGACCCTCAGGTCAGAGTTGGAGAAGTTCTAAAGCCCTGAAAAGGAGAAGTCATGCAGTAACCATACTTTGTTTCACTAAGTACATGTTGTGGATGTTTGTGACGACAATGGCAATATTCTAGTATGTTTTCTTTGCTGAATTTAAGAATTGCTTGTTTATTATTATACTTTTTAAAATACTGCCCAAATAATTGTGATTTTGCTGTTTATTTATTGGAAACAATATCATGATCATATTTCAGGTGTCTGTCACTTGTGAAGATTGACCACAGAAATTATTTTTGTAGTTGAACTTTGTTGTTGATTGGCTAGCTCCCCAATAATAACACTGAGACTTGTTAATAATGAAAACTTGGTCTTTATCTTAGGTGTTTTCCTGACTATCTCTTATAACTTAAATTAACCCATCTGTACTAATCTACCATCTGCCATGTGGCTTGTTACATATCCTCCAAAGTGTAGGTATGATTTTTCACATTGTCTGGCTGGCATCTCATACGTATAGACTCATTCCCAGTTCCACTCTCTCCCTGGATGTCCCGCCTATTCTCTCTTCTGCCCAGCTATTGACCATTCAGATCTTTATTAAATTAATCAGAAGGCACTCTGGGCAGATGAGGCAAAACAGAAACACATCTTCACAATGTACAAAAATATTAACCTACAAAATATACAGTATGTTTTGCTTTAGAAAACTCTAACTATGCAAAGGTATCATTTCAATCATTTCAATTTTTATGGAGATCTATATGCAAATCTCATCAAGAGAAAACATTTAAATATTAGCAACTTATAACAAATCTTGCTGTTTTGTGAAGTTCAATTTGTATTATTTAGTATTCACAAAGAAAGCGTTCATCAGAATTGATTAAGTATGTTAGGAGGATAGTTATAAATTCATCCTTTACACTTAAACATTTCATTTCATGCATATGATTGTTTAACTATATGGATATATGTGCATACCTGGTTCCAACACAGGCCAGAAGTGGGCGCAGGATCCCCAGGAACTAGAATTAGAGATGGTTGTAAGACACCATGTGGGTGCTGGAAACTGAAACCTGTCCTCTGCGAGAAGATCAAGTGTTCTTAACTGCTGATTCAACTCTTCAACATTATGAATTTATTGTTTAAATTTCAGTTTTTAATTTGTATTTGATTTTCTTGCTTACTTTTTTAGTTGTGTGTGTGCTTGTGAACACACATACAAGTGTGCATGAACGGCACTGCATGCATGTGGAACTGAGAGGACAACTACATGCAGGTATCTTTTTATTTCTTCAACCACATGAGTCTCTGCTTCCGAACTGAGGTCATCAGACTTAGCAACAAACAACTTTGTGTGCAGATTTTAATGAAGTTACTGTATTTTCTTTTAATTACATATTTCATTATTGATTTAAAAGATTTGAGAAATTGGAATATTTTACTTTTTATTCCAGTTCATTATTTGCCAAAATAAGTACATTTGGTGTATACACAGAATATGAATGATAAAGGATCAGATTCTCAATCTATTAGAGAAACGCTAACCACCATAGACATATAAGTAATAGGAGGCACCTACTGATTTCTAAGATATTTAATAAAAGCTCAAGTTATGACTCAGAGAATTTACACAGACATTTCCCCTTAGAAGTTAGTGAATCACTTTCTAAAATTTGGTAATTGTTCTATCTTTAGTGCAGATCCTAAGAAGAAAATCTTTCATCAGGATATATCCAGAGTTTCATGCAATTAGAAACTAGTAGTCATAGGAAAGAAGATATGTTGTTTAATATTATAACCATCAATATCAAATCATGAAAAAAAGTCTGGATCTAATCTTTCAGAAGACAATAATATAGATGAGTTTCTTTAAAAGAACTAAAGCCTACTATTATTTAATGCTATTTCTATTTAACAGTAAATATCTCAATGCTACATTTTTTTTTCAGAAAGCTCACAACACTTATTTTAACATTTTTTTTAAAAAAAGAATGCGGAGCGGTTGATAAGGCAGCTCAGTGGTAGAGTGGTAGAGAACCTGCTATAATGCCATGAATCTTTACAAGAAGAAAACACAAGAACAACAACTAAAAAGCGCTTTCTTGAAGTAACTAAATAAAATAGTTACTATAGATTTAAAAAAAATAAGGTGTGAGATGAGTAAATTAAACAGGAAACAAAGCTCTGTCACTTACACCCACTCGAGTTTGGAATTCTCAAGTTCCCTGTGAAGCCATGTGAATGATGCATAATTGCATTTTAAATTAGACTTTTGAAGTGATTAACCTCCCTAGCATTGCTTGTTTCATGAATATATTATTTTTAAATGATCAAAACAGTATTTGTTGAGAAATGTTAAAGACTTGGTTTTGTCTTTTGTTTTATGGAACTGTTTAAATAGAATTTATAAGGACGCTTAAAAAATTCTACTAGAACTTTTTGTTGTATCCAAATGTGTATGCTTACTATAGAAAATTGTCCTATAGTAGCTGAAATAAGTAACCTATAGTTTAAATATAGAGGATTATATTCTAACACATTTACTGAAGACACAAGTCTTTATCTAACAGAAGAGAAAGAGCACATGAGAACTGGGCAGCAGAGAACAACTGTTGAACCATGGAGGTAATGATTCCCCTCTTTACATAGGGAAAGATGGGAAATTACCTGTGCTAAAGATCACATTTGCTCCTGTACGAAGGAGATCCATCCAGAGGGGTAAGTATGTGTCTGTCCGGCCATCTGGGGAACTGAGTACAGCGCCCCTCCAGCTCCTGCTTCAGGGGCTTCTTTGTTCCACACAACTCTGCCTCCCCCAAACCTGCCCTATTGTCTGCAAGTCTTTGGCCCAGGAGAAGTACCTGCTCCTGCACTGAGGAGATCCAAACAGAGGGGTAAGTGTGTGCCCACCTGGCCGGAAGGTCCCAGGAACTGAGTACAAGGCCCCTCCAGCTCCTGCTGCAGGGGCTTCTTTGTCCCACATGACCCTAGCCTACACTATTGTCTGTGAGGTCCTTGACCCAGGAAGAGTTCCTGTTCCTGTACTGAGGAGATCCAGCCAGAGGGCACTTGTTCCATCTGTGAGGTCCATAGGTACACCAGCACAGCCAGTTCCAGCGCTGAGGGGTCCTGAGAGAGGCCAGACCAAAAAATGCCCCAAGTACACAATCAGTCACAGCAAAGATTGGACCAAGATGTCAAGACTCTCCTGGATGCATTTGAAAGAAGAGATGGGCAGGCGCCAATGCAAGAATTCCTCCAACAACCTGAAAAGCAACATGACAACACCAGAATCCAGTGAACATGCAAAAGGAAGACTTGAACAACCTATTTCAGAAGAAGTAGAAGAAATCCACTTTAAACATAACATTATGAAAATAAAAGAGGCGCCTAAACAGGATGTGAAAAACCCCTCTAAAGAAATGGATGAGAAGACATATAAAAAGTTAGAAGAAATGAATAAATCTCTCAAAGATACCCAAGAAAACCAAGAAAAAGCAATCAAACGGGTAACAGAAACAGTTCTAAACTTGAAGACCGAAATGGAGGCAATAAAGAAAACACAAACCAAGAGATGACTGGATATGGAAAATCTGGATAAATAAACAGGAACTACAGAAACAAGTATAACCAACAAAATACAAGAGAAATAAGAAAGAATCTCAGATGCTGAAGATACTGTAGAGGAAATAATCTCATTGATCAAAGAAAACAGCAATTTCAACAAATTCTTAACACAAAACATCCAGGAAATTTGGGACACCATGAAAAGAACAAACCTAAGAATAATAAGGGTAGAAGAAGGAGAAGAATTACAGAATTACAGCTCAAAGGCCCAAAAATATATTCAAAAAAATTATAAAAGAAAACTTTCCCAACCTAGGGAAGGATATCCCTATGAAGGTACTAGAAACATACAGAACATCAGATAGACTGGATCAAAAAAAAAACCATTCCATCACCATATGATAATCAAAATACAAAACATAAAGAATAAAGAAAGAATATTAAGAGCTGAAAAGAAAAATAAGGTCAAGTAACATAGAAAGGTAAATCTATTAGAATTACACCTGACTTCTCAATGGAAACCATGAAAGCCAGAAGGTCTTGGATAGATGTGCTGCAGACACTAAGAGACTTTGGATGCAAACCCAGACTACTATACCCAGCAAAGCTTGCATTTATCATCAATGGAGAAAACAAGATATTCCAGGACAAAAATAGAATTAAATAATATGTAGCCACAAACCCAGCTTTACAGAAAGTATTAGAAGAAAAACCACAATCCAAGAGAGCCAACAACACCCATAATAACAAAGACATCTGACAACCCTCTACCAGCACAACTCAAACAAGGGAAACACACAAACACTACCATCAAAAGAAAATAACGGGAGTCAACAACCACTGGTCATTAATATCACTTATTATCAATGGACTCAATTCACCTATAAAAAGGCACAGGTTAAGAGAATGGCTATGAAAACAGGATCCAACATTCTGCTGTTTACAAGAAAGACACCTCAACCTCAAAGACGAACACTACCTCAGAGTAAAGGGATGGAAAAAGGTTTTCCAATCAAAGGATCTAAGAAACAAGCAGGTGTGGCTATACTATTATCTAACAAAACTGAATTCAAACAAAAAACAATCAGAAGAGATAGAGAAGGACACTTTATTCTAATAACAGGAACAATTCATCAGGTTGATGTCTCAATCCTGAATATCTATGACCCTAATATAAAAGCACCCACTTATGTAAAATAAACATTTATAGAATTCAAAGCACACATCAAACCCCACACTCTAATAGTAGGAGATGCTCCCCTCTTACCAATGGACAGGTCAACCAGACAGAAACTTAACAGAGAAATAAGAGAACTAACAAATGTAATGAATCAAATGGACTTAGCAGACGTCTAGAGAACATTCCACCCAAACAGAAAAGAATATAGCTTCTTCTCAGCATCTCATGGAACCTTCTCGAAAATTGATCACATAATCGGTAACAAAGCAAACATCCACAGATACAAAAAAAAAAAAAAAGAACTGTAGTAACCACCTGTGTACTATTGGATCACCATGGAATAAAGTTAGAATTCAACAACAATTCTAACCCCAGAAAGCCTACAAACTCATGGAAACTGAACAGTCAACTACTGAACCACCCCTGGGTCAAGGAAAAAATAAAGAATGAAATTAAAGTCTTCCTTGAATTCAGTGAAAATAAAGACACAACATACCCAAACCTATGGAACACTATGAAAGCAGTGCTAAGAGGAAAGTTCATAGCACTAAGTGCTCACATAAAGAAAATGGAGAAAGCACACATTAGAGACTTAACAGCACACCTGAAAGCTCTCGAAAAAAGGAAGCGGATTCACTCAGGAGGAGTAGAAGACTGGAAATAATCAAACTGAGGGCTGAAATCAACAAAATAGAAACACAGAAAATAATCCAAAGAATCAATGAAACAAAAAGCTGGTTCTTGGAGAAAATCTACAAGTCTGACAAACCCCTATCCAAACTAATCAAACAAAAGAGAGAGAACACGCAAATTAACAAAGTCAGAAGTGAAAAGGGGGACATAACCACAGAGACTGGGAAATACAAAAAATCATTAGATCTTACTACAAAAGCCTGTATGCCACAAAATTGGAAAATGTAAAAGAAATGGAGAATTTAAAAGATAAGTACCATATACCAAAATTAAATCAAGACCTGGTGAATTTAAATAGATTTACAAGTCTCGAGGATATAGAAGCTGTCATCAAAAATCTCCCAACAAAAAAAAAAAGCCAGGACCAGATGCCTTTAATGCAGAATTCTACCAGAACTTCCAAGAAGAACTAATACCTATACTCCTTAATGTGTTTCACATGATAGAAAAAGAAGAGTCATTATCAAACTCTTTTTATGAAGCTACAGTTACCCTGATAGCAAAACCACATAAAGACTTAACCAGAAAAGAGAATTACAGACCCATCTCACAAATGAATATGGACGCAAAAATTCTCAATGAAATACTGGAAAACAGAATCCAAGAACACATCAAAAAATTATCCATTATGATCAAGTAGGCTTCATCCCAGAGATGCAGGGCTGGTTCAACATACAAAAATCTACCAATGTTATCCAACATATAAATAAACTGAAAAAAAAACATATTATCATTGCATTAGATGCTGAAATAGCATTTGAAAAAATTCAACACCCATTTATGATAAAGGTCTTGCAGAGATTAGGGATACAAGATTCATACCTAAATATAATAAGAGCAATATACAGAAAGACGACAGCTAACATCAAATTAAATGGACAGAAACTTCAAGCCATTCGACTAAAATTAAGAACAAGACAAGACTTTCCACTCTCTCCATACCTCTTCAATATAGTGCTTGAAATTCTAGCAATAGCAATAAGACAACGTAAGGAGATCAAAGGGATTCAGATTGGAAAAGAAGAAGTCAAACTTTTGTTATTTATAATGATATGATAGTGTACATAAGCAACCCCAAAAACTTTTCCAAAGAACACCTACAGCTGATAAACATCTTTAGTAATGTGGCAGGATACAAGATCAACTCAAAAAAACCAGTTGCCCTCCTATACACAAAGAACAAAGAAGCAGAGAGAAAAAAACAGAAACATGACCTTTCACAATAGCCACAAATAGCATAAATATCTTGGGTAACACTAACCAAGGAAGTAAAAGATCTATTTGACAAGAACTTTAAGTCTTTGAAAAGAGAAATTGAAGAGGATACTATAAAATGGAAGGATCTCCCATGTTCTTGGATTGTTAGGATCAACTTAGTAAAAATGGCAATTCTACCAAAAGCATTCTATAGATTCAATACAATCCCAAGCAAAATTCTTCACAGATCTTGAGAGAACAATCAACTTTATATGGAAAAACAAAAAACCCAGGATAGCCAAAACAATCCTATAAAATAAAAGTACTTTCGGAGGTATTATCATCCCTGACTTCAAACTCTATTACAGAGCTACAGTAATGAAAACAGCTTGGTATTGGCATATAAACAGAGACATTGACCAATGGAATCGAATCAAAGACCTGGATATTAATCCACAAACCTATGAAGACTCGATTTTCAACAATGGTGTTAAAATTATACAATGGAAGGAAGATAGCATCTTTAACAAATGGTGCTGGCATAACTGGACGTCAACCTGTAGAAGAATGAAAGTAGATCCATATCTATCACCATGTACAAAACTCAAGTCCAAATGGATTAAAAATCTCAGTATAAATCTGTCCACACTGAACCTGATAGAAGAGAAAGTGGGAAGTAGTCTGCACCACATGGGCATAGGAGACCACTTCCTACGTATAGTCCCAGTAGCACAGACAATAAGAGCAACAATGAATAAACCTCCAAAAACTGAGAAGCTTCTGTAAAGTAAAGGACACTGTCATTAAGACAAAAAAGGCAACCTACTGAATAGGAGAAGATCTTCACCAACCCCTCATCAGACAAAGGTCTGATCTCCAAAATTTACAAAGAACTCAACAAACTAGACATTAAAATTCTGAATAACTCAATTACTGAGCTGAACAGAGAATTCTCAACAGAAAAAGTTCAAATAGCCAAAAGATACTTAAGGTCATGTTCAACTTCCTTAGCAATCATGGAAATGCAAATCAAAATAACTTTAAGATACCATCTTACACCTGTCAGAATGGCTAAAATCAAAAACACCAACGATAACCTATGCTGGAGAGGATGTGGAGTGAGGAGTATACTCATCCATTTTTTGTGGGAATGCAAACTTGTGCAACCACTTTGGAAATCAGTGTGGTGGTTTCTCGGGAAACTGGGAGTCAACCTACCTCAGGATCCAGCAATTTCACTCTTGGGAATATACCCAAAAGATGCCCAATCATACAACAAAAGCATTTGTTCAACTATGTTCATAGCAGCATTATTTGTAATAGCCAGAACCTGGAAACAACCTAGGTGCCCCTCAATAGAAGAATGGATAAAAAAAGTGTGGCACATATACACATTAGTGTTCTATTCAGCGGTAAATACAATGATATCTTGAATTTTGCATGCAAATGGATGGAAATAAAAAACACTATACTGAGTAAGATAATCCAGACACAAAAACAGGAATATGGTGTGTACTCACTCATTAGTGGATTCTAGCCATAAACAAAGAACATTGAGCCTATTGCTTGTAATCCTAGAGAAGCTAAATAATAAGGTGAACCCAAAGAAAAACAGATATAGATCCTCCTGGAAATTGGAAGCAGACAAGATCGCAGGGGAAAAGTTGGGAGCATAGGGGTAGGGGTGGGGGGTGAGAAAGTGGAGAAGGGGAGACGGGGGAGAGAGAAGGCAGAAGTGGAGAATTGGGGGAGAGTTTGGGGGAGTGGGATGGTTAAGATGGAGGAAGGGCGGATATGGGATCAGGGAAAAAGATTTCTTAATTAAGGGAGGCATTTTAGGATTGGCAAGAGACTTGGCTCTAGAGGGGTTCCCAGGTGTCCAAGAGGATGTTCCCAGCTAGGTCCTTGAGCAGTAGAGGAGATGGTGCCTGAAACGGGCCTTGACCCATAGACACACTAATGAATATATTGAATATCACCATAGAACCTTTGTACGGCGGTTAATGGAGAGAGAGACAGAGATCCACATTAGAACACTGTACTGAGCTCCCAAGGCCCTAATGAGGAGCAGAAGGAGGGAGAGGATGAGCAAAGAAGTCAGGACCGCGAGGGGAGGGTCCACCCACTGACACGGTGGGACTGATGTAAGGGGAGCTCACCAGGGCCAGCAGGACTGGGACTGAATGAGCATGTGATCAAACCGGACTGTCTGAATGTGGCTGAAAATGGGGGCTGACAGAGAAGTCAATGATAATGGCACTGGGATTTTATTCTACTGCATGTACTTGATTTTTGGGATCCTAGTCTATTTGGATGCACACCTTCCTAGACCTGAATGGAGGGGTGAGGGCCTTGAACTTCCCACAGGGCAGGGTATCCTGCCCTCTCCTAGGACTGGAGGGGGAAGAAGGAAGGTGAGTGGCGGAATGGGAGGGAAATGGGAGAAGGGGAGGAGGTGGAAATTTGGAATGGTATTATTAATAAAGCAAAAAAAATAAAAAATAAAACCAAATAAAGAGGCATAGGGCATTTAAGTGATAGATTAACTTAATAACTAACCTTATTTAAGCAAAACTAAATAGTTTATAATTCCTTAATTACCTAACTGGAGAAACAGAGCATATGTTGACATTTACTAAAGAATATTAACAAAATTCATTTTTTAGAAATTGTGCATGTTTCTAATTTTCTGGTGCTCAGTACTTACCTTTTTCTACTATTTTGTATTGCTTTATGTACTCAAACCTTCCTCTTTCCAATAAGCATAGGATAGAGTAGTTTTCCTATTATTCATACTCTGGGCAATAAATAACTTTCTACTTAGGTCTTCCTTCATACAGTGAAAGGGGCTCTTTGAATGCTCTGTGAAGATACTTTGAACTAGATATAATTCAAAGAAATAAACTTCATTTCAGAGATTTAGTAATCCATGTGATAATGGAATGTCCCTAATATGCATCTAGGGAGAAACAAACTTGAATAATGTTTTTAATGAGTATTGAACCAACCTGGACAATATTTTATTTAAGTGTTGTTTTGGTAACACGATTTTAGATTCCTTTATTACATGTACAATTGTCAAAAATAAAGCTCTCAGGGTTTAAAGCATTTCAAGATGTATTCTATAAAGTTAATGGCAAACCTTGAAAATGTCACTGTGGTTCATTGACTATAGAATTTTCTCAGATTGTCTAAAAATTTCTCTTATTTGTTGGTTCTAAATTCAGAAAATACTTAGGGACTAAAGTCTTGCTAGATAATTGAAAGCACTGTGCAAATTTTTTAAATTGTAACTGTGCTGACAACATAAAAGTCAATAATTTGGAGGTAAATTGAACAATTTGTTTCTCTTAAAATATATAGTGTTGCTTAGGCACTTTGCAACTAAATCACAAAGAAATGCCTATAATTTACTTCTGTTCAATTTGAGATCCCTTTGGCATGACAATTAAAGTTTTATCTAGTTTCCGGGCATATTTATTTGCTCATAGTTTAAATTAATTTTCATTTGTTCCATTTTCAGCAGAAATGGAAAAATTCATTCTGACCTCATCATACATGAAGACAAATGAAAGAGAAAATAGATAGAAAAATGATAGATAGAGAAAGACAGACAGACGGACAGAAAGATGATTTTGAAGTAGTGTTTCTGATAAGTATAAGATGGAATCTTAGAGTCATTTTGAATTGAATTTTTCTGATGACCAAGGATGTTCAACATTTCTTTAAGTGTTTCTTAGTCACTGAGAGTCCTCTACTGAGAATTCTCTGTTTAACTCTGTACCTTATTTTTAAGTAGATTGTTTGGTTTCTTGATATCCGATTTCTTGAGTTCTTTATATATTTTGGGTATTAGGCCTCTGTCAGATGTGGAGTTGGTGAAAATCCTTTCCCATTCTAAATGATGC
The DNA here is from genome assembly GCF_982192425.1 of Myodes glareolus. Classification (NCBI taxonomy): domain Eukaryota; kingdom Metazoa; phylum Chordata; class Mammalia; order Rodentia; family Cricetidae; genus Myodes; species Myodes glareolus. The sequence goes on along the minus strand of NC_142037.1, from coordinate 69,039,206 downwards.
CACTCTTTGCATTACAGAAACCTTTTAGTTTCATAAGGTCCCATTTATTGTCAATTTTAGCTCCTGTGCTATCATTGTTCTGGTTAGAATATGGTCTCTTGTACTGATATGTACAAGGCTTTTCCTCACTTTCTCTTCTATCGAGTGTTTTTTCTTTCTTTCTGTAGATGTGGGAGAAAAATATATTATTTTATATCCTATAAAAAATTAAATGTGAAAAATAATACTGCCAGTACATATCAAATGTTAGAATTTGACACCATGCTTTCAATGTGCTTAGTAATGACTGAATATATTTTAATGTCTAATTTACTAATAATTTCATAGTTTAGAGTACATTATTTTTCTTTTTGAGAAAAAAATGATGTCTCTGACAAATTCTTAATGAGATTCCCTCTATAGTATCTTCTAAAATTTTTATTGGTATATACTTTACCTTTCTGTGAGTGAAACATTTTCAAAGGCCTTTTATATATCATATTAATTGGGTGAAAAGCTACATCCCAGAAGAGTACAAAATGGTCAGTGTCCATTACAATCATAATTTTAACTCTACTGGAAATACCATCAGTCTCAGAAGAAAATTGACAGTTTTTAACAATGGAAGTTGTTAAAACTAGCTATTTTCCACTAGCTTATGTTGTACATTACCAGATTTATAAAAGGTAATTTTATTCTTATTTTTCCAGAATATTTAATCATGATTTAATTAAATTCCCGATTTAACTTGTCACGAACTTGACAGAGTTTGCCCTTCAATATTACTGATAAATTTGTTACTTATTTTATAAGTAAAATATTCATCTTTATTGTTAAAACAGAGATGAACTCCTGGAATATGTCCAATTTAATTATGATGTAGAATCCCTTTCAATTATTTGGTTGATGTATATTATAATATTCAGTGTTTCTTTATTAATGTGAAAGTCTAAGAAATGTTTTTTTATTCAGTTCACTTTGAGCAGTGATTGTCCTGTTCTCATAAAATACAGTGGTCATAAACATGAGTTTGTCTGAAGTGAATTTTCTTTTTTAAAAAGTATACATGTAACTGACTAAACTGTCTTTGGGATATACAAAATGTAAATATGATTAATTATTTTTTATTTTACTTCTGTGAACTTTAGTAAGGTAGTCTGCAATTTAGAACTTTGCTTATCAAAGTTCCTGGTGTCCTTGGAACTCAAAAAGATCAATCTTCAATCACTTTCCTGCTGGTGTGATAAAATCCTCTGAGGAAACCTACTTTAAGAATTTACCTTATCTCACAGTTCAAGGGAGAGTCCATAATTATGGGGATGTCGAAGCAGCAGGATCTTGAAGCAACTGGTTGACAATGTGGAAGAGAAGGAAGGACTGCAACTTCTTTCCCCACTTCATTTCTCTGCTCGCACACTCCAGGTTCTTAGACAGGGAGGCATGCAAGACACAGGAAGCAGCACTCTATACCTCCGTTCAGGTAATCAAGATAATTCTCTTCAGACATGTGTAGGTTCTCATCACCAAGGTGATTCTAGATTCTGTCAAGTTGACAGTTAACTATTCATCTCTAGCCTATAAGAAATTTATATATGTCCAATCAATTTGTCTTTATGGGCAAGTATTAATAGCAGTGTCTCTACCCTATGAGTGAACTTTTCTAAAGGTAAGTTTCTTAAAAGAAAGTCCAACACTGTGGGAACCCAAAGAAGTGTATCCGTTCCCTCTTTACTGGAGCTCAGAGACGTCAGGCCTTTTCTTGCTCCTTCAAAGTTATCAACAAAAGATTTGCTTAAGATGTGGTCACTATCAAGATATCTTGACCTAGGGTGTGGTTACTTGGTGTTTTAGCTGTTAAGATGGCCCACAGAGGTGGACCTCTTTCTATTTGACCAAAGGTCAAAGAGTTCCAGTATATTCCTGCTCTGTCAAGGATATGATGGGAGGTTTGACCCAGAGGTGGTTGACTACATGATATTTGTCCTAAGTTGTGGATGCTGCATGTCCTACCTAAAATGAAAGCAAGACACTTAACTCAGGGTATAACTGTTTAATGATTTAGGTATTGAAGAGGTATTTGCTATGTTCTTTGCATCATGTTAAAGCAGTCTTTTGCTTTCATTCCCACTCTTTATGAATTGGGGTATATACGCATATGGAAAATAAACACAGGTGAATTCAGTTGTTGGTATCCGGGCTTTTCCCCTTTTCTTCGAGGAGCTCTGCAGGGCTGTTTTTCTCCTAGCTTCCTGCCTTCTCTGCTCACTGCACTGGCTTGGGGGATTAGCTTAGAGAGACCTTTGTCCTCTTTTGATATGGTAATTCTACCTGCAAGCAAAGGTTCCCACCGCTGAGCCTAAAACATCTGACACTGCAGCTGCTGACACTCCCTCCCCTCAGTTCTCTAGCCGGCCAGCGGCGGCACCCTCTTTCCCTGTCCCGGATGGAAGGGGGCTCTCGTCCTTCTGCCCCCAGTATATATGCCCGACTTGTGCTTAATAAAGTTGTCATTTACCCTTTGGGTGAATGAGCCTAGTCTCTCTTTGTGTGTCTGTTCAACTCCTAGGATATTGATCCAGTCTCGGATCGGGAAGCGTGCACCCATATCGGAGAGTGAGTTTCGCACATTGGGCGGGACATTAAGTATTCATTGGATTGTCCTCCTGGTTCTATCTTATGCCTTTGTATTTTTTTTTTTTTTTGTATCTCTGTTCTGTCTGCCTATTGTTTCTAATCCGCATGCCCATAACTTAGAATGTGAGAACTCCACTGAGGCTGCACCCCAACTCAATATAGAAAGCTCACCACAGGGAAAGACAGCAGTACCGTCTCCCCTTTTATTCAGTAAACTTTCTTGCCTTGATTATATCAGGATATATTCAAGCAGTTGTCTTATGGTCTGTAGTCATCTCTAATAGTTGTTTTCTGTAAGAGGCTAGTAAGATAAAAGTTACTCAAACAGGTCCAGAACTTGCCTTCCAAATTGGTTTTCATGTATTGTTATTCAGATGAAAACTTCTATTCTCATTATCTTAGTTTTCTACTCTTATAACTCATTAATATTTATGGCTATCAACATGAAAGATTTTCTTTGCAAAACCAATTAAATGCAGTGCTTGTTTTTAAAGCCTTTATCCAAGTTCTTTTTTCAGAGCCCACAGAAGTAGAAACAATAAATTAAACTTCTATTCTGCTCTTTCTTCAGCCGGTTCCCAAAATCAACAAATGGCTTTAGAACCAGTTCTATTACTATATAGAAGTTATTGAATTTCTCTTCTTCTCTTATATTCTTCAGCATATGTGAACTCTTTGTAGTGTAAATTTTTAATGAACAAGGAAAACAGAACTATTTATTGAGTTTGGTGTGAAAAAAAGGTAAAGGTTTTTTGGGGGGACACTTGATGTATTCCTGATGTCATATCATTTCTCAGCTGTTTGTGCTCTCATAACCCATAAATTATTCCCCAAAATACATTTATCTAGTGATACCTAAGATTTTAATGAAAATGTTTTTCTTTTGTAATTGTCATTATTGGGTTCATAAGTTTTGTTGATATCTAGTTATATTTAAATGAAAGAAAAATTTAGGGTCATTTTGGACTGGAAGCATCATTGGAAGCATATGTAATGAAAAATGACATGACCTACTATCTCTAGTTGACTTTTACTCAAATATTTATAAAATGGTTGAACACTGATTCTTTAACTCCTGACCACTAAACTGTAATGCAGTCTGACTGGAAAAAATGCTTCTAATACTGGTCTTTTTTATAATGTGTCATGCATTTATATTATGAGAGGGAACATATTTTGACAAAAATATGAACAAGTGCAAAATTAAAACAAATCTATAACATATGTAGCAATAGATGGTACATATACTATCATTGAAATTCAAGTATAAAATGTCCTTATGTCTCTGAGGCTGTTTCTGGCATTACCTTGGACAGATTATACATTAATCTAATAATTGGCAAGTGCCATAGCAGGACATACTTTACTGTACATAATTGTCTATTAATATCTAATTATATACCTTATTATTTATCTTCCTGGAAAATTTACCAATTCGTACTCGAATTTTACACTTATAGGGGTGGTGACTTGCAAGAAACAAATGAATACAAGTTCTAGACACAAAGTTATTCATTTACTCAAAAGTATGTTTTTTTTTTTCAAGATTGCAACTTGCTAAAAATTAAGTTATTTTAATGGGTAAATATATAGAAATCCTTGCATAAACCTTTCTATTAGTAGAATAGAAACCCAATATTAGTATAAAAATATTCTGTTAGGTTTAAGCTTATTTTTATTAAGATTTACTTTTATTATTTTAAATTATGTGTACTTGTGTAGGAATGTATGTAAACAAGTTCCTTGGCATGATAGAAAGCTATAAGTTACCTCAAATGGGTGTCAGAAACTGAACTCAGCACATGTGAAAGTGATGGAGGAGGGTTATCTGTCTATTGTGTTATTTTCATTGGTCAATAAAGAGACTGCCTTGGCCCCTTGATAGGACAGAAAATTAGGTAGGTGGAGTAAACAGAACAAAATACTGGGAAGAGGGCTATGAGCCAGAAGCCATGGAGCCAGCCACCAGGTCAGACATGCTGAATCTTTTCCGGTAAGCCACCACCTTGTGGTGCTACAGATTATTAGAAATGGGTTAATATCAAGATATGAGAGTTAGTCAGTAACTAACTCTCTAGAGATAATGGGCCAGGCAGTGCTTAAATGAATACAATTTGTGTGTTGTTATTTCTGGGACTAAGCTAGCCATGCAGGAGCCGGGCAGGATGAAAAGCAGGCCTGCCCGTAGCTCCTTTCTACAGATGGCGCCCAGACGTGGATAACTGAATCCACAGAAAGCTTGAGAAAGCTTGGGAAAGAATAGAGTAAAGCATGTCTTCTTGGTAGCAGCAATTTCTCGGGTCTACTTTGCTTGCCTCCCTATCAAGGGGCCAAGGCAGTCTCTTTATTGACCAATGAAAATAACACAATAGACAGATAACCCTCCTCCATCATGAAAGAACACTTTGTACTCTCTCCACTCAACCAGACCCATCAAACTTCTTAATTTATTCATCAATTTTGACATTCTAAATGTACATTATCAACAGTAAGTTTATTTAGTGGGAGACTTACAAGTAGGTCCCCTTAAAACTATTACTAGACTGTTGAACTCAAAGTAGTAGAATGAGTCCAATTGGAAAATTCAATTCAAATCACAGAGCACTAAACAAAAGAAATAAAACCCAGCCAACATATCAAGGAAACCTGAAATTACTTCATTAGTGATACAGAAGGGCATCATTACGATGAGTTGATCATTGGCTGCTTAAAAACCTTGTAGTAACAACATTTAGAAACCAGATGTGTTTGTTTTCAATATGTGAACTTGAGCAGAATCAGACATAAAGCATGCTCTCATTTGCTGAATCAAAATTTCAATGGAATGCAAAGTATTATTTTTGGCTATCCAAATTTAGTCGCTAATTAATATTACTCTAAAAATGCTCTCTATGGAATACTAAGGAACTAAAGTACATTTTCAAAGTAAGTGTATACATAAAGAGAATTTACATGAATTTCAAAATAATTTCTAATTGTGTATGTAGAACTTACAAATGTACAGACATTTAATGAAGCATAGCAAAGTAATGTTATAGTAGTGCTGTGATTTGAATATTAAAGAATACAAAACTACTATTCTTCTTATATATATTTGTTGAGGAATATTATTTTAACTATGTATAAATGTGTTAATTTGTTTATGTTACAGAATATTATGTTAACTTCTTAAAGTTGTCTTATATTTGTTTTATGCTACATTTGTTTAATGATGTGTGCCTAAGATACCTTGTTGGTCTAGTAAAAACTGAATGGACAATATCTAGGCAAGGAAAAATAGGAGGGACTGGTGGGTAGTGATAATAAGCAAAACTCTAGATGAGAAAGAAGAAAGTAGAGAACAAGGAAGAAAGAGACAGAAATGCCCAGGGCCAGCCATGCAGCCAAGCATCTGAAAACCAGCTACATGAAGGAGGACATACAGAAGGAAAGAAGGAAAAAAAAACCTGAGGAAAAATGTAGATGAAGAGAAACAGGTTAAGTGATGTGAGACGCACCTCTGTATGCTGTGAATAGGTTTTATTACCATTGATTAATAAAGAAGTTGTTTTTGACTATGAAAGGCAGAATACAGCTAGGTAGGTAAGCCAAACTGAATACAGGGAGAAGAGTTGGAATCAAGAGAGATCCTGAAGAAGCAGGATATGAGCTAATAAGTCACAAGTCTTTTGGTAAAATATAGAACAATAGAAATCGATTAATTTAAATTGTAAGAGCTAGTTAATAATAAGACTGAGCTAAAAGGCCAAAGAGTTTATAATCAATATTAAGTACCATAGTGGTTATTTGGGAACTGGCAGGTGTGTGAGAAATCTCCAGTTACAGATGGTGCTAACGCAGGACACGTGCATCCATCTAACACCTGAGAAAACCTTTGAAAAGAAAGGATACTAGGGGGACCTAAGAGATAAGTGAACAGCCAACCAAACAGCAGGATGCCCCACTCTCTAGGACTTTCTCAGTTGGAAAAAAAACCTAGCAGCCATTCCCCAACTCACTCAGCTTTTCTAGTCAGGCGACAGGAATCCCAACCCATCCAGCTGCTAAACAAATTACTACAATACTCTGTCCCCAAACCCACTTATTCACCGGCAATCTCAGTGGAACTGTGAAACACAGCTTGCTCAAATACTGAGGGAGCCTAAGCGGTGAGTGAACAACCACACAGCCAGACACCCCACTCTTCAGGACCTCCCCAGTAGGACAAAATCCAGGGGCCATTCCCCAACTCCCTCAGCTTTTCTAGCCAGCCAGAAGAGAGTTTCTGGTGGCTAGGCTCCCCCCAAACCCAAACCCATCAACTGGAACTCCCTAAGCTACTAACCACACCCTGCCTAAGAACTGAGAGCTTGCTATAATACTGAGGGGACCAAGAGTGTGCTACAACACTGAGGGGATTAAGACAGAGCGCCAAGAGAGCAAACAAGTAGAGAAGACCAAGAGAGTAGGTAGGTGTAAAGAGACCACAGAGGTTTTCTGAAACAGACATTGACAGTACAGAGCAGACCAAGAAAAGCTCCAAAATACTCAGACAGCAACACCAAGGATTGGACTACGATGCAGAGACACTACCAACCTCATTTGAAGGAAGAAATGGGTAGATACCAATGCGAAAAATACTCCTACAACCTAAAAAGCAACATTGTAACACTAGAACCCATCAGACACACAACAGGAAGACTTGATCAGCCTAAACCAGAAGAAGTAGAAGAAAATGACTTTAAACATAGCTTTATAAAAATGATGGAGACATTAAAGAGGAAGTGAAAATCCCCTAAAAGAAATGAAAGAGAATACAAACAAAAATTTGAAAGAAATTAATAAATCCCTCAAAGAAAACCAAGAAACAATCAAACAGATGAAGAAAACAGTTCAAGATTTGAAGACTGAAATAGATGTAATAAAAAACCCCACAAACCTAGAGAATTCTGGATATGGAAAAGCTAGGTAAATGAACAGGAACTACAGAGACATGTATAACAACAGAATACAAGAGATAGAAGAAAGAATCTCAGATGCTGAAGATACTATAGAGGAAATAGACTCATTAGTCAATGAAAACATCATATCCAAAAAATTCTTAACACAAAACATTTAGGGAATATGGGACACCATGAAAGGCCAAACCCAAGAATTACAGGGTAGAGGAAGGAAGATAATTCCAGCTAACAGGAACAAAAATATATTCAACAAAATCATAGATGAAAATTTTCCCAACCTAAAGAAGGATATCCCTATGAAGGTTCAAGAAGCTTAAGAACACCAAATAGATGGATCAAAAAAAATCCCATTGCCAAATAATAATCAAAACACAAAACATACAGAATAAAGAAAGAATATTAAGAGCAACAAAGGAAAAAGATCAAGTAACTTATGAAGATAAACCTATAAGAGTTACATTCAACTTCTCAATGGAAACCACGTAAGCTAGAAGGTCCAGAATAGATGTGCTGCATACACTAAGAGACCTGGAATGCAAGCTCAGACTACTATAGCCAGCAAAGCTTTCATTCTTTTTCAATGAAGAAACTAAGATATTCCATGACCAAAACAGATGTAAACAGTACATACCCACAAAATGAGCCTTACAGAAAGTACTAGAGGAAAATTCCAACCCAAGGAAGCTAACTATACCTTCAAGAACACAAACATCTTATAATCCCCCACCAGCATATTCCAAAGGAAAAAAAAAACATACAAACACTACTACCAAAAAAATAACTGGAGTTAACAACCACTGGTCATTAATATCACTTAATATCAATGGATTCAATTCACCTATTAAAAGACACAGGATAAGAGAATGGATTTGAAACCAGCATCTAGCCTTCTGCTCTTCTCAAGAAACACACCTCAATCTCAAAGACAGACAGTACCTGAGAGTAAAGTGTTGGGAAAAGGTTTGCTAATTTAATGGACCTAAGAAACAAGCAGGTATAGCTATCCTAATATCTAACAAAATAGATGTGAAACTAAAATCAGTCAGAATAGATGGAGAAGGACACTTTATACTCATAACAGGAACAATTCATCAAGATGAAGTCTCAATCCTGAACATCTATGCCCCTAATACAAGAGCAACCACAAAGGCAAAAGAAACATTACTGAAACTTAAATCGCACATCAAACTTCACACAGTAATAGAGATATAAGAGAACTAACAAATGTAATGAATCAAATGGACTTAAGATGCATTTATAGAACATTCCACCCAAACATAAAAGAATATACCTTCTTCTCAGCACCTCACAGAACCTTCTCTGCAATTCATCACATACTTGGTAACAAAACAAACCTCCATAGATACAAAAGGATTACAGTAAACCCCTGTGTCTTATCGGATCACCAAAGATTAAAGGTAGAATTTAACAACATTACTATTCTAAGAAAGCCAACAAACTTTTATGAAGCTACAATTACCCTGATACCAAAACCACACAAAGAGTCAAACAAGAAAGAGAATTACAGGCCAATCTCACTCATGAACATTGATGCAAAAATTCTCAATAAAATACTGACAAACTGAATCCAAGAACACATTAGAAAAATAATCCATCATGATCAAGTAGGCTGGTTCAACATACGCAAATCTATCAATGTAATCCATCACATAAATAAACTGAAACAAAAAAAATCATATGATCATTTCATTAGATGCTTAAAAAGCATTTGACAAAATTCAACACCCCTTTATGATAATGGTCTTGGAGAGGTTAGGAATTCAAGGATCAGACCTAAATATAGTAAAAGCTGTATACAGCAAACCAACAGCTAACATCAAATCAAATGGAGAGAAACTCAAAGCCATTCCACTAAAATCAGGAACACGACAAGGCTGTCCACTCTCTCCATACCTCTTCAATATACTGCTAGAAGTTCTGTCAATAGCAATTAGACAACATAAGGAGATCAAGGGGATTAAAATTGAAAAGAAAGAAGTTAAATTTCAATTATGTGCAGATGATAGGATAGTGTACATAAACGACCCCTAAAACTCTACCAAAGAACTCCTACAGCTGATAAACACCTTCAGTAATGTGGCAGGCTACAAGATCAACTCCAAAAGATCAGTTTCCCTCCTATACACAAAGGATAAAGAAGCAGAGAGGGAAATCAGAGAAGCAACACCTTTCAAGATAGTCAAAAATGCACAAAATATCTTTGGGTAAATCTAACCAAGGAAGTGAAAGATCTATTTGACAAGAACTTTAAGTTTTTGAAGAAAGAAATTGAAGAGAATACCAGAAAATGGAAGGATCTCCCCTGCTCTTGGATTGGGAGAATCAACATAGCAAAAATGGCAATTCTACCAAAAGCATTCTATAGATTCAATGCAATCCCCATCAAAATCCCAACGAAATTATTCACAGAAATTGAGAGAACAATAACCAACTTTATATGGAAAAACAAAAAACCGAGGATAGCCAAAACAATCCTATAAAATAAAAGTACTTCCGGAGGTATTACCATCCCTGATTTCAAACTCTATTACACAGCTACAGTAATGAAAACAGCTTGGTATTGGCATATCAACAGAGAAGTCGACAAATGGAATCGAATTGAAGACCTGGAAATTAACCCACAAGCCTATGAATTCCTGATTTTCGACAAAGGGGCTAAAATTATGCAATGGAAGAAAGGAAGCATCTTTAACAAATGGTGCTGGCATAACTGGATGTCAACCTGTAGAAGAATGAAAATAGATCCATATCTATCACCATGCACAAAACTCAAGTCCAAATGGATTAAAGACCTTAATATTAATCTGAACACACTGAACCTGATAGAAGAGAAAGTGGAAAGTAGTCTGCAACACATGGGCACAGGAGACCAGTTCCTATATATAATCCCAGTAGCACAGACAGTAGGAACAACAATGAATAAATGGGAAATCCTGAAACTGAGAAGCTTCTGTAATGCAAAAAACACTGGCCTTAAGACAAATCGGCAACCTACTGATTGGGAGAAGATCTTCACCAACCCTTTCGCAACAAAGGTCTGATCTCCAAAATATATAAAGAACTCAATAAACTAGCCATTAAAACTCTAGTTAACCCAATTAAAAAATGGGATACTGAACTGCACAGAGAATTCTCAACAGAAGAACTTCGAATGGCCAAAAGACACTTAAGGTCATGCTCAACCTCCTTAGCAATCAGGGAAATGCAAATCAAAACAACTTTGAGATACCATCTTACACCTGTCAGAATGGCTAAAATCAAAAACACCAATGATAGCCTATGTTGGAGAGGTTGTGGAGTAAGGGGAACACTCATCCATTGTTGGTGGGAATGCAAACTTGTGCAACCACTTTGGAAATCAGTGTGGCGGTTTCTCAGGAAACTGGGAGTCAACCTACCTCAGGATCCAGCAATTCCACTCTTGGAAATATACCCAAGAGATGCCCAATCATACCACAAATCATTTGTTCAACTATGTTCATAGCAGCATTATTTGTGATAGCCAGAACCTGGAAACAACCTAGGTGCCCCTCAATAGAAGAATGGATAAAGAAGATATGGCACATATATACTTTGGAGTATAAAAAGCAATGATATCTTGAACTTTACATGCAAATGATTGGAAATAGAAAACACTTTACTGAGTGAGATAGCCCAGACCCAAAAAGAGGAATATGGTATATACTCACTCATAAGTAGATTCTAGCCATAAATAAAGGACATTGAGCCTATAGTTTGTGATTAGAGAAGTTAAATAAGAAGGTGAATCCAAAGAAAAACATATAGTTATCCTCCAGGATATTGGAAGTTGACGAGATCATCGGGCAAAAGTTGGGAGCAGGGGGTGGGGTTGGATTGGGGGAAAGGGGTGTTGGGGAAAGAGAAGAGAGAAGGTGAGGTTTGGGGAGAGTTGGGGGAATGGGATAATTGAGATGGAGGAAGGGTGGATATGGGAGCAGGGAAGAAGTTATCCTAACCAAGGTAGCCATTTTAGGGTTGGCTTGAGTCTTTGCTATTGAGAGGTTCCCAGGTGTCCAAGGGGATTTCCCCAGCTAGTTCCGTGGGCAACAGAGGATAAGGTGCCTGAACTGGTCTTATCCTATAGCCACACTGATGAATATCTTGCATATCATCAAGATATTCAGCTGGCAATGGATGGAGATAGAGACAGAGACCCACATTGGATCACAGGACTGAGCTCCCGAGGTCCAAATGAGGAGCAGAAGGAGGGAGAACCTGAGCAAGGAAGTCAGGACTGCGAGGGGTGCATCCTCCCACTGAGACAATGGGACTGACCTAATGAGAGCTCACCAAGGCCAACAGGACTGGGACTGATGGAGCATGTGATCAAACTGGACTCTCTGAATGTGGCTGACAATGAGGGCTGACTGAGAAGTCAAGGACAATGGCATTGAGTTTTGATTGTACTGCATGGACTGGCCTTGTGGGAGCCTAGTCTGTTTGGATGCTCTCCTTCCTAGACCTGGATGAAGCTGAGACGACCTTGGACTTCCCACAGGTTGGAAACCCTGACTGCACTTAGGACTGGAGAGGGAGGGAGAGAAAGAATGGGGGGAGTGGGAGAGTATTGGGAAAAGGGGAGGAATTGGAAATTTTATAAATAAATAAATAAATGAAAAAAGAATTGTGTTGGAATTTTGCTGGGGATTGTGTTGAACCCTAGTCTCCTCTTGGTAGGACACCCATTTTTACTATATTAATATTCCTGAGCCAAGGGCATGGAAGACCTCTTCATTTGCTGATGTTATCTGCAATTTCTTTCTTCAAAGACTTGAAGTTTTTATTATTCACGTCTTTTATTTGCCTGGTTGGATTTGCACCAAGATAGTTTATACCATTTTTGGATATTGTGAATGAAGTTGTTTTTCCTGATTGCTTTTTCAGCCTGTTTGTCTTTTGTATAAAGGAGGGCTACTGATTTTTTTCTTTTCATTTTTTTAACTTAATCATGTATTCAGCCACTTTACTGAAGGTGTTTATCAGTATGAGTTTCCTGGTAGGTTTTTTTGGATCACTTATGTGTACTATCATATCATCTGCAAATAGGCGTATTTTGACATTTTGACTGCTTCCCTTCCAATTTGTATCCCTTTAATCTCCTTTTGTTGTTATATTGCTTTGTCTAGAACTTCAAGTATAACAGATATGGCAAGAGTGGACAGTCTTGTCTTGTTTCTGATTTTATTGAAACTGCTTAGAGTTTCTCTCCCTTGAATTTTTTGTTTCAATATTTAATTCCTGGGTAGAAAAAAATTGTGGTTTTCTATGACAGAACTGAGCTTGTATATTTAGAGTTAGTGTCAATTAATTTTTGTCTCACATACTTAAGTAGAGTGTAATAACAGAAGAGCATTAAGACGGAAAGAATTGTGTGACCCTGGTAGTAGATCCAAGTTTTAGATCACTTGGTTATTGTTTGACTTAACAGAAAATATACCAAAAAGTGAAAGTGCAATCAATTGGAAGAGATATTAGAACATGCAAAACAATTCATAAGATCAGTAATAATTTACATGATCAAATATGTTATATTGGTTTTAGTCCATATAAAAACTAAAAGACTTGAGCAATAAAATGATCAGGAAGCCACTCACAGAACTTAAGTCAATTTTTAAATGCTAAACCATGTGCAATTTTCATAATGCACGGTTCACATTAGGAAGGTTGTGATATGTATCTTTACATTTATAATAAAAAATATAAATAATAATGAACAGGGAATTTCTGCACAAACAGTGATCATACTTAGTGGTTAGTTAGTAGTAGGAAAGTTTCTGAATATAGTAAAAACAATAATAGATATCCCCCTTTCTTTCTGTAAAAGGTGAGGTTGAGCTTCTGAAAACACTTAAGCAGTTGAAAACAGAGCTTGACAGATAGCTGAGGCTGATTAATAAAAACTCAGAGATAGATATTGGGGTTCAACCAGAAAACCAGAAAAGCAAAGCAACCAGGCTCTGGGTCTTTCCTTGATTTCAGTCTTAAAATGGCGATCCTGACTCCTCAAATCTCAGGATGAGACTGAGATTGAGACAGAGAGCTGTCTGTTTTATAATCCTCTCTAGTTCTGGGATTACGGGTGTGCACCAATATCACATGGTTTCTATGGCAAGCTAGTGAGACTACTGGGATTAAAGGTGTGTGTTTTTGCTGCCTGTTCTGGAAAGCTGGCCGATGTGATTAGTTTACTTTTTGGATCTTCAGTCAAGTCTTATTTATTAAAATGCAAATGAAATGCCACTGCAGGTAGCCTTTCAGAAATGAGAAAGAACTTCCCTTGCTTCCTCTCTTTTATTTTTGAAAGTGATAGTAAGATAAGATCCATGAATGTATTTCACAATTAAATAAGTGAAATTTCTTTTCTGTTTCCTTCTGAGATAGAGTCAAAAACATCATTAAATCTTTCAATAACCCATCAATGTCATAATAGCTTCCTAATGGACTAGTTTAAGGCCCATACTCTGATTGCTTTTTAATTAAATATTGCCCAATTTGAAAATTATATATGGGCATGAGTATTAAATATAAAGAAATATAAAATCAATATGTATCAAATCAGAGTTAAACAAAATATTTTATGAAAATTTAGTATTTTGATTTTTCATTATTTTTGAATTTGGGAATCTATAACACATTTATGTTTACTTCACCAATAATAATAAGTAATTTTTGAACAAATTTAGTATGTTCAGTTTCAAACTTTACAAAGAACATTTAAGGTGTTTGAGAGTTAATAATATACAATGGAATAACAAAAAATTGATTTTGCAAATATCATGATATATCAAACCTGAGTATAAGAATGGAATTTATTATTATATTAAAACCCATCATTTGTACATTTTTTTTATCATTTGAGCTTTGCAATTTCCATTGCAGCAAATCTCTTAGAGTTTTATACTTTATAGATGTTTGCTTCTTCAAAATGAAGAGCTTGAAAACTAATGTTTACTGTGGTGACTTTAATCAGCAGATTTTGTAAATTCTATGACTAGGGTAAGTTCTTTACTAATCCATTACTACTGAAGTGGCTTGTCTCTACCACCAAATGAGAACACAACTCTTTGCATTCAAGAATGTGTCATATCTATGAACCAGTTATTGGACCTTCAGTAGGCACCCCAACTTCCCATGGTGCTATCTAGATATCACTTTCAGCAGGAGGACTTAAGTCTGTAACTTAATACTGTCCTGTTATGGCATTTGTAGACCAGGTTTGACAGCTTAAGACAAAAGCTCAACCTTACCTCTGCATATCATAGAGAGACCAGTAACTGAATGACATTGACGTCACAATTGTGAACGAATGAATTCTAGCATTATTTGTCTTTAGCGTCACCATTGACACACAGTGAAATACACAAAACAAAAGCAATGCTGATTCTAATATTTTGTAGCATAGAATACATGAATGACTTGGTATGAAAATTGCTTATTTGAAATTTTGAAAATCAAAGATTTGACTTTTTGCCCAGAATTTATTTTTATGTTGTAGTTATATTTTAGGATGATAAGAACTGCTTTGGCAAGATAAGCAAGACTTGTAGCAAAGACATACCCAAAGTCATGAAGCTGAGGTTATAATTTATCTCTTGTGTGTCTCTGTGTGTGTTTGTGTGCAAATGTCACGATATAAATGAGGATTCTAGAGGACAATGCATAGAATTCTGTTCTTTCCTTTCACCGTAACTATATATTTTATTTAATCATCCAATTATAGAACTTTTATTAGCAAAACTGGCAACCAAAAAGCAAAACACATTTGTTTAAGAAGTTTGTGTTAGATTGAACTCAGTGAAATTTCCAATAGTCACCTCTTTGAGCATTTTGACAGTTTTTACCATCCAATTACCTTGGGAACATCTTTAAGTATAGAAGATCAGTTTTCTCAATGAAATTAATTAATTAATTAATTATTTTTGTAAAAATTAATAAGTATTTTTTTACATAATTTGTTTTTAAAATTATAGTGAATAATAAATTTGCCTCGGCAACATGTAAATAAACCCAAAATAATTTAGCACTAATAAAATATATGGTAGAGAATTTAGGCATGTTATGAAATGGAAATGATCTATAATAATCAAAAATCAAGGACTTCTTAGTTTTTATTTAAGATTCTTTTTTCTTTTAATAGTGAAATTCATTTTAAAATATTCTAGAATTATATTGATACAGATTAGATATTTCCAAGTCACATTTCTTTGGCATAAAAGACAACTAAAATGCAGACTATTTGTGAGGAAATGGACTTTATGAATAGGACACATGTGTATTATCACAAAATCTAATCTTTGGATGGAACATTATAGTATGTGAAATAAGTACTTAATTGCTACCACATGTTTCATTAGTCTGGCATAAAGACTGATATTCTTATCCAAATGCTGATTAATTCTAAACAAATGAAGTTTATTTGCCACATAGGTCATTAGATAAAATAACCTAAAATGAAGATAAGTTTTCATTTCCTGAGTATGTAACATTGTCATGACCATACAAAATATACATAAAATAAGTGACAACTTAGCAAACTTGCAGCTCAATTTTACTTTTACTTTTTGAAAGTCACATGTAAAAAAGCACGAATTTAGATAACTCACTCCATCTGCATGTGATGCAAATAAAGCTGCTTCCATGATACTCAGCTGTATAACGTTTGAGTGTTTTTGCTGTTTTTTTGGTGGGGATAAATTCTTTTCATGCATCAAATCCTTACCCAAAACCGTAGCATGAGGTTCATTTCAAAAGTCATAAAGTAACATCATAAACATTACCATGAGTTTTGCTTCTGCAGAACATGTATAAATTAGACATTTTACCATGAATTTCATAGATCCAAATGCACACTATTTGAAACTGTATCAAAGTCAACAGATTACCATGGGGAGCTAAAGAGTGTTAAACCAAATGTAGAGTTTTCATGATTTAATTTCATAGAATATAGTAACAAAAACCTCAAAGAAACCAAATATAATATAAATTGTTTTTATATCATATATTTAAGTGAATTCCAGTTTTTAAGAATACAACATACCAATTTATTCTATAACATAAGCTAATCATGTTTAGTATGTTAGAAAAATAAGTGTGAAGATAAACAAAAGAAAAACAAAGCTGTGTGGTGACACACAACAGTAATCTCAGGGACTGTGGAGGCTGAAGTAGTAGGTTGCAAGGGCAGAACGTAGGTGTACCATACAGTGAGTTCAAAGTCAGCTTAGACAACTTGGAAAGCTCTTGTCTCAAAATAATTATTTTAAAAGAAAAGGATGTAGATCCAAGATTGAGCACTTGACTAGTTTATTCAAGGTTCAGAGGTCAAGCTCTAGCATTATGGAAAACGATATCTACCATTATTGCTCTTATTATTTAAACCACAGGCCTCTTAATGATTAGTATTCCAGGTAAATAATTTTTATAAAAACATTTTCAATAATTATGTCTGCTGCTAATGTTGATAAACAAATAATCAACCTTTAAGTTCAATTTGGCTTTTAAAATTATTTTTATTAAACTATACATTTTATTTTAGGGCTCAGTAGTCAACAGGAGTGGTTACTCTTCCTGAGTTCGTGAGTTCAATTCCCAACAAACACATGGTGGCTCACTACCACCTATAATCAGATCTGGTGTCCTTTTCTGGCATACAGGTATACATGGTGCAGGAGAATAGTCTATAATCTGTCAATCATATTTTAAATAAATGCTGATTGGCCAGGCAGGAAATGTAGGCGGGAAAACCAGACAGGAAGTAGAGGTGGAGCAAAGAGACTGGGAGTATTCTAGGAAGCAGGAAGCTCCCTCCATCATTCCTACCCAGACCACTGAAGAGGCAACATGTGAGCTGACAGCTGAAAAAAGTACCAAGCCATATGGCTAACACAGAGTAGAATTATGGGTTACCGGAAGATGTAAGAATTAGTTAATAAGAAGACTGAGCTAATGTGCCAATCAGTTTATAATCTTACGGAGTCTTGTGAGTGATTTTATTTGGGGCTTGCCAGCTGTGGGGTACCTGGTGAGACAGATACCCCAACAAGCTGGCCCCTCATGTTACATATACCTAAAGGCAATTTGCCTTTTAAAATTTGGAAATAATGTGCCTTTTGTAATGATATAAACTCAAACCCCTAATACAATAATATTAACTATATCTTAGCTTTTTCTTTTATTAAATAGTCTCATTTTTAGAACATTTCTAATTCATTTGTCATAGAATATTATGTATGTGTGTGCATATGTGATTTGGGAGAAATAGTCATTTCTATTGCTTATTGATCCAAATTTTGATGAAAAGAAGTAATTTATAATCTATCTGAAATATAGAGCTCAATATATCACAAGAAATGTAGGAGAGACTTCTAAAGTTATCTTTAGCAGTATGCTAAACAAAAAATTTACTACAAATAACTGCTGTTCTCTACAAGTTGGAAAGTATATATGTATTCGGAAACAAATCATCCAGGACAAAATTTACAAGTTCATGCTTTATCTAGAAATAATATATAATATTAATAATATTAAATATTAAATAATAATAATAGATAATATCTATGATTTTAGGTTTTTCAACTTATTTCCTGTGTAATAATCAAAACATCTTTATAAAGAATAGAACTAACTTTAAATATGGCCATAAACACTTGCTTATTTTCATCCACTTTTTATTTATAAAGCCTCCAAATTTAAAATTTACATGAAACATTTTAATTTTTTTTAAATTTCTACCACTATGTTTTAGATATGACATTTCCTTCCAGAAGATATTATACTGAAGACCTGGTCTCAGTTATTGGCACGATTTGGGGAGACAGAACTAACTGAGAAAGCAGGTAACTGAGGGCTTACTTTTGAGGATCATACATCATCTGGTGTCCTGTCTGCTTTTTATGTATACTATCTAGGATAATATCAACAAGTTCCTCACCAAAATAATATCCATCATGTGCCTCTGCTAACTGGCCCAGAAACAACATCTGATTGGATAGATGGATAGAGTCCATCTCTAAAATGAAAATCCTTAAATCTATGAGCCATAAAATTCTTTTTCCTGAAGATTTATTCATATATTTATTATGTATCCAGTGTACTGCCTACTTGTGTACCTGCAGGCCAGAAGAGGGCACCAGATCTCATTACAGATGGTTCTGAACCATGATGTTGTTACTGAAAATGGAACTCACAACCTTTGGAAGAGCCGCCAGTGCTCCTGAGCCATCTATCTCTTCAGCCCCAGTACTTAGATGGAAACCATGCAAAATTCTATCCGTGATTGTTTTTACAGGGTCAGGGTAATGGTGACGCTATCTCTAGCAACCACTCATACACATGGACACTTCTGAAATTATATGGAAAAGTATGTTTTCAAAAAAAATGTTCCTATTCTGCGTTGATGCTTTATATAGTATAATTTTTAAAATAATGAATCTAAAATTCATCAATCTACTGATTATTCTTTATACATACCAGTGAATGTGGTAATTAAAATATTTAGCAACATAGTACAAGATTATTGTTTTCTTGTCTTCTTTCCTAATCACTGAAACTTGTTACTTTAGCTGTCCTTTCACAAAGGACTGCCTCCTATCATTTCTAAGACTTTACTGTCATAACACACTAGAGAATATTTCAGATACTTGTCTACTAGTCCAAGTGTGGTATATGAAATTTCCTCTCCTCTTGCCTGAATCATGTCACGAGACTGGAAAGACTGGGAAAATATGCCGGTTGTGTATGTGTAAAAAATCTTGTCTTATACCTATTATGGATGTGTGGCTCCTTTGAAAATAGCTGATTAGTAATCTTGAATCAACTTAGGCTTCTTTCTAGAGTTTATTTATGAGTTATTTCTACTAAAAGCATATTTCACTTTGCTTCTGTCTTGAGAAACTGTTTTAAGTTTATTATCATCTGAGAAAATTTGTATGCTGCATATAATGTTTTTGTGACAAATTAGGATAGAAAAAACAGTATCTTTCAGTAGGTTGAACAATGCAGTGTAATTGTGATAGTAACATTACTTAATAGTTGATCCTTGTATAAACTTTAATAATTAAAAGAAGATGAGAATTAAAATTAGTCTTTCTAAGATGAAAAAGTACAATGGAAAATTGCACTCACATACTTGAACCAATTCTAAGGTAGTGACAGAATTAAAGAATTTATATTCAAGAGCTATTGTTTTACTAAATCATTTAGCATGACCAATTTGAGTGTTTTAAATGTATATAGATAAGCTATACAATTCCAGTTCATTTGTAAATATCTTTCTAATTCAAAAACTCATAAATTCTTTTAACTAAATGAATATATCAGTGGCTCCTTGGTGTAGAAAGAATTTTATCAAGCACACATAGATAATATGAATAAAAATATTTGAAAAGACAAGTAATATCTGCAAGGCACTAGGTTTAATACCAATTAACAATAACAATATTAAACACAATGATACTATATTTAAACTTTTATTTTTTGAAAACATAGACTAAAACACCTATATTAAAGTACTAGTTACTGATACTATATACTTAAAGACATATCAATATAAATACAAAAACACAAATGATGGTGAAGTACAAAGACAAAATAAATAAAATTATTTTTAAAGTATATTTAATATGTTGTTAGACATTTAGTTTATAATTGCAGTGTTCTGGACTTCAGCAGCAGCTAATATCTGTGCACTAAATAGAATGCAGGAGTAAGAACACATGTGCAGATATTTTAATCTATCCTCATAGCAAATGAGCTCAATTGCCAAATGTCCACTTAAAACAAATCCAAACTTAAGAATAAAATGCATCTTCATCAGCAATATACACATATCTGACATTGTCAACCTCAATGTTTCATGAAGGTTTTAATTGCTTCATTTTCCCAGTTTCACAAATGCACTATAATAAAAGCACCTGTTGCTCTGTCCATCTGTGAAAAATTGCATTAAAATATAATTTTTTTTGCAGGTGGCCTATTCTTAATGATATCCCCTAATAGCTTGCCTTTTCATCATTCTGCTGTAACCATATTCTACCATATAAACAATATAAGTGGTTGTAATAAAGAGCCTCAAATAAAATGCAATTAACCTCAAATTTTTGAGATAACCTCTCTGTCAGGATAAAAGCCCAAAATGTCATATGACATCTCAATAGAAAAAAAGGCAGTACTGAAAAAATCTTTACAACTACTTAAATTATTAGAAGAGGTTGTTAGAACTATTAGAAGAGGTTGTTAGAACAATTTGATTTTTCAGTCATAATAAACTAGTCTTTATGTTTTTATATATTTTAATTTATAATCCCAAAAATCTTCTTGGAATTTGAATCATGTTCTTTGCATATATATATAAAAATATTTTAAAATGTTATGTACTCACAAGCACAAACAAACAATGCATTTCGTTATAGCATTATCTAGGACCTTTATTTAAATTATCTTAAATTGTATTGTTTCTCTCTTCTTCCCTCCCTCTCTGTCTCTCTTTAATTCTCTCTCGGCCCTCTCTCTCTTTCCCTTTATCTCTTTATTTATCTTCATATAATGTACATATATGCATTATTCAAAACTCTATAAAATTATGTTTTCACAATGATTTAATAATTTTGTATCATTAACCACAAAAATCAAGTTCCTAATTTTCATATCATGAAGCACATAAGGCATCTTATTAGGAAATCTACTTCCCTGTGTGGTGCTGATCGAACATTTGTTATTTTGAATTAAGATCCTGTGGTTCTATTTAGCTGGGACTGAAGAATCAGCCATGATTAACAAGATATCAGAATGACTAGAGAAAAAATTTGCCTTGCTGGGATACTTGATATGGGTCAGCTGGAGCTGAGAATTTAGAAGTGATGAAGAAGAGACCAGCATCATGAAGGTGAAATATGGAAAGTGTTTTCTAAGAGCATAGAGAAACTATGTTCCAGAGGTGGCCAAGGTTGTACCTCATGCTGGCAGTGAGACTCGGTAATATGAAAGAGTCACCAGGTGTTACTGGTTTTAAAAGCATGAAGGGATTAAGGAGAGCAGCAGAGACTTGTCACTGTGAGAGGTCAGGAGAGGCCATTGTTGAAGGTGTAGCCTCATTGGCAACTGAAGGCGCAGCCTCAGTGGCAGCTGAAGGTCCAGACCTGAAGGGGTCATGCAAAGAAGTTTAGGCTTGGCACTATGAAGAAACCTATGGCAGGCTATTGGTGAAAGTGCAGGACAATTACAGGAGAAGATCCAGAATTTTGGAGATGCCAGTACCATGGGATGACCACCAAGAATACAAGCAGTAGTGGAGTGGAGCCAGTCAGAGCCTAGGAGACGAGATGTGTGTGCTGTAGAAGACAGAGGTGGGACCAAATCTGTTTCCTAGAGGCATGAATGAATCCCAGATAATTGAACTTTAAGTTATTCATACTGTTGGAGTTGATTTTGCTTGGTTCAGATTATGATGGCTGTCGATGACTGGCATCAACAAAAATACTTCTTACCAGGGTAGGGAGGTGGGAATTTTAGAAATATAGTAATGAATATGAAGACACATAAAAAATAACAGGACAGAGTAGATAGAAAGTATCGGGAAGGCATTCCAGTGACTGAAGTCCTGAAACCGCCTGTGTTTATTTTCCACAGCTTTAATACCCAGCATAAAGGGGGAGGGAAATAAAAGGCTTATTAACATGATACAAAGGAAAACTCACACAGTCAATCACTTTATCACTCTGAGACACCAAATCATTAGCATTCTTTTCTAGGTAGCAAAGTTGCTCTAGATCATGTATTCTGAAGACCACCCTTACCCGGGTGACCACATAGTTACAAAAGAAGGAGCAGAGGTACATTTGTATATCCCTGACCACCTGTCAGGATGGCATGGACTTACAAGCTATTCTTGTAAGTTAAAATGTTACTTTCTTGTAATGTTAAAAGAATCAAGCATTCACATCCTGAGTTGGGTCATGCAAGTACAGTTATTAATCATTTGAGTAACATACAAACTCTCTGACCGTCAGACAAGGTGGAAATGGGCCCACATTTCTCAGATTCCACAAATGGTGCCCTGTTTCTTCCTTCTTGAAGAAGGTATTTCATTTTGATTTTTAAAGGAACCCACAGAAAAAGACTTGAACTTTTAAAAGTGATTTTGGATTTTTAGAGAGATTGAATATTTTAAAATACTGGAATTTTAATGTGTTTGATTTTATAAAAACTATGAAACTTCCATTTTTTTAAATTTTAATGTAAGATCTTGGGGATAAAAAAAGAAGGTCTGTGTCTTGATAATGATACATTTGCATGTCAAGTTGACCAACAGTCAGTTGTACTCACCGGTTTGTGTGTCAACTTGACACAAGCTAGCGTCATCAGAGAGGAAGGATCCAAGTTGAGGAAATACTTCCATGAGATTCATCTGTAAGGCATTTTTTCGATTACTGCTCAATGGGGGAAGAACCAGCCAATGGTTTGTGGTGCCATTCCTGTGCTTGTGACCCTGGATTCTATAAGAAAGCAGACTGAGATAGCCAAGGGAAACAATCCAGTAATCAATTTCTCTCCAGGTCCGCTACATCATCTCCTGATTCTGGGATTCTGCCCTGTTTGGGTTCTTGTCCTCACTTTCTTCAACGAGGAACAACAATGTTTAAGTGAGAGCCAAGTAAACCCTTTACTACCCAACTTGTTTTTAGTACATGGTGTATCATAGCAGCAACAGAAACCCTAACTAAAGCATAAATTCTTTTTATTGGTGTGAAGAGACACCATGACCATGGCAACTCTTTAAAAAAATGTTTTGTTGTGATTGCTCGCTTACAGTTCAGAGATTCAATCCATTGTCATCTTGGTGGAAATGACAGCTTACAGACAAACATGGGACTGGAGAGGTAGCTATTACATATTGATATGTAGGTAACCAGGAGTAAATTAAAATATTAGACAGTATTTTAAATATATATATATGAGACCTCAGAATCCACCTCCACAGTGACATACTTCCTCAAACAAGATCACACATTCTCCAACAGGCAACACCTTCTAATAGTACCACCCCCTTTAATAGCCATTTTCTTTCAAATCATCACTTTATAAGAGTATTTTGCAATATATAAGAAAATGAAAAACAGTAAACAAAATTAATAATATGACTAATCTCTTCTATGATTTAGCAGAGGTGAATCGAACTATACCAGTTTCCATGATGAAGATTTGATTTCACTCTTTTCTGTCAATAATGTTCTTTTTTGTTTTGTGTATGAAATATTTGAAACTATCCCAAAGAGACATAAAACTATCAAATGAATCTTTTCGAGAGCTATGTTTGGAGAGTAATGAGACTATAGTAGTTGGAAAATAAAAGAATGGTCGGTCCCTGCATAGGGCTTCCTGCTTGAGTCCTCATCCTTTAAAGCAGAACGTGGACATTTTCTGTTTAAAAAAATGAATAAAATAAAATAAATTTATTGAGCTGACATATAGCTACATATTTAGTGAAAATTACACACTAAACCTGTGTTAATTGAGGCTAGGGAGATGGCTCAGCAGTTTAAATTGCTTGTAGCTCAATCGTAAGTACCAGTATTTGAATTCTAGCAGCCTCTTCCTATGGTTTATAAGTACCTGTAGCTCTGGCTCCAAGTATCAAAATGCACTCATCTGGCCTCTGAGAATTCATGGCTAGCCCCACACCAATACAAGGATGCACACGCACACAATAACACATACACAGTAAGTCTCTAATACACATTAATTGACTGAGTCCATTTCCTATATGTCCTGTTAAGTCAGCTAGTTAAAATGTTTTCCCTACAAAACTATTACAGTAAATTATTTGGCTCCTAGTAGAATTTTTTCATAATACTGGCAAAAAAGTTAACCTGAAGTATTACCTATGAGTTAAACAAAGGGAATTTACATTTTCAAAGATAGCTTTTATGTCTCATCATTTTGTCAAATAATATTCAAATTTTCTATTTATTTACAAATGTCTTTTGCATATTAAAGGTGTTAGCACTTGTCAGAAAAAATCAAAATATTTTTATATGTGTGTCAGTATCTTATATTTACAGTAATTAAATGTTCACAACTTTCTCTTCTCAAACTTTTTAATTAATTGTGCTTTGTATGATTTTCTTTGTTAAACTCTTAAGTATTTTATAATTTGAAAATAAGTTATCTGATATATGTAATTGACTTAAGTTTATTCTGATGATGTTGTTATAACAGAATTTGAAGGGGACTTGAGATAATTAATTGCCCCCACAATGGTATATTGAAAAATCAAAGATACAGAACTAGAAAAGATGAAAAATAGAGACTTATTATGAGGGACTTACCTCAAATAATTGTTAAAATCAATTATCAGATGATTTTTGACTTCTCATAGCTTTGTTTCTGATGTTTTGACTTTCTGATTGTAAGACACAACATGCATTTACCATGCATGAGCCAGACTGAAAGCTTTGACTTTGGCTTCTTCCAGGTTAGAATTGTTGGCAGTGGCAGCCCAGAAAGCATTCCCAGTCATCCATATCTATAATAGGATGATAAATAGGACTAGAATCAAAGACAGTATGTTTGTTAATTTAAGGATAATGAATATAATATTTAAATTTTATTTTAGTTAATATTATTGTGTGTATGAGTGTGTGTACATGATATATGTGCTGGTGTCTGCTTGCCATGGATTGTGTGTGAGGTCAAAGGACAAGTTTGTAGAATAAATTATTTCCTTCCACTTATATATGAGTTCTATGGATGAGACTCAGATCATTGGGTTTGCATAGTTAATAATTTTACCTGCTGAGACTTCTTTCTGCTCCTAAATGGACTTTTCAGTATTTTGAACTCCCCCCCCCCCGGTCTTATATGGTGAGATAACATTCTGAAAATCACGGAACATTTCTTAAATTTATGTATTACTATGACTTCTGCATCAATTCTACCCTAAGAATGGGGAGAGGAGTCAATAAGTAAAGGCAGGCAGTGGATCATGAAATTAGGCCAGAGTAAAGAAAACGAAAATAAACATCAATTACTCAAATTCTAAAATACCTTCTCTGCTGGGGCTTAACATGCACAGAGGTTGTTATTCTTTATCGCTGTGACAAGCATATATCTATAGCTAGTGTCAGAATGCTAAGGTGAGGAATCTGGCCAGGTCTGTGAAACACAAGCCCATTGGTTCTTCCAGTCTTCCTTGTACTCAGTCACTGCTCAGAAAATGTGGAGAATATTTAGCTGAAGCTCTGTGGAACTGATCCAGCCCTGAACATGAACCACACCCATGAATCAAACACCACTCTTAGGAAGAGAAAGAATGGGAATAACCTCCAGTTTTTCCCTTACAAATTCCAGTACAATCAGAATGTGCTGTGTGACCCACTATGACAAGGCACTTGAGGAGAGTGATTATAGCTCATGCAGTTCTAGGTCAGAGACGTAGACATAAAGTCTACCTTAGACTACCATAGACCTTACTTTAGGAATACACAAAAGGCTACATGTGTCTACACACAACTGTGAATGATTTTTTTTTGACTGATTCTCTGCTTTAATGTTCACCGCCCTCTAGTTTTTACATTTTCACTGTTTTAACTTTAAATTTTATTGAAATTACAAAGGACATCAAGAAATATTGAGGAAGTTCATGTTTAGCATGGTAAATGAAACAAAAAATGGCTTCATTTTGTAAAGAAAATAAGGAAAGCAAATCTTGATATAAGACACTGTTTTGGTACTTGTAGAAATGTGCCAACCTAAGCTAGAGAGATGAGTTAGTGGTTAAGAGCACTTTGCTCTTCCAAAGACCCAGGTTCGATTCCAGCACCACATGGTGACTAACAGTCATTTGTAACTCCAGATTAAGTGGATCCAGAAACCTCTTCTAGCCTACTTGGTCACACATGTGATGCACAGATTCACATTCAGGAAAAATACTTGTATACATGAAATACATGTTATAGAAAGGAAAGAAATGTGACAGTATTTATTAAAAGATGCTGAAGTATAGCCAGGTGGTGGTGGCGCATGTCTTTAATCCCAACAGTACAGAGGCAGAGCCAGGCAGAATTTTGTGTGTTTGATGACAGTCTGATCTACAAGAGCTACAAGGACAGCTGGGGTTATTATACAGAGAAACCCTGTGTTGAAAAGCAAAACAAAAAGAAAAAGATGCTGAAGCATTATTTTAAAGGATGCCCTGGTGTCTCCTAACGTTTTTTTTGAGCTGGGTGCCAATAATTGTGTATACTAATTTGGGATAATTTGGCATAACATACATTTGCCTACATATTTTTCTCTGCATGCATACTCTTACTATGGAAACTTCTAAAATGTTATTATATAGATGTGAACTTAGAAAACTTTCAAATTATTTACTCAGTGATAACTAATGTAATTTATAACTAAAAGCTATATGACAATTACTATTTATTTTAAAGACAAGACTTCCAGGTTTAGATTTAGTTTCTCTAAGTATTCTTAAAATTTTAATAATTCCATACCATATTTTATGCCACTCTGCACTTTCCTCAAATTTGTATTATTCTAATCATCCCTCTTTCTAATATTTTTATGCAATGAAGAATTTAATAAGTTTTTGTTTTAATAGTCAGAGACAATATAACAAGGATTAGAAAAACTGCCGTCATTGTGACATAAGTCTTATAGACCTTGAAAAATAACTTCCTGAATATGTTTTGTTATTTTGGTTAATTTGTTTTTGGACATGGAGTGTCATATAGACCAAGATGGACTTCAACTAAACAGATTGTTGAAAATGAGCTAGAATTTTTTGTCTCTTGTTTCTTTTTTTTTTCTCTTCTTTTTTATTGTAGCCTCCCCATGACCTGGCAGCTTATCCCAAGAAGCTCAAAATGGAGCTCCCTTCCCCCAGCACATCTTCCTGCCTTCTCCCTGTCCTTATCTGGAGGATGACCCTGGGCATGGTGGACTGACCTTATCTGAAAAACGTCTCTAAATCAGATGCCCAATTCATCTTTAGCTTGACCCTTGGCACAGATCCTTGTTAAGGAGACTTGTTCTAAGAGCTCTGCTCTAGGAACCTACTGCCACATACTTAGCCTTGTGATAGGAACATGACACTTATTACAAGCTAAATTTTGTCCCCAGACTCCCCAGTCTTTTATGTTCCTTATACCCTGAAATAAAATTGAACTGAGTCACCAAAATCTGTCTTCCCGAGGGATGCCTCTGTTTGTGCCCATGGGCTGCCAAAACTTTCTGTTGGCCCCATTTGCCAACAGGCCCAGAGGAAAAGAGGAGCCCCCACATATCATCAAACAAGCAAACAAACAAATAAACAATCAAACAGCAAGAATAAAGTCAGCAGCCATCAAATGCTAATACTTCCTCAGACAGTGGTGGGATTATTTATCTACCCTCCACCCCCATGTTGTGATTTTTGTTTGGCTAGAGATTGCACAGGTCTTGATTATGCCGTTATAATCACTATGAATTCAAAAGTGCTTTATAAATTAATAAAAAAAAATCTGATAGGCTTAGCAATGTGACCTTGAGTAACACTGAATATCTGCTGAAGAATTTATAAGTGAGAACTTTCTGTAGAAACCATTCTACTGTGATACTAATAAAGATTAAACTACTTCTATCTAAAAAAAAAAAAGAGATAAAGTGACAAAAAAAAAGATGTTCCATTTAAAGCTGA
The DNA here is from genome assembly GCF_982192425.1 of Myodes glareolus. Lineage (NCBI taxonomy): Eukaryota > Metazoa > Chordata > Mammalia > Rodentia > Cricetidae > Myodes > Myodes glareolus. Next base: position 69,010,934 of record NC_142037.1, on the reverse strand, counting down.
CCACCACGCCACTACTCTCTATACTTTGACCAGCTGTGAGTCTCTGTTTTAACTGATATCCACTGGAAAGCAAACGATTCTCTAGCTTCTTCTTGTAATAGAAAGCAATTAACACAGAGACCACCCCCCCCCCAAATATGGTCAACATGCAAAGAACAAAAGACTACAGAGGGCTCAGTCCTGAATCAGGATTCTGTATCTCATCGCGAGGGCCAGGGACCTTTTTAGAAGAGGATGCTAAAAGTTGATAATAACCAGAGATGATGGGTTCCTTTATCTCTTGTTTCATGTTTGTTTCAAGGGAAGAGGCAGGGCTTTTTATTTAATGGTGTGGAACATAGAGATCTTCCTGCCTCTTACAATAAAGGCGTGTGTCAGCATTCTGGAAATGTTACAAATGTAATAATCCATTGCTTGCCTGGATATAACCCTGTTCTTTAGAACTGGGAACTGAACCCAGGGCCTTGCATTTGTTGGTCTAGAGCTCTACCACTTAGCTAAATTCTGGACCCAGACCCAGAACTCTTTGCTCCACTACTCTGGCCTGGAATGTTGTCATGTGAATCCTATGCCTCCACCTCTGGTCTGTGCCGTGATGGAGATGAAGCCAATCATTTGTTTTTTCTGGCCAAACATTCGACTAACTGAGCTATGTCCTGAAACTTGAGAACTTCCAAATGACTGTTCTGACTTGTCTCACAGCTCTTTTCCGCTCACAGACAATCATCCACCAAAGTCCTTTAATTAGACTTTATTTTTTTCTACTTTCACTGCTACTTTTTATTAAAATTCTCATAGTCATTGGTGCTGTCCATATGCTGTTAGCTCTTATATTAAACCCCTACCAACAGTTTGTTCAACAGTTCTCTTATGTCTCTCTTCCAGTACTTACTGAATAGTTACAATAAGTTAGCATTTCTTAATTTTTTTCCCTGGGCAAACATTTTACTATTTTCTAGTTTTAACTGATGGAGCTCTCAGTTGCTTGACTGACTCTTGAAGTTCTCTAAGGATGACCTTTTCTGGTTCAAAGTCCCTCATATTCCGAGGCAAGTTTCTTCTATAGGGAATGTCCATTGGACTACAGGATGTATTACGATGGAAGAAGATAGGATGCTGTTGGTAGAGACCTACGACAGAAGTACAATTTAGACAAATAAACTACAAGGAAAATAATGTAGGTGGAATTGCGTCTGTGTATTTTACTGTATAAAAGATAGGGTATGTAAAAACAGAATATGAAATAAATATTTTAGCATAAATGATTTCTAATTTTCTCATAAAAATCAAATTCTGAAAAAATGAAATAGGACCCATAATTATGAAATCGAATATTGCAGATGTCATTGGTCTCAGGGAAACTAGAGTTATTTTTTGCTGTGAAATTTTGGTCATTTTTGTAAAATAAGAATCCAACATACATGAAAAACAAAAGATTTCACTGAAAAATATTTTTGCAGTAATAGCTTTCTGCACCCCAATCTGTGTTTTAAATCTTTGGAAAATAAGATGCAAGAAAACCCAACTTAAAAAAAAAAAAGAAAAAAAGATTTTCAATTGCCTGGCCTACATTTCTAAACTAATTCTTAAGCACCCAACTGAAGTCTATATTCCTATCAGAACTGACAACTAAGAACATTGAAGATTCTTAAATTTTCATTCAAAATAGGAATACAGAAGCATGCTCGTAGAACCAAATCAAAGGTAGACAACATATTACAAAGAAAGGAGGAGTTTGCTAAAAAGGCATAGGGAAGTATTACCAACATAAAATGTAAAACCTCCTTCTTCAGTAACTGGAAAAGAGAAATATAACAGCAGATGGCCCTAAAATGGCAGTAACTTCTAATTTTCTCTTTCCTTCCGACATTACCCAAACTGTCAACTCTTATAAGAAAGCCCAAACAAGATATATAAGGCCCAAGAAAGCAAAATTTCAGACCGAGTGTGTGAGCAATGGATCACTTAAACTATTTGGATATGCTTAAGTTTCCAGCCCAGTGATTTCAGCACCAGGATTTATACAATTACCTGCAGTTATTACAGCACTACCAGCAATCATTTCTCATAAATCAAGAGTATGTGGAGAGGCATACTGCCGATGAAATGCCATGTGGCATTTCTATGACGAATGAGACAAAAAAAAAAAAAAAAAAAAAAACCCTTCCTTTCCTTTGTATGATCCAGCTATTGCTAGATACCTACTTTCTACTCCTGGCTCTGTAATAGAAAACGGGCATGAAAAAGATCTATGGGGCTGCCCTAAGAAGACAACAGATTTTTAATGGGTGTAGTTTTGTAAAATTGAGGGTGCAATGGAAAAGACTCTTTGGCGGGGTGATAAGTGCTCACTGCTCCTCAAAGAGGAAAGTTATCAATTTTCACAGCAGGAGGCATATAAATAAGACTAACCCAGGAAATAGGAGTATAGGGCCAAGCAGAAATTCAAAGAGCCAAGGAGTGGCTGTGAATGAGAATGAGAAAGGATGAATTATTTAGAGAATGTGTCTCACACTGGAGCAAGCACAATATAAGCCACATACAAGCTTGAGAAGGGAAAAGTTCCGGGAGGTAAGAGTTTAACGTTTGTGACAAATTCTATATTTGAAAGAAAGGAGTTTATGTTCTAGCTTTAAGAATCTTTAAAAACAAACAAACAAACAAAAACATTCTTTTCTGGGAGAAAAATAGTGGTTATAGAGATGAAATAGCAACTTATATACATATATAAATTATATCTACACATGTGACTGTCCCTGGCGTGTTCCAAAATGGATGCTGGAACCAGAAAATGGGCCTTTGCTGTTGGGCCTGCTAAGTATCAGAGGCAAACACGAAGAGGGTAAGTTTGCCTGTGCCCTCAGCAACGTGGGATAAATGACTGTCACCGTGCCCTCAAAAATCTCTCTCTTTGTTGTGACCATGTGCCCGTGATGAAAGAATTAATATGTGGGCCAACAGGAGCCTAGCACTTTCATATTCCACAAGTTCGAGGTTTGCTTCAGACAATGATAAATCACTGTATTTTTAAAGTACATGAAGAGGCATCTAAAATGGCTGATAGACACTTAATGAAATGTTTAACATCCATAGTCATCAAAGAAATGCAAATCAAAACAACTCTGAGATTCCATCTTAAACCTGTAAGAATGGCCAAGATCAAAAACACTGATGACAACTTATGCTGGAGAGGTTGTGGGGGAAAGGCAACCCTTCTGCAATACTGGTAGAAATGTAAACTGGTACAACTCCTTTGGATGTCACTGTGGCAATTTCTCAAAAAAATTAGGAAACAACCTTCCTCAAGACCCAGTAATACCACTTTTGGGTATATATTCAAAGGGTGCTCAATCATGCCACAAGGACATGCATTCAACTATGTTCACAGCAGCTTTATTTGTCATAGCCAGAACCTGGAAACAACCTAAATGCCCCTTGATCAAAGAATAGATGAGAAAAATGTGGTACATTTACAAAATGGAATACTACACAGCAGAAAAAAAGGACAATTTGAATTTTGCAAGAAAATGGATGGAACTAGAAAACATTAATTTGAGTGAGGTAACCCAGACACAGAAAGACAATTATCACCTGTACTCACTCATAGGTGGTTTTTAAACATAAAGCAAAGAAACCCAACCTACAAACCACAATCCCAGAGAACTTAGACAACAATGTGGACACTAAGAGAAACTTACATAGATATAATCTACATCAGAAGTAGAAAGTAGAAAAAGACAAGATTTCCTAAGTAAATTGGGAGCATGGGGATCTTGGGGGAGGATTGAAGTGGTGAGGAGAGAGACAGGGAGGGGATCAGAGAAAAATGTCGAGCTCAGTAAATATCAATTAAAAAAAACAAAAATAAAGTACATGAGTAATGAGATTGGGGAAAGTAAATTTGGTAGTGTGGGAGGAAACAATTGAACATAAGAGAAACAATAGTGCTCGCTTTGGCAGCACATATACTAAAATTGGAACAATACAGAGAAGATTAGCATGGCCCCTGCACAAGGATGACACGCAAATTTGTGAAGCGTTCCATATTTTTATGGAAACCATGAAAGCCAGAAGGTCCTGGATAGAGGTACTGCAGAAACTCAGAGACCATGGATGCAAGCCAGGACTACTATACCCAGCCAAGCTATCATTCACTATCAATGGAGAAAACAAAATATTCCAGGATAAAAACAAATTTAAACGATACGTAGCTACAAATCCAGCCTTACAGAGAGTATTAGAAGGAAAATCACAACCCAGGGAATCCAACATTCCCAGCACTGCCTACAATAACTCAGACAGCTAGCGACCCTTCACAAGCACAACTCAAAGAAGGGAAATACATACACTCTACTACCCCCCCCCCAAAAAATAACCGGAGTCAACAACCACTGGTCATTAATATCACTTAATATCAATGGACTCAATTCACCTAATAAAAGGCACAGACATAGAGATTGAATACGAAAACAGGATCCAACATTCTGCTATTTACAAAAAACACACCTCAACAACAAAGACAGACACCTACTCAGGGTAAAGGGTTGGGAAAAGGTTTTCCAAGCAAATGGACCTAAGAAACAAGCGGGTGTGGCCATTATAATACCTAACAAAATCGACTTCAAACTAAAATCAATCAGAAGAGACGGAGATGGACATTTCATACTCATAACAGGAACAATCCATCAGGAAGAAGTCTCAATCCTGAATATCTATGCCCCTAATATAAAAACACCCACTTATGTAAAAGAAACACTTCTAGAACTCAAGGCAGTCATCAAACCACACACACTAATAGTAGGAGACTTCAACACACCTCTCTCACCAATGGACAAGTCAATCAGACAGAAACCTAACAGAGAAATAAGAGAATTATTGGAGGTTTTGAATCAAATGGACTTAACAGACATCTATAGAACATTCCACCCAAATAGGAAAGAATATACCTTCTTCTCTGCAGCTCATGGAACCTTCTCAAAAATTGACCACATACTCAGTAACAAAGCAAACTTCCACAGATACAAAAAGTATTAGTAACCATCTGTGTCTTGTCAGACCACCATGGATTAAAGTTAGAATTCAACAACAATGCTACCCTCAGGAAGCCAACAAACTCATGGAAGTTGAACAGTCAACTACTAAATAACCCCTGGGTCAAGGAGGAAATAAAGAAAGAAATTAAAGTCTTCCTTGAATTTAATGAAAATAAAGACACAACATACTCAAACCTATGGGACACTATGAAAGCAGCGCTAAGAGAAAAGTTCATAGCACTAGGTGCCCAATTAAAGAAAACGGAGAAAGCACACATTGGAGACTTAACAGCACACTTGAAAGCTCTAGAAAAAAAAGAAGCTGATTCACCCAGGAGGAGTAGAAGACTGGAAATAATCAAACTGATGGCTGAAATCAACAAAATAGAAACACAGAAAACAATCCAAAGAATCAATGAAGCAAAAAGATGGTTCTTGGAGAAAATCAACAAGACTGACAAACCCCTCTCAAAACTAATCAAACAGCAGAGAGAGAAAACACAAATTAATAAGATCAGAAATGAAAAGGGGGACATAACCACAGACACAGAGGAAATTCAGAGAATCATTAGATATTACTACAAAAGCCTGTATGCCACAAAATTGGAAAATGTAAAAGAAATGGACATTTTTTAGATAAGTACCATATACCAAAATTGAACCAAGACCTGGTGAACAATCTAAATAGACCTGTCAGTCGTGAAGAATTAGATGCTATTATCAAAAATCTCCCTACCAAAAAAAGCCCAGGACCAGATGGTTTCAATGCAGAATTCTACCAGAACTTCCAGGAAGAGCTAATACCTACACTCCTTAATGTATTTCACAGTAGAGAAACAGAAGGGTCATTGCCAAACTCTTTTTATGAAGCTACAGTTACCCTGATGCCAAAACCACACAAAGACACAACCAAGAAAGAGAATTACAGGCCAATCTCACTCATGAACATTGATGCAAAAATTCTTAATAAAATACTTGCAAACTGAATCCAAGAACACATTAGAAAAAATTATCCATTATGATCAAGTGGGCTTCATCCCAGAGATGCAGGGCTGGCTCAACAATGCAAATCTATCAATGTAATCCATCATATAAATAAACTGAAAGAAAAAGAACCATATGATCATTTCATTGGATGCTGAAAAAGCATTTGACAAAATTCAACACCCCTTTATGATAAAGGTGTTTGAGAGATTGGGGATACAAGGATCATACCTAAATATAATAAAAGCAATATATAGCAAGCCGACAGCTAACATCAAATTGAATGGAGAGAAACTCAAAGCCATTCCACTAAAATCAGGAACACGACAAGGCTGTCCACTCTCTCCATACCTCTTCAATATAGTGCTTGAAGTTCTAGCAAGAGCAATAAGACAACATAAGGGACCAAGGGGATTCGAATGGGAAAGGATGAAGTTAAACTTTTGTTATTTGCAGATCATATGATAGTGTACATAAGCGACCCCAAAAACTCTACCTAAGAACTCCTACAGCTGATAAACACCTCTAGTAATGTGGCAGGATACAAGATCAACTCCAAAAGATCGGTTGCCCTCCTATACACAAAGGATAAAGAAGCAGAGAGGGAAATCAGAGAAACATCACCTTTCATGATAGCCACAATTAGCATAAAATATCTTGGGGTAAATCTAACCAAGGAGGTGAAAGACCTATTTGACAAGAACTTTACGTGACTTGAAGAAAGAAATTGAGGAGGTTACCAGAAAATGGAAAGACCTCCCCTGCTCTTGGATTGGGAGAATCAACATAGTAAAAATGGCAATTCTACCAAAAGCAATCTATAGATTCAAAGCAATCCCCATCAAAATCCCATCAAACTTCTTCACAGATCTTGAGAGAACAATAATCAAGTTTATATGGAAAAACAAAAAACCCAGGATAGCCAAAACAATCTTATACAATAAAAGAACTTCTGGAGGCATTACCATCCCTGACTTCAAACTCTATTACAGAGCAACAGTATTAAAAACAGCTTGGTATTGGCATAAGAACAGAGAAGTAGACCTATGGAATCGAATAGAAGACCCGGATATTAACCTACAAACCTATGAACACCTGATTTTCGACAAGGGAGCTGAAGGTATACAATGGAAGAAGGAAAGCATCTTTAACAAATGGTGCTGGCTTAACTGGATGTCAACCTGTAGAAGAATGAAAGTAGATCCATATCTATCACCATGCGCAAAACTCAAGTACAAATGGATTAAAGACATCAACATTAATCTGTCCACTTTGAACCTGATAGAAGAGAAAGTGGGAAGTAATTTACAAGACATAGGCACAGGAGACCACTTCCTAAGTAGAACCCCAGTAGCACAGACAATAAGAGAATCAATGAATAAATGGGACCTCCTGAAACTGAGAAGCTTCTGTAAAGCAAAGGACACTGTCAGTAAGACAAAAAGGCTGCCTTCTGACTGGGAGAAGATCTTCACCAACCCCTCATCAGACAAAGGTCTGATTTCCAAAATATACAAAGAATTCAAGAAACTAGACATTAAAACTCTAATTAACCCAATTAAAAAATGTGGTACTGAACTGAACAGAGAATTCACAACAGATGAACTTCGAATGGCCAAAAGGCACTTAAGGTCATGCTCTAACTCCTTAGCAATCAGGGAAATGAAATTCAAAACAACTTTGAGATACCATCTTACACCTGTCAGAATAACCAAACTCAAAAGCACCAATGATAGCCTATGCTCGAGAGGATGTGGAGGAAGGGGAACACTCATCCACTGTTGGTGGCAATGTAAACTTGTGCAGCCACTGTGGAAATCAGTGTGGCGGTTTCTCAGGAAACTGTGAGTCAACCTCCCTCAGGACCCAGCAATTCCACTTTTGGGAATATTCCCTAGAGATGCCCTATCATACTACAAAAGTATTTGTTCAACTATGTTCATAGCAGCACTATTTGTAATAGCCATAACATGGAAACAACCTAGGTGCCCCTCAATAGAAGAATGGTTAATAAAGGTGTGGAACATATACATATTAGAGTTTTACTCAGCGGTTAAAAACAATGACATCTTGAATTTTGCATGCAAATGGATGGAAATAGAAAATGCTTTACTGAGTGAGGTAACCCAGACCCAAAAAGAGGAATATGGTATGTGCTCACTCATAAGTGGATTCTAGCCATAGTTAAAGGTCTTTGAGCCTATAATTCGTGATTCTAGAAAAGCTAAATAAGAAGGTGAACCTGAAGAGAATCATATGGTTATCCTCCTGTGTATTGGAAGTAGAAAAGATTGCCTGGCAAACTTGGGTGCACGGGGGTAGGGGGTGGAAGTAAGGGGAGATGGTTAGAGAGAAGGGAGAGGGGGAGGATTGGGGATGGCTTGGGGGAATGGGATTGGGGGGAGGGAGGAAGGATGGATATGGGAGCAGGGAAGTATATATCTCAAATAAGGGAGCCATTTTAGGGTTTGCAAGAGACTTGATTCTGGAGGGGTTCCCAGGCCCAAGGAGAGGTCCCCAGATTGTTCCCTGGGCAGCAGAGAAGAGGGTGCCTGAACTGGACTTGGCCCATAACCATACTGATGAATATTTTGCATATCACTATAGAACCTTCATCTGGCGATGGATGGAGATAGAGACAGAGACACATATTGGAACACTGGACTTAACTCCCTAGGTCCAAATGAGAAGCAGTAGGAGGGAGAACGTGAGCAAGATAGGCAGGACCAGAGGGAACCTTCATTCGATGATGGATGGCGATAGAGTTGGAGACCCACATTGGAGCACTGGACTGAGCCTCCAAGGTCCAAATAAGGAGCAGAAGGAGGGAGACCATGAAAAAGGAAATCAGTACCGCGAGGGGTGCGTTCACCCTCTGATATAAGGAAACTGATCGAATGAGAGCTCACCAAGGCCAGCTGGACTGTGACTCTATGAGCATGTGATCAAACAGGAGTCTCTGAATGTGGCTGACATAGGGTCTGACTGAGAAGCCATTGACAATGACACTGGGTCTTGTTTTTTCTGCATGTACTGTTTTTTTGGGATCCTGGTCTGGTTGGATGTTCACCTCCCTAGACCTGGAGGGAGGGGGGAGGAACTTGAACTTCCCACAGGGCAGAAACCCTGACTGCTCTTTGGACTGGAGAGGGAGGAGGAGAGGGAGTGGGGGGAATGGAAGGGTATGGGGAGGAGGGGAGGAAGTGGAAATTTTTATAAACAAATAAATAAAAGAAAAGAAAAAAAGAGAAACAATTAAAAAAAATCACATTTGTTAATATTCAAAATAAGGTAAAAGTTGCATCCTACAGAAGATTTGAAGACACACTGAAAGGTCAGCCACTCTCAGGAAAGATGCCTCTGTGGAGAACTAAGACTGTCAGAGAGCAAACTTCGTATATTAAATGGGTTTCAGATTTAAACCCCAAGTCTGAATTCATTCTAATTGTAGGGTTCGCTCTTTTTCAATATAAAACAGCAGTACCAAAGCAAAGACTAAACACCACACAGACTCTAAATATTTGTTTAAAAATGAATCTAAAAAATGGTAACTAATTTTTCTATGTGTTAGCAGAGTCTGGGCCCCAGTCTAACAAAGTTTATTGTAACTTGTGTGGGGCTACATAGAATCTTTTTTTCTATGGTTACCTTTGGGCCAAATGCAATAAGTTAATTGTAGAAACTATTTATACTGTGAAAAGTCTCAAATAAGAGCTGTCTGAATCTGATAACAGAAAAATGGCCACTTTAAGCTTAATATAATCCATCATTAAATATAAATAAAATGTGGTCTGACACCATCAATGTCTGAAGTAGACATAAAGAGATATGTGCACACCTTTAATCCCGGCACTAGGGAAGCAGAGGCAGGCAGATCTCTGTGAGTTTGAGTCCAGCCTGGTCTACATGAGCTAGTTCCAGGACAGGCTCTAAAGCTACAGAGAAATCCTGTCTCGAAAAGCCAAGAAATAAGAAGGAAATATGAAAAGAATTCTATATAAACAATAAAATAATAAATATGGAAAGTTTTGTGATATTGAAAAAGAAACACATGTATTTTAACATTAATATTTGTATTATAAATGCATACTCAATCTACTTCTGTGCTCCAATGGCTTCTTTCTTAACATTTATGAAGTCCAAGCTAAACATTTTTCTTTCTAATTTATCCATTTGGATTTGTATATGTGTAATATTTTGCTTAGCTCAAGACATGAAGTTTTTTCTGATATGCTTTTATCTATAACTTCTATGGTTTGGTGTTTTTATCAGGAGTTGATTTAATTGTATTTTTTATTCTGCTGTGTGAATTTTACAAAAGTTCTCTTTTCTTTATTTGACACCCTTGTCAAAAGTCAGTTGATCACATGTGTGTGTATGATTCAAAGGCCCTGAATTACTGACTTAAACTTGTTGATCTTCTGAATAAGGGCCAAATAGACATATTATATCACCTTTAAAATAAGATTGAAAATTAGGTATTGGGAATTATCCAATATCTTCATATTACTTTAACATTTATACTATACATTATCTGTCATTCTATGGAGATTGAATACACAAATTTCTACCAAAGACTACTCCACAATTTTAGATATGATTATGTTTAATATGTACACCAGCTTGTAGAAGAATGTATAACTTAATCTTCAATCTATATATATGGTGTTTCTTTTCATTTATTTTTATCTCTGATCTCTTTTTTCAGTATTTTGTAGTTGTCACCATAAACCTTACTTATATTTGATTAGATTCATACCTGTGATTTAATAATTCTAAGTTCTATAAAAATACAAGGAGCATTTCTAGAATGTGAGTTTTTGAATTGGTTTCTTGGAGAACCACATATTGTTTTTTTAATTAAATATTGCAATTATATCCTAACAAAATTAATTTTTGTTGTTAAATATACTACCTACAATGGGTTATGGTAATTTTGTCTAATATTTTTTCTGTAATAGCAGCCTAAATACATATTAAATATACAACTATAATGTCCTATACTAAAACAATGAAATTATAATGTTGCAGGACACAGAACTTAATAGAGAGATCAGCATCTGGAAGACAGTACTGAAGGTGCTGCCTTCTGAATATGATGTATCTATCATATATCCATAATCATCTAGCAATTGCACAAGATCTATACCAGATGAGGGCAACCAAAATCCCAGCAGAGATGAGGTAGATTACATACAAGTTCTGACAGGTTTTAGGGAGAGAAAGAAGAAAGTAAGGAAAGAAAAGAAGAAAGGAAGGTACATGAAGGTGGGAGGTAGAGGAGTGTGTATAGATAGGTCTGAGATGAGTCAGAAGGAAGGGTGGGGGTAGATATGACCATATTTCATTGTATACATACATGAAATTTTAAAATTAAAATTTTAAAATTTAAAGAAATCTTAAAATGAGCACTGAAACATAAAGCAAGAACTATACTTTGCTAGGCTGATGGCTATGTGAAGCAGAGGAGGTAGTGTCTAGGTAGGTGTGGATATGATCAATGGAGGCTCCATACTTGAGGAAAATGCCATAATGAAATCCATTATTCATACAGTTAACATGGCAGTGAAAAGGCAACGCTCATTATTAACTTTGTGGGAATCATCTTATGATATAGTCAAGGGTTTTCCTTAGACTTTTGAAAGATTAAATGCCACTACTTTTTTTTTCATGAAGAGTAATTCTACAGCAAAGCAATCAGCTTTGGGTATGACTTTATGCATATTTACCTGTGTCAGACAGTTTTCTGCAATTTATCTTAGACAAAAAAAAAGAAACTATTGTGAACTCTTTGGAGGAATGGAGCAATAAAAATGCAAAATAATAAATACAGATGGTTCTACAAAGCTGCTCTACTGAGATGCATTACATTTATTCTGGTCCCTCTAAATAAATAAAATATATCTTGATGGAATAACAATATGCTACTTCATGCATTTAAGCCCCTAAATATCCATGACAGACAAGTCCATATATTTAGAAACTGATAGAAACACGTTATCACTCTCAGGGTTTACTTAATCATATGTTAAGGAAAGAGTTTTAAGAAAAAGTTTAATTTTTTAAAGTGGAATATTTTTCTTCAGGGAGATACTGAATGATCATCTTCAGACAAGACAAAAGAGCAACAAGGGGTTCATGACTCCGGCCATCTATTCTTGTTTCTGAGACCATAGCTAAATAATCAGGTTCATCTCATGAATCATTATTTCACCATGAGGACGCAAAGAATCACTCACATTGATTTGTTGATTCTAGGCTGTAACAGCAATTTGCTACATACAATGATATTTCAGTATACATTCTGGTTGTATTCTCAATATTTTTAAATGATTGTTAATACATGAGCCACTTTTAAGAAGAGGTATTTAATACACTGAATGCCAGGAGTTTTCTAGGCAAGTGACAGGACCTCAGAAGTCTAACGACCAAAATCAGGGAAGAGTTTCAAGAAAAGACATCTTTCTCCAGTAGAACCAGGAGGAACAATGGAGAAATTATATGAGGATATACAAGCATCCTAAAACTGGTAATTATCGATTGTTTTAACAAACAAGTTCATGAAGTGCTGTTAAATCAGAGCTCCAGATGATGAAGAGCACCCCGGTGTCCCGACCCCTTTAGCACATCTATGGTGTCTTTGTTCAGGCCATGTTTAGGCGGTCGTATGGTAAGACTTGATGTTCATGCTCACACCCAACACATCTGACAAAATTTAGAACTGCCAAGTAGAAAACCAAAATGAAGCAGTGGACTCACAATGAAAGTACTTGAAAAAATTGTGGGGACTACGACAAAACAAGGCAAATGAAAAGGAGTTACACGCAAGTGAGCTCATTACTGAATATTTTATGTTCCTTTGGAGTATTTGAAAATTCACTTATTTTATTTAAATTTTTTTCCTTATTTATTTATTTAAAGAATTTCCACTTCCTCCCCTCCTCCCAATACCCTCCCGCTCCCCCCACTCCCTTTCCTCCTCCCTCACCATTCCCAAGAGCAGTCAGGGTTTCCTGCCCTGTGGGAAATCCAAGTTCATCCCCCCTCCCTCCAGGTTCAGGAAGGTGAGTATCCAAACAGGCCAGGATCCCAAAAAGCCAGTCCATGCAGACAAAACAAGACCCAGTGCCATTGTCAATGGCTTCTCAGTTAGCCCCCTCTGAGCAGTTACCATCTACAGTAGAGAGATCTAGTTGTCAATAATAGTGACAGATCTACCCCATCCCCGCTTTCAGCCAGGAACCCCTACCCTTCCTCTCTCCCTTTTTTGGGGCATAAAATCCTCCAACTCAGCCTGTGTGGGCCCCGCAGGGAAGGGCGGTGAGTGGACAGGCGGTGAGTGCAAACGGGAGGGAGTTCCTTTGTTTTAATAGCCTGCCTGCAGCAAGGTAAGACTGCAGGCAGGGAGATTTCTGACCAGCAAGTGGCACTGATCCTGTAGCAGAAGATACAATGGAGGGGTAAGTATGTTCCTGATCAGCCACACAAGCCCGGTAAGGGAACACACAATTATTTAAATTTTTAAAAGAAAATATTTTCCTTTTTCCTTTAAGGGTAAGTTCACGTCTTTCATTCATTTTGGTGAGGGACAGAACTAAGAACACTTAAAAGAAAGAGACTGGTACACTGTTTTAATCAAATCTCTGTCACAAAGAAGAGGCCTCCCATGAGGAGTCAACAAAGCCTGGCACATTAAGGTGAGGCAGTACCCAGCCCTTCGCCTCTACATAAAGACTGAACAAGGGTTCCCATCATAGGGAATGGGTTTTAAAGAGCCAGCTCATGTATGAGGAATAGATTCCAGTCTCACCACCAGGGTCTTCTTAAACAGACCAAGCTACACAACTGCCAATCACATTCAGAGGTCCTTGTTAGGTCCCATGTAGACTCCCCTAGATGTCTCTTTAGAGTCCTTGAGTTCCCACAAGCTCGGATCAACTGTGGATTTCCCCATAACAATCTTGACTTCCCTTGCTCATATAATCTCTCTCCTCTCTCTCTTCAACTGGACTCTAGGAGATCAGCCTGGTACTTGGCTGTGGATCTCTACATCTGCTTCCATCAGTTACTAGATGAAGGTTCTATGATGGCAATTAGGGTAGTCACCAATCTGAAAACAGGAGAAGGCCAGTTCAGGTACCCTCTTTACTATTGCTGACACCATCCTTGTGGATTCATGAGAATTTCCCTCACACTAGGTTTCTCCCTAACCTCATAATGGCTCCCTCTATCAAGATGTCTCTTTCATTGCTCTTACTCTCCATCCCTTGCTCAACTCAAGCCTCCAGTTCCCTCAGGTTCCCATCAGGCACCCCTCCCCTCTACTCCCATCCTCAGCTTACCCAGGAGGTCACACCTATTTCCTGTTCCTAGGGTAATCCATGTATTCCTCTTAGGGTCCTTCTTGTTACCTAGCTTCTCTGTAGCTGTGGATTATAGTCTGGTCATCCTTTACTTTACGTCTAGTATCTACTTATGAGTGAGTACATACTATGTTTGTCATTCTGGGTCTGTGATACCCTGTTGTGGTGATGTGTTTTCTAGTTCTATCCATTTGCCTGCAAATTTCTTGATGCCATTGTTTTTTTACAGCTGAGTAAAATTAACACTTGTATATCCATTTATACCCATGATGATGGGCACTCTTTTATTTGCTAGCACTTTGATGTTTGATTGTGAAAAAAAAAAAGTTCAAGTATTTTCATAGGAAAAAAAGGTAAAAATATGGGAGACAGGAAGAAAACAAGAATGGGAAAAGAGAAAGAGAAAAGAAAAGAATGAGAAAAATAGGACGTGAGAGGAGTGGAAGAAAGGCAAATGTTAAAGTTGTTATATTGAATTGAATAAAATTTTCAATATTCATATTTTCCATGGTTATAATTGATTGTTTTTCTTTTAGGATCTCAGATCCATCGCATTTGTAATGAGAAAGCTGTGGAGATTGAAGTTATGTGGAATAAATGAAATCTAAAACTAGGGAGACAGTGAGGTAGAGGGTAAAAACGAAGAGTGTTAATTATCACTTTCTCGAGGTTAAACACTTAGAAAGTTCAAAATGGAACAAAAAACTCAAGCTGACTTGCAGTCATCCACACCAACGTGTGAAATCCTCCAATCAATGGTTCAGCCTCATCAGCTCTGCTGAGGAGCATTAAAGGTGACTTATGACGAACATTGTCAAAACTTCCTCAACTGGAGCGAGGAATGATGAACATTCATAATAACCGTCTCAGGGGAGTACATTCAGCCCTCTCTTTCATATTCAACTTCCTTTTTTCTTTGTGCTCTAAACTAATAAGGTTTTAAGTATCCCTTTTAGATCTCTTAATGGGAGCATTCAGGACACATTTTGCCACAGTTGAGGAATCTCTGATAATTCCCTGAGTCAGTTACCTTTAAAGGTTATCACACAATTATATTTTCTCCTCAAAATTCAGAAAGTGTCAGCAATTCTTATTATTTATTTCATCAAAAGGGGTTATTTTTTTAAAAAAAATTAAAGCCTAAAACTGCTTATTCCTTCTCTGAATTACTTGCCCCTGTACTGTAGTGAATACTTTTGGTATTTTGAAACATTTTGAGCAGATGGAATATTTTGCTTAGGGAAAACTTGCAATTGCAACATTTTTTTTCTAACAAATTTTCTGGATTGTCAAAACATTACCAAGTCATTAGGAGACTCCCATGATAGAGTCTTGCCAGAGATTTCGTTATAAACCTGAATTAAGATTTAAGCTATTTTAGATCACAAACAGACCCGGGCAAGCACACTCTGCTAGTTAAGTTGAAATTTGCTGGGGAAATGATACAAAATACTGGTAGTAGTTTGACTCCAAAGTGTCCAACTGAGCATGCTGTGGATGCAGAGTAGAACTACTGACCCAGAGGTGCTAGACTTTCCACTTCAGTGATGTGTTGAGAAAATGTTTGTGGTCTGTTTTTCCTCATCACAATGTCTACTAACAAAGAGAAAATATGATGATACTTTAAAAACATTTCTACAAAATCTATGGGGATATTACAGTATCTAATTTTTAATTTATATTAATCATGAGCAATATGCAAATCTTATCTTGATTTTTGAGGTGCAGACATTGAATTTCTTAGTTTGTCAATAAACTGAATTAAGCAAATTAATGCTGTCATATTAATTAAAATGAATGTTCCTAAAACTATATTTAGTTCTCTTATGAGAAAAAATGTCAAATTTCCTTGTTTTCATAAAGACAAGCTTATATTCTGTAGTTACAAGAATTTTTATTGCTCATTATATTCTCTTTTTGTTCTTCATTCTAAAAATCAAAATAGGAAACAACTACTCTTCCAGATTCTCGTATTTAAAACCTATGTTTACTCACTATGCATATAGTCTATTGGACAAATTATGTCACACAGGAAAGCAAGAATTCAGTATAAGAAAAGGATGTATCCTCTTATTAAGTAGTTGCACAAACAGAAGTTTAAATGCTTCTCACCAATAACTCTGATCCTTGAGACGCAAAAGCAGGTAGATGGTAGCAAACTTGGAACCAACATGGCTGCATAATGAGTTCCAGGGTAGCATGAACTACATACAGAATTAGACTCTTTGTCAAAATTAAAAAATGAATGAAAATAGAACTTTTGAAATTTAGAAGAAGTGATCAATACATATTATAGACAAAAAATAAAAATGTAAGCAGATTACCAGCATTTTTGTGCAAAAATTATAATGGTTTAATAGAAAATATTAGGGAGTTAATGTCTGATCTAGAACAGCAAGGAATTTCTTGTGTTCTACTGAATATATGCATTTTTAATATATCTGTGACTTGAGAAATATGAGATACTTGAATTCATTTTTTTTTGTCTGGGAGTTTGGTATGTAATTTTAGTTAAATCTCTGTTGTTCTATTTGTACAGTGGCAATGATGAAACAATTTCAATGTAGTTTTATTCTGATCATGACATAAATTCTAATCAATGAGCAACAAAATTCTTCCTGCTCTCACTCTTACCTCATTTGGCCTCCATAAGGAAAATGTGTCTTCCCATGCATATCACAGTGGTCAAGGACTAGAGAGTAACTTCATGACAAGCTATAGAAATAGACAATTTTCAGAAAACAAAACCCAAAGTCAGGAATGTCGTACGTTCTCTGGTGAGGTGATGTCACTGTGAATGAGTAGGAGATAAAAAGCCAGTGATAGCATCTCAAAGAGAGTGAGAACTGAAACAATATGTAGCGACAGTTTTCTATCAAGTGAAGGCATTAAAAGTATCACTTCCACTTGAAAAAATGGATTAAAGTTGAAATTCAGAATCAAATAGCTGCATTCTGCTAGCAGATCTATTCATGGAGATGTCTGAAAGTAAAAACTTCAGTTAATTATAAAATGATGAATATTTACAAAAATTATATGTGTCACATACATGTATCAGACAGAAAGGCAGAAATGCTGCATGTCAGATGATAGATAGATAGATAGATAGATAGATAGATAGATAGATAGATAGATAGATAGATGATAGATACAAACATACATACACACATACATACACATACACACATATACACACAATACATAGATGATAGATGGCAGATATGATATATTTCTCTATGGCATATGTATTCTGAATCTCAATACAACAAATGTATCTTTAAAAATTACTAATAAAAATTCTGTGGTAGAATAGTAATTCTGGAAGAAAACGCAATGAGAGAATAAAAAAGTAGTAGCTTACAGCAGCATTGTTTATATGATTGGCTGTTTTATCTTTCTCTCTTTTACTCTCACATGCATGTGGGTTTTATCCCTCACACTAAATGTATTGTATATAGTCTTCAAAGTTTTCCACCTACATGCAGAACTACAAAATGAAGCAAATCATCTGAAGCAACAGAAATCCATTAAGGTTATGTCTGTCTGATTGTTTTGTTTTTTGAAATAAGATTTCTCTGTAACTTTGGACTCATTTTTACCAGGAGTTTCATTTGCCTTTTGGATGAACCTCATTAAAGTACATAGCTCAAATATTTCTATGGTAGTCATTCTATTTGGTGAACAGAACTATGTTGACTCTCGTGTAAAGAGGTCATATTGAACAACAGAGAAAGGGGGAGGTGGGGAGGGGAAGAGAAAAGGGAAGGGGGAGGAGGTGGAAAGTCTTAATAAATAAATAAATAAATAAGAGGTCATATTGGGCACCTTAAAGGTACAGCTTCTAAGAATTCCTCTCAGGGTTCAAAAGAAAGATGCCACAATAAACGAAAGGAACTTAAATCTGAGGGTTAAGAAGTTTGCTCATAGCACGCTCATTATAATCCATGCCGCTTTATTGCTCTTTCTTTCTTGTTCCCCATTCTAATTCTTCTGTCCTAACTGTCTATAACTTCTTAGCTCTCATTCTCTGTCTCAACTCTAATTCCAATCCTAATTCTAACTCTCTACTACATCCTCTTTCTTATTTTTCATTTCCCTATCTATGCTAATTTCTAGGGTGCTTCTGTTCTAGCTTCTGTTCCGGTTTCTCTCTGGCCCGCTTCTTTTAACTCTCTTTGTTCTTACCCAGCTATGAAGATCCACAAAACCTTGAAGGAACAGAAAACCAGGCAAACTATGTAAACAGACAAAACTTGATGTTCTCGGTCCATTAGCAATTTTGCCTAATGTTAGCAAGCTCTAAGGGCCTTTTAGAACTGAACTTTACATCTTTGCTCTAAGATGGGGGTGGGGGCTGGACTTCTATCAGAGGCACAGTAAAGGTCTGTCTTCCTCCAGGTTGTCGGTGGATGGTTAGATGGTTAATTATTTTTTCTGAGAGTGGGACACAAGCAGTAAACCCCCTGAAATAAAGTCATCAGTAAACTGAGGTGAAGGTGAGGTGAGGACTTAGGGGTCTTTTCATGCAAGGTTAGTTTTAGGTCTTCATTCTTCCTATCGAAGTGAGGTAAAACCAATGCAAGCTTATTGTTTCTATCTACGTGAGCAGCTATAAATTAACAGGTTTGGGCACGTAGTAATTCCATGTCCTTGAATAGCTGGGAATGCCTTAGCTGGGCCCTAAATGCTGAGCAAATTCCTGTCAATAAAGATAATTGCATGAAGATACATCTCTAGGTTACATAGGAGAGAAGAGTAAAGACCTGATATGGGAAGCAGATTTCTTGTCTGTGTGACTGTGTTCACACATAGCTCAAATTCAAATATTGCTGAACTGTGGGAGATAAATCCCAAATTTGTAACAGAAGGAGAATAGCTAAAGCAAGAAATCTTACAGCAAGAAACAACCACTTTATTCACAAGGCAATAATTCCAATTTGCCTTGCATTTTGGGTTAAACGTCCAACAAAACTCTTGGCTCTGATGAGTTGCCTCATGAAAAGATTTCTGAGTAATTACTGTATAACGTTGTGGTTTGAAGCAACTTTATCAAACTTTCACCTTCCTTTTCATACTATAAAATGTATTTCTTTTGAAAATGACTATAGATTTTAATGTATGGAATGAACACAGAATGTTCTATCTTGAGTTAATAAGAATTTTAACAATAAAGTTTGACATTCAAATCTCTAAAATAAATTTTGAGTGAAACAATGGAAAATGAAAGTGTTTTTGCTAATAGAAAGGAATGTACTATAAGGAAATTCTTGACAATTTCACAGAAAATGTCCTGAAGCAGAGAACAAAGGTGAAACAGAACACTCAGAATGGAAAGCATTGAGCTAATTGAATGCAGACACCAAATATTTCATGATTATCTTCATTTCTGTAATTTGCAAAAGAAACTATTTTAATGCTTTTTAATTTTAATAAAAGGAATTTTATTAAAATTTAATAGAGAACTATTTTGCAGTTTAGGAGAAACACCTTGGCAACCTACAGGAGGAGGAATGTAGAGAAGGTCATTCCTTCCATCTGAGATATGAAACAGAAAGGAAGTTTATTGGAGAAAGAAAAAAATCTCCCAGGAAGATAAGTTATGACAATGTGGGGGCCTACAAAAGTGACTTCCTTCCACCTTGACTAAGGGTCAGAGAGTTCAGACCTACTCTTGCTTTTTCAAAGATATACGATTGTGTTTGACCTAAGATGTGGTTACAGGATGTTTTGCCTCGACAAAAGGATATTTGATCCAGGGTATGGTTTCTTAATATTTTCTGTATTGATGTAGTAATTACATTTATTTGTTCTTTGTTTCAGGGTAAAGCACTCTCTTACATTTCCTCCGTTTTGGATTATGCTATGAGAAATAAATTTAGCCAGATCATAGTATTTACTCGATGCCCTATCAATTCTGTCTGTTGCCTTTTGTCTATTTCCTTCTTAATCCTCACCCCTCCATCCAAGTAGGGGTGAATAAGTTAGGCAGGACATCAAGATGAGACAGGCCAGGCAGTTATTGTGTTCTAGAGAATCCTGTCTCCTCCAGGTTGACCATTTTGGCTTTATTTCCCGCTACTACATTTTTTTATTTTTTCAACTATATTTGAGGGATTGAGTCAATATAATTGTCTTTTCTGTACCTCATTATTCTTTCAAAGGCTTTACTTATTTTTATATTAAAAAAAATCAACATTCATACAGATGTATTATGGGTCTTGATCTAATCCATTCCCCATTTTTTGTCTACAATTCTTCCCATATCCCTCCTCACTACTTTTCCCTCCCAAGTTCATGAGCCTTTTCGCTTTACATGTTGACTGTATGCAGTGCTACCACCATATGCATAAGGTTATTGAGTGGCCATCTACTGGAGCATAGATTACTATCCATGGCCTATATTTGTGAAGAAAACTGAGACTCTCCACCAGAAACCATCAACTACTAATAAGCCTTCCTAAGGAGTAGTTATTCATTATTCCTTCATCCATGGTGAACATTTTGGCGGCTTAATCTTTTGAATGTAGCCCCAGCGACTCTACTGTCATATATCCAACTGTGTTATCATGTCCAGAAGTTATTACTTCACTAAGATGTATACTCCTTGCAACTCTTGCCATTTTTCTGACATCTCTTCCCAGTGACCATTGGTCTTGAGGACATGGGTATTATACAGATGTTCCATTCACAGCTGAACATCCACAGTCTCTTATATCATGGATGTTTTTCAGGTGTTGATGTCTGTATTTCTGGCCATCTACTGTAAAAAGAAGCATCTATGATAATATATTCATAACTTGAATTTAACATTCTAATTAAAACTTATGCCTTTGATATGCAGTTTGTAAAAGACAAATTCATCAATCATCAGCGAAGAGTTTTCAGAGTGTCATTCAACTAGAACTATTCAGCTACTGCCAAATAGATAAAAAAAAAATAGCATCTGGCATTTTCCAAGATTTTATAGTGTCCATTGTAGATGAAAGAGTCTGTGTTTGCCTCTCTCCTTTGGTAACATGTCGAGTACCTCCTAGCATTATGAATACTAACTAGTAGGTATGAGTGAAGGCCCTAGAGAGGCACCAACTTGGTTTCTCCATTTTCAGTGAGCTGTGTATGAGCAACCAAATAATTTTTGATTGAACTTCAGGCCCCCTCCAGGAGATGGAGCCCATAACCAACAGTGCTCGGAAAGCCAAGACTTAAGACTAGGTAAGATAATAGACCTAGGGGAATACAAAATACTATTGTTCTACTAAAGTAATACTACAACAAAATGATGTCTAACAATATTCATCTATTCTCTTAGATCACAGTTGTGCTTAGCCTCCATCGAAGAAGCTTCTTCCTGCACTAGGTGGGAACAAATACAGAGACCCGCAACTGAACAATGTGCAGAGATTGAGAGACCTGGGAACACTCAGTCTTAAATGTGATGTCTCCATCAAATCCCACCCCACAGGACTTGAGGAACCTGTGAAAAATAAGATGAAAAGATTGTAGCAATCAAAGCAGTTGGAGGGCACTAAAGAAACAAGGCCTACAATACACATAGGAGTTCAAAGGGACTGTGGTAGCATAACTAAAGATTGCAGAAGTCTAAGTTAGGTGGAGCCCCAGCACTGAGATGAGAAATGGAAATATACCCCCTACTCTAACAAAGAAACTGTCTCCAATTGATAGCCTTTAGAAAAGTAAAATTATTTTTCCACAACAGTGTCTCACTAGGTATACAAAGCACAGTTAAGGTCATGTCCTATGCCCTTGAGTAGATGACCAACACAAAATGAACTCAATGCCATTTTCAGAGGTTCTATGTATAATAATGTTTGGTCTGTGCATTTTTTACATTACAGGACTTACACATTTATATTATTGTTTCTAGTTTTGTTTTTTATGGGATATTTTTGAGTACAAATATGTGTGTCTCTACATCTATATGTGGTTCTTGTGCTTTTTCTTAGGCTCTCCTTCTGATTTTATGCTTGTTTTGTCCTATTGTATTTGTTCATTTTTATTTTTTTCTTATTTCATTTTATTAGGAGTCTTAGGCAACGGTTTTCTAATTAGATAGAGGAAAAGGAGATATGGATTTGCATGGGAGGGGATGAGAATAGAATATGAAAGGAGTTAGAGAAGGGGAATCTGCAATTAGAAACCATTGTATGAAAATTATTTTAAAAATAAAAATAATGTGTGTATTTATTTTTTCTTCAGTTTGGAAACGAGGAATAAATATATCATTTAATTCTGAAATGCAAAATCCAAACCTTGCCCTAATATTTTCTTTACTTTTTTTTCTTGCTTTTCCAGACAGGATGGTAACATTGGTTGTCCTGGAACTTATTGTGTAGACTAGGTGGCCTCAAAATCACAGTGATCCACCTGCCTCTGCCTCCTACTGGGATAAAAGGCACATGCTACCACTGCCTGGGCCACACTCCAATCTTATCATCTATTTTGTATTGCTGAGATTTCTATTGCTGAGTCTGCATTTATTTCAATAATATATGTAAGTACAATAAAAACCACTTACATATCAAGTGTAAATATTTTATTTTAAAAACTACAGAACACGTGATGCTTACTTTCGATCCTGGTTTATTATTTACTAAAGTAAAACTAGATACAAGGTTTATTTGCTTAGGATATTCAAATGTGTAATTTGATTTTCTAATGTCATGCCAGCCTATGAGTATGTTTAAAATCAGAAAAAATAAAATAAAATCAGAATAATAGTTCTAATACATATTTCATTGTCTCACATCTCATTTGCTGTATCGTAAATCACTCCAAATTGAGCTATTACTGTTCATCTCCAAAAAATGTTACAAGAGCTGAAAAAATCCACAATCCTGTGCACAATAATCACTAAACTGTGAACATTAAGTCTCTTCACAATAATCATGATGCTGTGAATATTTTCCCCTTTCCTTTTTTAACCCTAATTGTGATAGTCTATAATCACACAGTTATATAAATATAACTGATTTCCCCAGAATTCCTGGTAATTATTATGAGACTGGAGGTAATTTGCAGAATGCCATTTTTAAACATGTGCTATAATGACATGACAGACAAAAGGTCCCCAAATGACCTTAATGACTAGAGAAATCACTTCCTTCCTTGCATTGTCCTTTTTACACATTGTGCTTGAATCTAAACGTTTCACCTGCACTTCCAAAGGATTGATGTTTGGTTCCAAACCTGCACATCTCCCGGATAATAACCTCCAGTAATTTTAGCTGCATGAATCCAGAACCCTCTTCTGATCTCCATGGTACCAGCAGGGGGAGAGAGAGAGAGAGAGAGAGAGAGAGAGAGAGAGAGAGAGAGAGAGAGAGAGAGAGAGAGACAGAAACAGAGAGAAACAGAGGGAGAGAGGGGGGACATATGAAGGAACATAAATAAAAATTAAAGATAAAACTAAGCACAAAAATGTATGTTTGTATTTTCTCTACCTAGAAAATGTAAGATCAGCAGTGCCTCCACAGGTTTCAGCAGTCCATCTTATGGGACAGTGTCAATCTTCAGCCAATGATACTTTCTTTTTTTTTTCCCAACACAATTCTGTAAAAGGAGCGACGGGCTGTGTCCCGCCACCTGGCTCCCGGTTAGCTTTATCCGAAATAATTACATAGAAACTGTATTCTTTTAAAAATGTTTGGCCCATTAGTTTCAGCCTCTTATTGGCTAACTCTCACATCTTGATTAACCCATTTCTAATAATCTGTGTAGCACCACAAGGTGGTGGCTTACCGGGAGGATTCTACCTGCGGCTGTCTCAGAGAGGAGAGTCTTGGCAACTACCTCACTTCCCTTCTTCCCAGCATTCTGTTCTGTCTACTCCACCCACCTATGTTCTGACCTATCAGGCCAAGCAGTTTCTTTATTAATTAGCCAATGAAAGCAACAGAAATACATAAGACTCTCCTACATCACAATTCTTTCCAAGTACAGTTTCAGCTTCGAAGGAAACACACACAAGTTATCACACACAAACATACAACACCAGATAGCTTTAAAAGTTCCTGAATATGAAAATAGCTGATGTAGGCATCACCATCCTTTATTTCCATTTTTACTATTGAGCTCTAGTAACAAAATCAGGATGGTGGTCTTACCTTCCTTACCTAATCTGCATTCTTCAATGGAAAACTCTTCAAGCCCCTTTGTATGTTATTCAAAAACAATTGTGTGTAGACTTCTAAACTCAGCATAGAAAATTAGGATAGCCACATAAAAAAACTGGGAGATAAATTCTTGAGATTAAATTATTTTAAAACATTTTATATGCTCTTTCGAGGTAGCCTGAAAAGACCTTAGATATTTTCACCTCTGTCATGGCAACTATCATGTTCATAGACAGACACAGCTTCCATAGATCACATTCACTCTTAAGTTCTTAGGAAGAAGTCACCTCTACTGATGGACACAAGGAATCCCATCAGAAATATGCTTCCATTAGCTCAGAAGCCACTGGAACCATTACTGACAGGTCTACAGAACTGCTCAATGGAGCCTGAATGTGAATTTCCATGGCACGGGAGTTTTAGTTTCAGCTACTTACTAGGTTGTAGTCATGAAAGACAGGAGTAATTCCATCTCTACAGCTAGACAGGAAGAATTTGAAACAGAAAAATCTTGAAGTATTAGCAAACATTTAAACTGCTAAGATTTTAACTGGCTTTTAGAAAAAATTAAAGCCTTAAACATGAACTTACTTATAAACCGAAATTATTCCACTTTAACATTAGCTAATTTAAAAAAAGTAATTATCTTTTTCCATGTTTCAGTTACTACTTCACTTCTAACTGTGCACAGGTTTTCATTTTAGCTTTAAAGGCTTTCATTGGTAATGGAGATTTCCTTCATTAACCCCATTGTACATTTTTCTTTGATCAGAAATGTTCTGTTAGTAGCATGACTGTGTCCTTGCTTATGTTTGATTTTACAACTATTCATGGGATTTATTTCTAATTGGGAAACAGTTTCTTCTTAGACAGTTTCACACACTCTACTCTAAATCCAGTTTCAGCTCAAAATCCATGCATTGGTGATGTGGGAGTCCCGTCTGCATGTTATGATTACCATTAATGAAAAAAACTGCTTTGGGCCTACAGCAGAGATATAGGGGAATACAGCTGGGCAAAAAGTGGAAAATGAGGTAGGGGGAGACAGGAGCTCAGCATTTTGTCTTAGGTTTATTAGTGATGGAACTCAATCTGAGGATTTGAGGAGACAGAACCTTGTCCCCTTCAGTCAAAGGATTCAGTACAGTCAAGAACACTAGTGACTGGCTGCTCTGCTTCTCTGATCTTCCAGCTTTTACCCCTTAATATCTGACTCCGGGTTTTTATTATTAAGACCAATTAGAAATCACACTACAAGACTATATTAAAAAGCTGGCAGAATTCAGGGCAGACCACTTGGAATTGGATAACCAATTTGGGGTCTCTTTCATAGGAAAGACTTTATCTCCCAGCCTCAGCTTCCTTGGTTGTTTATAGTTCTTGACTAGGGTTGAGTCCCAAGAAATTCCCCCCTACCAAATAAACATATCTACTAGTGTTGTCTGTGTTCAGAATTGAAATCATATACACACAAGTAACATTATACAGTGGGAAATATATCAATAATAAACAAAATAGAGTCCATGAGTTTGAGAGAAGAAGTAAGGTGCTTGGAAAGGCTAGAGGAAGGAAAAGAAATGAGAGAGACAATGCAAATACATGCTATTTTCTAAAGGAAAAAAATCTATAAGAAAGTAAGGTATTGAGGGAAGCACCTTACTCAGTGACTTTGCTTTAGTTTCTAGCAACTCTGAGATCCTCAACTTGCTGACATCGGGATGGATTATGACCTGGAAGCTTTGACCTGGAAGCTTAAGTTGAGATGAACTCTTACTACCTGTAGTTGGTTTTGGTTACAGAGTTTGGACACATTGAAAATTAACTAGAATGGTAGCCACTGAAGTCAATAATAGTATTGATAATGATTAAATTATTATTGAATCAAAATTTAATTTGAAGCCATTATTTTTCAGCATCTTTTTAAATTAAGGTACATTCTTATAGTTTTGATGTATTTATGGTACAAAAGATGCTAGAATAAGAGCTTTAAATAAGTATAAATGGCAAGCTAGAAAGGACTGGTTGCTATGGTAACAAAAATGCATTTAAAGAAAGTTTATAGAAAAGGTAATACATTTTTATTGCCCTGAAGTGAAAATCACAACTCAATAACGAATGATGTCTAAATCAAACCAGATTACAAAATTCAGTTACAGTGCCTACACTCAGAAATCAAGATATTTGTTTTACCATTTAAATGGTTTTGTTTTTGTTTTTCTGGAGAATCACTTCTTTTTAACATCTGATATTTAACATTTTTCATTCAATTTAAGTTTTGTATCACTGAAATTGTGTAATTACTTAAATAAAAGTATCTAATGGATTCTGTTAAACCTAGGACATGAAACTTTCCAAAGAAACATATGAGCACATATATGCAGAGATACTCTATTTGTCTATTAGTAAAATATAACTTTTCATTAACCTTCTAATTTCTTAAGGAATATAGAAAGATAGAATAATTTTTATTACCCTAGGCTCGACAAGAGATAAATTTCTAGATTCATCTTTATAATTGATTAAGTTTGTAGTTCTTTGACTTGGAAAACACTTATCAAATATTTAAAAGTTAAAGGAAAAAGCATTTTAATGTGGATTAACTATTTTAAAATTAGTATACATGATGCAATTTTTATAATTAATATATCAGTCCAGCTTTGGTTTATGCACAATAAACTACAACATTGCTCAAAATTCTGATCATTTAGATAATATCATGTTACAACACTGTATAGTTTTTTAATTTAAGTTTATACACTTGTCACAAGCTATGTATTTTTCAAATAAAATATTGCTAACTATAACTATTAATTTTTAAAATAAATACATTCCTAAACTGTTCAGAGAGTTAGCTTTATTTCATCAATGCTGTGAAGGAAGCTAGAGTTAGAAATCATTTTAAAGCGTCTCATATCTAAATTATGTCGATTATCTCTTGTTTTGATTCAGGAAGCTTAACTACTTCGATGTTTTGTTTTCTGCACATTTGGGTTGCATACAACACCCTCAAAATTATATTTCCACTTTAACACTAAAATATTTGTTATATTCATATATGATAACATATATAATTGTGTTTAATGTATAGTAATATTGACCCCTTTACTAAATATATGTATATTGTGACAGATAATAATTTGAAAATGGTATCTGAAATTGCAACTGCACAATGAATTTTTATCATTTACTGGAATAGATTTGGAGGTATATATTTTCAGTAACATCCCTGTTCCCTTCCAGTGTAATAGCCACCTACAAGAAGTCAGTGACAGTTTCATTACAAATAGGAAAACAGTACTTCCTAAATTAAACACAAATTTGAGCCAAAACTATGTTCAGAACAGTCAAAAATGTAAAATACTAAACTTTTAGTGGCAACTCAGTTCTTTTTGTCATGTAACAATCCAATTCATCAGTGGAGGCAAGAATCTTGTCTTCTTTCTTGATTACCATTTTATTTTCCATCTTTAACTGATCTGTAAAAGCACAGTGAGTATATGTAATAAACACTCCTTCAATTATTGAATGATTATTCTTACATTGCAGTGAGAAAAGAGAAGAGCTGTGAGCATCACTTTAGGGTCATAACATCTATTCCATGCATTCTGGCTTTCACAACCTACAACTCCATGTAGCGATCTCCCTGGTTGTAGATTAATGCTTCAGGAAGTGTAGGTTGAGTTTTTTCTTGAGAAGAAGGCTTCCAGCTCCGTTGAGTTTGGGCTTTGATTTCGAGCTTCTCCATCCTTTAGTGGTCTAACTCAGGCTGTGTCCTCTGCATGAATTCCCACTGTCCACAGAGGTAACATTCTGATCATGCTTCTTGCCTAGGCTGCTGCCTTTTTGTTATTAAATATCTCAAGTTAATATGTCAGGAAAATCCAAGAAAAACTACTTTAATGAAATCCTTAACTCAGGACTCTAAATTAAATCAGATCAATACTTTAACTGACAAAATTAAGTTCTTTAAAATATGTTTTTAATTTAAAATAGTAATACCACTTTCCACCATCCCCTCTCTTTGCTGAGCTCCCTATGAGCTCCCCTCACTTGACCCTCTCTCGTGTGCCCCCCACACTCAAAGTCTTTTCCTTTAATTATTATTGTTACTATAAGTACTTGTGCACAAATACATAAAAATAAGCTTCTGAGTCCAAATTTCTTATTGTTTGTTTGTGTATGAATTTAAGGCCAACCACTCTACATTAGACAACTAATAAGAGACTCATCCCCGGTGAAGGTTATATTTAGCAGTCACCAATTGCCTATAGTTTTTGTGTATTTGTGACTCCATGAAACTTCTTTCGTCCATGATACTGCTAAGGATCTGGTTTTGTATATGTCGCCATTTCTAGGAAAATCAGTTGCACTGCAGACCTCCAGGTATTCTGTCTGTATAATCTTTCCGCTATCCACTTCCACAATGGTCCCTGGGCCATCGAGGCAGGAACTGTGACTTAGTATCTGTGATGCAGAAACTAAGATGTGCCATTTGAACTGGGCTTCTATCAGTTGTATAATGTCAAGATTTGGTCTTCTTTGGTGGTCTCCATTTGCTGTAAGTGTGGCTTCTTTGATGGAAGTTGGTAGCTGCACTTATACCTGAGTATAAGGGTAAGATTTAGAATGTAATAAGAAACAAGATTTGCTATAAGGTATCGTTTGTTTCAGTGTCTCACTTAAACTACTTTGCTAGATAGCTGCTTTAAAGTCATATGCTGTGAAAAGTTTACACAAGTATGCAATCTATCTTGTCGATATCCACTATTAACTTCCCTCAATCCTCAGGATGCCCCCATCACATCTTCATCCCAACTTCAAAGACCAACTTCTGCGTAGCTAGAAGCCTGCTTCTCAGAAAGAGGGTCACCCCACTTTCCAAAACCAGGAGATCCCTATAAGGAGTTGCAGGCTGTGAGAGTTGGGATACATGGAACACATGCCTCTGACCTATTGCAATATATTTCTTCCTATTAATGCTTGTCTACCCGCTATTTTACTTATTAATTTAGCTCCTTAAATTCCATTAGTGCTATTCACAACATTTTTCCCCTCCATTCAAACATAGAGCTTGTAGTGCTCATACCCCCAATTCTTCCAATCTTATGAATTCATCTATCTGCTGTTATTATTATAGCTTATATTAAAAGACTATAGGTTCCAAGAAGCTTCATTCAGAACACCTCACTGCCTTCCCCAGACCCTTATTTCCTCATCTACATCACTTCACTATCTGCTGGATATTTTTTATACTAGTTGAATTTTTAATGAAATAACAGATAGTATGCTTACAAATAATTAATAAAAATTATAATTCACATATTCTCAGAAATAGTCTGATATTTTATACCACAATATTACTAACTTTTAAGTTAAAATTTTGGTTCTCATGTTTTTATTTACCAATAAATGTGTTCAGTCATCCAACAAAAAATACTTATTAATATATTCATCTTGCTGATAATTATTTCTTGGTCAATTAGTGCATGTTAATGAATATTTTTCTGATAGTGCATAAACACTTACTGATAGTTGGAAAATAGAATTTGCTATTTACATAATAAAGAAGCCACATGCACTAACTTTGTTATATTGCAAACAAATCATCTGTTTTACATTTCAGTGGAAATATGTACATTAAAAGTGTCTTTTGTATATTAGTTGATCTCATTAGAATAAGAGCATTTTAAAAGCTATCACAAACTACAACAAGCAAGTTACCTATCTCTGAAAAATATAGCAAAATTACAACCTTGATCATATAATTATAAATTTTAACATTCCAAAGTTTCTTCTTCCTTTTCTAATTTAAAAGAGGCTAGAAGGAACTTCAAGTCTTCCACTATTACTTGGGAATGTCTAAACCCCTTTTTATTTTTTTTTTATTTTTTAAGCAGTATATTTTGCATGATCTCTTTTTTAGCAGTATTTTTTGCATGCTCTCTTTATTTTATTAATTTATAAAACTTTCCACTTCCTCCCCTCCTCCCAATACCCTCCCACTTCCCCCACTCCCTCTCCTCCTCCCTCTCCAGTTCTAAGAGCAGTCACGGTTTTCTGCCCTGTGGGAAGTTTAAGTTCCTTCCCCTTCCCTCCAGGACTAGAAAGGTGAGCATCCAAACAGACTAGCATCCCAAAAAGCCAGTACATGCAGACTAAACAAGTCCCAATGCCATTAGCAATGGCTTCTCAGACAGTCCCCATGTCAGCCACATTCAGAAAATCCGGTTTGATCACATGCTTGTTCAGTCCCAGTCCAGCTGACCTTGGTGGGCTCTCATTAGATCAGTCCTCTTGTATCAGTGGGTGAACGCACCCCTCACAGTCCTGACTTCCTTGCTCATGTTCTCCCTCCTTCTGCCCCTCATTTGGACCTTGGGGCCTCAGTCCAGTGCTCCAATGTGGGTCTCTGTCTCTATCTCTATCCATCGCCAGATGAAGGTTCTATGGTGATATACAAAATATTCATCAGTATGGTTATGGGCCAAGGCCAGTTCAGGCACCCTCCCCTCTGCCGTCCAGGAAACAATCGGGGGACCTCTCCTTGGAACTGGGAACCCCTCTAGAATCAAGTCTCTTGCAAACCCTAAAATGGCTCTCTTAGTTGAGATATATACTTCCCTGCTCCCATATCCATCCTTCCTCCCTCCCCCCAATCCCATTCCCCCAAGCCTCCCCTACTCCCTTCTCTCTAACCATCTCCCCTTCCTTCCAGCCCCCACCCCCCACCCCCGTGCACCCAAAGTTGCCTGGCAATCTTATCTACTTCCAATATCCAGGAGGATAACTATATGATTTTCTTCAGGTTCACCTTTTTATTTAGCTTTTCTAGGATCACGCATTATAGGCTCAAAGACCCTTAATTATGGCTAGAATCCACTTATGACTGAGTACACACCATATTCCTCTTTTTGTGTCTGGGTTACCTCACTCGGTAAAGCGTTTTCTAAGAAACTAGACTCTAAAACTCTAATTAACGCAATTTAAAAATGGGGTACTGAACTGAACCGAGAATTCTCAACAGAAGAACTTCGAATGACCAAGACACTTAAGGTCATGCTCAACCTCCTTAGCAATCAGGGAAATGCCAATCAAAACAAGTTTGAGATACCATCTTACACCTGTCAATATAGCTAAACCCAAAAACACCAATGATAGCTTATGCTGGAGAGGATGTGGAGTGAGGGGAACACTCCTCCATTGTTGATGAGAATGCAAACTTGTGCAGCCACTCTGAAAATCAGTGTGGTGGTTTCTCAGGAAACTGTGAGAAAGGTTCCAGGACCCAGCAATTCCACTCTTTGGAATATACCCAAGAGATGCCCTATCATACTACAAAAACATTTGTTCAACTATGTTCATAGCAGCACTATTTGTAATAGCCAGAACCTGGAAATAACCTAGGTGCCCCTCAATAGAAGAAAGGTTAAAGAAAGTGTGGAACATATACACATTAGAGATTTACTAAGCGGTAAAAAAAACAATGACATCTTGGATTTTGCATGCAAATGGATGGAAATAAACCTCTTTTTAATAGGCATGACTAACACAGTCTGGCCTTTGCTGGAAGCCTGTCCTTTTGATGAAAGGTGACTGTATCCATCACATCTCCACCCTCCTGGATTCAGTGAAGCAGAGATGTTCCCATGTTGGTATATAGAATTTACTAGTTGGACACAAAGAGTGTTCATAAAACACACAAATATATATACAATATATAATGTATATGTGATATATTACAGACTGACCAATCTTGCAATCCTCAAATTTTAAAGGATAATTTCAAAAACTCAACATCTAGTATGTAAAATAATACAAATAAGTTTGATCTTTGTTCTAGTTAGGTTTCTATTGCTGTAATAAACACCACTACCAAAAGCAACTTAAGGGAGCAAAGGGATTATTTCAGTTTGCTACCTACAATTCATCATCAGGAATATCAAACTAGGAAGTAAAGGCAGGAAAACGGAGGCTAGACCTGAAGAAGCAACCATAAAGGCCAGTTCCTTACAGGCTCACTCCACATAACTTGCTTAGACAGTTTCCTAAACAACCTAGGACTACATGCCTACTGGTAGCACAGGCTACTCTGGATTAGGATCTCCTACATATTTTATCAAGACAATAACCCACAAACTTGACTAATCTTATGGAAGCATTTTCTCAGTTAATAGCCCATCTTCACATATATGCCAAGGATGTATCAAGTTGACAAAAACAATCAACAAACTCTTCTATTAAAACCTATTACTAAACTCTTATTGTTAGTCCTTTTTTGTTATGATTTATCTTGTTTATTGTAAAATAATGGTAACTCAGTAATTAAGCACTTATGATCTTAGATATTGTAATTAATTAAATTTACCTAATAATGAACATATTTCTGAATCAAAATAATGGGAATATATTTTCGATGCAACATATAGTAAATATCCACATAAGTTGATATTTAAAAATTCACTCATATGGCTGATGATTGGAAATTATAATTCTACATTAATTTATATTTGTAGCTGCTTTTATATATACATGTGGGTTATTAATAACTAAAATAAAGATAGCCTCCACTTGATAATTTTTCAATGAGGAATAGCATAGATCTTCAAGAAATTTTTCACCATGTAATAAAGCAGGCTGGAACAGATGTGTAGAGATTTTCCACAGTTCCTCTGGAAGCTCTGCTCTCTTCCTCAGAGAGGAAGAAATTGCACATAGGGAGGGGGAGGGGCATAAACACAGAAACATCTGCTGCTCAGAGTAAACGGACAGAGACAGGCTGCAGAGAGCTTAGAGAAAAGTAAAAACCGGAAAGAATAATGGATTTGTCTTCTCAAATGTCAGGAGTAGATATAAGACAGTCCAAGGTATTTCTAAAGATGTGAACAAGTAAAGTACAAAAGGAAAATGCCTTTTCAAGTAATTGATGGGGGAGAGAAGTGAGAATTTTTCAGCAGGAACAGAAGCAACAAGCAGCTGGCTATACGAGCACCCTTTCTACGTGCTATATTGTAAATCATACTTAATACTGATGAAAACACTGTGCCGTTCTTAGTGCCATGAATAAAACCAGACTGTTTATCATAGAAATAATACAGGAAATTTGGGGGAAAATATATGGAAATAGATTAAATCCCCAAAATGACTTTTGTAATGTGCTCAGTTTTATATGGTTTGATTTTTTGAACAATTATGTTGGTGATAATTTTTATGATGTGTGGATAAGAAAATTAAACTGAGATTATTTCCAAGTTTTGCACATCTGTAGTCCCATATTCTCTATGGGGGACTTAAAAATAACTGTGAGCTGTCTAACTTGTGAGCTAAGATTCTAACTGGGGTCCTCTACAAAAGTAGTATGGGCTCTTAATCATTGAGACACCTTTCTTAAGCCCCTAGTTGCTTTAAGTGATAAAATAAAATAATTTTTAAAGCTACATATATTCACACAAGACAGAAGCAAAAAAGTCAAAGTCAACATATAAGTGAAAATGTTTATCATTAGGCATCAAGGAAGTGAAATTAAAAAACAGTGTTGGGGTGCCATATTACCCCATTAAGAATGGCTAACATAAGTCACACAAACAACAGTAAATGCAGATGGAAATATAAAAATAAAAACAAACAACCTGTACAGTAATGGTGGGGTTTTTAACTAGTGTAGCCATTGTGGAAAGCAGCTGGAAAGGTTCTCAAAAGTTTCTCAAAAAAAAAAAAACCTATGACATGATTCAACTCAAACAGCCCCTGAAAAATAACAAAAGAAATCAAAGTTGATATATAAGAGATAACTGTATGCTTCTGCTTACTGCTAACTGTTCATATTGGCACAGGTGTTTAATCTACACAGATGCCCATTCATGGATGATTGAATAAAGAAAACGGGCACATGGACACAATGGAGTATTATTTAAGAAGCATTAAATCATGTTGTTTGTAGCAAAATGTATAAACAAGAATGGATTTTTCTCATATATGAATCTAAAACTCAAAACAAAATCACATGTAAGTAGAAGAGGAAATGATTAGAAAAGTGACAATGGTGGTGGTGAAGGAAATTAAATATGGGCAATGAGGAAATTAATATTAACAAAGTTCCTTATATATATGTGTGTGTGTGTGTGTATGTGTGTGTGTGTGTATTGTGCGTGTTTCTCTGTGTGTGTGTGTGGTGATTTATATTATTATTATATATAATTTTCATTGACTACCTCAGAAAAGAGCTATATAAATAACAGTTAACATAAGGACTTTTTTGGGTGGAGTAG
Source organism: Myodes glareolus (assembly GCF_982192425.1). Lineage (NCBI taxonomy): Eukaryota > Metazoa > Chordata > Mammalia > Rodentia > Cricetidae > Myodes > Myodes glareolus. The sequence continues at coordinate 68,976,156 of NC_142037.1, read as the reverse complement.
GTTTCAAGACAGGTTTTATCTGTGTATTCTCAGCTGGAACTAGCTGGAACTAGCACTGTAGACCAGGCTGGCCTTGAAATCACAGAGATCTGCCTGCCTTTGTACTGAGTGCTTGGATTAAAGGAATGTGCCACCACTAATTTTTTAAACCTCATAAACCATGACAAAAGTCAGAGGCTATTTCCTGACAACATCAAAAGATGGAGAAGAGAAATATCTAGAACTCTGTGTGAGTATTATGAGGAGAAAGGAACAAAGTACATTCATGCATGTGCATAAAAGCTGACTGAATTATTATAGTGCTTCCTAGCTATTTTTATTTGATATGATTGACAGGGTTTGCTTATTGCAGTGCTTCTCAACCTGTGGGTCTCAGTCCCTTTAGAGGTGAAATAAGCTTTTCACAGGGTCACATATTAAATATATTACATATCAGATATTTACATTACGGTCCATAACAGTCAAAATAGAGCTATGGAGTTTAACAAAATAATTTTATAGTTGGAGGCCACCAAAATATGAGGAACTGCATTTGGAAGGTTGAGAACTACTGCTCTATAGGGCTTCTTAGTGCCTCCAAAAGCAGAAGGCTGTCATTATTACCAATATAAACTCAAAGCTGATTGAGTTGCAGCAGGTATGAATATTGATAAGTTTAGCCCAGAAAAGAGTGAAGGTGACATACACAAATCTCAATTCTCACAGTTTATAATACTTTTCAAGATATTTGCAACATTTTCTTCATTCTAGAATTGGAGCACTTACATGTTACTTTGAAAGTTTTGAAGAGTGAGGTATATCATAACTTATCTTTTATTCAAATATATTCTATTCATTGACACATATTTGAAACTCGTCCCTACAAAAGATCTCGAAGTATAAATGACACTGAAATTTAGCAAGGGAAAAGAAAATATAAATTGTTAAAACAATTTGTTCAGGAAACAAATGGTTTAATGTCTACACTATATTCTTAACTTACACTGATAACAATATTCTGGACATTTTACATCACTTTATTCAGAAGTCCAGGAATAAACAATGTGAGACAAAACTGGCATGCTCTTAGGTTGAGTGGAAACAGATTTTAGTTTTTAGAAAGTTGTCAATATATATATTACAGTTAATGTTTCATATTCACTTGCTATATTATAGATTTTCTTATAGTTTTATGTGCAGTTTGAAGCAAATTAATAATATGTAAAGTAAGAGTGAACTTTCTTAAAAATATATTTAGATAGAAAGGTGTATGAATATTATCAATATTTGTTAAGTTTCTATGCAGACCATGTTGATGGATAATGTACAGAAACATTTACTTTGGTTCTCATAGAAGATTCCTGAGCACATTTTAAATGTCTTCTCTTGCCTTTCTGAATGAAGGAACCTGAGAAGTCATATAGGCACTGATGCGACATAATGCACCATGTCTTCTTAAACAGAAAAATAACAGATGATTATAAAGAATCTTGTAGGAGTATAAAATAAACATCAAATTCTAGAAATAGTTTGGAAACGGTATCCTTCTCTATACACTAATGAATTCTCTTACAAAATAATGAGAATACTGACTATATCAATAATACATTTGTTTCCCAGATTCCAATGTACAAACATTCATAATAAATAGCTAGAAAGTAATGGATCAAAAACACCATATTGATTTATTTTATGTTCAAGTCATAATTCATAATCAGGCACCAGCTTCAAATTTTCCAGAGAATAATTGCATAACTATAGGAAGATCAGAAAAACCTAAGTACTATTTCAACTGATTTACATAAAGGCAACTTTGTGTTATTTATTTAAGATGAAAAGCTACAGTAAAATAAACTGAAATATCAGAAAGCCCAATACTAAGAAACTCAAATGTGTTCTACTTCAGAAACTTAACAGAGCTTGGAAACAAGTCATGTTAACTGTTAATGACATCTGCTGAAATAAAATTGCACCAAACTGCTTTATATTTCTAAGGAACCATATTTCCATGATTACTAGAAAGGGATAGAAGTCTCTAAGAAGACACAGGTAGAGAGTTCTTTCATCTCTGAAGTCTATAGTAGCTTGCTACAGATTTCCCTGCAAAGCAGATTTGGCAGTAGTGCACATCCCAGTCCTTTTAATGATGGTCAAGTAAACAGTGTTGTGACTTTAAGACTAAAAGCTTATGCCTAACAGGCGGGAAGGCAAATAAGAAAGGAGACCTTCAGCCTGCCATCACCACCACCACCACAACACCACCACCACTACCTAGGAAAAATCTAAGGCCTGCAAGAAACCACATGAGTCCAGGAGGTTTTTCTCAGTAAAGAATTCAGATAAGACTGAACTCTGACTAGTTTGATAAACTTTGCATGAGATTTGACTTAAACATTCCCATAAAGCTGCACCTATATCCTCAAGAAACAGTTACAAATTGGTTGTGTTCAACTGCTAAATTTTAATTTCCAGAAACAAAAAAATTTTGAGTTCTTTGCATGATGCTATTTTTTCCTATTTTCTGTTAATGAAGCAGCGATTTACATAATGACTGGGACTTGTCTTTTTTTTTCTGACATCTTGAGTTCTCCACAGATCCAGAATATATTCAGACACCTTACAAATATCAAAATAAGCCTTTGGGTGCCAAGGTGATGTGAAAGATAAATCTCTGTTGCTGAAGACACAGGACATAAAAATCCCTGAGCGGGGAGTAACCAACAACCCCCACATAGATTAGGGAGTTTGCTATGGTTGTAGCTCCTAGGAATGTGGGAAGCTACATACATAAAGTCCAACCACCTAATCACTAGCTGAGCAACATCAACGGACAGACAGACACAAGAAGAAAAGGGAAAGTCCATAAGAATTTAAAGGCAACTAAGAAAGGTTGAGAGTGAGAGAAATGTTTCCTCTCCATGGAAAAATATACCAGCTGACTTTCCAATGCCAAATGGTCAGTCCTGATGTGAGAGACATTGTTAAGACAGAGAAGTGTATGTCTGGGAAATGTATGTGTGCATATAGTACATATACATACATATGCATGCATGCACAAACACACACATATACATATATTCACGTAGTGGCAAGACAGAGAGGAGCTGTGAGTCTGAGGCTTTAGAGAGAGGAAATGGAGGGAATAAATGGTACAATAATCTCAAGAGTTAAAGAAACAATGAATTAAAACCTTTGTAATTGTATTAAGAATCTCAATGTAAATAATGCAAACTTAAATTTTCCATGATTCAAGCAAGTTTGATCTTAATTTTTACTCTTAGAAATGCTTTGTTTTCCTCAACTTTAGAGCATGAATAAGTACAATAAATTCCCCAAATATCTCTGCATTTTCTTTAAAAAGGAAAAAAATACTAAAACAAGTGATGGGAACATGTTTAAAGTGGCATAATGGTTATCTAGCATGTATGCACCCCTTAATTTGATCTCCAGTACCAGCAAAACCCTTAATTTGATCTCTAGTACCAGCAAAAGATTAAAATAATAAGTGTTTAAATAAATTAAATTACCTAATTAAAATACTACTTGAGTGGTTTGATATTATCTACAATAAAAACCTGGTAAGTTTTGGTGAATAGAATATATTATCTATTTCATTTTAGCTGTAGCTTTTACATGCTTTAAATATACATACTTGTAGTGAACATAATAGACTAATAGAATTAAATGGTCAATAAAGAAAATGTAGTTAGCCTCAGTAATCAAGATTCAATTTATGGCTTAAAAACAGATTTTTATGATCCAGTCACCAGCAAAGAATACAAGGTAGAAAGATGAAATATGGATATGTAATTTAAGGAAAAGAGATTATGTTCCTTGAATTTAGTCACTGAAAAGAGTCCATGGCTGCCAGAGATAGAAATAGTCTATTGGCTGAAGGGAACCACCTAAGCAGAAAGACAGAGGAGCAGAACTGTTTACTGGGATATCTGCATTGTAAAGAGCAATTCCTCTTTCGAGTGCTCTGTGTGTGCAACGATTTCAAAGCTAGAAATGTCACATCTATTTTTTACTTTACTGGAATAAAACGTCATCAGTGTGAATACACTTTGTATCCTGCTAAAAAACATCACTATTGCTCAATGGTCTCCTTTATAGCCCCATCCTGTTTCAGAATTATTATTTCCATGACAATCTTTAATGCAAAATTTTAAAGGTCTCATGACTCAGGAAGCCTAGTGCCCAGTGTTTCTATAGGCAGTAAACAGCCACTCTCAGAATTTCCCTAATATTTTCTAGATGTGTGACTTTAAAGTAGGAAATAAGTCAATATCAACACCTTGGTCAGATCTCAATAATCTTCCACAAAGTTAAAAGAAATCCCTATTTTCTGTAATTCTAAAAGGTAATCTCAAACATTGTTCTATTTATGTCAATAATACTGAGCTGAAGAAGAAAAATTGCATGAAGGCAGTATGGTGTAGGAGAGTCTTCTTCCTATGTGTTGCTTTCATTGGTTGAATAAAGAAAGCTGCCTTGGCCTTTTGATATGGCAGTCCTTAGATGGGAGGAGTAGACAGAACAGAATGCTGGGAAGAAGGGAAGTGTGGCAGATGCCATGACTCTCCAGCCTGAGATGGGCATAGTTTAGAATCTTGCCAGTAAGCCACAGTCACGTGTTGATACACAGATTTTATAGAAATGGGTTAATCAAGATATGAGAGTTAGCCATGAAGAGGCTAAATATAATGGGCCAGGCAGTGTTTAAATGAATACAGTTTCTGTGTAATTTTTTCAGGTGCTAAACTAGCCAGGCATTGGAACACAGCCCGCTCCTCGTACAACAGCAGTAAGTACAAAAGATGAAAACATTGGAACACTAAAACTAGCAGAGACCTGGCTACCATATTAACACTGGGTAGAAACAAAAATAAAGCCAAACAAAACAAAGAAAGTATAGTTTAACATGAAACATAGCTGTATTTTAAGACTATGTGTGTTGAAAACCAGAAAAATAAAATAAAAGCATTTTTTCTAAAATTTAAAAATTGGTAGACTATTATATAATTCAACATTTTTAAAGATAAAATTTGAAGCATTTTATGATGGAATATTTACATGTGATAAGAAAAGGATTTATTAAGGGCCTTGGAGAATAAACAAAATGTAGCTGCTCTGAATAGTTTAAAAATTGGGAAAAGAAAGGAGAAATTCTACAACATCTGTTTGAAAATATATATGTGATGAATATTTACTCAATAAAAGGGTGGATTTGCTCTTCTCTTTTTCTTAGAATTGGTTCCCCAGGAAATACATTCTGAAGAAAATCTTGGGAGTTCATATTTTACAGAGTGGTACAAACCCATGAATAAAGTATTGATTGCAGAAGTAATGAAACTCAGAATGGAGAGGAGTTTCTGAGGTGCAGATTGAGCCTGCCTCCATTTTTTATTTTCTGTGATTTGTTCCTGAGCTTATCAAGAATTTTAGCCTGGAAGCTGTATTAATTTGTGGAAGTTCATTCCACATAAAAAAGGAAAAACCATTTGTCTTTTTCTTACAGTGCAACTCTGATAAAAGGCTTTTCCTTGGAGATATTAACTTCTCTGCACTTCTGGTTGCATATGTGCAAAGTTCAGTTCCACACTGACATGTAATCGCAGCACAAAGAGAAAGCTTAGCTTAGCTTATTCATATAAGTAATGCTGCATTATCAAGAACTAAGAGTCTGTTCAGTGATGGTTTCATACACTCAGATCAGTCCTAATGAAAGTTAAGAAAGCATAATTTGTCAAATTCCCACAGTTAAGGACACAGGATGTATTTAAGATGATGATTCTGTGTATAGTGCAAGGAATTAATTTCTGTTATCCTCTTCCCCATCCACCATCAATTCTATAATACATCTCTGTTTTGTGGGAAACAGATGATTTCACTACTTTCCTGAGAAAGTAAATAGAAATATATAATTGTTTCTGATTCTTTTTATGTCGGCTGTGGTTTATGTTTCTGTAACTAATCCCATATAATACTAAGAACTATTTCTTCTTCAAAAACTCATCGGTACTCACTGATTTTATCTCAACTTGACACAGGTTAGAGTCATTTGTGTAAAGTAAATCTCAATTGAGATAAGAATACCGCCATACTGGCCTGAGGAATGGTGCATTTTCTTGATTAATGATTGCAGTGGGAAAGCCCTAGCTCACTGTGTGCTGGACCACCTCTGAGATGCTAATCCTGGGTGCTTATAAGTTAGGCTGAATAAACCATGAGGAGCAAAACAGTAAGTATCACTTCTCCATGACCTCAGCATCAGTTCCTGCTTCCAGATTTCTGCTTTGAGTTCTTTCTCTGAAGCGCCTGGATGATTTGACTATAAGCTATAAAGTAAAATAGATGCTTCCCTCCACAAGTTGCTTTCAGTCACAGTGTTTCATAACAGAAATAGAAGAGCTAAAACATCATCCTAAAGTTCCTTTCCCTTGCTAAGGATTTCAGTTTCCTGGATAACTTCCTTGATGGAAACAAACCAGACCTCTAATCCTTTGATTGTCTTCTCTTCCTCAGTTTAAGCTTGCTGCAATTGTTCCAAGACTTGTCTCCACTGATGACATAGGTAGCTTCTAAGCATACCTTTCCCTAACTTGACTGCATGTCACTATTCTGACATTTTTAACAGTATTAAGTGTCAATCATCTCTGTGTTACAGTAAGTCATCTCTAAGGCCCATTGATCCATAGAAAAGAAAAGGTAGGAAGTGTTAAATGAGATTCAAATTTCTAATTCATTGAGACAATTTTCACCATCCTTAGTACTATGACTCTTTGTCACCACCCTTAACTCAAGAAGAAAAATTTAAAATAAGAACTATTAAAATACAGGAATAGTGAGTATGAAATTGGTAAGTCAATCACAAGAGCTTAAATGAAAGAGTCAATACCACAATTATCCCATTGTTTGAAGACACTTAGTCTTCGTGATAGTGATGTGTAATGTAATTTATTTGGTCCATTAGAAACAGTGACCCAATCTTACATAGTGTCATTCCCAAACTGACAGTGTAGACAAACTCTTCATAAAACACTGTCATAGTCTCTATATCATAACACACGACACAAACAAAATGTTTTTCGTGTCTAGGAGACCAATATTAAGTACGCACTAAATAAGTATCGATACATCTTAGGGTCAAGAAAGTGACTGTGCACGGATAGCTTTCCCAAATAGAGGTGATTTGAATTTTAAAAGACTGCATTCTCTATGGGAATAGCTGTAAAACAGTATCTCCTTGGCTCTTTTTCAAAAACGAAACCACATTCGGGGACAGGAAAGATATTCATTGAGTAAAGGGAATTGCTTCAAAGCCTGATGATGTTCATTAGCCTTGTTTCTGACATAATGAAAACAAAGAAACAATTCCTTCAAATTCCCCTGGAACTGCACATGTGTGACCATCTACAGAGAGAACAAGCAAGTATGTAGAGTAAGGAATCAAATTTTATCATTTAAAAAAGAAAGCACATTTTCCAGGATAAACGCAACAAAGTATTTCACCTCATTAAATATAAAGTAACAACAAATGATCTACAGTATTCCACTGTTCCCCTACTCAAGATATCTCACAAACAGCATGAACAATAACAAAAAGGATGACAATAAACCCTTTTCTCTTTAAGTGTTTCTTGGTATTGGGCATCTTTTACCTATTCATGCAGCATATGGAGCAAGACTTGTGAACCACTGCCTTAGTAGATGTAAACATTCACCAGGTTCTTTTTGTTCTACTCTATCAGCAAGTCTCGTATGACAAATTAGAAACACTTGTAGACGTCTCAAGTGTGGTATTGCCATCCTATTTTTATTCTCAGAAAATAGGATCAGCTTGTAAATTCAGTGGAATAACTGTAAGAAATACTTTGGGTTAAGATTTACTTAGTTGAAGAAGACCCCAGTGTCCTCCACGACCAGGTAAGCAATACCCTACTGACCTCCAGAAACGGGTAGGAAGGCTCTAGGAACAGGCAAACAAGGCATGAGCAACCCTCAAGAGCAGGCAAGTCAGGCCCGAATAAACCCTGGGAGCGGGTATGAAGGCCCGAACAATCGAAACTGTGGCCCTGACTCCACCTTCAGGAGCAACCATCTGAGACATGGACCCACTGGCACTGGAAGGAGTGATCACCAGTTAGAGGGAAATATGGGTATACAACAAGGTAAGAACACACTCTACAACACAAAGAATAACATGGCATCACCAATACCTAGTGAATCTACAACAGCAAGACTTGAACATCCCAACATAGATGAAGAAGATGAAAACAACCTTAAAATTAACTTTAGAAAAATGTTTGAGACCCTGAAAGAGGAAAAGAAAAATTCCCTCACAGAAGTAGAGGGGAAAAAGTAATAGGAAGAAATAGACTCATCTGCCAAATAAAATGTTAAATCTAGCAAAAGTTTAACACAAAATATCCAGGAAATCTGGGACACCATAAAAAGACCAAACCTAAGAATAATGGGGAAAGAAGAATGAGAAGTCCAGTGTACAGAAAATATACTCAACAAAATCATAGAAAACTCTCAAACTAAAGGAGGACCTGACTATAAAGATACAAAAAGTTTACAAAACACCAAATAGATTGGACCAAAAAAAAATCTTGTTACCACATTATAATCAAAACAGTAAACATACAGAATAAATAAAAATTATTAAGAGCTGCAAAGGAAAAAGGCCAAGTAAAATATAAAGGCAGACCTAAAAGATTTACCTGACTTCTCAATGAAAACAATGAAAGCCAGACGATCCTGTTCATGTGTTATGAACACATTAAGAGACCACAGATGCCAGCCCAGGCTACTGTATCCGGCAAAATTTTCAATCGCCATAGATGAAGAAAACAAGATACTACATGACAGAACCAGATTTAAACAATACCTAGCCAAAATATGGCCCTACACAAAGTTCTAGAAAGAAAAGTCCAACTAAAGGAAGTCAGCGACACCCAGAGCAAGTATCAAAGGAGGAAGAGGGGGAGAGAAAAGGGAGAAGGGGAGGGTTGGGGAAAGCTTGAGGAAGTGGAATGATTGAGATGGAGGAAGAATGAATATGGGAGCAGGGAAGGAGATATCTTAATTAAGGGAGCCATTTTGGGGTTGGCAAGAGGCTTGGCTCTAGAGGGGTTCCTAGGTGTTCACGGGATGTCCCCAGCTGGGACCCTGGGCAGTGGAGAAGAGGTTGCCTGAACTGGCCTTGTCCCATAGTCAGACTGATGACTATTTTGAATATCACCATAGAAACTTAGTCCGGCAACGGATGGAGATGTGGAGAGACAGAGACCCACATTGGAGCACTGGACTGAGGTCCCAAGGTCCAGTTGAAGAGCAGAAGGAGGGAGAATATGAGCAAGGAAGTCAGGACCACGGGGGGGTTGGTCCACCCACTGAAACAGTGTGTCTGAAGTAATGGGAGCTCACCAACTCCTGCTGGACTGAGACTGAATGAGTTGGGATCAGACGGACCCTCTGAATGTGACTGACAATTGGGGCAGACTGAGAAGCCAATGATAATGGCAGTGGGATTTGTCTCTACTGCATGTACACGCTTTTTGGGATCCTATTCTATTTTGATGCACACTTTTCTATGCCTGGATGGAGGGGGGAGGGCGTTGGACTTCCCACAGGGCAGAGTACCCCGCACTCTCTTAGGAGTGGAGGGGGAGGGGGGAGAGGGAATGGTGGAGCAGGAGGAAAGTGGGAGGAGGGGAGGAAGTGGAAATTTTGATTGGTATTATTTAGAAAGTAATTAAAAATAAAAATTAAAAAAAAAGTAAGAAGGAAAAAGTAAGCATCTCTCTGAGAGCAGTTTCCAAATAGTCGCTGGACTTGCTTTTCAGACTAGGTTTGCAACATTCTACCCTGTTTTGCTCCCTGACTGCCTATCTTCCTGAAGGATTTTGGTGTCATGTTGTCAATGCCAACAATTGTGTAGCTGTTACTTTGAGTGAAACACTCTAGTAGTAAGTACGTAGTAATCTATCAAACGGTGTAGATCACATGGTGAAGACAGATGGCACAGGAGAGATGGGGCAAAAATAAGCAAACTTTAAAAGAGGCATCGTATTTTACTCAACCTTTTAAGAAAATGTTGTCATTGATTTTGCCACATGAAAACTATTCAGTCAATCTGAGGACAAAGTAGAAAAAAATAAAACAACAAGGCAAAATAATAGAAAAGCAATTCAGCATGTGACAAATAGCAAGGTCTTTTGTATGCTACATAAAGAGGAAGCAAGCTTCAACTACCATCATTTAGGGCAGTGGAATTTGTGTGAATTTTAAACAGAAAATGTCCTTGAGAGGCTTCCCTTGAGCAACAACAAGCAGAAAAATTTCCAAGAACGTGCTGAAAATTTTAAGCTAACAAATAGACTGCAGGGAAAAATTAAGTGCATGACACAGAGCAAAGAAGGAATAATAGAAGCCCAGATTGATTGAGTACACAGTTGGTGATACAGATCCTCAGAAATGTGTTTGTGGGGAGAAAAAAATTCAAATATTATAGGAGTTTCAATGCACATTTATATATGCAAAAGTTATTACTTATATCATAAATTAAGTATAATGCCTATTCTGTAACATGTCATCAGGCATCATAAAGAAATCTATGATTAATGGGAAGGTCTTAATCAAAGATACCTAAAATAAATTGCCCTAGGTTGATATATGTACAAGGAAAGTCATTTTGAATTCAGATGGTAAAAAACATGCAAGCAAGGGAAATATTAACTTTTTATGCAGGTTTCTTTAAAAGAATGAATTATTTCTAGAAGTAAGACACTCCATATTTATGTGTACAGAACACAGCAATAGAGAAGGAATGCCACATAAAGATAAAGATAGCTTTATCTTTATATTGTCTTAGGGTAGGGGTGTGTGTACGTGCATGTGTGTGTGTGTGTGTTTATGTATGTGTGTGTGCACGCACACATGTGTGCTGTGAAAGAGTAGTGGACTACAGTGATTGCTTTAAACAGAGATGTATAAAACAGATGAATGCATGCAAATATCAGTTACAATTTGTTTCCCTCTTATCTTTGCTAAATTAATTATATTCACTAGTTTCATTATGACCACAAAAACAAAAATAATTAGGGTGTAAAATATTACTGCCAAATTTAAGAAATTATTAAGAATTCACCATAAGCACTGTAATTTTTTACATTTCTTTTTTTAATATTTTGTTTATTTATTTATTATGTATACAGTGCTCTGCCTTCATGAATCCCTGCAGTCAAGAAGAGGACACCAAATCTCATTACTGATGATTGTGAGCCACCGTGTAGTTGCTGGGAATTGAACTCAGGACCTTTGAAAGAGCAGACAGAGCTCTTAACCACTGAGCCATCTCTCTAGCCCTTATATTTTTTTATATTGTCTTTGTTACATCATCTACAAAGATAAAAAGCACTGAGAAATTTGAGAAATTGCTTTTTAAAATGCAAAGATTTCTTTTTTAATATTTATTTATTTATTTTTCATTTTACATAACAACCATAGTATCCCTTCTCTCCCCTTCTCCACACCTTTCCTCCACCTTACTCCAACCCACTCCCATTCACTCCCCTGAAAAGGTAAGGTCTCCCATGGGGAGTCAACAAGGCCAGACACATACAGTTGAGTCAGCAAAGACTTCTTAGGAGCACTTGACAGAACCAAAGTTGAAGCCATGATCAATCAGAAAATTATTTAAGAGGACTACTTGTGTGTCTGCATGTGTGTGTGTGTGTGTGTGTGTGTGAGAGAGAGAGAGAGAGAGAGAGAGAGAGAGAGAGAGAGAGGGAGAGAGAGAGAGAGAGAGAGAGAGAAAAACCCTGTGAAGACTACTTTGATAACAGGGAAAACTAGGCAATATCATACTTCAAAATTTAATACTGTAAGTGAAATCTAGAGTATATCACAGAGACAAAGACAAGTAAGTCCTGAAAAACTCAGAAAAAAAAAGAATCTTGATGTATATAACCAATCCTTCAACAAATATAATTTCAGAAAATCTTGGCAGAAAACTACAATAGATGTGGAGAGATTGGAAAGTTAATTCCCAATTCATCTTGGCTTCAATTTTCTTTTTCTAGTAGAAATCCCATAACCCATTTTTATTACTTCTTTATAAATACCCTCATGACCTCATTTCTCTTGCCTTATACTTTTTCTCCTCACAAAACCCAGTCTTGATGAACGCTCCCTTTCAGAGTCTCTTGTCTTGAAACTTGCCGGAGTAAAAAGCCCATGTGCCCTGCCTGACTATGCACACGAGTTTATGATCTCAAATTTGACATCAGCTATTTCATATCAGCTGTCATAGGCGACATGCTGCCATCTCCCTCAAAAGCCCTCGCTGACGAATTCATTACAGTCCCTTGAACGTCTCAGGACACTCTTCACCTATGTCTGATGACAGCCTTGCAAAGTATGGAAGACCACAGAGAAGAATTTCTACACCTCCGACAAACTCAGTGTGAGGTACTGTTCACCCACTTTCTCCTTCCATTACAGAAGATAACTGTCAAGTTAAAATGACATTTCAAATGTTTAGCAAAAAATGTTATATGTAAAAATCTGAATTCTTTGCAAAGTACCATGAAAGATTCATTAAGAGTTTCTTTATAATATAAAGTTCTGAGTTGTATCATAGATACTTTGTATGTTTATTCCCATTTCCTACATGTGTGTGCACAGATGGGTTTATACATCCATGTGCACATCTATACACCTGCAAAAATATCTTTTTTTTCCCATGACCCTCTCTCTCACCCCCCCACCTTTCCCCCCACATACACAGGCACATGTGAGCACACACAGAAATCCACCTAGCCCTTTTTGGATAAATGCACATAGAACCCACATGAGCACATGTAGTCACACTTATATACACGAGATACAAATACAGTTTTTATGTAACTCCCAGATATGGAATGTATTTGATGAAGTGGTCATTAGTAAAGCAAGCAGTGTAATAGAAGGTCCTGTGCATGGGTGGATTATATAATCTTATATAATCTATAATCTTAGTAGCTGCATAAGAAGAGATGACAGCACAGATATTCATGGGAGAAAAGCAACATGAAAGAACAGAGATAAGATGTCCACCCTCAAACAAAGGAGCATGCTCTTAGAAAGGAATCCATCACAATACAACCTTCATTGTGGATATCTTCACTGTAGAGTTTGAGAAAATAAGCCTCTAGTGTTTATTGTTTTTCCATTTCACAGAAGCTCTAACAAACTAACATGCATATATACAAGAACTCTCCTCTTCTAAACACACACACACGAGCATGCGCACACACACACACACACACACACACACACACACATGTTCAAACAGCTATCAAGCACAAGGGTTACTTTTTTCTTTAAAATTTTCTATTTTGTGTCTAGCATGACAATCCCATATTTATAAAAAAGGACTTTGGGCATCCTTTCTATTTTAAGCCGAATGCTTCTACTCATTCTTTTGATTTCATCTTACTATAAAGTATTATCTTACGTGTTTCTTCTACACTGTCTTCTCCGTCCTCTGTGTCATTTTTCCCCCCTTGTGGCTTTATTCAAAGACTGGGCTAATACATGAAATCTCACAATTTTTTGATCCTTTTGGTTTTGTTTAATACTGTAGTCCAAAGAGGGAATAAGTTCTATAATGATAAAATAATGTACCTTTGCATATATATGCATACATTAATTTTCATATTTCTAACTTCAACACAATGCCTAGAGCATAGGTAATCTCACAAATATTAAATACATGACTATAAACATTCCTAGATTTATTATTTGTCCAGTAATAAGTCCTTGTGCATCTGTGATATTCAACATGGGCATTTGTTCACATTTATGCGTATATGTCTTATGTGCAGATGTGCATTTTCTGCTGACTATGGTCAGAATACATAATAGGGAATTAATACCCTATAAAATCATTGCCTTGGTTCTACCAACATTCTTCAGAACCATTTTTAGAAAGAAATTAATGATCGATTACTTAGTTTACTGGATTCTGCAGAATTTTATTTCTTTTGTAAGCAATTGCCATGCACGTTAATATAGCATGAGCATAAGGTAGTGGACTGGCCTTTTGACTAAGTGAGTATGAAGAACATGGGAGAGGACTGGCAAAGAGTGACTCAAAAATATGTGACAAAAATCATGTTTTTGTCCGTGGTAGGGAACTGTCTCAGAAGCCGAATTATTTATAGGACTGGAAAGTGTAGATAATTCAGTTTTATACATGTTACTTTCAATATCACATTGCTCTTTCCAAATTGAATAGACTAGCCACCTGTACAAAATTATGTTTTAGAACACAGCAGAGATTCCATAGTGAATTCAAAAACATGCTAATGCAATATGATGTATTCTCATTAAAGCAATATAGGAAAACCAAATTGCACATATCAGGTCAAGAAAGGCTGCAGGTAAGATAACAGAGCTGGGTGAAATCTATCAATGTCTATTCCATCAACAGCTCTCAGCTAACATACGTTCTTCATTCAGCTGTAGCATTTTCTCTTGGACGAGTGTTTTCTTTGATTTTATTATTAATATCAGCTGGAATTTCAGACATTAGATGAACTTGATCTTCAACTGTTAATAGGAATATGTGCTTTAATCACTTCAGGTTAAGCCATGTCACTGACGTTGTTGTATAAGTATTAAAAAAGCATAATATCAACAGAAGTAACTACCACTTTGGGGCTTTGCTGCTTAGTGAAGGAAATGTCTTTCACAAAATTCCCCTTCTTTGATGGGATCCGCTTTTTGGTAACGAAGACAATTACATCCCAATTTCTAAGTCGGGTGTAGATACAAATTTTATGAGAGTAAAATACAAATGTTGAGTGTTAGGAGTTATAGTATGCTAACATTCTTCCCAGATTTTCTACTATAATTTTTATGAATAATTATTATTCGTTTATGTGTAAATATTAAATATTATATATTAAATAATAAATATTCTATATATTTTGTAAATTATTAGCCAAAAATTTAAATTCATAGTATTATCAGTATTTGAATCTGATATTTAGATGCCCACTACTTAATTGTAGAGTGTTGCTGGAAGACTATTTATTGTGACATGCCAATTGCTGACTCGAATTCACACAAAAAGCCTGCAGGGACGAAAGTCACACTTTCAAGGACTGAAATTTCAATTACTGTTTCTAATAATTGATTTGTCACAGTATCCCACAAAAGAAATACTTTTGTTTTCTAATAATGGTAAATAAAGAGCAGCTAAGATTTGAACATCAACAGTTAGACAGCTTTTTGCTATTAAACTATAAAAAATAAGAAATTTTAAAGAAAGAAAGCATTTAGACTTTTATGCACTACACAAATATCTTCAATTAAAACAATGTTAAAAATAAACAGTATGTGTCTTAATCTTAGCCAAGTCTATATTGTACTCTAAAATAAATCTAGAGAAACAAGCCCAAAAATTCCAGACCCAGGTGCAATAGTGCAATAGAAAGTTATATTACCAAAACATTCTTCAAGACCTTTGAGTTTGAAAAGGAAGATTATTTTGTGTGTGTATTATTTCCTGTGATGTAATTTGTAGGTTCTTTCCCTAAAACAAATCTTTTCTAAAACTGCTCAGCTTTTTTGGCAGAAAGAAAAGAAGTGAATAGCTAACACCTGGTTATTAGCTATAAGCCAACCTTCTAATCTCTGCCACTAAGGAAGTAAAGTTTGAATTTTAAAAATCAAAATAAAATGAAACTTTTAAAGTCCTAGACTTCTTTTCTATTGTACAGTCTTTGTCTATGAGAAGACAATATTTTTTAAGGAAGGCATCTATTAAAACTCAGATTTAATATTTTGATACTGTATGTGCAAATAGAAATATTGTCAGATGATGTTAATCCTATTTGTCCTTGTTGTGTGACAGTGTTCTTGAGGAGACATGAACAAATTACTACTCACCCCTAGTAAATAATCACCAATGTTCAACTTTGAAAAACAATGCGTTGTATAGGATTACTTACAGGAATTTTGGGTAAGGGGTTACTTATAAGAGTAAAAATGACTCAAATACATCTTCATCGGCAAAAGCATACTCTGACATGAATAACAGCTCATGTAAGATGGACACCTGGAGCACACTGCACAGACAACAGATAGCTCAAATGTTTGGGGAATGTCATTTTCAAGTAGTTCAGTTGTTGCAAATCTCTTCCCGGAAGCTTGTCGAGTCTATGTTTCTGTGAGGCAGCTCATCTGATCTTTATTTCTCCCAAGTAGCTTATCCGGCTGGACTTTTACCTCATTTGTGCAGCTTTGAGAGAGTCTATCAGGAGTCATTACTGCTTATATATACTTGGGAAGGCATGGGTCTAGTGAATCCGTTCAGTTTCAGGGAATTTCTTAGCCCTTTGCATTGCTTACTTTGAGAACTTAATGAGCTCCCCTGTAGGATACACTGTTTTGCTTTAGAATCTAAAGGTATAAACTTTAGAACATCCTGTGCCTTATTGAGATTGCCTACAATATGGAAGATTTTATCTGTGAGGAATTGCTATAAACAGTCATGATAGTATTATTTCTCTCTGGTTAATATTGTATAGTTAAATGTGAAGTATTAACTGTTGTATAACATTTCTATTGTTATATCAAGGTTTCCTGTAAATATTTATATTATTTGAACTATATGTATATACCGTGTGTGTGTGTGTGTGTGTGTGTGTGTGTGTGTGTGTCACAGCCTACATTAGGAGACTAAGGAATAACCAGGGTGTTGGTTCACATCATTCTCTTTGTTTTATGTTGAATGTGTTACACCACTGCATGTGACTTACTGAATAACCCTGGGATTTCTGGGTATTCTGCAATCTTCACTTCCCATCTTGCTTTAGGTTCATTGGCATTACAGATGTGAATTATCAATTATCACAGCTCTACAGTATGGCTCTATCTATGTGGCTTCCAACAACCAGTTTTCATGTTAATATGAGTAAATGTTTTGTCAACTGAGCCACACCCTCACGATTACACATTAGGGCAAAAGTATAATCAAGGATCTATTTTATATCTTTATAGAAGATGAATTTATGGAGATTCTAAGAATTAACTTTAAGAAACAATTTTAGTTGATAAAAATTTATATAAGTATAAAATTATGTGTATATAGGTGTATTAAATAATAGAAGAGGTGATTTTACATTTTGATAGTAGTAACTGTCTTTGTGTGTTTTCCATAAAATGATAAAAACCTAAATGAGAAACTGCTATTACATATCCAAAATTATAAAAAATATATATTACGTTTCCTTGCCCTTTATCCTTACTGCATAATTTCTTATAATGAACTACCTAGCTACAGCTCAACCTCCTGTATTTCACTTAGTACAGATAAATATAATTAAAATATATTTATAAGTTTAGATCTTTCACAAAACAAGAAATGCATATAATCTTTAAATTAATTGGATTTGAGTGAGCTTCTTATGAAAGCAATACGGTACTATAGATGTATGTGTTTCCATACATATCAGAGAAAAGATCTCTAAAAGTTGCAAGGTTTCATGTCTGTTACCTAGATATTAACAAAACAACTAAACCTGGGCTAGAAGAGGAACAGGAGTGGGAATGACAGCTGTCTAATGCTCTGGATATTACATGGATACATTTTCTGTTAGCAACCTACAGAATTCAATGGTGAACTGGCCATTAGTCTAGCTCAGGGCAAATCTTTTTTAAGCAAATGGAAGAACAAAATATTGAGATCCAGTAGATTCAAAAGGAATATAACATTTTAACAAAACTAATAGAGACTCTCCACAATTCTGATTTCCCTAGTGCACGCGCGTGCAAACACACACACACACACACACACACACACACACACACACCAGTTCACACTGTAAACACCCAGGTGAAAAGCAGGTCACCCAAGCACCTTTGTTTTTGCTGTTATTGTTGTTGATTTGTTTTTGAGATTATAATATAACGTTTCGCCCTTTTCTTTCCTCCCTCCAAGCCCTTCCATCCCTCCCTGCTCTCCTTGAAATCCATGACTTCTTTTTCCATTAATTGTTATTTGCAAGCACACACATATGTATGTATGCATATATATGCATATATATACACATTCCTAAATATTATCCATTAGCATGCATAATGTTACTTATATGCACCTGCCTCAACATGAATAAGAACTAGTTTAATTTGAGGCCAAGGACACGTGGCACTTGATGGGGAACACGGAATGGACAGAGATTACACCAATAATATGTTCCCATATTGTAACAGTTTGTAAACATCCTATTGTTCAAGGAAAAAAATAAAGACAAACTGAGGCAATTTTCAAATCCTTTTGTGGAAATCAAGAGGCAGATTAGTATCCTGGAGAAATCTCTGTGATAGCTTTAAAGGTGTCTGAGAGCATGCTTAGCTTCTGTAATGGGGGATACTCATGGTCTGTTAATACATTTATTATGTATTATGTCCTATAGATTTGACAGGCCAGTCACAAGGGTAGGAGGTCAGACAAAAGATGAACAATGAATCACCATGAAGTTAGCCTCTCAAGTAAGTCAGTGACTTCCCAAAAGTCTACATTGTGTTCATTCAGATGGCTTGACATGACATAGTGCAAAATGTGACTGTAAGAAAGTGGGAAAGGCTGATTTGAACTACTCCAGAGAGTACTGTTCAGTCAGTAAAATATATCCTTCTGCTCCTAGAAACTGAGCAGAGTACAGCATCAATTTAAGATGGTTTTGTTCACAAGTAGCAATGTTCTATCTCAAAATCCTTTTGATAGAGACAGAATTTGTCAATTTCTGAAGCTGGTTGGATAAGTAAAGGAGAAAAGCAGTTACAATGATTGCATTTATTATCTGAAAATTATTATTAAAACCATTTTTATTCTCTCGCTTCCAGTGTGCCATGTTATTCCCAGTGTGGAATCCTTATCAACAATTGACAGAATCTAAGTATAAGGGTAAAGGTGTCTGTGGCCTTTAATGCCTTTTCTTTGTGAGATTGTCATAATGACCACAAACCAGATGGTTTAAAAATGTAGAAATGCTTTTCTAAGCGGCCAAGTGACCAGAAATCAAAATCAATGTTTAGAAACATCTTTGTTTTCCTCTTGTTAATCTGCTTTTCTAACAGGGTTCTGTTCTGAGTCTAAGCAGAAGGGCCTCTCTCCAATTAAAGACCTTTCCTCATGGTGACACAAGACTTTTGCTAGTGTGGAGCACCATTCCTGTAGGCTGTCTCACCTCCCATTATATATAAATCAAGATGACCTACAGATCTACATCTGCTTAACTCAACTTTGGGCAGGCATGTTTTTGCCTCTATCCCTGATCTCTTCTCTACCCTGAATGACCACATCCTCTGCTTTTTAGCATTTGCTTGAGAAAACTTGCATTTCTAGACATTTTAATTAGTTATATGAGACAAAAAATTTTAAGAAAACTTCCTGATAATCTAAAGACTCAAGATTGAGGTGAGAGTTTTAATATAATTGGCACCCACAATCTCATATGGAGTAGCTCTATTAGAAAATAGGGTTTTGTTGAACGAGGTATGGTCTTGTTAGACGAAGTGTGTCACTGTGAATGACAACTTTGAGGTTTCCTATACTCAGGATACCACCCATTGTCTCAGTCAACTTTCTGCTGCCTGCAGGATACAGGACTCTCAGCTGCTCTTCGAGCACCATGTCTGCCTGCATGCCACCAAGATCCCCACCATGATGATAATGGACTAAACCTCTGAAACTATAAGCCAACACCTACGTTAAATGTTTTCCTTTGTAAGAGTTGCTAAAGTCATGGTGGCTCTCCACAGCAATAAAAACCCTAAGACCACATTTTAACAAAATGATTCCATTTTTGTTAAAAAGCTATGAAAAAGTTTATTTTTCTTGTGTATATACATAGGGTCTCTTAGCGCCCCAACTTTAGCTGTTAGAACCCCTTTTGGCATTTGTTTCAGTGGTTTTGATTTCATTTTAACACTTGTTTCATTATAATATCATTAAATAAAGTTTTTCTGCTTCATTTAGTCTCTCTGTTGCCTTACTACTTCTTTGTGTTTATATGTACTCTCTTCTCTTTATGAAGACACAAGTCACTGCTTTTATGGCCCTCTGTAAATCTAAGAGAACATTATTAAAAACACCCTTAATTAATCATATCTTAAATGATTCCATTCTCATTTAAAAGTTATATTCTGAAATCCAGGTTGATATTATTTGGGAGGTGATAAAATCCACCAATATTGACTGGTAGCTACTTCTCACAGATTCTTCATAATCCTCCCTTCTTCCTTCATGTCTGAAATGGGTCTGATATTTTTCATCAGCACACCCAATTGTCCAAGAGAGCCTTAGAATCTCCATAACATACAGAAATCTGATCTTTGCAAATCACCTTTCTCATATAAGGCATCTAACATGTCCCTGTTGCAATTCATACAGTAAATTTTTTGATGAAAGGCATTCAAAGATGTCATTGTAGATAGGATGCCAGTATTTGAAATCTCAAAATATAAAGTTGAAGATAATTAAGGAGAAAATTCAGGAAAGCTCCTGCCTTCTCCATTTACCTAAAAAACCAAGACATGGATTTACAATATCTTGACATCCTATTAATCTGTGACAACAGAAAAACATGGCTATGAGCCTCTTAAACCTTCGCTGCACATTAATAAGCTTTACTATTATTTATCTGCCATGCTCCTTTCGTCCTCCATATTTCATTGCGTTCGGAAAATCAAAGCTCTTTCCCTTGTGCCATCATTTCTCTCAACTGCTCCCCACTTCGGGAAGATGTTCTCCAAACTAGAATTCATTCTTTGGATGTCTCCCATATTCATGTGGAAAAGATGGGTGTTAATAAACTTTATTTCCCATTTTATTGTTTTTAAGATTTATTTTGTTGTTTGTTTATGGGTGTTTGACTATGTACATACACATGTGTGAGCATGCCAGTGGAGGCCAGAGGAGAATGCTGAATTCCCTGGAGCTAAGGTCATAAGCAGTTCTAGGCTGACATCAATGCTGGGAACCAAAATTAGGTACCCTGAAGGGGAAGCAAGTGCTGCTAATGGCTGAGCCTTTCTGCTAGCTCTTGCTCCCATTTTAATCTGTCTTGAAAATCAGGCATCCTTCTACCTTTGAGGAACTGAGGGAAAAGTTATACAACACAGTTTTTGGAGATAAACATTGTATTATAACTAGACACTAAATATATTGGGAATTCAATACAACTTTATTTACACAGACAGAGAACTAGAAGAATTTAGCCTGACTGTACCGGTTTGCAAACCTATACCTAAAATAAAGGTCAGCACCGCGTTGAGCTGGGAGCATAAGGACATACTTCCTCTTGTATATGTGGAAAACAGGGAACAGAAAATAGGACACAGGACACAGGACTTGGTGATTCATCCCTCAGGAAATCCTGGAACTAGCTCTGTAGACCAGGCTGGCCTTGAACTCACAGAGAACCACCTCTGCCTCCTAAATGCTGGGATTAAAGGCGTGCACCACCAGTATCCAGCCAGGAAATTTTATTTTCAAAGGTGCTGTTTACCATCTCTGATATACATCGCTAGCATTATTGAAGTAACACTAACTGTCTTCTTTCAGCAATCATTCCCTGTCTATCACAGAAAGAACAGCAGTGTTTACTGCTGTGTAGAACAAAAGATGGTCCTTCCTGTGGCCATGACTTCTTTTCACAGAAAAGAGAATAGGAAAACATTTCAATTCATACAGCATTTTTTTCTGTGTTCTGTGTGTCATGTGTGTTTGTATATATGTGTGCACATGTGTGTAAACATGTGTGTGTAAGATGCACCCTCATTGTTTTAGAATTTGACATTTAAAAACAGAAAGTTTAATAAAGTAGGAGATTCCTTTCAGTAATTAAATGAGATAATATATACATGTAATTCACTGTTTGGTACTATGAATTTCAACAAATATCTAATTATATTATAAAATATAATTATAGTAAGCATCTGATTATATTATAAAATATCAAATGTCTAAAGCTTTTTAATGATCAGATATAAATTTTGAAAAAAAATTAGCAAGAAAATAAACTTGTTTTTTCTATCACAAAAGCTATAATAAGCAAAATATTTTAGTTTTTACATTTTAAGCAACAGTAAATCTATCTGAATAAGATTTTTTATCAGTCTTTTTTATAATTTATTTATTTATTAAAAATTTCCACCTTTTCCCCGCCTCACTTTTCCCTCCCCTTCCCCACCTCCCCCTCCCTCTTTAGTCTTTAGAGCACTCCGGGTTCACTGTCCCGCGGGAAGTCCAAGGTCATCCCCACTCCATACAAGTCTATAAAGGTGAGCATCCAAACAAACTAGGCTCCCACAAAGTCAGTCCATGCAGTAGAATAAAAACCCAGTGCCATTGTCCTTGGCGTCTCAGTCAGCCTTCATTGCCAGCCCCGTTCAGAGTGTCCATTTTGATCACATGCTCCATCACTCCCAGTCCAGCTGGCCTTGGTGAGCTCCCATTAGATCAGTCCCACCGTCTCAGTGGGTGGACGCACCACTCGTGATCCTGACTTTCTTGCTCACATTCTCCCTCCTTCTGCTCCTCATTTGCACCTAGGGAGCTAAGTCTAGTGCTCCAATGTGGGTCTCTGTCTCTGTCTCCATCCATCGCCAGATGACGGTTCTATTGTGATATGCAAAATATTCATCAGTATGGCTATGGGACAAGGCCAGTTCAGGCACCCTCTCTTCTGCTGTCCTGGGAACAATCTGGGGATCTCTCCTTGGACCTGGGAGCCCCTCTAGAATCAAGTCTCTTGCAAACCCTCATGGTTCTCCTAGTTGAGATATTTACTTCCTTTCTCCCATATCTATCCTTCCTCCATCCCACCCATCCCATTCCCCCAAGCTATCCCGAATCCTCTCCTCCCTTCTCTTTAATTAAACATTTAGTTCATAGCAAAAGTGCTCAAATTTTTATAGTAATTAAGTATCTCGATTATTTAAAAGCTTATTAATAATTATTTTATAGGCAACTCATGAAAACAACTTAATTTTCCAAGTCAAACCATATGAATTCTTCTGAAGTAAATATATGAATTTTCGTAAAAAAAAAAACTACTGAGTATTTTACTATTTTTATATTAAGCCACAAGGACAGAAAAAATATTTAATTATTTTTTGTTTTATATTATTATAAAAATAAGTTCGTGTTTGACACGTATAGTTTTATCTTCACTCATTCTTATGTACTTGTCTACAGATAAACTTTTATGCCCATCACTTTAATGCATGCACATCACAGATTGCTGGTTTTCTACTCAAATGCATCATTTATTTACTCAGAAACAGTAAAATATAAACCACGTGTCCTAGCATCCTCAAAAGTTCAGTGTGCCCATGTGGAATGCATCAAAGTGATGTGAAACGCTGCCATTTCTGAGCCTCATCGTGGTAAGCATGTGGTTTGTCCCCTTTTAACTCTGTGTCTCACCATGGCAGTAACACAGCTTCTGCACACAAGTCACAGACATGATCACAGCACTGTTGTCCAGGACCACAAGATGTCGCTCACAGAACCACAGAATCAGCATCATCTCAGACATCATTAGTGATCTCTGCTGCTGCGAATCCTTGGGCTGTATAGGAGACGTGCAGGACAGCATGTGTGGTGAACTCTAGAATAACACTGGAAATAGACCTTTGCACTAGGCTGAGAGTTTGTCATACTGAAGCTTACTCCAGGAAACAGTAAGGCAATAAGTATGATGTTGAGAAACTAAGTTAATGACCACTCTTAAGACAGAAAGAAAGAAAAAAAGAAAGAAGGAGGAAAAAAGGAAGGAAGGAGAAAGAGAGACCATGAGAAGGAAAGACCATGAGATGGCGTGATGGCAACGTCTTCCCACGAAAGTCTGATGAGCTGAGTTCTATCTCTGGGAGCCACATAAGAAAAGGTAGAAGGAGAGAATAGACATAGTGTTCTCATGAGTTGAAGCCCTTCCATGCTGCTCTCCATCTTTGAGTTATTTGCTAGCTTCTGATGTTGGCACCTTCTGCTGCCTGTTGCGATTGTTGCCAAGTACTAGATCTTGCAGGTGTTTCAGGTCTCCGACCCTGGCAAGGTACTCTAGTCTTTTTTTTTTTTTGAAAGTAATTTTATTAAATTATAAAAGTTTCCATTTCCGCCCCTCCTCCCACCACCCTCTCACTCCCCCCACTCCCTCTCCTCCTCCCTCTCCATCCCTAAGAGCAGTCAGGGTTTCCTGCCCAGTGGGAAGTTCAGGTTCCTCCCCCCTCCCTCCAGGTCCAGGAAGGTGAGTGTCCAGACAGACTGGATCCCAGAAATCCAGTATATGCAGAGGAAACAAGTCCCAGTGCCATTGTCAATGGCTTTTCAGAAAGACTCAGGGCCGGCCACATTCAGAGAATCTGTTTGGATCGCATCCTCGTTCAGTCTCAGTCCAACTGGCCTTGGTAAACTCTCATTAGATCCATCCCCTTGTATCAGTGGGTGATCACATCCCTCGCAGTCCTTATTTCCTTTTTCATTTTCTTCATCCTTCTGCTCCTCATTTGGACCTTGGGGGGCTCAGTCCGGTGCTCCAATGTGGGTTTCCGTCTGCATCGCCCTCCATCGTCGGATGAAGGGTCTATGGTGATAAGCAAAATATTCATCAGTATGGTTATGGGCCTAGGCCGTTTCAGGCACCCTCTCCTTGGTCCAGAGAACAATCTGGGGATCTCTCCTTGGACCTGGGATCCCATTTATATTCAAGTCTCCTGTAGATCCTGAAATGACTCTGTTAGTTGAAATATATTCTTCCCTGATCCCATATCCATCCTTCCTCCCTCCCCACAATCCCAGTCCACCGATCTTTCCCCATTCCTCCCCTATTCCCTTCTCTCTAACCCTCTCCCCTTCCAACAACCCTACCCCCCCATGAACCCGAGGTTACCTGGGACTCTTGTCTATTTCCAATCTCCAGGCGGATAGCTACATGATTTTCATCAGGTTCACCTTCTTATTTAGCTTCTCTAGGATCACGAAAAATAGGCTCAAAGACCTTTAATTATGGTTAGAATCCACATATGAGTGAATACATACCATATTCCTCTTTTTGGGTCTGGCTTACTGTAGGTACCCAAGTCTTTTTCCCTTTTCTTCCTTGGCATTTAGCAGGGCTGTTTGACCTCTGGCCCCTGGGAGCACTGGCTTGAGGGTAGCTTAGAAAGAATTTGGCTGTTTTGTTATGGTAATTTCACCTGTAAACAAGGTTGCAGCTGCGGGCCCTACATGCCTCCCACTCCTGCCTCCCCCATAGCTGATCCTGCCTGAGGCTCTGGGAATGTATCAATCTATTCTACTGCTCCTGATGAGAGGGGGCCATGCCCTTTTGAACCGGCTTGCCTCCTGGTATATATACCCGACCTGAGTTAATAAACAGCTGCTTTTTTACTCTCTGGCAAGCGAGCAGGTCTCTTGTGTCTTTGTCTGCTTAAACCCTTAGGAAAATAGTCCATTCTCGTGGCCCTGGTTCAGGAAAGCCCGCTCCTGGATTAGGCCTGGGTATCCACAGAAAAGTGCGGAAGCTAACAGCTTACCTCACTCAGAAAAGCGTTTTCTATTTCCATCCATTTGCATGCAAAATTCAAGATGTCATTGTTTTTTACCGCTGAATAAAACTCTAATGTGCATATGTTCCACATCTTTTTTAACCATTCTTCTATTCAGGGGCACCTAGGTTGTTTCCATGTTCTGGCTATTACAAATAGTGCTGCTATGAACATAGTAGAACAAATGCTTTTGTAGTATGTTAGGGCATCTCTTGGGTATATTCCCAAGAGTGGAATTGCTGGATCTTGAGGGAGGTTGACTCCCAGTTTCCTGAGAAACCGCCACACTTATTTCCACAGTGGCTGCACAAGTTTGCATTCCCACCAACAATGGATGAGAGTTCCCCTCTCTCCACATCCTCTCCAGCATAGGCTATCATTGGTGTTTTTGAGTTTGGCTATTCTGACAGGTGTAAGATGGTATCTCAAAGTGGTTTTGATTTGCATTTCCCTGATTGCTAAGGAGGTTGAGCATGACCTTAAGTGCCTTTTGGCCATTCGAAGTTCATCTGTTGTGAATTCTCTGTTCAGTTCAGTACCCCATTTTTTAATTGGGTTAGAGTTTTAGTGTCTAGTTTCTTGAGTTCTTTGTATATTTTGGAGATCAGACCTTTGTCTAATGAGGGGTTGGTGAAGATCTTCTCCCAGTCAGAAGGTAGCCTTTTTGTCTTACTGACAGTGTCCTTTGCTTTGCAGAAGCTTCTCAGTTTCAGTAGGTCCCATTTATTCATTGTTTCTCTTATTGTCTGTGCTACTGGGGTTCTGCTTAGGAAGTGGTCTCCTGTGCCTATATCTTGTAGACTACTTTCCACTTTCTCTTCTATAATGTTCAAAGTGGTCGGATTAATGTTGATGTCTTTAATCCATTTGGACCTGAGTTTTGTGCATGGTGATAGATATGGATCTACTTTCATTCTTCTACAGGTTGACATCCAGTTATTCCAGCACCATTTGTTAAAGATGCTTTCCTTCTTCCATTGTATACCTTTAGCTCCCTTGTCAAATATCAGGAGTTCATACGTTTGTGGCTTAATACCCGGGTCTTCTATTCGATTCCATAGGTCGACTTCTCTGTTGTTATGCCAATACCAAGCTGTTTTCAATACTGTTGCTCTGTAATAGAGTTTGAAGTCAGGGATGGTAATGCCTCCAGAAGTTCCTTTATTGTATAAGATTCTTTTGGCTATCCTGGGTTTTTTGCTTTTCCATATAAACTTGATTATTGTTCTCTCAAGGTCTGTGAAGAAGTTTGATGGGATTTTGATGGGGATTGCATTGAATCTATAGATTGCTTTTGGTAGAATTGCCATTTTTACTATGTTGATTCTCCCAATCCAAGAGCAGGGGAGGTCTTTCCATTTTCTGGTATCCTCCTCAATTTCTTTCTTCAAAGACTTAAAGTTTTTGTCAAATAGGTCTTTCACTTCCTTGGTTAGAGTAACCCCAAGATATTTTATGCTATTTGTGGCTATCATGAAAGGTGATGCTTCTCTGATTTCCCTCTCTGCTTCTTTATCCTTTGTGTATAGGAGGGCCACTGATTTTTTGGAGTTGATCTTGTATCCTGCCATGTTACTAAAGGTGTTTATCAGCTGTAGGAGTTCTTTGGTAGAGTTTTTGGGGTCGCTTATGTACACTATCATATCGTCAGCAAATAACGAAAGTTTAACTTCATCCTTTCCAATTCGAATCCCCGTGATCCCCTTATGTTGTCTTATTGCTATTGCTAGAACTTCAAGCACTATATTGAAGAGGTATGGAGAGAGTGGACAGCCTTGTCGTGTTCCTGATTTTAGTGGAATGGTTTTGAGTTTCTCTCCGTTCAATTTGATGTTAGCTGTCGGCTTACTATATATTGCTTTTATTATATTTAGGTATGATCCTTGTATACCCAATCTCTCCAACACCTTTATCATAACTGGGTGTTGAATTTTGTCAAATGCTTTTCCAGCATCCAATGAAATGATCATATGGTTTTTTTCTTTCAGTTTATTTATATAATGGATTACATTGATAGATTTGCCTATGTTGAACCAGCCCTACATCTCTGGGATGAAGCCCACTTGATCATAATGGATAATTTTTCTAATGTATTCTTGGATTCGGTTTGCCAGTATTTTATTGAGTATTTTAGCGTCAATGTTCATGAGTGAGATTGGTCTGTAATTCTCTTTCTTGGTTGTGTCTTTGTGTGGTTTTGGTATCAGGGTAACTGTAGCTTCGTAAAAAGAGTTTGGCAATGATTCTTCTTTTTCTATATTGTGAAATACATTAAGGAGTATAGGTATTAGCTCTTCCTCGAAGTTCTGGTAGAATTCTGCATTGAAACCATCTGGTCCTGGGCTTTTTTTGGTCAGGAGGTTTTTGATAACAGCTTCTAATTCTTCGCGACTAACAGGTCTATTTAGATTGTTCACCTGGTCTTGATTTAACTTTGGTAAATGGTATTTATCTAAAAACAAATCCATATCTTGTACATTTTCCAACTTTGTGGCATATAAACTCTCGTAGTAAGATCTAATGATTCTCTGAATTTCCACTGTGTCTGTTGTTATGTCCCCCTTTTCATTTCTGATCTTATTAATTTGAGTGTTCTCTCTCTGCCGTTTGATTAGTTTGGCTAGGGGTTTGTCAATCTTGTTGATTTTCTCCAAGAACCAACTTTTTGTTTCGTTGATTTTTTGGATTGTTTTCTGTGTTTCTATTTTGTTGATTTCAGCCCTCAGTTTGATTATTTCCAGTCTTCTACTCCTCCTGGGAGAGTCTGCTTCTTTTTTTTTCCAGAGCTTTTAGGTGTGCGGTTAAGTCTCCAGTATGTGCTTTCTCCGTTTTCTTTAATTGGGCACTTAGTGCTATGAACTTTCCTCTTAGCACTGCTTTCATTGTGTCCCATAGGTTTGAGTATGTTGTATCTTTATTTTCATTAAATTCAAGCAAGACTTTAATTTCTTTCTTTATTTCTTCCTTGACTCAGGGATGATTCAGAAATTGACTAACTTCCACGCGTTTGTAGGCTTTCTGGTGTTCGACTTGTTATTGAATTCTAACTTTATTCCGTGGTGATCCGACAAGACACAGGTGATTACTAATATTTTTTTTGTATCTGTGTAAGTTTGCTTTGTTACCGAGTATGTGGTCAATTTTCGAGAAGGTTCCATGAGCTGCAGAGAAGAAGGTATATTTTTTCCTATTTGGGTGGAGTGTTCTATAGATATCTGTTAAGTCCATTTGATTCAATACCTCCAATAAATCTCTTATTTCTCTGTTTGGTTTCTGTCTGATTGACCTGTCCATTGGTGAAAGAGGAGTGTTGAAGTCTCCTACTATTAGTGTGTGTGGTTTGATGACTGCCTTGAGTTCTAGAAGAGTTTCTTTTACATATGTGGGTGCCTTTATATTAGGGACATAGATATTCAGGATTGAGACTACTTCCTGATGAATTGTTCCTGTTATGAGTATGAAATGTCCATCTCCATCTCTTCTGATTGATTTTAGTTTGAATTTGATTTTGTTAGATATTAGAATGGCCACACCCGCTTGTTTCTTAGGTCCATTTGCTTGGAAAACCTTTTCCCAACCCTTTACTCTGAGTAGGTGTCTATCCTTGTGGTTGAGGTGTGTTTCTTGTAAACAGCAGAATGTTGGATCCTGTTTTCGTATCCAATCTCTAAGTCTGTGCCTCTTTATAGGTGAATTGAGTCCATTGATATTAAGTGATATTAATGACCAGTGGTTGTTGATTAAGGTCATTGTTTTGGGTAGTAGAGTGTATGTGCTTTCCTTCTTTGAGTTGTGCTTGTGAAGGGTCGCTAGATGTTTGAGTTATTGTAGGCAGTGTTTTGAATGTTGGATTCCTTGGGTTGTGATTTTCCTTCTAATATTCTCTGTAAGGCTGGATTAGTAGCTATGTATTGTTTAAATTTGTTTTTATCCTGGAATATTTTGTTTTCTCCGTTGATAGTGAACAATAGCTTGGCTGGGTATAGTAGTCTGGGCTTGCATCCATGGTCTCTGAGTTTCTGCAGTACCTCTATCCAGGACCTTATGGCTTTCATGGTTTCCATAGAGAAGTCTGGCGTAAGTCTGATAGGTTTACCTTTATAAGTTACTTGACCTTTTTCCTTTGCAGCTCTTAATATCCTTTCTTTAATCTCGATGCATTGTGTTTTGATTATTATATGGCGAGGGGATGTTTTTTTCTGATCCAGTCTATTCAGTGTTCTGTATGCTTCTTGAACCTTCATAGGAATATCATTCTTTAGGATGGGAAAGTTTTCTTCTATAATTTTGTTGAATATATTTTCTGGACCTTTGATCTGCAATTCTTCTCCTTCTTCTACTCCTATTATTCTTAGATTTGGTTTTTTTTATTATGTCCCAAATTTCCTGAATGTTTTGTGATGAGAATTTGTTGGATTTGCAGTTTTCTTTGGTCAGAGCGTTTATTTTCTCTATGGTGTCTTCATAATCTGAGATTCGTTCTTCTATCTCTTGTATTCTATTGGTTATGCTTTTTCCTGAAGTTTCTGTTTATTTGCCTAGATTTTCCATATCCAGCCGGCCCTCGGTTTGTGTTTTCTTCACTGCCTCCATTTCAGTTTTCAATTCTTGAACTGATTCCATTACCTGTTTGATTGTTTTTTCTTTGTTTCCCAGGGTATCATTTAAGAATTTACTCATTTCTTCAAACTTTTTGTTATATTTCTCTTCCATTTCTTTACTCGTTTCTTCCATTTTTTGTTATATTTCTCTTCTATTTCTTTAAGTGAGTTATTCATACCCTGTTTAAGAGACTCTATTGCTTTCATTATGACACTGTTTTCCACTTCTTCCGGAATAGGGTGTTCAAGTCCTTCTGTGGTAAGATCACTGGGATCTGGTGTTTTCATGTTGTTTTTCAGATTGTTGGAGGAATTCTTGCCTTGGCGCCTGCCCATCTCTTCCTTCAGATGCTTTCCAATGGCTCTTCCCTCCCCTGGGTCTTCTGCTACTGGATTAGTGCCCCCTTGCTATCCAGGAATCACTTTGCCTGCAGTTCTACCTTGCTACAGGCAGGCTATTAAAACAAAGGAACTCCCTCCCATTTGCACTCACCGCCCGTTCAGGCCGCGGCGCCCAACCAGGCTGAGTTGGAGGAATTTAAGCCCTGAAACAGGGAGAGAGGAAGGGTAGGGGTTCCAGGCAGAAAGCCGGGATGGCGTAGGAGGAGAGGGGTTTTAGCTGGGGGAAGCCGCCCCTTCGGCGTATCCAGGGAGATAAGGATGGCGAAGATTGTGTGTTCCCTTTCCGGACTTGTGTGGTGGTCAGGAACTCACTTACCCCTCCATTGTATCTTCTGCTATAGGATCAGAGCACTTGCTGGTCAGAAGTCTCCCTGCCTGCAGGACACGGGGACAACGACTTAGCAGGGTGGAGCCAGCAGTACCAGGTGACCTGGGAGTCTATGGGGTCGGGAAGAGTCCGAGCTCCTCCTCGCAGGGCCCAAAGCAAACTCACCCATCCGATGGCCCTCTGGGTGGAAGCTGGGATGGCTGGTGGGGGGAGCTTAGCCGGTACACTAGTCTTTAACTAAACTATGTTTTGGTTTATGTCCAAGTTCTGTGGTCAGTTTTTACTTCATCATAGACCCTACTTCCTATAGGAAGATTGCTCTTAAAACTTCTCTAAGATGCAATGACGTATTTATCTTTTAATATGACGACATTTAGCTTCTTATCTACAGGATGGTGTAAGGATGTTCTCCTTTGTGAAATAGGCAGTGCTTTCAAAAGCCCTTCTTGCTCAAAACTTAAAAAGGGCAATACTGTCTTGCATATGTTTCTCAAAGGTTTTGTGGGTGCCAGCCAGATACTGTCACGTTTGACTTTGCCTTTTTGAGCACCAAGTCCTATCAGAGATCTGGTCTTCTTCGATATTGTGTAACTAGCTACAATCCCTCTAATTTATCTCCCCCAATGATCCAGACATTGTCTTTTTAACCTTAGCTTTCCTTTCAATACTAACATATGCTTTCACTATAAGAATGAGGAATAACATGGCTGCTTGATGCGTAGTATCCACTACTTAAATTCAGAGACCACTAAGAAAAGTTGAAAGAATTGGACAAACCGGGCAGTGCCTGATAGCAGTGCTTGTGGGCAGGAGTATAAGCTCTCCATCGCAGAAGTTCTGTGCTGCTGTTTTGTGTAATTGATGAATCTGAGATGGCTTCTCATGTGGGAACTTGCTGTGTAAAGAAAGAATTACAATGGGAAAGAGTAATGCGCCTGGGGTTCATCACATTCATTTATATTCAGGTAAAATGGATAAAGGAGAGTACGTGTCAAAGGTGCCAGCTTGACATTTTTTACTACTAGGATGCAAAAGGGAAAGAGACTGTAAGTGATTTCTATGTTAAAATGTCTTTGATAGGCTCTCAAAATGTGGAGCATTCAATAATTTGAAAAAAAAAAGAACACAAAGAAAGGTAATAGAAGACACCTATAAGGTCTGAGCTTTAATAGAAAGCAAAGGAAACTTACAAAGCAACATGAAGATGGGGTATTTACCATTAGCCCAACCCAAGCAACTATGAGAGTCAGGGAATATTCACCACATGGACTGCTTGAATTGGGAAAAATTTTTCAATAAGCTGTGGACGAGCCTGCCGGAATATGGCTTATGAAACTATGAAACATAGGGATAAATGGGACCAGTTCGAATGATATGAAATCCAAAGCCTTGTCAATATGCTACTTATTCTTCTATGACATAAGAGCTTCATAGCCTGAGGCAATGTGAGGGAAATCAATCCCTGGAGGCCTAGATCAAAAGGGTCGTCGGAAACACTTTGTTGTTATAGGCTGAGGTTTCCAGTGATCAGAAAACAATAGAAGGTCACACATTCCTGAGGAAGTATTAATTACCCAGTATACTGGTGTAGAAAGGACTGCTCTCATGGGAGAATTAAAATGCTGATTTAGAGGGGATTAGCATACTGTTAGTTGGTTTTAGTTACTTTGTTGAGTCCTATTACTTTCTTTCTGATGTAGGAATGACTGGCAGGACTGAATGTTGTAGACAAGCATACAAAATTAGTTTATAAGGTACTAAAGCACTTGGGAGGAGATGAGAGAAAGAGTAAGTAGACAAAGGGGTCCTTCTAGGCCACTCAAAGGCAAATAAGACTAGATAATGTCATGTAGGATTTCTTATAGGAAAATAATGACAGAAATACAAGTGCTACGCTAGTGAGCTTCTATAAGGTTTTATAGCATGAACAGAAGCTCACAAAACAAAGCAAACTGTCAAAGTTAGTACATGTTAAAGCAGATTAAACTTGACCTAGAGTGGGATGTTACCTTCCCAAAGAACATAGTGTTTGACCCTCTTTTTCAACAAAGTATACTGGTGATATAAAATAAACAAAACCCTGTTCATGCAGCCCAGAGACCTTCAATACCCTTTGTGTCCAGTGGAAAGGAAAGAACTGTAGAGCTTGTCCAGAGCATGTAAGAAACAGTCAACATGCTAGATTGCAGCCTCAAGCAAGGCTAAGCAGCCTGAGCTAGTCCTACCAAGACTGCCACTGATGAAGAGGTATACAATAGTAGCACCAATACCATGAGATGAGGATGCCAAGTGGCTTGTTAAAAATGATCACAAAGAATGGTTCTGTCTTTCTCCCTCCATAAGTTGAGCAATGTAATGGGATCTTTTGTACTCTCTTACACCCTGCTAATATTTTTGAGTGTTTAATGTTTAGCTTTTCATTAAGCTAACTGTCCTTTACTTGGGAGGGCTATCATGGGCCTTCAAATTTCCTGATCACACTTACTGAATGGTAAGTCCCTAAGTGTAGTACAGACTCAAGAAGGCATCTCAAAAACAATGTCATAAATAGCTATGGCCTCTAGTCACAGGGCTTTACTGAAAAAGAACAATTATAGATGCCATAAAGTTGTTAGATGAATGTGTGTGTGTGTGTGTGTGTGTGTGTGTGTGTGTGTATACAGATAGATGGATGCCTTGCACTTTTATTCATTCTATGATAGTCAAATTTTTCCATATTTAGTCTATTTATCTAAAGCAGTACCATGAGCAAACTTGCACATTAGTAAGAGGGTTTTCTATTATACACATCTACCAATGAAATCCCAATACCATGTCCTAGATACATGACCAAAAAATCTTTGACAAGAAGCAGGTAACTTTATGATAGATTTCAACCATTATTAGAACTAATAAGTCACTATTTTAGGATTGAGATGAAAGTACCTGTTATTATTAGATTATTCTGAGAGTCCTGTACTCTCTGTTCAATGATTGAATCTCTGGAACAAACATAGCTATTTCCTTGTAATTTTCCCACCTTGCCTGGGTAGTAAGTAATCAGCCTAAGATGCAGTATTCAATTTTTTGGATCTTGTCAGTCACAATCAGTATTAAGATTGTGAACAAAATGTACTTAATTTTCTTTACCTGAATGAAACCCTTTCCTCTCACAATGTAGAAGTGTTAAAGTTATATTGTTTTCATTAGAAACTCCTGTTTTATCTCTTGTACAAATGACATGAATGTATGTGCACACATACACACACACACACATCTGACTGTGTATCTTAAAGGTTAAGTAGGTCTCTGTAGGTCAGTTCTACATATTTTCTTTTTGTCTTTATCATTCTCTTTAATTAATTTATGGAAATACAAAACAAGTCAGATCAGTAGGGGAAAGAAACATAGAAATCAGAAAGAAGCTTGTGGTACCCACCTGTGAGTCCTCAGGAGCTGAGGAAAAAGAGCAGTTCATCTATGGCTACAAAACAGGACTGTCACTCAAAAACACATCAGAAAAATATGTTTCATAAATGGAAAGTACCAGGTAATAAAAATTGGTAGAAAATTGTAAGCAAGCTTGTATTTGTATTGAAAATTACCAAAAATTAACAATAATATTCAACTGACACACTATTGAGAAAAAAATAGTCTTCATAACTATATATGTTTGAGTAGGAAGCAGTTGCTAATTGTCTAATTATCACTACAATTGTAGGGCATTAATTAACAGCATAATTAAAATTATTTATACAACCTAGTGCTAAATATTAAAATAAGGTTTTTAATCTAATGTTTTCTTTGTCACTATATGAAGGCATTGTACTTAAAATGTGTAAGGTAGAGCAATCCCCTGTTGCATTGCTGCTGATTTTATTCACATATAACCCACATCACCCTCATTTACTCAGCTCATTAAAAGGGTTAAGTGTTTTGGAGAGGTGGGCATAAGTGAGACATGAGCAAAGGTTGAAAAAACTGTGGAAATTCAAATTACTAGTACACCACAGTAAGAAAAACCCAGGCTCTCTATATCAACCTCAGAGCAACGTGTACACTTCAACAGACTCATTCAACCCCTGATCTTTAGTAAGACTAATACGCGGGTTATGTGAAGTCTTCCCGGAAATCACCTTTTAGCTCTTTACTCTCATATCAAACTTACATTAAATACATCACTTCTTACTTTAATTCTACCATGGTCCATATAGAATGTTAAATTGCTTAACCATAATGGTCAGTATCGATTCAATGACAGAATAATGAGCAGGATTCAAAGAACTCTCTTTTGCTTACTGTGGAGATGCACTGGGGAGATATGGTAACTATTTAATTTCCTATTATGGTTTATATGCCAAAATGTATCAAATGATAACTGGCTGATTGGAATAGTTTCTATGGAAACCCTAAAATCAGTAACGTTACCGAAACATTATGAGTAAAGTAGTGTGCTAAAGAAATAGCCTTCTTCTAAATATTCTCATATCTACTCTCAGAAGTATTTTTCTCATTTTTATTAATTCTTTGAGAATTCTGCACAATGTGCTTTTATTGTATCTACCCACAGTCATCCTATCAAATCAACATTATGTCTTTTCTCATTCAATTTTTTTAAGTACAACTAGTACCATCCATATATTGGAAACAAGTAAAGAGAAAAAATATGTAGTTTTGACATTGACTCACGGTAAATCCATGAAAGCTTCTTTTCATTTGTGGAAAAGGGAAAAAAATTCCTTCTTATGCTGATTTATTTTTGTATAAGTTTGACAGTGCTTACCGAAATTAAAAATAGATAGAAGGGCTTGACCAATAATTAATGAACTTCTCTTACGTATAAAATATGGCAGCTGTGCCTACCACAGCTCATAAATTAAGAACGGAGACATTCATTTTCCTATGATGAAATGGCAAAATCTTAAGAACTTCATTAAATTTCACACTGACGATGACATTCATTTTAAGGTACATATTACCTCACTGCCAAGACAAACAGAAAATGCTGCCAACTACAACAGAAAGGCTGGTTCAAAAATATTACCCTGGGAAGATGGGTGGCAAGGGGCTGTGGCTCCTAGAACGATTTCTGGTAGGAAAACACCTGCCTCAGGCAAACCAGCTGGAGGGTTGCAGCTTGCTCCTGGACTCTGACTCCAAACTCAACGTTTCTTCCTCCACAGCTCTCTTACTCAAATGTCTTCACAAAACAAAGCTCATTTTTCTCCTTCTTTATTTCTGGTGGGATTATTGAGTCTCTGTAACCTCCGCAAGGAGGAAATCAAAGTGCATGGCACTGTATTAATCAGAAAAAAAATGGATTGTGCCTGCCTCTTCCTGCCAATCACTTGATAAAGAGAAACAAATAGCAAAGATTAAATCACGGGCTGCTAGCAGGCTTTGTACTTGGAATAAATACATTTCAGCTTCCACAAAAGTCCATTATGCAGTGTTGGCTTTGATTAGCAGGGGGCATTTCATAAAGCATGACAGAGAGCTACAGCCAGTTGAAGAGGGAAGAAATGCAAGAGTGTTTTCTAACTATTTAGTTAAACAGATGATTCACCCCAGTTAAAGAATATAGCAAAGGCTGTGACAATTACAAATGTCCTTGGAAAAGGGATGAATTTATCTGCCTGTAAAGGAGACATCGCTTGAAAAGGCAGTGTCTGCAGCAAACAGAACACCAGCAGAGCGTGACTATAAAGAACAATCCATATTTGCTTTCACACTGGAGAGACCCACAATTGCAACCTGATTGTAATCCTCACCTGGGAAATCTGAAATCACCACCTGTTTTCTTTGGATGCTGGTGTGACACACTCCAGCGACTTTCCACAGAATTTAGAGCCTTCATTTACTCCAGCGAATACACTTGGAGATTTGCTCAATTCAATTTATTCTCATTAAGCAGGAGACTCCCCAGAATGGCTTGAGCTATGCAGCACACTGCTTTCACAGCCTTGTTTTTATAGCTATCTACTGCATCACTGGTGTCTACTCCATGGCAACCTTTCATGCAATGTTTCAAGTGTTCACACTTCATTAAAAAGGGGGAACTATG
Organism: Myodes glareolus; assembly: GCF_982192425.1. Taxonomy (NCBI): domain Eukaryota; kingdom Metazoa; phylum Chordata; class Mammalia; order Rodentia; family Cricetidae; genus Myodes; species Myodes glareolus. The sequence continues at coordinate 68,939,186 of NC_142037.1, read as the reverse complement.
AAATGTGGGAACAATTGTTTACCATATAGTCAGTTTTCTTAGGGAGAGTAAGAAACAAAGTCAGTGAAACATGACCACAGTCATCACCCCAAAACTTGGTTCCCTTCAAATAAGCTCCTTTCTATTCAATTCCAATTATTATCAAAATCACTGTCATTTCTATTTTACTATTATATTTGTATAACTTTGTATTTTTTAATAATCAAATAGAAATAACAGGGATTTGGAGGTCAAAACCTTATAAAGTAGGTTTATGGTCCTTTATAATGCTATTACAATCTTCATAATCTTTAATATTTAATCTCGGGGAATTATATTTAACTGCACATGCTGCCTAATCAAGAGAGAAATATTATAACATGAACTGCACTGCTGTTGTATGCTAAGGTTGAGATATAAGATCTACCAGGGGATTCTTATTATTATTGCCTGAGTAAATAACCAAAATAAATAAATGAACACACCGAACTTCCGCAACATCTTTGTACACTGCAAACTCTGCTAGGAGCTTTAGAGAGCACAGTTCAGTCGTATGCAACATTAAGTAGTTATATAGAATAGGATGGCCCTATTTTTTTCTAAATTTGAGTACATGTGTTAATTTACTGTTTTATGTCAAATGTTTTGTAAAAAGTTTGAATGTGATATTTGAACTGTAAAACTGTAAAATTAGAGACAAAGGTAGCAATACACTAAAAGAATAAACTTCATTCCAATGTGTGAAAAATCATCTAAGTATTATTATGAGCTTGTTGCAATCAGGTTTATCTAATCAGTTTAATCTTCCAATGAATAAAGATTTATTGTAGTTAAGCAAATTCTTTGTCATCTCCTATTATTGAGGAATTTTTAGGATAATATAATTATTGTGCAATGACCTAGGGGAAGTTCAACTTTAGTCTTGCTAATCGCTACTGCCATCTACTGGCTTATTTTGTCATGATGCAATCATTGGTGAGGGTGGAATATGTCCTTTGCCAGGCACAGTCTATTACTTAAGCTTAGGAATAAATAAGAATCAACACTGCTGTGCTTTGATGAGTCACAGATGTTTACATTATTATAACTTAAAATTATTAAAGTAAGGGAGGTATTCTAACTAGGGAAAACTTATTCTAGGGCATTTATACAATGATGCAAATACTGATGTATTTATTTCTGTCTGAAGGCTGAATTTTGTGTAATGATGGAAAATGATCCAAAACGCTGAAAGACTCTTTAAAAGTAACACATTTAAATAAATCTGAAAGTCGTCGACAAACATAATAACCAGACATAAAGTGGTTCGTTTAATTTAGCTAAGGTTGTTTCAAGTGCCTGTTTGGGGTTATGAGCCAAGGCACAGCTTTGGAGTAGATATTTTCAGAACATTTATAAGACAGTTGTATGTAGAGGGGAAAGGTAAAAATGATGTAGGCGAACATCTTGAGTAGAGAAAGTGAGAAAAACCGCACACACAGGAGGAGGCTGCGTTAGCTTCGGCACAGTAAGTACAAATGTATCCTTAGTGCTGGCATGTAGGACCTCCTGTGACAACAGGAGCGGAAGGTGGTATCCATATGGAAAGCATGGAGCCTTGTGAGCCTTCTAGATGTAATAAAATACCTGGTTTTGATCACTGACAATAACAAAGAGCAGTTTGCACAGACAGCACTCTGTTAAACCATTGCACATTAGATCCACCCTGTTAGTATAAAGTGAAGAGATTGTTTACTAGGATGTTGCACAGTTTCAGGTAAGTGAACAGAACTGCCTCCTTAAATTCCTTATTTAACTTGATGCTTTGGGCTTTAAATTATACTGGAGGATACTTAAAAGCCGAAGTAAATTATTATTCTCTACTGCATGTCGACATTCATCACAAAGTTTTCAAGCATTAAAAGCATTTGCCCTGATAATGGTGTCCCAGTGAAGTTTCCTGGGTGAACCCTCTCCCTGTTCAGAGTAGACTGTATATATATATATACACACACATAACATGTATATCTATACACAAAAGAATGTTTGTATATTAACGCAAATACATTAGTAAACAGTTTTAATCATAATTATAAGTAAATTGTTTCAAAAAGGTAGTCTGCTGATAGAAATAATTTTGAGTATTGGTCTTTTTAAACCCTGAAAATATAAAAAAAATAGACATGAATATAAAGAGAGAAAATGAGAACAGCTTCAGAAAAAGAAGGAAAACAAATGGAAGATTAGCAGATTTCCTATTGGCTGCCTTTGCACAGCAGTGCACTAAACTCTTCAGTGATTCTATTCATTTTGGCTACAGTGATGGGTTTTATTTTCCTAAATTTCTTTCTTGGCAGCAATAAAGACAATAATCTGCTCAATACTGGTGAAGAGTCGCATTGGCCATTACGTCACTTATATAGCCTTAACTTGTGTATTACAGATGTTACAATGATGTCTGCATGAAACTTTTCTATTTCTCAAACAAACTACATCCTCCTTGGCAGAATTCAAGATGCTTGTATTGAATTATCAAATATAACAAGCAACATATAGTGTTAAGTGTTTGGCAGATATAGTCTTTGTGTCTTTTTTATGGTGATAATGATGATAATGATGATGAAAATGCTTGGTTTGTTTTTGGGGGGATTGTATCTGTAGGTGATATTGGTTTGGAACTTATTAAGTATCCCAAACTGGCCTCAAGTTCACTATTCTGCTACCTCTACTTTTTGAATGATTAGAGTTCGAAACCATGCCCAGTGTTGCCAAATACAAATAACATTACGTCATCAGCCTTCTTTCTATCTACTTATCTTTATCTCAATCTATCTTTCCATCAATCACCTATCTACTTATTTATCTACCTCCCTTTCTCTTGTATATGTTAGTCTACTAGTGTCAGAGAAATACAAATATATTAACAGTAGCATTAAGTATATCAGTAACAAGATTTTTGAAAAACATGGAAAATATTATTTGTTTCATAAAACTCAGAATAATTCAAATTAGAAATGTAAAATGTCAGATCAAGACTAAAATAAGATATATGTGGGAAGAATGTAAAAACAATAGGCTTCATGTAATCTGGAATCATGAAACAAATTTGAAAATTCATATGTCTGCTAAGAAAATTAATGTCATTTATTAATAAATTCTTGGATATATAACTCAAAGCAAATGATCAACATGACAATTAAAGAGTATATTTGTCAGTCAGTATATGGTAGTTTTGATGGCTGTGAATGATGAAACCTGAATATCTGTCCTGAAGGAGTGGCCAAGGAGGAAGTGATTGACATGAAACATCACATAAGACATATACATAATAAGACAGATTAATCTAAAATTATAATAGAATGATAATGCAATATTAAAAAAGCAGGCAGACAATTTAAAAATATGCATGAAGAATAATGATATGTTTTAAGGAGAATGTATAAATAGAACAATTTGCACAAAAGTGTGAAAATGGAAAGAAAAAAAAATCCAATGCATGAAAACACAGGTAAAGAAAAAGTCATGAAGCGATGGCAATAGTGTGCACTGCTGAAATCTGTGATTAAATCAAGGTTCTTAGCTGAGAGTTAAGTCAGAAAGACGTGACTATGATAAATGCCTTCTCCAGGATGTTCAAAGATGAGTGTGGACATGTAATGATCTTGAGATCAACCTTGATTTGTTGTATGTTTTCTATATAATCATCAGAATTAAAAGAATTTTAGTTTTCAGTTTCTAATGGCTTTTGATATTAGTTGATACTTTATATATGTCCTAAAGTCCAATCTTCTCTATCTCTAAATTATTTTTCCAATTCAATTTCATATCTGCCATTTCATTGTGTATATAAAAAATAACTTAGAGATTTTTAAAATTACCTTGATTTGAGAAAAGTGAAAAATCAGCTGTGACCTGAAGTCAAATCATTCTAAAAGTACATTAACTGCAATGTGCAATGCTCAACATTTAAGTGTTCTTGACTTTAAGAAAAGGTGTTAACCACTAGCAATGTTTTATATTTCACAAAAAGACTGTATTGACTGTCTTCACTGCCTTAAAATAGCCACATAAAGCTAATTTTTCACTTTGATAATGTCATTCATAAGGTTGGAAAGAAACAGTAAAAGGACAGAGCTATGGCATTGATTATACTTATACTATGTAAAGAAAATTATAGGACTGCTATCTTGATATAAATAAAGTTCTTTGGTCTAGACACAGCTTGACCTCATCATGCCCTTCTCCTGAGCTTAGCACACAGAACCTTACTGGGCCCTCTTGAAATCTACAGGGAATAGGAATAAGAAATTGCTGGTTCTCTGTCACAAATGTAGAGCCTGATATCTGTATGTGTCATTCTCTCGGTGCTCCAGTAAGTCTTTTTTTTTTTTTTTTTTTTTTTTTGATCTCTTTGCTCAAATTCTCACTCCTCCCACTCTTCAACTGGACTTTGGGAGCTCAGCCCAGTGCTCTGCCACAGGTCTCTGCCTCTGTTCCCATCAGTTTCTGGATGAAGGATGTATGATGGTATCTAAGATATTCATCAATCTGACTATAGGGCAAGGCCAGAAGGGCAGCTGGGGAAAGACCGAGTAGACTTTGGTTACACCTATCTCCTCATCCTCCAGTAAGTCTTAAAAGCCCAAATCTATTTAAAATTCTTCTGACTGGAGACCAACCAAGTACTTCCAAGTGCCTCCTGCTTGTGTCTGTAAGGCTGTTGTGAAGTGTGCCGCACACCTTGCTCTATACAGAGTGGGAACAGGTCACAGAGAAGTAGAAAACATAGGTTATTTCAGTAAAAAGAGTAATTGGTTCAAAATGTTAAATCCTAAAATTTAACACGGACTTGACTATGGGGGACACAGGACTCATTATACAATCTAAAATAGGAAAAAGAAATATGAAAGCCATGTTTTAAGAAGTTTAATCTTCTTGAACTATATCAAATAAATTGAAATGAAAAGGGCTTAAATACAAGATAAAGGAAACTATTGTTAACAATTTGGTGTTAGATAAAAGACAGACGAGGGGAAGAGGAAAACCAATTACGGGGAAACTGAATTCAAATGTATTTTAATTAAAAGTGTGATCAAATCAGGGTATTAATGTAAGTGGGTTAAGTAAATGAAGTATGGGTAAAAATATATCTGAAAATATATTCTATTCCTATTATTTCTAATGCAATATTTTCAGCATGATATTGGACATAAAATGTTTAACTACTTAACTGTTTTATCTAAAGAAAATAATATTATCATCCTCATAACTATTAGCCCTGTTCAGATATTTCTTTTAGCAAACAATGTTAAACAATTCTTCATATTTTAATAATCAACAAAAACTGGGAGACCATTTAGAAAGCAAGATACTGTGATGATGGCTATGAACCTCTGGCTTTTATAAGTCATTTTTAAAATTTATTTTAAACTGAAAATAAATTGTATGCTAATGAGAAAATGTAATATTAGCATTAAAATCATGTTGCCTTTTACTTTGCTGAGCAAGTCTATCTCTTGACTAATACTCCAGATGCTCATAATCAGTGTATACAGTTGCTGTTAGCTATAGGACAATAGGCAAAAATTTTACCAGTGCATGGAAATTGGGAGACACTGTCTTATGGGGAAGCAGACTTTGCTGGAGTGATGAATATATTCTAATACTAATACTATATGTAAACATGGAGCATGCACGATATTGTGAGAGCAGTGTGTATGACTAATATTGATTTAGTATTGTGTTTGCCATAAAAATAAAAATAAACATATGTTGTGGCTGAGACAAAAAAAGAATAGCCGTAAACTGATGATTACTGAAATATGAAGGATGAGGAACTGGACTATGCATACATGTGTGGTGCTGCATATGTACATGTATATTTAGACATTTATAAATGTGTTAAGAAGCTACCATGATAAAATGTTATAAAAAAGCTATTTGTTGCATACCAATTTGTTTTCACATTTAAGACACTATTACTAAATAGATGAAAATAATAGTTCATTGAATGACCATAACATCGTGTTGAAAATTAATTGACAAAAAGTGACAAACGTATATTTGCTTAAGATAACATTTCTAAAAACAGAGCAATGGTTTTGCTTATTTCTATACGCTGAGCTCTATTTTGTTTCTGAGCTCACTAGCTCTTTGTTTTTCTCTGTGTGTCTCTCCATACCTCTCTTTCTCCCTCCCTCCTCCTCCTTCTTCTTCTTCTCTCTCACCCCGCTCCTCTCTGAAGTGCATCAATTTCTACCATGCTTGGAATCTTCTGCCTTGGAGGGAAGCTCATTAAGACCCAGGGTGTTTATAGGAGATAAAACATTAGGATAGCCTAAGAGAAGGTAAGACATTCCATCCTTCGTGGAAATCTAGCTAAGCTCAGAAAGTAAGCAACTTAAAATAACATTAGGAAGTTCCTGAAACTGACCAGATTTAATAGTCCCCTTCATCTCCAAGCATTTATAAGTATCAAGAACTGCTTAGATACACTCAGAGGCAATCTGAGCTGCCTAGGTTCTTAGATGAGGTTAGTCATCTGGGAGCAGAGATCAGCCAAGTTATTTCAACAGCTCAGACAAAATGAACTGTATTAGAAGGACCCTCTCCAATGTGTGGAGTTGCCTGGCAACTGTGCAGTGCCCTCCAGGTTTCCACCTTTTGTTAACTGTCACTCATGCTGGAGTGGGCTTCAGGTCTGTCTCTCAGTTATTTCTGTTCTTGAATGTAACTTCCTAACCACATTTCTGTAAGTAACATCAGTTACATCCATTGATTCACAAGCTGAAAGTGAGTAGTAAGAATAGTCTCTCTCTCTCTCTCTCTCTCTCGCTCTCTCTCTCTCCCTCTCTTGCTCTCTCTCGCTCTCTCTATTTCTCTCTCTGACACACACACACACACACACACACACACATGCACATACACACAACCATTCTATACTATTGCAATGCTGTTTTAATGACTAGGGATGCAGAAGTTTTGAAATTTGAAATTTTTCTAGCTTCTCAAGATTATTCAACATCATTATAAATTAGAGTCTTAGAATTATTTTAGGACTTTGCTCTATCTGTGGATTTAGAAGAATGCTTGCATCAGGTCAGCAAATCTTCTGATATATAATCCCAAATCTCCTCATGTGTTTGTGTTGCCTCTAATTTCTTTCATTATTTGAAAAACTTACTATATAAATCTGGTAGCTTCTTAAATGCATTCCTAAATATTTATTCTCTTTAACATGATTTCAACTGGAATTATTTCCCTAGTGTCCTTTTAGTTGCTTGCTCTTGCTTAGAAATAAACTGACTTCAATGTTAAATTTGATTATATGCTTTGCTTTATTTGTATATTGTTTAAATTGTTCTTTGGGGATTTTTCTGGCTTTTATTCATGTAAAACCATGCCATTTATGGTTTTAAACTCACTTTCTTTTTGTTTTCCAATTTGAATGTCACTCATCTTTTAATCCTTTCTAGCTTTTCTAGGCTTGTTTAGCAACATTCCTGCTTTCCTCCTACTATTGGGAAAATTCATCCACTTTTTGTTTTATCACCAAATAAGTGTTACATCTGGGATTTATATAAATCTACTCCTAATTTGTGCTGTTTTCACCATGAAACGGCACTGGATTTCAAATAAATTTCCTGCATCAATGAAGCTAATATTTGCTTTTTATTGGATTCTTGTGATATATCACACTGTTGTGATTTGAATGAGAATGACCCCCCATAGGCTCATATATTTGAGAGTTTAGTCATCAGAGAATGGCACTATTTGAGAAGGGTTATTAAGTGTGGCCTTTTTGGAACAGGTCTAGCCTTGTTGGAGGAAATATGTCATTGGGGTGAAATTTGAAGTTTCATAGCTTATGTTAGGTCAATCTCTCTCTCTCTCTCTCTCTCTCTCTCTCGCTCTCTCTCTCTCTCTCTCTCTCTCTCTCTCTCTTTGCCAATGGATCAGGACATAGCTCTTATCTACATCTCTAGCACCATACTTGCCTGCCAGCGTGCTCCCTGCTGCCATCCTGCCTTATTATCTGTGATAGCATAGAACACTAATTATGAGCCTAAGAATGCAAGAAGACATTAGAGGCTAAGGACGGAAACTTTTTTCCCTTAAATTTCACAGAAAAAGTTAGCCCTGCTGACTCACTTGAGATATTGACTTCTAAAACTGAAACAGGAAAAGCATATGCCATCTTGAGTTTGAATTTAAATTCCTTAGCAAACCTATAATAATAATAATAATGATGACAATAATAATAATAATAATAATAATAATAATAATAATAATATCAAAACCACCAAAATGCTATGGCTATTGTAAAGACAATGGGGTGTGACTTTTCCCTTGATAAATCTGTACTCAAACTTGAATGTGTTCCTTCTTCCCATAAACACCTTTCTTTCCATTAAGTCTCATTCTCAGTCTTTTTTTTTTTCTTTAAATCTGCTTTAATAAGCTCCATCTCTGTTTCATCTTGACTCACCCTGAATGACCTTTTTTTGATGGAGTTAGAAAACCTGCTTTAACTTTGTGGAGATCTCTGAGGAGGGTTCATGCGGTGGAACTATGCTCCTCTCTGAGGAGGCACAGAGCTGTGGAACTCTGTCCAGAACTACATCTTTGCACGGCTGACAATAGCATCAATGGTAAACCAGTGCAGCAGATGTTCTAATCTATTCCAAATAGCTTGCTGCAAAACTCAGATAGTGCCTTCCAGAGTGTTTGTACTGAACGTCTGAGACTATACACATCTCTATCATCTGTAAGCTATGAAAGTACTTCCTTCATATAATCTGCTTATGTATAGTTGAGACTTTATGCCCCAGGTATTTTGGCTGTTAAAATTATCTGCAAAATAGTATTAGTATATACTAGTCATCTATATTGCATTCTCAGACTGAGTATATCTGCACCAATTCTAACATCAGACAATTCGACTTGACAATGAGCAACATCAGGTGTTCCTTATATGACTTCAGCAAGCATAAGTAACTTCATCCTTCTTCACTTGTCAAACTAGTAGAGTATAAAAATACCTAACAACAATTTATTTTTATTATTTCAGATAAGGTAGAGTAGATGTTACTACACCTAAATTATTTAAATAACGCACCATTATTTCTAATATTGATATTACTTAGTGGAAAAATATAAATTAAGTCTATTTTATGTTAGGAAAAGCTAATTTGTAAAGCGAAATTATTTACATAGAATATAAATTAGAAGTTCAAAGGTTTGGGCTCACTGAACAAAAATATGTCCTCAAGGATTGAAACAGGACCTAGAATGCAGCAATTTCAGGGGTATATGCAATTACATATGTATGTATGATGCATATTGTTCATAATCTATGACCATGGATTTATGAGAAATTTATAATTAAAACCCCTTGCACAGTACAATAATAAATGAGAAAAACAGTGAACCCTCTTAAACTACATCATCATTTTATAAAACAACTATCATTTTATATGAATTAGCTGTGGTTACTATCGCTGTTATAATAATAGATGCTGGTTTCTTTAAATATTAATAGAACCTTTTTTTTCTTTTGTTTTTACTACCGTTTTAACATAAAGAACATGTTTAGAGAATGAGTATTTAGCTCACTGGTAGAAAGCTTGCATAACAAGTGAAAAGTTTCAAGGTTCTATCTTTAGCACCAGAAAAAAATTCTATGTTTCTCAACTGCTTGTCTGTGTATCTAAAAAAAAGCAATTAGAATCAATTTTTGTATACTATTGAAAGATAATATTGCCTATGAGTAACTAAATAAAAATATTAATGCATATTCTATGATTATTATTCCTATACATTTCTTATATCTATATTAAGTTCTATCATATATAAATTATTGGTGAGTAATATGAAGGATAAAGTTTCTTAGTTATTAACAAATAACATTATAACTCAGGTTGTTTCTAGTATACTATACTATATAAAACAGTATACTATTTTAGTATGTGTTTAATAACTTTCTCAGCATAAAGAACTGTGGCCACATCAGGTTTCCATAGTTCATAAACTTAACCCAGGAATACTAAATCATGAGGTTTATTACATGAGCTAAACACAGTTTTTCTTCAACAACAAAAGTTATGAAATTCTTATAGATACATTAACAGCTAAAATTTAACCTGTATTTTGTAAATATAATCAAAACATAGTATAGCGGTGCAGATAAACCCACACCATGAAAGCGTTGTGAAATCTGTATGCCACTTGAAATGATATTCATACATTTTATCAGAGGTCAAGTTAAGATTAAATAAAACTACTACTATTCAAGTATTCGCTCACTCAATATTTAGGTAAAAAATATATATGTAGCACAGATTCTAATTGGTCTAAATAATAAAAACCCAGAATCAGATATGGGGGGTTAGTGCTGAAAGATCACAGAAGCAGAGCAGTTAACCACTAGAGAGTTCTTACCTCTGTCAATGCTCTGACCAAAGGGCCAATCCTGTCTCAGAGACAGACTGAAAGCTGTCTCTATGAAACTTCAGACTGCGTGCTCTCTCTACAAAAACTCCTGAATATTGAACTCCTGCACCCCCAACCTTATATTCCTCTCTCTGCCCAGCCATATCACTTCCTACCTCTACCTCCCTAGTGTTGGGATTAAAGGTATGAGCCTCTTGGCCCTGTTTCTCTCTTAGGCTGATTCAGTCTCGTGTGTCCCAGGGTAGCCTTGAACTCACAGAGATCCATCTGCCCCTGTCTTCATACTTCTGACATTAAAGGTGTGTGCCATCACTGACTGGCCTCTGTGCCTAACTAGTGTGGCTCACTCTCCACTCTGTTTTTCAGGCAAGCTTTATTTGTTAAAGCACACACAAAATAACACCACAAATGTAATATGTGATAAGAGAAAGTAGACACATGGGCAAGGTGTTAAATGTTAGACGCTTGGCTCAGTCAAATCTTCATCCAACTCATGAATATAAAGATAGGAGCTAACCCACCCACATGCCAAGGTGTCAGGAAAAGATACAATGTTTCAAGGAGAAAAATTTTCAAATGACACAAATAAGGACTGAGAGATTCAGTATCTATAAATATGTTGGCAAGTTTTGAGGGCAGTTTATAAAAACTCGATGAGGTCATGTTGCTAAGCAAGGCATTTGGATCATTTCCCGTACTCCCTGGGATATTTATTCAGTGACCTAATATGCATTCTGCAGCTATGGCTTTGGTAACAATCTGAAAGCTTTGTTGGAGCATCTGTCTTTGGAAGATCAGTAGACACTAGCCTGAAAACTGGACTGCATTCCATGAGATTTTCCTCTCATCTTCCTACAGGGTAGCTCCAGCGACATCTCCGTGTAGCACACTCGTCCTGTAGAGATACAGCGCTTCCTTATTAACCCAAAAAAGGGAGTGCAGGACAGAGCAAAGTGATGCTGCAGGGAGGTTCACGTTGGTGAGTCCATGAGTGGTTACTGGGGTTGCTACAGGAATATGGAGAGGACTATGTGCAGAAGCAGGATGTCTCAGAACAGCAGGTGAGGTAGTAAAGGCAGCAGGTGCATCACTGAAGGCCCCGCCACAGCTCAGGTGACAATTCATGAACGCTGTGACCTTGCAACGCTGAGCACAGCTTTCTGGCAGCTGTACACCCTCTTCTGCAGGACTCAAGTGGCCAAAGGCTCTTTCCTACCTGTTCAGTAAGTCTTCTAGACGGCTGGAAAGAGGCCTCTGAAAACCTTGAAGTTTACTCCTTTCTAAAACATATGACCTTTTTTAAACAAGGGATCATTTCCCTCCCTCCTGGATGCAATGTTTAACTGGAATGAAATTGCAATACAATAGTTGTTTTCAATAATTCTGAGTCCTTTTACTTCACCAGATACACACCTATGGCATCAGCTATGTCGCTACTGGAAAAACCCTTTGCCAGCCTCCAGCCTTGTCACATACGAAGTATTTTCTGTCTCAGTGAAAAGATGGCCTGGGGTCATAGAAAATTCCATTAAGTTAGAATTCTACAAATAAATTCTTCTTGGCACTTCTATAATCATCCTGAAAATCATAATTATTTGTCCCTTTGAAAACCTAAAATACTCAACCTTTTTAAAACTACAAGGTGAAGCTACTTGTGTGGTGGCTCATGCCTGTTGTCTCAACACCCAGGAGGATAAAGCAGAAGGATTGCTCTAAGTTCTAGTACAGCCTCAGCTATATAGTCATTTTAAGTCCAGTCTGGGTTGTAGATGAAGGCCCTGTCTCAATAACAGACAAACAGAAAATATTGAAAACAATTAATTAGTAAATGAATAAAAGTAAAAACAAATAAAGAGTACAAAGCTAGTGAAGTTACTCAGTTAAATTCAGTTCAGCATTGTTTCCATGCAGCAACTTGAATATTTTTACCATTTTAAAAATTAACTTCATATATTTGAAATATTATCATAAATTAGAAATACAATGTGCCAGTCAAGATGATAATATATTTACTGATCTCAAACTGATAAAAGCCAACTGACTTTAATGAATTCTAGCTTTTAACTTACAAAGTTGAGTCAAGTCCAGGACTCTAATGACAAATGATGTCACCTTCACCACTAGCGTGTATTCTTGGCACCATCTTAAAAGTCTCCAATATAGCATGTTTTATATTGTAGATGGGAAACTGGATTCCTCAATTCTTCTGATATTGACACTTATTCTCACCTAACAACAATCTAATCTATTCAGTATTTCTCTCTCTGAGAGTAAGAAAGGCTTTCAGAAAACTGTAATTTTATTGGTCCTATGCAATAAAGTTTTCTTTTTAGTCTAATATCAAATTTTAGTTTTGTCTGAAGATTTAAAAAACTTAATTCCCTTAATGAAAGCACCTTCTTCAGCTATGTTCTGCTCAGTCTTCAATTTCTTTTCTTTGATAATATACCAGAAATAGTATTCTTGTCTCCTCAGATCCCCTGGCCACTCCCTCATTATGCTCACTTGTATCTTTGCCCTCCAGAGTTGTTCCACGCAGGGTAATATAATGTCTTGACCTCTTGCTTGCAGTCTTGATTGCTAATAGATTGCCACACAAGAGAACAGAAGGAGGGAAGGGGAAGAAATGTCAGAGCCTTTTTCTTCAGCTCATCTATTACTGAAGGTCACAGCTCCTCTTAAAATGTCCTCTTCACAAGACACACACTCACTCCTTTGACTTTCAGTTAACCATTTGCCACTCTGTGTTTCAAGTTTGAGGACTAACATTCTTGGTATTATTAACCATAGACTATATCCTTCCCTTCGAGTACTTTTGTCCAGCACGACCACACTCGTGCTACTTGTCCATGTTCATAATTATCCTGAAGTTGCAATAAATACATTTAATGTGACATTCTTTTCTTAAGGTGCCAATAAAGCACATGTCAAAAGATAGCACAATTCTCTGTGCCTTTTCTTGTTACCAATACATAAGATCACATAGCAAAAGACAGCACTGTGTATTAAAGTATTCTCTCTCTCTCTCTCTCTCTCTCTCTCTCTCTCTCTCTCTCTCTCTCTCTTTGCAGTCATTCTGGGTGTAGAAAAGAGCTAAAGAGAAGAACAGACTTTGCTAGGAGGTGATGCGATTACTCTCAGTTTCCGTGCTCAGTATAAATCTATACTTTTAGGCCAGGTACATATTGGCCTTTTGTTGAGTCAATGAGTTTTCATGATGGCCTAAGGTGAAGGGAGGTACTTGCTAAAAGAAATTAAAATTAAACAAAAGAAATTCAAATCAGTTTCACCTCTAACACAATCTAGATTTGCCCAAATGCTATTAGGATCATCTGGTCCATAAAATTTTTCAATGTTTGCTCACCCCAGAAAGGGAACCCATAAAACAATAAAGTACTGATCTCTTTGAAGTCTGACTTGGAGAACTAATGTTTACTTTGGTGTTACTAATATATATGCTGTGATGGTTAAACTTGGTTGTCAACTTGATGATATCTGGAAAGAAATCAATCTAGAGATGAATCCAGTATGGATTCAGTATGGCATCAGTGATCTGGATCTTGAGACTAGAAAACGAATGCCTTCAAACCAGACCTTGAGGTGGGAAGGCACACCGATAATCTGGGCCACACGTCCTATATAAGAGCAATGGAAAAAGGAATTGTTTGTTCTTCTCCTGATTGTTCTCCCCTTGTCAGCACATCCATTGGAGCCTACTTCTTTGGGATTCCAACAAACAGAAGTCCAGCTGAAACACCCAGCCACACAGGACTCTGCAGTTGCCAGATTTTTGGAGTTTCCATTCACAGCTAGACATTGTTGGATTGCAGCTGAAGCCATTTCAATAAATTCATATATATCTACGTGTGTGTTTGTGTAGATAGATAGATAGATAGATAGATAGATAGATAGATAGATAGATAGATAGATAGATGCATTCCATAAATTCTGTGACTCTAGAGAACCCTGAGTAATATGTATGCAGATTATGAATTTCTTTCAAAAATATTCTGACTCAAAATAGCAATTGTGTCACCAAAACTCTATCACAACAATGCTGAGGACTCATATAAACTTCAGTCCTTGAGCTCTTTGCAAAATGTTAAGGCAGCTCAACAGCCTGAGAAATCCCTTCCCTGTAGCTAGGTTGTTCAGTCTCCTCCCCAGCATTTTTTAAATATTCATTTTATAAAGTTGAAAAAGAGTCTTCCATAATCTTTCAAATCTTTACTTTCCAAGACACATGGACCTTTATTCACCTCTTGAGTCTCCAAAGTCTTTTGTTCTTCATGAGAGAAGGAGTTCAATTTGAAGGGAACTACTGTACTATATTACAGTAGTCCTTGTCATATTGTTACATCTACAAAAAAATGAAGGTGAATTAAACAAAAGACAAAAATCTTTGGATCCACTAATGAACCATAAAAAATGGTATATAATAGCAAATTGAGACAGTAATAAATCTACCAATCCAATGTTTAGAGACAGGCTCTGATAGCAACATAAAAAGTAATGACCAAGTAACATGCACTTGATATTTTTTATGCTAAATGGTCTCAAGGGTGAAAAATACAAAATAAATTCAAACTTCAGTAGAAATTGTAGAAAAGACGTACCTGCATGCCTTCCAAGTCTTTAAGGCATGACTCTCAAGTGCTTAGCCTCGGTGTTAACATATCACAGTTCCATTTTACAGTATGCCTCATGTGTTACCGGCTGGTTTTCTTTTTGTTGATTACAATAGTCCCATTAATTTTACTTGAAGTAATTTATTGACTTGGATAGTTTGTTTTTCCCTCAGTCATCCCTAAGGTTTTGCCCTTGGTAGTGTGTTTCCAGAATGGTTTTCTGAAACAAGGCTACAAAAAGTTTCAACCGTCCTCTGAATCTTTCTGAGAGTACGCTGTTCTCCCACTTCATTTGCCTCATTGCTGTTCCTTACTTTGCAGTATGTGACCTTCAAATATGTCAGCCTTCACACCTCTCTATGTATAAAGTTCTAAGACATATTCTCAGGATGAATTTGAGTGAAAATTAATGGATAAATCTAGATTTTTGCTTTAAAATAACTTATAGTGCTAATCCAGGGGGAACTTGTAACTATATGACATTTAAACATGCACTCTCCCATCATGTCTAATTGAAATATCTCTTTAAGATTTCCCACTAGACTGTTGGCAGCATGGGAAAGGACTGATCAAAGGCCATCATTATCTCCCAAACAGTTTACCTAGCCATTTATTGGCCAAATCCAGAGTGATTTTTAAAGACTATCACAGCTGTTTTTAAACCGTCATTATTAATTCCAGTAATTAAAAGTTAACTTACCTCTTTAAGAAACAAACACAAACAAAGGAATTCCGAACAGAATGAGTTATTGTAGTGCTAGCAAATACCAAAGAAATCAATCAAGAGTGTAGTGTCCTTAGAGCTTCATTCATAAGGGTGTAATTAACCCTATTTCCTAATTCCTTTCACAAGAAGAATAGTGTTCAATTTGTTGTCTGATCACTCGCCCAAGTACCAAACACTTGTACAGTGAAGACACACCATTAATCATTTAGCCATCTGTCTATATCTTGTTTATGTTTAGCTTATCCTGCCATTGTGACATTCATCTTATCCGTTCAATAGCTTTTCTATAGAGTTAAAAATGTGCACTTGAAGCAAACTTTATATACACAGTGAAACACTACCATGCACTGATGATGTAATAGCATTTTTGTAAGAATATATTCATATTCAGTTTATGCATAGTTGGTCTACAGAACTTTGAGCAAATTGGCTACTATTTAATTAGTAAAACTAAATGCTCAAATGTTTATAAGCCTCCTATTACATATAAAAGTGGGGGTAAAATCAGTAATTAAATAAAGAGAGTTATCAGAAGCAGAACCTTAAAATAATAGAGGAAAAAATGTAGCTATGAAAAAAGAAAATGTATCATGAATGGAATGAAGGAAAAAATATATTTGGTTTACATACAAAAAGAATGATAAAGCTTTATGAACAAAAATAAGCTGGAAACAAGATTGGATATTAAAGAGTCAGAAATGAAACAAGAAAGTTTAGTAAAATTGATTCAGACTTGCTCATTCATAACTGTGTTCTTAGTATTTAATATACCTTAAGTAGGTGGATGGCAAGGTTTTAGGCTACATAGCAAGACCTATGAGAGAGAGGAAGTGAGATGGAGAGGGAAAGAATGTACAAGGGATTAGAAAAAATGTAACACAAACATCTTAACAGAAGCAAGAAACGGGGTTTGTAAATGGAGAACAATTGTTCATTTTTCTGGCCACCCAAACCCAAATAATCATACAGAAAATATATTAATTACAACACTGTTTGACCAATGATAGCTCAGGCATATTTCTAGCTAACTCTTATATCTTAAATCTACCCATGTCTATTAATTTATGTATCACCACGAGGTTGTGGCCTACTGGTAAGACTGGTCTCGTCTTTCTCCTTCGGCAGCTTCATGACATCTCCCTTACACAGCCTACTCTCTCTTATAGTTCTATTATGACTTCCTACCTGGCTTTATTCTGCCTTGCTGTAGGCCAAGCAGGTTCTTTATTAACCAATGGTAATAAAATGTATTCACAGCATACAGAGGGGAATCCTACATCAAGGGTTGGTAAAAGAAAATAGAGAAAGACAGAAGTTAAGGAGAATCCCAGACTAAAATAAGGGGTAATGAAGGAATGGAAGACTTAAACAAAGCCTAAAGGAATGCTAAAGAAAAATGAGAAGTTTCACTCAAGAATGAGTAAGTACAATTTTAGCAGATAGCCATTATAAACTATAAGATACATATATACATCCATGGTGTCCACTCTAGTGTAAACAGCATAATCACAAATCCCTCCTGAGACTCACAGCAAATAGATCAAAGAGGAAACTGGTAGAGAGAAATTGCTGCCAGCTGTGCTTAGTGGAGACCATGTAGGAATACTCTGTGTTTCTCATTTCTCATTATTTGGTAATGTCATGTGGGTGCACTTCACATTTTATGCTACTTATCCCAAATTTATGCTTTATTTTTTCCCTAGAAATAAAAATAATGATTTTGAGTGGATGACAATTTCCTACCCCTAGTAATTATTTCTAGCTTTTCTTTCAGCTGCAATTTGCTTGGATAAATTTAGCATGATGAGTGTAAATCAGCTACAGTGGGTTACAGAGTGCTTTTAATGCTTTTGTTTACCTTAGAAATGATGACTAACTGAGTTAACTTCTTCTCTTTATTCCTTCTTTATACCAAAGAGAACTTGGTACTTGAATGCACAGTATGCAGCCACACACACACACACACACACACACACACACACACACACACACACAAACATAAACACATGAACACACACACAAACTCTAGTAGACTGTGTTGAGGATCTAAACCAGCATTAACCATTAGCTACGGAACTTTGTGGATTAGAATAACCTTTATCTAAATAGGCAATTTTAGACAATGGTTCTATCAGTAAAAGTCAAGCTTAGTCTGACTTAAGTAATGAAAATCTATTGTACTCTACTTGCTTACTGACTTATTTTTCTAAAATTTTAGGTGTTGCTCATATTCTAATACAATTTTTGATAAATTAAATGTGCCTGAGAGATAGAGGCAAAGGCACTGAAGTACCACGAGATTCTCCTAGAGCTAGGCAGGATACATGCAACATAAGCAATACTTAAGACCACAACTGTGCAGATATCTTTGTAAGAGAATAGGTGATTTAACGAGTGACAATCAATAGGATAATCTACTAGCATAGAACATTAAGGAAGTAATTATGGAAATACAGAGATCATGTTATGGAGAGTTATAAAGGTTATAGGAACAGAAAATATAATAATGAAGTTGTTGGGTAACTGAGGATGTGGGGAAACTAGGCAGAATACAAAGCTCTTGCTTGGCACACACAAACTGGAGCTGAAAATGTGTGGTTGTTTGAATGGGAATAGTCCCAGAAACTCATATATTTGAATTTTAAGTCCTGAGTTGGTGAAATAGCTTTGGGAATGAATAGGAAGTGTAGCGTTGTTAGAGAATTTATGTAACTGTAAATTGGTTCAGTCTGGCTCTCTCTGGCTGCTAATTGTTGATAAAGTGTAAGCTGATGTTCCAGCACCATGATGGTCATGGACCCAGCCTCAGAAACTATTAAAAAGCCCCCAGTAAAGGTTTACTTCAAACTTGCCTTGTTCTTGGTGGTTTATTTACAACAATGGAATAGTAACTAAGAAAAAACTAAATAAAACTCATTTCTTAACAAAATTTGCATAAGATTTCCATTGTGTGAAACAGTAAAAAATTTAAAATCTTTAGTTAAAGACATGCTTCTATTTACAGTATATTGTTTATTTAATCACATAATAAAATATATGTAGTTATCATTCAACATTTACCTATGATATCATTTTCATGAATCGTGGCTAAAAATTTAAATTATTAAGTAAAGACATATGAACTGACAAAGCTTATCTCATGTTTATAACCAATAGAGAGAAATTGGAAAGAATTTCCTTTCATTTTTCTATTCCTAGAGTAATTCAGATTCATATTATTCACACATATATCCTTATCTGTTAATAGTAAATTTACTTTATTCCTTCATTTCAAAGCACACTGTGAATGGCCTCTTAAACTGCATGTCATATGTTCAGGGTTTTTGTTGTTGTTGTTGTTGGTTGTTGGTTGTGGTAATGATGTTATTTTTAATTTTTATACAATTCTTAGATGTTATTTTCTAATTTCAGTGAGCAACATATCTCAGTAATTTTGTAGTGCCTGTAAATTTTATGAATAGTTTCTCCAGTGTAGATAAATTCTTGTTTCTTTATTGAACACCAATTGGATTGTGTTAGTTACACTTTGATGTCAGATAACACAGTGAATTAGTGTTATTCTCCAAAACACATGATTGTATTTTCTCAAGTATAATGGCATGTTTAATGGAAAAGCTCTATCCTAAACCTGCCTGAAGCTGATAAGTACAGAAACTATTCCCATGCCTTTGCATTTGGCAATATGTTTTCCTGAATGTTCAGAAAGCAACAATAAAGCTTAGAAGCCACAGTGAACATGGTTGGTTTCTGTATGCTTTGTCCCACTACAAAAGCAAGCAAATGTTCTGTTTGTTTTCCACAATTCAACTCTGTCCCGTGGAAATTATGCATACACAAGCATATACTTTCTCTAGTACAACATAAACCTCGCATGCATAGGAATTCAAAGTTGAACTGCATATCTGAAAGAGTTTCTCATTATAGACTATAACGGTTCTTTACTAAAATTCTGCCACTCTTAGAGCCGCTTTCTGAAGTTAGCTTTGTGATTACAGAGCTAAGAAGTAACTACAATGCCATCATTCTTTTGTATGAAAGGAAACACTTGAGGACAAAGAACAAACCACTTTCTCATCTAAAATCTAAGTCTGCACTATGCTCGTTGTACAGGACAGCTTGTACTTCTTTTACTACTGCTAACAAAGGCATAGCCAGCACATGAGTGGTGCATACAACAGCTAAGCACATTGTTTTTTTTCCAAATATCAGCACCCAAATCCAAGCAGCAACGACCCTTTTCATATGCATGAGCTGGCTACATGGAATGGTTCCTTGGGCCCTGACCTTTTGGAATGTTTATTAGTTCTACTCATGTTATTTTATGAATGTTTATGTCACCCATAAAAGTCTTATGTTGAAATATAATCCCTGACGTGACACTATTAGGAGGTGAAGACTTTGGGATAGTGTGAAAAGATAGTCCCCAAGACTGGGGTTAGTACTTGGGGGAAGATTACTATTAATGGTCAACCTAACGGGATCAAGGATCACCTAATTGAGAAACTTCAGCATTTGTCAGTGAAGAAGTTTCTAGAATTCAAGAAATGAAATGGGAAGATCAACCCTGACTAGGCTGTACCATTCTTGGGAATGGAAACATGGACTGATTCAAACAAGAGAAAAGTGACAAGCACCAGCATTCATGTCTCACTCTTCATCACTCCAGACACCATGTGATCAACTGCCTCATGCTCCCATCCATGCCTTCTCTGCAATGACAGACTAGGGCATCCAAATCTGACTCACAATAAACCCTGTCTTCCTTAAGTTGCATTTGCCAAGTCTATTATCACTACAGGGAGAAAAATAACTACAAAAACACCGTTCTGAAAGGGTTATGAATGGCAACTACCTGGGCACGTTCAACATATGAGGAGTGCACGCACACACATGCATACACACACACACACACACACACACACACACACCACACACACCCCACACACACAAACACACACTGATTTCTAGGAATCAGAAATTGGGGCCAGACAAACAAGTAACCTACTGAAGTTTCCAAATTTAACATATAAAATCTCAAATTTTGAAGAAAAACATTACTGATCTAGAAAAAATCATCCTTTAATTCAACTGTATGTTCTGTGTAAGAAGACGTTGAATTGTATTTCTAATCTGGAAACACAGATGCAATTATGCCTGTCATAATTAAGTTAATGTTAATGTACAAAAGCTCCTGAAGAGCTTTTAACCTACAATACGGATAAAGTAATTTCTATAAAATTGTAGAACAAACTACTAAACCTGTCTCTTTGAAGTCATTGATAGCAGCAGCTACCCTCTACAGCTAGCAATGCAGAGAACCAGTATAGCTTCTGGTTCCTTCTATCAGTAAAAGGCATTCAGCTTTTTCTTAACACATTAACTTATCATGATGGCTAAAGAAATACTCTAGATATCCTGTCAGTTTCTGACTATAGCTATTGTATTAAAAGAAAAGTATATAACTGAAGATGTTTTGTATATATTCTGAATACATTAGGGTATAAATTATGGTCAAAACTATCTTTTGAACTTATTTCCTTAAAGTAAAACTTCATCTATGGATTGGAATGTATCCTTATTTCTACTACCAGTCCTAGTGTCCAATCAAAGGCATGTTTAAACTCTCCTCTAACTTCCCCTAGCATGTTGCACAGTAAGTACAGAAACACAAGAATATTTTATCAAGGTTGAAAGGTTCTTAATTTACATATTTGAAAGAATGCTTATTAGATTTTCTAATCATTTGAATAGTAAGCTATAAACTTTATCCAATATAGATGGTTTAAATGAGGTTTCTACCTATTCATTCAAAGGCTTATGATAAATAGACCAAATAAGGCTTTGATAAGCAGAAATTCTACTTTGTGCTTAATATTTTATAATTTATTAATATACACCACTGTATATCAGAACAAGAGCATTGCTGCCTTCTCTCTGTTTGACAACACAATGCAGAATAACATACACTCTGGATTCTGTTTTATGATATAAATGTCTACTTATGTCTGTGATAATCCAGGACCCACCATCCTCTCCATAGGAAATCGATCTGTCTCAAGGGAGTCATTGCTATACTGTTCTTCCTCTTCTCCCATCAAGATTAGAATGTCAGATTTAAGTGTGAGATAAAAGATTTGTTTCCCATTGTTTTGAGGATTTTATATCATTTTCCATGGTTAAAAAGATCAAACTGTCAGCTTTTTAAAGTATCTTAATTTCTGCAATTTATTTGGACCATGCAGCGGTTGTGTGTGGTTCAGCCACAGTGCCCATTCTCTTCCACCATGTCACAACAGTGCCTTGAGGAAGAGGAAATCCTCTCAACCCCTTCTGCTATTATGAGGGAGCAGATGGCACACGAAACAGCAAGTCCAATACTCAGTGTTCTCAAAGCTTTTGGATTTTTTCCCACCATATTATATGAGAGAATGCTGGGTATTTCAGCCTCTTTGCATGTTGGCAACCATGAAGCACCAGATTCAGTCAGCAAGGCAAACAAATTATTAAAGCAGATTTAATATATTAAATGCAGAACCTGTGAGTTGGGCAGATATATCCATAAATTTGTCTCCATTCATTGATAAATAATAAACTCTTTCAAGAAACACCCTTCAAATTGATTCCTGCCTCCAGTCTACAGACTATAATTCCATGAATTATCCAAGCCTGGGCCCTTTGTATCAACTCTTCTTTTATGACTCCCTTCAGTATACTAGTGGCAGCTGCTTCCTGAAGGCTGAATTATTTCATCTCTTCTCCGTTATTGTTCAGGATTCTCAAAGTACCTTTAGAGCTTATTTATATGTTAAATTCTTTCTGCATAACTTACCTGTTTTACAAGATTCTAACAGGACCAAGATTATGTCAGGGAACTATGTATCTAGATGGAAAACACGGCAAAACTAATGAAAGAATGTGTTAGAAAGGCTATGATTTTAGTAATAGTTTTTAATAGTTGTATAGATTTTCTATAGTGAGATGAAATTCAACATCATCCAAGTCAATGTCCCATCAAGTTCAGAAAGTCTCAAATAGTTCTGGTGTACTAATAAAAATGAAAATTTGAAAGTACATTTTTTTTATTTTAAAATCTTAATTTATACTGTTTCATATGCAAGTTTCTAATCATTAATTTTTCATTCTGCCATTTAGATTTGAATGCACACCCAATGACAAGGAGGCTTAGAAAATATCTGAACACAAGTGTACTCTGTCTTCAATCCATCTTCTCTCAGAGCTCTTATAGGAAACATTCTAGTTTCCGCAATAAAAACATTTCAAACCAATTGATTTCATTAAAATAAATGTGTTTCCTAATATAATGGGAGTATCTTATGACCACCTTCTCACTTGCGTACCTCCTGAAAAATATCTATCCCATTATTGCCTTTATTTGTGGCAATGGAAACATTCCACAGCTGGAGAGGGTGACAGTTGCCCAATATTGTGAATGTACTGTCAGGAGCTCAGCTGGAGACACCAGGTGTTGGAGTTTCTGGTTAAGACAAGCCAAACTAAAAGTAATGGCCATGCCTCGTAATTGCTTACTGGGATAGTTTAAGCAGTATTCTAAGCCAGGAAAACAGCAACCTCCAACTGATCCATCTTTGGCCGTGCACTGCTGCTGCAACTAGGGTAAGGTGAATCAACAGAGATAAGAGGTGCAAAATGATCATTTCATTGCTACTGTAAGAAAAACATAAGACTTCTTCATCCCTATGAACCAGAGACCAGAAGAGAGTTAGGAGGATGAGATACAAGTAGAAAGGTATCAGGTACTAAGGGTGCCAAAACAGAGTATAGGATGAGATCTCCACATTTCTCCCTTTCTGAATAACTCTTCTGCTACAAGTCCCATCAGATGGTCCCTGAAGTGTAGGGCCCTGTCTTCCCTGTTCCTGGAGGCCAAAGCACAGGATGCAAGAATTGTTTATGCTAACCAGCTTAGCTTCCCCTGCTTATTCTGCCAGCTGGAGGGAATTAGTTCAAAGCCTTGTTTCTGTCTTTGCTATGATAATTTCACCTGCTAAGGAAGGTCCTCACAGGCACCCTAAATCTCCTCCCATCTGTCTGTCAGGGTTCCCAGCTCGATACCCCCTACATGGAGGCTCCCGCTTGGTGGCTGGCCAAGTGGTCAACACTATGATCTCACTCCCAGGTGGGAGGGGACTCTCGTGCTCTTGCCTCCAAGTATTTAAGCCGACATGTGCTAAATAAAGTTGACATTTACCCTTTGGGCAAATGACCTTTGGGCAAATGATCCCGGTCTCTCAGTGTGTCGTGTGTCTGTTTTCAACTCCTAGGATATTGATCCACACTCGCGGTTTGGTACGGGAAGTGCGCCCTGTACCGGAGAGTGAAGTTTCGCTGATAAGCGCGGGACACTGAAGAAAAAAAGATCTTGTTCTAAAATGTCAACTAAGCCTAAGTCCATGGTTGACCAAAGAAGCCTGAATGATTGACAGTAGACAACTCCTTCCGAAGTGGTCAAGAGGAAAGGCCACCGCCATTCTTGTGAAACTTGACAGGTAAACCTTAGCATATGCTTGTGATTGACTGGGAAAGCCCACTTGTGTTTGCTCGGAACAAAAGACTTCAACTGCCCATGAATGGTACTCTTAAAATAGTTACACTGGTAACCATGGCACTGATGAAACACTACAATTTGGAGATGAATAACAAAATGACGTATGGCTTATGAAGCAAAACAGAGGTAACCGAAGTCAGTTCAAAGAGACATTATTAAGTCAAAATCGAAATGCTAAATTATATATATATTCTAACATATCTTACCTCATTAGAAATTTTAAGTTATATGAAGAAGGGAGTAGAAAAATCAAGCCAGACCTCTTTTTTTCAACACAGTAGTTGATGTATCTATAGAGAACCTCAACCATAGGCCACAAATAAAAAGTCCATAATTCACAATAAGGCAAAAATGAATTTGATAAAAGAACTGTTTTCATACTATACTAGTTGTTTTTCTGTTGCTGTGATAAAAAAAAACCCAGTAACAAAAAGAAACTTGAGGAAGAGAGTTTATTTTACCTCGTGGTCCCATAGAGATGAGCCCATCATGGTGGAGCAGAAGTACGGCAATAAACAGTGGATGTGGAGGCAGGAAAAAGAAACTACGAGCCCACATCCTCAAATACAAGCACAAAACAGTGAGAGTGAACTGAAGGAGGCAGGAGGCACTTGATTCTCACATCCGTCCCCCAGGAACGTGCCTCCCCCAGCAACCCCTCAACTCCTAACCCTGCTGGGACAGCAGCAACCACTGCGGAAAAGATGTTCAAATGCCTAAGTTTATGGTGGACAGTTCTTGTGTTAACCACTACAAAGATGTCCTTCTTTATAAAATCCTTCAGAGAATTCCTGACACTGAATGTAATTTCCTGGTGTGTTTAAGAACAATCCTCATGTCCTGGTAATAGCACTCTCTGCTCCAGGCTCACTGTCCTCTGTGCCTCACCGTGTCTCTGTCTCCAGCATGGTGCTGGACAGTCCATCAGTCACTACAGTACATAGCTCTTTCTTTTTCACTCTGTCATTTCAATCTGCTATTCATTCTGCCCGACAGACTCCCCTGCTCTGCACTTGGCTAGCATCATATAACCCATCAGTTCCCAGTTTAATAGAAGTTAATTACATAGACTGTTCTTTCTTTCTTGCCTAGATTAAGCAGAATTACTTTTACCCCCAAAGAACCACTGCTGTAACTCTCACTAAAGTTGATTTGTCTTGGATGATTAGTGTCTTTTCCCCCAAAAAAGATTAAGTCCCATTAAAATAGGGACTGGACTGAATATGTATCGCAAGCGCCAAGAAATAAAATCAAATAAAAACATAAACATTGTGCAAATCAATACTTAGACATTAAAATGAATGTTTCCAAATATGTCTGTAATACGTGAGAAATGGTAGGTAATCCAGAACAGAAAAGAAATTGCACTTGAAAGAACAAGGGAGTTTTAACAAGAGTAGAGGTATTTCAGAAAGACTCAAAGTGAAAAGGGAAGGAAAAGACAGAAAGGATGGCCTTTTGCCTGAAGTGGACACTGTGGGAGCAAAATAACAATGAGAGTAAATACAGTTTCCTTTCAGAGGGCACAGATGAATTATTAGTGTTTGCACTTGACAAATGCTTGTGACCTTCCATTCGCTGTGACCTTTATGACTTCTGGTATTTTTTTAAATTGTTCCTTTCCTTGCATTTGTCTGATTATTTCTCAGAAATATATTTTGCTCCTATCTAAGGTGTTTCATCATTTTTATCATATCTGGTGGCTATTATTTAAAGATTGGGGATAGTGAGATGGAGCAGAGATTCAGAACACCTATTGCTCTTGTAGGGGCCTGAGTGGGTGTCCAGCACTCACAACAATGGCTTATAATCTCCTTTTCCTTCACCGCCAAGGGATCCAATAACTATCTGGCCTATGAGGCCACTAGCAGTTTTCCTAGAAA
Source organism: Myodes glareolus (assembly GCF_982192425.1). Lineage (NCBI taxonomy): Eukaryota > Metazoa > Chordata > Mammalia > Rodentia > Cricetidae > Myodes > Myodes glareolus. The sequence goes on along the minus strand of NC_142037.1, from coordinate 68,912,951 downwards.
CACTTTTATCACTTGCATACAGAGTTTCTTGGTTTTGTTTAAGCCACTGTATCTCTCCTGAACAAATAGTATTATTTTATTCACTTTTACTTAAATTTCAAAAATTAAAATAAAATGAATCACACACGTTGGCTTAAGAATGACATTTTGCACTCAAGATATAGATGCAGTGAAGGTAGAGGTTGGAATACTGAGGAAAGGATCCCAGTACAGGATGTAATGATGGGGACCGGGAACCAGGGGTCAGTGGAATGTTAACCAAAATGACGTGTGCATGAATGTATCAAGAAGGCATTAAGAAATAGTAAGAAACTTCCTGGTGGAGTAATTCGACTAAGAGTGAGCCCAAATTTGAACTATTGGATCTTTCCCTGTATTGTCTGTCTTGCCCCAACCATCGGCTTTGCTCTGTGTTAATTGCCATCATGGGAAACATTGTGTGGGGAAAGAATGAGGGTTATTTTTCTACAGAGGCCTTTAACAGAGTTTTGCAAGAGAAGTTTTCTAGTTGACACAAAAGAGCATTCAAAAACAAAAAAAAAATGTTAACAGCTTATATCCTCATGTTGTTTCCAACATTTGTGAGATGTTTGTTTGATTTAAGAATGCTTTCAACCTGTCTGCTGCTTTCAGCAAACGTCTGCTAAAAAATTCACTGGTGCCCATGTGCACATGTACGCATGTGCACGCACGTGCCCGCGCACAGATACACACACACACACACACACACACACACACACACACACACACACAATTTCTACTCCAAAAGCATGGAAAAGTATATATACTTTAAGATCAAAGCTATGCATCTAGCTTAGTTGTAAAACTTTTAGATGAGAACTCCATAATCTTTAGCCTTATACTGTGTGCTTAAGACCAGAGACTCTCTAAGGAGCCTCCAGACTTTCAGCACCAGATTGAACATAACTGATTAAACAGCATCTAGGCTCTCATTTTCTCCAGCATATATATGGTTATTTTGGAACTCTGTTAAAAACAATGGTTTTTAACAAATATTGATATTACCATACTTAGTTAAAGTGCATTAATTTTGTTTTGCATAAATCCTTTAAGACTTGAACTTTTTAACCAGACTTTGAAAATGCTGACAGAAATGCTTATTGGCTGCTCTGCGAAGCCATCTTTGCATTGCTCCCGGGGTTCTGCCTTGTGCTCTTGTAGCCATCTGCTTGGAGATGAAGTAGCTGAACCCTTTGCACTACCTCTGGAAGGGAGCAGCCATTTTTTTCGTCTGTGTGCTTCAGGGTTTTCTCAGGCATGTTTTCTGGACTGTGCATCCACAGCAGCTATTTATCAATCTGTAAAACCCACTCACTGACTTCCCCCTAGCATGGCGAGGGGTGTCTGTAGTAGATGGAAACCATTTGGGGAGTGATGTTGGGGTTCTGTCTGAAGTTTGAGTGTGGAGCAAGGATTCACCCAGCTTTTGGTCACTCTGTTATCAGAGACAAGAAACCCAGTCTTCTTGCGGGCAAGTCACAGTGTCATGCTTAGTGTCCAACCTCACTTTCTGGTAGAGTAATGGGTTTCCAATTTGGTAGGGGACTTTCCTGAGGCTAGCTAACAAGAATACTCAACATGTCAGGATGACTGCTTGTTCCTCATTTTTCCAGCTGACTAATCAGGACACTTCTCTCTTAACTTCTAGAACTGCAATTTTATTTTCAGGTTGGTCCTGGGAGCTAGTATTTGTTGACAGAGCTTTGTTTCAAAATCCATGAGTGGTCTGTGGTTTCTATGCCTGCTCAGCTCTACCTTCATCCTGACCAGTCACACCGCATGTCCAACAAAAAAGCTTACCAAGATGGAACATTTCCCAGAGGACATTCCATTGGAATAAGATGCCTTGCATAGGCCCATAGAATGCCCGAAAAGAGGCCACTTGCAAAGTCCCCAGGACTCTGACCCTCTGTACTGCATTTTATCACCTCTGTGTGTGCTTTCTGAGATGCTCTGCCCTGTTTAGTGGTGCAATCCCAGTCATGTGGCCACCAGCACTTTCCTTGAGCCTCTCCTTTACCCCTTATGTATTGTCCCCTCAGCCTCCCTCCCATTCACTCTCCGCAATTTACAGAAGACGGTCTCATATAGTACAAAACCAGTCCTGTATGCTTCCACAACCAGAATTTTTCTTTCAACTGTCCTTCTGAACCAACAAGTGTTTGGAAGTAGGAGAAAAAAAATTAAATTATCACCAATAGTTGGTGTTATGGTGTAAAATAAAGTCATGTATATACAGAAGAAGTTAAAAGATGCTGAATTCTATAGACAGAGTACGATGGTGGCAGCTGCAGTAATTGGCAAGATGTACTCACTGGCAAGAAGCAGGTTGGGGACACTGAATTTTTCTCAGACCAATTTGTATCAGGGACACTAGCCAGAAGGTACCACCTCCTCTGTAGTCTGAGCACAGTAAATCCTTGTTGGAAATGCCTTCACAGACCTGCCTAGAGCAGTGTCTCAACTGATTCCAGATCCAGTCAAGCTGACAATCAAGATTAATTATCATAAGTGCTCTGTTCAAAATATGAAATGAAATGGATTTAAAATGACCAGATGTTCAGTAATTCTGTTGTTTCCAGAGGAGTCATCTAGTGTTTTTTTTATTCTAGTTCACAACTGATGGTTACATGTTTATCCAAATTTTCCTTGTCTAATATCACTCTGCCTTAATAAGGAAAATATGGAAAGAATTTGGCACTTGAAACATGTTCAAGAAGCTTGGCAGTTCCCCTCTCCTTACAAACATGACAGAATAGCAAATCTCTTTTTTGCTTTTACTTTTAATTTGCTCTTCAATAATTTCATACTAGCATACCATACAATAAAATATAAGCATAATTTATACTCACCCACCTCCCAGGACATCCAAACATGTTCTCTTCTCCAAACCCCAAGTCACCTTCTTTTAAAAATAATTACTGCATCCAATTAGTACTGTCAATATGCATGGGAGTGAAGAGCCATCCCCTGGAGCTTGAGCAACCTACCAGGGACCACATCCCCGAAGAATGACTCTCCCTATCCCCATATCTTCTCAACTAGTGGGCCCCTCATGGGCCCCTCCCCTCTGCATGATAGAATTTTGGCTGGATTGATTTTATTCAGGTTTGGGGCTTTTGTCAGTTTGTGAGTGTATATTGTTCCAAAGACAACAGCCTTCTTCCCCAACCTCCAGATGTTACATTATTCCTGCCTCCACTTCTGCGACATTTCTTGATCTTTGGTTGGTGCCAGGGCACTTTATAAGGATATCTCATTTAGGAGTGAACACAGTAAGGTACTGTCAGAAGTTTGACCAGTATTAACTCTTGGCTTTGAATTCTATCTATTGCAGTAAGAAAGCTGCTTAAATTTGAGAGTATACTAGGGCCTATGACCTTCCCTTGCCATGGACATTTGTTCAGGTTTACATTAACAGATATGAATTTTCTAGCTAATCTTCTTTCCTACGTGAGTACATCTAATATATAATATTATACTGTGAATTTATTGAATGTGCTATAAGGATATCTCAGTGACTTAAGAGCATGCACCACTGTTGGAGAAGACCAGAGTTTAGTTACCAGCATTCACACTGGGTGTCTCACAAAGGTCTGTAACTCCAGCTCTAGAGATCTGACCTCTTCTTTTGGCTTTTGCAGATGGACAGACAGACAGACAGACAGACACACACACACAATAATTAAAAATGGAATGAATTTTTAAAAACTCATTGGCAGATTTAGATTTATCAAGAAGACATCAAAAAATTCAGACCTCATAAGATAAGCTCATACTTGGACTCTCCTATCAAGCTTTCTGGATAACTTTGGGAATGATGAGTATTACTTCTATTTTGGGGGTTTGGGAAGAAAGGGTTCATTTGGCTTACACCTCCATATAACTGTTCATCATCAAGGAAGACAAGACAGAGACTTAAGTAGAGGAGAAACCTGGAGACAGGAGCTGAGGCAGAGACCATGGGAAAGCGTTGCTTATTGCCTTGTTCCACATGGCTTTGCTCAGCCTGCTATGTTAGCAAACCCAGGCCATCAGTCCAGGGATATCACAATCCACAATAGACTGTGCCCTCCCACATTGGCTACTAATTAAGAAAATGCCATGCAGGCATACTTACAGCATGATCTTATGGGAGCATTTTCTTAATTGAAGTTTCCTCCTCTCAGATGATTTTAACTTGTATTAAGTTGGCAAAAAATTATCCAACACAGTTGTTGCTGGTGGTAGGTATATTGCTGAACTGCTAGGTTAAGGGTGGAGTTCTTTGTCCCTCAAAGTCATTTCCCTACATTGATCAATGTGCCATACAATCACTTGTACAGTCTTTACTTGGTTTATGATTTGAATTGAGTTCTAACATGCAACTCTGGGCAAGTACCATCTTTTCCCAATTCATAGTCTTTGGGAAATTGCACAGGCTAAATGCCAAAATGCACACAGAAGTCTGTCAATTAGCAAAAGATAGTTTCCCTCTTCCATTATTAAACTTATTTTTTAATATTTTTTAGAATAGGTACCACATTCTAAACTGTTTGAATTTAATTAATTTGTTTGCTTAACATCCTGACCACAGGATCCCCTTCTTCCTCTCCTCCTACTCCCTGCCCCCACCACGCCTCCATCCACTCCTTTACCATACCCACTTAGAAAAGGGACAGGCCTCCCTGGAGCTTCAACAAAGCATGGCATATCAAACTGCCTTAAGACCAAACACTGCCAACTGTATTCAGTCTGGACAAGGTAGTTCAGCATGGACAATAGGTTACCAAGGGTCAGCAAAAGCACCAGGACATCTCTTGGTTCCACAAACAGATTAAACTGTACAACTGTCACATATGTACAGAGGGCCTATGTCAGTCCATGAAGGCTCCCTGGTTGTTGGTTTAGACTCTGTGAGTTCCCATGGGTCAGGCTAGCCATTTCTTTGGGTTTTCCTGAGAGGTTCCTGAGCTCCATTGCTCCTACAATCCCTACTACCTCTCCTGAGCAGAACTCCCATAACTCGGCCCAATATTTGGTTTTAGGTCTCTGAATCTGCCTCAGTCTCTGGATGAAGGCTCTCTGATGAGTACTGGATATTCACTAATCAGATCACAGGGTTGGCAACTGCAGGCTACACATCTGCTAAGGCAGGAGTCTTAGCTAAGGGTCATCCTTATAGATCCATGTGCACATTCCTTGATTCAGTCTTCTAACTGACCCGAAAGCTTCCCTTTCCAATCATCTCTCTCAGCACTCTCTCCTTCCAACCACCCCAACCCAGTCACTTCAGTTCCCATGCCCAGCTGCCCCCTTGCTTCACATCCTTTCAAGCATGAGCTGATGCTTGTTGTTTTGATCTTAGCCCTCGTGACAGGTATAAGGTGGATTCTCAGAGTCATTTTGGTTTGCCTTTCTCTCATGGTTAAGGATAATGAACATGTCTTTAAGTGCTCATTTGAGATTCTTCTGTTCAGATTTCTGTTTAGGTCTCCATTTTTCTTTTTTTTTTTTTTTTTTTTAGTAAATTTTATTAAATTATAAAAGTTTCCATTTCCATCCCCCCTCCCAACACCCTCCCACTCCCCCTACTCCCCCTCCTCCTCCCTCTTCGTCCCACAGGGCAGTCAGGGTTTCCTGCCCTGTGGGAAGTTCCAATTCCTTCCCCCTCCCTCCAGGTCCAGGAAGGTGAGTGTCCAAACAGACTGGATCCCCAAAATCCATTATATGTAGAGGAAACAGGTCCCAGTGTCATAGTCAAAGAAGGTTAGAGAGAAGGGAGTAGGGGAAGAAAGGGGAAAGCTTGGTGGCCTGGGATGGGGGGGGGGAGGGAGGAAGGATGAATATGGGATCAGGGAAGATTATATTTCAACTAAGGGACCCATTTTAGGGCTTACAGGAGACTTGATTATATATGGGATCCCAGGTCCAAGGAGAGATCCCCCAGATTGCTCTCTGGACAGAGGAGTGGGTGCCTGAATCGGCCGTGGCCCATGTCCATACTGATGTATATTTTGCTTATCACCATAGATCCTGCATCTGACGAAGGACGGCGATACAGTCGGTGACCCATATTGCAGCACCGGACTGAGCCCCCCGAGGTCCAAATGAGGAGCAGAAGGAGGAAGAACATGAAAAACGAAATCAGTACTGCGAGGGATGCTATCACCCACTGATACAAGGGAACGGATCTGATGAGAGTTTACCAAGGCCAGTTGGACTGGGACTGAAAGAGGACGTGATCTAACCAGACTCTCCGAATTTGGCCGGATTAGGTCTCCATTTTTAATTGGATTATTTGTTTCTTTGACAACTAGTTTCTTGAGTGCTTCACATAGTTTGGAGATTAGTCCTCTATTGGATGTGTGGTAGATGAAGATCGTTTCCCATTCTGTTAGCTGCTGTTGTATTCTATTGACCGGGGTCCTTTGCCTTACTTTTCTGTATCAAGAGGTTCCATTTGTTCATTGTCAGTCTTAATGTCTGTGCTCCTGGTGTTCTATTCAAGAAGTTGTCTCCTGTGCCTATGCATTCAAGGTTATTTCCCACTCTCTCTTTAATCAGGCTCAGAATCTAAATTTATGTGGAAGTCTTTGATCCACTTGGACTTGAGTTGTGCAGAGTGATAAATATGGATCTATTTGCAATCTTCTACAAGCCAGCATCCAGTTATGCCAGCACTGTTTGTTTCTGATGCTTGAATTTATCCATTATATAAGTATGGCTTCTTTGTCAAAATTCAAGTGTCCATGGGTGTGTGGACTTAAGTCTGATTTTTTGATTCAATAACATTGATCCACCTGTTCATTTTTTGCAAATACTATGCTATTTTTATTACTGTAGTTCTGTAGTAGAGCTTAAGATAAAGGATGGTGATACCTCTGGCAGTTCTTTTATTGTACAAAAATGGTTTTAGCTGTCCTGAATATTTGTTTTTCCATATGAAGTTGAATATTGTTCTTTCAAGGTTTGTGAAGTATTGTGTCGGAATTGTGATGGAAATTGTGTTAAACCTATAGATTGATTTTGGTAAAATGGTCATTTTTACTATGCTAATGCTATATATCCATGAGCATTGGTGTCTTAGTTGGGATTTTTTATTGCTGTGGAGAGACAACATGACCAAGACAACTCTTATAAAGAAAACATTTAGTTGGGGTGGCTCCCTCACACTTCCATAAATTCAGTCCATTATCATCATGACAGGTAGCATGGCAGTGTCAGGTGTTCTGTGTCACATGAGTTAGTCAAGACAGAGGTCACTCTAAGATGTTATTTTAAGGCCTGTGTGGCAGCAGGAAGATCTAGCCTGTGGTGAACTAAACTGAAACATGAACAGCCATACAAAGGCATATTTATTAACTGTTACACAGCTGCTTTTTGGATAAAGTATTTTCTTGTACAAGGTCCCTAATCTAATCTATACTCTTCTAAAGGAAAGTATTACATGCCCTTATGTCTTTAGTTTTTACTGTGTATCATTAGCAATACACAATAATCCAAGAACCTTAGGTGTGCCAGAGGCATCTTGTGACCCAAGGACTGTGAAGGCTGCAACGCCCCTGCAGTAAAACAGTTCTACAAATCACAGAAAACAATCACTGTTTTTCACAAAGATTCTTTACTGTTTCACCGCAATCATTCTACAAGGTCAATGCACTTCTAGAAAACAACTATTCATTCTAATGTCTACCCAGATACAGTGACTCTGTTGAATCCTACATTTCCTCCTATTGTTTAAGCTATATTAATTATGTTGAAGATTTTGCAGCCACACAGTGAAGACAGCCTTTTATCTTTTGTGATATTTCACAGTCATATTATGTAAGTCAGGATACATTTGAAAGCCAGTAGAATTATTACAGCAAAAACAAGTATAACAATCATTAGGATAAGAAACCTATTAAAATGATTCATAGGATTAAATGAAGCTACGGTATCTGCAAGGCTTTCTAAAACAGCCATTCCAGATACATCAGGTAACTCACTTAAAAAGGTTTTCTTGATTTCTTGTTGTAAATAATAAACCATTTGAGAAGAATTGGGGTGACTCAACAATTACATTTTAACCTTTTCCAAATCATGGTCACTTTCATTAAAATTTAAAGGTATAATAAGTTGTAACATTCCAATCACATTTTAGTTTAATTTGTTCCTTTAAAGTCTCTAACTAATCTCTCAAAAGTAGCAGCTTGTCTCAAGTCAGCTATTTCATTAACTATCTCACTATCTATTTTATTCTGTTGAACCCAAAATTTTACAGAGTACTGATGGCAGTCTCTAACAAAATCAGCAGTTTGAATTTCTTTATGAAGGGACACTCCAGTTGTTGCAGCAGTAGCCGTCAATGAAATAATTCCCATAAACACAGCAATGACCAGTCCCGTCATCCAATGTATTATTCTTAATATTTTTTCAGTGAGTTTCTGGACTAGAATCAGCACAGGTGAGTCTTGCCAGGCCTCGAGAGCTTCTTTGGAATCCAGAATTCTTTTCTCTAAGAATATATAAACAATCAGAAGTCGCATCCAATGATGTACTAACATTAACACATGTATGGAGAGTACAATGTTAACAAGTGATAGCATAGTTATTAGAGAGCCATTATATAGACCCTTTCAATAATTGCTGCAGGACCACATTCTGCTCCTTCAGCCAATAGCATTTAAGATACCAGCCCACTGGGGTGTGGTCTCTTATTGTTTAAAAAGCAGCGGAATGCTTAAAGAATCAGTATTGGTGAGACAATTTACCATCTATGAAACATTGCTTATTGTTGATTTGTTGAAGGAGGTTTATTTATTTTCAAGTTTGATGCCATAATTAAAAGCTTGGTAGCTTTTAATTTTTAATTAAAAAAATTAAAATAAAAAAATAATTTTTAATTCTGATGACTGTGGGTTTTATCACTGTTGTCTGTGCCTAAACTGTCCATACATCCTAGAAATAAAGTCTGAAAAGTAAATAAATAAATAAAATAAAAATAAATAAATGTTCTGCTTCGTAGGAAGCATATATAAAAAGCAGTGGAAACTGGGCGCTCTCTCTCTTGCTTTTGGCTCCCATTCTGGTGGCTAGACTCTACCTGTTTCCTGTTTGCGATGAGAGAACTGTTGGGTGATCTGTAAGTTTTTCTTCTTAAATAAAGAACCCATTTTATTACCCATAATTCTTAACTGGTGTGGAATTGTTTTGCGACTTCGAAAAAAATATAGAATAATGGTAAAACTGAACCTCAAACAGCCATACAAAGGCATATTTATTGATTGTTGCACAGTTATTTTGGGGGTAAAGTATTTCCTCACACCAAGCTCCCTAATCTAATATGTCTCTCTAATCAAAGCATTACAAGCCCTCACGTCTTTAGTCCTTTATTGTGTATCATTTGCATTACACTGTAATCCAAGAGCAAGCTACAAAGGTGTGACTTTGATTCAATCTAAAGGACAAAGTATAGTTGCCATCATAATCATTAACTTTACTTTCCATAGTTTTAGAGGACACAGGAACTTGCCAATTTCCACAGATTAGTCTGAACTGAATTGCCAAATCGTAGCACAGAACATGATATTCCAACTTTATGCCTTTGGATAAATTCGTCAACAATAGAGCTAATTTACAAAGTTCTGTTCAAACTATACCAATGCCATTTTAACTCAGAGTGAGAATATTTTCCTCAATGGAAGCTTTAAGGTCTCCAGTCAAGGAAATCTCTGTGGGAGATATTAATAAGAACTCAAGGTTTCCCACTTCTACGTTGTTGCCAACTGTGCCCAGTTAGATTCCTTGTCAGTAACACACAGCACACAAGCCAGTAGATTTATGGAGCTAGTAGCATTAATCTCCTGTACTCAAAAACTAGATTCATGGAGCATATAAAATTTATCATGAAAATCCAGGGTAGGACTGTGATTAACTATAGATAATCAAATTTGAAAAGTTTTATTTAGACACTAAGCTCCGTTACCCATACAAATGGGAATTCCTTGTACTCTCAAACTCCTTACCTTCAGGTACTTTATGGTCATAACAACCAGGTAGCCAGCAGGATTCATTGACTATAAGAGAAATATCCTTATCTCCTCAACTTAATTCTTTGTTAATTGATTGGGAATATAAGCCCAGTAAGTAAGTCCTCATTACCTGTATGGTTCATGGATAGCTGTTATCTTTAAGGGCTTTCTGTATCTTCTTCTCCCCAGAACTGTGTTGTTCAATTCACACAAGCAGCCAAAACATCCAAGAGACTTCTTTTGTTCATGTCTGTTTTATATTTTCTATGGTATTTACAGTTTCTTGGCTCTGGCAGAAAAGTAGTAAAACCTTGACCTCATCAAAACACCTTCCCCATTTTCGCTCTGTTGTCAAAGCTTCTTTGTAGTACAGTCTGAATCAATTCATCAGGTTTTCTATGGTTCAATGCCTTTCAGCAGCTGCTGTCCCTGTTTCATTAGCACTTTAAAAATTTAAAGTTAGTAAAGTATTATGTAATCTATCTCTGAGAGTCCTCATAGTCCCTTTTTGTTTTATAAGCATCTCTTTTAGAGTGAAGTTGGTTCTCTCAACAATTGCTTGTCTGTCCTATAGGCTTCTATGGTAGTCCTGTAATGTGTTTTATGTTATAACATGCAAATAAATGATTCATTTGACAGGAAATATTTTCAGTTTTAATTTGTATCAGTGCTTCCATTACAGCCATTGTCTCTATCTAATAAACGTGTAATTACAGAATCAGCCTTTGCAGAACTTAGGGCAGATGACCACTGAAATCTAGAGAATGTAACAACAGTATGATGAATATATTTTAATTTTCAAAATTATGCATAATGAAATACATCCATTTGACAAATTTTACTTCTTTGAGTGCTCTAAGGATTACTTTCTGCAGATAAGGGAATTTAATCATATATAGAACAATTAGGGCAGCTTATTATATAATTTCTTTATCTTGTCAGGAGGTTATGGAAATTTTTCTTTACGTTTTTACTATTATAATGATGATTTTACAAAATTCCGAAGCTCCTAATATATCTTCTATTAATAGTTAATCAATTTCTTCATAGTGACCCTGACAATCCAATATGAGACCAAATATGGGCAATATAAGTGGAAAATTCCAGGCCAGTTGCAGTTGTATAAACAGTAAAGTTAATTCTGAATTATCAGGAATAAGTTCAGCTGTAGTTTTTGTTCTACATGGACCAACTCCTTTTCTGCTTCAGCTGTTAAATGTCTTGGACTGTTTAAATCCATGTTACCTTGCAGAGTTCAAAACATATTGCTTAACTTTTGAATAGACAACCTAGTGACAGACTGCAACCAATTAATATCTCCCAATGACTTCTGAAAATTGTTAAGTGTGCAATTGATCTCTTCTAATATGTACTTTTTGTTTCCAATTTCTCTTTTTACTCAATTTAAATCCTAAATATTTAAGGGAAATTTCTCTTTGAATATTTTTCAGAACCAATTTGCAATCCCCATTGAGGTAAGACATTTTGTACCCAAACAAACACTTTTTCAACTCTATAAATATCTGAGGCAGTTATTAATATATCATCTTTATAATGATTAAATAATAGTGCAACAAGTTTACAAACTGCTAAGGATAATACTTTTGTACACTGTAGATGTTTGTCACTCATATTGGTTTAATAAAACACTGATTGGCCAGTAGACAGGTAGGAAGTATAGGTGGGGCAACAAGACTAGGAGAATCCTGGGAAGAGGAAAGGCAGAGACACAGTCACTAGCCAGTGGAAATGAAGAAAGATGAAAATGCCTCATGAGAAAAGCTACCAAGCCATGTGGCTAAATATAGAAAAGAACTATGGATTAATTTAAGTTGTAGAAGATAGTTGTTAATATTCCTGAGCTAATAGGCTAAACAGTTTATAAATAATATAAACCTCTGTATGTTTCTTAGGGACTGAATGACTGAAGGACTTGTCAGGACAGAAACTTTCATCTAGAACAAACCACTTCTAGTTGTTGATGCACAAAACATTGACATTAAGTTGGTGCATTTGCTAGGAAATAATCTCTCAATGATATTGTTTTGCTGACTGAACATTATTATAACTATGAAATATAAAAGCAAATTTTCCTCTATCCTCTTTTTGTAAAGGAATAGTAAAGAAGCAATCTTTTAAACCAATAACTATTGTAGGTCAAGCTTCAGGAAATAAAGAAAGTAAAGGGATTCCAGGCTATAAAGACCCATGGCTTAAATTACTCTGCTTACAGCTCTGACATCAGTTAACATTCACCATTTGCCATATTTCTTTTTTTATTACAAATATAGGATAATTCGTAGGACTGTAGTTTCTTCAATGTTCTTAGAATCCACTACTGTACTAGTTGCTCAAGTGCCACAATTTTTCTTTTGTTAAGGGCCTATTGCACTCATACATAGGTGTTCAGAACTGAGACATCATCTTGGTGGACTTTTAATGAATATGGGATAGCCTCCTTCTCATTTGATTAATTTTGGTTTGAAGTCTATTTAGGATAGCTACACCAGCTTTCTTTTTCAGCCTTATTTGAAAATCTTTTTCTAAAACTTTACTCTGTGATAATGTCTGTCTTTGATGATCTTGTTTGTTTATTGTGTGCAGCAGAAGTTTTATCTTGTTTTATATCCATTCTGTTTGCCTGTGTCTTTTTATTGGTGAATTAAGTCCATTGACATTGAAAGATATTAATGACCACTGATTGTCAATCCCTGTTATTTGTTGTTGTTGGTGGTGCTGGTGCTGGTGGTGGTGAAGAAACAGTGTGTGTGTGTGTGTGTGTGTGTGTGTGTGTGTGTGTGTGTGTGTGCATTTGGTGTGTCTGTGTATCTGTATTTTCCTTTGGTGTTGGATAATCAATTGCCTGTGTTAGTGAGGGTGTAACTAATATTATTGTGTTGCAGTTTTCCTTCTAGTGCCTTCTGTGAATCTGGGTTTCTGGATACATATTGATTAAATTTGACTTTGTAATGTTTTCTCCATCTATGGTCATTAACAGTATTGTTGGGTATAGTGGTCTAGGCTGGCATCCATGGTGTCTTAGAATCTGCAGCTCATCCATTCAGGTTCTTCTGGTTTTCATGATCTCCATTGAGAAGTCAGGTATAATTCTGTTAAGTCTGCCTCTATATTTTACTTGGCCTTTTTCCTTTGCAACTTTTTATATTCTATCTCTGTTCTTTATGTTTAGTGTTTTGATCATTATGCAGAAAGGTGATTTTTTTCCTAGTACACTCTATTTGGTGTTCTTTAAACTTCTTATGCTTTTTCAGGTATGACCTTCTTCATATTTAGAAATTTTTCTCCTATGATATTGTTGAATATATTATCTGGGCCTTTGAGCAGGACTTCTTCTCCTTCTTCTTGTCTTATTATTCTTAGGTTTGGTCTTTTCATGGTGTCCCAGATTTTCTGGGTGTTTTGTGTGAGGAAGCTTTTCAGTTTAACATTTTCTTTGACCAGTTAGTCTGTTTTCTCTATGATATCTTCAATAACTGAGAGTTTTTTCAATATCTTGTATTCTGTTGACGATGCTTGCATCTGTAGTTCCTGTTCACTTACACAGGTTTTTTAGAATCCCCTCAGTTTATGTTTGTTTTATTGTTTCCACTTTCCATTTTCAGGTCATAAATAATTTTATTTGTTTCTGTCAACTATTTATTTTGTTTTTTTCCCTTGGTTTTCTTGACATTCTTTTAGAGATTTATTGATTTCCTCTGACATTTGGTTATATTCTCCTCTATTTCTTTAAGTGTTTTTTTCCCATTTTTTCCTTATTGCCCTTTATCATCTTCAAAAAGTTATTTTTTAAGGTTGTTTTCTTGTGCTATAGCTGTGTTGAAATATTTTGGTCTTTCTGTCATAGGATAGCTGGTTTCAGATGGTTGCATATTGCCCCTTCTTTGTGAATGTGTTTTTATGCTGACATTTTGGTGTTGACAGAGGTTTTCTGTCTCACTGGTCCTGCAGTCATTCAGTCACAACGAAACACACAGAGGTCTACATTAATTATAAGCTAATTGGTCTATTAGCTCAGGCTTCATATTAACTCTTATAACTTACATTAGTCCATAATTCTTGTCTCTGTTAGCCACATGGTCTGGTACATTTTCCAGCGATGCAGACACATCTTGCTTGCTCTGCATCTGGGTGATAACTACAGACTGAATCTTTTCTCTTCCTAGAATTCTCGTCACCCTGCCTTTATTTAGTGCTTGGTCACACCCCCATTCTTCCTTCCTGGCTATTGATTAATCAGTGTTTATTTAAAATACAAGTGATAGGGTACAGACCATTGTCCCATTGCATTTTGGCATCTGGATTTAGGGTAATTATAGGCATAGGTGTTGACTCCTGTCTTTGTCTTTGATAAATGGGTGTTTTATTCCTTGGTTTCTGTTTCCTCTCTGTTCTCTGACCTAAATGGCAGAGGGTTTTGGTGACTGATGAGTCTTAAGGTCCAGTAGGGTGTCTCTGCTGGAACTCCCATGGTGTTAGGCCCCTTGATTTGGTCTGGCCTCCAGTAAAGCCTGAGTCTTCTTAATGTCTCTAGATCCACCCTAGCCTCCAGTAACAACCTAAATCTTTTTCTGAGGTGCCTAGGACAAGCTCACCTCGGGTAGAGCTGCTGGGGCTGTTCTTGCAACTGATATGGATTAAAAGTGGGCTTGGGCAATCTGTTCTTCCAACTGGTGTAGACTGTGTGTAGGCCTATGCAGTTTGCTGAAGATCTGGGGAAGGGCTGCTTGTCGACTGGTGAGAAGAGCTGTGGCTAGTATGGTCTGTGATCAGGGATGAGCTAGCATCGCGTTGTCCTGGGAAAGTGTCGTGGGAGACAAAATCCAGCAAAGGCTACATTTCCATTGGTTGGTTGGTCACTTACCCTTTTTCGGTCCTGTGGCCTGGGCTTGCTGAGAGGATGTCTTCTGGGGTTAGGGAGAGGTCTAAGCTGCTGGACTAGGGACTAGGTAGGATGACACTGCATTCATTCTTTTTAAATGTTTGATAGAATCCTCCATCAGAACAATGTGAATTCATGAGGCTAGAGGCTATGGCAGTTGACAGTTGCTGGGGTGTCATGGTTTGGAGGTTCTTGATAATTTATTTAATATCCCCTGCTCTTTCTCTATTCTGATTTTCTGGTTTTTCTTTATTCAATCATATTTATGCACAGATTAATAGAGATGGGTTAATTTAATATGTAAGAGCTAGCTAGAAATATACATAAGCTAATAGGCCAACCAGTGTTTTAATTAATACAATTTTCGTGTGATTATTTCAGGTCTGTATGGCCGGGAAACGAATGAGCAGCCTCCACCAACACATAGGGCTTTGTTTTTGCCGTTTTGTTCCATAACCTACTCTAGGTCATATTAATCCATTCCTCCTTTTCAAAATGTCTCTTCATTGTTTTTAACTTCTCCTTGCTATTTTCCATTTAACTTACTTTTCTCATGCATGTTGCTTTCTTCCTGCAGTTAATACTGAAGAAGTTGGGTGTTATTTTTTTTCTTTTCTTTTTTTAGTTTTTTTTAGTTTTCGAGATACAAGTTTTAAGTGCATGATGGCAGATCATATGAAATGGTACCCTTTAAACAACTCACCAGAAACATTGTAAAATCTTGTAAAATGGGCAGTAAAGTTTGCGATTGTTACTAATTTGTCGTGGTGTTTTTGACCTTTGTTTTGTTGGTGAGATGGTCAATGGTAGTGGTGGTTATTTAGCCATTCAGGATTCTGGAATTCAGAATCCTTCTGTCTCCTCTTGTATGCTGGGATTACAGACATGCACTACTATGCCTCACACTCAAAAGTATTACTTTACTAAAGATCAAAAATCAACTATTTAAAAAGAAATGGGGAAGATAATATCCATTAGAGTAGCATTGGAAGACATATACTCCACCAACAAAAACGAGGGGGCATATATGTAATGGGTGTATATGTGAATATGTGTGTACAACATTAACTCAATTTCCAAATTAGGATGAAAGAATTTAGTAAGTATTTATTCAGAAAAGGTACACAGACACCCAAACAGTATTAAATTAAAAACCAACGTCTTTAATCTTAATGAAATACAAAGGGATTCCAAATAACTGCTAAGACAGTTGATGTTTTTTCTAAACATAAAAATAAAAATTGTGGATAAGCCTATGAGAAAAAATGTAATACCTCTAAACTAGTGGTAGAATGTTTAACTATATATTTCTATGATACAAATTCTCCATAGAAATTTAAAGCTACAATATGAGCTAGCAATTTTCTAATAAATATCAATATCTATTCCTACACACAGTGGAGTAATATCTGCAGTTGCACGTTCATTACAGCATCAGCATTCACAATGACAAATTATAAGAAAAAAATAAATGTCCATTGATGAGTTGATAACAAAACTATGGCTTCTGTATATAATAAAATATCAATTATCCTTGAAAACGAAGTAATTGTATCAGATGCAACAACATAGAGAAATAAAGCATATCATTTTGAGTCTCATAAGCCATTCTCCAAAGGAAGCATGTTATCATTTATATGACATTTCTGACATTGTTACAAATTAAGAAACAGAGATAGATTTCTAGACTCTGGAAGTTGGAGGAAAGGAAAATAGAAAAGCAATCAATAATTGCACATTATTGAGTAATAAAATTATGTTTTTAAACATATATTGTGTTTTAAAGACAATTAGAGTGGGTTTATATAACAGAATTCTCAACTTCATTCCTCTGAAAAAATATTTTAAAAGGCCTGAAAATAATCCTGGCAGCATGCTGTAAAAGCACCATATTTTGTAACCAAGGTAGATATTTATGAAAATTGAATGCAGATAATGAAGCAGAGTGTTTTGTTCTATCAACGATGACACCAATTCTGTGCAAAAATATAACATGAAAGCGTGATGGTGTAATGGACTCCACAAATCTAATGGTCTTGTTATTGCATTTAGCCTGGTTTCCAATGGAAACAAGAATTATAAAGCTACTTAGTGCTCCTATACTTTAGGTAGCAAATAAAAGTTAAATAATAATTATTATTATTAGGCTATCAGTCAGACTGTCAGTCTTACTAATATAAATAATGTTTGCCTTCTCGGGCAATTTCAGCAGAGTTTACAATGATCGAACACTCAGGACGGGCACAGAACATAAAACATAAAGAAAATAAAAACAAATCTCTCCCTGAAATGTATAAAGAGAAAGTGACAAGAAAATGTTAGACACTTAAGTATTTAGTCTTTATTTTAAGTATAGATGTCAAATATTGGAACAAATTTTCTGCACTGCTAATTTTGAAGAGTAGGTGGACCCTCTTAAGGATGCAGATTGAAAAGAATTACAAAAATACTTTACCCTTTCAACATCATTTGCCTCCCGTACTGAATTATGCCCATCAGTTGCATAGCAACAATGTGTGCGAAAAACAGTCTCTAATCATTCCAGTGAATAGTCCTGTGGCATCTTGCCTGATCATAAATCCTTCAGGAATCCTCTACTACAGATGCCATCCATCCTGCTGCTTTGGTCCACACCTAAAGGAATATACTTAGAGATCCTTCATTCTTTTGTACAACATGTTTTTATTGGATTCACTGCCTCAACATTTCCCAGATCAAACCTCCTCTCCTACCCATCCAAATTTATTTTTTTGTTTGTTTGTTTCTTTAACCCATGGCGATTAATGTGTGAAGCCCAAATATTCTCAGCTGAGTGGTCGTCTTTTGATTGACTTATCAGGACCTACACTCAGAAAAGGCCTCTTCCTCTTCCAATAGCAAAAAATGTGTAAATAGCTGCAATATACAGTTTGATTTTATGCTCAGAGTCAGTCTCCATGCTAAGAGTTGATCTGGCTTGGGCTTTCTAGGCTCTGTGCATGTTGCTGAATTTATTGTGAGTTCACAGGGGCAACTGTATTCAGAAGTCCCTGCTTTCTTGTAGTCATTCACTACCTCTGAATCTTGCATTATTTTTCTTTATTTTTATTTTTTTGTTTTCTTACCACTTTCCACCTGTGATCACTAAACCTTTAGATATATGTTTCTTTCAGAGCTGAGCTTTCTGCAGATGTTTAGTATTTTCACCTTGGCCAAATGTGGGTTTCTGTGTTAATCATGATGTAAATAGAAGCTTCTGAGATGACAATTGAGAGAGACATTGATCTAGGAGTATAAAGGTACGTTATCAGTGTCAGTTGAACACTGCATCCATTTAGCAGGATAATAATACTAGGCTCAACCTAGGACCTAAGGTCTGACTACCTATAAATTTTTATCCCGATAATGGAGCCAAGAATATGTCTCATCTTATAGATTCGGACTAAAATCCAATCATAAAGTAACTGTTTACTCACCAGTGTTCATGACATTATACTGTAGGTATGTCTTCCTAGGCGACCCACTATTATAGCTGACAGGGCTCAATACTGGATATGATTGATGATTAGTGTTCTACTATGGTAGCTTACACAGAACCTTTCAGTATTCTGAAAACTAGCCAAAATATAGAACCTCCAGCTTGATTTTTCTGTGTTTTATGACAAAATTATGGGGTAGCTTCAGCAATAAGGTCTTACTGTCAGCTTGTAGAGAGTAACAAAGAATAATCGCAATAACCTGTAATGTTTGGAGATCTACAGGACCTCACTGACCAACAGCAGTTAAAGCAGTAACCCATTGTTGTCACTGGGATTTTTGTTAGCCTCTTTCATCCAATATGGGTGTTATTACTTGGTTATAGGGTAATTGTTTTTATACAAGAGACAGAGATGAAGCGAGAAGCTTCTACATTAGTAGGTTTCTATGTTTTTAATGTTAATGGTTCCTCCCCATAGTCCCTATTCTGCTCTGTCCCCAGCACCACTAGTGTAAAGTTCTGTTCCATTATTCATTGTTAACACTTTACAAACTGTGTTCTATTCCCATCCCTTGAGAGCACTTCCCCAATGCCTCTTAGTAATTTCCTGACCTCAACGGGTATTCAGATGAACAGTTCCAATATAACACAGGCATCAAATAGTAACCACCTGTACCTTTTCTGTGTGAAATAAATTCATTAGCACTTAATAAAATTACATGTAATTTTAGATAAGCATGGGGAATTTCTTCTTAAGATTTCAAATTTTTAATAATTTGAATAGCTACCATTATGAAAATTTGAAAGAAACACTTCAAGTTTTCCATTGTCACCCATCTCCTTCTAGTGTGATTAAATTTCTCTCTTCAACAGTGGCTCAGCATACGGCACTTACGTGACGTTTAAAGGACTCTTAAGAATGTGTTATTGTTGTTCTGTAGCCTAAGATGGCCTTGAAATCAAGGTAATCACCTGCTTCAGTGCTCTAAATCATCTTCAAAGTTATTTAATTTGGAAAATTAACCTTGTTTCCAGCAGAAGTATTTATATTTTTTATTTAAGAGAATTTATAACAGAACTTCAAAACTCACGCCTCGTTTTCTCTCATAAAAAATAATTATTTAAAACATGGAAATTGTTATTTCAATTCCTGTTAGAAGCAAGGGATTAAAATTCCAAATACAAAATGTCACATTTAGGAGCACATGTTTCAATTTTATAATAAGATTATATTAATGACATCTGTTTTGGATATCACTTTTAGTGTGTGTCTGTGGGTGTGTGTCTGTGTTTGTGTGTCAGTGATTCTGTCTGTGTGTCTCTGTGTGTCTCTGTGTGTCTATGTGTATTTTGGAAATGTGGTTTAAGACATTGTGCAGTATCAAGTTTGAATGTGACTGAATATGACCATTCTGGGAATTAGCTCTCTGTTGTCCTATAGACTTTATATCTGCCATGTTCTCTCCCACTGAGGCTTCTTTATATTACTCAGATTAAAAACATTTCCAAAGAAAGGAATATGACTACTTCCTCTGCTTATTGATCAAAACACTAACCATTCATTATTGGTGGTACCAGGTGACTTCCACTTTCCAAATAAGTCAGCTCTTCCCATTAAGATGGATAGATATATAAGAATTGCCTGGGTTTATGAAGCCTAAATCCACTTTTTCAAAGTGTCCTATCTGTAGAGGGTTGTTTCCTTTCCATTGAACCTTCCTTCACTTGATGAATATCCACTCCTCTTATTGCTATTAAAAATCAACTTATCTTTATTCATTTCTTTCAGGATACATCATCTTATGGCTTATACATATTCACATGCATTATCCGTGCTATTGAAAAAGATATTGCAGCGATAAAGAAAAGACAGTATTTCAGACCAACTTAGTCTTGTTCTGACCTTACCTCTCCACTTAATATATGTGGACACTGAGCAGGTATCATATGCATGTTAATAAGAAAAGTAATATTTGGAGAGATACTAGATTTACAAATTAAATATCTCAGTCATAAAATGACTAATGCCTGCATGCCATTATGCTAACAAATTTATGCGTAAGAACATTCAAACATTGGAGTTCTGTATGCTGAAACTGGAAGGAGTATATCAGTCAGGTGGTGAAGCTTTGCTAAACTTAACCAAGAAGCACTCGGTAAGGTAAAGGGAGGAGAACTGGGGCACATTTGAGGCCAACCTGAAGTGGGCAGTGGCATTTGAACAAACTTGGGCAACAACATGCAATTCTTTCTTGAAAAAAAATTAAAAAGCAAATAAAACATTTTGCAGAAATTAATCTATTTGCAAAAAAGTAAGTCTCTTTTACATCGTTTTAAGCAATATAGTTATAAGGTATACTAATTGTAACATGCATTTATAGGTCTTAAAGTGTGAAAGGGGGTATTTAGAATTGGTAGAATTAGAAATTTGAAAGGTTATTTAAACAATAAAAGCCAACATTATTTATTCAGATTTTTTTCCAGGATAATTTGGAATTTGGGGAAGAATGTATGGTCTATAAGATGACAACAAGAAGCCATGAGAGGAGCAAAGTTCAGCATTTTTAGTCTTCATCATAGTCCATTTTAAATCTCCATGGTGATCTTCCTTTAATAGTCACTTCTGAGTCTCATTGAGAGTCACAAATCCAAAATGCCAGTACAAGCATCAGGAACAAATTCTGGTGTCAATGCCAGTGGCCCTGCTGTCTGCCCCCCTCATACAGCTGTCACCCACATTCAGTGGGTCTAGCTCAGTCCTGTGCTGGTTCCTTTCCTGTCTGGCTTGAGCTAGTGAACTCCAATTTAGCTCAGTTAAGTGTTTCAGTGGGTGTCTGCATCATGATCTTGACCTCTTTGCTCATACTCTCACTCCTCCCATGAATGTACAGAGACATTTCATCGTATGGGCTGCTAAGTTAAATTATCATGTGTACTACAATGGTATCTTGACTTCAGAATTGGGGTCTAAGGATATGCTACTTTGAAAAAGAGACACTTCTTTTGTTTCCACAGGGGATGAAAACCTGTGGATTGCTTCCATACTAATATGGTTTGATGGAAAAAGATCCCCTGAAAGATCACCTTGAACATTTCCCAAAAAAAATTACTTCACCCAACTACTGACTGAAATGAATCTAGCACACAGGACACATCATAAAAGATCTAATTAACAAGATTCCCAATCAGCAAGTTGTAGTCTCGAGAACTATGACCAAATATTCAAATATTGTTTACAAATGTTTCTTTACATTTATAAAGGGATATGCTATAGAGATTTGTTTGTTACTGATCATAGTTTATTGATACAAATTTAAAGTCAATTTTATTATACTGTGTATATGTATTTTTGCTCTTAATTAAGGTATTGTGTTTGTGGAGGTCATTTAAAAGTATAATGCATAATTAAGAAATACAGGTTAATAGATAGTCATCTATAATAGTCATGTTATTTAGATGTTTTAGATGTACAAAGATGTATTTCACAGAGATAGGCATCCATTCTTCGGTTGTGTGGCACCTAGGGTTTGGAATCCATTTTCTTTGGGTGGATACCTTGTTCACCCTGGATATAGTAAGGAAAAACAATCACTTTGTTCCACAAAACAGTGTGCCATGTCCTCCTTGGAGGAATTGATGGTGGTGGGGTGGACGGGAAAGTGAAGGGAATAGGGGGAAGGGAGTGAGTGGAAACTCGTACTAGCATGTAAAATGAAAAAACATTGTTTTCATTTTTTTCTTTTTTTTAAATTTATTTATTTATTTGTTTATAAAAATTTCCACTTCCTCCCCTCCTCCCCATACCCTCCCATTCCCTCCACTCCCTCTTCTCCTCTCCCCCATTCCCTCTCCTCCTCCCTCTCCAGTCCTAAGAGCAGTCAGGGTTTCCTGCCCTGTGGGAAGTTCAAGTTCCTCCCCTCTCCCTCCAGGTCTAGGAAGGTGGGGCTGACTGAGAAGCCATTGACAATGGCACTGGGTATTGTTTTGTCTGCATGTACTGGCTTTTTGAGATCTTAGTCTGTTTGGATGTTTTCATTTTTTAAAATATAAAATTAAAAAAATTTAAAAGAGAGTTGCAAATCATTGTATTATTGTACAGTAAGGTGGAATGGTTTATAATTATTCATTAATGTGATCAAGGAAGTTTCATTACTGCTGCCAGCAATACACATCTGCTATAGAAGAAAATCAAGATGAACTCTGTCATTGCTTTATTGGTCAGAGTGGAAGATAACCTTCCGTGGGAACAATATAACAAATCTCACTCACTTAGACAGGATGTAGTTCTAGATGTAGAAAGGTCTGAAATCCTTCAAAGGAACTCTTGTCAATATAATTAAATTTTGAAGCTCCAGGTTTAATCTATGGCCTCTGGTATAAAGGGAGAAAGAGTGTGATCTAGTTTTGGTTACACATACCTGTAATCATACTGCTTGGGAGGCTGTGACACGAGGACCTGGGAGTTTCAGGCCTGCCTAATCCTATACTCATAGTAGGACCCTTTTTCAAACCAGAAAAAAAAAAAAGAAAATGAAAGGGGTTGAAGAGCTGTTGCTTTTGCTGCTGTTTTAAGGAATTCTCTGGAAAATTATCAGGACCATACCTCTTCTCTCTGAGACTTTTCTCTTTTTGATAAATTTTTCAGTGAATCACAAACCTGTAATATTTTCAGACCTTGTTTAGCTCATCTTAACGATGGGCCAGTAAACCAAATGAACCCTTTCCTCTCCAAGTCATATTAGGTCATGGTGTATACTACAGCAGCAGAAGCAAATTAGAAATTTGGGGTTGGGTAGTAGGGCTGGAAGCCAGCACTGACTAGCTTAGCTTCTACACCTCTAGCAACCTGAGTCCTTAAGTTCCACTAAGGATACTGAAAACATTCTGTTCACTGTCCTAGTATATGCCCTTAGAGTAATTTGCATTTTTTATCTTTTGTGTCTTATTTAATTATCTTTTCAGAAATATAAATAAATAAAGAATATAAAGTGAATGAATACACCAAAGACAGCATCCAAATATGAACAAGATCAAAAGAAAGTAGACAGTGAAAATAAGTTGTGATGCATTATTTAAAAAACTGGATGGAAGAGTTTAAAATAAAGCTCCTCACTTGTCTCTAATCTTACATATTTTATCTTTTAATATACTATATGCCTATATGACTAGTGAGCTTTAATTTATGCCTAACTCGAATGACAAGAAGTCTAGGATAAGAAAATAAATTAATGCATTTCTTTAATTACCATCAGAAAGTAGAGAAAGAACATCTCAACAGATAACATATCAAAACCATCATCTCATCATCTTTCTTCTAAAAGAATAGTACGGTAAATAAATTCTTAGATGCATTGGTATAAAGTAGAGAAAATTCATCCCGAAAACACTGTTCTTCTCCAGAAGAATATTGAGCTGTGAGTCTAAAGACTGCTGTAAACATTTATGTTTTTCAAAAATATTTTTGAATAAAACAATCAAAGTGCACTGTATGAAAAAAGAATACAAATAATTTCAATTACTATTATGGTGTTTTGGCAGGCTATATTAAAAGATATTCTTAATTTCTTCTACTATGTTAAAGTATCCATTGCACAATCATGATCATTACTTTATTTTTAGTAGGTTTTATCTTTTGACTAATTCCTTGAAACTCTGAGCCATAACATAGCTCTCTGTTCTTTGGGTCCATCAGGGTAATGTAAGTCAATTAAATTTCAGCATAACATGTAATTACTGTTGGGAGTCCCTCTGCAAGGTTTTCAGTTTCTCTTTAGGGATTTAGAACTGAACAATGAACAATTTTGGTTTAATTAAAATTCAAGTATCAAATCCCAGAAGGTTCATTTTACAGAGACCTGCCAATCAGTCAATTGAAAGGCTCATAAAACTCTTGCACACTATGTGACGATCATTTCCCCAATGATATAACCCTTAATGAAATTTTTTGTTTTCTTCTATTTCATCCCAGATATCTTGGAATTTGGTAGTTTTATAATGAAAGAAATGACATTCAATCCCAAACTAATGAATTATCTAGCACTAAATTACACCAGTTTTCTTGAATAAGATGACAATATCGAGATTTTCTCTCTTCTTTCACCATTCATTACATATATGTGTGTACACATATGGCTTATTGCCAAACTTGAAGACTAAGCAACCTAATTGAGATCAATTTAATATGTAGGAGGGCATTTATTATTTAATTATTCATTAGGTATATATTTTTGTTATCTACTATATCATAGGTAAATTCTTGAAGGACCAAAAGAAAGCAATTCAAAATTTTTAACAGTCCTAATACTGTGATTAAGAAAACAGACAGACCAATCTTTCATAGGAAGAAATTTTAAAGTAGAAGGGACTGAACTCTCCAGGAGATGTCAAAGGCAGTGCATGTGGTTCTGCCCTGGCAGTAAGGAGTGGATTTCACAGAATACTGCTATCTGTGCATGGTTTAAATACGCTTTAGATATGTATTGTGAAGAGAGTGAGTTGGGAAGGGTTGGGAAGAAATAGTGTTCAATTCAAGGAATCGAGAAAGAGCAAAACATTATAGATACCTGCTATTAGAGGGACAGAATATTAACTAAATGTAAACTTTTAAAAGGCTGTAACTAAACCACAACCTGTTAACTCTGTACTTGGGAGCCTAAGGAAGGAGGATTGAAAGTCTGAGGATTGTTTTGAAAGAAGGGAAAGGAAGAAGGGAGGAAGAGATGGAAAGGTTAAAGTTTTGCATTTTAAGGAAAGATGGAGAAATAAATGAGTTTCTAAAAGGAAAGTAACTCTGTAATTCTTTGTGCCCTCTAAAGTCATAGTAAATATACTGAATTACTAGGAATTGCTGGAGTAATGGGTCAAACCCAGAACACAGACACTAGCCATGTTACTACAGGTGTGTAAACTTTGGACTTAGAAAATATTTAAATAAGTTTTTTTCCTTCTCTCATCCCAGGCCTGATTGTAAATACTAGATGCATCAGCACATACTACTGCACCCTCAGTTCATAACATAGCTCACCTAAATACCATCTGCAAAACACAAAAATAAACAGTGAAAAATTCATTAAAATTTTACTACTACTTTCTTTCAGAGAAATAAGTTGGGCATTCAATCTTAATATTCTATTTTTGGTACTGTGACACAATCAGGAAGCAAACTACTTGTTAAAAGGAGAAATAAAGAAAAGGGGGCCAAGAGGTGCCCCCAGAATATCATGAGTATCCTCTGTGGTCATTCTAAAGAGCGTAAATGCCACACTTGAAGAATCAATCATAAATGTAATATATTATCTTTCACATATCAGAAACAATCCAAAAATATCAGCACCATTATTTAACTTAAGATTAGAACAATAATCAAAAAAGTTGGATCGATATGTTTTGAAATAATAATAAATAACCATGTCTGTTCTCTCAAAAAACAATTTTAAAAGTAAATTGTAATAACAATGTATTAACAAAACTAGAAAATGCACTGTAGCTTCTGAAACATCCACGGCACATAGCTTAAAGGAAATGTGAAGAATAGCATTCTGACCGTTAAGAGGCACTAAGATGCACTTTGAATATTTCTGTTAAGTCTAATGCTGATGACAGCAGGGCTCTGTTGATTTTGTACATTCATTGACAATCACAGCGGTAATGATATTGCATGGATTAAATAACTTATCTGCACAGGAAGCCAATGGATTTCTTTTTGCTACTCCCATTTCACAAATAAGAGTTCTGAGATACTGTGCAGTTAAGCATCTTTCCTAAGTTCTCAGCAGTTCTGGAGACAGGATTATTAGCAAGATTTAGCTAAGCTACAAGCAGTGGTCTCAAAGTCTAAATATCTTACTTTGTAAGGGTCTCATTTTCTACCTACTGAGTTGCGCAGGCACATAATTACTGTGTGTGTGTGTGTGTGTGTGTGTGTGTCTTTGGGAGTATGCTCATATATGGACATATCTTTGGGTACCTGTGTGAACCTGCAAGGGAAAGTCAGGCTTCAATAGTGGGGGTTATTCTTCAGGAGTTCTCCATCTATTGGGGTTGAGAAAGAGTCTCTTTAATCTGAAAACTCCCTGAAAGGCCAAGTTGGTTCCTGAATGAGACCCAAGAAGCTACAAGCCTCGACTTCCCCAGATAAAGGATTATAAGAATGGAACACCAGGCTCAGACTCTTGTCTTAATAATAAAGACTCTGAGTCAGATATCAGAGAGTGCAAACTGAAAAATGAAAGAAGTAGAGCAGCCAGCCACTAGTTCCTACCTCTATGAAATCCTCAGACCTAATAAAGTATTCTGTCTCAAGTCCTCAGACTGAATACTTAGACTGACATACCTGAGCTCCTGTTTCCTCCTGACTTTTAGTCCTCTCTCTGCCCAATCAAATCCATTCCTGTTTCCACCTCCCTAGTGCTGGGATTCAAGGCATGTGACTCCAGAGAACTGGGATTGAAGGTGTGAGCCATCACCACCTGGTTCTGTATCTCTCTACAACAGGATAAATCTCATGTACCTCAGGGTGGTCTTGAACTCACAGAGATCCGTCTACCTTTGCCTCCCAAGTACTCAAGATTGAAGGTGTGTACCACCACTGCCTGGCTTCTATCGCTAACTAGTGGCTAGCTTCCTACTTTGATCTTCAGGGAAGCTTAATTTGTTAGAGTACATACAAAACGAGTCCACAGACATGTGTTTGGGGGAATTAAAGTCAGGCTTTTGATTACATAATAGGCACCTTGTTCACTGAGCTGCCTCCAGCATCATTAGCTGCTTTATTATAATCTGTGAAGACCAACTTATGCTTAAAGATTAATAGGCAAATATACTGCATTAGAGTTTATCAGCTAAGTCACTAGTGTATCATTGGAGTATCCTTAATATTAGTGAATTTTATCCCCACAAAAATATGTAAAAGAAGAAAGAGAGAGAGAGAGTTGAGAAGCAAATAGGTGTTAATATTAGGAGTTTCCCTTTGCAAAGCCACTTGTGGTTAGAAGGAGAGGTTTGGCTTGTGGGACAAAGCAAGAACAGACCCCTGAAAGAAACACTAGCATGATGTTGACCTTCATGGCAGAGTGTTTGCTTTCTTGTGCTTTCCCAACTTGGTGCCACAGAAACAGAATAAACAATCACACTCTTTTTTGTTTCTATTGCAGTTTAAATATCAAGCTTACTTATTTAAAAATAAGTACCATCAGTTTATGAGAGACAGAAACCCTTTAGTGCTATTCCTAAAATAATCTATTTTTTAAGTTGGAGTTAATGAAACAAAAAGTTTAAGGTAGTCATTAAAGTTGTTCACAGGTATTTGGTGGAACATTCTCAGCCTGATCACTTGAAAATTTTTAGATATTTGATTACAGATAATTAGCTTATTCTATTAGGATTGCACATCACAAGTTAAAAGTGATTTGATTGTTCCTGCAGAAGTATTATTTATTTATGCAATAAAAATTGACTCTTTTGTAATTAGCAATTATTGAAATAAATAATTTTCTGAAAAGACCCTCCTGATCTTGACTGATTACTTATGATATCATTAATCTAATGAAGGGCTACTTAATAAATTATTGTTTCTCTTTGACTCTTCACCTAGATACACACACACACACACACACACACACACACACACACACACGTATTAGGTCTTTGCTTTCAAATTAATAAAGCTTATGTATTGTATACTAAGAGCAAGAATAATTGCATTCATTGTTTTCCCCATCTTTAACAACACTTGTTTAAAATGTTGGACATATTTTACAGACAATTATAGAAATTACTATAACCATACAATCTAACCAATAACTTTATAATTATATCTATTCTATGGGATTGTAACATTTATGAAATAATAATAACTTCAAATGAAGATGTCAAAGCACCAAAACATCCAGAAACAATTTCCTCAAAATCATCACTCTGGGAATTGATATGAATTTGTTTGACTTTTCTAAATCCTCTTTCCCTTGTATAGACTTTGTGTGTTCAGGATATATTTGTATAATTGCATTATGAATTATTGTGTGGCATTTGGATGCATTATTCAGAGAGGAGAAAAACAACAGAAAGAAATCATAATGGAAACTAGGAAGAGACACCCAAAAAGCTTTTCTTTCTGTGCTGGTATTTCTATATCTAAATATGACATGGTCCTTATAAATGTTTCACTCTTTTCTGTGATGGTGTCCATTTGCTGTAAAGAGAAACTTATCGGTTCACTGGTGCTGACTATGCTTACATTTCTGTATATGAATAATACTTAGAATGTCTTAAAGAATCATGCTGGTCTAGCAATATGGTGGTATTAGATTCCTTTCCAAGAAATCATTAGCCCTAAAAAAGCAGGCTAGGCTTCCAGTACCAGGCAACTCCTGAGGAGCACACCTAATATTTGGTTAGACCACTGTTGGTGGCTGCCGACATACAACTGTTGCATCTTTATGCTACATATAACTGCTGCATCTTTATGCTTATCTTGCAAGGCTGGTAATTGTTGTGCTCCATCGGTTTTGTGCCTGGTTAGGGCTTTATTTGCTCCCCTCCCTCAACAGCTTGCAAAGAATTTTCTAGAACCATAGAAGCTAGAATACATGAAAGAGTTCCTAAGCCAGACCATCTGAGTCCTGTGTGTGCAGTGTCTTTAGCAATAGGGATCCACCCACAAACCCTTAGAAGCAAACAACAACAATTATAAATTGCTATAATTATCTATATTTTTATCAGAGTCACTGGACTACCCTGACCAACCATTTAAAAAGAGCTTACAGATGCCTGGTGCTGGGGATTTTGTTAGTCTAAACTTCTTGAGGAAAAAGCTGTCAACTCAATATGTATGTACATACATTTATGTGTTGTGTATAATCTTAGGTAAATAATACGCTTCTTGGAAAACTTTGCAAATAACCGCTGACTTTTCCCCCTCCACACAGCTGGAGACCACCCTCTTCCTGTTTTACAGTTTTACTTCTTTAATATGCATTCTGATATTCTTCTCCGAAGAAACTCCTGTGGCCCCTAAACACTTTCTGGTACTGCTTCTACTCCATGTTGTAAAGCCACACTTGAGAATTTTGAACTAAGAACCTCAGCAGAGATCAATAGATCATAGGGTCCAGTCTACAAGGACACATTTACATCACAACTCCTGAAACACTCCCTTGGAGAATATCATAGAGAGGGCATGCAGAGAGATTGCAGAAGCTACAATATCAAGAAATCTTGTGTATGTGTACAGGTACAAGTGAGACAGACATACAAAGTTATACCCGTTTTGAAGAAAGGAGGAAGGAAGGGAGGGAGCAGGGGAGGGATAAATGGAGAGACAGAGACAGAGAAAGAAACGAAAGAAAGAGAAATAAAGAAAGACAGGCACGCTTTTCAATTCCCTGTAGGTGTTTTTTGAAACAGTTTTCCCATGAGTTTGTTTATAACTAGCTTGGAAAAGTTTCGGCAAGAGTACCATTTTGTGAACTAAAGAGTTGCTGAGCAGCAGTTTTCATTATATTGGAGCATTTCCACCCAGACTGAGTAAATTAGAATTTACTTCAAAATAATGGATAAAATAGATACTGTTTGATCCAGTGGGAATAGAAGATATACAGCATTATCCCTGCATGGTCTTTGGAAATCATATTATTCACTTTAGTATTCAAACAACGAGTAATTTGTAAAGGTCGTATGCTCTGCAGAGTCATTTTGTCAAATTGCTGAAGCTGACTGATTTCTTTGGGGACAACTTCAGTTGCCATGCCATTCAGGACACATCCAGAGGGCATCTCATTTGACAGTGGTTTGGGGAAACATATTTGTCTGAGTATCAATTTTCTGTCACCTTACAGGCTATCTCTATAAATTATTGAAGCAATTGTATCAATGGGGTGATTTTTGAAATGTGTTATTTCTTGGGCTTTATTTGACTGTAATAAGAGACAAAGTCATGATCTGGTAGAAAATTTGTATAATTTGTTCACTATCTTGGGTGCAATGTTCTTATAAATCTCTAACAGTCTGACAAAGTTTACCTCTAAATGTATGACTTGAGGACCCACATACTTTGAGTGACTTAAAACAGCATTTAAGAAGGATATGAATACTTATTTATTGGTATTTTGATTTGCCAGCGGAAGAAAGTAAGTCACTAGGATGTTAAATCATGCTCCACAATCACCTTGATAGATAGATCTAAGGACAAAGACGAAGTATGAGCTGGAAATCGTAACTCCTGATTTGAGACTAGTTCTAGTTTAATTGTGGAAAATCTGTGATCTACTTGGTGTCATTCAAAATGTTTTAATTGTGCACTACGGCGATTGTCTGTGATGCAAATGTGCTCAGCACCACCACTCAGATCTGACCTTAGGGAACTGACACAGCCTGTCGGCATTTCAGTTTCCTCATTTGTAAAACTTACAGAAACTGGAACCTGACTCGGATGGCTCAACGTGAGTCCTAAATTTGAGTGTCTAGAACAGCATCTGGTACACAACAGTCCAAATAATATTCATTACTATAATGTATTTCAATCATCAATATAACAGTCCAGGATTCACTGCATAAAGTAGTAAAAATCCATTAATTTATTCACAAACCTTCAACTTGGGAGGGGGATTAGGAGTTTCCACCTACATCTGTCTCTTACGGAGTCATTAGGGTGTCTTAGGTGTGCTCCTTGAGTTTGGATCGACTATAAAAACAATAAATTAAGATAAACAATACAGTGATAATAAGCCTATTGTAATAGAAATAAGACTGTTTAGATTTATTGATGCTTTGGCGCCATTAATCTGTCATCTGGGATTCTTTCTTCTACTCCATCAGGCCCCAAAGTTTCACGTGGTCTTATAAGGTGTGTTTTAAACCTTATTAAAGTTGTACCCCATATTAAAGGTGTACCCCATCGATGTAGCTTTCATGACATAGTCACCCATGCTGAGGAGGGGCTTCTCAGAGGATATAGCTGCTTTTAAATCACTAAATGTTCTCCTCACACCTGACTCATACATCTTTAAGTAATTTCAATAAAACCCTTGGTGTACAAAGTTGGATTGGAATGGAATATTTCTTTTGTTTGTCTGTGTTCTATCTGAGATAAGTAAATATTTCTTCACATCTCTCTAGGAAAAATAACACAACCACTAAATCTGTATATGCATTATGACTATTTATATGAATAAATGAAAACACAGAAACAAATAAAAACAATGAAAATAAGAAAAGTTTAAAATTTTAAATTGCCATGGTACTGTATTTGGTTCTTTGAGTAGTAAATTATTCTAAACTTTTATTAATAATTAATAAGTTTGAAAAAACATTGTTTTCCCATTATTCTTCATTTTATCTAATATGGCAGGACAAATAGTAATCCCCTGGTATTTCCAATCTCTTTTGCTGACACACTAGCTAAGGTATATTACTTACATCTATAGTTCTTTAAGTCCAGAATGAAAGTAAATTGTAAGGGGAGTCATTTGAATGGTAGAGTATGTATCTAATAAACATTAGGTCCTTAGATTGAACTCATGTAGTAAAAATGGAAAAAAGGGAGAACATGGAAAGACATGTGTAGAAGATTCTAATATTCTTTGGTAGATTAAGTAGCAAATATATACTTGGGAAAAAAACAGACAAACGCATCCAGAAATATTATCTGAACAGAATTAAGTTTTTCAGTCAACTTCATGCTTACATTAAGCGAAAGTTTAGATGATATTGCTCAAGACAGGAAAAGTATTGAGGGGGAGGGCCTGAAAGTCACAGCAGGACCTATGCCAGGTGCACAACTGGCTTTTTAGGAGTCCTATGGTGAGATTTCATACTCAATCTTGATATGGCAGGGAGGGACTTAGTCTTGTCTCAACTTGGTATCACAGACCTTGTTGATTCCCCAAGGAAGGCTTACCTGGTCTGAGAAGTGAATATAGAGAGGGAAGGGGAGAGGTAGTTGGTCAAGAGAATAGGATGGAGGGGGAACTGGGTTTGTCATGTAAACTTTTTAATAAGAAATATGGAAAAAACAGTAAAATTAAAGAACATTCAAATATATGTAGGAAGTAAAGTAAGAATTAAGAAGTTCCTTTTGAGATTAAAAACACACTTTAGCATTTCAAATGTCTACTGTAAAATTCTATAACCCTATCCACTCACATTTAGGTATACTGCACTTACTTTTAACGTATCGGAAATGAAGACAGATGCCAAATGGCTTGACATATAAACCACAGCTGCTTTCAGACTTAGCTGCCCAGTGACGACTACCATGGGAACAGGAATTTAGCAAAACTAGCTCATTTGTGTCCAGGCTATGAAGCTGCCATAAAGGTCAGTAGTTAAGGTGAATATTTTCCACTTCACCAGTCAAACTAGCAATACAGTTAATTCAATTTTATAAAAATGGCATGGGGCCATTTTCCTACATTGCAAAGAGTTACAGTGTGCTGCCTCCTTAAATACTGTGTTTTCTGCTACGTTCATTAAATGGTGTGATTTTACTGTTTTATTTTTTTAATTTATTTATTTGTTAAAAATTTCCACCTCCTCCCCGCCTCCCTTTTTCCTCCCCTTCCCCACCTCACCCTCCCTCTCTAGTCCTAAGAGCAGTCAGGGTTCCCTGCCCCATGGTAAGTTCAAGGTCCTCCCCTCTCCATCTAGGTATATAAAAGTGAGCATCCAAACAAACCAGGCTCCAACAAAGTCAGTCCTTGCAGTAGAATCAAAACCCACTGGCATTGTCCTTGGCTTCTCAATCAGCCCTCATTGATAGCCACATTCAGAGGGTCCAGTTTGATCACATGCTCCATCACACCCAGTCCAACTGGCCTTGGTGAGCTCCCATTCTTTAGAAGTTTTAATTTGTAGGATTATGGTTTGAACATTATCCTTTTTATGCAGAAAACCCAGCTAGCAAGAATAACAAGCAAGAAAATTGTCCCATCAGCTTTCATTTTTCTCATTTTCCGATCCAACCTGTCACTATGTTTGGACTTTGGAAGAAAAAGGACACTATGTTACTCTTTCCCTCAAAACAAAAGAATTGGAAAATAACAAGTTAGTGGCCGTGGTAGGTGGGGGAAGAGTGAATTATCTCCATCCTTTCTCGTTAGCACAGGGGAGTAGTTTTATTATTATTGAAACATTATTGTATATTTTTGTTTTCATTCTGTCATTTTTTGCCATCTATAACCATGCTTCTCTTATGCCTTCATTCCGTATATCTGTCCTCTTCTGTTTGTTGCTTCTTTAATTTATTTTTCCCCATTTTTTCTGTTTTATGACATTGTTATTAACATCTTCAGTTAAGCTTTTGGTTCATTATATAGTTATCTCCTTTTTTTGTTGTCCTTGTTTGGATTTTCACGATGTTCCCTGTTGCCTGTTACTACATTGAAATGCTTTTCTTGTTTTGAATACATTTTTGTTTCTGTTTTCTTTCCTGAATGGATTGATCTTGGTATCAAGAGAAAGCTAACCACTAAGAAGTCACTCATACAGTTAAAAAAAAAAACTGAAAAAGGTCTCTATGGCAACAACTAGGCAAAGCACAATGCAAAGCCACAAGTACGTGGGAAAAGACAATGTAACTCTTCTAATGCTTCAAACAAGCTGAAGTAGTGGAAAAGCTACGAAAATCAATATCCAGCTTTGTGTATGATATTACCAAAGGTAACTGGAACAAAAATAACTGAGTAAAATGTAGAAATCAGTTTACAACTTAACATGTGAAATTCAGTGACAATGGTGAGAAATTTCCTAAGAAAATGTGAATCCTGGAAAAGGAGAATAGAAATAATAAGAATTTTAAAAATCAATAAGTAAAATATAGTGAAGAGTATAGCCAGTATTTCAAGCAAAAGACAGAAATACCATCTAGCATTAAATATAAGACTAATGATTTTGTTTGCTTGTTTGCTTTTCAAGACAGACCAAAGCATTATTAAATTTTGGAGATCATAAAGGTAATAAAAGTTATAACTACAGTTTCTCAAGTATCCTTGAACAGGATCAAGAGACCAAAGCTAAGTTCTGAAGAGGGTCTGAGACACAGACTAACAGTATAGAAAGCCTACTTAATGAAAATACAGCAGGCAAATTGTCACATCTAAAAAAAGAGTTGAGCACACAGTACTTAAGATATTTGGAGCTGCCAATAGGCCAAACCCCAGGATAACTCAGGGTCACAACAAAGCAAAGAAAGAATGCCAAAAACTGCAGTAGGAAAGCACCTGCAGCAGCTTGCAGTGGAAAATCAACAGAGTGTCATCAGAACTGTCAGCGGAAAAAGATCCTAAAGCTTGACATGGTGGAATGATATATTTTCAATTCCAGATGATAGATAACTTCTAAACAGTATTACCGTAGCCAACGAAATTATCCTTTACCACCAGCTGAAGTGTAAAATCCTGGCTACACAAGCACAACTAAAAAGTGTTTTCTAACCAGTAAGCGAGCATAGCAGTAAACCCTTGGAGGACCTCTGCACAGTGATTGCACAGAAATGCACACGACCATGAGAAAGCAGATGACGTGAAAGGGAGAGGTGAATGCACAGGGGAGAATTAGGAAAGAATGAAGCGCACTTTATTTAGCATGACAGCAATCATTAGAATGAAAAAGAGAGAAGGAAGTAGGCAAACAATACTTGGAGTTAGATGATAAAACAGCAATAAAAAAATGACAAAATCCAATATGCATATCTCAGCAAAATCCTGAATGTAACTTCTCCTTACTCTCCAAAAAAAAGGAAACATATTAGCTAATTGGATTTTTAAAAATCCATTAAACATCTTCCTCTGGTGGTGGGGGGGGGACCTACTCTCACGAAGGTTGAGAGCAGCACTAATTTATTCATATAAATTTAAACAAAATATTTTATGGGCCATAAAACAATTCAAATGCAGAGTGTGGTTATTATTAACCACAGTTAAGATTTTCAGAATCCTTTTGAAATATTCAAAATGTTGCAATCATTCAATGAGTAATAAATGATAAACATGCCAGTAAATCCAAGAGAGCATTAACTTTAAATTTTATGTGACACCTATTTCTAAGTATTGTATTAGTCAAAACCATGAGGCTTCATTATTTCCCATGTGAAAAGTAACAAACTCAAATTATGCTAAGAAATAAGCAACAAACAGAACACATTTACTGCTTAGAACAATGCAACTGAACCTTGATACAGAAATACTTTTCAGTACATAAGATTCAAAAGTATTCTACACTATTGGATTTGAATAAACATATTTGAACTTAAGGCACAGAAACGATTATAAAGACTGAGTTCACAAAAACACACTTTCTTGACAAAATGAAAATCATCACAAAATCAAAATGAACATCTTCACAGCCTTAATAGAGGAGCCAAGACAAATGCCATATTGGGTAAGCTTCCTGCTTGGTATAAAGGACACAGCTGGAATAAGCTATCTTTGGCTACCAATGATCCAAAGAGTTTGTTACGTTACAGTCAAGTAGAAAGATAGAAAAGGAAGAATGGCTATCCAGTAAATTGTCTTCACTGCTGTAAAAATGCAGGTGGCGATCAAAGTTAAAGACAGAACAGAAAGTCAAACTAACAGCAACAAAAACAAGGCAAAGAAAATACAGGGTCATGGCAGATCGGAGGTAGTGAACTGGGAAATTCATTTCAGAACTAAGATTTGGCTTCAGGTTCCCTTTCATATAGTTTCTGACATCTGATAGATGAGGTTATTAGTTTGGAATTTGTAGAGAATCAGATTTCTGGCTTCAGCTGGAATCCTGTTCACATCTAGAACATGTACATCATTTTCCAATAAGAATAAATTCAAGCAGTAAGGACAGGATCTCCAATTTATTGGTCAAAGCATCTTGGTCAGTACTGAATGATTCTTACTTCGGTGTAGAATATTGGCAGAAGAATGCAATAAAAGGGATCACATTCTTTAAAAGTTGGACAAATAAAATATAAAGAACACCCCAAACTTATAAACTAGACAATAACATAAAACTATGCATCATTTTGAACAGCAGACAAGACATCCTTTTCTTAGTAAACTATACACCTGGCATATAGACAAAATTCATTACTAGTAAAAACACTGCAAATATAATATTCAAAATTAACTATCAAAAATAAAAATCACTAAAAACAAATACTAATTTCCCCACTTTAAAGCTTAAGAAAATATGACACTAAAGTTTTCAGTGTTTGCCCTTCCCTGCACTCATTTCAATGATTCACCTCTGACATTCTGAACCTATTCCTTCCTTCCTTCCTCGCTTCCTCCCTTCTTCTTTCTTCCTATTATATAATAGGAAGAAATTATATAATAGCATATTATATAATTATATAATAGCATAGCATATTAAATGCTATGGCATTTAATAGTTGTAAATGCATGTATGATACAGTACTGTAACTTCATGAGTGTACATTGTGTAATGACCAAATTGAGAGAAATTCAGATTCTATCTCTTCAAATATAATTTACAAATTTTCTTCCCCTACTAATTACTCCTGCACATTATATTTACAAATTTTAACTGCATACTTATTAAATGTTAAATATTAAATTATTAAATACTAAATAATAGATCGATGATTTTTTTCCTACGAGATCCATGTCTTAATTTTTATTTCTGCTGCTAAGTAGTTCAATCCACCTGGTGGTTAGGGAAGAATTCACTCATTTTTGTGTCATTTGATTTGACTGAAATAGTATGTTTGCTCAATATTTGATTCCAAACTCCTCAAATTTTTCACACAACCATATTTATTCTTCAAGTCTCAACTTAACTCTTCCTAAAAAAAATTTTCAATTGCCTGTTCTAATTCATTTTTTTATTTTAATTGTCCCAAAATTCAGAGAACTTTGATTTGAACTTTGCGCTATTTTTTTTTATTTCCTTGGTGGAGTATACATTACTAGACAGATACAGTGCTTTCTCACTCATTGTTTCCACTTAAGCACAAGGTGAATATTTTACCTAAAGTAAGTATGGCTGGGTCAATGTGTATGTCGTGGAGTACATTCCTGTAGAGAACAGAAAAGCAGCCCATTAAATCTGAAAGGTAATGACTGTACACATATGAAAATAAAAGCTCAGAATCTGACAGACAGCTAACAGACAGCTCCAATCTTTGATTAAATAGATACTCTAGTGCAACAGTTCTCAACCTGTGGGTCGTGAATCCTTTCGGGCTGCATATCAGATGTTTACAAAGTTACAGTTTTGATGGAGTAGTGAAAACAGCTTTGTGGTTGGGGATTTCATGACAAATGGTATCAATGAGACACAGCATTAGGAAAGTTGAGGACCACTTCTATAACACAACTTACCATTCACCTTCTTAATATTTTAAGAACTTCTAAAAATGCTTGAAATTAAGGCTAAGATTTCTGAACGTAAGGCATTATTCAGTAAACTGAGAAACATCTCAAGATCTTAGGGGTTTTATTTCTTCTGGACTTTTAAGAAATTAAGTTATACAGAAATTATTACTTTTCAGCATAAATGATCTCATGACAAGAATTCTTATGCTGCATTATTGCATTGTTACTTCCCTAGGCTAAAGACTTGGCACCCAGAGAGTCAGGTTATAGTTCAAAGGTTCTGCAGCTGACTTCAGGCCCCAACCCATTTTCTAACTTTTCATTTTGAATGTACCTAGAGGCAAATAATTTTCTCTTGCTATCAGAAAAGATAGTAAGGTCAGAACACCTGATTCCTTCCATAACACAAGTGACATACAACTGAAATCTTTAAAATTCAGTTGTATAAACATCACAGAAAGGGCCAACATTCCTCGAGACAAAGATTCCCATCTTCTCCATAGCTGCCAAATTAGCACACACTTCTACATCCACTTTAACTATAAAAACAATGGATAAATTTGGTTCAGTCTATCATCCTTAGTAAGAGAAGCCTTACTTGGAGCACAATTTATGTTCACAGGTCGTCATTCAGTCCCAAACAAAAGGGCATTGTTTAGCTATCCAGTAGCAGGGAAATTTTTTTCTGTGCCTTTTGGGCAAATCTCTCTCTATAACCAGTGTTTTTGATCCCAGGAACTAACAGATTCCAAAGGCTTTTAGTTCTCCACGATGTAAGACATACAACTGTTTTTCTGCCATTTTCATTTCAGACATCTTCTAGCTCGCTAAGTCATGAAGAAGCACACTGTAATACTCTATAATAGCAGGTTTCAGGACTACATTTATAAAACTGATGTTTGTCCTATCTATATTTAGTGTTTGTTATCTATGTTGTCACCTGAATGCAATTAAAATCATCAAAATTATGTGCCTGTCCTTCTATGGTCAATTCTGGTCCAATATTAGGTGCTCAGTAAAAATCAAATATAGCCCTCAATTCCAACTTTCTTCTATATTAATAAGAACACGTGGCATTTCTTCCTAACTGTTACAAAAATATAACAAAGAATAAGCCGAGAGAGAGACTTATAGAAAAAATATCTTTTCATTGAAAATATAATTGAGCCATTACCAGGAAACCAGAGCTATGACTTTTTAAACTTACTTAGCTTTGTTCTGCTATGTTTGTACACCAGCGAATTCCTCAATGCCTGAACAATTGCCACGGTCACTTTATAAATGTAAACGGAAAATGTCAGCAGTTCACAAAATTCAAAACAAATTTTAAAATCCTTCCCTAATTAGAGAACGGCATTTTATTATTCTCTTCAGAATCATAGAAGATGAATGGTGTAGGGGAAAGAGCTAACTAGGTAGGAGAGAAAATGAGGTTAGCATGCTCTCTAGTGAGCTTTGCTCATTTCTCTCCTGGTAGATCTTATTTATGCTACATCACTAACGCATACTGGGTACAGATGTCTCAAAAGAAGCAGAGAAAACAAACTCTTTATTGAAAAAAGACAGCTGGTGATTCTTCATTTATTACTATTTACCTGTCTGGGGCCAAGTTAAAAATGTTTATTTTCATATACATAGAAAAGATGTCTTCCTAATGCTATCCTTTGAAATATCAAAGAATTACCATCTTGATTGAAGCATTGCTTTTCCTCTAGGTATATCAGGTTATTCAAATTTATTTTAATGAGTTCAATAATTTGGTAATTATCTGTTTGAGAAATCATGCATCATCTTCAAAATCAGAAGTTCAAGTAGTAGGAGGGGACTTATTGTAGAATTTTCTAGATTGTGTAAAAATCAACCCAAAGTGTTTCATTTCTGTGGAAACTGCCTTAACTTCCGATAGCTCCTGATACAGTATTTAAGATGTTAATAGCCAACTATTCCTATTTGGTTTGAGAATTCAGTCACTTTTGTATGGACTTTGTTTTAACAAAATTAGCTCTTGGTTGGGAGTAAGCCTTCTCTCCA
Source organism: Myodes glareolus (assembly GCF_982192425.1). Lineage (NCBI taxonomy): Eukaryota > Metazoa > Chordata > Mammalia > Rodentia > Cricetidae > Myodes > Myodes glareolus. The sequence continues at coordinate 68,873,240 of NC_142037.1, read as the reverse complement.
ATACTGTTTTTATTCACTTGTCTGGAAGACTTTGTGGCATCTAAAGATTAGACTCAAATCTTCCCACTGTTTCCACACAAAGCAGACTTCTCTAAGATACATCAGAAGGTATGCGTCTAATGGTTCTAACTTTAAATCATAATTTTCTACTTGCATTTAATTTTGAATTCCTTGAAGCTGTGTACACACATTAACATTTACATCTGAAGTAAATATTATATAATATTCTCCTATACTGAGAATTAAAGTATAACAAACATTGTAACTAATAAATGAATAGATAAATACAGGATTAACAAAGCATTCATTAATAATTTATTCAGTAAGTACATATCAAACATCCTATATTTTAAACAAAGGCTGGCTATATAGAATTTAAGTACAAGATGTTTGGGTTGATCTGTTTTTTAATTTCTATTTGCATAAAACTGATTATTAATGTGAAGGTCAGTCCATCACTTTAACTTAACAAATGTGTTGAAAACAGCATTGTTAATTATATTCTCAGAGTCTGTTTTTCACTCTGGATTGCAGCAAGAAGAACCAAGAAAATTTGTGGACAGGGTCAGGAAATATCCCCAAAGAAGGAGATAATTTGTGAGTCTCCGTTATGGAGTTTGGTATGTATTTATCAACTAAAGGGCCTGTGGCAAACCACTTCATCTTCTCCTGCATTTTTTGGCTGTAAATAGGAAAACGGAATATTACACTTCAGGGACTTCATAGAACTCTAATAAGGTAATGAAACTAACGTGAATTTTTGAGGGATACCCAGGATATAGTGAGAGCTTGATAAATGTAGTTATAATTATTATGTCATGCTCTTTTCACTAAACGAAAGAATTATAAAATCTCCCTTTAATAAATATATGTATATCATCTTACATGTGTTACATTCACACACACACACACACACACACAAAATACACTCAAAGAACTTTGCTGAAACAAACTTAATTTACACAAAAATAATGATGTCTGTGTCTCTTTGAAAGGCCAAGCTCTGTCATTGTCTGCTGGTGGAACTCCTTTGGAGCCCACAAAACACACTCATTCAGCATATTTTGAAGTTAATCTGAGCATAATTCTGGCTCAAGTCTTTGTAAGTATAATATTCCAAGGCAATGTATGATTAACACTAGAAAGTGTATATAGGGAGGGTTATTGGATTTTGATAAATAATGTCATCTTTGTCTCTATTAATTCTCTTAAAATTACAATTACAAATTATAATGATCTAACAATTGCAAGCATTACAGTTTCAAAATGAATCTCCTGGCGTGTCAATAAAACTTAACGTCCAATTATATTTGGGTTTCACTTTGTGTCAATATGTCAGCCTGCAAAGGAGATAAATATATTATTACCAAATGAGTTTTCTTAATTCTCCATGATTCTAAATCAAATGTCAGCTTCCTCTTTTAAAAAAATGTCTCCTCTTTTAAAAAATTAATTCTTTCATTTACAGCTGTCATCTGAGGCAGAGAAAGAACCAAATTTCACCAGAAATTAGAAAATTGGATCATGGTAAGTCCCGTGGAGTGACAACCAAAGAGATTCTGCTACATATGTTTCTAGTTTCCTTTCCTCTCAGTTCAAGGGCACAAGGATACTCAGAATTAAATTAACTAGAAATTATAAAGTAAATTTTCAATAAAAATTAGTGATTTTTATGTTGCTCTTTCTACGTTCCAAATCATATTTCTGTTGTTCCTAAAAAAATCTCCTGAGCTCAACATAATCATGTAAAATATGTGGGAATTGGCAGGTGTTAACTCCAGGCATGGGTATGATGAGCCCACTCACTAGATAACTCATTGAGAGCTTGAAAGGGGCACATATGATGGAGAATAACCTTAGGAAAACTTACTGATTTGGAGGTGTGACATTACGTTTATATTCATCAGCAGGTTTTATATCAAAGTATTGAGAAAACATGCAAAAATAATTCATAAAAAACTAGAGAGTTTCCAAACTTATCAAAATAGTGATTTTTTTTAAAAAAAAAAAATCAATGAATTCCGAAGTGGAATTTACACCTGCAAGTGTCCCATCTTTGTATATGGAGGATGTCTCTCAAGTGGCAGACGGAAAGACTGGAACCTTAAACCAACTCTGAAAGTTTCACATGAGCCTTTTTGATGCATCTTCCTTTTTCCAATTCTAGATTGAAAATATCACCTTTGTCCCTTGAAATGTGCCTTCATTCTAACATTTTTACCATAAAAAATGTTGAATAATTTTAAATCACCTTTATAGACTGGTTATGAACATTAATCAGTAAATTGAAGAAACTGCAGATCCAAATTAAATTTAAAATTTTTTAAATTTATTTTTTGTGCCCATTTGTATGTGAAAGAGGGAGGGAGAAAAGGAGTGTGTGTGTGTGTAAAAGACAAAGAGACTTGGGAGAGAGAGACAGAGAGACAGAGACAGAGACAGAGACAGAGACAGAGACAGAGACCAAGCGGCAAGCCTGTCTTCTGAGTGGAAGACTGGAAGATTCATTCTCTTCTGCCACCTTGTGAGATCCGTAGTCACACTCATATCTTCAGGCCTGCACAGAACAGTCATCTAAATAATGCTTTTGAAAACAAAGTATTGATTAATCTATAAAGCTCCTTAATTATGTATCTGTGCTTTAATGATGGCAGCTATAACCGCAACAAATGGAAATTTACAGAACTAAGCTTCGACTTTTATTTGTATCAATGAGTCTCATGGTCTGTCTATTTCATTGTTTTCTTTCTATGCTGGCCTTTGTTGAGTTCATTCATCTTTTTACCCCTTGAGTTATTATCCAGAGCTTTAGAAGATCTCAGGTTTAGTTTAATGTTTTGAAATTCTTAGATCTATAATAGACACTGAAACACTGAATAAATATGTTAAAACATTGACATCAAAATCTCTGTTTTAGACTTTATCTGGACAGTTTTATAACTGAGCAGTTTAGGGTTCTCTATTTTACTGTTAGGAATATTTTATATATTATTAAATCTTAATTTGTATTATATTCTGGAGAAATATTAACAACTTAATTCAGTTGCTAATTCGAGGCTGGGATAATATTTCTGACTCTGAAGTACTTAAAAGCAGATGAGTCAATAACTATTTAATGAAAATTAAGAAATATTCTTCAGTATTATGCATATGGTACATGATGTTTGGAAGTTTGTGAAAACACACTGAGAAATAGTGTGATATTTTTCTAGAATTAAGTACAGAATAAAAAATAAAGACATTCTGATTCTACTTCTCTTCTGCTCTCTCTTCAGTTATGTGCAAAAGTGCTTTGACTGCATGTATGCCTCTGCATCACTTATGTGAGTGACAACTCTAGATACCAGAGAACACCAGACCTAGAGGTACAGACAATCGAGTCTCCTCTGGGAGCAGTCAGTGCTGCAACCACTGAGACAACTCCCTAACTCCCCATGCTATTTCCTAAGAGCATCTGCTTGGGACAACACTGTTGTGTATTAAACCTTATCCTCAACACTGACTACAGTAGTGTAAACATGATTAACACTGCCCCCCAGCCTCAAGATTCTCCCCCACACATCAGGTTTCAATAACCCTTATCCGAATTACATACAATAAATATCTCTATTACAAATTTAGCACAGGTGCATATACTTCAGAGTGTTTTCTCTTCCATATGCCTCATAACAATGCTAAGCAGGGGATGTACGCCATAAAAATTGACGAACGGAATTGACTTCCACGTAGCCTGCGTTTTCAATAAAAGACTTCCCATAAGAAATAGCCCTTCCTATTTTCTGCCAGAAATCTCCTGCAGTACATATCAGCAGAATAGACAATGTGGTATGTTTTTAGCTAAGAGAATTCCAAAGTTTATAGTAATGTCCTATATGTAATATGCTCTGTATTTATTACACAGAGTCATCAAATCAAGAAAATAGAACAAATTCCTTTTGAGCACTTACCACAGTGGGTCTATAGTTTTATAAAGATTCCTTTAGGGTTTATTTGTTGATTTGCCTCTCCTTCCAAATTGCTAATACTACTGCAATAATTGCCTCTTTTTAATTTGAAAGTACCTTAGAGTTTGAGCAAGGACATTTTACAAACCATTATTTACATTGTCCAAGTTTAAAAGTCATTTCATATGTCACGATCATTGCATGCATGCATTTGGCATATGGAGCAACCCTCGGCTGTTTTTTAAAGGCCAGGATATAAAACTATGAAAATCTTAAGAAAACAAAATAATTTTTTGCTAAAATATTTTGTATTCTTAAAATGCATGTCCATAAAATTGAACCCGATATTTTATTTTCCTTGTGTGTGTGTGTATGTGTGTGTGTGTGTGTGTGTGTGTGTGTGATATGTTGATGTGTTTTTGTAGCTCTGTGGATGTGTGGGTCAGATTTGCAGAGCCTTAAGCCTCACTACTCAGTCTCTAAGATCAAATTGATAAACTACAAATTCGTTGAGATTGTGGTCGTCAGTTTTATAGTCAACTAGACGCGATCTATATCATCTTGAAGAGTCTCAGTGAAGGTCGTCTCCATCAGGTTTTCCTGTGAATCTCCTATGGAAGATTAGCTGTACTGCATTAAGTGGTATGAGAAGATCTTTCTCCTGTGGTAGCACTATTCCCTAAGCAAAGCGTCCTGAACTTCTTTAGAGTAGAGAAAGTAGAGCTGGGCAGTGGTGGCGCATGCCTTTAAACCCAGCACTCAGGAGGCAGAGGCAGGCAGATCTCAGTGAGTTCGAGGCCAACCTGGTCTACAAGAGCTAGTGCCAGAACAGTTTCCAGAACTACTTAAAAACCCTGTCTCAGAAAACAAACAAACAAACAAAAGACAATAAAAAGAGTATAGAAAGTAGAAGAATACAATTATGCATGCATTCAGCTCTCTATTCTTGAGGAGTGACTAAATGCATCAAATTCTGCCATTGTAACTTCCCTGAAATGGTAAGCTAAAATACCCGCTTTCGTAAGCTGCCTTTGTCCAGGTATTTTATGACAGCAACTAGAATAACCCGTGACTCCAAAAATAAGGTGAAAAGTGACAGTGAAGGTCAATGTTGACCTTGGACCTCTTCATGAGTGTGCTTGTAGGTGTGCACAACCATCTGTATTCACATGCATGCATACACACACACACACACATACACACAGGGGAGGGAGTGAAAGAGGGAGGGAGGAAAGGAGAAAGAGAAAGCATTAAGAGTGTGTGGTAGTTTGTTTAGGAAATGTCCTGCGAAGCTCAGTGCTGCTGTTTGAGGAGGTTACATAAACCTTTGGCAATGTGGAACGTTGCTGGAACACACACACAGAAACAGTTTCTTACATTTGGAGATTTTTGTCTTGTCCTTCTTCTTGTTCACTCTTTGCTTTCTGCATGAGGTTGGAAATAGGATCTCTCAGCTTCCTGCTCCACCTATCTGCTGTCATGCCTCTGTCATGATGGATTCTTTCTCTTTTAAGCTGATTTTGTGGCTTTTGTTATTACAGCAGAAATTCTTGCTTTTTTTTCTTCTGACTCTGTCTTTATCTGGTTTACTCTTTGCGTACATGTAGGAAATCTGCAGAGGTATTTACATGTCTGGAAGGAGGGTGTGTGCCTATGTGAGTCAGGTAATAATGCATACATTCTATAGAATATTACATTATTATTTTGGCTAATCATTTCTCAGAAATGTTTTGTAAGAACATAGCTTTATTAACAATTTTTTATTTAACAAAAGTCTAAATAAAAAATTATCAATTTGTCCATTTGTAGGACTACATTTATGTATGTTGGAGAGAAGGTTCAGAGGTTAAAAGTACTTGCTGCATTTCTAAGAACCCTAGTTTGGTTCCCAGTAACCATGTGTGATAGCACAAAACTGCCTATAACTCCAGATCGTGGAGATCTGATACCTTCTTCTGGCATCCTAGGTCATCTAAATACATATAGTGCACACATTCACACAGACACACACACACACACACACACACACACACAATTAAAATAAGCAAGTCACCTTAATAATAAATACTAGATTTTGATAACATTTTTCTTCCTTTTGACCTGTTTTCTTTCACTCTTTCATAAGCAACTGTAATTAAAAAATGAAATTCCTACTCCCTTTTTTTAGCACTGTTTATAGTCCTTACAAGTGAAAGATAGTACTCATATTTTTTTTCATTCAGTTACTAACAACATACCACCAACACCTATGAACATCACTGAACAATAGAAGAGCCTGGAGTCAATGTAAAGGACAATCAAGCAACAGGGAATGTTTTGTGCATATACAGAGATTCAGTATTGGATACGGTCATATGATCACAGAATCTAAAGTAAGAAGCCAGCAATATTCCTAAGGTAAAAACAGCTGATCCTGACTTGCTGCTTTTCATAGTTGGATAGCCAATGAGAACTTCAAAGTGAAATAAAACCCTTTTATGTTGAAACTATTTTATTTATCTTAAACACTTATAGGTAGACAAAACTTTCAAAGGTTTGTATAGTTTTTCTATTGATCTTTCTTACAGGGCTAATGCTCCTTTTCATATAAAAGTGAAAGTACGAAAACAAAGAATTGTGTTGCCTATAAAAAAGTATTACAAGGAGAAATCCCCCAGATTGCTCTCTGGACAGAGGAGAGGGTGCCTGAATCGGCCGTGGCCCATGACCATACTGATGTATATTTTGCTTATCACCATAGATCCTTCCTCTGGCGAAGGACGGCTATGCAGTCGGAGGCCCACATTGGAGGACCGGATTGAGCCCCCCGAGGTCCGGAGGGGGAGCGGAAGGAGGAGGAACATGAAAAACGAAATCAGTACTGCGAGGGATGCTATCACCCACTGATACAAGGGAACGGATCTGATGAGAGTTTACCAGGGCCAGCCGGACTGGGACTGAACGAGGACGTGATCTAGACAGATTCTCGGAATTTGGCCGGATTCTCTGACTGTGGCTGGCCCGGGGTCTTTCTGAAAAGCCATTGACTATGACACTGGGACCTGTTTCCTCTGCATATGCTGGATTTTGGGGATCCAGTCTGTTTGGATGCTAGCCTTCCTGGACCTGGAGGGAGGGGGAGGGAGCTGGAGCTTCCCACAGGGCAGGTAACCCTGACTGCCCTGGGGGACGGAGGGGAAGGAGGGGGGGAGTGGGGGGAGTGGGAGGGTGTTGGGAGGGGGGGCGGAATTGGAAACTTTTATAATTTAATAAAATTTACTATAAAAAAAAAAAAGTATTACAAATAGAATAAGGATATCAAAACTGTACTCTTGTTAAGTAGCCATATTTATGTTTAATTATCAATGTGCATTTGTGAGTTAAACAGACTTAAATTCTCAGGAAATCTTCACAAAGACTCAAAATAAATATTAGTGAATATCTGTGTATTTAGCTATGCAATCATGAAAATCGGAGTAATGAAGTGTAAAGAGCCTTAAATCTGGAAGAATTCTTATAAATCAAACACTGCAGTTTCTTTATCTCACAAATTTGAAAAGTCAAGTTTGAAAAATATGTTTACCGATTAATAAAAAAGCTTTAGCAATTTCAAGAGCTCAGAAAATGTCCACCATTTAAATGCATTAAAAGCAAAATTGCTTGGGATAACTCAGTGACTGGAAGCCTAATGAGCGGCCTCAGTAATGCTGGCTTCGTAAAGTCACAAGTCAGTGAGGGTCCTGCTTTCGTTCGCAGTGTATCTTACAAAATTCACAATAAAGAAACATGCGTTTAATGCACATGAGTTTACCTGCCTATCTATTGCAAGAAAGTTAAGTGCAATGTGAAGATTTCAGAGGCACCCATAAATGTCATCATAAGAAGAGTTAGGATACAGATTAGGGACAATTGAACCAGTAAGAAAAGCTAATGGAAAGGTCAGGCTACTCACCAACCACGACACTTTCAATTTTCCTGACATTTCCTCTAAAGACAGGAAGATCAGCATCCAAAGGAACATTTAGGTTCCACCTCAAATCACTAGAAGACATCCTTTTCTGTTTCACTGTCTAAGGCCAATTAATGAGACAAATATTTAAAAAGAGACAGTTCTACAAAGCAGAGCAAGCAGTAATAAAAACAAAATGGCACTGCCTAATTTGTAGGTCTACTATGTCAGGGGGTCGAGGAAGTCGGGAGTATGTATTCTGAGTAAAATACCGACGAATGAAGGAGGTGGTCTAAACAATACAAGATTAGATTATGAGGTATAGTTAATAAAAGAAAACAAATGAAGACTGTAGAGAGAAGTATATTCCAGTAATTTGTTTCCTTGTATGTCTAAAGCAAGTGTTTTAATTTCTCTAGTTTGCATTTTTATATTCAATAAGCCAATTAGAAATTCATTTCAGTGAAATACACTTAAAATGATGATATAAGTAAAAATTCATATTACATAGTTGCAACATGTGTATAAATGCTGAAAAGCATAACTTAACATACAGGGTGACTATTGCTTTATATAATTTATTTAAATAATTTATATTAAGTGAATAATCAAAGCAAAACAAATACAAAAATCATATGCTTATGTGTGTAAAATCCATATGAGAAAATGTCTTAGTATAAATAGAATCGAGCACTAGATCATAAATACTGAGTAGTTCAAACAAAATCAATCTTGTCAATATTTAATTTAATGTTTTATTTTTATAATTTGACTTGATAGTGCACATATTGTGCAGTATTTTTGCAAAGAAAAAGTTTGAATTCCACATCTAACAAGGACAGTTCTGTTATCTATGAGTAATAAGAACATTCCGAATGAAGACTGAAGTGCTCTCAAAAGGCTGCCTTCATATTTCTAAACTCGAGCATGAGCACTTAGCATTAGTGTTCATATCAAACTGCAGTTTCATTAAATCAATTTGGAAGAGCTGGAAAACATCTCCCCTCTGTCTGAGGGCATGTGGGAGTCCAATATCCGAGGCCCAAACTACTTAATTTGGTGCAATAGTCTCCAGGATGCCTGCTTTAACTGAATAAACTTGATTAATGTAATAAATAAACTCTTGTGATTCCCTCTGAATCAATAAGTTTTCTGTTTGTTTACATTCCACAGAACTGAGCAATTGCAGTGATATATTTGACTCAACAAAGACAAGGGAAACAGCTCCCTTGTTAGTAAGTTCTGCTGTTGCTCTGTTCTTTATAGACTTCAGATATTTATCATACTGGGAAAGCTCTCCCAGAATCCTTAGTGGTATTAAGTGTACTGGTTCCATCTCAATATTAAATTCCTTATGCTACATATAACCTTTCTCTGTATGTATTTTAGATGTATGTGGTGAAACAAAGTACATATAAGTTATCTTCTATAAAATTAAATTCACTTCCAGGACAAACTTGAAAGCTACAGTTAAACCCTGTCTCAAAAAAAAACCAAAACAAACAAACAAACAAAAATTAAATTCACATATGACAGAATAATAAAAACCAAAAAAGCAAAGAAATGAGAGTAGTCCTTGCTTTGAAACCACACAAGTATGATGTAGGATGTCCTTCTGTATATGTGTTGCTTTTATTGCTTGATGAACAGAGCTATTAGGGCCAATGGCTTAGCAGAGTAAACCAGGCAGAAAATCTGAACAGATATATAAGTAGAGTCAAAGAGACACCATGTAGCTGTGGAAGAAGAAAGACACCAGCCAGAAGTTTACCTGGTAAGCCACAGCCTTGTGGCGACACACAGATTAAAGGAAATGGATTAATTCAAGATGCAAGAGCTATCAAGAAATACACCTGAGTCATTGACCAAGCAGTGTTGTAATTAATACAGCTTCTGTGTGATTATTTGGGTCTGGGTGGCCGGAAACGTCTCCAACTAAACAAGTATCCTAAGATAATCCTAGCACAAATTAAAAGAACAAAAGGGTTTCAGTTTCTAAGTCAGCAAATTCAGAATGTTATTCTGAATAGATGATGAAGGAATCTTTCTGAAATTGCTAGAAAGCAGAGAAGAAAGGATGCTGAACATTTTGAAAAGTTCACGTGGATGCTGCAGAGGCTTACTCCATCTTTTGAGTATCATGTATGCTGACAACAGAAAGGGGAACTGTTCTCCAGAAAGTTGTACTGACTTATCCCAGGGAGATTTCTAGATATCTATTGTCACCACTGTGCTGCAAGAAAGAAAGGCTAGACAATAGAATGGCAAGCAGTATATATTAGAAGGTGTGACAAGTTACCAAAGATTAGACTTTTTTATTAGACCATTGCAGCTGCAGCACATCAGGTGTGGATCTCCATGTACTGTCCAGATGCAACGCCTTTACTAATATTTTAAATCCATATTTTAATGTAGTCACTTGCTTATCATACTCACTAATTTTAAAATATGCTACATGAATGCACTCTGTTTTAGCTGTAGTAAAGAGGAAGTTTAGTCAACTAATTTTAATACAGCTAGCATGGTGAAAACATTTATCACAAAGGGAAATTTTATATTTAGAATACTACTCTGCCATCTACAGGAAAACTGAGATTGTGACACCAAATTGAAGCAAAAGTTAAGCTAGAATGAATTCTTTATTTGTTAGAAGAATGAAAAACGAGGTAAATTAGTCTAACGGCAAAATGGTGAGATTTCCTACTAAGACTATTAACGCAGACAATGAAAATAATAATTACAAATGAATTGCAAAACTGAACAAGCATACACTCATCAAAGAAGAAAGATTAAATAGGCACATATTGATCTTTACTTTTATCACGAAAGCAATAATTAATCTTCCAAAGTGTACCTGAGAATTTAGTAGTTTATCTTTTTCTATTATTACTATTTCTTTGGACACCACTCAAGAGTAAGGACACAGTAATTCATTGTTGCTGTCTTTTAGTTTCCAAGTACTACACTTTATGTGTACAACACTCTCCAAATGCTCTTGTTCATACATTTATAGCAAAGGGCTGTGTGCTCTCAGGACATTTTCCTGGAAGGCTTATTATGTTATATTATATGTAAATTGTTATTATTGTTGTTTTCCTGGCTGAAGGGAAACAAAAGAGATATTCATTTAAATATTGTGAACTTGTTTCTAGTATTTACTAATTAAACTAGACATGTATACTGCATAGTAATAATATAGAGTTTGATTGTCTCATTGACTTTTGCTGATTTTTTCATCAATATTGTCAGTAGCTTATTTTCAATTTACCATAATCTAACTGGTCATTCATTGTGTAATTCTAGCTGAAAACAACGATGCTTTATGAAAGAACTTCCACTATATGAGTACATTTCTGTAAGAATGAGAAAATTTTTAGCAACTCATACTGAATTTATGTTTTTTAATTTAAATTAATATCTTTTTTATTTTAATGCATGTATGTAATGTATTTTGGTCATAGCTACTGCTCACCTCTTCACTCCTGCTTCCCTCAGCCCCCAGCATACCTCCTTCCTAACTTAATATGTAATAAGTAGTGGTTAATGCAGAGTTAATACCTATTGTCTTTTTAAAAAAGTTTCTGTTTAAACTGCTATTTTTTAATTTATCATTTTGTAGAAAGAAACTAATCCAGTTAAGATCAAGTTGATCTCACAGAAAGTGTGAACCATGTAGTTTATTACACAGATTTAAGATTTTATTGAATGATAAGAGAGATCACAACTCAACAACAGAGAAATCTGCATGCTTATAATGAGAAACATCTATGAATAAGGCAAAGTGTGTATTGTTCAAAATAATTGCCTAATAGTGTCCACTCAGTTATTGCATAAATTGTCAAAAAAAAAAGAGCAGCAGCAAGAAGTGTGTGACTATTCTGTGATTCTCCTCACAGAAAGACAAGACTCTGCTCTGAATTCATTGCTTCATATGATCCATTGCTATTTTTATTATTTCTTCTTCATAAACTAACTTTTAAAACGTGTAATGTAATAAAATATAACATAAAATAGAAAAAATCAAGAATTATAAGATGAAATTTGTAGCTTACTGAACTAATATCAGAATTCAAAAATAATCTAAACAAAATTCAAAATGTACAACTAAGCAAGAAGCTGCAGAGGACCTTCATGGGTTCGTATTCAGTGCCAAAACCATTTCCATGAAGGCTAGCAATGTCATATTATTACAATATCCCTCTATTTTATTGTGATATCATGACTATCCTTCAAATGCACTTTCCTTTTCCTTTTTAATGGTACGTTTTACTCTTTAGAAGTTGCATGCATTAACACAAACTGTGTCTATCCTATCTATCCATCACTGCCTCCCTCCAGCTTGACTTTCCACCAGTGGCCTCAATCCGTATCCCAAATTCATATACTCTTTCTCTGTTTTTGTTATTAATAACTTGTTTGATCCATCTCATGAGGGTGTGTGGCCATCTACTGAATCATAAGCAACCTAGAAGGATCCTTGTCTTCAAGAAGAGTGCTCTTTTCTGCTGCCATGAACTGCCAACAGCTACTCTGATAGCGGTTGCCCCTCGGGGGCTCTGTTTCCATCCATTCTGGAAGTTTGAGTTGTTGATCCTGTACATGCTTGTACAGATAATGACAGTTAACAATAATGGTAGAGTACAAGAGCATGTCAAGTCTAAAACTCAGTATCTCACTGCTCCCCTGCTCACCCACTAGTTCTAACTCTCTTTCTATGCTTTTTTTCTGAGAATTTTTTTGTGCCTTGGGTGTTTGGAGTTTATTATAGATATACAACTGAGAACTCAGTTACTTATACTCAGAAATTTGACCCAAGTCTCCATTAACTACTTCCTGAAGATACTCAATTTCTCTAAGCAAAGTTGAGAGCAATACATATCTAGGAGAGTAAACATAAAAGTTTAGCATTCAGTTTCACAGTTTCTCAGAGGTGACCTCTCAGATTTTGTGAGGGTGAAAGTTACAAAGTTGAAAGCATAATGGTTGGTGTCTGCCTTCAAACCTGGCGCTCAGAAGGCAGAGGCAGGCAGATCTCTGTGTGCCTGATGCCAGCCTGATCCGCATAGTGTGCTTCAGAATCTCCTGGGTTAGATAGTGAGACCCTGCCTAGAAACAACAGTAATAACAACAGCGAAAACCTGACACAGATACCTCGCATTTTAAGCAAACAACAGAAACAAGGACCTTATCACTTCTATCTTGTCCTTCTCTCCTGAGGTAGGTGTAGAGCCTTCATAATCTCCATTCTAAAATGGAAGGAATTTCCTTACACTTGAAGAGAGATACACACGTGACATGTGGCCAACTTTACCCAGTTCTTTCAGTTAATTACCTTTATTTTGTGGCCCTGTGTCAAACGAAACTTCTGCACAACTGTGTGCTATTATCCAGTCTAAAAACTCGCATTGGGCTCCATGTTTCTTTGTCTTCCTTTGTAAAGGCTTCTATTTCAGAAAGTTTCATATTGAAAATGTCAATACTTTACTTAACCGGCCTTACGTTGTCGATGTCTTAGTGATGCGCCTTGAGAAAAGATTACTTTTATCCTCTACAAATGAAAGCATTACATTTGATAAAATGTTAGAGAATTGTGACATCAATTTAACAGAATGAAGTAAAAAATTAACTGTTTATATACCGAACTATGAGAATTAATCTCCAGAAGGTTATGTTGAGTAAACAAAAACTCCATTTCAAAGTTGCTTATTTGATTTACATCATATTTTCAAAATAGCAAAGTTACAGATATGGAGAGGTTGTTAGTTACTAGCAAAAATTAAGGAATAAGTGGTTAGAAATTTGAAAAGAACAGCATGAGGTGACTCCATTTCTTTTACAAATATTTTCCTAATATAATTTAAACAACATTGGAGGTACATTGATTCCTTTAAAAAATGAACAAGCATTCAATATTTCCCCTATTCTGGAGTGATTTTATAATTTTTAATTCCCTCAGACACATTTTGATATGTTGAATTGTTCTGTTTCTGATTTTTCTTTGCTCATTTGTTTCTTTGTTTTACTTTGCTTGTTTTTTACTTTATTTGCATATAAAATCCTGTGGTTTTCCTGTGGATTTTTTCTATATGAATTACATAGATTATAATATTTTGATTTTTATTGCCATTATCAATGGAGTTGGTAATGTTCTGTTGTTCTATTTTGGTTGGAAAGTGGTAAAACATGCATGTTCTCTATCAGTCGCTTATATTGAAAGCTATACTACTTTAAATCGTGATTTCTAATTTAATTGAATTGTGCAGAAACTGTTACTTAGTTTTCACCTTTATGCACCAATAATTATTTTTAAATCACCTAAAGTATGAATCATTATCATAATTATTCTTTATTACCTATTCTCTATTAATGCATTTCAGGTATATGCTTTTGCATTTTTTCAATAAGAGAAGAAAATGTTTTGAATTCTCCAAGAAATACTAAAGGTGTTAACTCATTAATGAAGAATGTTGTAAATACAGTTCATTAAGTACAAATACACTAAAATTTATGTGGTGATAATTGATGCTGTTCCCAGTTTTCGCCTATGATGAATAGAGAAACTAAGGACAAATCAATAAATACCGCTAGCTGCACACTTTTACGCACGAATATACAGAGGAATGAAATTTTTGAACCACAGGGTGCTCATTTGTTCTTCTTAAACAGCTATTGACAAAGACATTTTCAAAGTGCTTATCATACCTGTTCTCATGAGCACTGTTCCAATCCTCTGGTTGTTGCATCTTGCGCATCTTTTGGCTGTAGTTGATATTTCCATTCAGATAGCAATGTAAGCAGATAACATAACATTGTTTTCTGAAAACTCTCTGCTCTTCTGTGTTTCTCCTGTACTAAAGATCCTTTCTATCTGATTGGTAGTGACTTCCTATGCAATCCTATTGTTTAGTAGAGTAAAACTTCAATGTTTACTATATAATTTTATTCTGAATATGTTTAACAATTTTAAAGTATAGTATTTATTAAATAAAATTAAATACAATTAGGTGAATATTTTTAGTTTAAATGTTTGAGTACTCAGTATAAATACTAGGAGCTGTTTCCTAACAAGATAAAAAATATTACCCTTGCCAGGCAGTGCTGACCTGACTCCAGCCCTTAATCCCCGGTAGGTGGATCTTCCTGAGTTCAAGGCCAGCCTAATCTACAAGAGCTACTTCCGGGACAGCTAGGACTCTTACACAGAGAAAACCTGTATCAAAAAACAAAAAAAACAAAAAAAAAGAAAGAAAAAGAAAAAATTACCCTATGCAGTCTAGAAACTATTTGTATTTTGTCTACATCAGTGGGTAATTTCTATGAATTTTTATCCTGGCAATTAAGAACTAAATAAAATTAGTTTTAGAGGCTTCCGACACAAACAACTTGACTCCAAAACAAGATCAGTTTTTTCCCTACTGTTTGCGAAGCCTAGCCTGTACACAGTACCCTTGAAGACTCCACAGACTACATTTTTTAGAGAGAGTTCAACTAAACGGGAAAAAAAAGGAAGAGAAGCACTTGAGATGTTCTGTGTATTCCTGTCACTCAACCATACAGCTCACATTTTAAAATAATTAAATACGTTTGTTATAGTTTATCAGCAGTTACTGATACTTTCTTCTTACCGAATCCCACATTTAAATCTACGTTCACTCTGTATACTTAGCTAAATGGGCTTTGACAATTTACAATGACACATGGCTGCTATTACAGAAGCTTGTCCCACTGTTCATCCTCCCCAGCCTTTGATCACGCTTAGCAACAACTCATCTCTTTAGTGTATATTGCCTTTTCCAGAATGACCATGTTCTTGGAAGATAGAGACTGAAAAATCAGCCTAAATTCATATTGGGCTACATAGTAGATCAACAACACCATAGATGGCATGAAACCTTTTCTTTAAAAAGAAAGAATGAGAGAAGGTGAGAGGGAGGGAAGGATGGAGGGAGGGAGAGAGGGAGGAAGGGAGAGAGGGAGGAAGGGAGAGAGGGAGAGAGGGAGAAAGGGAAGGAAGGAAGGAAGGAAGGAAGGAAGGAAGGAAGGAAGGAAGGAAGGAAGGAAGGAAAGAAGGAAGGAAAAAAGGAGGAGGACGGTGGAAGGAGGGAGGGAGGGACAGAGGGAGGAAGGGAGGGAGGGAGGGAGGTGGTAAACCATCTCTTGTTATTTAGCAACACTTAATGCAGGTGCCCTCCATGTTCTTTTGTGATTTGAAATCTCAGCTCCTTTTTACCACTGTAGAATCATGATAACCCTTTTATCTGTCCACTTACCAGGTAGCATTTTTATTGCTTTAACTGAGATTAAACCTACTATCAGCCTGCTTATGTAAGCTATTGTGAGAACAGTATTCAGGGTAAATACCAGCTCGTTTGTATAGCTACCATAGATCATGATTGCTAAATCTAAGTGTAAGACCGGGATCAGTGTTTTAAGAGACTACAGGTTACGAATAGAGAGTGGGTTTTTCTGGGCTCATGCTCTTTTGTAAAGATATATTACGACTTTGAATCTTGTTAACGATGATATTGGTAATTAAAATCCTATGTTTGTACTTCCTTAACTATGGACTTGGTGGCAATAATAAACTGTAGTAAATTACGTGTGTGTGTGTGTGTGTGTGTGTGTGTGTGTGTGTGTTTCATGTATGTGTGGAAGGACATGTGAAATTGTGTGTGCCTGTACATATGAGTGTGCATGCTCACATGAATGGATGGCAGAGATTGAGATCATGTGTGTCTCTCAGTTCTCTACAGTATTTCCTGAGGCAGTATCTATCACTCATTCCATTCATCAAGCTAGTGATCTTGACCCAAGGGTGACCATGGAGTCCATAAAATGCATTTCCTAACAAAGTAAGAGAGGGTGGCAAACCTGATTGCACTGCATTATACTTAAGATTACTATGAGAAAGGTTCACTTAGAAACTATAACGTTTCATATCCATGCAATTAACAGCTCATACCTTGCAGAGTTTTTATGTGGCATTTAGATTAATTATGCATAAATGAAATTAAACATAATTATGTATATAACATATATAAACATTTAGTTGGATATTCATGTCTGCAAACTTGCAAAAATGTAAACAAATGTCTTGGTTGTAAATCATTGAAATAAACAGTTTTTAAAAATGTATATGCTTAGGTTCCTTTTCTCAATGGAAAACTTCAGAGGAAGAAGCTCCCACTTCAGTATTGACGGAGACATTACTAAATTAGAACCTCTGCTGAAGTAAAATCAGGGGACAATATACTTCCTCAGAATAAGGAGAAAATACCCATTACTTTTCTGAAAGAGTAACAATTTAATTTTTCCAAATTAGATGATAATACATGGTATAAAAATTTTCATTATAAACCTTTCTGTCAGGAATTCTTAGGGTTTAAACAAATTGCTTACTATGCTTTTATAATTTCACCTTTGAAGAACAGTAGGACATAATTACGAACTGATTTAGACAGCATTGCAATTTAGTCTAGACACTTCTTGACAGACCACTGATTGGCACGTTGCTATTAGAGATCCACTCTGAGGGTTTGAGTTTAAAGAAATTTAAGTATTCACAGAGTAGGGAAAAGATAAAAATTCCCACAGCTCTGAGAAGGTCTCTGTCTTCATGGTAAACTATACAAGCAAGAATATTATGAACTGGGCATGGAAGCAAACTCAAGGAAAGGATCATGGTACCTTCATGGGCCAGGAAATGGCACTTGAATAACAGGGTGCTGCCTTCACAGTTTCCAGAGAGTCCAGGCATACTTGAACTCTTCCCACGTACCTCCTCATGTGGAAAAAGCATTTCTTCCTTCATGAGGAATTACTCATCTTTAAAATAAATTTCTTGGTATGAATACAAGTTCAAAACTGAGAAAAGCTATCCTGCCTCCCTTTCAATGTAACATTTTATATCTTTCTTGGTTTATTTCATTAAATTTTAAAAACAGCTTTAGAGATTATGATCTTATGACTATAATTATAATAATTATATATTTTTATAGGTATCAATAATTCTGTTGAAATTTGTTGTTCTTCAATTATTTCATTGAACCAACTGATTAATAAATGAAAGAAAGGATTTAGAAATCCCTAAATCAAATGAACATATACTATTTAAAGATTACTGACCTGGCATGTCTAAAAATGTTATGAAAGTTCTCACAAAAATAAGATATGAATTGGGAAGTGCTGGCACATGACTTTTACCCCAGGGAAGTGGTTCTCTGTGATTTTGAGGCCAGCCTGGTCTACAGGGCAAGTTCCAGGACAGAAACCAAAGGTACATAGAAACCCTGTCTCAAAAATAAATAAATAAATAAGCTATGTTTTAAGTGAAAACATTGCCTTTTATATTTAAAATCCTAATATTTATAAAAGGATTTCTAAAAGGAAACAAGGAAACTTATATTTGTGACAATTTGCCTATGCAGTAATTGCTGGAATTCATTTTTGCGATCAAACACATGCAGCTGTTTCAGGAGGCACTCACTCTTACAGAAGCATGATTTTCTGCATTTGACCTCAGTTTTACAGACGTATGCTTTCTGCATTAAGCCTCACTGTTTCAGAGGCATAGTTTCTGCATTTGGCTTTGGTCATTGCATCTTTCCCAGGACAGTGCCTATGCTCAAATGAGACAAGGTCTGTTCACAGCCTCAATGCTGGGACTGGTAATCATTCTGACTAAACTCCTAGGGGTGTAATTTTCTGTCCCACCAGCCAGCTCCCAAATAACCACACAGAGACTTTACTCTATTTATTAATTATAAATAATCAGTAACTTATGTTTGTTACTAACTAACTAGCTCTTACAACTTAAATTAATCCATCTTTCTTATCTACATTTTACCACCTGGTTCAGTACCTTCCTTCAATATCACATGTTCATCTTTCTTCTTCCCATATCACCTGGCAACTCTGCACTTCTTCATCCAAGAGCTCTCTCACTGTCTGCAAGTTGCCCCCACCCTATTGGACATTTAGATCTTTATTAAACAAATAAGAGCAATGCATCTTCACAGTGTACAAAAGATTATTTTACAAAAAGAAAACTGCCATTGTGTAAGTCCTGTTACAGAATACAACTGCAGAAGAGCTTTTGCTAGAAAATCCTTGCTGTAGATATTTTTCATTTTTCTCCTTTCAATCCTCATGGAACCTTCAAGATACTTGTCTTAGTTAGGGTTTCTATTGCTCTGAAGGCACATTATGGCAATGGCAACTCTTATAAAGAAAAAGCATTTAATTAGGGTGGCTTACATTTTCAGAGGTTTAATCCATTATCATCATGGTGGGGCAGGGTGGCATGCAGTCAGACATGGTGCTGGAACGGGATTTGAACATTCTAAATCTTGAAATGCGGGCAGCAGGAAGTGGTTTGAGACACTAAGAGATATCTTTCAAACCATCACCACACTTCTTCAAAATATTATACAGACTTTTGGGGGGGTTGTTGGAGGTTTTGTTGTTGTTTTTTATTTTGTTTTGTTTCTTGTGAAAGTCTTTCTTTGGCTCTCAGATTGCCTTGGACAGGTTATCCTCCTCAGCCTTCCAAGTGGTGGAAACACAGGTATAAGTCATGGCACTCAATATCAAGAAACACCTTCTAAACTTTTTTAAAAATATTTTTATGTAGTATATTCTGGTCATGTTTTTCCCTCTCTAGACTCTTCTCAGATCCTCCCTACCTCCCTATCAACCCAACTGCAAGTCCTTTACTTCTCTCTCTCTCTTTAGAAAGCAAACATGAAGCAAAAAAAAAACCACAAACAATTCAGAATTAAAAACAAGAAACAAGAAATACACACACCCACCATAAATACACAAAATCAGAAATCATAATACATACTCAAAAGACCAGTAAGACAAAACAATGCCCAAACAAAGCAATATGAGATGAAATGTCTACAAAAATACCCTTGAATTTGATCTGTGTTGGATATTCACTACCAGACATGGACCTGCCCTGAAATGTGGTTTATGTGGCCAATGAAACTCTACTAGAGAAAACTGTCAATTAAGGATAGCTTCTTGATTAAGGTGGATCCCATATCTACTTCCCCATCTTAGCATTTACCCTGACTAGGTGGAATCAGGGCAGATCATGAATGCTGCCACTATCTCAGTGAGCTCAGATGTACATCACTCCCGCTGTGTTCTTGGCATCATATATATGACTCTTACATGTTTCTACCTCCTCTTCATCACTCCTGAGCACTGAAGAGAAATCCCATTTGTAATTGACTGTTTCAAAATTTCTTCATCTCTGCAAGTTGTGGGTTTCTGTGCTGTTCCCATCTTTTGCAGGACCTAGGTTCTATAATGCTGATCTATGGGTATATCAGAATGCTCTTAGGAGTCATTTTATTATTATAATCCTTTAGTATAACAGTAGTATTTGTGTTTCCTTAGACCTACGACTTATGCAGTCTAAGTTTCATGGTCCCTGAACATTGTCAGATGTTACTTCCATTTTATGGTTGGGGCCAAATATCCAATTAAGAGAGTGGTTAGTTATCACCATAACCTTTGCACCTATATTGTATTAGCATATCTTTCAAGCAGGTCTCTGTTGTAGATTGCAGGGTTTGTAGCTTGGTTGGTCTTTATCTTTCTCACCTGGTACTGCACAGTGTAACCTACAGCACCATGAACACTACTCAGTAGGAGTGAAGGATCAAATTAGGCACCAAGTCAAGTTCTATATCTTCAATGAGATACGAGTTATCTTCTGCAACAGAGCCTTACCATCAGTTTGTAAAGAGTGACTAATGGCCTTAGAAATAGCCTGAGTTGTTTATAGGTTTTCATGGAACCGTTTTACCCACCACTCAACTAGGTGTATCTCATTCCTGGAACTGGATGTTTCACTTGGTGATGAAAGATGTCTAGCTGGGTATTGTCTGCTATTATTTGATGACTCCCACTGTATTTCTTTCATATGTGTATATATTTTAGCAATCTAAAATACCCATCCAGTAATATCCATCCCTGATGAGTATTTTGTGTTTTAAAAGCAAATTAATTTTTCTCCTGGTGTGAGAAACAGTTCCGAAACATTGCCTTAAAATGTTTATAAATGCTTAAAAGCACTACTTTAGTATACCTAGCTTCTTAGAGTATCCATTTCATATTTTGTGGCTAAAATATAAAAAATAATTTTGGGGCATATATTCTCTCTATCATTTTATATTGTTTTTAAAAATGATGTGAATGTTTATTAAGTATCTTTGAGGATCTCATGTTTAACATTCCAGAATATTTTCATCTTCCTGGATAACTTTCATGATTTTTTAAAATATCATTACGAAAGGATAAATAAACATATTGAAATTAACAGACATCTCCACTGAAGTGGATATAAAACCCCATCACTATTAATAGCTTGTGATGAACTGTATCACTCTTATCAAGAACTAATTCACCACATGCATGGTTCTCTAGAACAGAAGGATGCAGACACCTTGTTCTTCTCCAGTCCTGGACCCAAGGTTTTTTATGTTAGTGAAATTTTCCTAATTATTTTCTATTTCATACTTCCTCGTATTTGTGTTGAGAACCATTATCATCAAGAATCATAAACTGCCTGTCATTAGAGGAATGATTTCAGAATAAAAGTTCACATCTAATTTATTGCCTACATTTCAGATTTGTTAGCAAGATAATAGCTGCCTTGAAAATGCTGTAGATAAAATGGTGTATATATGACGTTGGAGATAATCTACAAATAAAAAGACCAAATGATATGACATCAGGGCAAGAAGCCAAATGGATAAAAAACACCTTGCACACTTTCAATCACTTTCTGACTTTTTCCAAAATCATTTTTGGTATTCCATAATTCTCTGCTTTACAATTTGGTATAAATTTAGCAAATTGTTCAAATAGCCTAAGTGAAGGAAAATCAGTCCCCAGGTAGAGCAAATGATTTCCATTATTTCTGAAAGTTCTAAGACATAATCACAGGCTGTGAATTCTTAGTGCAAAAAGGTGAACTACAATAATGGCATTTACTCCATAATCAACAGATTTTTACAATCACTGACATTCATGTAGAGTGCCTGTGAATTTGTGTTCAACAATTTTCATAATCATCAGGAATCAGTGATATATGAGCATTCAGGAACCTATCTGTAAACTATACCCTTTACCACAGAGATGGAATTCATCAACCTTATCACTGGCAACAAAACCCTAACTATAAAATACTGAGACATTTTTATAGTCTTAACTAAAGTCACTGTCTCAGGTCAAATTTTCTTTCCGGCCACAGAAGGGACTTTATCATTTCATGAGGAATCTTTCAGTCCTAATATGCAAAGCTGTTTATTCTGAAATACTTGTTTAACTGTTATTAGTATGCTCTTGATTTCTTAATTTTGGACAAGGGAGGGGTGGCATAAGCTATACTATTTCTCTCAAGATAATCATGAAATCCAACTTCAGTGAGGGTGAAATAGCCGTGAAATAGTCATGCAATGGTAATTTTCTAATGTGACTAGTCCTTGAGTACGTAAAAGATGGGAATGTAGGTAAAGAGCATTGGCTGCTTCTCTAGTGAACCTGGATTCAAGACCCAGCCCAGTATGACAGCTTAGAGCTGTCTCTAACTGCAGTTCCAAGGCATTTGAGGTTCTCTTCTAATCTGTATGTGCACACGGCATGTACATGGTATGCAGTGTACATGCAGGCAAAACATGTTACAAATAAAGCAAAATAAAAATGTTAAATGGCAAATGAGTTAATGGTAAACTTATTGTTATCTGTTTTAATAGTACTGAATGATCTGAGGCTTCTCATTGAGAGAGAAATAATGAGAATATTATTTCCCCCTTTTCTATATGCACATCTGCATAGAAAACAATATAAATTATAAAAGTAGAAAGAGGAAGAGGAGAGCACAGAATACTGCCTGTGCCAGACCAGTTGTTTTTTTCAATTTTAGATTTCTACAGCACTCCAAATTTCCAGGAATAATAAGTTGATGTGGTGTTAGCTCCCTGTTCTTATTCACATTTCCCAAACAACGCCGATTCTTTGGCCTTACTGTGGCCTCAATCTTTCACTCATGACTGACCCTATCTTGCAGATGATTTAATCTTTTTCACACATTCTATTCACATCACTGGTTTTTGGTTTGGTTGGGTTTTGGATTTGTGATGTGGGAACTCCTTCAGCCAATAGGCTTTTAGATACTGGTCCATTTGGGACATGGTCTCAAATACTGTAAGTGCAGATGAAAAGTGTGCATGACCCCTTTTACTGTTGGATTCGCTTCCCAGTTTCCAGTGCACACATTTAAAGGTAGTGATCCGCAGTACTAACCCCTAACAGATGACAGATTTTTGTTTGTTTTAATTTTGTTTTTCCTGTAATTGAACATCAGTAAAGAAAACCTTTAAACTTGTACAGTAGTTCAGAGTAGAGTTTGGTTCAGTGGTTTAAGAATATTTACTACACTTGGTGAGGATCAGAGTTTGGTCCCCAGCACCTCAGTGGGAAGGTTCACAGCCTCCTGTAGCTCCAACTCCAAAAGATTATTTGTCCTATTCAAACTCTGTGGTGCACATAGACATACAATTTTGAAAAATATTAAAAATAGATATATATTTTTAAATGTATGTGTAGTGTTGTGAATCTGATTTATTTCTATATTAAGTTTGCAAAAGTAGTTGACAAAGTCAGTGTCCTAAAAACATAAAATGATTCATATACAACATAACTTAAATTCTGACCTCCATTTGTATTTCTGGTGAAAGATTTGTTCTGTGTCACGAGTACAGATTGCTGATTCTTCCATTAGAAACTTTGAAAATTAAATTTTGTAGTTGTCATTATATATCCAGATTATGCATTCAACCAAATTATGATTTAATATTTACATAGGTGGTGCATACATTCCAAACAAGTACTGCACCTGCAGAAAGCTGGAGCATCTGCAGTGCTGCAGGAACTGGTTGTCCCCACATCTGTCACACACACCAAGTTTCCTGTTGTTCTAACAAGTTGCCAAAATGAAAGGCAGCAAAAAAAAAAAACAGCAAAATATTTGAGGCCTGGTGTTTCAGCAGTGTATGGTTGATTCTGAATGTATGTAAAATTTCTGTTATGCAAAATGAATGAGTTCTGAAGACCTTCTGAATTGCTTGTATAACACCAATAATTAGCAGTATGACACTGTCTAATTAAACATTTGTTGCCATGCTAAAGATAATGTATATTTCTTATTTCTTCCTACCAAGAAATACATACACACACAAACACACACACCACAATGCACAAAGAAATATTTGCAATTGATGAAGCTTTTGTAGCCATGGTCATAGAAACAGTATCATGGATGTGTATAAATGTCCAAAGAAAATTTAAATTAATTAAATATATATGTATAGAATATTATATAAGACTAAATATATATATGAACTATATAATATATAATGTATATATGGTTTTTACAAAACAGTTGTAACTAAAAAAATCTATAAAAACCAACAGGAATGTATTCATTTGCTTACTTCCTTGTAGGTCAGAATTCTAATTTTTAAAGGTCATCAACATTTCTTACCCCTTTTCCTTTTTCAAATTCTACCATTATAGTTTTTCAGATATATCATCTATCTTGCATCTCCTTTCTGAAGCCAGGTAAGAATAGTTCTCTACTTATAGATTTTGTAATTATACTTAACCCACACAGATCTCAAGGTCATGAACTAACTCATATCTGTAAAGTATCTTTTAACCTTTAGAATACCATACTCATTGGTTCTGGGGATTAGGATGTGAACAGCTCGGAAGAAAAAAACTACTATGGTGTAGAAGATTCTTGTGTTCATGTGTTGCTTTCATTGGCTAATGAATAAAGAACCTGCTTTGGACCTGATAGGGCAGAACATAGGTAGGTGGAGAAGACAGAACTAGATGCTGGGAAGAAGGGCAGAGTGAGAGAAGCCATGGATCCTCCCGCCTGAGATACACACCAGTTAGAATCTTGACAGTAAGCCATGACCTCGTGGTAATATACAGATTAATAGAAATAGGTTAAATCAAGATGTGAGAATTAGCCAATAAGAGGTTAGAGCTAATGGGCCAAGCAATGTTTTAATGAATACAGTTTCTGTGTGATTGTTTTGGGGCTAAGCTAGCCAGGTGGCCGAAAAGAACAAGCAGCCTGCTCCTCATGCAATACTATTAAACAGTTTACTGGATTCAGCAATATTTCTTAATATTTTTTTATTAATTTAAGTTGCACACACACACACACACACACATATATATATACATATATATATATATATATATATATATATATCCTTCAAAAGTCTTTGTCTATATCAGGAAACAAAGACTAATACGCTACTTCATATTCATTCTTAACAGCTAGATTGTGTTGAGAACCTACTCTTCTAGCATCTACTAGCATCATGCAAAATATATAAACAATGGAAATTAAATGAATGAAATACATAATTTTTTCCTATAAACCAGTCTATGCTCTGTGGGCACCCACCTGATGGCTAACACCCACACAAATTGTGATAGATAATATTATCACTTCAAAATATATTGATTACAAACACCTTAAAAATATTTTCAGAGAAACATCTATATTGGCCTTTGAGAGATTTGGGTATCACAAATTAGACAAATTGATACTTAAAACTCATTTGTCATATAGGTTAGTATGCAATTTTGGGATGGTGTAATAGATTGCAAGATACAGGAAAAGGAAGTAAAATTAATAAGAAATGGAGACATCTGAGTTTGTTTTCAATTTTACTTGAAAGCTTTCAGTTAGGAATTGTACACAATTGACAATTATTCTGCTGAGATATCAGGGATTTAACACAGAGGGCCACTTTATAATAATTTATTCACTGTTTCTGCCACTATATTCTCTGTTTCTTTCTCAACTATTGCATACATCTTGTTCCCCTTTAATATCATCTTCCTCCTCTTCCTGAATTCTACATGGTAGAACTATGAAGTTCAGGCTTCATCCAAAATTGTTCCTTCATTTACATTCCTTCCTTATATGAAAACTTGGCTGTACAAAACATCTGCCCACTGACAACTCGTGACTTTCCGCATCCCGCTCTGACTCATAATAAAGCAGAAGATATGTCTAAGACTGTCCTGACTGAATTCCTTAAGTAGCGATTCTCTATTTTAAACTCCATGTATTCAAAAAACCTTTACATTTCTGTTTTGTTAATATGCTATTTTATCAGACTTCATTCTAATAATTATGCAATGCCCCAAAACTTATTGTAATTCTTATATTCATTTTTACCTCCTTTATTCCATTTTATTTGTAGGATCATTTTTCATAAAATTTGAAGATATAACGAATCCATAATTGTATGAAACATGTCCCCAGCAAGTCCATATACATGAACAAGTATGACTCTAGCAGGTGGCACGGTTTTTGAGAGTTTATGGAACCCTTTGGAGGTGGAGACTTGCCAGGAGAGCTACATGACTGTGGCAAGCTTCAGGCTGTATAGCTTTACCTTATTTCACTCTCTTTGGTGTGTATTTGAGACTAAAGATGTGATCTCTTAACTTCCAGCTCAACTCTCTGCTGCCATGCTGTCCCCACCATAAGGAGTTCACTCTGGAACCATAAACCAAAGCAACCTCTTTTGTGGTGTTGTATCACAGTCAACAAAAAGTTATTAGCACATCTATGTAAATCTATCAATTCTTCATTAATACCCTTATCTATGTCACTACCTCTGCCATATTAATGACTTCAGTACATCCTTATATGACTCCATGTCCCCTCTTCTATCATTCTGTACTACCTTCTCTCAGAACCTCTAGTCTTCAAAAATATCTATGATTTCTTTGTAATCATCCCAACTAACCTGACTTTTGAAAGTAAAAAAAAATGAAATTGTTTATACTGCTTCCAATTTTTCTAATGCCAATAAATCTCAACAAGAAAAATATAACATAAAATATTTTCTTTATGAAGCAATATAAAAGTCAATACAAACCTAGGCCAGTCACATAGCTGTAGTTCCGTTCTCTTGCGATTACAGCAGGAGGATCTCTGGGTATGGGAATTTAAGGCCAACCTAAAGAACACAGCTTGACCTTATCTCAAAATTTATTAATAGTGATATTCTGTCAAGGTGAAGCCTTCTCTTTTTCACTGGTGAAACAAAATTCATTCTTATTCATGAAGTTGAAGGTCTTTTATGTATTTTATGTGCTTTTATTGTATTCACTCCATCCTTCCCAGTGCATTCCTCTTCTTACCCACCCCCTACCCCCCAAATTTGTGTCTTTTTTTAATCCTTCAAAGAAAATCTGTGCTCCCCAAATATGCTTTGATGTATGGTCTTCTCCTGCAGAGTGATTAGCCTACCAGGAGTTACACTCTTAGAGAAGATTGTCTCTCCCTCTCCCAGCAGCTGACCATTGAATTGCTATGGGCTAGTGTACCCAGCTGCTTTCCCTTGCTGGGATTTCTCTGGCTTGGGCTTTCACAGGCTTGGTATACGCTGTCACCATTATTGTCTGCAAATGTCCTGCTGTGTCCAGAAGACGATGTTCCTGCATAGTCACCCCAACCTCTGCCTCTCACTCTTTTTCAGTTCTTCTTCAGTGATCCTTGATCCTTGGAAGCAGTAATTTGTTTCTATGTTCTTATTAGTGCTTAGAATTAGAATTCTGCGCATCTTTCTTTTTCTTTTCTTTTTTCTTTTTTTTTTTGTACCCCTGACAGTTATGGGCTAGTCAAAAATCTCTTACAAAAAGAAAACTGCTCAGATGATGGGCAGAGATGCGTTGATCAATGGATATAACAATAAATAGTCATTAGGAACCGGTTTAACAGTGTTGACGAGGCAACATGATAGTAATAAGTTCTCCTTAGGATCTGGAATCTGTACAGACATCAGTTCTTAGCTTATGTATATGCCAGACATGGGTTCCATCCTGTGAAGTGGGACTTAACTACAATCTAATTTAACATAGTTATTCTAATGAAGTTAAGCACAAGCAGGTTTCCTTCCAGACCAATCATTATTGTAGATCAGAGGATCAATAATAGGATATAATTGAAAGTTATTTTACTCTTCCAGTATCCCACAGTGCATTTCCAAGTGCTATGAAAGCTAGCCAGGAAGTATAAAATATCCAGGTCCGTACCAAGCTTAATTTTAGCGACCTTGCTTTTGGTGATTCAAGCATGTATTATTTTCAGTACTTGGGTCTTACCGTTGAGTTCTGGAGGGTAATCAGGAGAATTGGCAGTAATCCGTAAAGTTTGGGGACAGTTTATGAAACCTAACTGGCCAACAGCTCCAAAAGTAACTCAGACCTTGCACTGGCTTTTTATTTGTGAGCCTCTGGAATCTAGTGGATCATTTTTGTCATTACAGGGCAACGTCATTTTAACTCTTTTATGCATGTGAATAATCCATATGGCACTTCTACAGTACTAGATATTCATATGTCTGTTTCAAAATGTCTACAGCGCTATTTTTCCCTTTCCCTACTCTCTCATCTACCCTACCCTCCACTCTCCCACCCCAGTATCACTCCTTCTATTTCCTTATGCCTTTCTAATCCCTGCTACCAGAATATTCTACCTCCCCTCTGTTTGGTCTCTCCCCATGTTCCTTTAGCAATTTTCTGACTTTTATGGGTATTCTAAATGAAAACACATACATGGAGATTTAATGCTAGCATCCACAGGTTAGAGAAAACACAAACAAAAAAAGTGTATTCCTAAAACTAGGATCCCTCACTCAAAATTATTTTTTCCAACTCCACCTATTTACATGCAAATTTCATAATTTTATTTTTAAACGTAATTTTTATTGATTCTTTGTGAATTTCACATCATGCACCTCAATCCCATTCTTTTCCCAGTCCCTCCATATTTACCCTTCAAACTTTTAGCACCCCTTCAAAGGTAAAGTTAAAAAGAAATAATAAAAATAAAAATTGCAAGTAATATTATTTAAAAACAAAAAGAAAAAACCAGAACACACAAAAAATGCAAAAACAAGCAAAAGCTTCCCTCCTGTATCTGTACCACCTCTCCCTCGCCTCTCCATTCATCCTATGAGCACTGGGAGCTGCTATATATCTCGCAGTCCACCCTTTTGTCCAGACAGGTTTGTTTGCGAATATTCATTGTGTCATGAATTGTTGGTCTGGTTCAAGGCCTCTGACTTCTGGTGCACCATTAATACTGTTCCCTCCTCAAAACTCCTCTCAGGTCTCCTGTGGTTATGGTTCCACAGCACAGTCCCTTAGGGTGCATCAGTAGGTCACTGATGGAGTGACTTTTAGGGAGTGCCCACTCTAAGTTCTGGATACATGCCTGGGTGACAGCTGAGTTAGTCAGTCGAGGCTACTGGGACCACCTACTTCAGGCAAGAGCAAAATCAGCCTTCCCACACTCATGGTGAGTGGTGAAAGGCCAGTTTTTCAAAATGTGGGGAAGGGGAGAAGCTCTCCTATGAGGGGTGGAGCCAGCTTTCCCTTACTGTTTTCAGGGTCCACTATCTCAGGGCCTGCAAGAGGCCAGGTCAGTTCTCAGGTGAATGGGGACCAGGAAGATAGCCAATGAGTTTCAACACGTTTGACCTGGTGCAACACAAATCTGACACAGGCAACAGACATCAACATAGATGTCCGCTGCAGCAGGACCACGGACTCAGATATGACCAACAGCAGCGGCTTGGGTCTTGATGTCATTACCCTGAATGACAGTATATATCTCTCAGATCAACATGGGCACAGAAGCATAGTGCCTGAACTCCAATATTGCCCCAGGTGGCAGCCTACATCCAGGGCTTTGATGGTAACAGGAGCCACGGACATCCACACAGACCCTGGCTACGGCAAGGCCACAGACCCAGACATGCTTCCCCCACAACTCTAACCCAGACGTCAACTTGACCCAGGTGGCAAACAGGCCGTGCGTATCAGCCCATTCTTCATCACTTTACCTTTGCCTCTTTAGAACTGCTTCCCTCCGCAAAACAGGAACAATTCTGCCTATCTATCTATCTATCTATCTATCTATCTATCTATCTATCTATCTATCTATCCATCTATCTATCTATCTCTATCTCTCTCATACCCCTCTATGTATTTGGTCACCATAATGACAACTACAGGGCTGACTATGGTTTCTTCTCCCAGGCAAGCAGCCCCAGGCAGGTAAGTGAGTGTCATTCACCCTCTCGGTGTTAATCCATAATTTTATTTTTATTAATATCTCAGTAATGTTCCATTATTTAAGTTTAAATGTTCATTATCCATTCATCAGTTAACAGGCCTCTACACTGTTCCCATTTCTTGGCTATTATAAAAACGGCAGCAATGAACTTGGGTGATCAGGAATATCTGGAGTAGAATATGGAGTTTCTATCAAAAATGCTATAAGGATAACTACAAATTCATATTCCAGTAAGCTATTTTATAAAGTACAGTACATAATGTAATTGCCTTTCGATTACTGCATTAGTCTTATTAGTGTGACAATATACCAGACATATGCAGCAGAAAGAAATCAGGGCTGTCTTTATCTCACAGTTTAAAGGCTTGGGGAATAAATGATGAAGGCATAGCAGCAGGGGCATGCGGTGGCCGTCTACACCGTCTCTGACGGGCAGGGGCATGCGGTGGCCGTCTACACTATTCGCAGTAGAGAACTCCAGTACTCAGCTTGCTTCTCCTTTTTCTCAGTCTAGGATCCTGGCCAATGAGATTTCCACACCCACATTCAGGGTAAGTATACTTTCTTCAAGTATGTAGCCCTGAGAGTACTGCAGTCATATAAGTGACTCAAAATCCAGTCAGATTGGTAACAGAGACTGAACATCACCATTGGTGGTGATAGTCCAAGATCATTAAAAAAAATCATAATGGGCTGGATGTGGTTCAGTGGGTAAGAATGCTTGTGGCACTAACATGAAGTCCTGAGTTCAGATCCCAAAAAACCCATGAAAAAAAGAAAAGATTGTGTGGCTACAGCCCTGGCCAATTAGTTATTCACAACTGACAGCTGCTGGGTAGAAAAATCCGTTTCCGTAATGCAGCAACACTGAGTATATCAAGCGCACTCCAGAGCAGGCCTCATGCTCAGGAGTAGTCTGCCAGTACAAATTGCACCCCAGAACCAGTCGAGTTATGTTGCAATTAGCTCTCTAGACATAACAGATTGCTGCCACTGCATCACCCCTATAATGTCTATGTGTGGAGAAGTATTCTTAGAACTCCTGTGGAGTGAGGTGTGGCATCTCTGTCATCTATGTCATGGCTGCCCATGGACCCACTATTTAAAAGGTAGCTGACAAGGTAATTGGACAAGAGAAAGAAAAGAGGAAGGGCATGTAGAAGAGAATTGTGATAGAAAATGATCGTGACAGACGAAGCTAATGCATTTGTATTGTAAATTACCAGCCAATGTTTAAGTCTCTTTAGTCATTTCTCACAACTAATTTGTAAATAATACTCTGAAAAAAATGAATTTCAATTCTCTACACAGAGGACAAAAAGAGAATTTGGTAGTATATGAATTTGCTAGGACTGTCATAACAAATTAAAACACAGGGATGTGTTAAAGCACAGAAATGTTTACTCACAGATCTGGAAACTGGGGACGCAAGACCAAGATGTCCACGCGGCAGAGCTGATTTCTTTCTAGGCCTCTCTGCCTCGCTTGTAAGTGGCAATCTTGTTTCTCTGTCTCCACATACCTTTCTGATATCCTCTCCTCAGAAGGACTCAGGAGTACTGACACCTATTCCTCACTTCCTGCCTAACTTCACAAAGACCCATCTTGAAACACAGTGCAATCACACTGTTGAGGGGCTGAGTGTCTGCACACCTGGGCTGAAGAAACGAGCCTGGAAAACCAAATGAGGAAAACAGCTAACAGAGGAAGTAGGGGATAGAGACACTGTTAACCTCACAAACAGGCATCTCGTAAGGCTAAAGAGTCACCTGAAAGGTCATCTTCTTGGTACCATTCATGTTGCTCGGATACTGTGGAGTCCATAGAAAAAGATGTCACAGTATCCCTCCTCTTTAAATACCTCTGATTCTTCTTACAGTTTACTCTGTGAAGGAAAGTGTTCACGTCCCAGTACCTCTTAACATCTGTAACGTAGCTGATGCATATGTGGTCTTCTCAAGGTGAAGGCTGACCTTCCAGATAAAAAGACAGAAGTTATATGTTACATCTCAGACAAGGAATTAAAGTTTGGTTCAAGCTCCAATCCACTCTTTCCTATGCTTAAAATCACCAAAAAGTCCAATAAAATAACATGTTTTCTACAAATCAAATGTAAGTATATTTCATGACTTGTTGTTCACCAATCTACAACCTACATGCATAAAATATACTTCAGTTGAGAATCTAAGATAAACAAGTTCAACTCAGATGTGAATTGCTTATGTAATTGCTCGTCTTCAATTAAAGCACTAGAGGGCGCCCTTCTCTTCTGTTAAAACACTACTTCGGAATTAGAGCGTGGAACTAGCAGAAAGGATTGCCAAGGAAAAATCAGAATGTTTTTGTTTCTTATAGTCTCATGTTTGCTTCCATTTTCATTCCATTCTAATTTTGAGGATCCCAAATGCCGCAACATTTTACGTAACATTTAACAGACTCATGACTGAAAGGTCAAATCTACTACCACGGGCAAGATCCTTAAGCCTGTAGTCCTCCTCAGGGCAGCAAAGAGCGAGCTAGTGCTGTGTCTGGTGCTGCGTGAGATGTCAGCCAAGAATAGACAGCATAGATGGCTGTGTTTAGGATGAGGAAGGGCTGGTCCTGATGCCTTTCTCTAGTTTACCTTCTCAAGTGCTCGTTATTGCTGAGTTAGTGCACCTTTAACCAAGAGTACCAAGGGGATCAGCAGAAGCTCAGCAGTGAAAATGAAGGAAGCCCCAGCTGATGAAAGCAGCCAATACTTGTGTTTTAGTACAAACTGATGTCATACACTAAACATTTTATTAAACTAGTGACACTGTTGTGAACTGCAGTATTTATTCTCAGTTGTAAAATGGAAAGGGTCCTAGCATTATGAGGAAAGCAGACAGCCTAGCATAAAAGGTGGCTTCATCTAGAGTTATTATTGCATAGTAATTCCACAGGCTGGGCAATTTTTAAACGGTGGAGTCTGACTTCCCATAGTTCCAAAAGATGGGAAGTTTGACTGCAATGTGTCTATAATTGCAGCATCTTAGAGCCTGGTCTTTGCTTCCAAAACGGCAGAGAAAAACATGCATCGCCACACTGGGAAATACAGCACAGACAGCCTGCTCTATCCCTAAAAGACCTACTCCTTAGCCAATGTTTTAAAGTAGAGATTTCATCAAACTCATTCACATCCTAGCAAAAGCCGTGTAGAGATTTTAAGAAGTTTGTGAGGGAACTGTGTTCATATTTCCCTCAGGTGAGAAAGAACGAGGGTAGGTTTGTGGCCTGTGAATGGTGGCAATGTGGGGCTGTGACAGAGAGGAGCAGGGAAATATCTTTATAGTGAATTGTGATAAACTTGAGAATATTTACAGATTATGAAATCTTGTTGTTAGTCTGTTGATTACTATCCATCTCAAATGGAAACATGAAGATTAAATTATTTCCATAGGCAAGTTCAAATCTGTAATAACTAACATACCATCAATGCAGACCCTGACCTAAGCACTCTATAAGCCCTTTCAGGTAAAGGAGTAGGGTACCCCATACTTGAGTTCCCAAAACTCTGTTCAAAGTTTAGAAGCATTGTAGAGATGCTGTCAGTCACCAAGCAGACAAGCTGCTAGCCATCCTAAGCAGGGCTGAGTACTGTGTACAGGACCACATCTGTATGGAAGAAGCTCTGCCTTAACATGGCAGTGGGGAGCTTCCAGAATGTTATGTGCAAAATTCTGAAGACCACTGAACTTCATGGGGTTTTACTAGAAATAAATGCCCTAGGAACCCTCAGTCTGCATCTGGTACATATTAACAACCCACTTACTCAAGTTCCCTTTGAGGATTCACAATATACATAAACATACGCACACACACATGCACACACACACATACACACACAGACACACATACACACACCACAGGAGATGGATGACACTGGAAAATTTATGAGAAGACACTGCTTTTCTTAAAAAAATCTCATGAAGAAAAAGATTCAACTAACTGTAAATGGAATAAAATATCTTTTTCTATAGATAGCAAAATAAAAGCCTATGGCAATAAGGACAATCTTTGTCACAGGGTCTTTTAATTAAGATCTGAATTGTGTCTGTTAATGGGGATACTATTTGTACTTTCTCTAACATGAGAAGACTTATTCAGCATGATTGTTAGAGAGGGGGACATAGTTGAGAATTTTTATAATCTGTGACAGTGGTAAATGATTACTCTTAATACCTTTCACCACTATCAGTGACACACTTCCTCCAAGAGGAACACATCTCCTAATCCCTGTCAAGTAGAACCACTCCCTAAAGACCAAATGTTCCAGTATGAAACCATGGGAGCCATTCCTGTTCCAACCACCACAAAGGGCAAACAGCAGCCACATTCTTTGACAAAATACCACAAGAATGAATTCTAGACCAGGTCTTAATATCATTCCCCTATGAACGCTCTCGAAGTGGGGCCTCCGTAGTCCACATTGCTGTTAGCACTGCTGTCTTCCAAGTCCTACTATTATGACCCGCTAAGCCCCAATTGCCCCTTTATATTGTTCAATCACGTTTCTAGAAATGATACCTTTAAAGTATCAGACACAGAAGACACAGAAGACATAGATTTGTTGTTTTATTAAAAAAAATTCCTAAGTGTCCACATTTAGAATTGTAAACAGAGTTCTTCTCTTTAAATGGTGCATGAAAGAAGGGTTGCAATAATTGTTGACTTCAGGGACATTCTAAAAGGTTAATTTGGTGGAACTCAATAAATCATAAGACAGAGTGTAGTGGGCTGACATGTTTTCCTTTGTAAATAATAATGACCTCTTAGAGGAAATGCAAATGAATCTCACCTTGTGATAGGGCTACAGTCTGGTAATCTGAAAACAGCATAAATCAAAAATGCATTTAATATATCTAATCTTAAAAGATCATAGCTCAACCTAGCTTACCTTACATGTGCTCAAAACTTTTATATTGCCCTACAGCCTGATAGAATCATCTAATGCAAAGTCTATTCCATAAAAAGATAATGAAAAGTACACAAAATTTACTTGGCACCTAACTGAAAAGGAAAAGCAATGGATATATAAATGTAAGTTTATATCACAGGAAACTCAAACTATTGAGCATTTCGTGTGTGTGGAACAATCATCTCTGTAGCCTGGTTCACTGTAGGCATTTCTGTCCCATAGTATTTTCTTTATTAAGCCCTAACACTATATGTCAAAGAGTTACATAGTAAAAAAAAAAGTCATCATTTAGCCTATGTGGCTTTAGTTTATAAGAAGTGCTACAATTTGCATTGTGTTAACTTTTCTACATTGCAAGACTACAAGGTTTGGGGACTTGAAAGTAAAGGGTGGGGGCAAAGATGTGAGAAAACCAATCTTATTCTATCCAGTTACTATACAAGAACTACCAGTAGATAATAGGCACTCCCAAGGTTATGAAGAAGTTAAATGGAATCCTATACAAATGTTAGATTTGCAGAGATTTATATAGTATACATTCACCCTATGTGAAACAGATGTTAAATTCATGGGATACTCAGAACAGAATTATTCCCACTACTGGAAAGATTTGGCAAAAGCAATATTGGAAGCTGGTCCTCATTTTCAGTGGTGAACATGGTGGAAAGAGTAAGCTGGGATCATAGAAGAATGAAATAGGGCCACAGACGATAATATTTCCCAAGATAAATTTCGAGGTGAAGGCCTATATGCTGAATTGCAAAGGTTGCTTGAATTTGAGGACCACACCTTCGTGTTGTGTCACTTAAAAGCTTTTAATGCTTGGAACATACTTAAAGCACCAGCAAAGAGGTCTGAGTTCGTAAAATGAGACTGTTCATCCATTTCTCAGCTGTCTACACCCAAATTATCACAGAGAAACTATATTAATTACAACACTGCTTGGCCTATTAACACAGGCTTCTTCTAAGTAACTCTTACAAATTAAGTTCATCAAATCCTATTAATCAATATATTACCATGAGGTTGTGGCCTACTTGTAAGGTTCCTGCGACTGTCTCCTTCGGCAGCTATATGGGGTCTGTTTGACTCCACCTAGTATCTCTCTATATCCCTTCCAGCCTGGCTATTTTCTGCCATGCCATAGGCCAAAACAGCCTCTTTATTAGCCAATGGTAATAAAAATATTCACAGCATACAGAGAGGAATCATCCCATGAATCATCCCACATCATGAGCCATTTACTAAAATTATACAAAGCCCAAAAGAAGCCTTCACCAATTTTTCTGCAAAGATTGACTTCAGTTGCAAATAGAGTATTATCATATCCAGCTGTCAGACAACTATTAATTGAATCTTTGGCTTTTGAAATTCAGTGTACAAAATAGTGATTAGGTCCCTAAAGACAACATCAGCAGCACCAATAGATGAATAGATCGGAAATACAACTCATATTGGATCTCATGTTTATGATGCTATTCAGATAGAAAAAGTAATTTCTAAAAGTTTCAAGAAAAATCAAAATGTCAGACATTTTCATTGTAGTCAGCAAGGTCATCTGAAAACAGAGTGACTAGGTGAACCTAGAAACAATGATTTTTCTAGAGATATTCCAAACACAAGGCCCCAGCCTTCTGGGATGGACAGAAGATGTGGCAAAGGCCAGCATTGGACTAATGAACACATATCAACAAGGGTTAGGCAAGATAACTCTTTGCCATCAGGAAACACCCTAAGGGGCCTCCCACAGGCCCCAGTATCAGATTTGGTTCAAAAATTCCCTGTCAGCACAGGAGAAACTAATCAATCCCCAGAGCAATTAAAAGATTTAATGCCTGTTATGAAAAACAACACTGCTCTGAAAGTACTCAGGGGCAGAACAGATGCAGTAGATAAAACGAAAATTTAGGAGAGAACACAAAGCAATTATTGAGATGCTTCCTGATGGTTATCTTGCCTGTATCTTGTTGATCTGCATTCATCATCCATTGCCAACCTTTGCCACACCTTCTGTAAATTCCAGAAGGCTAGAACCTTCTATTTGAATTATCCCTAGAGAAATAAAAATATTGTTTCTGGAAATCTTGCCTATAATCCCTTTACAGAGGACCTTGATTACCACAATGAAAACATCTGACATTTTAATTTTTCTTAAAATTTTTAGAAATCTCTTCTCCTTTCAAAGTAGCATCATGAATGTTAGATCCAATATCTGTTTTATTTCTCATTCATCCATCAATTGGTGCTGATCTTGCTTTTAGATTTAGTAATTTCAAAAGCCAAAAATTCACTTAATATTTGTCTGACTTCTGGATGTAATACTGTTCTATTTACAGCTGAGGTCAATCTTTGCAAAAAACTAATGAAGACTTCTTTAGGGCCTTGTATAATTTTAGTAAATGACTCAGTCCTCTTTCGTGATTCTTCAGCTTTGTTCTAAGCATTCAAACCTGCTGAAAAACATAGGGCCATGTTGTGATCATAAAATTCAAACTGTCTTTTCGAATGAGCATATTGGTCTTCACTGAAAAATTCATCTTGGTAAATATCAATAACTAAGCCCCATTTCGTTGTTTTATGGCCCTAGGTTCCTCTTTCCAACATTTTCTCCATTATAACTGAGGACTACCTTCCAATATTGCTGTAGTTAAATCTTTCCAGCTACCCATGAATTTAGCATCTGCTTCATGTAGAGAGATTATATACCATTATGAAATGACCACTTCCTTAAATCTCCTCAAATTTAACATTTGTTTAGGATTCCATTTAACTTTTTCATAAACTTGGGGGTGCCTATTTATGATGGTAGTTCTTGTATAATAAGTAGATAAACTAAGGTTGTTTTCAAATATCCTTGGGCCACCCCTTCTTTAAGTTCATCACGCAGTGGTGTGGTAGGTTCTTGTCTAAGTTCCTCTGTCTGTGTGTAGTAGGAGGCTGCTGTTTATTCCCGGCACTGCCCAGACCATGAAACAGTTATCCAGAAACTATATTATTTGAAATACTGTTTGGTCAATAGCTTAAGCATTTCTCTGGCTTACTCTTATATCTTAAAGTAACCCATTTCTATTGACCTGTGTATCACCATGTGTCTGTGGCTTACTCAGTAAAGTTCCCTCCATTGTCTGCCTCTGAAAGTGTTACATGGCTTATCTATAACTACATCTTCTTTCTCCAGCATTCAGTTTAGTTTTCCCTGCCTAGCTCTGTTCTACCCTGCTATAGGCCCAAAGCAGGTTCTTTATTAGTCAATGGTAATCACAGCATAAAGAGGGTAATCCCACATCACCTCCCACTTTCTGTCTAAATGAAAAGGAAGGTTTTAATTTTAACATAGTAAAATTACATATAACAAAACAGGTTTCAAGAAAGAATTACAGTAACAATATTTATATCTACTCTACCTTTTTATCATAATTAAGAAAAACAATAACTAGCTGTTCTTAAACTATATTGAAGACTCCAGAATGCTATAATATTATCTAAGTTCACAGGAAGTACATTGTAAGCAACTTCCAAAACTCTAGAATTGACAGAGACGTCTCACTGCCTAGACAGTCACTCAAAGTTCTTTTATAACATAGGGGTACCCATCTTCAGCCTACAGGCTCATAGTATCCAGCAGACTTTTCCATGAAGGAGGGAATTTCAAAGACAGTTCTGCCTATATTGGAAGTCTGTCAGTCACTTTCTTCTGGGTCCTGCAAGCAGTTCAGATAAGTGCAATCTCTTGCCTAAAGGCTAACAAATACCATAAGGAGCCTCTTCGATGCCCATCTTCTCCTTGAAGTAGATTGATGCTGCCAAGAGCAAATGTGTCTCACTGTCATGAAAAGTCTTAACTTCTTAAAACATTTTAAATGTTATATTCTGAAGGTCTCTGAAATATTTGAAGAATATCTATCTAACTGAAATAGATCTCTATATATCTAAAAACTTTAACTAACATGATTACGAGGTTGACTATTATAGATGATTATCTATTAACCTGTATTTCTTAATTATACATCACACTTTTAAATAAACTGCACAAACACAATACTTTAATCAGGAGCAGAAATATATATATATATATATAATAAAATTGACCTTAAATTTGTATAACTAAACCAAGATCCATACCAATGCAAATCTCTATAGCATCTATATCTGAGTATTTTTCATATTTTCATTAGTATGTCTTTCTAAGGCTTGTATCTTATCAATCAAGTTTTCATATTTGGCACAATTATGAAACTACTTTTTAGTGATAAAATATGAATTACCAAACTGATAACAGTTATATGCAGCATTATGTCAATCCCAGATAAATTGGTTATCCCTCCATTCATTTTTTTCCATTTTCAGCCTATTCACTATACAGATTTCTTACTCCCTTCATTGTGATATTTCCAGTCCTTATCTTGGGAAAGATTTTTCTTTGGACTTCCCATGTGTCTTACCAAATCAGCTGTGACATCTGTGGTGGTATAGTCGTGAGACACTCAGGGCAAGTGTATGGACACAACGGGACCTTGGCAGGAGAAGCCACCCTAGGAGTGACTGTGGCTGCAGATAGAAGTGGCAGATTCAAATCTGCAGTGTGATCATGTGCCATGCATTTGATGTCAAATGTTTTTATTGAAGTTTTTATATTTACCAAAAAAAAAAAATCTAGGGAGTCAGATATTGGAGAGAAAACTTGCTAGAACAGAGAAGTAGAGAAGCAACCAGCTGACCTCCCTTTCTGGCCAGAGACTCTGAAAGAGAAACACCTCTCCACTAGTGGCAAACCAAAAAAAACCACAAATCACTAAGTCCCTCCTACTCCTTGTTAACACCTCTCTATCTATATAGCTCCACCCTCTAATCCAAGGTTAATTTCATTAACATAGTCTCAGAGTTTCACAGTGCTACCAAATATCCCACAATAGTATTCTACCTTCACTCACTGTTCAGAGAAGGGTAGGATGGGCTAGGATTTGTCTCGAAGCTTCATGACCCTGTACCATCTTGCTTTCCTAGAGTAAACTGCAATTTGTGCACAGAAAATGTAACCTCCTATGGTCACAGGAAGTTACAGAGATCTCTAATTGACACTTATGTTTGTATACATTGCAGAGACAGACAAAAAATATCACCTGCATAGACTTCA
The DNA here is from genome assembly GCF_982192425.1 of Myodes glareolus. NCBI lineage: Eukaryota > Metazoa > Chordata > Mammalia > Rodentia > Cricetidae > Myodes > Myodes glareolus. The sequence goes on along the minus strand of NC_142037.1, from coordinate 68,833,094 downwards.
GACCCATGTTCAGAAGTTAAATCTTGTACATTCCACGAGTTTGCTTGATGACTATCCTTGGTGTTTTCCTCTAAGGATTGCTAGATCTAGTGAAGCTTGTCCAGGTGGCAAAGCTGGTAAAATTCAGACACTTCCATTATCATCAGTGGCAAACAGTAGATTATCACGGCGCAAAAGTGCAGTGCATCCCTTGCACATGAGCCTGAGTGAGTCAGATCTCTTAAAGTGGTAAGATATAGACTGACTTTAGCTAATCTGACCGGTGTAAAATGGTATCTCATAGTTGTTTTGATTTGCATTTCCCTGATTGCTAAGGATGTTGAGCATGACCTTAAGTGTCTTTTGGCCATTCAAAGTTCTTCTGTTGAGAATTCTCTGTTCAGATCAGCACCCCATTTTTTAATTGGGTTAATTAAAGTTTTAGTGTCTAGTTTCTTGAGTTCTTTGTATATTTTGGAGATCAGGCCTTTATCTGATGAGGGGTTGGTGAAGATCTTCTCCCAGTCAGAAGGTAGCCTTTTTGTCTTACTGACGGTGTCCTTTGCTTTACAGAAGCTTCTCAGTTTCAGGAGGTCCCATTTATTCATTGATTCTCTTATTGTCTGTGCTACTGGGGTTCTACCTAGGAAGTGGTCTCTTGTGCCTATGTCTTGTAGACTACTTCCCACTTTCTCTTCTATCTGGTTCAAAGTGGTCAGATTAATGTTTAGAATCTTCATCTGGCAATGGATGGAAATAGAGACAAAGACCCACATTGGAACACTGGACTTAACTCCCTAGGTCCAAACGAGAAGCAGAAGGAAAGAGAGCGTGAGCAAAGAAGGCAAGACCAGAGGGAACCTTCATCCCACGATGGATGGCGATACAGACGGAGACCCACCTTGGGGCACCGGACTGAGCCCCCCAAGGTCTCATGAGGAGCAGAAGGAGGAAGAACATGAAAAAGGAAATCAGGACCGCGAGGGGTGCGATCACCCACTGATACAAGGGGACTGATCTAAGGAGAGTTCACCAAGGCAAGTTGGACTGGGACTGAACGAGCACGTGATCCAACCAGATTCTCTGAATGTGGCCGGATTCTCTGAATGTGGCTGGCCCGGAGTCTTTCTGAAAAGCCATTGACAATGACACTGGGACTTGTTTCCTCTGCATATACTGGATTTTGGGGATCCAGTCTGTTTGGATACTCACCTTCCTGGACCTGGAGGGAGGGGGGAGGAACTTGAACTTCCCACAGGGCTGGAAACCCTGACTGCTCTTAGGGATGGAGAGGGAGGAGGAGAGGGAGTGGGGGGAGTGGGAAGGTGTTGGGAGGAGGGGCGGAAATGGAAACTTTTATAATTTAATAAACTTTGAAAAAAAAAGATATAGACTGATCAGGGATTGACAGTCCTGTAAAATGTACAGTTACACATACAGTGTTGACAGGGGTTTTGTGGATAAATACATCCACATAGAACCTGAGAGAGCTTAGGAAGTAATTCTTGACACAAATGAATAGAGTTAAGCTTGACTTCTTGGTAGCAGCATTTTTCTCAGATAGGCTCTGTTTGCTAGAGACAAGTGCATCTCATTTAAGAGAGGCTTCCTGACTCAGTTTTAGCTGCAAAAACCTTGCAGCTCTTTTTAGAGGCCCCACGACCAAACATTTTACTAGTGTTTATGAATAGCTGACAGTATGCTTCTTGGTGGTGTCAGGGACCTTCAAACTCCATAGAATTGTGGCAATAAACACGGCTCCCACCAGTACCTCCACCATGAAGCTAGACTCTCAGAAATCTAACGAATTGGGTGGATCCAACCATCAAAGCCATGGCTTTAATTCTAACCATACTGCTTAGTAAATTAAAGACTCATGAGGCCAGAAAAAGAGAAATATACAGTAAAATAGATTCAGACAAAAAAAATCCTCTAAACTGTTTTAAAAATATATGCAGGCTTGGAGAGAAAAGAACAAAGGATAATTTTTATATAAAAAAAAACCAGAGAGATAAAGAGAGAGAATAGTTGGGTGTCGTGGTCCACACCTTTAATCCCAGCACTTGGGAGGCAGAGGCAGGCAGATCTCTGAGTTCAAGGACAGCCTGGTCTACAGCACGAGTTCCAGGACAGCCAGAGATACACAGGGAAATCCTGTCTCAAAAAACCAAAAACTAAAAGTAAAAATAAAGAAAAACTAGAGTTTAATAGAGTCATGCAAAGATGGAAAATGCACAGGGAATCTGGATACTGTATGTTATTGTGTTGTCTTTGAATTGTTTGATGGCTGAGGAAGGAGCAACAGCTACAAAAAGATATTTGATTATAAATGCTGCTGGATTAATCCAACATATGTATTTTGAAAATGCCTTGACTTCAAAATTGGACTCAAATGATATGTTACATTGGAGAAGAGGTTTTGCTTTTGTTTGCACAGCAAATGAGAGGCTATGGATTAATTCTGGGTTAAAATAAATCAGGTTTGATCAAGGTAGATTCCCTGAGAAATCTCTGATAGGAGCGAATGGCCCAGATGTCTGAGTTCTGCATCCAAAACAGTCTCAAGACTTCTGACTGAGATTATCAAGCCTCACAGAATATTCCAGTCAGGTTTTGACCATAATTCTAAGTTTTCTTTAGGTCCCCATATGATTATCAGTATCCCCAGTCAGCAGGAAGTAGCCTAAAAAACTTCACCCACATTCCCCCCAAAATTATTATCGATGTTTGTCTTTGTTTAGAGTGTTGGTTTTAAATTATTATGAATAATGGTCAGAAAAAAACTAAACAAAGGAGATTAGATTCACAGATCTTGCTTTGAAAAAAAAAGAGGAAGCACTATGGGACCACAGTCTTGTACCCCGTAAAGATTTATCTCTTTATAAAAAAAAGTGTGGCACATATACACATTAGAGTACTACTCAGCCATAAAAAAACAATGACATCTTGAATTTTGCATGCAAATGGATGGAAATAGAAAACACTATCCTGAGTGAGATAACCCGGATCCAAAAAGATGAATATGGTATGTACTCACTCATTAGTGGGTTCTAGCCATAAACAAAGGACATTGAGCCTATAGTTCACGATCCTAGAAAAGCTACATAATAAGGTGAACCCCACCCCAAAAAAATATATTTAGATCCTCCTGGAAATTGGAAGCAGACGAGATCGCAAGGTAAATGTTGGGAGCATGGGTTTGAGGGTGGGGTGGGGAGAAGGGGAGAGGGGAAGAGAAGGAAGAAGGGGAGGATTGGGGTGAGCTTGGGGGAGTGGAATGGCTGAGATGAAGGAAGGGCAGATATAGGAGCAGGGGAGAAGATATTTTAATTAAGGGAGCCATTTTAGGGTTGGCAAGAGACTTGACTCTAGATGGGTTCCCAGGTGTCCAAGGAGATTTCCCCAGCTAGTCCTTGGGCAGTAAAAGAGAAGGTGCCTGAACTGGTCTTGTCCCATAGCCACACTGATGAATATCTTGCATATCACCATAGAACTTCTACTTCATCCTGAGAAGGATGGAGATAGAGATAGAGACCAACATCAGAGCACTGAACTGAGCTCCCAAGTTCTAGTTGAAGAGCAGAAGGAGGGAGAAGATGAGCAAGGAAGTCAGGACCGCGAGGGGTTCATCCACCCACTGAGACAGTGTGCCTGATCTAATGGGAGCTCACCAAGACCAGCTGGACTGGGACTGAATGAGCATGTGATCAATTCAGACTCTCTGAATGTGGCTGACAATGGGAGCTGACTGAGAAGCCAATGTGATAATGGCACTGGGTTTTGATTCTATTGCATGTAATGGTTTTTTGGGATCCCTAGTCTATTTAGATGCCTACCTTCCTAGGCCTGGATGGAGTGGGGAGGGCCTTGGACTTACCACAGGGCAGGGTACCCTGCCCTCTCTTAGGATTGAAGGGAGAGAGGGAAAAGGAGTGGGGGAGCGGGAAGGAAATGGGGGAGAGGAGGAAGTAGACATTTTCAATGGTATTATTTATAAAACAATAAAAAAATTGAAATAAAAAAGATTTGTCTCTTGTACTTGTTTAACAAGACTCTGATTGGCCAGCAGCCAGGTAAGAAGTGTAGGCAGAGCAAACAGAATAGGAGAATTCTGGGGAGAGGAAAGGCTCAGTCTGCAGTTGTCACCCAGAGGCAGAGGACGGAAGGTGAGAATACCTCACTGATGAAAGGTACCAAGCCACGTGACTAATACAGACAAGAATTATGGGTTAATATAGGATGTAATGGTTAAGAAGAAACCTGAGTAAATAGGCCAACCAGTTTATAATTAACGTAAGCCTCTGTGTGTTTCTTTGGGACTGAACCACTGTGGAACAGGGAGGGTCAGAAACCTCTGCCAACAATACAAGGCAAAGGAGTTTCCCTAAAGGGGGAAAGGGAAGCAGAGCAGCTCTGGGGCTGTCAGAAGCACTGGTGCCTCTCAGTTAAGAAGGTAACAGATAATGCAGAAAATGTCTGAGCACAGGGCCTCTGGAGGGGTTTGGGAACTACAATGATCCATATAAGCTGATGAAAGTATATACCACCTTTAATTTTCAAAGAATGTTGCTGATTATAAATGAAGTGAAGTATCTGGTTTTAAAAATAACACTTTCTTTATAATAAAGAATTTTACCTTTCAATAAATTCCACTCAAAGGTACCCATCAATCATGGGAAAACCGCTCATGGTGGTTTAAAATGTCATAAGGAGAATGCTATGAAATTAATTGATTAATCAATAAACTTTTCTCTCTCTGTCACAGTACTAGATTTTGTGATTGCAATTCTGGTGAATTTGATGTCTTCAGGTCTTGTTTTACAGATACTAGAGGGAGAAAAGAGTTCTCTGGGGTCTATTTCATAAGGATGCCTACCTATTGGAGCGGATCTCAATCTTGCCGTTAATAACCTCCCATGTGACCTGCCTGTTAATACCATCACAATGGTGCCTAGTATTTCAACATATAAACTTGAGGAAGGGAGGAACTATCAATTCATAATATCATATTTGTGATAAACCCGTCTTGATTAGAGAAAATTTCATGTAGCAGTTGTCAGAATATGCTTTTCACTGCTTTCTCCAATATAATGTGTTTATTTTCATAAATAAAATGGCATTAGAATTCTCATTTTTGTATTATTGCTATGATCATATTTTAGCATCCTCTTTGTATGATAGGATTATACACTGATTGGGATGTTTTCTCAGTGGTGGTAAAAGAAGTGCACTTACCTCGATAATTTCTAAACATTTTATATCCATATACTGTTTTAAAACACTCTGCTTTTTTGAACTTACTTGCTGAAGCATATAAATACAGTTAATTTTAGAAATTATACAATACTTTATATATTTTTGCTACAATTTTCATCTTTAAATTTTTGGTAAATAATGAATAAAATATGATGGAATTTCATTATTAATGTAAGCAAGTTCAAGTCTATCTGGTATTTAAAATTAACTTCATTTTTCATTGTGTAAATATTTTCATTAGAAGCAAGTGTTTTCTATACCATCGAGGCAAATTTCTTTGCAGTTATTTTGCTTCTCTTGCTTGATTAGTTCTGCATAATTTGTGCGTATATATATATGTATTTGTGTGTGTGTATTATGTATGTGTGTATATAAATGAAAGTTCTATCTGAACTGTATGCAACAGAGGACAGTACTTCTGAGCTTTAACCATGCCAAGGCCAAGGACCACACAACTGAAAGTCACCGCTATGCCTAAGAGCCAATCAAAATTATAGACTAGGGAATCTTAAACTATTTGTTTTCCCTGCTTTGATTTTCCTTCAACAACCCCTGTAAAGGTTCTCACTTAGGCATCCCCAACTTCTCCTATTCCAGTTCATTTTTCCTGTGTCCTGATCACCCTGGTACCTTCTTCACATGTTCCTGTATGATGTTTCATGGAGTTCCCATGTCTAATCATGTGGATGAAATCTACTTCGTTTCCTTGATCTTTTCTTATTCCCCTTCCTCTTAGCGCCACACAAAAAGAAATGAACATATTTGGAAAGGGACATTTAATGCAAATTTTCCTTGAATCATTTTATCCATTCATAGCAGATGGACAGCATACATAAATACATAAATAAGTAATACAGTACAAACATCCTGATGTCTAGTTAGAGAACGCTCTTTTGTTGCTATTTGTCTTTTTATTGGAAGTGATGGATATACCGCACACTTGTACAAGTTCAGCCAAGATAGTTGCACTGCTGTCATTCCTTATCTTTCTGTGAGTACTGGAACACTAGAGCACCAATGAAAATGAGCAGTTTTTCCTGAGACTGCTACGGTATAGAGAGCAGAGTCATAGACATTAGATGAGACTTCTGCGGTATAGATAGCAGAGTCATAGACATTAGCTGAGACTTCTACGGTATAGAGAGCAGAGTCATAGACATTAGCTGAGACTTCTACGGTATAGATAGCAGAGTCATAGACATTAGCTGAGACTTCTACGGTATAGATAGCAGAGTCATAGACATTAGATGAGACTTCTACGGTATAGAGAGCAGAGTCATAGACATTAGCTGAGACTTCTACGGTATAGATAGATAGCAGAGTCATAGACATTAGCTGAGATTTCTACGGTATAGAGAGCAGAGTCATAGACATTAGATGAGACTTCTACGGTATAGAGAGCAGAGTCATAGACATTAGCTGAGACTGCTACGGTATAGAGAGCAGAGTCAGACATTAGATGAGACTTCTACGGTATAGATAGCAGAGTCATAGACATTAGCTGCCCAATATTCTCACATTTATTTAAAGCCTTGTTTCCAAGGTTTTTTTTTTGAGTAGTTGACTATATGCTGTAGTTTAAACTGTGATTTACAAATGAAATTAATTTCACAAATATATTGTATTATCATTTTTATCATCAAAGATGTATTGCCCGTGCTCAAAGGCAGCAGTGAACAACTCCACCATTAATGACTCACCTAAACTGTAAGAATTGGTTCATCATACTCAAATACTGTAAAAAATTAATAAGATCCTTTGGAATTATATTTGGTAATAAAATATATTACAAACAACAAGTCAAATTCTTAAACCTTTAACAGGCATGTTATTTTTTCATTTCTCCAAAACTTTTATGCTATTTCCTTTGGGTTTTATATTTTGAATTTCTTTGTGTAAATTTTTTTCTTCTGTCTGTATAGCTTTTTCTTCCAATAATCAAATACAAAATTCCTATTAGAAGCAAATGATCGTTTTCTTTTTCCTCTCACTCTGGAGCAATCGCACATAGTTGGCTTTAGTATAAAGCTCCTGGCTAGTTATTCAGCCGCTCCCCCACACAGCTCGCTATTCACAATCAGGACAAATCCCTCAATTCAATTTGATTCAATGCAACTCAATTCAAAGCAGCGCATTTCAACTCAGTTCAACTCATTCTACCGCATGTTAGTGCCAATTCTAATTCTGTCCTGCTTTTCTTTTCTTCCCTTTTCTTTACTTAGTTTCTTAGATGATCAAAGGATACCTGAGAAATAGATCTGGTAATCTGATCAATCACTCAACAGTCCTTTCTGGGAAGGGTGGATGTTTACAGTGAGGTGCCGCTTTCGACTATTTGCAGTTTTTTACACACTCTGTTCATTGACTTGGTACTCTTTCCTTCAAGGTTTTTATATTAATTTTCCATTACCAGAGGTTACCCTTTCTTTGATCTATTCAGTGAAGTTTTCATGTTGATTTCTGATGATTGCATCTTTTGTTACAAAAATGCAATGATACAATTTGTCTTAGCAAAAAAAAAAATTATTTCAAGATACTGTCTGCAAGCATTTGTTCCATGTTAAGACCAAAAACTTTGTTACATACCCTTGTACTTTACACATCAACGTGAATACCTCTGGTCATTTTAACCTTAATACTCTAATTTTTTGTCTGTTTGCTTGCTTGCTTTTTCTTTTTTCTTTTTCTTACAAATGGAGAAGTTCTATTCATCATCATCATCATCATCATTTTTATTAAAAGTCAATTAGACCAGTTCTTTCTGTTGTGGAAAACAGAATTAATCACCACTTCTTAACATCAGCAAACTATCTTTACTGTAGATAATCAGGGACATCCCTCTGGAGTCTGTGTTAGTCACTTTCCTGCTGCTGGGATAACAGAAGGTATTTTAAGAGTTTGTTTTGAATGACAGTTCCAAAGGAAGAGATGTCCATAGTGGCAGGGAGAGCATGGTGGTAGGAAATGGAAGCTAAGATCACATCTCAATGGCACACAGGTAGCTGAGAGGGTGGGCAGGAAATAGGTTGAGAAAACAAACTCTCAAAGTATGCTTCCGGTGCTATGCTTTCTCCAGGAAAGCTTCTTATCCTAAAATGACATAATCTTTCAAAACAGCGCTACCAACTGGAGAGCAAGAGTTAAAATACATGAGAGGTCTTTTAGATTCAAACTGTGAGAGTTTTTAAACATTATATTTCCATTACTAATTAGCTTTCAATTCTATCATGGCTCCTAAAGATTATTAGAACTATCAGCATGCAAACTTGCTACTAATCCTGTTATGAACATTCTCTATAATGGGCCATATGCATATATTTGTATTTTCTAAAAACTGATGATGTAGAAGCAATTTTCAAAAAAAATTACCAAGTATTAATTGAATGGAAGATGGTCGTAATCTCACGTAACAAGACAGCTGTTCCTCATTGTAAGTGTCTTCTCCTGTCACTTATCCTGTTAAACAAATGGAATTGTTGTCAACTAAGGATCTCTGGATTGTTCTGAGCATTTATTTTTAATTTCTCTTGCTATCTTACATGCAGACTTGATTTACCAATTGCAAAACACACAGAATCAAGCAGCCTCTCACTCAGAGTTTCCCTGACCTGTATTCAGGAGCCATAACACTGTTTATTAGCAGTCAAAATGATGTCTTCAAACTGAAATTGAGTCATGCCAATTCTGTCCAATATTGTTTATACCTGTTAAATTAAAACACAGTTTCTCACCATGACTTGTAATATTCTACAGAATCTAGACTTAACTTCTACATTTTTAGCTCTTTCTTCCTCCTCTTCTTTGTTTTTCTCCACCCTACATATGACAGAAAGCATGTGACATTCATATTTCTGCATCTGGCTAATTTCATTTTATAAGATAAGCTCCAACTACTCATTTTCCTAGCCATGACATACTCTCATTTTTTTATAGGTCCACTGTGTGTGTACCTTAATCGCTATCTGTAACCACTGGCAAACATCCAGGCTAACAGTTCTCCTTGGCTGTGGTGAAGAAGGTGATATAAACATATAAAGATCTCTATACCAAACTGACTTTTTATGTGATCGGTCCTGAGTTCCTTGTTCTTGTTGTTGTTACTGTCTGTTCGCTTGTTAGAAAATACATCCTTACTTTCACTGTGACTGGACACATTTATCTCTCCAACAGTAGTACACAGGGCTCCTTTCTCTACACATCCACAGTAGCATTTGCTACGTTTTTGTCTTTTGTTTTTATAGTAGCCATTCAGACCACAATAAAACGAAAATTCAGCAAGGCTCAATGTGTGTTTCCCTGAAGGCTAAGGACATTGAATATTTTTTTGGTTTTGGTTTTGTTTGTTTGCTTTTCCATGTACAAATCAAAGCCTGGACATGCCACAGGCAGGGTCAGTGAGCCACATATGCTTTCTCTGTTGAAAAGTGTCTATTCAAAGTATTTCCTCATTTGTTGATTGGATTACTCATTCTTTTAATGTGTTTTTTTTTTTTAATTCCTGTGCGCTTTTAGGTAGTCTCTGTCTGTCACAGGAACAGCTAGAGGAGCTTGCCATTCTGGAGGCTGCTTCATTCCCTTGTTTGTTCGCTTTGTATTGCAGGGGTTTTCTTCATGTGACATAATCCCATTTGTTAATCTTAACAGTCCTCCTGAGCTATCCCCCAGATAGCTATTCAGGAAGTCATCGCCAATGACAATATTTTGAAGACTTGATTATGCGCTTTCCTGGAGTAGTTGGAAGTTTCTAGCCTCATGTGAAGGTCTTTGATCTGCTGCACGTTGAATTGCACAGGCTGAGTAATCTGGATCTGCTTTCAGTGGTCTGCAGGGGCTCACCCAGGTCCTAGTTGGTAGAGAAACGCAGCTATTATACTTCCAGTATATGCTTTTGGCCACTGTGTCAGGAATCAAATAGCTATCTCTGTACGGTGTTTTTTTCTGGGTCCTGTCTTCTATTCCCTTGGTCTACGGTCTATGTTTCATGTCTGGTTTTATGCCAATATCAGATATTTTTGTTACCATCTCTCTTTGCCTAGCATGTCTGAAGGCAGGTATGAGGATAACTCCGCGTTGTACTTTGCAATCCGAACTGCTTTTGCTTTTTGTGGCCTTCTGTGCACCCTCATGAACTTTGGGCTTGTCTTTACTAGTTCTGTGAAGAACGCTGGATTTGTGTGAGGATTTCCCTGAATATGTGGGTCACTACTGTCAGCATGGTGAGTTCCACACTACTGCTGTTTTTTCCATCTTCTTCAGTTTTTTCCTTGATGATTTAAGATTTCTCAGTGAGTGTACAGTAAGGTTACTGATTCCTGTGTGTTGATTTATCACCCTGCCATGCTGCTGAAGTTTCTCATCAGTACTTAGGGTCTTTTCCTGGATTTGTTAGGCCTTTTGCTGGCTGTAGTCATGGACTCTACAAACAGAGATACTTTGATGTGTTCCCAGTATTTGCAGTGTTCTTCTTTCTCTCACCTGATTTCAACAGCTAAGATTTCTAGTGTTGTACTGAAGAAAAGTGGTATAAATGGAACACTGCTCTCGGTCTTCCATATGCAAAATATTGCTTTGATTCCCGCCCCCCACATTATGTTCTGCTTTAACATTCAAAGTTTTACTGACAAGCTGCTAATAATAAATATGATGAAACTTAAATGACACATATAACTGTCATACCCAGATTATATTCTACTACATTATTTAAAATAAAACTACATTTCATGTAGAAACAAGTCTTACACGCTTCGTCTGCAACAAAGGAGTTCCAGTGAGGGCTCAGTATCAATATTGTAGCAGAAACCAGAGGCCTCGAACCATGCTCCGCAATGAACACTTGCAATTAAAGATGCATGGACAGAGTTTACTGCGTGACTCACTATGTCACAGTACAGCTTCCGTGATGAGATCCCTACCCCTATTTTAATTTTCTTTTTTTTAATATTCCTTTTAAGTTTTATCTGGGGGTGGCAGCAAGGGCAGAAGGTGGATACAAAGGGATAGGAAGTGAATGGGGTCAGATGTGCAATGAGAAAAACACAAAGAATAAATAAAAAGAAAGTAAAAAAACACTTTGTCTGTGGAAATTTATTTTTCTTCTTCACATTTGACTAAAGGAGCTAACATAAAAAATGCAATATGAGGCACAAGTAGATGTAAGTTTTTATTTGTCACCATTAGTCTAATTCTAAACTCCCTTCCCATTCTGTCCCGATGGCTATCACACTGAAGAAGATTTACCTAGAGGTCGCTAGGTAAATTCTCCAACTTGAAAGTTTAAAGGGAATTTACTTATGTTTATATTAATACAATAAAAATGCTTTCTTTTATTGTTCTTTTCTAGTAAATTTACCTGTTATCCTAGAAAAGTAAACTTCCGATGAGTCTTTATTGATGAAAAAATGTTTTTCCTTTTTTTTCTTCTTATAGTTTTACTGAACAGACAAGCAGTATGCAGGAATGCTTTCTCAGTAGCGTGTGTTTTGAGTGCCCTCTAGTGGTTTCTCAGTGAGTAACACCCAGTGAATTTGAAAAGGACAGTCTGGGAAAACAAGACAATCAGTAGATGCTGCTCTTCAGTCAGGAAATTGACTTTCAGAGAGGATAAGCAAATTGCCTCCCAAGGAATATTAAAGGTCAATTTTTATATCACATTTTTACTTTACAAATATTGAATTGCATTGTGTACAAATCATAATAATTAATAAAAATAACAAAACAATTACCAGTTAGTATAGGATCCCTTACTGGCACATACAGAGTTGTGACGGCGGCCATCATCTCCTCTCTGCTTTTGTCTCTCCGGAGCTACCCTGAAGTTTTCTTCATCATCCCTGACCCTTCCTCAGGCACAAAGACCTCTACAGAGATGACAGTTCAGCACTTCCCGGCTCTGTCATTTGTCTCCAACTTGATAGCGGTTTAAAAGGTAAGCTTAGAGAATGAACGTTTGGGATCCGCTATGACAAACGCAACCATCGAGTGTTCATTTAGTGCACGATCACAACTTCATTTAAAATAATGTGTTTGCTTTGAAAAGAAAATCCCTCCGTTTTTGATTGATAACAGGAGGAATATACAGAGGTTCCTCATACGTTTGGAGTAGGAATGTGTTTGGGGGCAATATTTACTCCTTTCTCATTGATTCAGAAATATACTAAGTGACATTTTAATTCCTTTGACCTTGTGCTATTAACAAGGGAGTGTTTGCATCCCCAACATGTTAGTGTAGACTCTAAAAAAGTGAGCATATATTTCCTTCAGTTTCTAAGAATTTATCACTCAGAAAATTAGGTAAATAATAAATATGATACATATAAAACAATAAATATATTTGAAATGCTTCATCATTGGATTGATAGTCTGTCTTGGAATTTCTCTCTCTACATTGTTATTTTTACTACAAAAAACTGCAAAATAGAAAACTAAAAAACAATAGGAGAAGCTTACTTACTGTATCTTTTAAGTAGCATATAAAATAATGTATTCTAAAAATATAGCTCACATTAGCTTTTTCTAAACGTACTTCTTGATATTAATATTTCCTAAAGGAATAACTTAAGATGCATTTTTGATAGGTAAGATAATAATGAAGGCATAAAGTGAAGCACTTACACAATATGAGACATAAAAATAGGTAGGTAATTCTTAATATTCTAATACACTTTAGATTTTTATATATAAGTCAAAATAGAAGAACGATATGTGTGTTATGTAAAAAGATTTGTATGTACATTTTTTATTTACTTATTTATGTATTTATTTATAAGAATTTCCACTTCCTCCCCTCCTCCCAATACCCTCCCACTCCCCCCACTCCCTCTCCTTCTCCCTCTCCAGTCCCAAGAGCAGTCAGAGTTTCCTGCCCTGTGGGAAGTTCAAGTTCCTCCCCCCTCCCTCCAGGTCCAGGAAGGTGAGCATCCAAACAGACCAGGATCCCAAAAATCCAAAACATGCAGATGAAACAAGACCCAGTGCCATTGTCAATGGCTTCTCAGTCAGTCCCCATGTCAGCCACATTCAGAGAATCCGGTTTGATCACATGCTCGTTCAGTCCCAGTCCAGCTGGCCTTGGTGAGCTCTCATTCGATCAGTCCCCTTGTATCCGAGGGTGAACGCATCCCACACGGTACTGATTTCCTTTTTCATGATCTCTCTCCTTCTGCTCTTCATCTGGACCTTGGGGGCTTAGTCCAGTGCTCCAATGTGGGTCTCCATCTCTATCTCCATCCATCGTCGGATGAAGGTTCCCTCTGATCCTGCCTTCCTTGCTCACGTTCTCCCTCCCTCTGCTTCTCATTTGGACCTAGGGGGTTCCATCCAGTGTTCCAATATGTGTCTCTGTCTCTATCTCCATCCATCGCCAGATGAAGGTTCTATGGTGACATGCAAAATATTCATCAGTATGATTATGGGCCAAGGCCAGTTCAGGCTCCCTCTCCTCTGCTGGCCAGGGAACAATCTGGAGACCTCTCCTTGGGCCTGGGAACCCCTCCAGAATCAAGTCTCTTGCAAACCCTAAAATGATTCCCTTAGTTGAGATATATACTTCCCTGCTCCCATAATCATCCTTCCTCCCCCCTCCCATTCCCCCAAGCCATCCCCAATCCTCCCCCTCTCCCCTTTCCCTAACCATCTCCCCTTATTTCCACCCCTACAACCCCTGTGCACCCAAGTTTGCCTGGCAATCTTGTCTACTTCTAATATCCAGGAGGATAACCATATGGTTTTCTTCAGGTTCACCTTCTTATTTAGCTTCTCTAGGATCACGAATTATAGGCTCAAAGACCTTTAACTATAGCTAGAATCCACTTATGAATGAGCACATATTGTATTCCTCTTTTTGGGTCTGGGTTACCTCACTCAGTAAAGCGTTTTCTATTTTCATCCATTTGCATGCAAAATTCAAGATGTCATTATTTTTTACCGCTGAGTAAAACTCTAATGTGTATATGTTCCACACCTTTTTTAACCATTTTTCTATTGAGGTGCACCTAGGTTGTTTCCATGTTCTGGTTATTACAAATAGTGCAGCTATGAACATAGTTGAACAAATAATTCTGTAGTAACATAGGGCATCTCTTGGGTATATTCCCAAGAGTGGAATTGCTGGGTCCTGAGGGAGGTTGGATTGGGAGAATCAACATAGTAAAAATGGCATCTCTACCAAAAACAATCTATAGATTCAATGCAATCACCATCAAAATCCCATCAAACTTCTTCACAGACCTTGAGAGAACAATAATCAAGTTTTTATGGCAAAACAAAAAACCCAGGATAGCCAAAACAATCTTATACAATAAAGGAACCTCTGGAGGCATTACCATCCCTGACTTCAAACTCTATTACAGAGCTACAGTATTGAAAACAGCTTGGTATTGGCATAAGAACAGAGAAGTCGACCTACGGAATCGAATAGAAGACCAGGATATTAACCCACAAACCTATGAACACCTAATTTTCGACAAGGGAGCTAAAGGTATACAATGGAAGAAGGAAAGCATCTTTAACAAATGGTGCTGACATAACTGGGTGTCAACCTTCAACCTGTAGAAGATTGAAAGTAGATCCATATCTGTCACCATGCACAAAACTCAAGTCCAAATGGATTAAAGACATCAACATTAATCTGACCACTTTGAACCAGATAGAAGAGAAAGTGGGATGTAGTCTACAAATATAGGCACAGGAGACCTCTTCCTAAGTAGAACCCCAGTAGCACAGACAGTAAGAGAATCAATGAATAAATGGGACCTACTGAAACTGAGAAGCTTCTGTAAAGCAAAGAACACTGTCAGTAAGACAAAAAGGCTACCTTCTGACTGGGAGAAGATCTTCACCAACCCCTTATCGGGCAAAGGTCTGATCTCCAAAAATACAAAGAACTCAAGAAACTAGACACTAAAACTCTAATTAACCCAAATAAAAAATGGGGTACTGAACTGAACAGAGAATTCACAACAGATGAACTTCGATGGCCAAAAGACACTTAAGGTCATGCTCAACCTCCTTAGCGATCAGGGAAATGCAAATCAAAACCTCTTTGAGATACCATCTTACACCTGTCAGAATAGCTAAATTCAAAAACACCAATGATAGCCTATGCTGGAGAGGATGTGGAGTGAGGGGAACACTCAACCATTGTTGGTGGGAATGCAAACTTGTGCAGCCACTGTATGTACATTTTTACATCATCTCTTTCTGCTTTATTTTTATATTACTGATAGTTATATATGTCTAGTCCCTACATTAAATTGTGTCTTAGGTATCCACTGCCTTACACCTCTGCACAAATGTCACCTCTGTTCATATCCCGGGCCCCGAAGGCTTGTTCTGAGTCTCGAAATTATTTAAAAGCTAGGTTATCACAAAAAGGGATGTTTTAATCTTATGGAAAGATTCCATAAACTAAAAGAAAGGGAGGAACAAATTGTTCATATAACACTGTCATGATTTCAGCTGTTTAAATAAATTAGTATGTACAAACATTTGCTTATTAGATGAATCATATATTTAAGTGTATCTGCTACTGAAGCATGCACGTGGTAAAGTGTGTATTAAATTCTGTGTAGACCCACTTGGATTCAGCCCTTTCTGTCCGTATTCTATAGCTCTGAGCAAAGGAAAATTATGACTACAAAACAAATTTATCTTCAGGAAAGAATAAATTGGGAAATGTTCCATAGTTGCATATACTCAAATATTTCATCAAGTGAATGGCATAGAATAGGTTTGTCTATACTCCCCGATATAGTGCTATAAAGGGCTTTTAGACTCAGCACTATGGTAAGACCTGGTTGCTATCACCTCCCTTAAGTATGACTGACTAGAGATTGGGGTGATAGATTTTAGAGTTTAAATAAAATTATAAATTATGTAATAACATTCAGTGCTACCATGAAGTTTAAATGGCAGTTTTTTATTCTGAATCCTGATATTAATGCAATAAAGAAGGAGATAAGAAGATACACAAACATGGAGAAAGGAGGGCTTGTAGTATTCGGTGAGTTCACTCAGCTGTGCCGTTAGTAACAAGTATATCTGGCAAGTGTTCTCATCACAGCTAAGTCTTGACCTCATTCAACACTGCTTGAATAAAAGGTAATTACAAATGAAAATCTGAGCATATTCTTAGGTAGCATATAATCACATATGATTTTTATATGTGTGTATGTACATATATGCATATCTGCATAATTCACATATATTAAAATATCTGCTTTTAGAAAATATACTCACTTTATGCTCAAATTTCAAGTTCAGAAAGGCAGAACTCTGCATGGCGTTCATTTTTCCTTTATCACTGACAGTTGCCTCGGGAGATGACGTCAATTCAACACTGGGGAAAATGAAACATACCAGCCTGTTGAGACAATTTCACTCAGGTCACTCTGAAAGGGAGATTGTTCATGAGGGAGAAACCGCTTAAGCAGGAGAATGAAAGCTTGGAGTTTCATAAAAAAAAAAGCCTGGCGAGCAAGAATGGAAATATATTAGTCACTCAGGAAGGATAAGTGGGTTCTACCTCAAAGTGTTAGACGGGGTGGTCATTAGGACTGTCCGGCCTCACACTCATGGGCTGCATGTGCCTGGGAAGCCATGAACTGAGGAACTGGTCCATCATAAAACCATAAACGTATTTAAAATATGAGCTTTTTAATTGTTTGAAAATTGTATATATCTGCACAGTGGTTTTTTTGTTTGTTTCATTGTTTTTATTGAGCTATACATTTTTCTCCACTCCCCTCCCTTCCTCACCTCTCCCCTTCTACCCTCTCACATGTTCCCCGACACTCCCAATTTACTCAAGAGATCTTGTCTTTTTCTCCTTCCAATGTAGAACCAATGTAGGGTCCTCTTTGTTGTCTAGGTTCTCTGAGATTGTGGCCTGTAGGATGGTTTTTCTTTGCTTTATGAGTATAAATCACTTAAGAGTGAGTACATATTATATTTGTCTTTCTGGGTCTGGGTTACCTCACACAATACAATGTTTTCTAAATTCATCCATTTGCCAGCAAATTTCAAGATTTCATTACTTTTTACCGCTATGTAGTCCTCCATTGTGCAAATGTGCCACATTTTCCTTATACATTCTTTGGTTGAGAGGCATCTAGGTTGTTTCTGTTTTCTTACTATTACAAATAATGCTGCTGTGAACATAGTTGAGAACAAATAAACCAACAAAAAATGGGGTACAGACCTAAACAGAGGACTCTCAGCAGACAAATCTCAAATGGCTGAAAGACACTTAAGGAAATGCACAACATCCTTATTCATCAGACAAATGCAAATCAAAATAACTCTGAGATTCTATCTTACACCTGTCAGAATGGCCAAGATCAAAAACATTGATGACAACTTATGCTGGAGAGGATGAGGGTTCAGGGGAACACTTCTCAGGGAACACTCCTCCGTTGCCTGTGGGAGTGCAAACTGGAACAGCCTCTTTGGATTTCAGTATGCAATTTCTCAGAAAACTAGCAAACAATCTACGTCAAGACCCAGCATTACCACTTTTGGGTACATACCTAAAGGATGAACAATCATAGTGCAGTATGTTTTGATCAAGTTTATTCCCTATTCCCTCTATTCTTTTCTGATTATTTTCTCTCTTCCTCTACTGTGCAGTCCTTGAGGGAGTGGAACTATGCAGATGACAGCATTGTGTCACAATGCCAGGACAGCACACCTGGCGGAAAGAAGGAAGGGTGGGGTGATATAAATCTATTGCATGTTCCAGTCCCAAAGGTTCAGGCAAGCTTCAACACTGCCAGTACCTTACCATAGTCTTTTTGGTGTGAAAATGTTCTCAATTTAAGGAAAATCCCATTGCTGAAAACTTTTAGGTGCTATCATTTTGCCAATTAATTTGCCAAGGACAGACATTTTGACAAACATTCTTACTTTTTCTATATTACCTTAATTTGTTCAAATGTGCACTATGTTGCAACTTAAACAGAATTGCTGTCAAAAATAGCCAAGTCCATCAATGAAGTCAAAAGAAGTCTGGGATTTAAAAAGAGAAATTTGAAAACTCTCCTGGTAAGGAGAATATTCATGAGCATTGTACAAAGGGAGATAGACCAGGAGACAGGAGAGAGTCTGCAAATTCCTGCAGCCAAAAGCGTAATAAAAAGCAGCATAAAGCATTTGTCTCTAAAGCTTTCTGAGACAATGGTAAGTGTGAAGTTTTATATCCTATAGTGATATAAAATACTTAAATATCAGTAATATATTAAATCTTTTAACTGCTGAAAATCTCTTGGAGATCTGAAACAAATTTTATTTCAGAATTGCCATTTTTCTTTTGAAACACAAAAGATCACAGCATCAACTCCCCAAGCTCATGTTTCCTCTTTCCCAGCTATCAACATCCCCCCTTCACTTCTGCTTTTGAAAACAATACATAACCAAGTCTGTGTCTTATTTAGTTGTAATTGGAAAATCGCTTCATCACCCAGGTGTGAGGAGCTTGTTCCCAAAGAGCCAGATGGGGGACTGTGAGGGATCTGCCCTGCAGCTCTTTCCTGTGTCCTGGACCCTGGGGATGCTACTCACAGCCAGATGGAAGGAGTATAAGCTCCCTTACAGGGCTCAGGGACTTCCTACTCTTCCTCTCATAGATATAATTCTTGCTGATCCTACTTTCATCAAGAGCTCCAGATGCTGCAAGCCATGACCTTGGAAAGAACTCCACTGATGGTTAGAACAGAAGGTTTAAAACAAAATAAAACAAAAAACCCAGAAATAGGAATAAATGAAGGAGAAGGAATACCAAAAGGACAAAAAACCCAGAAATATGAATAAATGAAAGAGAGTTCATACCAAAGGAACCAAAGAACACAGCACAAAAGAAAAATATAAGAAAGAAATAAAGACATAAGGAAAGTTTAATGAAGGGGGTGGAAAAGAAGGAAATGACATTGGGAGTGTCATACGTCATGTATGTGCATATGTGTGTGTGTGTGTGTGTGTGTGTACCATGTTGTTATAAGAATTGAAGAACTGAATCTACATATTTTCTAGTCTTTTATAAGAAATAATTTGTGGAATTTTACTTAGGAAAATAAATCTACATAATTACTATTTTTAAAAAGTATAATTCTCTTAGCAATTGCATAATACCCTATCTCCCCATTTCTTCTCTTCCACTATATTGCAAGTAGCAAACTATTAATTCTTTTTATGCCGTTCTCCTACTTCCTGTGTGACAATACAAGTGTAGAGCTGCATTATCTAGCAAAGCTCTTTGCTCACAGTGACTCCCTTCTCCTGTTGTTCAGGAACTGCTGGCAGGACACACTATTATCTCTTCAATTTCATCTTTTGCTTCTTTCCTCCTCGTAGGAGAAAAACATCTGTATTCCTTGGGGAGAATGGGATGTTAGGGCAGAGCTCTGGCCTTTTGGCCTATTAAAAAGTATTTACTCTTTCTTGTTTCTTTTTTCCTGCATCCACTCTTTATTATGTAGGATAGTAATGCTTTCGGGAGTCTATTCTATTAATTCAATATTTAGTCAACATATGTTTGTCAAGGTTCTTTTCTATGTCAGCTAATGTATTTAGCAATTGGGATTCTAAAAACAAAAAGAAAAGGCCTTTGAATAAGAAAATCATCTAACCCTACTCTTCAAACTGGTTTTTCTTATTCTAGAGACTTTTAAAATGGAAAATACAAATGTCATTCTTACACAGGTGTTGGGGGTCATTTTGTAGATGGAGACTACTCATTCATTCCTGGTCACCCATACCCAAATAATCACATAGAAACTATTTTAATTACAACACTGTTTGGCCAATACCTTAGGCATATTTCTAGCTAGCTCTTACATCCCCAAATAACCCATTTGTATTAATCTGTTTTATTGAGAACTTTTGAATCCCTGTTTAGCAAAGGGGTTGATGTATATTTTTTCTGGGTTTTCTTTTGCATCTTTAACGAATTTTCTTTATCAAAATAACCCTGACTTTAGAATATTAATATTGCACCAACATTTCTTCTCTTTCCATTATTTGGAATAGTTTTTAGAACATAGTGCTTTTTTAAAGTACTGGTAGACTTCAATAGTATATCTTTATAATACTGGGCTTTTTGTTATTTAAAAGTCATTCTATTATTGCTTTACTCTAATTTATTATTAAAAATTAATCATTTGTGTCATACATTAAGTTTATTAGATCAAAATTTTTAAAAAATTATCCTTCTTTTCTAGATTTTTTTTTAATTTTTGGAATGTAGATTTTCTGGGTATACTCTAATGTCTGTTGTGGTATTTCCCTTTATATATTAATATTATATTTCTTTCCTCTTTTCTTTTCTTAATTTGGCTAAAGTTCTGTCAAGCATGGTAAACTTTTCCAAGAACTCTTTGTTCCATGGACTCTTTGTGTACCCTGTGTTTTGTTTGTTTATTTGTTTGTCTTTGCATTTCACCAATTTCAACCCTGAGTTTCATTATTTGATTCTTCCTAGTGACTTGTGTGTTACCATGTTCTTATTCTATTGAACTTTGTGATGCTACACTAAGGGATTTATTTGAGATCTCTTAGTTTTCCTGCCCCACTACTACCGAGATCTCTAGGTTTTAAACATGGGCACCTGCAACTATAAGCTTCCCTCTTAGAAACAGTTTCATTTTAGTCAAAAGTTCTCATACCTTCTGTTTTCATCTGAATGGAACACTGTAAGTGACAGGAGAGCATCCAGTGTCACTGTGCTGAGGTGAGTCTGCGTCTTTCTAACTAGCAGATTTTTACTTTTTGAAATTGATGTGCCTGTTTAGTTAATTTATGTGCCTGTTTAGTTAATTTAATATCTCTTGATGGGGTATTCCTTTAATCAATACAAATTGATATTCTCTCTTCTGACTTTGGTTGGAAGTCTCATTAGTCAGATATTGTACAGCTACGACTTCCTTTTATCTAGCCCCATTTGGTTGGAATGTCTTTTCCATTCTTTTACACCGATCATGTTTTGTTTTTTCCTTTATCAATGAGGTGCATTTCCTGCAGGCAACAAATAGTCATAGCAAACTAAAAATACTCAGTTTTAACCTCCAGGCATAGGAGTAAAGAAGGTAGTAAAGAAGCAAGAATGGTGTCTTAGTTTTCTCTCCTGCCGCTGTGATTAAAAGCCATGATAAATGCAACTCGGGGGAGAAAGGTAGGGGTGGGGAGGAGAAAGGTTTCATCTACATTCACAGCTCCAGGTTTCCAGGTTCCAATCCACCATCTTGAGAATATCAAAGCAGAAAGAGCTTGAAATGTTTGGTGATGTTACACATTAAAAAGCAGAACGCAAACAATGGTTGTGCTCGGTTTATTTTCTCCATTCACACAATTTATGGTCCTCTGCCTAGGTAATTCAAAAGTGGCTGAATCTTTCCTTCTTGATTAATGTAATCAATATAATCCCTCCCAGACATTCCCAAAGGCCGCTTGTATCAATATTCTCTCTGAGATTCTCTTCCCAAGTTGACAAAATATATTATGGTATGTTTTTAAATGTTAGATACTAAGTTTTGGGAATGGAAACAAATTAAACAGAGAAAACTAGTTATTGGTTGAAAGCAACAGACAAAAAAAAAGATAGAAACATGAACAGAAGTGGGAAACCAAACGTATAGAGGGAGGAGATACAGCAGCTTCACAGGAAGTTAGAAAGAGAAGAGAAAAATGTGAAGAGATGTGATCAGACAACCTAAGACACTTGATAGGGCAAGGCAGCAAAAAACTCAACCCCACACCTGCTTGTATTTGGGGTAAAGTCTATCTAAATGAGAGAGAGAGAGAGAGAGAGAGAGAGAGAGAGAGAGAGAGAGAGAGAGAGAGAGAAATTGAAAGCAATCCACAAAAACTGAAATTCGATATGAAATAAGTGATGAACTGAGAAAAAAGAATAGGAGGGCACAGACTGTCTCTATTTGGTCGTCCTCCTGAGCTCAAGCGAGGATCTCTATGCACATTTGAATTGTGCAGTGCCAACCCTGGCTCTATGTGTTATCAGGACAGCCACAAACAGGTTTAAGAGATTAAAATAAAGATGTGTAATATAACTTGGATTATCTGAAAGTACACAAATTCTAGACGTAAAATTTATAACATGTAAGAATTTAAATAATTTTCTACTTTCCAATTAAGATTGTTTTAATTTTTTACTGTTTTTACTGAGCTATACATATTTCTACACTCCCCTGCCTTCTTCCTGTCTCTCTTCTTCCCTCTTCTGTGACCGCCATGCTCTCAATTTACTCAGGATATTTTTTTCTTTTTCACCTTCCATGTTTGCCTCTCTTAGGGTCCTCTTTGTTGTCTAGTTTCTCTGGGTTTGTGGCCTGTATACTGGTTTTTCTTTGTTTTCTATTTATAAGCCACTTATGAGTGAATACATATTACATTTGTCTTTCTGGATCTGGCTTATCTCACTCAATATGTTTTTTTTTTTCTTGATCCATCCATTTGCCTGCAAATTTCAAGATGTCATTATTTCTTACCACTGAATAAATGTGCCACATTTTCTTTATCCATTCGGTTGAGGGGCTTCTAGTTTGTTTCCAGCTTCTTGCTATTACAAATAATGCTGCTATAAACACAGTTGAGCAAATGTCCTAGTGGTATGATTGAGCGCCTTTGGATATATACCCAACAGTAGTATTGCTAGATCTTGAGGTAGATTGTCTCCTAATTTTCTGAGAAATCACCATACTGATTTCCAAAGTGGCTATAAAAGTTTGTACTCCCACCAGCAATAAAGGAGTGTTAGCCTTACCCCACATCCTCTTCAGCATAAGCTGTCATCAGTATTTCTGAACTTTGCCTTTCTGACAGGTGCAAAATGGAATCTCAGGATTGTTTTGATTTGCATTTCTCTGATGCTAAGAATACTGAGCATTTCCTTAAGTGTCTTTCAGTTCTTTGAGATTAATCTGCTATTGATTTAACATAAACTTTTAGACTTTGGACATTAACAGGAATATTCCAAACTATTGCTTTGAAATTACTACAAAATAAATACATTTCTTATAAGGTTATTAACACTTAACCATGAAGTATAATGAAACATCTTCTATATCTTCTGTTATATCAGTATAACTTTGTATGTCTAAATAAGATGGTACAAAAGAGAAGAGATAATAAATTTAATTTATGCACAGAATAACAGTGTCTATGATTTAGAAAACATGCCTTTTCTTCTTTCTTCAATATCTAAAACTAACTTTCTGGGATAAGAAATTAGATTTTATTATACTAGCTATATTTAAATATTTAAGATCTCATTGAGGATTGATTGGAACAGCTTGAATAAAATAAATTAGGTCTTTTCAGCCTGAGGCCATTAAAGCAATTAAGTGCAGGAGGAAGTGAGATGGGCCTTCATGAATTAACCTCTACAGTATCTACTGGATTTTTCTCTTCCTGGTTAAAGAGCATTCCTGTGTACTTCCACTTAAGCCATCTGCCGATCTTAATGCTATTCCCGAAGGAGGAAACTTGCCAGAGCTATTTCTCATTTAATTTGCAAGGACATCCTGTTTAGGTACTTATCAAAAGAACAGAATAGTTGATGCCAAATAACACAAATTCTGCTTCAGAGCACTTAACCAGCTGGCCTGAAGTAACCACCTTCATTTAAAGGAAACTGTAGCTTACTTCCTATAATTTAGTAGCTACTCAGAAAATATCACTTTTGAAGACTAATTTTTTAAATATTGTAGCTTGCTTTACATAGTCTAAAGGGTTTCTGGGGCTCCAAAATTGCTAAACCTTTTGGAATAGTAAGTAAATGCTATATAGTTCAAAAGAAACAAAAATATTTCTGTTCAACCATAAGATAAATTTATTTATTTCGAATAAGTAATTCTTGAACATAAAGTACTTACTTTTTAATTGTAATTGTCATGCATGACTAGTGATAAGAAAACAACTACATTGTACTTATTTTATTACAAAATTATTCTACGTGATTTAATTTCATAATTTAATGTAGATAATCACATTTCCAGTTTTCAATACCCCTGCTGTAACTTGTCTTATAGTATAAATACAGGTAAATTTTGATTCTGAAGATAATTTTACTTGAATGACAAGATGGTGGAATTGTCTCTGCTGGACTGAAATGTGACTGTGGACTGCAGTTATAATTTATAATTTCTGTTGGTCAGGAACCTCACAACAGAGCTCCCTTCTGCTTTGCGCTCTCTCTGAAGCAGTGTGCACCAACTAGGTGACATCATGAGTGTGACAGTGTGATGATGGCAGGGAAGTCCCTCCAGTGAGGAAATTTTGAAGTTCATTAAGACCTAGAGGAAGAACAGTTAAGTGAAAATACCACTAACATTTTAAGTAGCAGTTGCAAAGAACGATCTATTCTGTCCATAAACAACCTGTTGTCCTTTAAACTGATGTTCAGATGCCTTCTAAACCACCCCCTCCCCCACGAAAAAAAACAAAGAAATCCTAAATCTCAGTCCTCTGGCAAGACCCACTTGGTTATTTATTGAATAGCATGTCACACATCTTGAAGATCTTCTACAATGATTTAGAAATAAAAAACAAGTATTATTTTTTAAAGTAAAGCAAAACGGGAATTGAAATGAAATAGTTTCATTTATTTTTTCACATTTATGGTTTTCTTTAAATTTTTCTCTTTTTTTACTTGTAAAATCTTTTTTGTTGTTGTTGTTGTTTTTTGTACAAGGTTTCTCCTTGTAACAACTCTGTAGTGACAAATCTTTATAGTGTACAAGAGCATTATCATACCAGAATGCTTAGTGATACATTTCATGTAATAATTTCATGCAAGTGATGCAATTTCTGAACAGTTAACAGCAATAATGATGATGAACAACAATGGAGTATGAGGAAGTGATAAGCCATTTGATTAAAATGAGCAGGCTAACATTTTGTCACACATAGACTAATAAAGTTGCCAGACTATTGTTGGTAAAAAGTAAACAAAAATTTTTTCATTAATTAATTAACTTTTTACATTAATTAACTTAAAATGTATCTATATCATTTACCTAATCTTATAATGATGATTGTTCTTTTGCACAGAATAGGGAATTTCTCAGTGGAAAGAGAGATAACATCAATAATTTTATTTAGACAACTGTATACATTAAATTCAATCATTAATTCTCATTTAAATTCCAAGGGAAAGACAGCTGATAATCTCCAAGGACTCATCATATTATATGACTTCAAGTTGAGATGAAATAAATACCCCAAAACCAAAGACAAACACACAATTATTATCTTTCACAAGAAAACCAAACCTTCCAGAAAAATTGATACACTATATAGTACCCCCATTTTCTAACACCACATAAAATATTTGAAATGCATAATAAAATTTAAGGCTATAAATAATCAAATGAGCTTTGCAGTTAAAAACTGAAGGAAGGAAAGGTAGAGTTTTACATAAATTAGCCCTCTTTAATATTTTTATTTATCACTAATTTCCTAAGATGCCTAAAATTTAATTTATTATCAAATGTATGATTGTTAACCTGAAAACAAACCTTTTGCTTTTTTCCCCTTTAAATTATACTTAGCAAGCTGGATTTGTTCTAGATCTGTTAATATAGTTCTATGTCATAATTTTTATGAAACTATTTGAACAAATTTTCGAAAGAAAACAGAGCTTTTACAGAAAATCTACTAAGTTCTTGGATTCGTAGAAAAAATACATAACAATGACTATACTCACTGGGTTCCCTATCACTGTGACATCATCTGTTATGTTTTGTGATGTCATATGACATGTTTCAAGGATTTTTTTTTGCCTACATGCAGCTGAAAATAAGAAGGTTTTGATGTGAATAGATGTGTCACTTTCCTTATCACAAAGCAGAGTAATCCTTCTGTACACTCTGAAGATGATTATTTGGCAAGACACCTTCTGATTGATTTAATAAAAGGCTGACTGGCTAATAGTTAGGCATGAAGAAGTGAGATGATATGGCCCAATTGAGAGGACACTGGGAAGAAGAATGGTGAGATAGGTAGGTAGATAAGAAATATAGGTTAATTTAAGATGTAAGAGCTAGTTAGTAACAAGGCTACGCTATCAATCAAATATTTGGAATTAATATTAAGTCTCTGTGTGGTTATTTAGGAGCCGGCTGGCAGGACAGAGCTGATCAGAGGTCCTCACAAAAATCTCCACTTACAAGGTAGAAAAAATATACTTAAAGATTTTTCTGGGCTGAAAATATCTTCCCATATGTTTCAGGTAAAAAATGTTGGTGAAATCAGCTATAATCCCTTTGATTTATGTGACAATGTTGTGAAATATACACAGATGGTGTTTATATGTTTTACAAAAGATCAAATGCATATTTATTTAATGAAAATGATTTAGTCAACTAAGTAAATATAAGCTTTGAGCCTGCATTCTTTCATGAGCAAGCAAAATGTTTTCTGTTGCTAACCAACACTTTATCACATTCAATACCAGACCATGTCAAAAATAAGTTTTGATAAAAATGATAATAATTGGAGTTGGAAGCATAAATAAATGCAAAATAGTTCATATTACTATAATATAAAATTTTGAAGAAAAAGTCATTGATGATACGATTAAAATGCATTACAAATAGCTGTTTAAAGAATCACTAAGTCAACCCACCATCGGTGGGTTCACACCACAAGTACTGACCAACACTATGCCAATGCTGTGTTAGAGCATTTCCTAATTAGCACACTACTGTTCTAATATCTGCTGGATCATTTTCTTTTCTGCCAATGTCTTATTTTAGTGTCTTCTTTTGTATTTTTTCTTTAATTATTTGTTAAGAAAGAAATGGAATGACAGAAAGAAAAGAGATTGGAAGAAGAAAAGTCAACCACAACCATGCCATATCTAAATATTTCTTAAAATGGCACTTAAAATAAATAGAATTAAATTTCTTCTCTTATATATAGAAGATAAACAGTACCCCTTCTTACAAGGTATAGAACTTAAATAATTAATTTGAAAATATGTAAATTTTTACATGTCATTCTTTATTGAACTCTAGCATAAATATTCTTTCTTAATTTAGCAATGATTGTTGGAAGAATCCATTAGTTTCATTTCCGGCTGCTCAGCCCCAAAATAACCACACAGATACTGTATTAATTAAATCATTGCTTGGCCCATTAATTCTAGTTTCTTATTAGCTAACTCTTACATATTAATTTAATCCATTTCTATTAATCTGTGTGTCATGGCAGTGGTTTACCGGGTAATGTTCCCAGCATTTATCTCTGGCAGCTCCATGGCTTCCCTCTCTGCACCTTCCTTCTCCCAGCATTCAATCTAGTTTTCCCCGCCTACCTAAGTTCTGCCCTATTAACAAGCCAAGGCAGTTTCTTTATTCACTAACTAATAAAAGCAACACATAGACAGAAGAGCCTCCCACACCAAATGATTTTCATCATTAAGATTTTAAAGTAAGTCAGATAGTATAGTATTTTTTGAAGATTTTGATATTAATATAGATAGCTGTATAAATAACTGCCTACAGTTTTTTAAATTTTACTGTATATAAATGATAGCTCTGCATATCTGCTTATTTTCTAAAATTTTTATTATTTTGTTTTTAAAAAACCATGATGGTATGTGTTTGTGCATGTTCTGACAGATTTTTCTTAGACACAGAAAGAGAACTGTTTGGAAGGCTATGGTTATGTCAGCTCTTCAGTTCTCATATATATCCTCTCTGTATAAATAAACCCTTCTGCCTTGTCCATTACTCACACAGGTTCTTGACAAGGTCTGCATTGATAGGTCTATGAGAGCACAATAGGCCAGAATTTTTAATCTCCTTATCCAAATTGCAAAAAAAAAAATAGAAACTTAACAGCACTGTTTTTCTAAAATCATGCCATAAGCCCTTGGGCTGTTTTCATTTCCGTAAACTGACTCATAAATCTAAAAGCTAGAGATGCCATCTCTTTCAAGATAAAAACATTACTCCTCAGCATCTATACATTCCTTGCTGCAAAATGCCTATAGGAAAAAGCTGATGCCTTCTGAGTTAAAAGCAGGGGTTCTAAAATCTCCTGAAGCTTTAGGCTGAAAGGAGAAAAGGTTCTACATACACATGAGATATTTATTAGCTGACTAAGTTTAGTTCATTAAGTAGCTTTCCACTTCTATATGAAATTTTGATCAACTTCCCTTCACATTTTTATTTCCAACTTACAGAGAATGAGCATGGCCCAGAAATGAATCAATCTTTGGAGTGCAGGAAGAGATAAGTGTCTTGTATTTCACAAGTACAGTCTGTAGAGCCAAGAGAAGCTACCAAGAAAATAAAGGAGTAGAGTATGGGGAAAAGGTAGACCTTAAAGGGAAATGGTGGAAACAAAATCTGTTCTTTCTTCCTGAGTAATTGGCACAAAAGGAACCTGGAAGAAAATTCATGTTCTCAAAAATATTCTAGAAGCTGTAAATAAAAGAGTTTCAACCAAATCTTGACTGAAGAATAAACTTAAGCACTGTTGAGCATAGCTGGGCATGGCAATAGACACTTTTCAAGCCCAGCACTTGGGGGAAAAAGGGAAGTCAAACCCCTGAGTTCAAGGCCAGCCTGGTCGACAGAGCCAATTCCAGTCAGAGAGGACAACACAGAGAAACCCTGTCTTGGAAAAAACAAAACAAAGCAAAAAGCAAGAAAACAAACAAAACAACCACAACAAAAACCTATTGGACACCTAGGCCCATGGAGAATAAGGAAAACTGGCTCCAGCAGGCTGAGGTCTATAGACCATCTCTTACCATCTAATGTTGATGAAACAAGGAGCCTTATTGTTCTACCTGTTACCACTGTCCATCAGTAGACATCTAACTGTACTTAACTCATCCACAAAAACAGCAGCTTGACTTTCCTTTGATATTGTGCATGCTTCCACCTCAGAAGAGGTTTAAAAGATTATCCTTATCTTTTCCTTAAATGTCTTTGCACTACAGACAATAAAAAAATGAAGCTTTATTATTCTATTTGCCTATGTATGAATTAACAAGACACCAACTTGCTTTGTCAATAGAACAGTGGGAAGATGAATCCAATTTTAACATATGTCTGTACATTTTCCTCTCTCTTTATTCAACCATCACCTGGAAAGCAAGTTTATATAAAACAAAATATTGCTTATATAACTGCAAATTTACCTCAGATGTACTTACATGCAAGAAACTAGAAAACAAAAGTGGGAGAGAGAAAGAAAATATATATTTCTAGATGTATCTTCTTAATTATGGCATCTGAAAGAAACTGCTAATTAGGACATTGTCTGCATGGCCTTACTTAAGTCCTTTACCTAAGATTAGACAATTGCCTCACTTCAAAATCGCTGAAGGTGACCGGGTGGTGGTGGCGCACACCTATAATACTAGCCCTCAGGAAACAGATGCAGGAGAATATCTGAGTCTGATGCCAGCCTGGTCTCTGGAGGGGGTTTCAGGTCATCCAGGAATACACAGAGAAACACTGTCTCAAAATACAAAGCAAACAAACATACAAAAATGCCACGAAGTTGTTAAGTGATGCTAAGCTGAAAGAGCCTTAACAATTTTTAAGTGAAACACCATCCATCAATGATTTAAGAAGTAGTCTTATATAGAAAAGTAGCAAATTTTAATGTTAGGTTTCTATCATTTAAGTGTGAAAAACCAAAATCAGTATATTTGCTTTATATTACATGATTTTAGAAAGTATGACATTTGAAAGTCAGGCCAAAACTACTTAGACAAATGGAAGGCATGTGTTTTTAATGAATTATAAGAAAGCAATGCTTGTAGAAACAACATACTGAGATATTGGTGGTTAGAGCAGTTTTAAACGAACAACATGCCCTGTATCCTGTGCAGTATTTCTTGATTTAGTCTAAGAATTATAGTGGAAAATTCCATCTGCCCACATGTCTTGAACTAGTCATTTCCTGCTGTTTGCTGGATCCAGAAGCCA
The DNA here is from genome assembly GCF_982192425.1 of Myodes glareolus. Classification (NCBI taxonomy): domain Eukaryota; kingdom Metazoa; phylum Chordata; class Mammalia; order Rodentia; family Cricetidae; genus Myodes; species Myodes glareolus. Next base: position 68,802,906 of record NC_142037.1, on the reverse strand, counting down.
AGGACATTCAGTTTTCTTGTCTTTGTCATATATCTGCTCAGGAGTGCGATTTAAGCTGACTTTACTCCTTATAACCACAAGGTAAATTACTAACTCTGCTTTCCCAAAAGACGTGAGCAGCAACACATGTGTTTAAATGGATTCAATGTTGTCTTGAGACTTTTCAAATAACTTGAGAGCAATCAAATGGACTGCACACATGGACCATAAGTTAGTGTACTTTTTTAAAGAGAGAACATTGTTGGCCAGAATCTATAAATTGCTGTGATTTAAATTTTTTTATTAAAGTTACATTTCCTTACTTCATTTAGGATTGGATAAAATTTATTTCTCTCTATATTCTTTCCAGAATCTGTCACGTCAATGTTACTATTAACAATGTAACGTTTTCAAAGCATGTGGGCAAGAACTTTCAGTAGACTCTGCCCAGACTGCATGTATGACTTACTTCTCTATCTTTTTTTTGATAAATGTAGCAGTAGCTTACATATAATAGAGATCATAGTCAGAATTGAAGTAACTTATAAATCATGCATTAGTCTGTTATGTTTTTATATATACTTTGATTTGATAAAATGATACAATATTTGGAAGTTTTTCTGTACAGTGAATTTATCCATGTTTTTATCTAAAAAAATACAGTTTGGTTGGAATTTAAAAAAACATATCTCTATAGATGTAATACAATTTTATCATTTATTGTGATGTGTACAGAGGCATCATACCTTCATTCTCTCACAAAGTAAACGTCTTAAGGAAACCATCACTCATCCCTTTGAGCCTCTTAGAAAACTATTAATTTTATTGGCCCATTTATTGTTTGGCTAGTTCAGCTTAGTTCTTTTTATATTCTATATACTAATCTTTGTGTAATGTATAGTTAGAGAATACTTTTCTCCCATTCTGTATGTCTTCCCTTTACCAAATTATTTCCTGTAATATGTAAAATCCTTTTAATTTATATAGCTGCATTTGGTTTTATTTAATCAGATATTGTAATAATTTTAAGAAAGTCTTTGTTGATGTGTAAATCTTGAAGTGTTTTCCATATGTTTTCCTCCAATACTTTTGGAATTTTAAGTCTTATCTAAGTTTTTCACTCATTTTTGTTATTATTGTTTAGTTGGTTGATTGTTTTTGTGACAAGGTCTCTCTATGTAGTCATGCAACTAATTATGTTGCATGAATCTCACAAACAGATATTCTCCTGCCTCTGTCACTGAGATCTGGAATAAAAGGCATTTGCCACTATACCTGGCATTAACCCACTTTAAAGTGATGTTGTTCCAGAGTGAGATATAAAATTTTAGAGTCATTCATTTATAAGTAGAAGGTTAAATCACTTTTAGCTAAAGTGACTTTTACCTAATGTATAATGTTTATTTTTGTTTAACTACATAATTGTACATTTGTATGTAATTATATATAAAATACATAATAATGTATAAAATATAATTATAATCGAATAACTGTATAATTGTCAAAAAAAGAAGGTGACTATAGCTTATGTGGTTTAGTTTGGGTCTTGATGTGGGATATCCTTCTGTATATGTGATGCTTTTATTGTTTAATGAATAAAGCTGCTTTGGCCAATGACTCAGTAGAGCATGTCAGGCAAGAAATCTGAACAGAAAATATACAGAAAAAGTAGGCAGAGTCAGAGATGCCATGTAGCTGCTGAAGGAGACAGATGCAGGAAACTTACCTGCTGGCCGCAGCCCCGGGGTGATACATATATTAATAGATATGAGTTAATTTAAGATGTAAGAGCTAGCTAAGAATATGCCTAAGCTATTGGCCAAACATTGTTGTAATTAATACAGTTTTCTGTGAATATTCAGGTCTGGGTAGCCAGTAAACCAATGCATGGTCTCTGTCTCTGGGGTCTTCTATTGCATCCTGCTGGTGTACATATCTGATTCTGTGTCAATATCAAGCCATCAACTTTCTCTATAGATTTTGGAAATTGGAGTTATTCTTAATTTATTCTCATGATTCATATAAATTTGCTTTTTAATGCTGGTCCATACATCTTGTATACTATGTTTATTTGTACTGCCTTATTCCATATTTGCTGCTGTCTGAATATACTGATTCATCTATCTTGTCTTCAAGATCTGATATTCTATCTTCTACTTGATCCATTTCAGTGGTGAAGCTGTCTAACAATTTTATGTGATCCAATAGCTTTTTATGTTTTGCATATTTTCAATATTTCTCTGTCAAATCCTTCTTTCAGATCCTGTTCTCACTTATTGCATTTAGCTCTTTGCAAATATTGTCTTTTCGTTAGCTCAGTATTTTGTGTCCTTTTTATTTTGCAAACATTCTTACATATTTTTTAAATTTATAATGTCAGCTAATTCACTTTATTGAAACTTATTATTATGGTCTTGATCATTTTTTTGAGAACTTTTGCCTTGATTTTTCATGTTTCTTTTGTATCTCTGTTGGTACTTTAACATCTGTGGTTAAATTATTGCCAGAATTTTTTAATCATCATATTTTTATTGGAAATTTTGCAATGGTCAAGTGTTTCTAGGTTGTCTGAGCTGTCATAGTTTCCAGTCCTCAAAGGACTAGAGAGATAATTCAGTAGCAAAACTCTCAGTTCTTGTATGCAGGGAACAGAGATGATATGAATGAAATAAAATTTTTAGGTTTAATTTGTGGTAATTGGTAAACATAAATTAGGGGAGGATTGCTGTGAGTAGTGTCTTTTGAACACAATAGGGCCAATATGGATGTTTGGTCCAAGAGAACAATGCCAACTGCAGTAGCACCCACAACTGATAGATATATAAGCCACTCTTTATGCCACAAACAAATCACCATTGAAAACCCAGTAACATTGTAAGGGTGAAAGGAGTAAAGACAATATATTGTGCAGAAAGATATGAAGGAAGGAATGGAAGTCAAAACAAGCAAAAGTGGAAGAAGGGGAGCAAATAGAGATGGAGAGTCGGGACACTGGGTTAGGAGGCATTTCAAGATTATTAAAGCAAAAAGTGAAAAGGTAAAACATAAAGAGTACAGGGGATGAGAGGAAGATAAAATGAGGTAGGAATGAAAGGAAAAGCTTATGAGTTGTAGGTAAAAGAATTAGACAGAAAATACGTGAAAATCGTGCCAAACCTGGAGGAACAATTATTAATTAAACCTCACTAAGCAATATAAAAATAAAAGGAAACAAGTAGGAATATTTATGTACAAAGATCTATAAAAATAAAAAGCCAAAGTGAAAACAGCATCAGCCCCTATTTCTTCCTTGCTGGCATAGATACGGATTCCTCCCCTCACTAAAACGTCTAACAAACAGCTGAGGACAGACTTCTGTTCTGTGTCCTGGGATAAAACCTGCTAGACTGGCTTAGTGGATAGGCAGTGTCTCCATGGAGACCAATCAAGTTACTTGTGTATAGCCTCTGAGGTGTCAGCAAGGGTGAGGTGCTTGCTAAAGTTTCTTGACCTTCACTATGAAGAGCCTCTCTAAATCACTCCCTCCAGACACACAAAGTGCGCACACATGCACTTCTTTCTGTGTGTGGGGGCTGCTCACCCTGTCTCCTATTCAGTATCCATGCTGGAGGCCATCATGTGAATCTGCCAGTACTTTTATTTATTTATTTTGTAAGATTTGCCTCACGTAACAATGTTCATGCTGTCCGTCAGTTTCTGCTGAGGCTTAGCCTGAAAAAGTTCACTAATCAACAGTTCAGGCCAGTTCATACAATGCATTCACATGGTTCTGTCGAACCACTAAGCGTAACTTCTGGTCTCATCACAGTCTTGCAGTTCTGTGATTCCATGATTCCCAAGCTCTTAGTGGTGGGGAGGAACTTTGGGATTTGGAGACCAGACCTGGTCTGGCAGTCTATTTTTCTGTCTGCTCCTTAAAGTCAGAGTTGTTGGAGAAAAGGGTTTCTCTCAGGTTCTGTCGCCCTGGTGACAGATAGTGACATGGAATGGCCCATACTGCGAATTCCCAGAAGCTACTTCCTGTTTCCAGGTTTGCTGTCTTGACTTCTGAGATTTTCTTTTTCTCTGGTTTACAAATTTAGCGTGTGACGTTGGGGACTTCTTCTTCCAACAGTTGAATGTTCTTGTGCCTCTGCTACCCCCCATGTCAATGCAACATTCACTATTTCTATATATGACAAAATGTTCCAGTTTACTGATTCCTCAACCCACAATGGCCTCTCTTTGCTTCTCAATTCTTTTTGGAATTCTGACTTACATTTGCTTTCAGCTCTGTAGACACATAGGAAGGTGCTGCTCATCCAGACCCCATCTTCTTTCCAGATTTTTTTAATATCTTTTTAATAGTGAAAAAATGACAGAATCTGTGAGTTTGATAATACCAAAGTTCTACAAGAAGGTAAGAGTGTTGGCAGAGACATTTTGATTTCACAAAAACATTCCAAAAGCACAATTTTTGTTTTGTTCTGTCTTGCTTTATAACATCATTTCTTACTTCTCATGTTTGAATTTAATAAACCCAATGTTGGTGATGTGATTTAGTTAGTCAGGGTATAGATATCACATGCCTGACTGTCCTTCAAAGATTCAAGATTCTCCTCAATTTGTCTAGTAGTAGAGACATCCAAAATTAGATATAATTCTGTTTTTTCTACTTATGTTTAAATTTTTAAATTCTTATTCTTCTCTCTATACTATTTAACAATGGCCATTGAAGTGGATTAGTGCAATCTCTACATTAAAACCAATGATATTAATTGCCTATAGGCTTTTACATTTTAAAATTTGCTCTTCAAAGCTGAAAAATGTAAGCAGTACTATCTCCTAAGTCTTTACCCTGTATGCATTCGGCAGAAGAATGGAAAAAACAAAGTGAAAAAATCGTATAAAATACATAGTACTACTTAAATAGTATATATTACATATGCATATTATTCTATATAGTAAATTGTAGACAGAAACTGCTAATTTCTTTCCGGGCTATCTAGACCCAAATAATCACAAAGAAACTATATTAATTACAACACTGTTTGACCAATAGCTTAGGCATATCCCTAGCTAGCTCTTATACCTTAAATTAACTCATTTCTATTAATCTATGTATTACCATGAGGCTGTGGCCTAGTGGTAAGTTTCCAGAGTCTGACTCCTTTGGCAGTTACATGGTGTCTCTTTAGCTATACCTACTCTCTCTGTGTGTATATATATATATATATATATATATATATATATATATACATATACATATACATATACATATATATATATATATATATATCCCAGCCTGAATATATTCTGTTCTACCATAGGTCAAAGTGGTTTCTTTATTAACCAATGGTAATAAAATATACTCATAGCATACAGAGGGGAATCACACATCGTCTCCCATTTTCTGTCAAAAAAAAAGGATTTAACTTTAATATAAAACAGAACAGGTATCAAACAAGAATTACAGTTTACAATACTTTGTTATGAGTCTAAAGTTTCATATCTAATTTATTTTTTGTCACAAATAAGGAAAACTATAAGTGTCTTCAACTTCATCAAAAATTTCAGAAGGATATAATATTATCTAAGTAAAAAGGAAGTGCATTGTAAACAACTTCCAAAACTCTAGAATTGACCAAGATATCTTGCTGCCTAGACAGACACCCAAAGTTCTTCTGTAACTTTGGGGCATCCATCTTCAGCCTATAGGCCCATAGTATCTATCAGACTTTTCCATGAAGCAGGATATTTCAAAGATAGTTTCATGTATATTAGCAGTTTGTTGGTCACTTTCTTCTGTGATCTGCAGAATGTCTGGAAGACTGTAAAATGGTAACCCTGAAGGGTTATCTTCTTTAGGCAAGTTCAGCAGTCATTTTTCTATGGGTCCTGCATGTCTAGTTTATACAGTATACCACCAAGCAGTTTATTTCCAAAATGGCTAGTAAACTTTATAAGGAGCCTCCAGGCAAGAGCAGTTTCTTTCCAAGATAGTTAATAAACTTCATAAGGAGCCTCTTTGAGGCCCATAATCCTCTTGAAGTAAGTGCTGCTGCCGGAAGCAGACATGTCCCATTGTCCAGAAATGTTGCAATTCTTTAAACCTTTTAAATGCCTTATTCTGTAGGTCTTTGAAAAGTTTGAAGAATACATATCCATCTGACATAAATATTTGTACATTTAAAGAACCTAACTAACATAACTAAAGTTGATTATTACAGATGACCTTCTATTAATCTGTATTTCTTTATTATACATTATACTTTTAAATGAGCTGCACAAGCACAATATGCTAAACAAGAGCATAAATACATATACACAGTGTAATATAATTGACCTTAAATTTGCACCAATAGACCAAGATCCATACCAATGCAAAGTATTCATCTCTATATCATATCTCTTCACCATTTTAGAGACTGACTACGACAATTGAACCATTTATGCCTAACCCCATTAAATGAAAACAAACACTTATAAACAATCATTTTGGGAAATTGGGCATAGTTTTCTCCAAACTGTTTCCTGTTGTTGTTGGGCAGGTGTATTTAGGGTTTGTGGAGACCTTTTGGGGGTTCTTGTTCCATAAAACCACATTATCCTGGAAGGAATTCACAGCTTCTCATCTTCTGTGGAAGCAAAAGCAGAACTTCTTTTCCAAAGTAACATATCCTTACTCTCAAATTTTGAAGTTAAGATACCTTTAAAATATATATGTAAGTTCTATTCTTATCATATTTGATAAGAACAGGCTAATATTTGCCATATTCAAGAGGAAAGAAGTTCAATAGTGATAGTATATTGGCTTTGTTTATGTGCAGGGTCCTATAGAAAATTAGAAGTTAAAGTGACTAGGAGTGTCTAACTTCAGGTGTGTCAGCCAGTTTCTCATTGTTATGACAGAAGGTCTTTAAAAGTTCATCTAAAGAAGAAGTTACCATTGATTCATGCACCAAGTCTCAGTTCAGGGTCATTGCACTCCACAATTTGGGGACCTGAAATAAAGTGGAACAGTATTCTGGGGAGTATGTGATGAGGTGAAATTTCTCATGTCACAACAGAAAGAAAGCAGAAAAAAAAGGTGCTGAGAAGAAATTGTAGTATTTGATGGAATGCCCCTAACGGCCTCTCAACTGAGCCTTTCTTTCTATATTTCTCACTGCATGCAATGACCTGAGAAATTATACATCCATAAATGTATCTACCCATTCATAAGGTCAGACCTCATGCTCCATCACCTCCCCAGACATCTGTCTCTGAAGAATACTGTGCAGGGGACCAAACAACTTCTCAGAGGCCACCCATAGGGTTAGGTGAGCCTTTTCTAAACATTCTAGTTCACACAGTGAAAGTCCTATTGAAGTAAAATATAGGAATGCATGGAGCACTGTCATTGCAATTCCTAGTGTTATACCCACAACATCTAGTAATATTGCCCAATAAGATTGCCTGCATTAATATTTAATATATACAGAGATGCTTATGATAAATATGCTATTAGTAACCTTTCAGTTTATAGACTAACACACCTTTTTTATTTACTCAAACTATTCTGTGTGTATGTGTGTGTATTTGTGTGTTTGAGAGAGAAAGAAACAAAAAAATGAAAGAAAGAGAATTCAAAATTAAAATTTTATCCTATGCAACGAGCTATCATTCATAAAAAATATTTAAAACTTATATTGCCACATAGGAATTAACTTGAAAAACCTACTAAGTTCACAAAAAGAAAACATTACATTCTAAACGGTATTGCAGCATAAGGAGTGTTTTTCCCTCATCTCTGTTTACAAGAAGCAAGTATAGACTAAACTCCATTAAGCAGGGATATTCTGATTATCTACTTGGGGTCACACAGCCTACCCTCACTGTAAACACAATGCGGGAGGTAGGAAGCTTTCGTCATCAAAAGCTACACAAAAAAATGTATACGGATCATTAAGGACGTTGACAAAACAGATAATAAGATGAATACAATAAAACATTTAACATCAAAACATGAACGTAAAGCTAAAATTTAAAAACAACCTAAACTCTAAACACTAAATCATTGATAACTTTCAATATTGAATGATACACCAGACTTAATTCCCAACAGAAATCAGAGCTTCATTTAAAAATCCTGATTTAATTTTTTTAAATGTGTTGGCAGATGTAATTTAAAAATACACTACACTATCTGGTTCCATTTATGTTTTAATTGTGTTCTGGAAGTTTACAAAACCTTCAAACTATTTTTATAGTCTCAAAAAGTATTTTATATCCCTCACTTTCTGTTATACATTTTTATATCTTTGCAAGAACAGTGTATATATACATACACACATAAATATACTATATATATACATATATATGTATATATATATTTATATAGAGAGAGAGGTTTAAATCATTCTATTACAAACTAAAATATCTTCATTATATATCAGGCTGAGATACATTCATAGTTTTAAGGTTAGGAGTTATTATTTTTTCAGCAACCTGTACAATTCCAAGATAACTGTATTTTTGGAAATACCAAATTACATGATTTTAAAGTTATATATCAATTTCTGTATCAACAAAATTCCCTCCAAAACTAATAAAAATGAGCATTGATTCCAATACTGTACCACTGTCTTCTTTGTTCCTGATACAACAGGTATTTCTAAGTTAAATTAAGCACAAAGAAATAGAAATTTTACAATTTGGTGCAATACAAATATTAGAATACTCTTACTAAAAATGTCTTAAAAGTGCATATGGGAGGAAAACAAAGTATCTACTTACAAACTCTCATAAAAGTGTCAAGATGTTGACTTGGGCCTATAATCCCAGCAATTAGGAGGCAGAGACAGGAAGGGCACAATGAATAGAAGGCCACCTTGTGCTATGCAGACAATAAAGAGAAACAAGAAGAAGGACGGAGAAGAAAGGATTAGAAGTAGAAATCTTCTACTAAGGAGAAATAAGAATATAAGGAGAGGAAAAGAAGAGGGAAGAATAATGTTGGAAAGTAAATGCACCAAGAAAAGAACTTCATGCTATTTTCCAAGCTAGAGAGCTACACTTGGAAGAGAAGAGTCCAGTATCGTAAGGCTTCACTGTATGTACAGATATTGATATCGATAATGTAGATATTTTCCTATCAGAAAGCCCTCACTATTGCAACTACAAAGCGTTTTTTTTAATTCAAGATTTTATAATGTGCACTTTTGCATTCCTCACAGATACAATTTATACTATTTGATAAAATTAAATTGAATATATTGACAAATAAATAATCACCTCCAAATAATGAAGATACTATTATTTTTAAAATCACAGTGTTTAACTGTTGTCAACAAAACAACAAACTTGGAGCCAAGTAACTTACCAGGTACTTATTTCATTGCGACTCGTGCATGTCTTCTGGACAGTTATTAAAAACTCCACACACTTTTGTTGTTTGCTTAGCTACATAACAAGTAATGTTTGCAAGCAAGTAACAGCAAAGGGTACTTTAAGTATTTGGTAATTGAGTGCATAAATTGTTGCTCTGCTTTCCTTTCCAGATTTATTAAACCAAACAAGGTGTGCAAACCAGCATGATTTTTATCTTGTTTCAGAGAAAATCCCCACTAACTAATCTAAGAAGATTTTTTTTAAATGTTGACACCAACCAAAACTAAATCTGGAACATCTCTGTCTGTATTCTCAAACTAGGGAACACTTTGCATTGTATAACTCATTCCCCAGATGTACAGTCGTTCTCAAACACAGTTAAACATAACACTCAGACTTTAAATATGCTAGTGGGCAGCTTCCCTGAGTTCAAGCTTATAGGACAGCGTGTCTGCTTAAAGAATCAGCCTCTACTTCCACCACTTCTTCCTGAATTGTCTCCAGTTGTATTAAATGTGTGAAATTTTCCCCTATATGGTCAGTTTATCTGGAAATGATTTTACCTCTATTTGGCACAGTTTCCACAAGCCCGGACATTAAGTGGGCTTTAGTATACTTTTTCCCCTTCGTAAGTAATTGTTGCACTTGGGAAATTTGCTAGGATGCGTTCTATCACCGTGTGCTACAGCTAACTGGAAAAGAAAAACCAGAAACAGAAATAACAAAATGCACCATTCAAACTTCCTCTGCTCTATAAAACTGAGTAACTTAATCCCAGTCCCATGAGAACACCGGCGATATACGAATTGGGGAACACTGGTGATTCATGGATAATGCTGACATGCTCTGACTTTAGCTAATGTGTTTCTGAAAAAGTTGCAATGAGAAACCACATCAACATCACAGGGTCCCAGAGGTCCTCCACTGACAAAGCCAGGAGTCATCTGTCCCTAGTGAGGGCCTTTACCTTCAAAGGAGGTTTTGTTTTGTTTTGTTTTGTTTTGTCTTTTGCCAATGTGTTAAATCAAAGAAAATGTCACCCACACACCTTTTGGAAATTTTTGAATGAGATACATATGTGCAAGTTGCGTGCTTTCTATTCACATACAAGTGAAAAGTGAATTCTCAATGCCAGTCAACACTTTGAATTGCACAAGCACAAGAGTTATATCCACTCAAAACTCTGCAAGAGGTCAATGCTAATTTTATTTTCAACAAATAATTTTCAGATAAATAGCAAGACTCTGTATTTCAAATACTGTGCCCTTATGTATTTAAATATCCTAACGTATAAGCTCTTCCAATATATGACTGATGGTACTATGTTATGCTAATAAGTAATTTCTGCTAAATAATTGTAAAATTATACATAATTACACTTGATTAAAATGTCCTGTGGACAATCCTGGGAATCCCTAATTCAGATGCTTGTTGAAAATGCTTCAGCAGGGGCAGAAGAGATGCCTTTCCCAGAGGGCCAAACAGATCCCCATAGCGGCGCACACTGTCTGTAACTCTAGTTCCAGGAAACCTGATTGTCTTCTGGCCTCGATGGACATCAAACATGCACATGGTGCATATATATACAAATGGAAGAAAACAATGCAAACACCTAAGGTAAATAAATCTTTTTTTAAATGCCCAAATATGAGATGAACATGACAAACCGGACAAGAAAAAGCCCATGATGCCTCAACCATACACAAAGAACTACAGGCAACATTAAAGCTGAGCGTGGGAGAGGTGGCCCTCCCCTAGGCGGAGCACACCAACTGATTGTCTAGTGTCGGGTAGTCAGCTCTGAAAATAACGCATATATTCACGAAATATTAATTAAGGAAAAAAAAAGGCCATGAATAGGAATAAGAGCAGGGAGGAGTATATGGGAAGGTTTGAAGAGGGAAAGGGAAGGGGAAAATGTAATTAAGTTACAATAAAAGTAAAAAATATTCTTGAGAAGCTTAAAGACTGAATCCAGTGACAAAGCTCTGTGCGTGTCACCGCTACTCCATGGGGTGGATAGTTCAGCAACAGCTCCACCGTTTGCTAACTCATACATAACAAGCATGTGGTTATGATAGATTTTTTTTCCCTAAGATCATGAGGATTAACCTCACAGGTAGACAAAATTTTCATGCTGAGTACATTTTGGCAGAGATTTTCAGTTTAAATTCTATTCTTGGAATCCACCATTAATGTTCTAATTTGTACAGCTTTTGATAGTTTGTCTTAATAGTCATCTTGCTAGAATTTCAATTTATCTAGCCAATAATATTCCAGGCACATATATTAGGGATTATCTAGACTAAGATGAGTTAGCCTCCCAGGATGACTTTAAGGGATTATCTTGATTAGGTTAAACAAAGTAGGAAACTCTTCACCCTGGGCAGGACTGTTCCCTGAGCAGGGATCTGTGTGTAAAATGGAGAAGGTGGGCTGAGCACTCGCTTTCATCCTTCTCTGCTTACGAGCAATGTCTTGGATGGGATTGACTGATTGAAAACTTGCTGTCTTGACTTTCCTACCCTGACAAACAACACCAATGAATTGCAAGTCAAAATGCACTCTCCTCCCTTCACTTGACCTCGTTAGGGTATTTCATTTTAACGCAGCATCAGAGAAGGAAACTAAGACAAATCCCACTCCTGGTGCTTCTGTTGTTCTGTTCCTTGTGAGTCCTAAAAGTATCCCTACTTCAATGATAAAACTGGATCTGCATTATTGAAAGATTATCCTTATTCAAAAAGGTCTGCACATTCAAGCTGAAGGGGAAACCTTGCAATAGGAGATGATAAAACTGCGATTGAGTCAAGGGGTGAGCTGGTTGCTATGCCTACAGGGAAAACACCAGCACTTTTTACATATACTTCAGTTTTTAGTCAATGAATTAAGATACCTCTTCAAAATTGAAAGTGTTATGCTTCATACTTGTGTGGTGCCACTAATGAACAGGTCTAACATCAAAATTTGGAGTGTATATGTAAAATTGTATATGTATAAGTGCATATATATATAGTACATTAGTTTACTTTTCTTTGCTGTGATAAACATCATGATACATAAGAAAGGAATTAACTTTTAGATGTCAACTTTGTATCCTGAAATTTTTATATAGCTAGCCAAATAATCTCTAAATAAAGAGAATTCTATTTCTTTCCTTTTCCTAATCTGTATATCTTTTATTTTATTTTATTTTATTTTTTGAGACAGTGTTTCTCTGTAGCTTTGGAGCCTGACATGGAACTGGCTCTTGTAGACCAGGCTGGCCTTGAACTCACAGAGATCTGTCTCCTCTGCCTCCTGAGTGCTAGAATTAAAGGCATGTGCCACCAATAATAATATATATATTATTTTTTTTGGTTCAATATAAGGTCATCAAGAGAAAATGTCTCAGGAAAAAGAATAAATTGACAAAATGACATATTCCACCTCCAGCCTCTTCTAGCACCAGGTTCTGTGCAACCTGGATATTTTTGAGGTCTCCAAGAAGATTATGGGGCCGTGAAATGATGAATACACCTGGATTGTGGTAAAATAAAAAGATAGAGACTGAGTCAAAAACACCATTTGCCTTCCTACATGGAGGCAGCTGAGGCAGCAGAGGTGGGATGCATATGCTCCCCTGGGACTCACCGTCACCTGTGGCGGAGGAAGTGCAGTCAGCAGCTGAGGTAGTGATAGGTTCAGTTAGGGAGGTGTCATGGATAGAAACAACACCATGATTTTTGTGTGTGCTTTTATTTAGTTATAGTCATGGGAAGGGGGAGGTTGGTTTGTGCTCTTGGTTTTGACAGCCTTATGTTTTGGCTTTGGTTTATGTTTGCTTATTTGTTCTTTAGAGGATCTGAAAGGACCTAGGAGTTTAAGAATATGATCAAAAATTATTTAAATTTAAGAATGATTTTAAACAAGAAAAAAGTAATAACTAAGGAAAAAAGGCCAGGTGGAGGCATACTGGAAGGGAAGAGACCTGCAGGTTACCCAGCCTCACTGGACACACAGCCTACCCTATCAGGGAGCTACAGGCTTGTGAGGGAACCTGTCTCAGAACAAAGTCCATAGCACTGCACAGATGACATCCAAGGCTCACCTCTGACTTCCACATCCATCTGCCTACAAATATGAGCATGTGCACACACACATAGACAGACTGAAAACTGTTAATAAAAATGGACCTGCCTGATTTTGTACCTTTCTCCAGATGTGCTGCACTGCAGCATTGAGTCTAACATATAAAAATAGTGCATATCACTCACAATAAATCTTCTTTATAAATACTTTTCTATCACAAATATTTAGCATACAAGCCTTCTATAGTTTGCTATAACCATATTTAAATAAAATGGAACATAATCTTTTTAGTACTGTTCTGGAATAATATTAGGTGTCATTTTGGGGGTCTCAGCATTTATGAATGAGAAGAAAAGGAACTTCTAATATAAATGTGTGCTGGAAGGACCATTGACCTTTGAAAAGCTCCTGAGACAAATGCTTTCTTTTATATAGTACTTTTTCCATTTTTATACTTGTTCATATTATAAATAGCTAAAGAAATGTCCTATAATCTAAACTGTGAGGCTGTTAGTCAAATAAAATTATTCCATATTTCAAAATTCATGGATGACAATGTAGCCAAGTAAGAGGTGAGTTGACTGTACATTATGAGACTTAGATCTAAGTAGCTCAAGTTCTCATAGCATGGACTTTGTAGTGTTGGGGCGAATTGCTGTCAGTATCCTGAGAAGCTGTTTTTTCACCAAGATTCCTGAGTGTCTTTTTACTGTTACTTTCCTGCCCTGAAGACTGAGAGTCTTTACCTGGTTGACAGTTTATAACCTCCTCCTTGGCTGTATTTACAGTAAGCTGATGTTTCTTTGGCTCCATCCTTCCAGATGTCACAGGTAGGCAAAGTGCAATTCCCTCTCTGTTAGCATCTCTGAGTCTTGACTGCTCTAGATCTCATGTGACCTGACAGGAAACAAAACAAAACAGAAACGCAACTCCAACAATAGAAAATAAAGACTCATTTGTGCTCGTGGTATTAAAGGGCCCTCTACACCATGGTGAGGAAGCTATGATAAGCAGTATAGAGCATGTCATAGTGTCAGAAATCAGAAAAGGGTGCATATCAGCTCTCTGGACTGGCTTTGTCCTTTCCCCTTTATTCTATAGAGTCCTCAGCTTTGGGGATGGTGTCATCTACATGCAGGCCTGGTCTCCTTCCTCCAGTTAATCCTCTTTAGAAATGTCCTTGGACATACAGGGAGGTATGCCATACCATTCTCCTAACTGATAGCAAATCCAATCACATTGACAGCAAAGATTAACCACCACACTGATGGTTCTTAGTTTACAGTTCAGTGTGATTGCTGGTGGTAATTCTCATCATAGTGACATAGCTCAGCTCCTCAGTGGCTCCTCACAAGCCAAAGTTAACAGTTCTCGTTTGATCTCTGCAAGTCATCCAGCAACCAGGATCTGCAGGCATTTTCCAGTTCCAGTTCTCCACACGGTTTTGCTTACCACAGTCTCATACTTCCCTCCTTTTTCCATTTAATAGCCCAGCAGTCTGCAGCCCTTTACAACCACCTTAGTAAAGCTTTCCTGGGGCCTGTGACCTACATTGCATCCCTGGTGAGGGACGACTTCTGTGCTGAGTGTTGAGAGTCACCAGAGGTTTGTGTATAAAGTCGTTACCATGTGCCCACTGTTTCTTATCTGCGAGCCACGATCATTTATCACAGCTGTACCAGTTTGCACAGGCATGCTTCTCAGGCTGTTCTAAATGTCACAGACTGTAGAAGTGCTCCTCCCCAATCCGACTGAGGATATTTTGGCATCTGTAGTGCTTGTGGGCAGGACTTTGTGGGAGTCTGAGGCAGTTACAGGTGCTTCCTAGAGTTACCACAGGGTAACAGGCACAGCCAGGCCTAAAGCAGAATGGGCAGCTGTTAAATCTTTAGCTCTGGTCCAGAACTACAGATTCAGTGACAGTCTTGACTCCTGAAGAGGAAGGAGGCATTTAACCACCCACAGCTTCACTTTCCTGATGGCCGTTCCGCAGACGTTGGAGGAGGTAACTCTTTATTGACAGTCTTATGATTTCACAGAGAGGTCAGCTCTGGCATCATGGAGGCCACCTTTTCTGATTGAAATTTTGAAAGTGCAACAATGTCACTCACAATCTCACCAAATTCCAGGCCCCTGGAGACAATCCCCAATCTTCTTTCCATTTCTGTCAACCTGGAGTAGGGTTGCTAGGTTACACTCCCCATGGGCTATGACAAAGGCTCTGACAGCTGTCAATCAATTGAACTGCTAGTCCTTGACAGCTTGTGCCATTTAAAAGAGGGAGTGCTGGGGTGGGGAAACCACTAAAGAACACTTGCAACAAAGGTCTAACATGGGGACTTAACATTTTTCTCAAGTAAACATTAGCTAATGAAAAACCCATAGAAAAACTCTTTTACAAAATAAAAAAATGGATCACCCTAGGGAGGGCTGAGTCCTCAGCTGCCTTAATCTGTATCCAGATAATAGACCAGTATTATTTTAAAGATTAACTGTGACCTCTTGTTAAATTTGTATAGAACTTAAGAAGTCAAACTAGAAAGGGTACCATTAGAGGGGACAAACGTCCTAGGCTGTGAAGGAGACTGTAATAGAAATCAAGTGACATGAAAGAAAAAGGGTGTTTGTTAGTGGAAAGGAGGAAGGAGATAGAGGAGGAAGATGATATGGGGGAGGGGAAGCTGAAAAGTTTCAACAAAAAAATAAAGTATGAATGAAATACTATAACGGAACCCATTATTTTATGTACTAAACTGAAAACCTAATAAAAAACTAAACCAAGGACATTATCTAAATCTCTCCTGATGTTTCCCCAAAAATGATCTGGGGCTCAAACAGGTTTAGTAAGTAAGAATCACAAAACAAGGAGGTCATGTTAATAAATCTTGCTGCCTTCCCTATATCTACCCAAAATTTCTAAAGAGAATAAATAAATGTATGAGAAATATTTCCAAACACTACTTTTTCCTTTTCAAAATACCACATTCAAGGTGCTTCTAAGAATTTGTAAACAAAATCTCAGTTCCTTCACTACATCACTAAACTATCATGTTCTCATGGAAGATACCTTTCAATGGTATCACAAATAACTTGTAGTCTCAATTAATATAAAAGCAATTATAAGGAACTATATTAAAGTTGGTTTAAAATTCTGATCAGACATGAGGACAAAATTCGGAGAACCCTAAGAGTCATATTGCTTCTCCAGGTGCTATGTTTTCTAAACTCTATAGTTTGGGGGGGAGGGTGTAACTTCCTGAAGATACAAGAGAAGAAATCAAAACTGATGCATAATAAAGCTTAACTCTAATAGTCTCTGTATTTTGTAGTTTCATAGTTCAATAATAATCAAAAAGGGCAAACAGGAAAAGCACAGTACAATATGAGAATGATAGAATATAATCTGAGTCTGGGGAGATGGTGCAGTGTTTCACATGCTTGTCAAGGAAATTAAAGATGAAAGCTCAGTAAGAAGGAAGAATGATGGATAATGATTACAGAAATCTACCTCAGGCACTCACATGCACACACACACACACACACACACACACACACACACACACACACTTTCATGACAAAGCTTTCAGTTCTTGAAGACAGAAATGTAAGAAGATATCAAATGATGTGAAATTCTCCTGTGCTTATAGATCAGTAGAACTAACATAGTAAAAATACCCATCTTACCAAAAACAGATTCAATGCAATCCCCATCAAAATTCCAACACAACTCTTTACAGGACTTGAAAGAACAATACTCACCTTCATATGGAAAAAAACAGGATAACTAATACAATCCTGTACAATAAAAGAACTTCTAGAGGTATCATTATCCCTGATTTCAAGTTGTACTATAGTCATAAAAACTTCATAGTATTAGAATATAAACAGGCAGATTGACCAGTGGAATTAAATCAAAGACCCAGATGTAAATCCATATACCTATGGACATCTAATTTTTTAAAAGATGCCAGAAATATGCTGGGGGAAAAAAGCTAACTACTGTCAGCATGTAGAAGAATGCAAATAGATCCGTATCTATAACCCTGCACAAAACTCAGGTCAAGTTCAAGTGTGCATTTTGGTTTTCTTTTACTCTAGCCTTACACTGAAACACTAAAATGTGTTGAAAATGTTGTTGCTAGTTATTTTCTTACCCACTGGGCTCTTTATTGTTTGGCTTTTAAGGGGGCTGCCATCTAGCTCCCAAATAAAAGTTCACTGAGTCTCCTTCTTTCTTATGAATACCCGACTTTATCTTGGATTGTTTCTAGCAAGTTTTTCTTATATTGAATTATCTCAACTACCTATGGCTTCTGGGCTTTTATCTTTTAGAACTTCTATATATTTTTCACTCATACTCCATGGCTGGCTGCATTGCCTTGTGACTGGCCCCCAGTGTCCTCCTCTCCTTCTTGTTCCTTCCTCCTTTTTTCTCTCCCCAATTTCCCTCCCAGATTTCTCCTTCTTTTTATTCTTTCTGTCTGCCAGCCCTGTCTATCCTTTCTCCTGTCTAGCAATTGACCATTCAGTTCTTTATTGTACCATCAGGTGTTTTAGAAAGGGAAAGAATCACAGTTTCACGGAGTTAAACAAGTGCAACATAAACAAAAGCAACAATCTGTATATCATTAAAACAGATATTCCACAGCATAACCAACAGTAACATAGCTTAAAACAAAATTATACAACATAAGTGAATCAAAGACCTCAACATAAAACCAGATACAGGAAACCTGATAGAAAAGAAAATGGAGAATAGTCTTGAATGCATTGGCACCTGATTCTTGATAAAGTCAGGACGACCTAATGCGGAAAAAAAGAAAACAATGCCAAAAAAACAAAACATGTTGATCAATTGAATCAAATAAAAGACAGAGACAAAATTCCATACACCTATGGACACTGGAAAACAGAAAACATTTCCAACAAATGATGCTGATCAAATGCAAAGTGCATGATCTTATACATGCTGGATTTCTGCATGTATAAGAATGAAAATAGGTGCATATTTATTGCCCTGCACAAAAAAGTCCAAGTGGATTAAAGACCTCAATATTAAACTGCTAAACATACTAAATGAGATAAAAGAGAAAGTAGAGAATAGCTTTGAGTGCATCAGCACAGTAGATATCTTCCTAAACAGGACACTGATAGCACAGATGCAAAGATTAACAATAAGTAAATGTGACCTTCACAAAACTGAAAATTTCTGAAAGACAAAGGACACCATCAATAGGACAAATGACAGCCTGCAGAATGGAAAAATATTTTTATCAACTCCACATTTGATAGAGGGATAATATCCAAAATATATAAAGAACTCAAGAAACTAGATATCAAAAATCCAAACAATCCAATTTTAAAATTATGTAAAGATCTAGACTGAATTCTCGGTAGAGGAATATTAAATGGCTGAGAAACACTTAAAGAAAAGTTCAACATCCTTAGACATCAGAGAAATGGAAATCGAAACTACTTTGAGATTCCATCTTATACCTACCAGAATATCTAAGATCAATAACACGTTTGACAGCTCTTACTGGAGAAGATGTAGAACAAGATGAACTGATGTGGGATTTCCCTCTGTATGCTGTGAATACCATTGATGAAGAAGGAAACTGGCTTGGCCTGATAGGGTAGAACAGATCTAGGCAGGGAAGACTAAACTGAATGCTGGGAGAAAGGAAATCAGGGCAAGAAGTCAAACAGGGCAGGAACATGGAAGCATGAGCTGATGCAGAAGCCTTGTAGGGGTGCTGCTTACTTGCTTGCTCTTCCTAACTTGCTCATTCTTCTTTCTTATAGAACCCAAGACCATCAGTTCAGAAACAATAGCAAAAGTCTGAACCCTTCCCCAGCAATCACTAATTAAGAAAATGCCAGATCTTATGGACATTTTCTCAGCTCAGGTTCCATTCTTTCAGATGACTCTAGCTTATGTCAGGTTGACCTAAAACTATCCAGCACAAAAATTTCAGAAACATTAATAGATTTAGGATATAGAAGTATATATTCCTTTTGTAGAAGGTAGTAAATCTTAATAGTTCAATTTATACTTACAGTGAAATATTGAAGATTATTTAGAGTAACTTCATAAATTAGGTAAATTACTTCATAAAGTAGGTAAAATAATCCTAGATATTGTATCACTTGTAAACTTTGCAGTTCCTCTGGAATTCTGTTGTGATCAGCGAAACAGTAAGGAAGTAGACTAAAGCATTTGCATATATATAAAACTAAGACCAAATAACACACACAAAGAAAATCTGTGTTCCCATTGGAAAGTGAAGGCAAGATGTAAGTGTTGAGTCCTTCTCTTGAGGAGCCATGCATAAAAGGCATTTGTCTTTATTAGCTACCATCCTTCCAACAGTCAGGCTCTGAATGGTCCAAGCACATGCTCTTGCCCTTATTCAAACAAACAGGCTAGAGCATGTGGTAACACGATGACTGTACAAGAACAAAATACATACTCCCCAAGCATATTTGAGGCATCAGGTCTGATAAGCAGAACACCCAGTCTTTTGTAATCTGTCGACAAACTCATAAATTACATTGGACAAGTGAAGAACAACTTCCTCCCCATGACCATCTGCAAAGGGAATAAGTCAGCAATTAGGAATCCAATAAAAGTGAGTTTTGACAAGATAAGCAAAGGCTTAATACTTCAAGTTAAGGTCTAATCCCTTTAGGAACTGATTAGCACACACTTAAGATTTTTGGCATTCTATCTATAAATATTAAGAGATTATTAAGAAATATGATCAGGCAACAGGAATGTACATCTTGAGCCCTGCCCTGAATGTTCTGTGGAGTCTCATTTCTATTGACGTCAAAAGGAGTTGTACTTCTAAGACAGAACCACACTTGGCTACTTTCTCAATTACTGAATCAAAATCAACTTTACTTAACTCTGCTGTAAAAGATTAGTTTCTAAGTCCTTTAATATATACTTTGGCTGTGGAATTGGATTCAGAAGGCCTACGTTCACAGTGACTTGATTGTTATTAATTTTAAAATTAGCATACTAAGTAATGAGTGTTCTTATGCCATTTTCCATGCATACATTTGTTTCCATTCCTTCTCCTCCTCCTCCTCCTTCTTTACCTTGCTATCAAAAGCATCTAACATATCCTTCACCAAAACCCATGAACAAACTAACTGTTAAGAAAAGTAGAAAGCCCAGGACTTGATGGGGAAATGACACAACACTTTGGGCTTACCCTATGAAATTAGGTCTGAAATTCACATTTAAGGTATCATAAGCTTTAGTCTATAAACTGATTAGGAATAGATTTGAGAGCACCAAGTACATCATTCATTGTCCTCGCCTGCCTTAATGCACCCTTTGCTTTCTATTGTGTTGCCCATGTATGCAGGCCTCCAGAAGAGTCTCCAAAATGTAAAAATTTTCTTAAGAACATAATCATCTAATATGTCTCCTAGCCTACTCTAAAAAGTGATGTGAAAATAATACATATAAAGATACACATCTACTCATATATGTGTGCTTATATGAGAAATTTTAGATTGTACCACAACAGACACTACGTACACACACACACACACACACACACACACACACAATTTACAGTGGATGAATTTTCAATTATTTCTAGAAACTTAGAACTCACAATAAACTTACTAATTAGCCTTATCATGAGTTTTTTTATTTATTAGTGTAAAAGTTGTTTTTAGGCTAAAGAAAACTAAGTATTAAGCATAAAGTTTTTAAAGAATAATTTATTTAATTCTTGAGAATGTTCATACAATATATTTTTCACAAATAAGTACAGATTTAATTTTACATGATGGGGTATATATTGTTATAATAAAGAAGAGATATTCAGCAAATAAAAGTATACATGATCTGGGTTTTGAGTTATACTCAAGTCATAAATGTTGTACAGGGGATTGCATACATATATCTATCTATGATTGATGTGTTTCCTAAAGTGGACCACCTCCATTCCATTAGTTTTCCCCAGGGAACAAAAAGGGAAATGTATATTTGGAAAACCTAGGGAAAAAAGCCTTGAATAAAAATATCTAAAAACATACTTCATTGAAGAAAACTGATGATCTAGGATAAGACAGACTTCAGAAAGAATAATGCTTATTATTTCATTTAGATAAACAAAAATTCTATCTTTGGAAAAGTATTCATCTTAGTACAAGTTTCCAGAAGGTCAAAATCAGTTCACGATGCTTTTGTATTTCAAGATCAGCCATATTTTACAATACATCTTTCAACATTACATTTTCTTCTCTCATTTTGAAACTCTTTAACTTTTGCCTTTTTATTCCTGAAAATCTGCCAAACATGTGTCAAATGGGAGGTTTAATTATCGTTCTATGTGTGCTTAGAAGTCTCCTAAGTTCCTCCTGGAACTTTACACAATATACCCCATCCCCCTTCGTGTTATGCTCAAATTTATCCTCATTTTTAGAGTATCCAACATGTTCTAGACAGGAATCATAGGGAAATTATTGGTCTACCTGCCATATAACTTTGCTAGAATGTTTTCCTTAATTATTCCCCTGTCCAGTCTTCTCTGTGTGGTAACCATGACTCATAGTCTCTCACGCCATCTTTTTATCTATCATCTTTCATATTCAGGTCCTAGTTGTTGATTTCTTGAACTCCAAAGTTATGCTGACTAGTTTTCTTCCTCTCACTCTGGAGAATAATTAGCATTAATATGGCTGCAACTAACAGCAATGTGTCCTCTGACCTATCTCCCACTGAAAGTTTGGGACATGGGTTTAAACTGATGACAACTTGCATCCCTTGTGCAGTCCTTTCATGGTTTGTTCTGAATTCAGAAAGACAGGTCAACAACAAGGAGGTCTGTGCACTTCAAATTCATTTAAATGTTATTTGCCCACAGGCAATTTTAGGGTAATAATACTTGACTTAAATGCTGTGCACTATTTCAAGTACTGGAGATTTAGCTTTGAAACACAACCCATATCAAAACACACTCTATATTTTCTAGTAATTAATTTTTCTTTAGCAACTAATGTTAACTTCCAAGCATTACTTTTTATATATTTTCCCTCTTTGAGTGGAAATTTAAGCAGTGTTTGACTTTATTTGCTTTTCATCATTATATTTTCTTCTAACAAATGCAAGTTGCCTTACAAGTACTCAGGTTCAACAGTTTTAACTTGTAACATAAATTAGTATCTAGGGCATGTCAACTGAAAATCTTAGCTATTTCCGAAAGCTGCAGATGCTATGAAACACAGCCAAACAGAATTTGTCTTCCAAGTAATCCTGAATATGACAAAATCCTGTGGGGCTATTTCCAAAAGCATTGGAAACTAGACAATAAAGTGTATACTTCAAGAAAAATTGAAGTTTAAATATCATCAACATATATTAACCCTAAAAATACACAAAATGTTCCAAAGACATTTGTACTCCTCCCTAACATTCCTGGTAAGTATCAGGAAGAAAATGAGAATGAAAATATTTGAAATCTGCAACTAATCAGGCATCTGGTATATCTAAATTTCTGACCATCTAAGTAAAAGATTTTCAGGCAACGTTACTCATTGTAATCGTTCATATTCCAAACAACTGTGAACTAAAATATACACGTTTTATTGTATTGTCAAAGGAAACACTAGATTTAAATATTTTGGCGTTATGCCATTATCACATTCACATGTGCCAAATGCCTATTTGAGGATAAACGTGGGTAGACCATGGAGAAGTGCTGAAGTCTGGTGTGTGCTTATCTTTGCCAATCATAAAAATCACAACATCGCAATATGCAATATTTGGGACATTTGGACTTATTTTGTTTGTCAGATGATCTTTATTGTAAAGACCATCTAGACGATTTTTAGGCAACATTATATGAATTTATTACTGTTTTAATATTTCCTAAACTATCCTAGATATTTTGTTTGATTCAGATGCAAAAAAACTTAGAAAAAATACAAGGTTAAGAAGCAATTTTAAATAATTAGCTACAGATGTAACACAAATTTTAAATTTAGAAGTCAATAATACAACATTTAAAATACAATACACACTTTAAGTTCAAACACAGAAAAATAATCCTTTTAGACATACTTTAATATTCCTTTATCATTATACAAATATTAATATATAATGTACAATTAAAATATTGAAACCATAGTTGATAAGTAATCAGGAGAAAGAATCCAAATAAAAAACTTTTTGTTCCATTTATCTTTTAAAATACATATTTAGAAATAATCTTTATTAAAAAGTTATAAAGGTAGTGATTTGGAAAAATTTTTAGACTGTTTCTTCAAATGATATGCCGCATAACCATAACACATTATCAGACTTCAGAGTTAACAATGCTACAATGATATTCATTAATGTAAGTTACTTTTATTAATGGAAATTAATGTAAAATATTGTGTATTGTAAAACAAAGTTGTCTGGCGTCCCATTTGGTTTTGCTGGACTGATATTCAATCCGCATCAATAGTTTGATTTCATTTACTCTGTTCTTTCCTATGCTAGGGTCTGAGTCATGTTTTAATGCACAACAGATATTTTTGCTTTCCTTCTCAATGTATCAAGTTAGGTACAAAGTGGCATGTCTCCCTAGTGATGATATTATACTTGACACCTCTTGCTAAAGTAAAGTCAGCCAAGTGTCTCTCCTATTACCTTATCAGTTAATCTTTCAGTTAATGCAGTAGTATATGAGCAGATACTTTAAACATACACTATTCTTTACTTTCTAACTCAATTTAGGATATACCAATGATACCTTATTATATAATCACAGTTTTCTATTCTACTATTCTTTTCCTAAATACACATTGGAATTATACTTCTAGAAATGTCAAGACTTTCCTATTGATTCTCTATGTATTATTTTTAGTCAGAGTGTACTCATAATGACTGATTTTAGTTTATAGGCTATAAATTTACTACAACAACAACTACTAACTACTACTACCACTACTACTACCACCACTGCCACTACTACTCAAAGGCTAAAGACATCCAGTATGTGACCACCAGTAGTTCTGGCTGCAGTGCCTCTTCTTCTAAATCTCTTTGGGAAATCTGGCCCAGGGAAAATGACTTACACATATTGTGTCAGTTGGGCTTTGGCTGCTGTGCCAAAATATCTGTGAGAAGCTAAAGGAAGAAGGGTATGTTTGGCTCCCAGCTTCAGGGGTCTCAGCATGACTGTCTGGATCCTACGCTTTGAGTTTGCAGAAACCCATCGCTCTGTGGTAGTAGATGCATTGGTAGAGGCTATGTAAATAATGGCAGCTGGGTACAAAGAGAGCAGAGGAACTCTGAGGCCTCAAAATGCCTCAGTAACCTTTTTCTAGTTAGGTTTTACTTTCTGAAGTTTCAATGATCTCATCATGGACCACCACCATCCTTCAAACCAAACTATAACAGAGACCAGTATGTGTGAACTCTACAGTAGACTATTCAGGTGTGCTTACTGTACTGTTCATACATGTAGGCCACAAGTTAATACCTTGTTCCACTTCAACATAAATGCCTGTGTTTCCGTTAGCATTTTTTCATTTCCTTCCTTAAGTGAAAAGACACCAAGGATCAAAGACATGCCTACACCTGAACAACAGACATCAGCAGCAACAAGGTAAAGAGGCTGCCAAAAACTGGGGGAAATGGAAGCAAGTCTGAGAACAAAAGAAAGCTGCAAATAAATTTATAAAACAATTTTTTACATTCTTGTAAATTAATGAAAATTTTGAGTTATATATAAAGAAAGAAGATTCTCATAGTTCAGACTAAAGAAAATCAACTAGGGAAGAATATGTAGCAATCATATTCGAAATCTGGTGATATAGAAAAATATAAATGTAGGAAAATTGTAAATGCAATACAGGGTGTTCAAAAGTCTATATGCATGTTAAACCAAAGATAGAAATTTGGAAAATAAAAAAAATTTTTTTTCAAAGTCTTCCAGGAAATTTTCCAAATACATGGGCATCATTTCAGATTGAAAGGGTTCATTAGATGCTCACAGTAATGAAGGAGCCTAGGCAAACAATCATCTCCCAAGTAGGAACAACAGACCCCAAAGGCTTCCAAAAGGCAGAGAAACTTTTGCAAGCCAAGAGTGACCTGGCTGTCATGCTAGATTTCTCTGTATTAGACAAAGGTGAGTGTAAAGGATGCGCATTCAACATTCGGAGGGAAAGCTGTCTCCAGTCTCATCAGGCGATTAATCACCTGTAAGTCTGGATTAGATTCAGAAAAGTCAGCTTAACAAACTCCCATGCACTAGTGCCTGCACTCCTTTAACGAAAGCTAAAAGAAGACAGACTCTCAAGGGTACTGTACCAATAAAGCTGTCACGGTTTTCAGGAAACAGGCAAATCGATGCCGAGGAAGACAATGATTTACAGTTAAGTATCGAGTCGGTAAAAGCTTGTAGGGCAACTGAGACAGAAACCAGCTCAGATAAGAAAAGCAGCTAAGGAAATACAAAAAAATATTATCCCTTACCAAAAGAGCTAAATAAACTACATAATGAAAAGTTGAGTTTCAAAGCTTTGTAGTGGCAATGAAGAATTTGCTTATAAACATTATAATATGGTAAACATATACGTAAGGGAGAAATAGCTAGGGAAAAAAGTCACTAGCATCAGAGAAAACAAGCCATGAACACAACTCAGAAAAATGTGATATGTTTCAAGACACAATGTCAATTAAATAATGTAATTGTATTTTTAAATTTAAGGAATACCTATCAATAAGCTAAGATCGTTACATGGCCAAAAGGGAAACTGTATTGAGTTATATACCAGAGGGAGAAATGAGGTAAAAGCAGGCTGGATAAATATCTTTAATAATAGGATTTCAATAGTAAAAGTATAAAATGATGTTCAGAATTTTATTAGCTTAAACATGTGTTTTATATATATATATATAATATAGAGAGACATATATTAAAATTCTAAAAAACAGTAACTAAACTAACATACAATTAGCTCTAAGAGCACACCAATTGATTATTCAATATCAAATAGTCAATAATGAAGCATACACAGGTCAGGCATGGCCGTGCAGGTCTTTAATCCCAACACTTGGGAGACAGAGGCAGGCAGATCTTTGTGAGTTCAAGACCAGCCTGATTTATAAAGTGAATTTCAGGAAAGTTGGGGCTACACAGAGAAATCCTGCCTCAATAAAAAAAAGAAAAGAAAAAAGAAAGAAAGAAAACATAACATATATACATAAATTATAAACTGAACTGCTTGACTTAATGTATGTAAAAATATTTTAAATTGGTTTTATTATGCTATATATTTTTCTCCGCTCACCTCTCTTCCTCACGAAGATACTGATCAGACTGCAAATTGGAGATGCCCCAGTACTGCCAGCTGGGATGACTGGAGCAACTTTGCATCTCAAGGTTTGCTGACAATAAAGTGGACAGGAGAACAATGTCAGCCCTATCAGCGGAAGTGTGTCCACAATATTGACTGAACGACCTGGAATAACACATGGCCTGAAATTTTAAATTTGTCATTCCTAAAGTCTGTAGATGATTCTGTTGAAAACAAACAAAAACGCAATGATCTGTCTGTAGTCCAGATCAGCATGGACTAAGTACTCCACTCAGGAAGCAGAGAAAGCATCTGTGTACAGTGTACATCAGGGAAACCTCAGCTGTTGTTTCTGTAGAAAAAGACTTTGAATGATTTCATTCTATGGTTAGTATTACGGAAAAGGAAATCTCCTACTCTCTGCCCCTTTCATGGGACAGAAGAAACATGCACAATGGCCAGGCAAGAATTTTGCCATTTGTTGTATACTAGCTCAATATAATCATAAATTATCGATGCCTATCATTTTCTAAAAATAAATGCTATCATTTTTTAAAAAACCAACCTTAAAGCAAAAGTTATAACAGTATAAAAATATCATAAAATTTCTAATTAGAAACATTGGTCAATAGCTGACAAAAGATGAGAGTTTATGGCCTGAAGTGTTTTTAACTAGACTGTTTTCTGGGTGGGTAACTATTGATGTGTACATTTTGCTAATAATGGAGAACTTGAAGGGTCCAAGAGTGAGTCAATAAGATTTCCTAATGCATTCTCTTAATGGACCATTTACTTTCTATTTTGGGGGCTATCAAGGCTGCATTATTTATTTAGTTACCTATTGGACTTAGAAAGTAGTCTCTCAAAGCTCATACTATGCATGGCATTGATTGAGTGCCTGGTCTTCCAAACTCTTATGTATAGTACGCTCATGGCCTTGTCCTTCCTGTCTAATAGCATGATTATATACTGTTTTTAATATACTTATTATTTTTCTATTTGATAATATAATTCTTTAGTAGCCATATGGGAATCTCCACACCGCTAGTTAAACATGGAAAAACTCTTAAAGTGAGCTATGTGGGTGAGCTTTTTCTCCCTTGAGCTACAAGAGGCTGTAAACTTCTTTTCTTTCTGTTAAAACTCATTTCCCTTCCTGGTTGCCACTTTGTCAAATGTTTTATTGTAATGTTCCTGGAATCCATTCTGCAGATTTTTTTCCACTGTAACTATTCATTGCAGTTTCTGTTATACTGTTTTCTGTTAGTAAACTCTATGTCTTCTAAAGCAACAATGCCTAAAATTTTGTATTGTACTCTATATCTTCTTGTCAGTACTAAATTCATATAAAACTATGAAGGAAATAAAAGTCAAAACCCCAGTCTTAGGGCTACATGTTTATGTTTTCACATCATGCATCTTTGATTTATAACAGAAACTGTCAGAAGGATGCATGTTCTGCTTTCCTTTTGAATATTATTTCTGGAAAGCTTCACTAGTAACCTCATACCCTGTCCAGTTCCTGCTTGTGATCATCTTGAAGACATTCTGCCTTGGTAGCATGGGTTACTACTTCTGTTTGTACTTCTGGTTTCCCTTCCCTTCAGGTTCTCATCAGTCAAGGTATCAGCAAATTACTTAGCTAAATTGGAAATATTATACAAACTAGCAAAAGTTCAGTATGTACATTAGAGAGATAACAGGCCTAATTGAGAATATAAGATAACATTACTTGTAGGCCAATTAAGAACCAATTACCTGTAATACCTAAATTTCAGAGGCTTTGCTTTAGAGTAACAGCTTTGTGAACATTTGGTCATTTAATGACCACAAGGCTGGGACAGTCTCTCAGACCTGCGATTTTCCCATCACACAATGAAAAGATCTGATCACTTCAAACCATATCTGATAACACAAGGCTAGAGCAGTTTAGTGATGCGAAGTATTCCACATTATTGTATACCAAAGGGGCACACATGGGAGAAAGGAATGGAAATTTCTAATAAAAGAACTCATAAATATTAAATTGATGTGAAATGAACAGAAAACAGATCTAAAAAGCATGCCTGCATGCACTTGGTTTTAAGGGGAAAAAAAACAAAGGAAACATTTAATCAAGAGTTTTTTCCATCATGTCCTAAAACAAGCTCTATAGATTTTTGGGACTGCATTTTTGGAAATGGTGGAAGTCTCAGAAACACTTAGGACCACACACTGCACAAAGAAAAGATGCAGTGGTTCTTAAAATAAGTGTGTGTGTGTGTGTGTGTGTGTGTGTGTGTGTGAGTGTGTGTGTGTGTGTGTGTGTGTGTGTATACATAGTCACAATAAAATATCTGATCTAAATTGAAATTGAAATTTATGCTGGAAACTGGTGTGGCTCAGAGGTGGTGTGCTGGCACTGGTGCTGAAGGCACTGGGTTCAATCCCTGTAAAGAAATAAAATGTAAAAATTGGAAGATACATTCAGTGAGAGATAGGAAACAAAAACAAAACAAAGATGCAAAAATGTGCATAGAGGGAAGGAGTTTGATCTGAGAAGAGTTGAAAGAGGGAATGTGAGCATGATCATACCATTTACAAAATACTCAAAGAACTGATAAAATGAAGAGCCCCAAACATACACAAAAACATCTACAACATGGATACTTGGGGAAAGCAGAATGGCAAGAAACAGGTCAGAGCGATGTTAAATAGGGATGTGCTCCCTGTTTAGAGAATGAATGGAGTCTTGGAAGCATTAAGAGAAAGATACTAAGTGGGGGATGCAGTGAGTAGAGAAAGTGCTGTCCTAGCCTAGGTGATGCAAGTGACCAGCCTTCATCATTGAAAACAAGTATTTAAAAACTGCAAAAATGTTGCTGCTGGTGTTCATGAAAATGTTAATTAAAGGATATGCTAGTGTCTGGCATCTTTTACCATCCGCTGAAAAGATTATACATGACTGTCCAGGATCATCTGAGTTAAAGCACACCCTAACCCAAACCTTTAGCCACTTTTGTTTGGTTTCTGCTGTATTTGGAATGTCTTCCATTTCCATTGTACTGGGCGGTGGTAATCGCTATTTGAGAAGTTCACAGCCCTCCTTCCTTTCAAGCCTCACTGTCAATTAGGAATTCTTTTTGTTCTTCTGTGAGCAGTCTCCCTGGCCTTGCTCTCCTTATACCTGAAACCCTTTACATACAGCATGAGCTGCTTCTTTCACTTTTTAAAGATTAAAAATATAATTTCATCACTTTCCAGTTCCTTTCCCTTCCCCCAAACCCTTTCATATTCTTGTATGACAATTTTTTTTCCAGGGGAGACACTACATACATGTACATCCACTCACCCGAGATAGAAAGCCCATGACATACCAAATTCATCCAAATTCATGATATACCAAAGTATGCCACCATCAAAGTCCAACTAGGTGAGTCAATGAGTTCTATTGGATGTACACAAAAATAACTCACAGATAGCTGCATTACCAAGGCCTACTTCAGAATGGGAAACAGCTCACAAAAGCTGCAAACCAGGAGCATATTGTACAGCCTGTGGACAGCTCAACAGTTGGAAATTGTCACTTCCAAGTGACTCAACTGGTCTGCACCTCTTCCAGGCATCTCAGCTGGTTTCTGCTTCTTCAAGAGAGCTGTTCTTCATTTAGAATCTTCATAGTAGCTTGGCTCATTTACTGTTGGAGCCGTCCTAGGGAATCTGGTTAGTTTCAGGAACTTCCTGAAACTGTTTTGGGTTCTTTATCTTCCTGCTTAAGGAGCTTCCCTGCAGGATAGAATGTTTCAAGCTAGAAAAAAATGCTACACAACATAAGAACCTTCTCACTTCCACTCAAATTATAGCCTCATTTAATTTGATTATTATTGTTACACACACAGACACACGCACACACACACAAAATATATATACAACCTGTTGAATCCATCTAATGTTGCTTTGTGTGATGACTTCAGGTCTGACTACATCTTTTTAGAAAATCAATGAGGGGTCTCATCCTTGGAAGAGACTAATTCTCCCTTTCTCAGCTGTGTTGTTTGCTTATAGTTTGTGCTCGAGGGGTAGGACCCTGTGATATCCTCCTCCTTCTGTGTTAACATCTCTATTGATACTGTCACTAATCAGGTCTAGTTTAGGGAGCAGTATTTTGAGGTTTCATGGGTGATGGCTCCTTGTCATTTCTAGGGGACACAATATCACAGCAGTCTCCCTTGCCCCCCCTCCTTTCACTGTCTACACACTCTCTCTTCCATAGTGTTTCCTGAGCTTTAGTTTCAAAAGTCATGTTGTAGGTTTGTATCCGGGTTTTTCACCATCATTTGATCTCTGAGTTACAACCAGGGATGGTTTTCTGTAATCTCCTCTTGCTGTAGAAAGAAGTATTTTTAATATGGCTAACAGCCACACGTATTAGTGAGAATGAACATACATTTTAGGATGTATTTAGGACTTATGCTGGTCTAGTAAAGTCATGGCAGTAGATCTTTTAAGATCTGTAACTTCACTAGGCCCATCTAGTTGGCTAGATTTCTAGTACCAGTCTTGATTTTGCTTTTGTCGAGTGAGCCCTAAGTCAAATGAGACTGCTGTTGGCTACTGTCAAGAGATGAGAGTCATTGTTGCTCCTTTAGGGATAGCTTGCCATGTTGCTCATCATTGTGGTTCATAGATCTCACTACTAGCTAGATGGGGCTACTGATTGCTTCCACCCCTTGGCAGCTAGTATAGTACCTTCTGGTATTATGAAAATTAGATTGCAGAAAAGAGACTTTCAGGTTAGACCCAGCTTGAATTTTCTGGATCCTTTGTGTAAAATGTTTAGTTTCTTTAGCAATAAAAACTATCCTTCAACATCTGAGGGACAACAGGAATAACATACACTGTTTGGTGGGTTACTCTGGCTCACCTGACTAACAAACATGATTAGAGGTTTCTTGAGCCTGATAGTGAAATTTGTTTTTTGTTTTTGTTTTTGTTAGACAATCTATGGTTCTTGTGGGGAGCACTGTCAGACAAGTGGGATAACTTTATTCTGAGAGGGCAGGGCGTGGTGAAGCAGACCAGAGATTCAGACAAGGCTCTCTTAGTAGCCCTAATAGAGATCAAGCCTTACTTTCAGGTCACTAAAGTGGGACAGGGCTAAACAGACAACCTCAGAAAAACCACAACTTAAGAGCAACCGATCAGCAGGTGCCCCACAGCCTTCTGCTAGCTCAGCAGGCCCACAAATCCACTTTGCTGACTCAGCAGGTGCCGCAAGTCTCCTGATTGTAATAAAATGGTGCAGAT
Organism: Myodes glareolus; assembly: GCF_982192425.1. Taxonomy (NCBI): domain Eukaryota; kingdom Metazoa; phylum Chordata; class Mammalia; order Rodentia; family Cricetidae; genus Myodes; species Myodes glareolus. Next base: position 68,770,902 of record NC_142037.1, on the reverse strand, counting down.
CCCTGAGTGGTGGCAGCAGGCAGTGAGCAGCAGGCCACGAGGGGCAGTAGGTCCAAGGCAGGGAGCTGCTCAGTGGGTGAGAGACCTCGGGGGGTCAGCAGGTCCCACGGGGAGACATGGCAGATGACAGACAAAGACGGATAAGCATGCTACACAGAGTGAAACTGGATATTTATTTAGTGGGTTATGGAGGGGAAACAAAAAAGGGAAGGAGAAAAGGAGGGAGAAGAGAGAGAGGCACAGAGAGAGAGGGAAAGAGAGGGAGAGAGAGCAGAAGTTACTTCTTCAGGAGAGAGCTGGAAAGAAAGGAGCTCAGGCTGAAAGTGGAAGGAAGATCCATTTGCCCCACTTGCCTCAGCGGATGTAAAGGAAGTGGGCGGGGCTTGTCTCTTAAAGGGACAGACTAATCTTTCTTCCCCCAACCAACCCCATAGTAATCCCTCCTCATTGGAATTTGCAAAACTCCACTTAAAAGGAGCTTCTGGCAATCAATTGATTGAATCAACTGATTAAAAGTAAATCCCTTATTCAACTATGTCATTGTTTATAATTACTCACAACAAATTATGAGATAGTATAATAGTATACTAATAACACAAATAATTCTTTGAACCATGTACAAATAGGTAAACTTAGTGTCTTGACACAAGGCTTCAACAAATACTGTCAATGTTAATATTTTCGTTGTTACTTTTCACATTTATTCTCCTGAAAGAGTAAAACACTTTGAATGCATTTTATTACTTTTCTTGGAGAAAAAAGATGTAAAAAAAAGTCCATTTGCCCTGATTTATGAATGCATGTGTTTAAATAACACTAGATTTTTAATTTAAGATCTATGTCTAAGATCACCTAGACATCCAAAGCTTAATAAGGATCACAACTGCTATTTATGCTTTTCAAATGTTTTACCTATTATCTTTTGAAAGTCAATTTCCTTCCACATTATTATAACCATTAAATATTAAATGTGGCTTGACTATGTATGTTGAGATGGAATAAAACTGATTTGATAACTTAGATAAAACAATATGTCTCATAAATAAAAACTAAGCAATATCTTTTCTAATTTGATATAAACTAAACATAGATAGTCTAAGATATTTTACTCTTGATAGAATATTTTAGGTCAAATGTAATTAAGAAGAAGTTTGCATTGGGAAAAGGATCATTAAATAAAGAGGGGATAAGAAGAATGAAGTGAACTGTGATAAGCAGAGTTACAAGGCAGTCAGTTCAGAACCAGAAAGTAGGAAATAATCATTCATAACTCAATTTTCACCTACATAAATGAGTCTTAGTGTAGAGAACTACATTATCCTATAAGTCACATGAGATAACCATGGACCATATGTAAAATGTTCATTCAATTAATATTTATGAAAGTATTCAACCTTTAATTCTACTAGGCACAATCATTGCAAAGATTGTGGACAATTAAGCTCTTGTGGAACTACTCAATTATCTTTTATTAATCCTTTTAAAAATTTATTCTTTGGGTCTTCCACATCATATATCTGGTCCCGTTCATTCCCTGTCCCTTTATATTTGCCCTCTCCCGTTGAAACCTCACTCACTACCAAAATTTAAGAGAAAAACAAGAAAGAAAAGAAAATCTCATCCTGGAAGCTGTAGTGTGATATAGTGAGTCATGCAGCAAACACTTTTATTCATATGTCTTTTTATGTGAGAGTGTTCGTTGCAAAGAATTATTGGTCTGGTTCAAGGATTCTAGTTTCTGCTAGACTGTTGATGCTGAGATTTCACTGGGCTTCCTCTTAGATATCCTGCTGCTGTCCTGTGTCATGAAGATCCAGTAGGTTTGGGCCTACAGGACCACCCCTTCAAGGTGCTCCAGCAGATCATAGATGGGGTGGTCAAATTCATAACCCTGGTTCTGGCCCTAAATAGTTGCAGGGTTGTTCAACACACCAGCTTTCCCCTGTCTACACTACCAGAGTGAGCTCTCCAGCATTGCCTTGGCTAGTTCACTCTTTGCAGAGATGAGCAAGAGTCCATTCAAATATCATTGAACCTAAATTAAATTTAAACCAGTCTGTTAAAATGGTAGTTCCTCATGCAATGGAACCTTACTAATCTGTGAAGTTTTTATACATTCTCATAAAGTAAATGAATCAATAAATATCTAAATAAATATGCAAATAACCAAACAATAGAGTTTAGTAAAAATTTTCATATATTAAAAGGTGAATGAATGAATAAATTTTTTCCTGGATAGCATATGTTTTAGTATAACAGCCCCTTTTTTGATCTATAACCAATTATGATAATGGATGATAGACTTTTCTTTACAATGCTTATGAAAAAACAAAATTTGTTAAATTTACAAATAAAAATAATTGTACAAAGGAGACAGAAATTTGTTGAACTCACACAGCTCCTAGTTCAACTGCTGTAAAACTGAAGCAAAAGACTTCAGGATACTGTGTTGGGGTTGGAAAAGGAATTATCACATCTAGGGTGTCAAAGGATCTGCAAAACTGACAATCATCTGACTGAGGGAGTGAGATTCACTTTTTGAAGTGATACAGAAGAAAATGTCAGGTAGAGGGCCTATAGTAAAGAAATTCACTTACTTTCTGATATTCACCAGAAGTCCCCTCTGTCTGGAATGAAGGAGAAAGTAGAGAAACGGGAATTAAGATCCCAGTAGAAGCAGAGCAATAAGACAAAGTAAATAGTTGGTAGCGTGGAGACCCTTATAGTGAATAATTGAAATTTTCTAAATTTCTTAATGGTGATTTTATACATTATTAAATAATTTTAATTGGTTTTCAGATTGTTCAAATATCTATTCTATAAAACTAAAGGACTATGTTAATATTTTTCTTAAGGACAGAAACTATAATTTGGAAATTTTAGAAAACACATGGTTCTCTCTAAAAGAGATAAAGAATTCATTTGTCCCATTTATGAAAAGTGTGAAAGAGGCTAAGGACAGGTGAATGGTACAAGAGGAGTAAGTTGGGTGGAAAAGAGAGAGGAGGAGCCCCAATATAATGAAATTTTGTTTGAATTTACTATAGTGAAATGTAATAATTACATGGTTATTTTTTAATTAAACAAAAAGGAAACAAAAGGATTCGAAGTATGGCCATTACAAACTAATTATGGCACAACATAATGAGAAAACCATAAAGACCTTTTCCAGGTATTATGATTAAAAATCATTCCAGCAGGGTTAATAAGACAATTTTACCAAAACATTTCGAATGCCTTTATCCTTAAATTTTTAACATCATTTACAGGTCTAAAACTTGACAAATGTTGAAACAGCTTATTTGTCATCTGATATGATAGTCAATAGTCTTATTAATAGTCAAATGTGTAAAACACTATATATATATATATATATATATATATATATATATATATATATATATGCTTTTCACAGAAGAAAAAATTCCTAAATATTTATTTGTGAAAAGCTACACAATCTTGGTAAAATTTTTATTCGGAGCATTCAAAGAGATCACGTGCATACACTTTCATGACAATCCCTCATTCACAAAATCACACCTGAATTGTGAATACCAAACTCGGAAAACCTAGTGTTTAATCTTGGGTGGTCTATTTGCTCGGGTTTGATTAAATATGTCTTTTCACAACAGGTGACTTTTTAATTGTTTTCTTATGGCGACCCATTTATTCCTTGGGCTTTGTTTGGCTTGCGTTAGTTTTCAGCATTAACAGCCATGTGTGAGAACATGCTGAGTACAGGTGGCCAAGCTTGTGCAGGGAATGTGGGTGTTAAACAAATGCAGTGGGCAAGTGATTTAACTTTACCAATTAGCACAGCCGTTGAATAGTTCTCCAACCCTCAAGGCTTTTTAAACAAAACAGGCTCGGAATAGCACTTACTAAAGCGAGTATGAAATGAAGAATAAAGCAGTTTGTTCTTTGAATTTGTTGGCTTTCTTTGAAGAAGTCCCCCCACCATCACCTTGTTTTTTCTTGCTCAGCTTGGGGGTCAAATCAGTTTGTTCAGTGGTTTTCTTTGTGGAAAATCTTATTGGACCTTGGTATTTTCTTGATTTTTTTTGTCTCATTGTTTTTCTAGAAGCCTTCAGATTGGGAGTTTGAGCTCTGGAGCTGCCTAACCCAGAACTATGGGGAGTTCCATAATGAAAAGCATTATAATCCTAGCTTCCAAAATAAACTCTTGTTATTAGATTTGCTTAAGATAATTTCAACAACAGTAACTCAATCAGGAGTAAAATAATTATGACCAGGAAATCCTCAACGAGGAGAACCAAAAAAAGAAAATGAGATCTATGGTTATCTTAAACTGACAATGAGTAGGACCATGTACAGAATGTTTGTTCAATGAGCCAGATGCTTTTTTTTCTTTCCGTTCTGACAAAAGGAACATTTGTTTGTAATTAGCTTAGGTAAAGGAAATAACATTTGAAGTCTTGTTTTCCAATTGGAATGATTCCCTAAGGCTGCTATGAAGACACTGGGAATATTTACAGTTTCAGGGACCCATGGGTAAGGACGTTTTAAGCAAAGCAAAAGCATTTGCTGAGAATTTTTAAGTTTCAAAATATTGTAAATAACAAATATTGAAAAATATTTAAAAATATTTGAAGGTATAATGAAATAGTATGTACTACATACAGATTTCATACTCATGCCTCATATACCTTGGTGTTCATATCCATATCCCTAGATATACACTCAATAGACAAAGGATGGTGAGCAAGGCAAGTTTCTACAAGTGTGCATCTGGTGAGATTATAAAATAGAGTAGAAAGGAAATTATGGGCTGTGCCTACAAATCAATAGTTTTCATTTAAACTAGTAGGAAATAACATTGAAGTTCGTAGTCGGTGTGAAAATTGACGTAAGATGTATTGGTTCAATTTTATTTCAGCACAGCAAGTGTTTCATGGAATTATTGCCTGATTGTTGGCATTTTTTGACCTTGGATTATGAATAAAGAAACATCTTTGTAATGATTTCAAAACGTTGCATTTACAGGTGCACCCTCTCAGTTCTTATTATTTTGTGTCAAATCTTAAAATGTGGAACACAAATAGAATCTATGTTTTTCTTTTAAATTTTCCCTAGATTTGATTTATATAAATTATCGTTGGTAGCTTTTTTTCTGTAAATTTGTACCCATGCAGTTATAGGACAAAGAAAGTCTTAATGCTAAAATAATTAAGAGGGAACCAAACTCTTTCCTTCAACTCTCACACCCTTTCTGAATTTGGTGGCACTCGAACTGGACATTGTGCCTTAGTAATCTCATTTTTAAAGGGAATACTAGAAACACAAATTGAGGAATAGCATTTCCTATCTACTTTTGACACGGGAGTAACTGTAGTTGCTACAAGGTCACAACATTGTGACCGGAACCTCTACTTCCCCTGTGGAAAACTCACAAATGTGAGGCCACAAGGTTAATGGACAAAATGTAAATATTACGGTCCTCTTATCTTGTTTATATCGGCTATTCCTATTCCTTAGCACCCTTGGACAATCACAACATGAAATTAATAGTCAGAAAGCCTTTGGGATAAAAGTCAAGTTTCTATAGGAAATTAAGAGAAGCTAAAGTGTAAACAGGTAATAAAAAATAGACCCACTGAACTGAATACATGGGAGTACTGACTGGTAAATCGCTACATCTCCCTTCATCAAACCCATGGATCTTTTAGTACTTATTAGTAATGAATTTTTATCACTAGCTCCATCAAATAAATGAGAAGACAGCCAAATCTATTCCTTCATTGGCAACGGTAATTTAGTCTTTTATTTTACTGTCATTCATTCACATACATTATAACAATTTTACCAAAAAGTATAAAAATTTAGGGGAGATTTAATAAGTCCTATTGGGGAAAATAATACCCACAAAATATCATATTTTCACAGTTAGTGATATACATACTCATAAACTAGGTTTTCATAGTTAATTTTAAGCAGATTTTAACTTTTGTACAAGTTATAGTTTATATTTTCAGTTAATCCAATGTAATTTATAGTTTATTTATTTTAATTAATGTTTCTATAATTTTTCTTTAATGATTTTTACAGTATTACTTTGAGAATTTCAGGCTTGAGTACAGTGCATTTTCATCACACTATTACAAAGGCTATTGCAATCTACCACCAGGTGAAGACATCCATTATTTCCAACCATTGAGAGTTAATCCAGTTCTATTAGGCAAATGGGCCTACTGTAAACTATGCCAAAAACGTAGGAGGAATAATATTGCCCTCATTGAGATGATGTATTTTCCCTTTCCTGAATTCCCACCCTCTTTGCAGTTGCTTCAGCTCTATTGTGTCAATTTTGAGTCATGAACAGACTCAGAAAGGTTTAGGCTTTTCTTTTTCTTCTCTTCTGAATTTCTTTTTTTGTGATGGCCAGATTCTAAGTTTGCTTCCTATGGTACTTTAGGATTCCCAACCCTTTCTTTAAAGTTTCCTTCTCTACAATGTGGCTACTTGTCTAATGTGGAGACCCCAAAATGTGAGCCTACTCTACCTTGTCTGAAGATCAGAGAGTTTCATCTTATTCAAAGTTGTTGACAACTGAGGCTACACACTCTGACCTAGGGTGTGGATACTCAGTGTTTTGGACATTAAGATGAACCATAGGCGCACATCCTCTCCACCCTGACCAAAGGTCAGAGAATTCAAGCCTACTTCTGTTCCTTCTTTTGAATTCAGAGGTTGACCTAGGGAGTGGCTTCCCTCAAGATACTTGGTCTAGGGTGGGTTCACTGCCTCAACAACAGAATGCTTTTCTCAGGAAGTAATGACTTGATGTCTCAAAGTGCTGAAGCAAGTAGCTGTTCTAGTTTTCCTTTGTATCCTTTATATCATTAGAACAGAGTCCTTTCACATTTTTTGCCCTCTCCCCCTTTTTGTATTGGGGTAGAAAATAAAGATGTATGGAAAATTAAATATGGGCAAACTCAGAACTCAGAACAAGAATTCAGAATTCAGTGTTAGTTGAGTTCCCTTCCTGATGCTCTTCTATTTCTCTGTGATTCTTTCTTATCTCCGTTTCTCCAACCTAACTTTTCTAATCCTTACACCCCTACCATGAAACATATCAACCCACTTTTCTAGGAGACTGGCAAAAGTCACCCCAAAATGTGGTTCCCAACAGTCTACAGTGAGTTTTAATTCAAATGATATGGCCGTTTCTCTAGCCCTTCTCTGTCTTCCACTTCTGGGCTAAGATTTACAGCTTGACTGATTTGGGTTTATAATTTTTAACTCTTAAAATCATCTTCCAGTTTTTTAAAAGTCTATTCTTAAATTATTTTATTAATGAAACTAAAGGCCCCAAAAGAGGACCCAATTTCCCCAGTAACATATGGAAACTCTGGTATGAGTCAGTAACATTTCTGACAACAATATCTAAAAGTTATCTAATCCTCCCTCTTCCTCCCAACTCTTCTCATGTCCCCTAGCACAACCATCTCATATTCATGTCCTCTTTTTCTATATATACTGGACCAAGTTAATGTCAACCATTTGCACATGAGTACAAATTGACCACTTATGCATGGGCAACCTAAGACATACCAGAAACCTCATTCCTGAAGAAAACTAAGCACCCCCACTTTCAGCAGCCATCAACTGCCCATATTATCTCAAATGGTTGACAGAAGACTGATGTGTGTTGTTCAGGGAACCATAGCTATGGAGAACTAACAACTTTAACCAAATCAAACAATGCAGGAGTTGTTTGAATGGATAAAGACACAGCATTTGTACTTCCATTATCAATAAGAAACACCATGGATAAAAACCATCTTAGAGTGAAAAGATGGGAAAAAAGGCATTTAAAACAAATGTGAACAGAAAACAAACAGGCATCATTATTATACTATCTGACAAAATATACAAATAGACCTAACATATCTATAGGACATTTCACCCAAAACTTACAAAGTACATATTCCTTTAGACATCCCATAGAATTTTCTCTAAATAGAACACATATTGGAACAAAAAAAAAACTAATCATTAAAATGAACAGAAAAATTGAATGAATTCTGTATCTTCCATCTGGCCAAAATACAGTAGAACTCATAAGGAGTAGAAAAAAGAATCATAAAAATTAAGCAACATCATGAAGATTAAACAGCACTCTCCCAAATGATATCAAAGAAGAAATGAAAAAGACTAAAACTAAATCAAAATGCAAAAATAGATGAAAGAAAGGCATCTCAGGCTTATGATTTGATAGAATATTATGAAAATTTCTATAATACAAAAAGCAATCCACAGAGTAAGTGCAACTCCAAAGAATCCCTTAGGAAATTCTCACAAAAATAGCAACACAAAAGAACCTAGATAGCAAGAGCAATTATGAACAAAATAGCGCTGGAGGAACATTGCATTCAATCTCAAATTATATTACAGAACCAAGTAATAAACTACAATGATATAGGCTCAAAACAGAAATGTAAACTTATGGGACAGAAGAACACAATATAGGATGTAGCATTAAGTCCCCACAACTAAAGCCTGTTTGGACCTGATAGACCAAAAGATACTATAAAACACATTTGTGGAAAGACAACATCTTCTACGAATGGTGTTGAGAAAACTAGGTGTCAACATGTAAAAAAATAAAATTAGACGATTTTCTCTTATGCTTCATAAAAGTTAATCCACAGGTATCAAAGACATCATTGCTGAACTAGGAGAAAATAAAAGCAGGACCCAACAACATATAGGCATAGAAAAGGACTTTCTGAATTGACATGGGATTTCCTTCTGTCTGCTGTGATTACCACTGATAAATAAAGGAACTGCTTTAGGCCTGCAGCAGAGCTATAGGGGAACAGAGCTAGGTGTTGAAAACTAAACTGAATGCTGGGAGAAAGAAGGGCAGAGTCAGAGAGAAGCCACAGAGCTGCTGGAGACAGATGCTGGAAACTTTAGCTGGTAAGCCACAGCCACATGACGATAGACAGATTAATAGAAATGTGTTAAATTAATATGTAAGAATTAGGCAATAAGAAGGTAAAGTTAATGGACCAAGCAGTGATCTCATTAATACAGTTTCTGTGTGATTATTTTGGGGTTAAGTGGCTGGGAACAAACTAGCGACCTCCTTACAATACTGAATAATACTTATTTACTCAATAAATGCCAAAAAATTGACTAATTAAATGTCATAAACCTACAAGATGTCTGTACATCAAAGAAAACAAAAGATTCTCTGAACAGGAAGGCTACAAAATAAGAGAAATAATTTTCAGGTCTACATCTGATAGATTAATATCCAGAATATATAAAAAACTCAAAAAATAAGACATCAAAGACAATAATCCAATTTAAAATTCTAAACAGAGAGGTCTGAAAAGAAAAATTAGAATTTGCTTAAAATAACAAAAAGTGCTTAACATCCTTAACAATCAGGGAAGTACAAATTAAAACTATTTGAGAATTCATCTTATTCAACTCAGAATGGCTATGATTCAGAGAACAAAGGAGAGTAAACTATGGTGAGGATTTGGGGAAGGAGGAGCCTCTATTATGGGAGTGGAAACTATGGAAATTAGTGAAGAGATTTCTCAAGTATCTAAAAGTAGGTCTATCAAAAGATTCTACTTAGATTTTACTGAGCATATACCCAAGGGATTCTTCCACAGGGACAGCTGTTCATCCATTTTCATTGCTGCTCTAGAAAAAGGAAACAGCATGGCCATCATTTAGAAAAATCAAAATGTGAAAATACACTTCATGGAATTCTATTCGGTTGTTAAAAAAAATACAATGATGAAATTTTCAGGGAAATTTAACTTGAATAGATCGTGCTGACACAACCTTGAAAGATCACACATATTCTCTCTTATATTTGGATCCTTTCTTCAAACCTTTAAATTCAAGCACATAGCTTGGAGTAACTGCAGAAGGGAGGAAATTAGAAAAGGGCCATTGCTGAAGAAGGGGAGAAGGAGTTTTCAAGAGAGTGGAGTAGGAGACAGGTGCTTTGAGGAGAGAAAAGAGGTGAACTGAAATAAGGAGGAAGATGGGAAAGTAAAGCAGAGCATGGAGGGTAAAGAGATAAATTACATATCAAAGGTAAAGTTTTCTTATGTAAATTTTGCATAGAAAATTTAGAACCACAATTGCTCTCTTTATTACTATAACTTACTATGGTTGGCATGATGTCAGTAGGTACATAAGAAGCTCTCTGAAATGCAGTGTCTTCAAAATAATGTCATTCTATTTCACAAATTTGAAGGAAGATTGGCTCATCATTCTATCTTTTCTGTTTAGTTATTAAATTATACTTGCCTAAAAATCAAAATTAAAATATATATATATAGAAACATATATATATATATATATATATATATATATATATATATATATATATATGTTTCTAGAATCAGTTCTTCATGTGAAGAGCTCCAGTCATTACACTGATCCTGGCAAAAAGAAAAAACCACACAAACCACACACACAAGGATAAATTCACTTTTTTCAAATGTAAACATCAAGTCAGAGATGTTATTAGCTTACCATAGGCTAGAGAAACTGGAGGTGGAAATGGTTTCTGTCCAATGAATGTGAGTTCCTACTCAAAGATTAGTCAGATAAAGACTCTTCTTTAAAATGAATTCTTGGGGAAGCACAAAAGACAACAGAAAAAAAACTCACTTCAAGAAAGCTATCAAAAAGTGAAACTTCATATACATAGCCACAAAACACATGGAGCACAACTTAGCTTCTAGCCCAATTAACATGGAATACGTCACATGTAGTATGAGGGGCCAGCTTGTTGGGGTATCTGTTCCCACCTGGTACCCCACAGGCAGAACTCCCAAGGAAAATCACACACAAGACTCCATAAGGTTATAAAACTGATTGGCCCATTAGGTCAGGCTACTTATTAGCTCTTATAACTTTTGTTACCCCATTATCCTTATCTATGTCAGCCACACGGTACCTTTCTCAGCTGGGCAGCTTACATCTTGCCTCTTCCGTGGTCTGCGCAGGAGTGACAGAGGAACCTTCCTCCTCCGTAGTCTTATTCTATTCTCATTGCCCCGCCTCTACTTCCTGTCTGGTTGACCAGCCTATATTTCCTGCCTGGCCAATCAGCGTTTTATTAAAATACATGATTGACAGAATATAGACAATTCTCCCACACCAGTCACACACACACACACACACACACACACACACACACACACACACCACTAATTCTTTCAAAACCAATTTATCAATAATTCTAGAAGGTAAAAATGAAAGTTAAAAAAACAACTTATATAAAAACAGTAAGCAACAGAACAAGAATCAGATTGTGTTTTTGAATTATCAGAAACTTAAACTATAATTAAAGCATAAAGGATTAATATTGAAAAAGTACTTTGAAAGAGAGACAAGAAATGTAACCAAAAGGATGAAAATGCTAAGAATCAAAAGGAAGTACTACTAATAAAACATTGGTAAGAAAATATAAGGAATATATACACTCATTTCAGAGAAGCATGAAGTAAAATGCTGGGTTCTGGGAAATAGAAGAGGTACAAATGGGAAGCTATTGACCTAGTGGTACAATCTTTGAGAGAGGCACGTTAGGTAAGTTCCAGAGACAGAGTGCAAAATGGAGATCCTGTGATTTATAATAAGGTACTGTAAACTTACTTTTCCTAAGAAGATAAATATTATCTTTAAGTACTTTTCCCATAAAAGTGGAAGCAAAACAAAATGGGAGGGAGACAAAAAGCCGTTTCAGAGATGATGAACAATTTGTTGCACAGGTTGCAATAATGTAAAATTTAATATGTATACCTTTTGTATATTTACTATACTTCTATGAAGATGTTTAGGTATGTAGGCAAATGATAATGAAAGCTATTAAGATATAGGATAGACAGATAATAGATAATAGCTAGCTAGACAGGTTATTGGTAACCTGTTAAATGAGAGATGATGGATGGATGGATAGATAGATAGATAGATAGATAGATAGATAGATAGATAGATAGATAGATAGATAAATGGATGGATAGATACAGATAGATGAATGGATAGATACAGATAGATGATAGTCTTTTCCATTCACCTCTAACTGCAGAATGCTCCTCCTAAACCTTAACTATATATTTCAGGGATATTAAATGACCCGAATTGTGCATTCATAGTTTCAGCATTCCCTTTTCAGTCCACGTTTCCTCAGATATACTTTGACTTCTCTTCAATGCAGCCTATTACATCACACAGTTATCTTCACTTGTTTGCATGCTACCAAGGATGCTGAGATACTGCATACTTTGATTTTTTGTTTTGCTTTGTTTTATAAATTTTTAAATACATGGTCAATATCCTACTTATGTTAATGAGTCCAATGACCTTGAAGATAGATTATGCATGATGTCCTTGACCTTTATATCATCAAAACACTCTCAAAAGCTTTCAGAACAATGTCACGTCTCTCAGTGGGTCACATGTCTCTAAATGCCAGTCGTCTTTTAAGATTACATTTGTTCTGGGACTAGAGATCACACTTCACCTGTTTTAGAATCTTCCTGACAACTAATGTTTGCTGATAAATGCATTTGTAAATAATCATCTGTTGAATTTAATTATATTCTCCTTTTCTTTTTTATCTAATGCATACCTAAATAAATGTAGATTGCTAAAAAAAAATTTGTTTGATTTATTTCAAACACTGGATATCTTTCCTCTTGACACTTAATCCCAAAAAAGCAAGAGAAATTAAATTAAAAATTAAAGCAAAACATAAACCAGAAAGACACTCTAACAAAACAAGGTTTTTTTGTTTTTTTTCTTTTTAAATGAGCGGAAGGCTAGAATGGAAGGCCTGAGTCCCCATGAGTCTCTCCTTAGGAGGCAGCTGTGTTGCTGGCTGTACTCTGCACTACAAGAGATATTTTTAAATCTGTTGTTATTAATTTGAGGAGAAGAAGTATCTGTAGAGGGGAAAAAATCCAAGATTTTCTTGTTTCCTTTTCCATCACTCACAGTCATTCTAATGTCAACACCATTTAGGTCAAATTTCAGGCGTTCAAAATGTGCAGCTTCACCAGCTGCTAGAGCTAAAGATCTTCTAGAGCACCACAGCCTAACCAATAAAATATGTCTGGGGGTGTTAGTAACAATTAACAGGTGTGCACCCCTTCCCCAAAGGGTTACATATGACATGTGATGTGTGAGGCAACACATATTGGATTTAAGAAAGAAATAAAGAAAGAAAGGAAGGAAGGAAGGAAGGAAGGAAGGAAGGAAGGAAGGAAGGAAGGAAGAAAATCACACATAATGCAAGGTGTATCTGGTTTTACAAGCGTCCTCAGGAATTGGAATTCTCTGTCGACATCAGCCCTGTGAATGTATCTTATAAGAATTTGCTTTTGCACTCATTGTCGTTAGCCTACTCACTGGGTGCAGGCAAGTTCCCTTATGTCCAATAACCTGACCCTGAATCTTTCTCTTCCATTACTTGAGTGAGTGAGTAAAGTCTGGAACTTTAACTATTCATTTCCTTTAAGTATCTTGTGACTATTCAGCATCCTCCTATTCTTCCTCCTTTCCTATCCTCCTTACTTCCATCTTCATCTTTACCATGTTCTCTAGCAGCTTGTTGCGTTGTCGTTTTTTGAGTCCCGTCCCTCCTCTTCTCCTCTGCCAAAACCAGGCAAAACTAATTAGGTCAAGGCATTTAAAACCCGCCTAAGTATCCCTCCTTTCTGTTGTTTCTTGGGTTCTACTTTCTCAACCCTGACATTTTAATAACTTCTATTGTCTAATTCCCCTCTCAATATTCCTAAACCAAATCGCCAGCAACAGTGACCAGTTGAACTGACCTCAACTGTGCCCTCACCGCATCTCAGCAATTCTTTTATTTATCGTTTGTTGACTCCCCGTTGCATTCCTCCCTGCAGCTGTTCCAGATGTTCCTGAGGCTCTCAAATCCCCAAGCCCAACCCTCTTCCCTCCCTCTTAGTACATAACCTCACCTCCTACTGAGAAAATTAAAACCATCCCAACTTATGTTTACACAATTGTCCTCCCTGTCCACTCAAAAATATCTGGGCATCCCTTCCTTTTTATTTTTGCATTGTCTTAAAGAAATTATTTCTTTTGCAAAGAAGTAGTGCTATGCCCTCCGTGAATGTTGTGGGTTTGACACAAGTCTGCTTAGACACTGTATATTGACAAGTAAAACCTTGACAAGATTTTTTTATTCCAAATCTTCAATGGCATCATCTGTGAACTGGAGGTAATAATTTCTTACTTACAGACATTTAATGATACTTAGCAGATGATCCTGAAAATTGTAGTTATCATTATTATTTGAAAAGTTGCAAGAAATTAGCCCTCTACCTCTATTCACCTAATAATGATGATTATTAATAATGAAAATAATTATAGTAAATAATGATCTCTATTTTCTGATTAAATTACCTGCTCAGGGATTCCTTTCATTGCTCACATTTTTTTAATTCTACCTAGTTTATTAGATAATTCTTTCTGTCTCATACATTGAAAAGTTAATTTCTTTGAAAGAAAAATAAAATGCTTGCCATCTTTCAAGCCAACATCTCAGTACTCAGGCTTCGATCTGTAGCCTCGAAAGAACTGGTAAAATGAGCTATCTTTTCTTACATGCTAAGCAGTATTTTAAACCCTTAATGTTATTTCCTCACTCATCTCAACTGTATCTTAAAGCACCGCCAATCCCTGCTCATCCTTCCTCATCTATTCATCCTTCAGTGTCAAACACTTGAGGTGTGATCCTGATTGTCACTCTTCTCTGATTCCATAACTTGATACAAACCTCCTCTTGTCTTTCTGTTTCCTTTGCTTTCAATTAGTTCTGAAGACACTACCAAATGTTAAAGTTTAGTATATGCTTTTTACCCATGTTTTCTCTGAGTCATTCATTAAAGGGTTTCAGGATTAGATTCTCATAGTGCAAAATGATAGTCACGAAATCTGAATTTTCTGTAATATCTTTTTGATGCTAAAACACAGTTGTAAGTGTCTGCAGTTTGGTATCCATTTTAATGTTGCTGCTAGTCATTGTTTTGAAACTTCATGATTACAATGTAAATATTTTCATTTTAAGCTCTCTCTAAGGTCACATAGCACATAAGGAAGCTTAATTTCTTACAGAATAGTATTGTGAATGTCAAACCCAAAGAGTACAAGGCACAATGAAAATCAGATTCTCAATATGTTTAGGGAGTTGGGGGAGACAGAGAGAAAGAGAGATGGAAACAAAGGGAGAAAGAGACAGACTTGTTCAAGGGTGCATACTAAGTAGGAAACAACTCTGCTTCCATCACCATTTGAGAAAAAAACAAGCAGTTAAATTTGGGGAATTTGATTTAAATCTTCCATTGCTTTTTTGCCCACTCTGCAGGCCCTGCCCTCTATGTTTACATGCCACCTCCACAGTGCACTTGTATCAATCTCTCTTTAGTCATCCCATTTTTATTGCTCTCAACTGCCATTGATCTTCAGCATTACAGTGGATCCTTAGAACACTTTTATTCCTTTGAAAGTTCTTTGACTCCTGCCCCATACTGCACAACACATGTAAATCTCACACATCAACCTTATGTCTAAATTATTTTGGGATTTCTCCCATAATTTACCTGTGGGCTTATGGGCATGGAAGTCAGAAAAATATTTTTACTCGTTTTATAGCTACCATATGCCTTTGCATAGAATGGAAACTGACTATCTTGTGGGTTAAATAAAAACAACTTTTAGAAAGTATTTTTTATAGTCTTGGGAGTATTTTACCTTTCAGCGCTGTCTTGCTTCGTTTGGATAATAGATGGAGCTGTTAGTTTTCTACTGTTTGTTCATTCAACAAAAATGAAGCACAGTACTATACAACAGGAAGAATATTAGTCATTTCCTAACCTGAATTTGAAAGAGAGCCATATTTCAAGTCAACAAATTTGACTAACTGCTCAAATTTTTCTAACAGCATCCAAAGATGAAATTACACAGATGATTATTTTTCTCTCTAATTTATCACAATCTAGTCTTTTAATAAAAAACATAAATTTGAGGCAATCTTGGTTTTTTTGAAAAAGAATGGAATGTAACAAATACAATCCTGGTGCTTTATTCTGTGTTAAGTTTTTGTTTTGTTTTGTTTTGGGTTGTTTGTTTGTTTGTTTGTTTGTTTTGAGACAGAGTTTTCTGTAGCTTTGGTGCCTGTCCTGGAACTAGCTCTTGTAAAACAGGCTGACCTCAAACTCACAGAGATACACCTGCCTCTGCCTCCTGAGTGTTGGGATTAAAGATATGCACGACCACTGCCCAGCCTGTGTTAAGTTATTTAATTGCATCCATTTAAATTAGAATAGTGTATTGTTAAATAGCAAGAGAATAATACCATATATGGTTTATTTAAGTTGAAGACAACTAGACATATATTTATAGCTAAATTATATGCATGGAAAGGTTTTGAAAATGATACTCAAAGATCAATACCTCAGCAAAAGCTAGCCAAGAAAAAAGAGTAGGGAAGTAAGATTAGAAACACATCTCTGAGAAAAGCTTTATTATGCTTTGTCTTCTTGAAGGTATAATATTTATAGTTAGTATTTTGTATATTGTTTTTCTTTCAATGTGTATATATGTGGTCATATATAACTTGGCTCCTATTATTTCTTAATAATAACAGGGTAACTGATTACTCATTAGAGGCACATAATACTGACATCTAATAAATATCAGCATTTATTACTGGTGTTTACTAAATTACCAATATTTACTTTTTAATAAAATAAATTGCTGTTATATAAAAGTTTTAAAATACTGGTACAACTTTTTGTAAGATAAAATCCATGAAGACAGAGACAAATATTAAATCTGGAATAGAGCTGCAAGAGTTACTGTGATATCATCTGGGTAGGCAGAAGGCAGTCATGGCACCCTGGCTGGCCACTTGCATGGCATGGGCACTCTTGGAAGCACAATCAGAAGCACAAGGACATCTTGACCTGCATCTGGCTAGGTTCTGTGGGAGGTGAGTAAGTAGGTGGAGGAGTGATGGGCAGAAAGGAGCAAGCAAATAGGTGGTGGAGATATGGAAGGTGAACTCTTCGGCACTATGAAGTGAGGTGGGACTGGAGACGAAGGCAGTAGCTCTTCGTACTCCTTGGGAAAAGCTGGCTGTGGTGGCACTTCAGTCGTGAGACCGGGTAACTCTGGGTCGAATTACAGTTTTACCGTGTTGCATCTAACTTTAGTTAGAGATTTATTTCCTTTGGAAGCTTTGAATTGAACAGACTCTTAATGGCATCCAGATGCCTCTTCCACGCAGAGAGCAAGAAGACACCCAGAGACCCTGCCTAACATGTGGCCTGTCTGCAGCAAGAGTCACTACATTGCACAAGTATGGGGTACAGAAATGGGAGAGAGAGGGAAGCGCAGGAGCATGAGCACTATGAAGAGGCATAGCCTGACGAGCATAGCCTCTGAAGCCACCGGATGCCATAGTGAAGTACTGGCTGTGCTGCGGCTGAGGGCCCTGTCCCGGTCTGTGAACAAGCAGCAGGAGGTATCTATGTTGATACTAATGGCCCAGGTCACCACCAAAGGTCAAGTTGATGTCCCTGTTCAGGACTGCCACCTGGGACAATGTTGATATCCAAAAGCTGCACAGAACAGTCCTGCTCCTCATTTGCTGCAGCACTAGGGTGGGCTACCCTTGACCACTGTTGGCCGCAGCTCTCAGAGGAGTGGGCCCTGCAGCTCGCCATGGCAGGATAGTAGAACTGTCCTGGTTGTTAGTGCATGGGAGAGCCGCCCCAAGAGTGTGAGCGTGGGACAGGGAGCCCCACTACCCGTCTCTCATGTGGTGATGGCATGAGAGAGAGAGAGAGAGGGATGCTCCCCCATCTCACCCTTACCCCTGGTCACCTGCAGCAGGCTGGAGTGCTGGCACCAGGGGCACGAGAGTGGGAAGGCTTCTTCCGCTCCTCACTGGCTGCAGACTGGGGAGAGCAGGCCCTACACATCACCTGGGCACCAGAGTAAAGCTGGCCCTGGTAGTGTGAGTGCCGGGGAGCTGAAAGGTCATGAGAGCAGAACCGCCCCTTGCTTCCTGTAGTATTGAGAAAGCTAGCTAGGACAGTGCTACAGAAGTTGGCCTGGTGGTGAGGCTGAGAGGAAGCTGGTGGACTGGCCAGCCCAGCTACCACCCAGGCCCAGAAACACAGCTATGAGTTAGCCCAACCCATCACCCACCTCATCTATGAACAACTGGAGTCGGTAGAAAGGCTGGTTTTGCAGACCCAAAGCTGCAGAATCCCCATGACACAGGCAAACAGCAGGGTATCCAAGCGGGGTCCCAATGAGGGCCCACTATCAACATTGTAGCAGAAACGGGAGACCTCGAACTAGACCAATGACTCATTGCAATGAATGTTTGCAAGTAAAGGTGTATGGATTGGATTAAAGGGTATACTTTGTAACTCACTCTGACACTTTACAACTTCCACTATGAAATTTATTTGGGGGGGGGAGGTTGTAAGGGCAGAGGCTGATATGAAGAGACAATGAGATAAATGGGATCAGAGTGCATGATGTGAAATCCAAGAACAATCAAAAGAAAATTAAAAGAGACGAGTTACTGTATAGAAGTAACCACAGAATACTCCTACAAGATTATTTGTATACACAGTTATGAAAAATATTCTGCAGCAGATTGGCATAATTTAATTTTCTGTGTTTTATAATTCTTATAAGTGAAATGGGGTAACAAAAATCACAAGTGCAAAGACCAAGAAAATTATTGAAATTTAGAGAGAATGCTTAACAGAAGATCGTTACAACTGAATTGTTTGGTTTTCTTTTGCTAAATGATCCCATCAGATTTTTTTTTTAAGTGAGCAGAAGTTGGGAGTGATTCTAGCTGATGGAGTCCAAGGTCTTTCTGACTTAGAAAGATTTTGATTGGGGAGTTTGAGACTAGAAAAATATGATGAAATATCACTCTTGAGACAAGAAAAGAAAGCTGGAGTAAGAGAGCAGATGTTTGATTGGAAAGAGCATAAAACAGCAAACATAGGAATGTGTATGCGCCCATTGTATGATTTTTCCCAAGGTGGACTGAGCAGCCATGATGTTCCAGTAACTGCTCAACCAGAGGTTTACATAGACTTGTTTTGCTGTGGATACTGTATGAGAGCAATGGTTAAGGAGATAGAAAACAATGAAGAAAGGCATGGTTATCATAGAGAAGAAATATTAAAGAGGACATATTAACTATTTGTACATATAACTGCATTAAATATTGTGAAGAGAGAATGGACAGAATATAGAGCAGTAGCCTGGAAGAAAGTTCAGAATCATAGGGGATCCTACCATTTCCAACCACAACATTTAAACCATGGCCCAGGAGGTATTGTCCATTCTAGAAAAAGATAAACAAACAAACGTCAAGAAAGTCCTCAGTTTCCAGAGAATTCAGAAAAGAATATATTAACGCTTTATTATTTGTTAGTTTTACTTTTCCCCTAGTGCTAGAAGGTATTATATACATTACCTGAATCCCAGCTGTGATCCCTGTGAGCTACAATAATGACAGGATTTCCCACTTGTGCAATAGTAATGTCAAGTAAAGAGATCAATCAACCACTTTCTGCTTGAATTGAAGGCTCATTCCATAAGATTAAATCCAGCACCATTATCAGGTCAAAACAATAGGGCTAAATAGATCATAGACCCTAGGAGAAAACCTACTCTATATGATTATTATGCTAAATGAATATAGTGTTAAACCAATTCCTAATAACTTATCATTATACCAATAAATTAAGATATCTCTCAGCCATTATTAGAAGGTAGTAATCCATTTAACATACAAGTAATTTAAATCAATAGACTTATTTTCCTCCAAAACTTTGTACTATGGTTGTCGTAATTTTATTTCTCTGTTTTATATTCTTCAATGTAGTATGCTGTTTTTATGTTTACTTGATTGTCTTTTGAAAAACTTAAAGATGTCACATCTTATTAAGAAATTGTACGCTATTAAAGTAAAGAGGTAAGATATTCTTTTCATGTTTTGTCAGTATTGTGAAAAGCAGTTTCACTGAATATTTAATTATAATAAACTTTTAATTATTAAAATGTATTGTCAAGTTTTTATGTCTTTCTCATTTTTTGCAAGAATTTTGTTATTGGGAGTCCCAAAGAACTCACAAAACAATGCACATTCTTGTCATTTCTTTTGGGTGTCCTCCAAAAGCAGATGAGAAGACTAGATTGCTGAAGAGAACACATAGCTTGGCGGAAAGACATAGGGGAAACAGCTGGAATTTACCTGGAAACGTCCTTCCTGGTGGCGAGTTTTCATAATACTAAAATAAGCCATAAAGACTACTGTGTGAGAGAAATCGTGGTGGTTTTATAAACAACCACTGTGGTTGAATCTGAGGCTTGTTACACATGCATAGGTATGTAAATATATAATATACAATATAAATATAAATGTAAATAGAGGCCAGTCAATAGCTCAAGGCTGATATCTAGATCCTAGGGGGATGTCTACAGCTGTTTTTTTAGCTTAACTGCTATGGTATCAAACTGCCTTTTAAATAACTATGTTTATAACCCCAAACAAAGTCTATTCCCAATATTAATCAGAGATGCTTCTCTTTGAGTAAATGATGGTGAAGAAAGAAATTCGTGGCTGCTCAAGGTGCTGAGAATACATATGCTCAGCCCTAAATAGGACATTTTTATTACCCCTTCAAACCTGGGGTTCATCATCTAAGAGGTTCCAGAAAGAATGTAAGAGCCAGAATACAGGGAGAGGGGTTGCATAATGCTGTCTTCTGGGCATGATACCATCAATGAAGTCAGGATTTGCTGCAGCTGCAGCTGTTTACAATGGGCATGTACAAGACTAGGTGTACCAACAGTAATAGAAATTTGGGAGGCCCTCACAGAGCTGAACAATTAATTAGCTGCTGATGGATTTGGGTAGGTAGAATGCATTCTTTTCTGTTCCATGTCCACTGGTAAGTCCACTAGCCTACAATGATTCACTTCAAATCCATGGTTTCACAGATGACCCTGATCAAACTTAGTGAGTCAAAAACCAAAACATAATGGCAATAATGAAGCAAAGAGACTTACAGGGAGGACAGAAGAGAAAAGGTATAGGGTAGGATTCAGAAATAATAGGAGTGACACTTATCAGAATGTATTGTGTACATGTATAAAATTCTAGGACAAATATAAAAAAGTTGAATAAGGAAAAAGAGAAGCCTTATTATACTTATATTCTTGGGATATAATGTGTGTTTTCCTCGCTTTTGGACCAATTTGATGTTCCTATATCTAGGAATATTTGTGCATGTATCTTTGCACATGCTATTTTGTTTATGAGTGAGGTCACTTGGGTGTTTTACAACTGTGAGCTTACAGTTTTTAGCAAACTGAATCTTCAGATCATTCTGTAATTATATTTTTCTGACATTCTCCATTATCCGACCTCCTAACCAATCTTCATGCCTGCAATTATAATTAAAGTACTATATAAAGTTTTTCCAAATATCATTAATGCTATTTATTTTAAACTGGATATATATAAACATATGCATACACACACACACATGCGTTTCCCATGTGCATTTGTCAGAATGACTCTGCTATGTCTTCACCTTCACTAATTGTTTCTGCACAACACATAATCTTTTTGTTATAAGATCTACTGTTTTATTTGCCTCACATATTGTGGAGCCTTCTGCTCTTATAGTTTGACTATACTTTCTGCATCTCTCTTTTATTTTTAACACACTCAGTTTTTACTGTTGCTTTTAGAACATATGGAATGCAGTTGTAATAACTGTTCTAATGTCCTTATTTGCCAATTTTAACATATGGATCAGTTTCAATTGATTTCATTTCCTCATTATGTGCTATATTTTCCTGCCTGTTTACAAGCCTGATCATTTTTTTTATTGGACGCTAGATTCTGAGATTTTTACCTTACTAGGTATTGGCTATTTTTGTAATCCTATATTCTGAAACTTTGTTCTGGAATATATTTACTTTACTGAGATACAATTCAATAAATTTAGTCATGCATGAAGGTCTCCTAGAGGATCAGGCCTAGTGCTTAGTCCAGAGTTGACTATTCCTCCCAACTTAAGCAAAACTCTTCCAACTATGCTATGAATGGTCTTTCAATCTGAGAACTTTGTGTGACTCATGGAAAATAATCTATCGATAATTCTGCATGAGCTTCAGAAAGTCTTTCTTCTTTTCTTTGCAGGTGGCTCATTCCTGACTCACATCATTCTTACACACTTGCACTGATGAGGTCTCTGATAGGTGCTACATAAGAAATTCTCCTAAAGATTTAAAGATTTCTAGCTCTCTGTGCAACTACCCTACCTCCAATGCTATGTTTTGGAATGAGGGAGAGCATTCTTCTTGGACTTTTTCTGCTCTACTTCAGAAGTCCTCTGAGTCTGTAAACACAGGTTTGCTTCACTTGTATGATAATGCTGTTCTTTTTTGTTTGTTTACTATCTGATACAGAATTGTTTCATATATTTTTTCAAGTTATTTTACTACGTAGTAGGATACATCCAATTTGTATAACATTTAGAAATCTATCTCTTCCTGAAAATACCAACTGTGAATAGGAGTGCAATTTATAGGTTGACTTTTCCATTCATGGAATCAGTAAGTTTGCTATGAAAATGATTGACATTTCCAAGCAGGTACATTATGTTTCAAAATATTAAACTAAAAGCACTCAAACTCTTGGAAGAATCAATAATTAATGGCATCATCAAAGCTTTAAAACATGTAGTGATTGAGATTCCTATTACATTACATTCTCACCTAAATAGAACGCTGACTGGTACAGATGATATTATGGTTTATGAATATATGCCAGGAAGCTAAGGGTTATAATCTCAAGTAGCTGTTTAACTCTGCAAAGTCCCCAGTAACCTAGTGTGCAAGTATGCATCTTTCAAAGACATCAGTAATATCACCCAGTTGCTATTTGGTGAATCAAGAATGCCTGTTATCATAGATGACTTATATTTATGTAAGGAGATTAATAGTGTGTCCTAATATCTTTAAATTAGCTAGTACTCATATATCAAAGTTATATTAGGAGTTTCAAACTTAAAAATAGTTTAAATAAAAACTCCATCTTAGATATTACACACACACCTATGAGTGCTTTTGAATCTGAGAGTTTATACATACCACTTTGGATATGATGTTATTCACAGACCAATTTATTGAGCTGACTGTAATATATCAAAGTATCTTTGAGGACCACTGTAATATAAGGCATTATAACAAGTCCAGGCCACTGTGTTCTACCATTGGGATATTTCAAAGAGCAATCACTCCTCTACGCTTGTAGAAGACTTCACTTCAGTTTACTGTTGCATTTTAAAAAGAAGTCACATAATGAAAATGACTGAACACAAAATTGCTTTTTAAAGGATGGTAAGTAAAAACATCAAAAATTACAATCAGGAAAAAAATCAAGCCCACTAGAGGGGAAAGGTGAATCAGAAAAATAGAAAATAGAGCAACAGTGGATTTCTATGGATGCATATTTTAAGCTAAGGCATGTTCCAAATCCATCTGTTTCTTGCTTTTCTGGAAGCAAACTGTCTCCTGTTCAGACCCACCCATCCTCTAGGGACAATTTCTTTTTCAAGATATCCTTCCCTCCTACACTGAGAAAAGCATTACAGGACATCTGGAACTTGCACAGGATTTTATTTTGTACATTACTAACACATTTCTCACTTAGACTGAATCCCTGCCAAATTATACACCTATACCTCACATTCTAATGGGGGTGAGGCAGGGAATACAATGACAGGCAAGTTAACAATGTTGATATCATTTCTAGGCAGCACTCCCAAATGGCTAACTGTGGAGTCAGAAAGAATGGTTACTAAACTCTTCAGCGGTAGTCAAAAAAAAAATGAAATGCTTATAGTGCATTTGCTTGTTAGTAATACAGTATCAAAACTGTAAGAGGAGGAAAAAGTCTCTCTAGAATTAAAGTAGTGCTTTCTTTAAAAATTTCTTAAACAGATACAAATACTTTTAAAAATATGAATCCAATATTTACCTCATAAGTATATCCACACCTCTCAACAGGAAGATACATGGTGGGTCTTGACACTTTTACTAAACTGATTATGTTTCCAACTTCTGATTTGTAGGTGAGATACTGCAAGATAAAAATAAGTTTACCTAGATATGTGATCTGACTGTGTGTGTGTGTGTGTGTGTGTGTGAGAGAGAGAGAGAGAGAGAGAGAGAGAGAGAGAGAGAGAGAGAGCGTGAGTGCGCACACACATATGTGAAAGACTGCAGTTATACTTCTCAAATAATTTTTCATTTTAATGAGGCCATAAGTTCTCATTTGTCTTTACAAAGAAGTTAAAATTTTGTAATAAATTGCTCTCCACATCTTCAAGCTTTCAACATAAGTAGTGTTTCCAGAAAGGGTCATTGCCTTGTGGGCTGTAATGTTAATAAAGAACTAATTCTTAACATCAAGTTGCTATGTCTCTCAACACACAATCTTTTTTATTTTTAGTATTCCATGATACAAAATAAGGAAATCCAGGATTGTTATTACCAGACTGTAATTTCAGATACTTAGGAACTAAATACAGAAGAATAACAGGTTCAAGACAAGCTTGGGCAACTAGTGAAATCCTATTTCACAAACAAAAGTAAAAAGAGATCTGGGGATATAAACACAGTGGAAGATCACTTCCTGGTGCAACTGAGACCCTAGGTTCAAACCTAGAATAGCAAAAATATGGCAATACACATGTCTGTACATGCATACACTATGTTTTTATTCTTGAGAAGTTTCAAAGAAATAGGCATATGCTCAGACTTCTGAAAATAAGTGTTTATTAAATATTGCCAGTAGTCTATTTTGATATATGTTATGAGAATAGAAGCTATGAACCAGGATTCCTTCCTCCAGACAGCAACACAGGCTCATTGATGTGTTTATTTTCAAACCAAGTTTGCTGTTTCTGTTCATTTTTCTGAAAATATGTGATTCTTGTAAACTTTTATTAGAGAATCAGTAGATCTGAGTTCGAAAGTCACCATCCCTCCTTTCAATTTAATGATTGCAAGAATATACCTGGGGTAGCAATGTCATACTTACTTAATAAAGTAATATAAAACAATCAGCTTTGAGCCTAGCTCAGAATAACAATCAATAACGATTTCTAAGGCTCTGGCAAACTTCCTCTTCCTTTGCTGTCACCAGGCTTATCCTCGTCTTGATCCTTCTCCCACTCCCTGGCAGCCATCACCTTATCATCTCCTTAACGTGGTCTTCATCCTCTGGTCATTCCTTCTCCCTCGGGAACATTGGTGTAATGAGAGTTCATCAACTATGTTTTCAAGCTTAACACAGAGAGTTTGTAGTAAACAACACTTCCATAAGAATCTTTTCTGAAAAGAAACGAGTCATTCAAGATGCTTGGCTTGCTGAAAGATGCAAGGAGACAGCAGAAAGGCAATCACTCCTTGGGAACGCTGTGGTTTCATTATTATATAAAGTGCATTAGAACAAAATGGTATTGGGTAGTGCTTAGGAATGACTTAGTAAATATATATTTGCAGTTTCTTCCAAATTTAAACATGTCTTCCTTGAAGGTGAAATAAAATTCTGGAAGCATCTTAAAGTTACAAGTTTCTTAAGGCTCCTACCCAAGTTTGAAAAGCAATGAACAATTCCTGGGGAGAGGAGACTCGCTAATTGACCAAGTTGTCTAAGGCCTACAGGAAGCTCCAGGGATGGATTTGTCATGTGTGTGGGGGGGGGGGTGGTCACCATGCTTGAGCGGGTTTTTTGGTGCCCTTATATAATCCATGCTGCTATAAATAACCAAAATAAACTTATTGGGTCCATCACATAGACAACCAGACACAGGTAGAATTATTTCTTTGATGTTGTAGGTGCCAAATCTGGGGGAAAATAGATACTTGCCCATAAATCCTCTTGAAAAGTCACAAGACTATAGTACTGTTTATGTAAATGCGTCTATAAATGAGTGGAGCTTGAGAAAGCCTTCTCGTATTATATAATTGTCTAAAATATTGACTTGTTTAAAAAACTTATAATTCATAAGGTTAAGCTAATCAACACAAATAAACTAATCCTTAGAACTACTATAAATGCACAGAAGCTAAAAATTATATATAAACTCTACAACATAATTTTATATTTACAGTCAGGAACAGACTAAGGGAAAGCTGAAATATATACATAAAACAGAAAAGCTAAAGTTATATTTTATCTGTACAAATATAGTCTTTTTTCAATTTTCTGAATCTTATGCATGGCCATCTTTGACACTTGAGGTCTTTTCCAAACGTCTAAGCATATTATTAACAAGGTTCTGCCTCTGAGGGAGAGCAGGCCATCTTTTTCTTTCTGAGATCACATGACCTCAATTGATATTATACATTCTAAGTCTATCTATTCTCCTAAAAAATTTGCAATTACATTTTTCATTAGAGCTTAATAGAACTGCATTATATTTATTCACTTCTGAGTGGCACTACATTAGTGATTAACTTCTATATATAAATATGAGGGAATAACAAAGATTCTGATTTCAGTAATTCCTTATTCAACAAAAGTCACTTGTCTTTTGGTGGTTTTTGGAGTATTCAAACATTTGTGCTGCAGTAGCTCTGTTCCACCTGAAGTATGTTTTCTTAACCTACTGCTGCTTCCCTGACTCTGTGCTTGCTGGTGAGGATTTCTTTTGGAAAGTGGATAAGGATCCTGGTTAATATGCTTTCAGATGGCTTGAGAAGAATCACATCACACACAAAAATGTTAACACTGGAGATTTTCTTAATTTCATCTATGAAAACAGCTTTTCCTTGCAGGGGCCTTATAAGCGTTTTAACAAGATGGCAAATGGAAGAGAAAGGAGCCCCCTTGACCACAAGTCAGTGCTGTAGATTTCTCTGAAGAAAGCACACCTATTTAACCACAGTCCTGAACTGAAACAAAGAAAATGGTTTTACTTTGAATACAGACAATGGTATAATTAGTTCTTCCCCTTTAGTGAAGAATGCATACATCAGAGGTTAAGTGATTTTTGCCATGATCACGTACCAAGAGAAAACAGTACTCTTCTGGTGCACTGAAGGCTTCATTATGTATGATTCCTGCCTACACTTCAGAATCCATGGGACTGTTTCCCTTCAAACTTTAGATTTTCAACTTCTGTGTTACCACCAGTCAGGCAGTTTGCTCAAATAGTTAGATGAAAGGTCTCTAGCTTATCGCTTGACACCAAGATAAATCTGGAAGATTATTAAGACTGCTAATTAAATCACCTTGAAATATAATGTCTCATCTGAATACATTGTTCATGAGTCTACTCTCAGCATGGACTTTTAAATGTACTCTGGGAATTAGAACTAAAGATGATCCATAACCAATGGCTATTTAATCCCACAGAGGCAATTAGGTTTCCAGGTCAAGTTCTCTAAAGCTACGAATAAGTTTTATAATAAAATTAAAGAAATACTGCTAGTTCAGTACATAAATGGTACTCTCAAAAATCTCTGTAATCATAAATTAAGAATAAGCACGAAATTCTTACGACTTTGAAAGCATCAGAAAATAGAAATAGAACTATATTTCCTACATCTGTTTCTCTAGTTATTTTATGTGGCTATCTTTCTCTCTCTTTTAGAATTGTGTTTCCAGGTGGGTAAATTAATTTATCCCCAGAGTGTATATGTATGTATACATATGTAATTATGTGTGTATATGCAATTTTAGCATTTACTTATTGTGTGTAAATTTTAAAAAGATAAATTAATTATATGCACATCATCTATAATCTCCAAAAATTTCCAGTAAGAAAAAAAAACTCCAGTTATGCTTTCATCCATGAAATTACTTAATATCACTATTACTTAATAGAAAGTTTTCAGTTAGTGATATGGAGCTAATTAAGAAAGATGAAGGTGGTGTCGTGGGTTCTCCATATTTCCCATTCCTATGGTCCTGATTTTATTATGTAACAGAAGGTGTGAATTCATAAAATGTGTGATTGAAGAACAGCTGTTAGTGACCAGATGTAAGCAGACTTAATGAAAATGTTACCTGATTTTTCTTCACCACTAAGATCACAGGTCAGTCTTGGTGATTGAAATTGCTGGGACGTGTTTTATAATTTTCACAGCCCCCGAACTCTACCTCCAGTAATTGTTTCTACAAATGAAGTCTACTTGCTTCTGCTGCCACTGTTGTTGTGAATCCATGGATTAGAATTGATTTTCCTCACAGTAATAGAACTGCTAAACATTATAATGAGATATTTCCTTTTCTCGTATAAGTAACCAGATGATTGAAATTTTTCTAGCAATGTATCTTTGTGTATGGAATGATAACAAAAATTTTCAAACATAATTATGTATATGTGATAGTATTTGCCTAGATTAAACTTATTCTCATTATATTTCAAATTTTTATTTTCTTAAATTAAGAAATGGTTTAAAACTTGTTAAAATTATGCAAATTAAGAGACAAATGTTTATACATATATATATATATGTATATATTTAAACAAAAGGTCAAAAGATGGGATTCTTTTAAATTATTGCCTGGCAATATTTTCATACTTTTTTCTTCTCTTATTAAAAATTATATCTAATTATTGAGATAGTCCAATATCAAATTCTAAGACCTTTCTTAAATCAGGAAAATACTGTTCTGAGTTTTGACATGAAAAGTCCCAAGCCGGTTTCAGTCTTGCACCCTACACATCCCTTTTAATCAAAAGCTCCATTTCGGAGGAGGGAGGACCTTGGACTTCCCACTGGGCAGGGAACCCTGACTGCTCTTAGGTCTAGAGCAGTCTTTTAGGAGTGGGGGGGAAGGGAGACGGGGAGGAGGTGGAATCTTTTAATAAATAAATAAATAAATAAATAATTTTTTTAAAAAAAGCTCCATTTCCTGAGTAAGCAGATTTTTCCCCTTGTCTTCTTTTCTCCCACCTCATTATCCAGTCATCTGAAAACTCACAAGCCTATTTCCAGATGTCCCACATACTACCCTTTCTTGTTCTGTAGCCGCCTATGCTTAGTCCCTTTTCTCCTTTGCTGTCCAGTCCCCTTACCCTGTAACCTCCTTGTGACCCCTGACCCCACTGACTACTACTGCAAACACACAGGCCTAGCACCAGACTTTGGTCTGGGAACTCTCTTTATACCTGAGACACCTTTGATAAGTGTCTTTACATCTTCCCTTTCAATTCCCCCCTTTCTTCTCATTCCCATTCCTGGTCACCTCCACAACAGGCCCGTCTTTAGATGAGTGGCTTTCAAGTCTGCTTTCTTTGACAGCCACCTTTTCCTGATGAAACTCTCCTTTCCGTTCTCACCCTGCCCTCTGCCCACTGCCATCTCTGCACCTGCATAGGTATTGCTCCAGATTCATGGTGTAGGAGTCATCTTTTACTGGTCTAGTTTAGGGCCTCATCCACCAGTTTGATCTGACCTAGCTCAAGCCAGTTGGAAATATTTCATTTAAATTACATATGCATATTTCTACATTGACAGTTGTGTATTATAGGCATTTTTACATAGAAAGTTGGTAGTATGATCTCTTTTGACTTTTCAAATATCTACAGTGTTATTTTATTCTCCTCCCTCCTTTTCTTTCTTTCTTTCTTTCTTTTTTATTTTTCTGTAGCTTTGGTGCCTGTCCTGGAACTAGCTCTTACAAACCAGGCTGGCCTCGAACTCACAGAGATTCACCTGTCTCTCCCTCCCGAGTGCTGGGATTGAAGGCGTGCGCCACCACCACCTGTCTTCCTCCCTCCTTCTGTATTTATCTCCGTCTCTCCTCCCCAACTAGAGCTCCCCCAACTCTATTGTTTTGTTTGCATTCCCCCCATCGTGTCACCCCAACACCACTCATGAGAAGGCCTCTTAAGCTGTTGGCCAGGGTTTTCCAAGGGACTTCTGAACATTATAAGCTATTACTATTGTCCTTAGTTGGTCTCTAGAAGTGGAAGGGTACGTACTTATCGTTAAAGACAACATAAACTTCAGAAACAGGGCTCAGAGGCCCAGGAACTGGAACTAATCCAAAAGCCTCCTCTCTAAGGACTAGTTTTCATGGTACCAGAAGGTACCAAGGACGTTTCCAAAGGAGAGAGTCAATCAACAGTTGTAGCTAGCTATGATGCCTATGAACCACAAGGACCACCATAGCACAAAAGCCCTAGGGGTACAGATGTGACTTACATTTCTTGGCAGTAACCGACAGCTCTCTAGTTGATTTTAAGACTGATTCAACAAGAAGGAAACTATGCCTGCTACTGAAAATAGCAAACTACACAAGGCTAGTGATGTCATCCATCTTGAAGAAGTACCTACAACCACAAATTTACAAAACCACATTCTAAATGGTTTCCCTTATACACAGAGATCCCACAGATAACTGTATTTCTCATTCCTCATCAAGGAAATTTCTTTTTGGAACAGATGGAGATCATTGCAAAATAGTTTCAACAAATATAAACCTATACATTATAACTCCAGTGTCCAAGGTACAAGGGGAGCAGAAAGACTGTAAGAGTCAGAGCAACATGAAGTTTGGTATAATGTTGTATCTCCTAGTAATGTCAGAAGCTACACCCATAGACTCTTGCCAAGATGACTGCCTGTACCTGAGCCAGGCAAGGACAACACCTGGCATACTAATGTGGACTGGTAAAAGCCCAGGAGGCCTCGACAAATTGAAAAAATAAAAGTCAAACTCTTCCTATCTGGAGATGATAAGATAGTGTACATAAAATATGCTTCCCCCATACACACAAAAATAACAGAAAATAGTAATAATCAACACATTCAGCAAACCTGACAGGATTTTAAACATTACAAAAGTCAGTAGACTTTCTATATACCAATAACAAACACATTAAGAGATCATAGACACATTATCATTTAAAACAGCACTAAAAACAAAATGTCTTGGAATAAACCTCTATAATGGAAACTTATTTTATTCTTCTCCTTCCTTTTGTATTTATTTCCATCTCTGCTCCCTAACTGAAACTCCCCCAACTGTTTCGCTTTGTTTGCATTTCCCCTTCGTGTCACCCCAACACTAGTCATGAGAGGACCTCTTGAGTTGTTAGTCAGGGTTGTAGCGCCATCACAATGGAAACAATGTGATGCTGGCATAGAAAATCCATGTTGATCAATGAAATACGATAGAAGATCCAAACATGAGTACTCATAAGTACAGTCACCTAATTAGTTGATAAAGAGGCAAAAAAGTATACACCGGGGCAAACATGATATCTTCAGTAACTAGTGATGGAAAAACGGAATGTTCACATACTGACAATGAAATTAGACCTGTGTCTACCCCCCTGCACAAATATTACATCCAAATGAATCAAAGTTCTCAATTTGAAACTGTAAACACTATAACTGCCAGAGGAAAATATGGGCAGTACTCTAATAGATACCGGTGGAGGAAGAACCTTTCTGAACAGGATTCTAAGTCCAACAATTGGCAGGTGGGACTTCAGAAAACTGAAAAACAGCTGAGGAAACTGATGTGGGATTCCCCTCTGTATGCTATGATTAATAGAGAAATTGCCTTAGCCTATGGCAGGGCAAAGTAGAGATAGGTGGGGAAAACTAAACTGAATGTAGGGAGGGAAAAAAGGCAGAGTCAGGGAGAGGCCATGTAGCTGCCAAAGGATAAAGATGTTTCAGAAACCTTCCTGGTAGGCCACAGCCTCGTGGTGATACTCAGATTAATAGAAATGGGATAATTTAAGATGTAAGAACTAGCTAGCAACATGCCTAAGCCATTAGTCAAACAGTGTTATAATTAATATAGTTTATGTGTGGTTCTTTGGGTCAGGGTGGCCGGGAATGAGAGTCCCAAACTCAAAACTTTACCATTCACTAAGGAACCTCCTAACTGTACCCTGTCTCTGATCCCATCGTTCTGTGTCTGCGCGCTATCTCAAGGTGAGAGTAAACATAAAAAGAAAAAAAAAATACCCGTTGGCTCACACGTCTCTGGCCATGAAAAATCTCTAGTGCCCCTCCCACCTTCTAGTCACACCCTGAAACATTCCTCCTTATCCCATAAGTTTGTGGTCACATACATGGCATTGTATATTTGGATGTTGCAAACAGGACTCAGGCTTTAGTAGCTCTCCACGAGATGTAACAGCTCCTGATCTATGCTTCCCTTATGTCCTGGAAATGCCTCTATTATAGCTATTATCACACTGTATTGTAAAAATTTTCTCCCAACTCTACAAACTAACTTAATAAAAGTTTCTTTAGGATATGAATCAAATAGTTATCAGGCCAAACATGCCCATAAAATGCAGTGCTTTATTTGCCACTATGGTACTGAATTGTTATATTCATCAAATTGTACTAAAGCCAAGTTTTCTAAAATGATACCTATATTTGCTAAGTGGAGAAACAGGTTTTGTTGTAATTCCGAACTAAAACCCTAAGTACAAAGATGGCTGTGTAGGAAATACGAATAGATGTTCAAAATGATTTTAGAGAGAGAATCCCCCATTGTAGGCTCTGTTTCTATTTCATAGCATGGCTTCAAAATGAAAGTATTGCCAAGTGTCTGCTAACATGAAGTCTCCATGTATGAAACTGATGTAAGTTAGAGGAAAAGTTGGCCTAATCTGCTTTTCATATCATTATCTAATTTTGTTAATAATCTATTCATCTTCCTAAATTGAAGGAGCAATTCCATTTTTTCCTCTTTTAAAGACAAGCAGTGAAATGTTTTATCTTTTTTAAATTGCCGCTGTTCCCCATTCATCTCCCTTTGTCCTCTCATGCAATCCAAACCAGCACACAAGGTCCTGCAGTTGTTCAGTAAATCGAATTCTACTTAAGTAAGGAACCAGACAGGGGGATGCCAGAAGGCGGGAGGCTATGTCAACTGCATAATGCTACTTTACTTTTATGAATGTTTTACTTCTTTACATAAAAATTAATGACTAAAATTGGTTAAAATGATTAAAGTTAAGTTAATGACTAAATTTTTACGGGGTAATTTTGTTTGTTTGTTTTTCATTGTGCTTCCACGCTCTAAAAGAAAGAAATATGGCTTGGAACAGAAGTTACCACTGCATCAGGTGGTGAAGAGCTCACCGGCGGCTCTTGCCTGCTGATAGCACATTGCAGCGCAGTCTTGGCTTCTGCGAAGGCATCAGCAAAACTGACAGTAGGCGCGCACATGATTTATTCATTAAGGATGATCTATGGCTTCCTGCATTTTAAGCTCCAGACGTTCGTGCTATGCAGGGCCGTGTCACTCAGCGAAAACTGGTCTGAAACAGGAAGCACTTAAGCGTGTTTACAGAAACATCTTTTTAAACAGACTTAACGACCAGACAACCTTCTTGTAAAGCTCTCGCTCTAACAACCTTGGGTGAAGTAGGCATTCCACACTCACGAAAATCAGTCTGAGAGACGGACAGTCGTTCCAGCCTGAAGATGAATTTCCTTTCTCCACGGAAACCAATTTCCTTTGGGCTGTGAGGAGACAAACATTCACCAGGCACTTTTTCTGACTGGCAGTTTAAAACAAAGGAAGTAAATATCCCTGTATGTTTTGTCAAGCATTCTAATATGGAATGCTTTTATGTAAATAAAAAATGTACCATTGGTACTACTACTACTACCAGCAAATACTCTAAGCTGTTTTCATATATTGATTTCTCTAATTATTATTAATAATCTATTTATCTTCACAAATTCAATTATCAATTCAAATTTTTTCTTTTAAAGACAAGCACTGAAATATTTTATCAAATATTAATAAACAAATAATAATTGTCAAGTATTTATTCCATTCTTTCTATGAATTCTCTCATTCACTCCTTACCCAAAAGACTCTGAAATAAATATAATTAATAAATGCTGCAAACACCCACACTGAAACTAGTATGCCTTGCCCAAGGTCACATACAAATTTCTAGAATCATCAGATGGTAATGTTCTGTCAAAGCCCGTGGCCTGAATTCTCAGTCATTAAGCTGAAATTTGTTTGCAGCATTTCTTCTATTCCAAATATGAACAACAGTATTCCATCTCCTGACTCATAGATATCATTTCTCTATGTGACTTTCAAAGTTTTCTCCAAATTCCAGCATCTTCCCAAGCCATTCACCTGTGTTTCCCAATACCTAGACACATTCTGAATCTTTTAATGCCCTTATAGACATATGCTTCACCTTTTCTACTACAAATTCATATTCCAAATTAAACCCCAGGAAACACACTAATTTGAGGATAACTGATCATGCTAACCTCTAAATTTAATTCTCTGGTTTCTCTGAGTAGTTACCATCTACAGTAGAGAGATCTAGTTGTCAATTATAGTGACAGATTATAGGTCTGTTGATATAGTGTAATAAAATTAAGGGATCTTCAATACCTTGTCCATGTTTTTATTCATGTCTATATACTTCTGCAAAAACATACATGCATACCTGTTTCACTCCTATGAATGAGACAGGGTAACGGTAGAAATATGTCAATGTGATTTCATAGAATGGAATAAAACTGAATAGTTGAATGACGTCTGAAAGAGCCCTGGCTTGCTCAGACGTGTTCACTAGGAATTTCCAAATAAATAAATGGTTTATGCATCTAGAAATTTAAAAAAATGAAAAATAAAATATGAATTCCATGTTTAAATTAACAAGAAAGAAAAATAATCAAGTATCAGGAATTTGTTATTATCACACTAAACGCATACACAAAATTATAAAATTATTAAAATTTATTTTTAATAAAATAAACCACTTTTCTATTATTCATTTGATCTTTGACTTAAGAAGCAATAACCCAAAGTATTAGAGTTCCTATTACTGTGAAGAGACACCTTGATCACAGCAACTCTTACAAACAAAAACATTTAATTGAGGTTGGCTTAAAGTTCAGAGGTTCAAGTTATTAACACCATGGCGGTAAGCATGATAGACTGCAGGCATACGTGGCGCTGGACAGGTATCTGAGAATTCTTCATCTCGATCAGCAGGCAGCAGGAAGAAAAACTGATACTGGAACTAGTTTAAGTTTCTAAAACCTCAATCACCCCCTTGTGACACACTTCCTTCCAAAACACCACTCACACTCTAACAAGGTCACACCTTCAATAATACCACTCCCTACAAGTCTATGGGGGCCATTTTCATTCAAACCACTATACCCAAGAAATCATATCACACATATTTGACAGAAATAATACTCCCAGAGGCAATATCTATAGATATCATATTAGTATGTTTAAGTACTTTGCTACTATTATATTCATTGGTTGATTCTCACAAGATTGATCAACTATGTTGTTGTGTTCATTAGTCTCTCTTTTCAAATGTCCAAGTAAAGACAAACATATGAAATTTGTCCCTGCAAAGAGTAATAATGAAAGCATGGGTTAGACACGTGCAGCCGCAATCTCAAAAAAATGCCAAAGATCTCTAGCCACTACTCAGAGTTAGAATAAGGCATGTAGGACACCTCCAGGAACTGGAGGAGGCACAGCGCTACCAACATCCTAAATTATGTTTTCCAGGTTTCTGAATTGTGTGACTATGAATTTCTGAGCTTTTAGCTCTCTATCCGTGTATTATGTGAGTAGGTTGGTCATTGGAAATCAAGACAGCAGGTTTCACAGAAACACAATACATTCAGCATGTCAAACCACCTCAGATATGAACCATAAGAGAAAGCATAAGACTAAAATTATTGGGAAGATTTTCCTCAAAGC
Source organism: Myodes glareolus (assembly GCF_982192425.1). Taxonomy (NCBI): domain Eukaryota; kingdom Metazoa; phylum Chordata; class Mammalia; order Rodentia; family Cricetidae; genus Myodes; species Myodes glareolus. The sequence continues at coordinate 68,735,048 of NC_142037.1, read as the reverse complement.
ATTCTCACTTTTAATAAAACCTCATTATGTTTCCAATCCTTGAATGTAATACCCTCTTTCCATTCTTTGTAGCATTATCTCTGTATACTACCTTTTACTATGAATTCACTTATAATCACTCCCCATCACATAAATATGATTTCCTGGACATATATTCTTTTCAAAATGAAATAAAAATTACAGTAGCATGGCTGAAAATGAAAGGAATGAAAATAAATTATTGACATGAAGTCTAATACAGAATTTTTAATTGATTTTTTTGAACTATACATTTTTCTCTGCTCCCCTCCCTTCCTCTGTCCTCCCCTTCAACCCTCTCCATGGTCCCCATGCTCCCAATTTACTCAGGAGATCTTGATAAACCCTAAACCGCTATTAAATTTCCTAAGAATTAGTGTTCATCATCTTTCAGCTAATTTACTAAACAAAATTTAGCACTTCATGATATATTATCATATTATTTGCAGCTTGTTTTCTCTGCATAAAACTTGCATCCTAATGAAACTGCAAATTTGCCTGTTTCTCAGAGATGCTAGCATATTAAATACAATTAACCTACTTAAAATTCCTGTTCTTTTCAACCCGATAAAAGAATGCAGTGTTAGAACAAGTAGTTATTATCAAATTTTCATGTTAGAATAATTTCCAGAAATATATCATGACATTTTTAATGAAAAATATGGTTAATTACATTTTTATAAGAAAATATTCATTTTCACCACTTGATTATAAATTTTAAATCTGTGAAACCTGAGTTCTCTTCAAGAGCCTGCTTTTATCTCAGTCTTATAGTCTATTGTTGTAATGTTATTTGTTAATTCATTGTTTAAAAGTAACTCTTCTGACTAAATTTATAAGAGTAGATTTCCTAAAATTAAGCCAAATCCATTGCATAAGTTGATTCACTCTCTGGGTGTCATGGATATATCTGCCTTCCTTTAATACTATATATATACTTGATATTTTTAAACTATAATATTAACTATTTGGGGGATTAATTTATTAAATAAATAAATTACTACAGAGTATATATGTGTGTGTATGTAGTAAATCTAGTTGTGCACACATGTATTCTAAAAATGAGTGAGTCAAGTCTGGGCTAAATCATAAGATTGTATCTATAAAAATGTCAAATTTCACTGTGCTTAATCTCTTCAGTTCCAGGAAATAAATTCCACTAAGGAATTATATTTTTCCTGTCATTAATTATAGTGTGTAACCAAGTAGAATGAAGTCATAAAGCAAACAGAAAAACTATATTAATATCTTATAGAAACTAGTAAGATTATTTAAAATTCAAAATCCTACTTTCAGGGTGATATGGTCTTGAGTAAACTCTTATGGAGAGTTTAAGCAGAAGTTTCCCAGTGAAATGTTTAACAAGGAAGGAGCTGGTGAAGCGTCCTTTGCCTTCCACAGTCATTTTCATGAGACTCTGGATACATCCTACACCAAGGTTAGACTGGCAGATATGCTGGGAAATGTACCATGAAGGATCTCTTTCTCTGGATTCAATTTACAGAAATATTGTAATACATAAGTATATACATAAAAAAGAGACAACCTAAAAAGCATAAAAATATATGCAGGGTGAAGTTGAAAGTTCTAACTTGTGAAATATTTGGATTACTAGATCTGTGGTACAGAGCCTTTAGATTCATGAGACTCACACACCGCAACCTCTACACACCACTACTTCTAACTCCAACAGTGGATAAAACCGAGTCTGTTCCATCAAAAGTGAGACAACAGAGCCAAGTAGAATGCACTGTGTATATGGTGACTGTGGTTTTGTGGTGACCTCCGGAGACAAAGTGCAACAAAGAAAGTGATTATGGGCTTCCTGCACATGCTTCTCTGATTCTGAAGGCTGTAGGGAGCGGGGACCGACAACCATCCATCCCCAGAAGGGAATGCTAACTCCACATTTTCCAAAAATGTATTTCCATAAATAAATTCAAAATAACCACCAGTGATTAAAACTTCTAACTTTCAATAAATTTTACAAAAGTAGATTTTAACTTTATCTTTTGTTTTATGACTTGGATGTATTGTTTGTTTGTTTTCACAACTTGGTATATTTAACAAGTTTTTGTTCAGCATAGACTAGTTTCATTCAGAATCCAAACAACAAAAATTCCGCTTCTTTTGTGGCATTAATTTAATTCCAACCCCATAAAATATATCCTAATATAAACTAGTTTAAGACTTATTAATACATGAGGAAAATAAGAAGTCTGAAGTGCACAGATTTATACATTCACTCTCATAGGTTATAGAAAGTTTATGATAGTTGCCTCAAGAAGAAGACAAAGATGCCCTTTTAAAACTCACCTTTCCATATTCAGTCAGAATAGTAAACTATTAGCTCATAGAGATAAAGATAACTTCATTAATGGGGATAGGAAGCTGGCTCGGATATAAGCAATTTCCGACTCTTATCTTTTGTTTTCAGGCTCAACTTCAAAAGAGTAATGAGAATCAGCTTTTCCCTCTTCACATTCGAGATTCCCCGTGACGGCTTCAGGGAAGTGTGCTGATGTACAAGATCTTAGGTTGATCTTTGGAAATTCAACATGTTACTCTATTTTAAAACAGAATTCGTTTCAAGCAGTCAACTATAACTGAAAATTATGATCTTCAACTTCTCAGTGATTGATTAAAAGTAAAAATATCCCTTAGGGTCATTGCTGTGACAAATATGTCAGCAAGAAAAAATGAGAATACAAATATTAAGTGTAGAATGTTAAATGTGCAACAATCACTGTTTTACAATGGAAAAGATGAAATCATTCATATGCATGTGAGGGTATAGCATAGTTAACTCACTGTAAACAAGATAGGTAGGTTGAAGATGAATAGAAAAATATTTTTGATATACTGTTAAGACAAAAAAACATAATGATGAATTATAACCAGCTATGGCTTTAATGATTAAAATGATGGCTACATGCCCTCTCTTAGTTATTTCCCTGCCTTTGTATTTCTGTCAGTTCAAAGGAAACTAAAGCTAACTACAAAAGCAAAGAAATTCAGAACTATCTAAGATGGTGATGAATGACAGTGACCTGCCCAGCACTCTTCCTTGTCCGATGGAGAAAGCAATCGTCAGGAGGTGATGCCTTTAACTCCCTAACTGCTCTGTTGTTTGGCCTGTTTTACTGAACCCAAGTTGGATCTACTGCAAATGAAACAGAAAAAGAGCTCTTTGAAGAGCAGGTAGAGATTCAAGTACGCTTCTTGTCTGTCCCTTTTCCCTTTATTCTTTACCTTCTTACTCAAACTTCCTCAACTCTTCTGATTTCTGAGTCTCCTTCCAACTTTACAGTTGTAGGAATCTACAGAATTGAAGACCAGAAACATGAATACATTCCTCAGCTTCTAGGTCACAGTCATTCACCCTCTAGAAAGATTATCATGCAGCTTTCCATCTGTTCTTACCCTCCTTATACCCAAGACAACGCAGCACGCCTGGGTCATGCCATCTTCCTCGAACTGTCCATGGCCCGCTCTTATCTCAAAGTCCCTTCAAACATCGTTACTAATACTAAAGATTTTTGTGTCCCCTACCAAATAACATGATAAGCTTAAATTCAGGAAACAGAATTTATGCCTTGCTGTTTATAATGAAGCTTATTTGAAGAGGTGTTATGGCTGTAGAATTCAACAGGAACCAAGTCAGAGAATCCAGATAGCCAAGTGCACAGATTTCAACATCATTATGGAAATCATGTGTTCATAGAAGACTTCAACAACAATACATTATTTCATTGTTTAGGTCTTAGAAAAGTTCCTTTGAGTCAAGCGGTGGTGGCACACACCTTTAATCCCAGCACTCAAGAGGCAGAAGCAGGTGGATCTCTGTGAGTTGAAGTCTAGCCTGGTTGACAAGAGCTAGTACCAGGACAGCTAGGGCTGAAACACAGAGAAACCCTGTCTTGAAAAACAAAAATAATAAAAAAAAAGTTCCTCTGACAATAAAGGGTGCACTTTCTTGCACTAGAAATAAACAAACAAAAACATTTTATCTTTTTCAATAATTAAGTTTAAGTACAGTTGTGAACTTCCAGGTGCTGTAAAGGATGTTATACATACAAGCTATATTACTAAATTATACTGTTACAAATTTATACTTGCAAAGATATTTAACTTTTAATTACATATAATTTTAATCACAATATAAAAGTAACCAAAATTTTGGTTATTTTCATAATTAAATCAATACACTTCAAACAAAAGTACACATGCACATATATGAGCAATCTAAGTTTTGTGAAATCAGCAAAGACTTTATTAAAATTTATTCTAACATTGTGGATAGGTATATATTTACATGTGTCTCAGCACAAGTCAGCTCTCCCCAAAACGTGGGCTCTAGGGATTGAACTCAAATATTCAGGCTTGTGGCAAATGTCTTCATCTGCTAAGCTATCCCACCAGTCCCTAAAATATTTTCCTGGTTTGCTTCTCTGTTTCTGTGGCAAACACCATGACCAAAAGATACTTGGGGAGGAATAAGTTTATTTCAGCTTAAAGGTTACAACCCCCCCGACATCAATTAGCAATTGAGAAAGCGTTCCATAATCATGCTCACGAGAATATTCGGTTTAACCGATCCTCAGCTGTGATTCTTTCTTCCAAAGTGACTCTCAAATAGACAAAAGCTAACCAGCACCCATATATTTTGAAAACTATATTTTAACAAAAAGAAATAAATGCATTATATATCTAAATAACCATAACCTTTACTGTTTCAGAGGCAAAATATTTTCGTATAGATTTCAGGTAGAAAGAAATTTTGCAGTATTTCTTTGGTGTGAAAGCTACAGATAACACTATTTTTTTAAAATAATTTCCCCCTTTTTCTGCATAGTTTATGTAAATAGAATCACTTTCACATAGATCATCGTCTCGTTTGCTTACAAATAATGTGGTTTAATGCTTATTGCAAAGTAATTCTACCTACACATACAAAATAATGAAAAAAATTCTTTGAATTAAAAATTAAACAGCCCAGGTAAGCCTGATTTACAGAAAAAGTTCCATGACAGCCAGGACTACACAGAGAAACTCTGACTTAAAAGAATTAAAAAAAAAATTAAAGATCCCCAATGCAACCAAATAGTGATAAAACAAAGGCATTCAACAGATGAGAATTCAGATTCATTTTAGTCACAAAAATAAGCATTAAAAGGTTAGTACATTACAGACACTGATATTAACAGATATTTAAATGAATAAATCATCTTTCCTGAAACCTAATAGATGATTTTCCCTAAAATCTTGGTTTTGCAAATATAAACTCCATAGGAGGCTGAGAATTTTGTTCATATAGTAGAATTGTTTTATATATAATAGCTGTAGAATCTAAGTCAAGTGCATGAACAGGAGCAACAGAAATCTTATTCCTAGTTCCAAAAAATGTCACTTATTCTGATACAACTGACGGCAACATCAGGACAGGGTTAAATGAGTTTGAGTACAAAAAGACTGAGATTGGGGCCTGGAGTTACTTCAAGTTCATTCACAAAAATTAAAAGCATGTAGAAAATGAAGAAAACTGAGTTTGGTAGTTGGACACATTTGGATCCAAGTCCCACACATCAGGTAGCATGGGGAATTTGTAACAAAGTTGGCAATAATTCTTGAGCTGTTTCTGAATTGTAAATGAGAATGATCAAAGGTGCTCCAAAAACTTGTGGAGCTAGCAGAAGGGAGGAATTGAAAGAATAGAGTGAGGGGAAAATATTATCAGAATATATTAAGTAAAAATATATTTTCAATTAAAGAAGGAAAATGAAACTAATGAAGATATCTTAGCTCATGTTTTAAAAATAAATTTTGATGTGTAAACTGATGGAAGGACATTTAAGACAGACAAAAGAGATTTTGTTAAAGTAATCTGATAGGCTAAAATCATTGATTATTTTAATGTGTGTGAGTGCTGTGGTTTCTCAGGAGTGAGTTATTAAGAGTCTTGAAACCACATCAAGAAGTATAATTTGATTCTTAACATGTGACAGTAATTGGGAAGCTTTGAACAAGTTAAATTTCATTATTAAGTAATGTTATTATATATCAAGATTGTTTCTGTCATAAAACTACTATGAATGTCTAACAACTAAGTTTTCAGCAAGTATATAAATTAAAAGCTATCTATATTAAATTTTACTTAAAGCCTGCGGTGTAGGGAAATGTTTGTGAAGGTCCTTTTGTGCCCTTAACAGTGCTCTCTTAATAGTTTTCTGATAATCATTCTGCTATCCAAAAGGGGCAGTCAAGGGACAGATTTTCAAAAGGCTTTATAAAGAAAAATATTACCAGATTTTAGAATGTGATGTTATCAGAGACTCCAAAACTTGAACTCAAGATGAACCACTCTCGCTCTCTCTTTGAAAGCCCATTCGGTCCTTTTGGAACACACAGCACTTCCTTGCTACTGCATAATAAACACAGGATGATCCCCAACCCAGTAAACATTCCATGGAAAGAAAACAGCTGGAGTATGAAAGCAAAGCTTGCGCACATGTTTCGGGACAACTTCCGATTAGATGCGTCTTTAGATTATTCTCAACCACAGTGTTTCTGGCTTGAATATGAAACATAATTGTTTCTGGGAGTACTATTTGGTTCTGAATGCCAAACTGTGTTCAACCTAGCAGAAAGGCTTCTCATCCCTGCGGGTTCCCACAGGATTGTGGAATAAAAGTGAGTTGTGCATCGCTGGTTTGCTGTGGTCTCTGAAACCATATCAAACTTTATATGTCATGCTCTTCATTCAACAGATGGAAAATATTGCCTTGCAGCTCAGTGCCAGGAAGGGAGGCTCACTGAGAGAGGTGAATAGGGGCCCAGATCAGCTCAGAGGCCATGCGCATTCCAGGGACGGGTTAACAGTCAAGAAAAGTAGGAGTTCACTGAGGCAAGACCGAGAAATGGCCAGACTGCTTTTGTGATTGTTGATCAATGGAATGCAAAGAAAGAAGAGACAGTTAGCAAAGAAAGCCATTTCAGTAGGGAACACAAGCACCAATAAATAGAAACCATCACAACCAGTTCTAATGATGATTTATAGTGTGGTCCTGAGGCAAATTCCCTCATCTGGGGCTGTAAAGAATGTAGGTTGAAAATATTCTCAAGAAAAAGCAAAGTTCATGACCATCACAAAAGTCTTTTTGAAACTTGGGGGCTTCTCTCAGTATTCTAGGCTCTCATTCAGTATCCATATTCAACTATACAGATGCAATTGCATGGAACCCGTGTGTAAAGTCAGCTGATAATGTGCACCACACGGAGCCACCTGCCCACTTCTCACTAACCTCGATGAGTATGAGGTTTCTTTATCCCTATTGGGTTTCACTTTACTGGCCATGCTTTTGGCTATTATGATAGTACTTACCTTCAGTAGCTGTTGTCCTATTAGCTATCCCAGAAATATAACGAGATGCCAAGCCTAACCAAAACATTAGACCTTTTACAAATATACATGCTGGTTCTCAGTGAATGCACTCTTCTCTCTTCAGAGGAGATGCTGCATAAGGGAAAGTGTGATTTAGCCCACAGAGGTGCATTCCTTCAGTGTGTGGTCTATACATATTGATCTATTCATTTCATGGAAAAGCAGCAAGGATTCCATCAAATTTAGCTCATTGATAAAAGTACTTGAACGCCTGAACACCTAACTATTTTCAGTTTTGTGTTTTGATTTTTTGGGGCTTTTTTGGTTTGCTTGGACTTTTTTTTTCATTCCAGCAAAGAGGGTATGTTTGTCTGGTTGGTTGATTAGTTGGTGGGGGACTTTTTTAGTGTGTGTGTGTGTGTGTGTGTGTGTGTGTGTGTGTGTGTGTGTGTAAGCTGGAGGTCAATGTGGGAAGTCTTCCTAGAACATTGTCTGCCACATCTTTTGAGAGATGGTTTCTGACTGAACCTGGAGGCTCTATGTCTCCCGACTTATTTATTTACTTGGATGAAGGTACATGGCACAGTACTTATATAGAAGCAAGAAGACAACTTATAAGTCTCAGTTCTCAACTTCCATCATGTAGGATCTACGTCCTGGGGGGTCAAACTCGGGTTTTCAGTCTTGACAGAGAGTGCACTAACTCACTAAGTATCTCACATATATTTTAATCCAGACGCTGAAGACAAGTGTCCCAACTTCTTAAGACAATTTTCTGTCTCATCACACATTCAAACACTCAAAGAAAGATAGATGCACATTTATACACACACAGAGGTATAGAAATTTATAGACATAAAAGAAGACATAATATTTGCCTTTTTGAGTTTGACTTATGTCTCTAAGTATAATGGTCTCTAGTTCATTCATTTTTCCTGCAAATGACATAATTGCTGTTTTTATTACTGAGCAAAATTCTATTGCATATGCATGTATGTATAGAAGTGTGTGTGTGTGTGTGTGTGTGTGTGTATCACTTCACTTATCTGTTGGTGGACATTTAGGCTAATTCTATAATCCTATATCTTGGTCATTATAAATAGAACTACAATAAACATGTATTTGCAAGTGTTTATGGAATGCTGACTTAGATTCCTTCATATCTACTCATGTCTACAAAAACGTTACACGGACACGCACATACACAAACATAGTAGAAGTATAGCTAGGTCATGTGGTAATTCTATTATTTAGTTTTTTGAGGAATCTACATGCTGATTTGCATAATAACTACACTAATTTATGTCCCCCTCTTCAGTGTCTAAGACTCTAGCTTCTCATCATCACCAGCATTTGTTGTGGTTTCTTTTGTTGATAGTAATTCTTTCTGACTGAAGTGATACGGAATGTCAGTGTGCACTATTCTCATTTCCCTATTGGCAAATCAGTTTTATCATTAGCATTTGAGTTTTAGCTCAAAAGTTGTTGTCTTATATGTATAGAAATGGAAAGATGGAGAAAACAACAGAGCTACGTAATAAAATACTGCAAGCCAGCAACTTATTAACATTGCTTTCTATTTCTTTATCTGGGAACATCTACCCATTTGATAGCATAGCCCATAACTTTATAGAGCCAGCTGGCTGAACCAGGGTAACTATTCAGCTGTCTAAATGTATTGCCTAGATCCCTGATATAACATTGGCCTTAACTATTTTCAGGAGAAAAATAACCCATCCTTTTACAATCATGAAAGGAGTAAACTGTAATTTGAACAATGAAAGCATTAGCAGTAAGAGTAACATGGTTTGAACATATAAACTTTGATATGCAATATGGATAAATGAAGATGTATTAAGTTCAATTTGCTGTAAAATGGAGAAGTGAGCACACATGCACACACACGCGCGCGCACACACACACACACCTTTACTTCTTCAGATATTTTTCTGTCTTGTTCTACATTTAAACACTAATAAAAACATAAATGTACAGATACAAACACACAAAGATACATTAATTTTGGTACAGAACTACCACTTCCTTCCTGTTCACTTACACCTTGAATTATGGAAAGAGGAAAATGTCAAATACACAAAATAAGTCTGAAAGACCAACAGTCTGGGCAGAGAGATTAATAACAACATGAGATATTGACATGTTTGAGCATGGCCACATTATCAGGTGATTCTTTTGCTTTCAGTTTGTTCTGATGTTATGTGTTCCCAACAGCTTCTTGCGGTTTCTGGACCACGAGCTTCCACTTGCTGTGGAGCCTATTAAAAACGCTCTTCCTCAGCTGTCTCCCAGACCAGAGAAAGCAGGAACTCTGCTGAAGCCTAGGGCTCTGTGTTCTATCATGTCTTTCAGGTGATTCTGACAAATAATTTATATCACTGACTTTCATACAGGAATCAAGAAAATGACATTATTATTATTATTTTCAAATTGTAGGAGAATATTTAGAATGGAAAAGATGTATTATAATATAAATTAATTTTGTGCATATTTTTCTACAGTTCAAATAAAATGGAGTGATATCTTGCTTTCAGAATGCAGTGAAATATGTATATAGCTCTTCTATCCTGTGATGGTTAATTTCCATTGTAAACTTGCCTAGAATTGGAATCACATTTTGGCATAATTTTAAGGACTTTTGCAGGGATGTTTAACTGAAAATAAAAGATCTACCCTGTTATGTGGGGCCACCATCCCATGGGGGTGGGGTCCCAGGCTGAATAAGATGGGGAAAATGTAAGAAGTTAAATGAGTATCTCCTCGGCTTTCTGCTTCCTGTTTCATCGTGCTGTAATTACATAAACTCCTCCCACGTACACCATACCTTTTGTATGTACTGTAGTGATGCCAAATCCTCCAAGGCTTCATTACTTTAAAGTTATGAACTATCCCACACCTTCACTACCGAAATGCCGTGGACTCCCCCCCACACGCCTCCTTCACTACTGAAATGCCCTGAACTCTCCCACGCCTTCACTACCTAAATGCCGTGAACCCGCTCCCAACGCCTTCACTATTGTAATGGACTGAACTCTCTTGAACATAAGCCCAAATAAATCCTTCCTTAAGTTTTTTGTTATCAACTTTGTCACAACAGTGAGAAAATTATTATACAAACATTACCTACTTTGTAACCCTGTTAACGGTTCAAATTATTGATCTGGCTGTACCATTGTAAAAGATGTCATCTTTCTAATGCACTGAATTAAATGATGTTGAATATTAACAAAAGAATTTATATTCACAGGAAAAAAATTAGCAAAAACAGGAAAAAACAAAACAAAAATCTCCTGTAAAATCCATTGCCTTAATTCTAGGAGAAAGATCTAGATGGAATTGTTGCTTTTCCCTCTCCCTTTTCTCATTTATCTAGTCTTAAAATTGGATGACACAGCAACATATATATACATGTATATGTATATATATAATCAGTAGTAGAAAAATTATTGTAAATATGAGGCTAATATTACATGACCTACATCTTTTCATAATGAGATTGCTGAATGAGGCTCATGGTTGCCTTTAACTCCATGATCCGTTTCTTTCCCCTAGGAGGTATGTGTTTAATCTGTCAAGCGTTTGTAAAACACCACAAGCAGAGTGGCCTTTGACCTGACCACTAAAATTGGACCCCATTCTACTGGCTTTGTGATTTCACCCAGCAGGTTCCATGCATTTGTGTCATGCCTTATGAACCATTCAGGCAGGGTATGCTCTTTGACTTCTGACCAACTGTGTCCCATACTTTTTCTGTGATGGAAATAAGTGACAAACTGGGAGATGAAGTCAAATATTCCTTTTTCATTCAGGTATGCTGCCAGCTGAGCTGACTGACCCATGGGTGCCTTAATTTGTAACCTTTCCCGTCATAACTTACAGCAGTACATGTGTTGCTGACAAATTATCTTAACATTCTATGTCAAAAGTGGGTTTGACTCTTTGGAAATAAGGTATATCAATTAAATAAAATATCTATCATCAAGAACACATGTGAACAAACATCTTAATTGTTGAATTTTTCCATATGAATACCATTAGCATTGTTTATTTTAAAATTTAGGATCTTTGATATTTTGGAAAACTTTACAGGAGTTTTAAAGAATGTTTAGTGTATTCCAGACCTCTCCAGATTAATACTTAGATTCTACTGTAAGAAAGTTACACTGTAACAGCTCTGAAAATGTTCAGGAGAATCAACAACAAAAGACCCTCACTAACAAACGTGAAATCAGTTTCTCTCCAGTCACTTACTACCTTAATTCTTTTATCGAATACCCAAATATTGACACTCTATGGCAAAAAAGTCTGCCAGACACAATGGAAAGCATAAAAATGAGGTGTTTCTTTCTTGCAAGAACCTGGCAAAGAAATTAAGATAAATACATAAGTAACTACAACAGGGATGATATTGCATAAATTCCAAATCAGACTTGAATAGTAATTAACTGGGTAAAAGAGATGAGGAAGTAGTTCCAAGGACAGGGAAATGCTGATCTTAGTGGAATTGAGCAATATGAACCATCAAACAAAGAAAATACAAACAAAAAATAAAACTGGTTCTGTGTAGGAAAGCATCTCAGATGAACAGACTATGACAATAAAGCAAGTGTGCAGGAGTCATGGGCCTGGGGCAGAAAAGTATGGAAGAATGATTGACAGGGAGAAGTAAGTGCCACGTGAACATACTAAGACTATAAATCAAAATGATTGAAGTAATATTTTTTAATCAAGGAAATATATTTTTCTTAGAAGATTTAAAAAAGGCATTTTATCATCAATTTTCTACAGTTCTTTGTCTAGGGGTAGGACCACAAGAGCCTTCACCTTCCCATGTCAGTAAGCCTATTGGTGTCGTCATTGCGCTGGTTTCATTTAGGCAGTCATATTGTTATCATGGGTGAAGCTTCTCCATCATTTCCCAAAGACACAATGTCACAGAAGACTTCCTGGTCCTCTGAATCTTCCACTCCTCCTGCCCCATCTTGTGAAAAATTCCCTAAGCCTAAGATGCAGGAATTGTGTTATGGATAATCAGTTACTGTTGGGTCCCTCACTATTGGTCAGTCTCTGCATTTTGATCTGTTGTGGGTTTCTGTGATGGTTTTCTTCTGCTGCAAAGAGAAACTTCTTTGGCAAAGGCTGAGAGTATACCCACTCGGCTGTGGGTATAAAGATAGCAACGTGGCAGTAGCAGGTCCTCCTCTGAGATCGATGTCCTTACCAGGCCGAGGCAGTAGGCTAAGTTTCTAGTACCAGGTCTGATTTCTCATCTGTGGATCAGACATTAGGTCCACCTAGACAGTTGCTGATTACCATCGAGACAGGAGTGTTACTATCGCTCTCCATTTGAGGAAATAGGGACACAGGATATTTAGACAAAGGTGCCTCCCTGTAAAGGCAAGAGGACCAGGCACAAGGATTGGCAATCAGCTCCAGACATAAACTGTATTTTTTTTGTTCTTTTTTTTAATTTACTTTTTTTCCTTTTTTTTTATTTTTTTTTCTTTTTTGAAAGTAGAACAAACGCTTTTGTAGTATGTTTGGGCATCTCTAGGGTATATTCCCAAGAGAGGAATTTTATTAAATTATAAAGAGTTTCCATTTACGCCCCTCCTCCCAACGCCCTCCCACTCCCCCCCTCCCTCTTCTCCTCCCTCTTTGTCCCCAAGGGCAGTCAGGGTCTCCTGCCCTGTAGGAAGTCCAAGTTCCTCCCCCCTCCCTCCAGGTCCAGGAAGGTGAGCATCCAAACAGACTGGATCCCAAAAATCCAGTATATGCAGAGGAAACCAGTCCCAGTGTCATTGTCAATGGCTTCTCAGTAAGACTGCAGGCCAGCCACATTCAGAAAATCCGGCCACATTCAGAGAATCTGGTTGGATCACATGCTCGTTCAGTCACGGTCCATCTGGCCTTGGTAAACTCTCATTAGATCCGACCCCTTGTATCAGTGGGTGATAGTATCCCTCGCAGTCCTTCGTCATTTTCTTCCTTCCATTTGGATCTTGGGGGGCTCAGTTCCGTGCTCCAACGCGGGCCTCCATCTGTATCGTCATCCAACGCCAGATGAGGGATCTATGGTGATAAGCAAAATATTCATCAGTATGGTCACGGACCAAGGCCGGTTCAGGCACCCCCTCCTCTGTCCAGAGAACAATCTGGGGATCTCTCCTTGGACCTGGGATCCCATATATAATCAAGTTTCCTGTAAACTCTAATATGACTCCCTATTTCCGCCTCCTCCCTACCTCCCATTTCCCTCCCCCTTTCCCTACTCCCCTCCCCCTCCCTCTCCAGTCCAAAGAGCAGTCAGGGTTCACTGCCCTGTGGGAAGTCCAAGGTCCGTCCCCCTCCATCCAGGTCCAGGAAGGTGCACAACCAAACAGACTAGGCTCCCACAAAGCCAGTACATGCAATAGGATCAAAACCCAGTGCCATTGTCCTTGGCTTCCCAGTCAGCCCTCATTGTCCGCCATGCTCAGAGAGTCCGGTTTGATCCCATGCTTTTTCAGTCCCAGTCCAGCTGGCCTAAACTGTATTCTTAAACACAAAAAAGAGAAAGGCCATTGAGATTGCTCAGTAGGTAATGGCTCTTGTCCCTGATCCTTGATGGTTTGAGTTATAGCCCCATGGCCACATGATGGACAGACAGAACCAGTTTCAGCAAGCTATACTCTGAGGCTATATGCATACAATGGCACCAGCATGTGTGCACACGCATCCACAGACATACACAGATAAATAAATAAATAAGATGAAAAAAATTAAGAAAACAAATGAAAAACAAAACAACTATTGAATGAATTTGAATGTTAAAGCTTCCATTCTGCTATTATAATATCCACGAGAACTGTCATGTCATCATCATTAAGTGTGATTTTTCTTTAGTCTTACATGATGCCAAAAATAGTGCCTTCCATATTAGAAATACTTTAAAAACACATAGTCTGGATCTAGCCTCAGCAGGTAAGAGAGCACTGACTATTCTTCCAGAGGACCTGGGTTCAATTCCCAGAAACTACAAGTAACTTATAACCATCTGAAACTACAGTTCCAGAGGATCCAACGCTTTCTTCTGACCTCCTTGGGTACTAGGCACACATGTTGTACACAGACATATATAAGCAAAAAAGCCATACACATAAAACAATAATAGTACAGAGTCCCCATTAAATCATATGAAAATGTAAACAAATAATATAACAAATTTTGTTTGTGTAACATATACATACTATTTTCCCTAAGAGTTTAGAGAACAAAGGGGAAGTCATTTGCATAAAGTAGAGCAGATACGGTTTGGGGATTCCCTGGCAATTTACTTCCACCCTTTAGGGCAAAGGATCAAAAAGTATTGAACTGTGGACAGGTTCTCAGACAAACAATAATTGGCCTGCACTTCATGGTGATTGCAACACTCATAGTCTGTCTGAGCTGCTCTGGCGTGAAGATTACCGCAGCCTGTTCTTCTCATCTGTCCTTAGGCACTTGCTGGAAAAACTGATGAGGACTGAGATGGTGGATTCTTAATTTGACATCTTTCCATTTTTGCCGGGAGACAGAATTTGGATCCAATTCCAGTTCACTGCATTCCATGTGATACTCCTTTTTCTTTATTCTGGCTGTCCCTCTTGTTGGTTGATTTTTGAAATGAGGTCACACTATTTCACACTGGTCTGGAACTCATCATCTTCCTGCCTCTGCCTCCCAGGCTAGGGTTATAGGCACAAGGCACATGCAACCGTGTTCAATAAATGTTTTATAGTTTTACGCTTTTATATGCTAATTGATGAAACAATTTGTGATCTTTTGTTCACAGTCCGGAGTTTGAAATCAGAGCATCAATCTTCAAAGCAAGTGCTGCATTGCTGAGGCTATACCCAATGCTATTTTTGTCTTCATGGCTTAAATTTTTATTTTTTATTTTATTTTATTATTTTTATTATTGACTCCAAGGGCTTATGTGAAAATGCTTCTTAAATTTTCAAAGCTTCCTAATATGAGATCTATTCATCTTTAAAACCCATGCTTGCATTTTCATCCTTTAGGCTTAGATCTATTTTAGAAATACTCAAAACTCTATGCTGCCCTCATTCCAAATATTAAGAGATTAGCAGTCAAGGAGGAAGAGAAGACAGTTATTCGAAACTAAGGCATCTGTAGCCAGCATATTTACTTATCATTGTAGCCTGTCACCATACAATACAGTGGCTGAGAAAAACAAAGATTCTAAGCACAACAGTAAAGTGACAACCCTTTTAACTTACAGAAATAATTGTTGCTGTCTGATTTTGTGTAGTTCAGATTGGTTTGGGCTTAGTTAATTGATTGTTTCCTTGTTTACTTTCTTGCTTTGTACACAGGGTCTCATGTAACCCAGCTGACATTAAACTCCCAATGTATTACCTCTACCTACGATTACAGATTACAGATCTATGCCATCTTACACTTTTTTTTTTTTTTTTAGTTTTTCAAGACAGGTTTTCTGGGTAACTTTGGAGTCTGTCCTGGAACTAGCTCTTGTAGACCAGGCTGGCCTCCAACTCACAGAGATCCTCCTGCCTCTGCCTCCTGAGTGCTGAGATTAAAGCCACCACTGCCTGCCTCTTATGCATTTTTTTTATCTGTAGTTTACTTTTATTTGAAATATTTCAAATACAAATATTTTATCTGGATCCAACCTCTTCAACCAGCAAGATTTTACCATTTTGTACCAGGTTTTAGCCAGGTCAATCCACCTAATCCTCCCCTCCACATATACCCCTCAACTCCTAGATACATACAGTGAACCAGTGTAGCCTGGCCACCACAGCCTATGTTACCCTTAATCACCAGGCTCTAGCAAGGACCCCACTATCTACAACAATCTAGAGGTTCATCATACACGACATCCTACCTCTCTGCCAACCTACGTCTTTTACATCTTGTGACAGAGTCTAGACTGTTGCGTTCACTTGCTCTTCCCATCTACTCACCCACACAAGCCTCTAGTTTTAGCTCCAAACTCTAGGCTTTGCTGAGAATACACATGCTACATGACAAGTCAGGTTTGTGTGTCCACCATATTTCATTCTACCTAAGCCGATATCAATCTGCAGCCTCAACCTTGTCCCTTTATCCTGTGATCTGTCTCACTGTATCCTAGCCTGTTCTATTTTGTTTATATCAGATAAACCTAATCAAAATTCACATGCCCAGATCTCATCACAAATATATAAATAATATGAAATATCCATGGCAATCTTCTTATTTGAAAACATTTCTACAGAACTTGGCAATTTGTGGGGAGTGGTAGAATATTCAGTTTTAAGGACCTCCATTAGAAAATCAGAGAGAGCACAAAAAAATGAGTTAATTATGCAACTTGATGCAACTCAAGAATTTGGGAAAAGAATAACACTCATGTTCAATATACAGTAAGAAAGAATAAAAACCAAAGCAGAAATTAAAGAAATATAAACAATAACAAAAATCAAAGAACAAACGGATCTAAGAGCTGGAATCTGAGAAGCTAAGACAGACAGAGCATTGACTGAATTAGGCAGAAGAAAGAAAGAAAGACAAAGACAGACAGACAGAAGACAAGAAAGAAGGAAAGAAAGAAAGAAAGAAAGAAAGAAAGAAAGAAAGAAAGAAAGAGAGAGAGAGAGAGAGATGGGGGAAAGAAATAAAAAAGAAAGATGACTCAAATTAACAGGATCAGATATGAATAGGGAAACATTAGAACAGGCACCAAAAAGTTCAGAATACTATAAGGAAATGATTTTAAAAATCCTGTGCTCCATTAAGGTGTAAAAGATAAACAAATAGACAAATTTCTAGACTCAGAGATGAACAACTTAAATAGAACCATAACAAGCAAGGAGACTGAAACAGTTATTAAAACAAAACCTTCCAGTTTAAAAAAGATTCAGACCCAGATGAATTCACAGAAATACATTAAGCTTTCAAAGTAGATCTACAGCCCTCACATACTAAATTACTCAAAAATTATACACTGAAGAAACAATAATAAAAATTATGATGCCAGTATTATTCTAATATTCAAATGAAGTAAAACATAGCAAAGAAATAAAATTGCAGGCCAATGTCCTGAGTGAATATGGATTCAAAACCCTCAAATATCCACCATGACCAAGTTGACTATACCATGGAGATGTAAGAATATTTCAACATTTTCAAGTCAATAAATGTAATAAATCACATAAATAGATTAAAAACTGGAAATTACATGATCATCTCAATATATACAGAAAAGGTTTTTGATAAAAATCAACATGCATTGATGATAAAAGTACTAGAGAGAAAGTCTGGAGGGAACATAGTTCAACATAATGAAAACTATATATACAACTGAAATCGGCAACAAGACAGGGCTCCATGACTCCTATTCCTCTTTAATACTGTGCTTGAAGCACTAGCTGAAGCCATAAGGCAAGAGAAGGAAGTGAAAAGAGTGTAAGAAGAAAAAGGGGACAAAGTGTACATATTTGCAAACAGTATATTATACATGAGAGATCAAAACATTTACCAGAAAACCTCTACAAATGATCAACAATTTCAGAAAATTGGTAGAATATAGAATCAACCTACAAAAATCAGTGGCTTCTATACACTACCAACAAACACACAAGGAAAGAGGTCCGGGAGAAAATCCCATTTACAAAAGCCTTAAATTAAATAGAATGCCTATGAACAAACCTAACCAGGGAGGCAAAAGCGTATCACGGAAAACCAAAACTAAGTGAAATACAAAGAACAAGTGATATTGTGGTGCTCAGCTCCAGCTGATATATCCACAACCCAACCTACCGTCTGCACCTAAGTCTCAAGAACATCAAGGGGGCAGAAAGATTGCAAGAGTCAAAGGCATGGGAAGCTGCCCGTAAGATTGTGTCTCCTATAAATGTAAGGGAAACTGTACCCATGAGTCTCAATGCAACACAGATGCCTAAACAAGATCTGAGCAAAGACAGTACCAACAAACATACCCCAACCCTAAACAAGGGACAATGGAGAACTAAGAAGAGGAGAAACAGCTTTCTCCAGAGAAGAGCATTCCCAGTTAATTATCCAATACCACATGGTCATCCCTGAAATTATACACATACAAGTAACTTTGTACAGACTGAGCAGGTTGTATTAGTATATTTAGGGTAATACACATAGATTAAGTACATAATAATATATATTAAATTAAAAATTAAAGAAAAGGGGCCTATAAATTTGAAAGAGAACAAGAAGGGAGGTACATGGGAAGGACTGGAGAGAGAAGAGGAAAAGTAGGTGAAGGGGGATGTCCTTCTGTATATGTGTTGCTTTTATAGGTTGATGGATAAAGGTGTTTCGGTCGATTGCTTAGCAGAGTAAAGCCAGGTGGGAAATCTGAACAAAGAGAGAGAGAGAGAGAGAGAGAGAGAGAGAGAGAGAGAGAGAGTAGGTGGAGTCAAAGAGATGCCAGTCAGCTGCCTAGGAAACAAGACATGTAGAAAATGAGGTAATGTCATAGCCATGTGGCAATACAAAGACTAATAAAAATGAGTTAATTTAAGATGTAAGAGCTAGCTAGAAATATGCCTGAGCCATCAGTTAAGTAGTGTTGTAATTAATATAATTTCTATGTGATTATTCTGGTCTAGGCAGCCAAGAAACAAAAGTATAGTCTCTGTTTACAGGTAGGAAATGATATAATCATATTTTAATTTCAAAAATATTAATAAAAAATGTTTTATTCTAACTTCAAAACATGTTTGTTGAATATATAATAGAAAAGACATATAAATATATAGGAGATAAATTTCATTTTGACTGACAGGCCAATTGGCACACTTTAAACATTATTGCAAAATTTTAACATAACAGAAATTAAAATTTTACTCCTTGTTATAAAAGCATTACCATAAAACAAATGAATAAATATCAAATTCCGTCACTACTTCATAATGCTCTTTTGTATCATAAAACTATTATTGCATTCCCTGTCTCACTTGATAAAACAGTTTCGAGACAATGCTTTCTTTATGCCACCATCAGCAGTAACCATCCCTGGGTTCCTTTCTTTGATGCAGATGATGCAGGAAAAGAAAGACCACAAGCTCAGAAGTGGCTGAGGGAGCATGCAGCATGGCTCTGTTTCTGAAATTTTCCAAGAGACAGAAAGCAACTGAATGTCTCCAAGGCTTTATTAGGAGGATTTATAAGTC
The DNA here is from genome assembly GCF_982192425.1 of Myodes glareolus. NCBI lineage: Eukaryota > Metazoa > Chordata > Mammalia > Rodentia > Cricetidae > Myodes > Myodes glareolus. The sequence continues at coordinate 68,715,434 of NC_142037.1, read as the reverse complement.
TAGACAAAAACCAGCACAGAAACTGCTTACAAGCCTGTAACTAAAGAACAAAATGTATACAGCATCCTCTCTAAGAGAGCCAATAACTCCAGATAAACTGATTTGCAAATTTCCTTTGGTCATGGTGTTTCATCACAGCAAAAGTCACCCAAACTAAGATATCCCCCTACCTGGAATACTCCCCAGATGTTTCTTAGTCCTTTCCTTATCTTCATTAAAACTGAAACAGAAACACTTTATATCTCAGTCTTGTGTATCCCATCTAGATTATTTGCCTCACAATAATAGCTACCAAATAATCACACTAAAAGACTAAGAATATGAAGCCCTGAGAATACAGATAGATTCACTGACAATTAAGTGGATGCATCACTGAAACATTTTTGATGGAATAGAGCCTGGGGAGGTTGAAAAATTGTGTTGGGAGAACATTAAAAAGTATTGGATTCTAATTTATCTGGGACAACCCATGCGTAATTGAATCTAAAGTTTGTGCAGTCGGATTTACTTAGGGTGGCAATGATGTAGGTGGTTGGCAGTTTTTAGGGGTCCAAATTTTATTTCAACAGGCAATGGAATGTATGGTGCTTGAAGTCAGAAGAACAAAGTTCAAGTATTAGTGTTGCCACATCAATTGTTCCAGTGTTGTGAAAGCTCATGGAGTAATCCATGAGATGCTAATAATAGATACTTAGGTACATGAAGGGGCAAATGAACAAGCTCCTTCGGTTGCCTATACTCATTTACCAAGGAGAAATAATGGAATTTTCTATCATACTTATTTAGTAGTGAGGAGATTGTGTGTGTGTGTGTGTGTGTGTATCTGTGTCTGTGTGTGTGTGTAAACATAAAAAAGTCATCTTTGTGAATTTATATTATCTTCTGTAACTAATAGAGTCATAAGGTGAACAAACAACTGAACAAATATTCCTTTGTTAGTCAGATTTCCATCACTGCAACAAAGTATCTGTAGATATCAATTTAAAGGAGGAGAGATTCACCTAGCTCAAGGCTTCAGAGGTTTTATTCATGTTGGATGCTTCCATTTCTACAAGCCTGTGACAAAGCAGTATGACATAGAAAGAACCAGGTATGGGAACAAAACAGTTTACCTCCTGATGGACAGGAAATGAGAGGGATAAAAAGGAGCCAAGGACAAACTATGGTTTCCCAAGTACATACTCCCCAAAGACTCACTCCCTTCACCTCGGTTCCATCTCTGAAATTTCTATCACACCTAATGAGATTATTAAAATTATCAATGTGCTAATCCACAGTTGAGGCCAGAGTTCTCATGACCTAATCATTTCCCTAAAACCCATTGCTTGGCAACCAAGATTTTAACATATGATATTTGGGGGATTTTCTGGATCTCAGTCTTAATAATTCCATGTAGATCCTGGTATAGTTAGAAGATATTAACACATTAATGTTTACAACTATAATCATAATGTAATTATAAATGTACAATAAAACAGGAAACAATAATTAATAATAATAAATATTTTATTGAAGATCCCCATGTACTGAGCACTGAATTATTCTCTGAATAATTAACCTAATTATGGAGAATAGCACTACTATCACTTTAATTTTAGAGATGAACACAGTTAAGAGGTTTGTCTGGATTTCATGTTTCTAAGAAATGTTTGGTGGCAGGAACTAATGTTTATCAGCTAGATTTACACACTCATATTCACATTATGGCTCTAATCCCATAGCCATGCATGCTTCATGTACATTCAATTTCTATTTTTTCTTTAAAAGCATAATTTTTAGAGGTATATAATTATTTGCTAGGGTCGAAACTATCTAAAACAAAAATTTTCACACATTAAAGAAGTACTATCATGAGTTGATTCAGAAATATTTGTGCAAAATCAAAATAGAAATATATATCAAGATAGTGAGGATTGGAGAGATAGCTCAGTATTTAGGAGCACTTGTCGGTCTTTCAGATGATTGGTGTCTGGATAGTTCAGAATAATCTCTCCATATAAGAATCATTAATTAATTTAAAATAAAAAAAAGGAAAGGGGGCGCGGGGGGAAATTAATTTAAAATAAAAAAAGAGAATCATTAAATATGCTAGTAAAATCTCGTTTAGAGTGTAAAGTAACAGATATGTGGAAGCCATCTTTTTTCAACCTATCAAAATCACAACAGATGAACTTCGAATGGTCAAAAGACACTTAAAGTCATGCTCAACCTCCTTAGCGATCAGGGAAATGCAAATCAAAACAACTATGAGATACCATCTTACACCTGTCAGAATAGCTAAACTCAAAAACACCAATGAGAGCCTATGCTGGAGAGGATGTGGAGGGAGGGGAACACTCATCCACTGTTGGTGGGAATGCAAACTTGTGCAGCCACTGTGGAACAGTGTGGCAGTTTCTCAGGAAACTGGGAGTCAGCCTCCCTCAGGACCCAGCAATTCCACTCTTGGGAATATACCCAAGAGATGCCCTATCATACTACAAAAGCATTTGTTCAACTATGTTCATAGCAGCACTATTTATAATAGTCAGAACCTGGAAAGAACCTAGATGCCCCTCAATAGAAGAATGGTTAAAAAAGGTGTGGAGCATATACACATTAGAGTTTTACTCAGTGGTAAAAAACAATGACATCTTGAATTTTGCATGCAAATGGATGGAAATAGAAAACGCTTTACTGAGTGAAGTAACCCAGACCCAAAAAGAGGAATATGGTATGTACTCACTCATAATTGGATTCTAGCCATAATTAAAGGTCTTTGAGCCTATAATTCGTGATCCTAGAGAAACTAAATAAGAAGTTGAACCTGAAGAAAATCATATAGTTATCCTCGGGGATATTGGAAGTAGACAAGATTGCCAGGCAAACTTGGGTGCACGGGGGGGGGGGGTGGGGGGAAGGAAGTAAGGGGAGACGGTTAGAGAGAAGGGAGAGGGGGAGAATTGGGGATGGCTTGGGAGAATCAGATGGGGGGGAGGGAGGAAGGATGAATATGGGAGCAGGGAGGTATATATCTCAACTAAGGGAGCCATTTTAGGGTTGGAAAGAGACTTGTTTCTGGAGGGGTTCCCAGACTCAAGGAGAGGTCCCCAGATTGTTCCCTGGGCAGCAGAGGAGAGGGTGCCTGAACTGGCCTTGGCCCATAACCATACTGACGAATATTTTGCATATCACCATAGAATCTTCATCTGGCGATGGATGGAGATAGAGACGGAGACCCACACTGGAGCACTGGACTGAGCCCCCAAGGGCCAAATGAAGAGCAGAAGGAGGGAGAACATGAACAAGGGAGTCAGGAATGCGAGGGGTGCGTTCACCCACTGATACAAGGGGACTGATCGAATGAGAGCTCACCAAGGCCAGCTGGACTGGGACTGAACGAGCATGTGATCAAACCGGATTCTCTGAATGTGGCTGACATGGGGGCTGACTGAGAAGCCATTGACAATGACACTGGGTCTTGTTTCGTCTGCATGTACTGACCTTTTGAGATCCTGGTCTGTTTGGATGCTCACCTTCCTAGACCTAGAGGAAGAGGGGAGGAACTGGAACTTCCCACAGGGCAGGAAACACTGACTGCTCTTAGGACTGGAGAGGGAGGAGGAGAGGGAGTGGGGGGAATGGGAAGGTATTGGGAGGAGGGGAGGAAATGGAAATTTTTATAAATAAATAAATAAGTAAATTTTAAAAAATGACTAAAGGAAATTCCAAAATCTGATTATGTAATATACAAAGTTGCAAAAGTAGTGAAATGCCTGATTTACTGACCCATCACACAAAGAAGCAGTTGTTGACAAGGAATGTGGTCACTAGCCTTGGAATAGGAAACAGGTTCTGTTCCCATCCAACCCATCTATGCCAGGAGTAGCCCTTGCCAACGGTCTAAGGAAATTGCCTTCCTCTTGTTAAAACTTTTCATTAGTTGTACCCAGAGTCCTTCTTTTTAAGAGTAATTTAATTTTTGTTTGTGTGTGTGTATGCACATACATGTAGGTTGAGCTATTGTGACAAGTGGCTGTGAATTGGTAGCAGGTGCTAGGAAGCATTCTTCTCCAAAGTAGCAAGCAATCTGAAACCCTGAGCCTTCCTTCTCTTTCCCAACCCCTTTTTAATCTGGAAGATATCATCTGTTTTTATTACGATTCCACCTGTTCTCACTGCCTGTTTTAGTCAATATTCCATTGCTGTAAAAAGACAGTATGACCAAGGCAACTTGCACAAAAGAAAGCATTTATCTATGGGCTTACTTAGCGTTTCAGAGATGAGTTCATTTTCACTGTGGCAAGCAGGTAGGCAGGTATGGTGCTAGATAAAGAAGTTGAGATATATATGTTGATCCACAGCAATCAGAAAGAGAAAGAGACTGGGCCTGTCATGGGCTTTTGAAATCACAAAGCCCACCCTCAGTGATATACTTCTTCCAAAAAGCCTACATCCACTCCAAGAACACACCTCCTAATCTTTTTAATCCTTTCAAACCGGTCACTAAACATTCAAATATATGAGCTGATATAGGCCATTTTTTCAAATCACTGCACTGCCTTTAGTTCTATGAAAAGAATCTGACCTCAGATTGTTTTAGAGGGTGAAAGGATTCCTCATCTAGTATAGCCAGGGATAAGTAGTTCAAATGTCAAAAGGGCTAAAAGGCCTTGCAATATATACTTAAGAAAATCTGAAAAGTATATGAGTGAATGGATGCTGATGGTGATAGATCAAACACAATGAAATACATGTACATAGCTGTTTAAATTTAGTCAAATGTTTTCTCATTGTGGTTCAGGGCTTAATAACAAGGTTTTAAAAAGAAAATAAACTTGACTATTGGAAGTACACAGTCAACAATGGCCTCTAGGCAAAAGGCTAAGATATTGGAACTTCCCTGGGAAGTTGAATCTGTGTAGGAGGAAACCAAAAGGCTTATTAATATTCCATGTTGAAGTCAATCGGTTCCATGAAATGTATTCAGCAACCATTAACAATACACATTGAGATTTTAAGGATCTTCAGTGAAGACATTGAAAAATATTTAGATGTGAAAGAGCTACAGGCAACTTCAAAAGCTCCGTAGTGACTAAACTCTGACAATGCCAACAAGGAGGGCATTCCAAAATTGGGATTACTGATTGCTGTAGGAAAAAGGAAACTCTAGAAATCAGATAACATCATTGCTATGTGCAGAATATGTGTACCACCCACACAGTAAGTCACACACTAAATCCCCAATCTCTAAAATTAGTCACCATAAAATGAAGCCTCGGTGAGGTAATTGGGTTAAATAATGTCATGGAGATCAAGGCCCCATGATCTTATAGGGACCCAAATTCCTATAAGAAAATGGAAAGTGTCATCAGACTCTCTTTGTCACTTGTGAGTACATTGATGGCAATGGCCATATGCATGCAAGCAGGGAAGCCCTTGTGGAAAACTGGATCTGGCCAAGCTAGCAGTTCACATCTATAGTTCAGGTATTCAAGTGACTGAAGCATGTGGAAGGACGCTTAAAAAAATACCATACTAGCTCAGAATTGAGAAATAGATGGTTATTTATTAAGGGGTAAACTCACAAATTAGAATCCTCTGCTTGAACGGAGAACAGAGAGCAAATCCAGCAACCGGAACAGAGTGGCTGGAAAAGAGGGCAGATGCAGGCTCTGTATCAGCATATATAGTACAGGAGGCCACGCCCCAGTAGGTGGGTAACCACAAGCTGTAAGACTTCTTACAGAACCTCCACCTTTTGTTTAAATAAGAGAGTTCTAAGCCTAATACAAAATTATATACAATAAGAACAAATATATTCAATAATTACACAAGTTTAAATAAAATTATACAAGTTTAAACCTTGTATAATAAATAACTTGGCCAAGTCATGAGAGGAAAGTAACTACAACTATCTAGTCTTCAATCCCATTGAAAATCTGAGAAGGGAAATAATATTACTAGAGTAAGCAGGAAGTTCAATCAAGTAACTTCCAAAATGTTTAACAAATGACAGAGACAACTGGCCACCTGGGCAATCACTCAAAGTCTCATTTGCAACATTGAAGCAACCAACTTTGGCTAATGATATATTTAGGAAGTGATCTTCTGTGATAATGCAAATAACAAAAATTTTGTTTGAAAATGCCACAATAAAATCTAATCCTTTGTAAACTAATAAAAATTTTAAAATTTGTTCATTAAAGAAAAGAATAAGACACTAAGAAAAGAGAATGTTTTCCAACCATCAGAATTTCCTAAAAGGAAGAAAATATGTGAGACATACATTTATGATAAATATTACCTAAAAATGCATGAAAAGGATCATATTACTAACTTTTACATGGAAGATAAAATTTTCTCTGAAGTTTTTTTTAATATTTGTGCTATTTTGTAAAAGATAATATTGGACAAATATGTCTTACCAGTTTAAAGAGCTAGATGATTTCCCCCTCTTTTGTTTCTGCATATGAGTGGTAAAAGGACACCCCAAACAGATTCACATTTTTGGAGTGGTGTTCAATATAAGATACAAATGTCCCCCTGGAAAGTGACTCTTTAGAGCACCTTTATGTGGTAATGGCTGGTGAGATCTTTCATGCTGACATCTTAAACATAAAATATAATGTGATTTTTCTAAGCTGATGTATTCCAAAATCTCCTAAGAAGAAACAAAGGATAGAAAGGTTGGACACTGACCATTTACCCTCCCAGTACAGACTCAGGTGCTATGAAGTGTTAAGAGAAGTCTAAATGGCCAATTGATGAAGGTTCTGAAAGGCAAGGGTACTGGCCCAACACCAAAGTCCCCGACATTGCTGATACATTTCTATAGACCAGATAATATGGCCTTTGATGCTTTCTTTTACCCTGTAGACTTTAGGCAGTCTGTAGGGGAAACTTTTCAACTAATAAGGAAAGCTCCCACTAGAACTCTGTTAGGACCTGAATCAAGGCAGAAAGAAGCACACAGACAAGCAGAACAGGATACAGCAAACCCTCCTGGCAAGAATAATGCCCTGGAGGTAAAAGCAAGTCCGAAGGGCTTACAATAACCACTTCACTCTTGCCATTTACTTTGTCCTGGTGACTAAGGAAGCAACTTAAGCTGTTACAGATGGCTTCATGCTTAGCCTGAAGAGATCATCTTACTCAGAAAACTGGGCTTGCCAGAAACCCTTCCGTTTGCCAGCTTGAAACTTGTACATAATGAGACTTGATACATGTACAAGTTGGAACTCTACAATTTCAGCTCACTGAAAAGCTTCAAGCCCATACTGAAAACCTATTCTTTCACCATGGATATGCAACCTATCAGTGGCATAATTCCATTAAGTGAAGAGGTATGCTCTGCCAACCCAAGCACAATGGCCTGAGAAACACAGTATGACTAAAAATGTTCTCAAACTTCTTTCACAGTAGAATTAAATAAATTGTCACCTATAGGAGAATCAGATCGAAGAGAAAGTCCCAAACTATCTGGAATATCTTACACTAATGGACCCAAACCAACACCCTAAATTGTGTTTAGCAAAGTTAATAGCTAACAGTTGCGTATAGATAAGTCCTCTGTAACACAGAAGACAATAACAAAATGCAAAAAAACATAATAAAAAATAAGTTTATTCTTATAGAAATAACAAATTAATAATGGTGCCAGGGTAAATCTCCCCAAATCTATGAATGAGACACCATTTATGATTCCAAATATGTAAGAGATGAATGAAGTGAACTTGATTACTGAAACTGGCCCCTGGGTTGTATGTCCAGTACAATCTCTTATTAATTCTGCCAAAGCAGCACATTTAAACAAAAGACACATGTCTTTCTCTTCTACATTTGTGTAATTAATATGAAGAATGCAGCAGTTTGTCTGAGAAGCATAAAGTGTGGCAAACCTGTGAAAACAGAGATTTGACAGTAGTAAAACATAAGGCAGAAGTAACAGAAATGAAACCCAAATACACGAATGGACAAAAGAATGAGGAGCAGTGGGAAGAAAAGAAAGGAAGAAGAGAGATAATAACAGAGAGAATTCTGCATTCAACTAAGAATATCTGTAGATAAGCTTTACCCCCTGCACTGACTCCATTCTCTGGAAGAATTTAACAATTATTTAAAAAGAAATGACTGCCAGTAATTCAAAAACTGGGCTGAAAATCTGAGTCCTTCACAGAGAATGCTAATGAAAATTCCAAAATTTAAATCACTAGTTTCAATAGAGCTAGAGGGATAGAATACTAGGCAATGTACAGAGTTGGGATTAGATTCAGTTGAAACATAAAATTTAGAATGAATAGAGAAAATTTGGGACTGGATCATAATTAGAAAAAGTGGTGGCTAAACTATTAAAATTATTTATCAAGTGAACTTTGCATAGTCTTCCTATATGAATAAAGGCATAGAAATAACATGACTCTAACCTCGCAAACTAGGCTTTTTATGGGAAACCAGCATTCCAATTCTATTCCTTGAACACCTATCAACCAAATCGGATTAGTTACCATCTCTTCATCACTCACCCTTCTTTCTCCAAGACTGGGTCATTGTCAAAGGCAAGCTATGTTGTTTGGCCTAAGGGATAATGGGTGGAGAGCTTTTGTTGTGAAGTTCAACTCCAAGGCAGTAGTGACAGGATCTGTTCCCACACATTTGGCAAGTGAGATGAGTCTAGGGCCAGATCCATTGGGTAACTACCCAGGGAGGTGATATTCCACTAGGATTCAGGGGAGAAGCCATGTGAGGATGAAAATTAGTTTTCACTGGGTCTGCCCTCTGTTCCAATACCTCTAAGGCACATTGTTTGTTTGTGGGATAGTGTGGGTTGTGGCAGGGATTCCTTCAGCGGTTGATATCCTGGATCCAGGCTTACATTCCTTCTCTTTTTACTCTTTAACATGATTCACATCTGCCCTCATTTCTGAAGGTCAATATACAAGGAAGGAATTTGAAACTAGAAGAAAAATGCTCCAAACGAACAGGTAAGACTGCTGCCCGAGGAAAGGACACTGACGTTTATGTAAAATACCCAGAACAGCAGTGCCTGCTGAATAACATCACACATGCAGTAGGCGGGGACTGGCGTTAGTGTGGATTAGATTTATTTCTCTTTCCAGGAAGGCTCTCTTGGGGACTCTAAATGGTAAAAGCAGTGAACTTCCATATGAGTTAGGGCCGGCCATAAGAAAATCTCTGCATATGCTATATTTTGGCCACTAGCCCTTCACCTCGATTTGAACTCTGTTTCATTTCTTTTTCCTGCTGAACCTGGACACCATCATCAAGAATGAATTTGTGATATGACTACCCTGGCAGGTCTCTTACCCTATTGACATGTGTGAGCCATCCCCTCCACCAACAGTCAGCCCATTAAATAAACCCTCATCTCTGAACTCTTTTTTAAAATGTCACTTAGACGTGTGGAAAGAAAAAACTGTGTTACTGTACTTGGCTTGAAGACAGAATATCTAAAGGCAGCCCTATTGCCTTCTTTTGTATTGTGACTAGATAGAAGGCATTAAGTGTCACCCACATCCACAGCTGTGAGCTCAGATAAACTGACTAAAGATTTCAGCACCTGAAGTGTACTTTTTCTTCTTGGACTCGGGTGGATGAGTAAAATCTATTGAGAGAATAAAAAGGAAAGTCAGAAAGGATTAATTTAGAATAAGTGTGACAAAAACACTCACAGAAATCGCCATCTAGATACTGATATTCAGTATCCAGGAAGCAGACATCTAGAGAAACATTCTCTGGGGAGGGTCAGCAGCCCCTCACTCTTCAGGCTCGGTGGTTTCTTCTCTTCTGATCTATCAGTGTTCCACATGTCATCTACACCTCGTCTCATCTGGACACCAAGTGAGGGTTTATGATAGCATTTTCATACGTATACATCATTGTCCCTTGTTCATAACCACTTCTATATACGTCTCATCCCCCTTATATTCCTCCTTCTCCTCTCATTCGCCTTGTATGTGAATCTATATTTTACATGGAAAAGGAAACACGTGTCTTTCTGAATCTACTTACTTCATTTAACAAGATGATCGCCAATTCAATCTACTTTCTTGTGACAGCCTTAATTGTATTCTTCTCCACAGATAAATAAAGCACTATTATGTAACTTTTTGTTTGTCTGTTAATCTTGTGCCATATATTGACTATTGTGAATCTTATATTTTCTTTAGAGTTGGTCATAGACATATGACAGACATATTCCTTAAAATGTACAATAAGAAGTTTCTACCTTCCTCCTCATTGAAGTGGTACCTATGAGTATACACATGAAGTATGGACATCAGGGAAACCACAGGTCAGACGTTGAAAGGCTGAGGAGAAAAAGATGACTGCACATGAATACAATAGTGCACGAACAAAAGGTAAAGTTTCAAAGAAGGTAAAAGGGGCAGGGGGAAGCAGATTAGGAACGCTTGACCACAGAGATGGCCTGACATGGGTCCCAGCCTTTAAGGAACACGGGAGGGCCCCAATACGGAAAGAGGAAGGGAAAGTGATTAGCAACCGCACCAGCTCAAATTGTGAATACGGGGTGTGAGAAGAGGAAATCCTTCCTTAGATAGCTGGCGAGAATGATGCCAGTTTTTCCCACGATATAAAGAACTGTTACAGAGGCAGTCACCTCTGAAGCCCTGATGTCGCTTTCCCACCACATAGTCACTTTCGAGTATCATTGTTACAGTAATTACGGCATTCATAGCCTTCACCAAGGTTTATATAAATAAGAAACACATCCAAATATCAAAATTGTATGTGACAAAATGGAGGAGGACATAGGATATAAATATGATAAGAATAATATCTGATCTAATCAAAATATGTGGCATTTAGTAGAAACATTTATAGAGTTTTGATGTATTTTGAAAAAAAACACTTCAAATGAGATGTGTTAGTTTGCTTTTTTTCTTAGTAGTGTTAATGATAGCTTTATTTAATCATTCCATGACATAAATATACATCAAAATATACTATCTGGGTGCAGACGCACATACCTGCTATGTCAACACTTGGAAACTAAGGTTAAGAAGTCCCGTAAGGTCAAAGCCAGCCTGGGCTACACAGTGAAGCCCTAACTACCACCCCCAGTCTGGGCTACAGAGTGAAGCCCTAATCACCCATTAGCCTGAGCTACAGAGTGAGGCCCTAAGCACCCACACTCTCCAGTCTGGGCTACAGAATGATGCCTTAGGCACCTCCACTTCCAAAAAATCAGTAAGCAAGCAAATCCCATATAGCCCATAAATATATAACATAAAATAATATTACTTCTCAGTTATCAATAAAATTTCAAATATTTAATAATGTGATCAAGTAAAAACATTCATTTGTTTTATTTAAAGAATGTTATTTTCTAGGAAGGTAATAGTACATACAATCCAGTGTGTGTGTGTGTGTGTGTGTGTGTGTGTGTGTGTGTGTGTGTGTGTATCCATATATATATAAAACTATATACATGACATTGTGCATCCATTAATTTATTTTCCTAATCACTGCTTTATTAATTCATCAGAGAAGTCATTCATAGCATCTCAAGTACACTATAAGGCAGACTCTAGGTTGTGAAATGAAGTCACGGAACAGGTTACTTACTTTCACGTTCAAATTTACCATTTGTCAGTAGATGACCTCAGACACTTCACCTAACCTCTATGCTTTTCACTTCTTCACATATAAAATTAGTGAAAATCATACCATTGAGGTTTTAGACTTTTATAGCTTGAAAACTTTAGTTAACAATTTTAAATATTTAATTGTTGCTTTACCATATTCTTGGTACATTTTTAAAACAGCCTCTTTCTTATAATGAGTGTCTTTGTTTTCTAATATATACTATTACTTCCCCTTTCAAATTTTCTGACAAAAATATCGCAATAGATGTTGCTGAATTCTGAGGTCTGAAACAATTCAGCAAAGGTGCCATAATTAAATCCTGTACATGACTGGAGAGATGACCCTTTGATTCCTTGTGATTGTGTTTCAGTCTTATCCATTATAATGTCTCTTTTAAAATTCTGATGTGATTTGAGGCTTCTACTTTATTTTCAGTCAAGCTTAAGGATCTTAATGTTTTAGTTCATCATTTTAAGAATGACTGTTATCTTAACCATTTGTAGTGATAGGATTGCTACTATTGGATACATATCTAAAGTAATTCATATCCATGTCTTAAAGAGGTATTTACGCATTAAATTCATTGCTACATTATTCACAATCTTAGTGCATCAATGGATAGAAGGATAAAGACACAAGATTATGTACACAGATCAAATACTATGCAGTAATAAAAATGAAATATGGACTGTGTTAGTCAGCTTTCTGTCACTATTCCAAAATATTTAAGATAATAAACTTAGAAAGAAACATGTTTCATGTGGATCATGGCTTTAGAAGTTCAAGTATATGATTAAAGAGGGCTAAACTTTGAGCCTGTACCAAGGGAAGTCCATGATGTAGGGAGTCCATGGTAGAATAGAACTGCTTCCATCATGAGACATAGAGTAAAAATGGTACCAGGGGATATGTCCCTAGTAACTTAAATATCACTTTCTTGACCCCAGTTCTAAACCCCAATATCAACAAGGCGGAGACCAAGTCTCTGATATGCCCTTTGGCGGACATATGTTTTCCAAACTATGGCTCCAACATCTGTGAAAACATGGGTGACCCTAGACTGCATTACACTAAATGAAGTAAATTTTCATAGAAATACTAACATTATATGATTTCTCTTATATATAGAATTATAGATTCTGTGGTTGTTAGGGGATAGGAGAAAGTGTTAGGGGTCAGGAGAAATATTGGCAGAAGTACTAACAAGAAAACTATAACTGGTTACAATATATTATACTTTTAAAAATTATAAAGAATGGGTGTTACATGCTTTTGTCACAAAAATAAATAACTATGTGAGGGAATGCATTTGTTAATTAAGTAAATTTATTTAGCTATATATGTACTTCATGTTGCTAAAGTTAAAATATATTTTGTGCAATCTGTAAATTCTCCTTAATTTGAAGAGTATTTATTGCCAACAGTACTATATCTTTAATAAAAAAAAAAGGGCTTTAAAACACACAGGAAGTTCTATGTGTTTCCAGATATATTCCAACAGTCTACCTATTGTGTTAAATAAAGTATCCAGACAGCTAGCATTTATTATAATAAGATTTTCCCTGGATAGTAAAGTCAGAAGATTGAATGCAGAAAATAAATTATTAACCAGCTAGCGTGTATTTTTTTCAGGTATTACTCATAACTTCCCCCATCTGTCATTTCATATAACTGTGTCTTACCTGTAAATTAATCTTTGCTTTTATCAAACTCAGCTGGGGATTGTTATATCAGGTTTAATGCTTCTAAAAACTGTATTAAATGTGAATTTATATCACAAATGGAAAATCTGAGAGTGGGGGACATTTTCCATGTGGCAGGCTCATAAAACTATCACTTTTAACAAACAACTTGAATTCAAGAGAAATTTGCAAAAAATCATTTGAGCACATTCGCAGTCTTAGGAGGAAGTGCTAATATGGAATCTGTCTGTTCTGCTGCAGCTGCTTGATTTATGAAAGCATAAACAACCCTGACTCATTCTGAGGAAGTCGTAATTACCATATGGAGTGCTAAACGCACAGACACTTCATAAGGACCAATGCGACGGCTTAAATTATAGTCATTATGCCTATCCCGCTTGCAAGCCCTACTTTAATCCCTACTGCAGGAGAAAACATTAACTCTACTCAATAGTTTTCACTATCAATTTCCCCGCATCTTGAGAATGTGGATATATCATGGACCAAGACACCTAATAAAATAGCTAAGTAAAAGTTGATTCAGTAGGTGATATTGAAATGACTGTTCTGCCAAGGGTTTGATAGTGACATTGTTAACATGTTTACTCTAGGTTGTACATCATGTTGTCAAGTACACATGTTCATAAGACAGTTTTTAGGGGAGGTTTTTTGATGGCTCCACAATGGAATAAAGAAGGGAAAGAATATGTTGTGGTAAAGACATTTTCAATCTATTTCAATAACACTGTAATAATTGTTGCCATCCTAAAAGAAGAGAAAACTTTGAAAACTGAGATGTTGTCTTAGGATGAATAGAAGTCACTGGAACAAGGAAAAATAAAGAGTATTTATGCTTAAACTTCCTATCACAAAGAAACAATAGGGGAGATTCATGTTAAATACAGAGCATAACTAATGATGCTATAAAAATGAACTGCCTTTCTAAGTTCTGATATTTAGGAGGTTGATGGAAGTTAGTATATATTAAATACTTATTTCACAAAATATATTCAGACATATCTGCTGATGTGAAATATTTTTGCAATTATACCTTTAAACACATATTCATGTTTAGGTAACTTTAGTAAACAAAGATTTTGAACATGCTTCTGGTTAAATTCAGTCTGAAAGGGTCAACATGGATCAATTTTCTGTGGCACCATGTTCTCTCTATAATTTATCTGCATTAGGTCAATTGGTTTTCTCTACTAGGAGGGATTATAGGGCTGAACTCAGAGCAAGGCTAAGTGAATCACAAAAGGGGAAATGCGGTCACAGAAACCCAAACCCATCCAGGTATCCAGGTGGTCCTCACGTGCCTGTGAGTTCTGCTTCTTCCAGTTGGCATGAACATCTGTTCCTTAGTGCAAGGGTGTGAAGAAAATGACACAAGTGGTAGGCACTGACATATTCAGGAGAAAGGAAGTGATTTATTTTATATTAAAAATTGTTACTGTTGTGAAAATAAAAGCGCAACTTGAATATGCCTCTGTATGGCTTATATAACATATGTGTGTTTAAGAGAAAGATTGTATATTTTTATTAAATCATAACACAAAAATACAGGGCTCTGAAAATCTAATTACCACAATGAAGAAAAACAGGAGACCTATAAAAACTATATTCTGAAATATGAGTCAGATTCTACCAACAGTTTAGATTAAAAAGAGGAGAACCCAAAAAATAATATATTTACTAAATTGTTTTTATCATCTAGAAATGTATGTAAAGGAACATAATAGCAATTATGAATCTAAAATTAAACAAAAATAATTGGAAACTATGGAGATGATAAATTAGCTGCATAATAATTTAAGAAATGTATGGTTAAATGCCAGCATAGAGAGCCGAAACTGAATACGTTAATGAAAATAACAGTATCACTAACAGAACCAGCATCAATTATATACCTTGATAGAAAAGGTTCATGGAATATAAAAATAATCAACATGAGGTTGATTCCATATTCTGGCCATTATTAACAATGCTACTTGAACATGGAAGAGCACCTAGCACTTCAAATTTCTGATTAATTTTTTTAAATCTACATTATATTCTTATGTACACATAGTTCATAGTGTGGTGTTTGATTTTTAAGCAATTTCTACATCTCTGGACTAATCAGCATTTTATGAAATGTGCGGATGTCCTTCATGCCCTTGAAGGACAAGTACATTGTTCCTATTTGTGAGAAGAGTCATTCCAAAACAAGCAATGTAGTCGTTTGAAAAGTCGTCAGCTTTTCACTGATCCTGTTGCGTTGGCCTGCAGTTTGGTGCTGAGACTAGCCTGCTGTCATAACAAGTCAGAGGTTCAGATGTGCATCATTCAGCAGCTTAGAGCTACAGGACTTCCTGTCAACGGGCTTTAGTGCTTGACCTCCTCAATAAGACTGGAGACTGTCTCAATTACTTCTTCTTCCTCCAGGAAGAATACGCTTTTCTCTGCAACATGGTGTTGCAGTGGATGGAAGGATGATGCGGATAGTGGAAAATTGTCTTCCTTCTTCCTTCAATGTATCTTGTCTTATTTCTGTCCTTTCTGCTGTTACTGTGACAGCTTGCATTCTAAGTTCTACTGAAGGGATCTTTCTTGCCCAGTTATATAAATTGATGTTTCTGGATCAGGTGTGTGCTGTAAAGGTCTACTTTATCATCTTGTTGGTGAGTATGATCTGAAGACTAATCTTTGGGTGTAGAATAAACCACAGATATCAACCAGTTATACTCCATTTTTTCACAAGTAAAAGATTGCACATGTAAGACAGTTAATGTCATTTTCCAAGTCATCCATGGTGCCACAGTGACCAAGAATAATTTCTAGTGATAGCAAACAGAGAACTTTTTAACAGTGTGAGAAATGACAATAAATTGTGAGGAAGATCTCCATTCTTATTATTGTCCTAGAAAGAAACTAGGTTAAAAACCAGGCCTGGGAAAAAACAAACAATAAAAAGTGTATATTGGAAGGGGAGGGCATGTTAGATCACAGAAAGTATAAAAGACCGGAGAACAAAATTACATCAAATCATTAGAAAAACAATTTCAAAAATAACTTAGGCCATTATAATTATTCTAATAATAAATATGATTTTCTGAAATCTGGGGGATACATTGAAATCGATGGTACAAGTGGGACATATGAAAAGAAAGTCAAATATATTGTCACAATTCACTTCCCTCTGTGAATGGAAGAAACACAAAAGACAAGAAATAGCTGAAATAAAGCATTTGTGGTATATTCGTCTCAAGTATCTTAAAGAAAACATTTTTCCAATAAGAGCAGGAAAGGTTAGAAAGTCATTTTCTTTTTTTGAAGGCTCCACTTTGAAATTCAAAAACATTGAAATTAATGAGAAGTAGATAGTATGCTCAAAACAATATATCAAAATTATCCTTCCTTAGTTATTGATATGACAAATCATAGAACGAAAAGTCTTAATTATAACAGGGATAGTCAGATGGCGTGGTGGGAAAAACTGATGGCTGCCAAGGCTGAATACCTGAATACTAATGGTGGAAGGAGAGACAAACTCTCACAAGATTTCCTCTGACTTCTACACATGGCACACAAGTATACAAGTAAGTAGATAAATAATTAAATAAATATTCAAAAGTCAAAAATCTTAATTATAAATCTTTTTAAGATAAGGTGTTGTGAATCTTTCTAAACAAAACTACAGTCTTCTCCAATCTGCCTGCCATCCCATGGACATTTCTCCTATAGGACCCATTCTTTTATGTTCTCATGGATTGTGTCACATACTTAATCCCTCTGTCCATTTCAGCCGTGTTTGTCATCACAGTGTACAGTTTGTGGTTACTATCTCATATTATAAAAATAAATTAAGCTTTAAAACGCTAATATGAGAGCAGTATTCGCACCACTATTATAGATATGGGATGATATGGTAATGACATACAGAATGATACAAGAGCAAATACTTCCCAATGTACCCTTCAGAAATAAGGTCGCCAGAGTTGATGCAATTGCTTTTAGGATAGGAAAACAAATGTAAACGAGATTTTTCTCTCTTTCAAATTTGCCAGCGGGTAAGGCAAAGGCTCTGGAAGACAGGAGGTGTCTAACATATTAACTACTCATCCAGTGTCTCGCAGTAATTAAGAAAATAAATAGAATTCGGGGGCGAATTAACAGCACCATTTCAATTTCCCTGCAAGCTCATTTATACCTAAAACAAGTGGTGCTGCATCTGCAAAATGATTCACAAAAGTGATGTGATGTATTCCTGATATTGTCAAACAAAACAAAATGATCCAAAATAAGGTTAAAACAGCAGATGCGTGGGAGGAACAAGCCTGCTACCAAATGAGTAATTCTGAATTTTGTCACAACTTTAAACAAAAAAAGAAAGAAAAAGAAAAGAAAAAATGAAAACTTGTTTGAAATTTTAAAAGTTAAAATTACCTTTTAATCTGTTTTTAAGGCAAGGAGCTATTTCTAAATAAGGGTCATCACAGAAATTCAAATTATCATATTTAAATGTATATAGCATTCAGAAAATTAAATGTATATAGGGTAAAGATACTGCACTTCAAAAACACATTAGAAGGTTTTTTAAATTATGAAGAGTTTAATATATCATCAAATTTTTATTTATAAAACATTTTGCTAAGTTTGATCTATAAACACTAAGTAAAATGTAATGAAAAATTCTTTATGTAAGTTATGAATGTGTTGAATTAATAAGTTCATTATCAACTCTTTTAAGTTGAGGAAACATTTATCTACAGAAATCATAGTGTTTCCAAAGTAGTACTCAACAGTTTTTGTTAACCTGTGTTCCATGAAATATTGTGCCAATTGCATTACTTCCATAGACTTGATTTATATTGAAAGACACTGAAGCAAGATTAATAAAAACTCAGAGATAGATATTGGAATTCATCCTGAAGACCAGAAAAGCAAAGCACTGGCTCTTAACTCAACTTCACTCCAAAAATGTTGATTCTGCTTCGAGGAAACCTCAGAATGAGACCGAGCCCGAAAGTTGTCCCATTTTCTAAGGCATATATCACTACTGCCTGTTTTCTATGACAAACTAGTGTGACTACTGGGATTAAAGGTGTCTGTCATTGCTGCCTGGTCTCTAAGGCTCACCAGTGTGGCTGTTTTACTTTTCTGATTTTCAGGCAAGCTTTGTTTATTAAAATACAAATGCAATGCCACTGCATTTCCCCTTTTTGCCTAAAACAAAAAAGAATGCTTTAACTAGTATAAGAAGAACTATATACAATAAGTACATAACTATATGCAATATATACAGGTAATAAATACATCCATAATGTCTAGTCCATTGACAAATTAAGAGAAAATACTCCATATTTATCCTATCTTAGTGAGTCCAAAGTCTTATACCTAATTTGTTTTCTGTCAAAACTTGCTTTCTGAGTCAGGTAAACAAAAAAAACTATAAGTATTTAGTCTTCAACTCCCTCAGAAACCCAAGAAGAAAATGAGTAAAAAGGAAGTGCAAGCAAGCGACTTCCAAAATAAGTGAGTAATGACAGAAACAACTAGATTCCTGGACAGTCACCCAAAGTTCCTCTGTAACATTGGGGCATCCATCTTCAACCTACAGGCCTAGCATATCTGATACACATTTCTGTGAAGCAGGATATTCTGAAGAGCTGTTCTACCTTTTCTTGACAGTGTTGGGAAGTCACTTTCTTTTATGTCCTGCTTGTCTAATTAGGACACCATACTCTTAGCAGTTGACATGGGGCATTTTCTTACCCAGTGGCTTACTTTTGCCACAAAAACAGGAAACACCATATGGATTTCCTTTATGCCCATTATCTTCTCTGAATTAGATTGGAGTTTCCAGGAGCAGATATGTCTCACTGTCATAAAAAAAAGAGTCTAAGTTATTAAAACATTTAAATGCTATATTCTATAGATCTCTGAAGTGTTCTAAGATTACCTGTCTATTTAAAATATATCTTTGTTTTTCCTTGAAAACATATGCAATGTGACTACAGTTTGATTATAATAGTTGACTAATTACTAATCTGTATTTCCTTATTATCCTAAACAGTTGGTAATAAAAAATTCAAGGACTAGAGAATTACATTACATTGTTAAATGAGCTATATAGGTATACAATATCTTGAACAAGATTAGAAATATATGTACATTATGTTTTACCAAAATTAATCTCAAATTTGTATCAATATTCAAAATTTGTATGCAATATACAAAAGTCCAATTCAAAGTAAAATATTTTAAAATAGTAGTTGCTTTTTAAAAGTAGATTCAATAATTTTATCTTATCATATCTATACTCTCCCTCTTTCTTTTCAGAGTAGATTAAATAATGTTTTATCCTATCAGATCTATAATATCCATAAGGTATTGAATAACCAAAAACCACCCACTCTGACTCTTGAGAATGTGGGAGTCATATTCTTAAATTTACTTCCTGCTCTCTTGGGACTATGGTATCTTTAGGTGACCCTGAAAGAGAAATTGGGTTAATTGTCAAGTCCTAGGAGATGAATCTGTATCATTTTTTGTCCAGTCTATGTGTAATGGGAAAGATCTGCTTTGGACTAAAAACTGTTCATAACAATTTTAAGGTGGCTAGCTGAGATGATCCAGGCTCACAGACTAGTCTAGCCAAGACTTGAGACAAGACAAGCCCTGCAATCTCTGAAAAAAAAAAATTGCATAAGTTCTTTGCCAGGGCTCACTGTCGTCTCATAATCTGTTAATTTCATCAAGATACAATGCAATTCTAATGTAGGAGTAGAAAGATGCTTCTAACTCCAATCACATCAACGCTTACTTCACCTCCTCCCAAAGATACACCTATGCCATTGTCAAGAAAGAATCCTTGAAACTAGGAGTACTTTTACTTGTTTTTGTCTTTCAAGATATTTTATTGGAGTAGAAGAAGACCCAGAAATGGAAAATGGGAAATTTCCAGACAATATTGTCAATAGGATTGCTTGTTCAACAAATATACAGTGAATTTTACAACAAAAACAAACTACAGGAGGTATTATATTATTCGGGGGGGAAAATAATGACTTAAATAGGAGACATGCCTTCCTAATAATCTATTCTAGGCTGGAGAATCCAAAACAGGCACACAGATACTGTGAATGTGTTATGGTTGGGTACTGAGGCAGAGGATTTATGTGCTGTGTCAAAGAAATGGGAGATCACTGTATGGGCACAGACTGGCCCTTGTTAGCTTCAAGTGAGAAAAGTGACAATATCCGAGACAGACTCCAGCAAATAATTTTAAATTCCAAGTAAAATGAAGTGCAAAGGATGAGGCTGGTTATTTGGAAAAGTTGACAGTGAAAGACCAGTTCCAAAATCCCACTGAAATAATATACAATAACCAAGACTCTCCGAAACACTTTGCTCTGAAAATGAGAAAAAAAATGTCAAAAACTAGTTCTTGTGTGAAATAAATGATGAGGAATTGAGCTGAGCAAGAAGATAAAAGGTTCTCAAGTTGACATAGGACACATATGAATAAGGATATGCTCACTTTTTCCCTGGAAAAAAATGGATATTTTGCTGAGATGATACCAAAATGTAATTGATGGTAGTTATAGAAGTTTTAGTTACAACTTTAATATTTATTGAGATGATAGGAGAACAAAATTTGGAAATTATGTACTTAAGCAAATGGGAAAAAGATTTTAGAACAAGATACAAAGGTCTAATGAGCATCAAGTATTCCTTCATGCCATAGCGGGGCTAGAAAATAAATAATATGCTGCAGGTACTTCGATAAAAAGAATTCAAACTATCAGCAGGTTTCATTTGGGAGTCCTTTATTCCTATGACTTAATATTTATACATTCAGAATGTGTCAGCATCTACTTTCTTTCAAATAGGATTTTTTTCTCCTTTGTCTCACTATAAATTATTGACTAAGTAGTATTTCACAAGTTTCAATAAACAAAGTTTTAATTTCAGTACACTCTGTGCTTCACAAATCTCTTGGGTAAATTGTCCTGCGTCTAGAAGGCAAACGGAATTACAGTAATCACTGGATAATGGTGTGGGTAGAATAAGAATGTCACTGTAGGGATGGTGAGATGTTCCAGTGAGAAAAGGCTAAGCCTGGAACTCTCATAGAGGAAAGAGACAAATTACGGCCACAGGTTGACCTTTGACCTCCACACCATTACCATAGTAAATAGATTAGAGGATTGATAGATAAATAGAGATAGATAGATAGATAGATAGATAGATAGATAGATAGATAGATAGATAGATAGATAGATAGATGTAAAAAATGTTTAGAGAGAATGACAGTGGAGTAAGGGATTATAGGGTAGTAAGAAGGAAAGAAGTTTGAGAAACAATGAAAAAGTAGAATAAAGCCTCTACTTGAATCAAAACTAGAACTTATAAAGATACAATTCTTATTTTCAGTGATGGGTTAAGTTTAGTGTGGTAGTTCAGGCTTGTGATGCCATTACTTGTGGGCTGAGGCAAGAAAATCCTGAGTGCCAGACCAATCTTGATTACTTAGTGAGTTTCAAGCCAATTTCAACTTCTTATATCAAAAGCTTATGTAGGATTGGAGGTGGGATAGAGAATCAGAGAGAAGAGAGAAGGGGAAAGGAGTATGACAAGGTAAAGTGGAAATTTTGAAAATAATCTCGTGAATTTCCTCAATGTTCTATCAAAAGTAACTAGAGTGTTGGAGGGACAGCTAGAAGGGAACAGTGTTTTTTGCATAAGTAATAACAACTGAGTTTGGATCTCCAGAACCTACATAAAGGCCAGTTTTAGTGCTTGGAATTTCAGTGCTGGGGAAAGGGAGGGTGAAGACAAGCAGATACCAGGTCTCCCTGGTCAGCCAGCCTAGTCAAAATCTTAATTATAAACTCAGTGAAAGATTCTATGATGCTATTGACATTTGATGGTTGCTGAGGATGGAAGAGCCAGTTTTCTTAAGATGCAGATTTGACAAGCTACCAACACTCCACTGACGACCCTATAGCTATTCGGAGGCACTAAGCAGATTCAGTGGCTTTCAAGAGGAATAAGGAAGTTGGGAGACAAAAGTGGTGAGAAGGGTGTAGAAGGAGTTGGAGAGAAATGAGTCAAGAAGAGAAGTTTGAAAACAAGTACATTTCATTTATATATGAAATACTTTAAAAAGTAAATTTTTAGAAAGGTGGCAATTCATAGAGGAAGACACAAATATCCATTCTCTGATCTTCATATTCATACTCATGCACAAGTATATATGCCCCACACAAGTACACCCAAACATGTGCTAATACTAAACACGCTAATACTAAACACACACACACACACACACATCGTATTATTAGAATCCACATACGCTTAAGTTTTTTATTCTTAGGTATGTCCACTTTATCTTTATTTCATAATATTTTCTGGTTCAGGATTTCATTTCATCAAATTATCAATATAAAAAGTCGATTGTTCCTTTAAATATTACCCATGTCTTTAAATATAAATTACTCTAAAGCCTCTAGCTAATGAAAATCTACACATATTAATTTTGAAATCCTACCAGAAAAAGACCTATGCCTATATATGAAAAATATTCCTACAGGTTACTCAAGCCATATTTAATAAAAATGTAAATGCAATAAAGGTTTCTAATAATTCTGCTTAATTAAAACTGTACCCTTGTATAATGAATTATGAGGAAATAGTCCCTTATTTCTTCTTACCAACACCAAACACCATGGCTTTCTCCTCACCTCTGGCCCACTCCTACCTTATTAATAGGTATTTGTATTTCTGACACGGTAAATTAAAACCAAGTTCTTGTGTTTTTCTGCCCTCCCTTTCACCCTTAACCTGGACTTGGCAACCTGACAGTTGGAAATGAGAGGAATGATGTCAGCTCTTCTTTGAGTTTTTCAGTCCCTTCCTTTCAATTTCCTCCTGTGCTTCATTCATCTTTGGTTACTTTCTTTGGCTTATGATAGAAAGTAACCCGCATGATAGGACAGATGAGGTATGCAAAGGATTCAATGAACCTTCAGTCTTTCAAGCCAACACTTGAGCTCCTGAAGTGAATCTCAGAACACAGGAGATTCCAGTAGCCGAGATTTTAAAGTCATTAGGAAAGATGACATCTCAGTGTTGCCCTACCTTTTTGTTGTTTCCTTTCTTCATTGGATTAGTTATATTTTCTTCTATCTGGTCATCTGTGATGGCTGAACTGGAACTAGAGTCTTATTATGTTTCTCAAGTTGTCCACATCCACCTCTGGCAGACTGCTAACTGAAAGTTCTTTTGTAACATTTTTAATTATCATATTAGAATATTTTGTAATTATTCTGACTGTTGTAACTTCTATGCAAATGTTCTTAAAACCATATCCATAAAGTGAGGGAGATTACCTGGTCTGCCTGTATGATGGTCTGACCCTCTCTGCTTGACTTTCCTAATGGTAGTTGTGAGTTGTGGCTACAGTAGACTTTGACCTTGGTCCTCTTTTCCCCTTTTACTTAAGGAAAAGACATCTTGCTATGGACCACCTGCTTCCATGTGAATATTCTGAGTGGAGAGGACCCTGTATCTGAGTAAACATTTTACTCACTAACAAAGTCATCTAGGAAATGCTTTTTGGTGTAGTTACAAAGTTGTGACATTTGTTTCCTGACTATTTCTCCCTCTTACCACACTTGTCACCGAGTTCCAAGTGGTCCCTTGGATTCCATCAATTTGATTAAGTTTTTTCCTACAAGATGTTACTAAAAGATCAAGTTTTTTATGTGTATAAATTTACTTTTATCTTTTCTGTTATTAGTTAATTTAAAAAAATGTACAATGTATTTGATCATATTCACCCATCTGCTATGATTCTTTCTAGGTCCAACCCTTATTCCCTTCCCACCTAACTTAATGTTTTGTGTTTTGTTTTGATTTTTAACCCTTCAAGACCAATTTGTGATGGCCAGCATTTTGGGGATTTGTGATCTTCCACTACAGAGTAGTCAACTTCAAGTACTATCCTATTAGGGAAAACTATCCCTCTGCTAACAGAAGAAGGATTTGTCTAGGGTGGGATTGTATTCCTGACTCCTTCTATATGCTGCCATTTGTTCTGGCTTGGCCTTGCACAGGCCTTGTGCATTTGGTCACGACAGCTGTAAGTACACACGTGCAGCAAATCTGCTCTCTCAAGGAGGTGTTTCCTTGCAGTCACCTGCTTTCTCCTGCTCTTACAATCTTGCCCCACCTCCTGAGGCCTGGCAATGGGTTTGCCATGCTTCTGTTTCCTTAGACTTGAGCATTCTGCAAGTCTCTTATGTGCATTTTACTAACCCCATTCACTTCTTGTTGGTTAATTCACACCAGTTGGATACAAAAACTTAAGTTGTGCTTACCTGCTTTTAATCAAAAATTCTTAGCCATGGCTGCCAAATACAGCTTCTGTGGGTGTTCTGGAAGTAAATTAGAAAAATTGCTGTTAGTAATTTTTTTCATATTTAGTTTGATTCATTCTTTATTCCACTCCTTTCTTTCTCATTTCCCAGCTCTCTCTCCCCTCTTCCCCATTTTCTCATACAAACACACACACACACACACACACACACACACACACACACACACACAATTATTTCAAAGCACATCACGTTATAGCAGACCCAAGTGAGATATTGAAGCTCATAGACACCAAAGCCTTCTATATTTTCTAACTTTTAAAAAACCATTGATAGTCAATACACGAACAATCACTCTAAAACTGATAGCCTTGGGAGATATATGCATGTAGCATACAACAGCCGATAGATTGACTTGAATTCTATGTTTTCTTTTTTGACCCACAGAAAGAAAGAAGACATAAAGCAAATCTTCATCTTACTCCTAGTTCTGCTGCAGCCGGCCACTGGAGCAGAAGCCACCTTCTCCTAGCCCATCACTACCAAGGAACCCTGTCTCTTGGTTCAGACTTAGGGTCCCCTTAGTACTTTACCACTTTCCCTTTTATTTTTCCTAACAGTCAGTAGCAGAATAACACAGAATGAACTCCATGTTATTTTTCTGGGCTTTTTGCTACATTTTATCTCATGGGTTTGGGGATTTTTTTGTTCTTTTGGGGTGCTATTTATGAGGGAGAACATGAAGATGTGTGGGTAGGGAGTTGGGAAGAATCTGGGAAAAATTAGAAGAGGAGAAAAACATGATAAAAATATAATGCATGAAAAATATTTTAAAGAAAAAAAGAACCTAAAATGTTTTTTTTAATTTCCAAAATCTTAAACTCATTTAAGGCAATATTGTATTTTCTTAAGCATTATTAATGTCTATGAAATAAAAATTATTTAGAAAAATATCTTAAATAAACAGCAGTATACAGATTGTCTCTGACTTAACAAAAGTTTGATTTATGATTCTTAAACTTTATGAGTTTGAAACAGATCACATTTTATATAAACCATGCTTTGAATTTTTATGTCTGGCGTGATGATAGGCAAAGGAATTTCCTCTTATAATGCTGAGAACTAACAATGAGCAGCTTCCAGACAGCCACATGATCAGAAAAGTAAACAACAAATACACTCTATTGTATATTGGGACACTAAATGATGATGTTCACATGCTAGGTAAATCAAGAATATTTTCAACCTTTGCTATTTTCAACATATGTATTTATCATAATTTATGCTCATAGTAAATTAAAGAGCTTAAATTAATATGATAATCTCCTCTGAAAATGCTTTTGTAAAACTCTAGTGACAATGCAGAAATGAAAAGTTTATTTATTTATTGCTATCATTGTTGGTTTTTGACAAAGTCTTTCTATATAGCCCTGACCAGTAACTAACTATGTAGACAAAGCTGGCCTCTGACTCACAGAGATCCACCTTTCTCTGTGGGGGTTAAAAGTATATGCCACTGTTCCAGGCTTACATATGTTTATTTTAATATCAATTTGTGTATTTTCATTACTGGACCATTGATGGCAGGAATCAGTATGTAAATGATTCTAAAATATCACAGACACTGTAGAAAAAACCCTCAAGCATAGATAGCCAATATTCAATCGCTCATAGATCATAACCTATAGGGCAGGATCTTCAAGCTCCATTCTATAGAAATATAAATAAGCTCCTACTCACTGTTAAGCTAAAAAATGAAAAAGCACAGAGTAGTAGCCATGCCTCTTAACTAGAGTCATCATATAGGTGATATTTTTTAAATCTTTGACTGTTTTCTTATATTTACAGAATTCTCTACTTGAAGACATATCAGAAACTTAAAATTTCAGACATTTTTGTAAACAACTGTTTTCTGATTGGATTGACTTGCTCCCCAAATCATACCTGACCCTAAAAAGCAGCCAAAAATCCAGGACTAAAGAAGTTCTAGATCCTTTAGGGGAAGCTACTGTTACTGTTTTGCTCTTGCCTTCTAACACCGATTGCTCTTTCCGTACAACAGAGAGGCTGTTGGATTTGGCAGAGAACCTTCTTTTACAGTGGCTGACAGGTCTGTAGAGGCTCATAATGTATCAAGGTACAGGAGGTAAATTATTATTTTTGCCCAGTTATGAATGGGACATCTTTGACACTCAAGGCTCAGAGAATACCACAGAAGAACTATTCAAAAGAGTGTAAAAAAGGGGGAAGAGTGGTGTAGAACACAGGCTTCTAGGATGATGTAGAGAGTGTCCTCTTGAGCTCACAGCAGCTGTGATTGCCTGTACATCATCTACATAATTTATTCCCAACCCTTTTTTTATCATGTAAGAGTTCCTTAGACTGCACCTTTCCCTGGAGATTTATACACAGCTAAAAGCTGATGAGAGATGGAAATATTTTCTACATTCCTGAAGACACTGGAAGGAGTTTTTGCACTCATATTCCTATAAAAATCCTTAAAGAAATTCACAGGATTACACATAAGCACATGCTGTAGAACTATGGTCTTTTATCCTGTCACTTGTATTATTTTTAATAAAATGCTGATTGGCCAGTAGCCAGGCAGGAAGTAGAGATAAGGCAATGAGACAAGGAGAATTCTGGGAAGAGGAAAGATGACTCTACAGTTGTTACCCAGATGCAGAGGAAGCAAGATGTGACTGCCTTGCTGAATAAGGTACCAAGCCACGTGGCTAACATAGACAAGAATAATGGGCTAATATAAGTATTATTATAAGTATTAATAAGAAGTCTGAGTTAATAGGCCAATCAGCTTATAATTAATGTAGGCCTCTGTGTGTTTCTTTGGAACTTAACGACTGCACAAACTGGGCAAGACAGAAACCTCAGTCAACAAGCACACACACACACACACACACACACACACACACACACACAAAATGAAGTTAGAAAAGAAGTTGGGAAGATGAGACAGACTAGGAGTGGAGGAGGACAAGAGAGAGAAATGGGAGTTAATACAAAAGAAGACATTGTGTTTGTGTATAAAGCACTGTAATGAAACCCATTATTATGTGTTAGGGTTACTATTACTGTGGTCTAACACCATGATGAAATGCAACCTGGGAAGGAATAGGCTTATTTGGCTAACACTTTCACATCACTGCTCATCATAAAAAGAAGTCGGGACAGGAACTCAAACACAGGAGGCAGGAGCTGAAGCAGAGGCCATGGGGGAGGGGTGCTGCTTACTGGTTTGCTTCATATGGCTTGCTCAGCTTTCTTTTATAGAACTCAGAACCACAGCTCAGGGGTGGCGCCACCCACAATTGTCTGGTCCCTCCGCCGTTGACCACCAGTTAAGATAATGCTCTACATGCTTGTCTACAGCTCAATTTACGGAAGCATTTTCTCAATCATGGTTCCCTCTTCTTGGATGACTCTAGCTGGTGTCAAGTTGACATAAAACTAGTCAGTATATTATGTAATTAATTTCTGCTAACAAAAGAAGCAAAACAAATGCCTTCTGAGATTATTTGTATAAATATATACATTAGAGTTTTACTCAGCGGTAAAAAACAATGACATCTTGAATTTTGCATGCAAATGGATGGAAATAGAAAACGCCTTACTGAGTGAGGTAAGCCAGACCCAAAAAGAGGAATATGGTATGTATTCACTCATATGTGGATTCTAACCATAATTAAAGGTCTTTGAGCCTATTATTCGTGATCCTAGAGAAGCTAAATAAGAAGGTGAACCTGTTGAAAATCATGTAGCTATCTGCCTGGAGATTGGAAATAGACAAGAGTTCCAGGTAACCTCGGGTGCATGGGGGGGTGGGAGGGTTGTTGGAAGGGGAGAGGGTTAGAGAGAAGGGAGTAGGGAAGGAATGGGGAAAGCTAGGTGGACTGTGATGGGGGAGGGAGGAAGGATGGATATGAGATCAGGGAAGAATATATCGCAACTAAGGGAGTCATTTTAGGGTTTACAGGAGACTTGATTATAAATGGGATCCCAGGTCCAAGGAGAGATCCCCAGACTGTTCTCTAGACAGAGGAGAAGGTGCTTGAACCGGCCTTGGCCTATAACCATACTGATGAAGATTTTGCTTATCACCATAGATCCTTCATCTGACGATGGATGGCGATACAGATGGAGACCCACATTGGAGCACCGGACTGAGCCCCCCATGGTCCAAATGAGGGGCAGAAAAAGGAAGAACATGAAAAAAACTCAGGACCGCGAGGGGTGCGATCACCCACTGATACATGGGGACTGATCGAATGAGAGTTCACCAAGGCCTGTTGGACTGGGACTGAACGAGCATGTGATCCAACCAGATTTTCTGAATGTGGCCGGATCTCTGAATGTGGCTGGTCCAGAGCCTTTCTGAAAAGCCACTGACAATGACACTGGGACTTGTTTCCTCTGCATATGCTGGATTTTTGGGATCCAGTCTGTCCGGATACTCACCTTCAGGGACCTGGAAGGAGTGGGGAGGAACTTGAACTTCCCACAGGGCTGGAAGCCCTGACTGCTCTTAGGGATGAAGAGGGAGGAGGAGGGGGAGGGGGGAGTGAGAGGGTGTTGGGAGGAGGGGCGGAAATGAAAACTTTCATAATTTAATAAACTTTAAAAAAAACAAACAAAAAAAAACAAAAGAAGCAAAACAAATGCCGTCTGAGATTATTTGTATAAATTTTGATTTCATATGAGTTACTGATCATTTTACTAGCATGTACCTTTATCTAATTGTTCTGGGTTTTTTTCTGTTCATACATTTCAATAAATTGTGTTGCCCACTGAAAATTCAGCAAAATAATTTTCATGGCACAAAAGAACACTGGCATTTTATAAACTATACTATCCAAATTATCTTAGCATAAAAGTTAGTTCATAATGTATAATAAAAATGTACAGAGTTTGTTGAGTAAATTAATAAGCAAAAATGAAAATTTGAAGATAGCATCATTAACTCTTTAGTGGCTCTTGCAGAGCATTTACCTCAGATTATTAGCTCAATCTTTCTGTTACATGTCAAAATCAAGATTTTGACAATTAACTACAAATGTACAAGATTAAGACCTAATAATAGAAAATAAATATGTTGAAATGCATTTTCACTTAACTTAATCTTATTGGTTTCCTTGCAGAATTTAAGATTACATGTACATCAAAATTGATTTCATTATAAACAACTTAATCACTTTGAATTGTATAACTTATGCTAAGCACCATTTCCTCATCATTTAGGCGCAGTCCTGGAATTTCTATGACCAGATGATTGTTAGGAAAAAGAAAGGAACGTTCCAGTGAAAACTTCAATGTAATGGATTTTGCTAACTCAGTCCTTTGGAATAATACAGCATAACTTTGCCGTTTCTTTAAAGTAAGAAATTTGCTTTATTTTTAATAGCAGGCATTAGCAAACACTGCACTTTAAGTTTTCTAGGTCCTATAATGACAACGAGGAAATAACAATATCTGAGATTTACTGAGTAGCTGCTGTGGGTAAGGAACAATCCGTAGTCTTCCACATACCTTCATGCATTTCACTCCACTAACAGACTCAGAAAGATGATTGCCATTTAATCTAAAACAGGAATTCATCCCTGGAAAGAGTTGATTGTCCCTCTCTCAGCCGCCATTGATATCTGTAAGTCTTCATCTAGAGGGTGTTTACAGGTTCTTAAACCTCTCCTTGGAGTCTTTGATTCTCAGTGAGCCAATTATTTGATTTTAACACTTCTATATTCTTTCTGCACAGTACATTTTCTGTACAGATACACACACACATTCAGGCTGCTACCTACACGAACAATTCCACTTTAGTAATACTATCAGCTTTGAACACACCCTTGTTGAGAAATATGAATGTGTGGAACCTGAACTTCTAGCTGGCATTCCATAACCAGTATCATTCCATATTGTACATATTTAAGAACTCTTTGTAGCCTAGATGCCAGTTTCATTACTGTGGAGATAGAAATATAAGCTAGAAAACAATCAGACAACTAATAGACACCAACAGTCAACCAGTGCTTCAGAGGGACTGGCTCAGAGTGATAAACACAGGCACATATATGAGAGGAAGATTCTAGTCTGTTGTGGCATAATCTCTGTTGTTTCCTTGTGGAACAGAGCTGTGTATACGTAGCATCGATTCTTCTACATGAGACACACCTAAAGTTGCCTCTGATGAAAAGGGTCAGTGTAAAAGTCTAAATAAAGAATATGAGTCACGAATGTCCATGTGTTTAATATTATCTCTCCCTTTACATGCCTAGGAAACGTTTGCTGGTATGAGCAGTATGTGGTATGTGGCATGAATTTTACAGAAACTACGCAGGTTTCCCACTGGCTGACAACTGGGATGGTTGCATATGGGAAACAACAATATGGTGTAATTTGAACCTATTAGCTTTCCCTGCCTAAGCTGCAGACTAAGCCCATGCTGGCTCTGTTCAGGTCAAAAGTCTTCTTAATCTCTGTGTTATGCTGATCAAACCTCCAACTGTCGGGTCAAATTATTTCCAATAGGCTAGTTCTATTTGTGACTAATTAAAATTTCTTCCTGATTGCATACAGTTCTTTTAAATGTATAATCCCATTATTGTCTAGCGAATTGAGAATATGGCCCTAATTTAAAAACAAATATTCATGTGGGCCTCTCAGTATGACATAAGTCACAAATTTCAGTAAAGTAAATAAAGAAAAAAAACAAACATTTCACTGTTTTTTGCAGAAGTATCTGAGTACCATTACCAAGAAATTATACCTTATTTGCTTGTCATTGTGTAAGATTTGTTGAGGGAGAAAAGTTATATATCAATACAATGTATATAATTTTTACCCAGACATTTTAGTTTTGAAACAATCTAAAAGATGAACAAACTTTTCCTCATTACAGTAGAGGCAAAAAAAAAAAATGTCTGAGTTTTCATTTGGTTTTGTGCATGATTAAATACAGAATGGTTTTAAGTGTCAGACTTCTTGTGTAGAGAAGAAGGTTGTAAAACACCTATTCTTTAGAAAAATAAGCTTGACTATTCTCAAGATTAATTACTGAGAATGATGAGTTCAGCAGAGGCCAAAAGTTAGGCACACTTTGGGCTGCTATGTGAGGGATGCTGAGGAAAAAGAAGAGAATGCAAATGGAAAGACAAGAAGCAAAAAGGAAGAGTGTCTCAAAGGGAGGATGTTTCCAAGACTTGAGAAAAGGGAATTCTGAAGGGCTGCCAGAAAAAAAGCGGGGGGCAAGGGGGGAGACCCAAGGTGAGTTGTTTATGCTGAGTCTGGAGGTAAAGAATTGCAGGGTGGGGCAGTAGAAGTCACATGCTCTTAAGGAAGTGCTCAAGTGTGACTCATACCCAGGCAATGGCCATTGGTCAGGGACAAGTTAGTATCAAACAAGTATAAAAAATAAACATATGGAACATTCCTTGATAAGACAAATAGGAAACAGACTGACAGTGTAACTAAATGCTAAGTTCTTTCCTTGACAAAACTTTAGCTCAGTTTCTGAACTTTCTCGTGGATCCACTTATGCATTTATAAAATCCAGTTAAATTGAGGACTGCTTAGGCAATGTTGAACATTCCGCAGATATTGTATTTCGTCAATTTTTTGTTATTGTAGTGAATACCTGGTGCTAGGTATTTCATTCTCAAAAAACATATACTTAACCTCTAATTCTTGAAGTTAAAATGTTGTACACTGGCACAGGACAGGAACATATGCAAGACGACAGAGGAAAACAAGAATCAGAAGAATGACTGATGGGCCAACCTCACTCTTTTGAAAAATGCTTTCTTGATAACTAACTAGAAGTATATCAAGTCCTTCCAAGGACAGTGTCTGGAATGAAGTAGCTCTTTCCATTAACGTATCTGTCCTTACATCTCACCAAATTTTAGTGTTGTCATGCTGAAGATCAAGCTTCTAACAACACTCTAACCAAATGAAACTGTAGCATTTTTTCGTCCCTAGTGTCTGATCCAGTCCCTCATCCTTCAGTATCCTTCAGGGAATTATGTGAAGTCTGCTCACCCTGGCCTTGAGGAAATATCCAGTTAGAATGATATTTAGTCAGAGTGTCATTTTCCACTTCTAGTTTTACACATTAAAAAAATAATCATCATTAAGTCAGGAAGAAGGCTCCATAGCTAAGAGCACTTGCTGTGCTTTCAGAAGCCCCAAGTTCAGTGCTTAGTACCCATATTGGGAAACTCACAACCCCCTGGAATTCTAGTTCCTAGGGATCTGACACTCTCTCCTGGCTTCCACAAGCATCTGCACACACGTGGTGCATATACATACACTTACATACACATATACATAAAATTAAAAAGTAAATAATTCAACTGGGTAGTGGTGGTGCACACCTTTAATCCCAGCATTTGGGTGGCAGAAGCAGGCAGATCTCTGTTGAGTTCAAGGCCAACCTGGTCTACAAGAGCTAGTTCCAGGACAGGCTCCAAAGCTACAGAGAAACCCTGTCTCAAATAAATAAATAAATAGTAAATGAGAAAATAACTATTAAACCTGGGAGGTACTACAAACAGGAAGCATTTTGAATGAATGATAAAGAGATAAGTCACTATTTATCTTATATTGTATAAATTTTCAAACATCAGAATTTGGAGGAGTTCTCTTTGGAGAGTTCTGACTTCAGAGAAAGACACTTTAACTGACAGTATGGAGTACTGCTAAATACCAGCATTTCCCAGGCATGTAAAGGAAGACATAATAATTAGTACATGGACATTTGTGGCTCATATTTTTCATTTAGACTTTTATATTAACCCTTTTCTCGTCAGAGGCAACTAAGTTAGATGTTTCTCAAATAAAGACTTTGTAGGGAAGATATACTATTGGCAGAGGCTGCTTGTTCGTTTCCCAGCCACCTAGACTGGGAATAACTACACAGAAACGGTATTATTTAAAACACTGCTTGGCTAATAGCTTAAGTGTATTGCTAGCTAGTTATTATATCTTAAATTAATCCATTTCTGTTATTTTATATTTTACCACAAGGCTCGTAGTAAAGTTCCAGCTGGCAACTCGCGTCTTCCTCCTCTGGCGGCTACATGGTGTCTCACTAACTCTGCCTTCTTTCTCCTAGCATTCAGTTTAGTTTTTCTGCCTAGCTTTATTCTGTCCTACGACAGACAAATAGCTTCTTTATTCTTTAACCCCAACTAAGATGCCTGGCAATAGGACATATGTAACCTAAACTGACCATCTCCTGAAACGAAGCATGACTTCAAGTGGAGGATGTGGGAAGCCAACCCAGCCACATAATATTTGACATACAGAGTCTGACCTGCCTGTGGGATGTGCTGAGATTTGTTCCTAGCCCAGTTGTCTTCAGAGAGGCTTCATCGACTGACCTGGGGACTCTGCATATGTGTTATAGTTGCGTAGGTTGGTCCTCTTCTATAATAATATTATAAGGCTGACTCTGATTGTTTTGCCGACTCTTGGGACCCTACTTCTCACCCAATCTTAATACCTGAGGAAGTGCTTAGACTTACTGCAACTTGATATGCCATGTTTTGTTGCTATTAATGGGAGAACTTCCCTTTCCTAAATAGAAACAAAGGAGGAGTGGATGGGGGTGGGAACAGAGGAGGTTGAGAGGGAGAAGCTGAGAGAAGAGAAGGGAGGAGAACTTTGATGGGGATATAAAAATAAATTAATTAATTAAAATGTAAAAAAAGATATGCTGATAAAATAACAAAAAATATTTTGATCAAGATTAAAAAAGTGTTTCTATGAAAATTAAAAAGGTGACATTTTATAAAAAGGAAATATTTTATCTCTAATGAAACTACATTTGAATTGTACTTCTAATAATAAATGATATTATACTTGAAAAAAGAAAAGAAAAAGGAAAAATGCCTGGAATAATGTCTACCAATAATAGATATCCAAAAGTCCTTGGTTCACTGCCCTTTCCTTCTGAGCTCTCAAATTTGAATCTCAGCCTGGAGAGATGGCTCAGTGGTTAAGAGCACTGACTGCTCTTCCAGAGGACCTGAGTTCAATTCCCAGCACCCACATGGCCTCACATAACTGTTTATAACTCCAGTTCCAGACTACTTGACACCCTCATACAGATATACATGCAGGCAAAATACCAATGCAAATAAATAATTTAAAAAATAAGTGTATTCCTCAAGCACCATTTGGAGATTCATTCCATGCCAACATTTCACCTGAATGAAAAAGTGCTCAGGTACTATTTCTCACATTTAGTAAGGCTCAGGATACTAAATATGCAATGTAAAATTTTCAGGTTTTTCTTGGACTCAATTTCCTTTCCCCTTTTCCTAAGTTGCTACTTAATAAATTTGGATTTCCCATTTTGAATCCTTCTATATACCTTTTATTCCTTATCTTTGATTCAGTTCCTAAAATTGTCTTCCCCATCCCTACGGCCAATGACCAGAGACTGGAGTTATTCCAGCAAAATAAATATCTGAATTTTTTTTCAATGTTGTAGAGAGAATCCTACTAAATAAACATGTTCCTGTGACTCACAAAGTTGTAATCAATTTTAAATCATATCCATAAAGCTGAAGTTTCCCAGCAACTTTAAGCTGCTCCACATACCTCAAGATTATAGGATTTATGTAGCCAACTGTGCAATAAATGTCATTTTCTAACACAAACATATGGCTATGCTTCGTATCTTTTGCACACTGAGTCACTTGTCATAACTCTTCTCATTTATTGGAATCCTCCACATGGAGCTGAATTTAATCAATTAGAAAACTTAGCTAATTTTAAAAAGCTATTCATATATAGGGAGACTGATCCAAATAATACATTTTCTATCTTGATGCTTATATGAAATAATGAAATTAGCATCTGAAGATTTATCTCAGTTGGTAGGGTGCTTACAAGCACAACATAAAATCTGGTGTTATGATGGTACAAGACTATAATCTTAGTGCTTAGGATCTGGAGGCAAGGTGATCAAGAGTTCAAGGTCATCCTTAACAACTAGGTGAGTTTGAGTTAGAGGCTAACCTGCGGTACTTAAGACCATGTTTCTAAATGAACAAAAATAATAAAATACTACAACTTAAACCTTTTCCTTTTTAGGGCTCAATTTGTGAGACACAAAAAGATCATCACCACTTGATAAACTAAATGTAATACTCTTGATTCTCACTCGAAGGAGAGCCCCTGTCTCTCGACAGTACTTTTCTAACTGACTTTAGCTTTATGTACTATTCACATAAATGTTTAAACATTCATTACACTCATAGTCTGAATGCACGATTCCAATCAGAACATCAATTTAGAATTCAAGTCTAAAGTCGAACTGGAAATTCAGAAAGGAATCCCCAGATAGTTCACCAGTCAACTTGACTCAGTCACCACTCCCCATTGATGATCCCTAAAATGTCATGAATCCTAACCACAAACTCCAATTAAAGACATCTGAAGTCATGGCTTGTCTATCAGACACTCTACCTAGTATGCAATTCTACCTACTATATAGATCTGGGACCAGCTAGAATCTCAATCCTAAATCCCAGAGTGTGCCTAAGATTCAACACAATGCATCATCAGGTGGTACATAGGCTGAAATATTGGGGTATAGCAAACAAAGACTCCAACTCTATCCCCCCAAAAAGGAAAGATCAGATGTCTACACCAAGAAAGACCACAAACATCCTAATTTCAGATGCTCAGATTACATTTAAAAAACAAGAATACAAACAGCCTCCTCCAGAAAACAGTATCCGCACTGTAATAATTACTGAGAAAAGTAACTCAGCTGAAACACAAGACAGGGACTTCAAAATTGCAAATATAATATTTAAGAAATTCAAAGAGGATGAGATTGAGACCATAAAGACATGAATAATTGAATGAAATAATGAAATAATTCAGGATTTAAAAATGTAATCTAACAAATAAATTACTAAAGAAAAGTCAACTGCAACCAACTCAAAATGGAAAACTCAGGAAGTCCAAAGGAAAAAGGGGGAGGCTAAGAGGAAGGCCTCACTCAAAGAATTGGATAAAGTGGAAAAGAAAATATCATCGCTTGAAGACAAACGAGAAGAAATTGATCAATAAAAGAAAACAAAAAAGTGTTAAACATACAAATCCAAAAACAAAACACCCTGAAAATCTTGGACCCTATGAAAAGACCAAACTCACCAATAATAGGTACAGAAGAAAGAGAGGACACCAAGTCAAAGGCATGGAGAATATTGTAACAAACTCATGGAACAAAATGTCCCAATGTAAAGAAAGAGATGCCTTTCAAACTTCAAGATCCATACATAAAGCCAAACAGGACCACTAAAAGAAAACTCCCATGACACATAATAATCAAACACTAAATGTACAGAACAAAGAAAGTATATTAAAATTAGCAATAGAAAATGACCAAGTCACATATAAAGTTTCATCCTTTAGAATAACACCAGAGTTTCAGCTGGGACTCTGAAAGTCTTAAAGTACAGGACAATATGCTACAACCTCTGAAAGACCACAGATGCCAGCTCACAATACAATATGCAGCACAACTATCAGTACTAATCAAGGAAAATATTTCATGATTAAAAAAATAAGGAGTTATGACACCAACTCAACTTAATAGAGGAAACTAGGAAAAAAAACTTCAAGACCCACACATAAATCTACACACCTATGGATACCTGACTATTGATTTTTTAAAAAGCCAAGAATACACACTGGAAAAAAAGACAGTATCTTCAACAACCTGAATGGCAGCACGTAGAAAAATCCAAATAGATCCATATGGATCAACCTCAAACTAATCAAAGACTTCAGCACAACACCAGATACACTGAATCTGATAGACAAGAAAGTGGAAGAATTTCTCTTTAACTCATTAACAATTGAAAAGACTTTCTGAACAGAACACCATTAGCACAGGCACTAAGATCAACAATAAATAAATAAATGGGACCTCATCAAACTGAAAGTCTTCTGAATGGCAAAGGACACCATCATTCAGACAAAGTGACACACACAGGATGGAAAAAGATATTTACCAACTACACACCAGATAAGGGACAAATATCCTAAACATATAAGGAACTCAAAAAATTAAATATCAAGGAAACAAAAAATATTAAAAATAATCCACAGATCTAAATAAAATTTTCAAAAGAAACACAAATGAGTGCAATCTTGTTCAGCCACTATGGAATATTCCTTTAGCCCATGTAAATATTTGTTACTGTTATTAGTTTAATAAAGAAGCTGCCTGACCCATAGTTGGCCAGGATAAATGTAGGCAGAAGAACCAAACTGAAAATGATGGGAAGAAGCAGGGTGGAGAAAGGAGTCATCAGCAGAGATAGAGAACAAGATGGCCTGTACTGAGAAAAGTTACTTAGTCACAAGGTAGAGCATACATAAGAAATATGGGCTAATTTAAATGTAAGAGTTAGCCATTAAAAAGCTTGAACTATTGACCAATCATTTTATAATTAGTATAAGCCCTAGTGTATTTATTTTGGAGCTGCTGGCAAGACAGAAACTTCCACCTATAAACCACTATGGAAATCAATATGTCAATTCTTCAGGAAGATGGGAATTAATCTCTTTCAAGAACCAGTTTTACCCCTCTTGGGCATATGCATAAAGGATGATTCATCCTACCACCGACACACTTGCTCAACCATATTTATTATTACATAGCCTGGAATGGTGGTGCACACCTTTAATCCCAGAACTCGTGAGGCATGGGCAGATATATCTCTGTGATTTTCAGGCTACCCTGGTCAACAGAGCAAGTTCCGAGAAAGCTGGGATTTTAATACAGAGAAACCCTGAAAAACATTTTGAAAAGCAAAAATGAAATACAACGACAACAACAAATGTGATATGCCTGTACAATGGAGCACTGCCAACTGTTAAAAAATGAAATTGATGGGGACCCTCTTTCAGTCAATGAATGACCTTTAAGAAGTTGGACCAGGTTAGGGCATGACCCTTTGAGTAGCCAGAACAAAATCACTAGCCCACCCAGGGCACTCTTTCTCTGGTTCCCACGTTACACCTGAGGTTGGGCTTCTCATTCTTGTTCCATGAGTTTCCCCCTTATAATAAATAATTACAAATAGAATCTATTGGAGTTAGCTTGGAATTCTTTGACTCTCATCCTCACCCCCCTTTTTGGTAACATTTGGTGGTCCAACGATATCCTCAAGAAAAAAACAAAAACAAAAACAAAAAAACAAAAAAAACAATCTGTCACCAAGTACCCTAAGGTAGTCAAAGAATATACATGGCAACCTATAAATATGAGTGATATAAAAAAATTAAACAAGCAATAGTGACTTATGGATTGCATTCATCTTTTATTAGGTAAATGGTGAAAACATGAGCCTCAGGCAATAAGGCCACTTCACACGATTGGCTTCAATTAATCTCAGAAGTCCTAGAAAAATGACCTCAGCTGCTGTGGAAGTGTTACTGGAGAGAAGAGGCAAAAATTTTAGAACAAATTATAGACTCAAAGACCTTTAACTATGGCTAGAATCCACTTATGAGTGAGTACATACCATATTCCTCTTTTTAGGTCTGGGTTACCTCACTCAGTAAAGTGTTTTCTATTTCCATCCATTTGCATGCAAAATTCAAGATGTCATTGTTTTTTACCGCTGAGTAAAACTCTAATGTATATATGTTCCACACCTTCTTTAACCATTCTTCTATTGAGGGGCACCTAGGTTGTTTCCATGTTCTGGCTATTACAAATAGTGCAGCTATGAACATAGTTGAACAAATACTTTTGTAGTATGATAGGGCATCTCTTGGGTATATTCCCAAGAGTGGAATTGCTGGGTCCTGAGGGAGGTTGACTCCCAGTTTCCTGAGAAACCGCCACACTGATTTCCACAGTGGCTGCACAAGTTTGCATTCCCACCAACAATGGATGAGTGTTCCCCTCATTCCACATCCTCTCCAGCATAGCTATCATTGGTGTTTTTGACTTTAGCTATTCTGACAGGTGTAGGATGGTATCTCAAAGTGGTTTTGATTTGCATTTCCCTGATCGCTAAGGAGGTTGAGCATGACCTTAAGTGTCTTCTGGCCATTCGAAGTTCATCTGTTGTGAATTCTCTGTTCGGTTCAGTACCCCATTTTTTAATTGGGTTAATTAGAGTTATAGTGTCTAGTTTCTTGAGTTCTTTGTATATTTTGGAGATCAGACCTTTGTCTGATGAGGGGTTGGTGAAGATCTTCTCCCAGTCAGAAGGCAGCCTTTTTGTCTTACTGACAATGTCCTTTGCTTTACAGAAGCTTCTCAGTTTCAGTAGGTCCCATTTATTCATTGTTTCTCTTATTGTCTGTGCTACTGGGGTCCTACTTAGGAAGTGGCCTCCTGTGCCTATATCTTGTAGACTACTTCCCACTTTCTCTTCTCTCAGGTTCAAAGTGGACAGATTAATGTTGATGTCTTTAATCCATTTGGACTTGAGTTTTGTGCATGGTGATAGATATGGATCTACTTTCATTCTTCTACAGGAAGCTAAATAAAAAGGTGAACCTGAAGAAAATCATATAGTTATCCTCCTGGATAGTGGAACTAGGCAAGATTGCCAGGCAAACTCGGGTGCATGGGGGATGGGGGGTGGAAGTAAGGGAAGATGGTCAGGGAGAGGGGAGAGGGGGAGGATTGGGGAAGGCTTGGGGGAATGGGAGGGGGGAGGGAGGAAGGATGGTTGGGGGAGCAGGGAGGTTTATATCTCAGCTAAGGGAGACATTTTAGGGTTTGCAAGAGACTTGATTCTGGAGGGGTTCCCAGAAAAATTAAATAAAAAGATAAAAAAAATAAAAAAATTTAAAAAAATAATAAAAAAAAAGAAAGAAAAGAAAACGCTTTACTGAGTCAGGTAAGCCAGACCCAAAAAGAGGAATATGGTATGTATTCACTCATAAATGGATTCTAGCCATAATTAAAGGTCTTTGAGCCTATTATTCGTGATCCTAGAGAAGCTAAATAAGAAGGTGAACCTGAAGAAAATTCAGGTAGTTTTCCTCCTGGAGATTGGAAATAGACAAGAGTCCCAGGTAACCTCGGGTGCATGGGGGGGTAGGAGGGTTGTTGGAAGGGGAGAGGGTTAGAGAGAAGAGAGCATGGAAGGAATGGGGAATGCTCGGGGGACTGGGAGGGGGGAGGGAGGAAGGATAGATATGGGATCAGGGAAGAATATATATATCTCAACTAAGGGAGTCAGTTTAGGGTTTACTAGAGACTTAATTATAAATGGGATCCCAGGTCGAAGGAGAGATCCCCAGATTGTTCTCTGGATAGAGGAGAGGGTGCCTGAACTGGCCTTGGCCCATAACCATACTGATGAATATTTTGCTTATCACCATAGATCCTTCATCTGGCGAAGGATGGAGATGGAGACGGAGACCCACATTGGAACACTGGACTTAACTCCCTAGGTCCAAACGAGAAGCAGAAGGAAAGAGAACGTGAGCAAGGAAGGCAAGATCAGAGGGAACCTTCATCCGACGATGGATGGCGATACAGACGGAGACCTACATTGGAGCACCGGACGGAGTCCCCCAAGGTCCAAATGAGGAGCAGAAGGAGGAAGAACATGAAAAAGGAAATCAGGACCGCGAGGGGTGCGAGCACCCACTGATACAAGGGGACTGATCTAATGAGAGTTCACCAAGGCCAGTTGACTGGGACTGAGCAAGCATGTGATCCAGCCAGATTCTCTGAATGAGGCTGGCCTGGAGCCTTTCTGAAAAGCCATTGACAATGACACTGGGACTTGTTTCCTCTGCATATACTGGATTTCTGGGATCCAGTCTGTTTGGATGCTCACCTTCCTGGACCTGGAGGGAGGGGGGAGGAGCTTGAACTACCCACAGGGCGGGAGACCCTTACTGCTCTTGGGGATGGAGAGGAAGGAGAGGAGGGAGTGGGGGGAGTAGGAGGGGGTTGGGAGGAGGGGCGGAAATGGAGATTTTCGTATTTTAATAAACTTTGAGAAAAAAAAAAAGTAAATATTTCACAAGTGTGTTAGCTGCATTGGTTTTAACTGATGCCTTGTGGATTCGTTGAAATTTCAAGCTCCAAGTGACTGAAGACTAATTTAGTTTTTTAAGAATCTTACAGAGGAAAGTTATGTAGAGTCATGAAATTAATCATAACTTACCAGTGATTTTTTTATGAAGTCAAGTGAATTTTTACATTATGACTTTAAATTGTATAAGCTCATTTCTGGGAGAATATAGAAAGGAAAACAAAGGTAATCATCATACCCTGGGTATTTACAACCATTATAAACTAATCTTTCAATGTGGTACATTGTATCATTTGTTAGAATCTCAAGAATATGAAAATAAAAGAATTTATTAAAAAAAATTTTAGAACAACAGGGAAAATCAAAAGAACTTGAGATTTTCCAAGATCAAATTCTTGGCAAGGAACATTACTCTGATCCTCAGGACCAGGCTCACTACAACAAACACATCTTGTCTGTATGTAACCCAGAAGCTTTAAATTGTTGGGAAATGATTCAAGAACCAGGAAAGAGATTCAAATAATATATTAGGGTTGAACAGGGCCAGAGAGAACCCGTTAGTGACTTTTTACAAAAATTAACTAAGGCTGTAAAAATAAGAGTACTTTTTGAATCTTTGGCTTTTGAACCACCCCCATTTTCAGCAACATGAAATCATAAAATTCACAAGTAAACGGATATAATTAGAAAGAAAAATTATTATGAGTGAGGTATTCCAGACCCAGAAATAGAAATATAATGTGTATTTGTTTATATGTAGATATTAGCTGTTAAGTCAATGATAACCAAGATACAATCCATAAAACTAAGGAGGTTAGGCATACAGTAAAAGACTAGGGAGGACAGATAAATATCTCTTATCTCTAGGAAATGGAAGCAGAATAGAGGATTATAGACAGATGGGGTGTGGAATGAAAAGACCAAGTAGGGAGGGGAGGGGAGGAGAAGGGAATGAGGAGTGTGCTCGTGCACACACAGATGTGAGCCTGTCCCACCTTGTCTGAAGATCAGAGAGTTTGAGCTTATTTTTGTTCTTTCAAAGTTGTTGGCAACAGGTATGACTACAAAACAAAATATCCTGACCTAGGGTGGTGGTTATTTAGCATTTTAGACATTAAGATGGCCCATAGAGGTGGATCTGCTCCACCCTTATCAAGGGTCAGAGAATTTAAGCATACTCCTGTGTTCCTTCATTTAAAATAGGAGGTTTGACATAAGGTGTGGCTGCCTACAGGATACTTGGTCTAGGGTATGCTCACTGCACATTTCTGCCTAAGACATAAAATGCTGTATTCAGGAAATAATGGCTTGATGTCTCGAGTATTGAAGCAGTAACATGTTTATGCCATGATAAAGCAGTCTTTTGCCTTCTTCCCCCCTTTTGTATTGGGGTATAACGGTGTATGAAAAATAAATGCAGAGGAACTTCAGCTTTCAGTATTTGCTGAGCTGCCCTCCCAGAACTATCTTATGTCTCCTCCTGCCTTATATTCCTTATTACCCAGTCATACCCCTTCCTCTCTCCACCTCCATAGTGCTGGGATTAAAGGTGTATGACTCCAAATACTAGGATTAAAGGTGTGAGCCACCACTGCCTGGTCTCTATAGCTATCTAGTAGTTTAGCTCTGTTCCCTGATCTTCAGACAAGCTTTAGTTGTTAGATCACAAGCAAAACACCACATTTTTATAGCTGTCTTATTCACAAGAGCAGGGAAATAGAACAAGCTTAGATGTCCATCAACAAAAGAATGAATAACAAAAATGTGGCACAGCTACACAATAGAATTCTAATTTTAAAGGAAAATTAAAATATCTGGAAAATGTATGGAACTGTAAAGTATTAAGTAAGATAAATCAGAAGACAAAAGGCATATGTTCTCTCTTATGTAATAATCTTTTCATTGTGCGTATGTAAATAAGGGATGAGAACAGGTCTAGATTACAAAACTAGATAGGAGACCATGAGGGGGTAACAAGCATTGAGGAAGTAAGGGAGAGCTATAGGAATCAGGTGACATAAAAACAGGGAAGAGGTTGGAATGGGAGGGTAGGGAAAAAAACAAATTTTGTTTGAAAAACACCATAATGGATGGTAATATTTATTTTGCATACTAATACAAAATAAATTTTAGATTAGTGATGTTGTTCTAGGGCAATAATTAGGTTTTAAAAATGAAATGTTTCAAGTAATGTAGTCAAGAGTCATAAGAAATGCCATCATTTTTCTTTACTTGCTGAGAACTCTATGATGCTGTGTGTAAATTGCTCCTACCCACCGTGTAGCAAAATTTAAAGTACTATAGTTATAAGAAATCAATTTATGTAGAAATATATTAAAATTGCACATACCTATCTAATTACTTTACACAATTTTGTAGAGCAGCAAGGAGAGA
Source organism: Myodes glareolus (assembly GCF_982192425.1). Lineage (NCBI taxonomy): Eukaryota > Metazoa > Chordata > Mammalia > Rodentia > Cricetidae > Myodes > Myodes glareolus. The sequence goes on along the minus strand of NC_142037.1, from coordinate 68,671,328 downwards.
TATGAACTATAAATCTCTGAGTTTAGGGGAAAGTCAGTAAAAAAAAATTCTAAAGTACAGTCACACATTTGTTTCTTCAGCATTCTAGTTCATACTGATTAATCCAACTTCACCATAAAATTCATAGGAAAATAAGTTTTTATAAACAAATGCTATAAATGCATGAGTTATTTTTACTTATGTCCTCAACTTAAGAAAATTTACTACTTTCTCCCATTCACTCCCAGCAGTTCAGCTTAAGTGCAAAGATCTCTAAATCCAAAAATGTTAAAAAAATATTTTTGTATGCTAGAAGATTCAATCCATGTCTCATAAAAATGTAGAACTTGTTCGCCTCTAAGGCTGAATGCATTTTGGAACAGCTTTGTGTTAGTTGCAAATAACCATCTCTTCGCACCCTAGCAACCAGGCCCTGTTTGAGCACAATTTTTTTTTTTTGAAGAATTTCTTTCACTGACTTTTCTCCTTCTTCTCTGCATTCCCTAGCATCACAATTCTAGGATGGAAAAACATTACAAGCGGGAAAGAGGATGAAAGGGAGAGAGGAAAGAAACTTTAAAAAAAAATCAGATAGTGTACTTTTCCATGGATAAAAAATACAAAAAAGCAAAATATATGCGTTTTTACCTGCTTACTATGTATGCTGGGCAAGGTAATCTTTCAGCAAACAACAGGTTTATTGGTTATAAAGACTCCACTGAGTCTTCTTGACCATTTGTGCCTTCTCTGTGTAAAAAGAGAAAAGTGGGTGAGATTTTTTTGAGAAGGAGCCACCTGTAAGTACCCTGTCAATGTGTTGCTACAGCAACTAAACCTCTTGCTATCTGAGAAAAGACAGCTGCCCGGATTTCAATCAAAATGCAATGCTTAGCAAAGGACAAGGGAAAGAGGCAGTAACGTTGATCAATTCACTATTTTAAAATGTGAATTGCCTTATGCTGGCTCTGAACCATCTTTCTAGTATCCTCTAATGACTATTCAAGGTCTTCAACATTGCAATCCTTCATTTCCATTAATTAAGTAATTATACAAATGATGTCTTATAACATTTGGCTGAATTTGTTCATTGGCAAAAGAGTGATTAACTTATATGGTGATTCTTGTGCATTCTGCAGTATATTGACAAAGGGAGTCTTTAACTTTTCTTAATAGGAGTGGCTATAGCCAAAACATGGAAAAATTATAAAAACCAGAAAAGGACCCAAGAGTGTCTTGTAATTTTTAGCTAGATGTGGTTGTGAGACTGTGTATACCTTGTATATCTCATGCTGTGATTCCGCACCAAAACAAAGACAGCATACTATTTCAATGTTTAGATAACAAGGATTAAAAATGATGCAAGGAGAGTTAAAGAGCAGAAAAGATGTGACAAAATGGCCTTGAACTCTTAATCTTTTTGCATCAGCCTCTGAAGTGATGGAATTAGAATTTCATGCCCCCATGAATACGAATTATGAAACACTAGACTAGATGATTCTTTGAGAGAAGAAAGTTGAGGATAAGAGAACAGTGCGTTTAAGATTACCGTTTGCTATTGTTCTAGTTTTTACGTGTAAATTATAGGCTACACAAAACTAAACGTTAGCCAGATAGGTGTTTAAAGGCCTATACACTGTTCTGAATCTGATAATCCAAAAGTCTGTCCCCAGGTTGGGCGGAATTAGTAAATGTCCCTTCAAAATCACCCTCTCTTGGCTACTCTTCTCTATAAGGAAGAAATGAGCATTCTCTTCAATTCACAGTACTTTACCACTGTTCGTATTTTCAAACACAGCAATAATTAACCTGTACCCTATGACTTACGGAATAGCACACTATAGTGACAAAGACGAATACTGGATCCATTGAAATAACTCTGACTCCAGCTAACTGTATTTCAATCGGGAGATCTCTCTTGAGAACATAGGCCCAGCACAGGAAAAACTCAAGAATAACCATTGTCGTGTATTTTAACAGTTTCCCAAGTCTCAGCTACTTGGTTTAATTGAGTTGAGGAGAACGTGAGGGAATGGGAAAGTCGAGATGGAGGAAGGACAGATATGAGAGCAAGGAAGGATAACCATGATTGAGGGAGCCATTATGGGGTTAGCAAGAAACCTGGCTCTAGAAAAATTCACAGGAATCCACAAGGATGACCCCGGTTAAGACCTTAAGCAAGAGAGGAGAGCGTGCCCAAACTGGTCTTGCCCTGCAATCAGATTGATGATTATTATTTAAATATCATCATAGAACCTCCGTCCAACCACAGATGGAAACAGAGGCAGAAACCCACATCGGAGCACAGGACTGAGCTCCCAGGGTCCAGTTGAAGAGTAGAAGGAATGAGAATATGAGTAAAGAGGTCAACATCATGAAGATTTCGTCCACTGAAAGTTTACCTGAGCTAATGGAAGCTCACCAACTCCAGCTGTACTGGGAGGGAGCGAGCATAGAGCCAAACTAGTCCCTCTGAAAGCAGTTGACAGTTGCATGACTGGGGCAGACTGAGGGGACACTGGTAGTGGCACTGGGATTTACCTCTACTGCATGTACTGGCTTTTTGGGATCCTATTCTCTTCGAAAGTAAACCTAGCTTAGCCTAGATATAGTAGGGAGGGCCTTGGACATTCCACAAAGCGAAGTGCCTTACCCTCTCTTAGTGTGGAGAGAATGGGAGGAGGGGAGAGAGTGGGAATTTGGAATGTTATTTTTAAATAATTAAAAAAAGAAAAGAAAAGAAATGTTCAATAGAATAAAGATTTAATGTTACTGATGGAATAATGGAACACAAACTTTTGATTTTCTGATGCTTCCCGCAGGGGCAGCGTAAACTGTAGCTGTAACACAGTGGCTGTCTAAGGTGCACTGAGGAATTAGAGCTTCAGCCATGCACCTTGGAGTCACATCAATGAGATCAAACGATGCCAAATGCTCAACTCAGAACAGAAGAACACGTTTTGTAGAAATGGTTCTTAGAGGACCATGTTTCTTGGAGTTGTAGTTTATTCACATAAAAAAAGAAAAGATGTGACCCTGTTCCAGAATATTTGAATACTGATTTACATTTTACAATTGTTTGTATATAATAAACTAACAATTAATTATATGGCAATACACATCATGTATATAGCCTCAGAGTTCATGACCCCTGGTCATATAGTTTTAACATGTTGGAATTTATCTGTCTTCTCATGGAAATAATTACAATTTGGCTGTATTTTATCACATATGGTATACTTAAAGAGTTAAGACATATTAGTCACCTGCTTTATATTATACTTGGATTACTTAGTATACAAAATATTTTACAGTTCATATTTTGTTATGATTATTGAAAAGCTATGCCCACCATGCTTACTGTTGTAACCCAGGAGTATTCCATGAGCGTTCCAGTGGGAATTCCTCACACTGACATGGCATTCCAAGCTGCCAGAATCTACATTTGGGTATGTATGATTTTGCTACAAAAAATGTTTAAGTCCTTGCAGCCAAGTCATTCTTTTGGCTACTCATCAGAGGATCTGTGGATTATATGCTTCTATTCTAGGGCTGGAACTATTTACCTTTTAAAGAATATAAGGAAATAAACTCAAGTTGCTTTTCAAACTATTGCTTTGAGAGGGATAGAAGATCAGCAAAACTGCAGAAGGCCTATTTAACATTTAAAACATGTTAAGAAACATATCATCATCTACTATACATAAAACTTTTAAAAGTCATCAGAAAGCCTCCCTAAATATAGCATTGCTTTCCAGCAAAGGCCAATAAATCCTGTTCTACTACTCAGAATTGTCTCAAGAAGAGCTAATCTAGACACTTTTTTCTTTCTGACTAAAAACAAGTGAGATCACTGCTACTATCATCTTAATTGCTTTTATAACTTTGAGTGAAAATAGATGTGAAAGTGATTCAGTTTATTTCGTTTGAATTGATTAGAAGACTAGTATTGTAATTTTAGTCTTCTTTGTGTGTGTGTTCACATGTGTGCACATGTGTGTATGTGCATATGGAGACCAAAAGTCGACCTTAGGCATTATTCCTATGGTGTTCTCCACCATTTTTGACACAAGATCTCTCCCTGGGATCTGGGGCCACCAATGAGGCTATCAACTAGGTCACCAACTATCTTACCAGGAGGCCCCAGGGACCCACTGTGTCCCTCTCCCAAATACTAGGATTATAACTGTGCATAACACCGCATTTGGATATTTATATCTGGAAACCAAACACAGTCATCACGTTTGCAAGGCATCACTTACTTGACTGACCTATCACCTTAACTCCCTGAATCTCCTTTTTCAAGAATCACTTTACATTATTTTTGTAAAATTTGCATGCTCAAATTTCATTAACTGGGAAAATACAAACACTTTTTTTTATTTGTTCCACTACCCATAGCTAAGTGTTATTTTTACATAAAAGCAAGCATACAAAAGTGGGAAATAGAAGACAGTAAAACAATTAAGCATATCAAGATCTAAGAATAAACAACAAGTCACCTGACTTTTCTTTTTCACCTCATATATACTAGACTCCATGCACAAGAAATTAGCAACTCAGAAGACATGAAATGTTTTAGAAAGCCCCAGGGAAATAGACTGTCCTTCCTAATGAAATTATAAGCCTTGGAAGTCTAGTTAGATGTGAAGGGCCGCATCAACATGCTCCATTACAAGATGGCGCTGGCATCCGGTTTCACCGCCAGGTGAACGCACATGTACTCGGTAACTTTCCACTGCTGTCCCCGCCTACTCCCGAGGCTTCACCTGGGCTAACGGGCAGCGGGCCAATTCAAGGGTGACACGTCCGAAGCAAGGACTGTTTCCTATATAAAGGAGGGGTTCCCTCATTTAGGGGTCCCCGGCCATGTTAGCTGATGCTCTCTCTCTCAGGATGCATTAAAAGCTTTTCTGCAGAAGAATCCTAGTGTCCCGCGTGGTTCTTGCTGGCGAGACGATAGCGTGGGACATTTGGTGCTGAAATCCCGGGAAAAAACTCTGACCACCACTCACACCAATGGGGACCCCTTGGATTCACCTTGGATTCACCTTGGAAATTCAGGAAGGATTCAGAACTGCAGGTCTGCATGTTCAGAGAGGTATGATTATTCCTGGATTCAGGATAGCATATCAGAAACTGGATGCAGTGGGAGGTTAGACGCGTACGCGAGAAAAGGAAATAAGTAAAAAGGACCCCCCCGGTGGTTCTAAAAATGGGGGAGAAGACTGATCTACAAGGTCAAAAGCTTTATGTTATGTTGTTTGAATTGTTTCTTGTGTACTGGACAGGAGAAAGATATTTGAATTTGCCTAAGGATATAGTGTTTTGGAAAAGAGGTTCTGTTTTTGTCTCCACAGAAAAGGAGAGCCTAAGGGTGTACTTGGGATTTATGTGGTTTGAATCACCGAGACCTCCTGAAATGTTGTAGTGTATACCCCTAAGAATACAACGTCCCAATTCAGCAGGAAATAGCCAAAGAGACTGACGACGCCCAAATTCCCTAAAAGATTAAATGAGGTTCTTTCAATGGTTGCAGAACAGCAAGCCTGTTTCTCTGAGTTCTGCTTTGCTCCGTACACCGGTTTGGGCTCGGAGTGGGTGCAGCTGCGGCTGGAGGGCGGCTGGAGCGGAGCTTTGCTCGATGGCTATAGTGGGGGGCACGTTGCGCCGGCTCAGTCGATGCCTGGCCTGGAGGGTGTCACAGCAGTACCGAGAATGAGAGCGGTGCCGCAAGCTGCCAGGCCAGAAGGCTTACAATGTACCTAAAACTGTGAGGGTCTCTGAGGCTAAAATGGCCCTGGTTCCACTTGGCTATGCTAAACTATGCTGACTTCAGGCAGGACTGATCGTAATTATCATAATAAAAGCGCAATTAAGGTTTAGACACAATAAACAGGCACTACTGTATTACATCTACATAGTGCAACTAAAGTTTTTAAGAACTGCTTAGCATTTTAAGAACTCAAGTCCTCCTGAAAGATTGCTGTATATACGCTTGGCTTATCTAATGTTTCAGGATCCTCAGGGAGGTGGATGCGAAAAGCCCTTGGATTTTAAGGTGATTGGGTCATTGGCTAAATCTGTGAGAATTTACAGCCGCTTTTACTGTGGCACAGATGTTGAGAGTCTGCTAATTATCCCATCTGCCCCGTGAGCTGTAATGGCTCCGGCGCGGACCTTGAGATGTTGCCAGCACCAACACAGCTGCGGAAAACTAGGCTAGCCCCGCAGGGAAGGCAGGGGCGCCTGGGGGTGGAGTTGCCACTTCCTGGCCCAGGACACGCGGAGCCCTCGGATGGCGGGGCGGGCTCTGGAGCCCGAGTCTCAACGAAGGCTGGCAAGCCGCGTCCCTAAAGGGACAATGTCCAACGAGGTTTACGCCTGCCGAGTGCGGCCTAGAAAAAAAAAAAAGGCCCATAGTTTCCAACACGCCTCTGGTAGATTAAGCAATAGTCTAGTTATCTTCTAGGTAATTGGACTGGAGAACTTACCAGTTCTTGTTAAAATCGAAAAAAGGGGGGGAATAATAAAGGAATTGCCCCCGATGCCAAGAATGGCTATTGCCATGGCTCTGTTCACTATAAATTTTTTAAATCTGGATGATAATGGCCAAAATGCTGCAATACGACATTGTTCGGATCCGCAGCGGCCCAAAGATTTGGTAAAATGGAAAGATGTGCTTTCTAATGAATGGAAAGGCCCGGATCCCATTCTATTGAGATCCAGGGGAGCTGTGTGTATCCTCCCACAGGATCAAGAAAGCCCATTCTGGGTGCCGGAGAGACTGACCCGAACGGTGAAGAGTGACCCACAACACTCGGACTCGCCTGAGGATTTGGCTGCTGTTCCTCCTGCCATTTTGCGGATGGATGACAGCGGTTGTGATGAAGCACCGATGGGGGATACTCTTAGCCTTCCCGAAGCCGACACCAATCAGCCATAGAGTGGCGGTGTTTCCTCGGCTTTTTACAACCAATAAGACTCTGGGGCTCCCCTACCTTCCTAGAGATGATTTATAAGCTTGGCCGTAGGATTCCAGTCCTGGGTCGTGTCCTTCATCCCCTACTTCAAAGAATGGGTGGGGGTGGAAGTGTTTTGGAGCAGCCCTATGCTGTGGAATAGTGTTTCCCCTCTGGATGATCTGCTGACTCAAATCCCAAAGTCGTAGGGACAAAGTGGTTATTGCACCAGCGCTGGCTGCCCTGGAACAGGGAGCCTCTGCTTATGTGTGGTTATCTATGTTGAAGTAGTAAGGTTTATGCCAACCAGCTCCTGCACCCCTAGGACAGTGGTCCATGGCACAGGGTGGAGTGTTTGGCTTAGCTAGCCCTGAAGGTAGTCGAGCTAAAGAGCATCGCACAGAGAATGGCCCTCTCTGAGAGATATGTCGCCCTGCATAAGGGTTTCCTGCCACATATTCCCTTTCCCAGAAAAATGGCAGAGGGCAGGCTGGATAAGTTCCAGGTGTCATGAATCTAGGGGCAGATTCCGTGTAAGCCCATTTTAATGTTTCCACTTTGGGAAGTGCGACCTCTATCTTTACCTTCTGAGGGAGTTGCCTTTCTGCAAAGAAGTAAAAAAAGGGGGAGATGTGAAGGGCCGCATCAACATGCTCCATTACAAGATGGCGCTGGCATCCGGTTTCACCGCCAGGTGAACGCACATGTGCTCGGTAACTTTCCACTGCTGTCCCCACCTACTCCCAAGGCTTCACCTGGGCTAACGGGCAGCGGGCCAATTCAAGGGTGACACGTCCGAAGCAAGGACTGTTTCCTATATAAAGGAGGGGTTCCCTCATTTAGGGGTCCCCGGCCATGTTAGCTGATGCTCTCTCTCTCTCAGAACGCATTAAAAGCTTTTCTGCAGAAGAATCCTAGTGTCCCGCATGATTCTTGCTGGCGAGACGATAGCGTGGGACAGTTAGACATTTCAATACAGGAATAGATCTATGAGAGTCAAACATTACAGCAATAGTGCTAGATCATCCTTATTCTAGACAGAGCTAGAGACTGCTCATCTCATCCTCCAGCTTTAAGGAGGCTGATGGACTGTTGTCAGAACTTTCACTATCTCTAAAACTCTGAGAATCTCCTACTCCAACTCTCTAGACAAGAAGGTGTATACAGATGTCTGTGAGGAAACAATGCCCCAACCTTGTCAAACTGTAATGGAAAACTTTCTCCCAAGTGTTACTAAGATGAATAAAGAATCTATATCTGTATAGATATTCTATATCTATAGATATTCAATGCTATATCTGTATAGCACTTCACTTGCTATTGAAGTGGTAACATTAATTCCCTCTTTCCTCCTGTCCTGGTAAGAGTGGTATCAAGTTGGCCCCCTTAAGTATAGGTTTAAGAAATAACCAGGATTTTGTCTCTCCACTGTTTAGGGAGGTACACATATGGAGAAACAGGAGAGAAAGAGGATTTAACCAACTAGATTGGCCAAATCAACCCTGTGCTGATCAATGGGATGACAGACATCACAATTAGATAAAGATAATACCTACAAAACTCATTGAACAAGAAGTTGACCTGGTGACAACCTAGAGCCTTCACCCCTTTGGACAACTGTTCATGGGACTGGAAAATACTCTGTACACTACCAAAGGAAAGAGGTGAACAGTAACCCAGCTAAAAACCCTTGATCTGTGATGAAGGCCTGCCTGTAGGGCTTACTAGTGCAACAATGGCACAAAGCTAGTGTTGGATATTAACCATTCAATATCCAACCAGATTTCAGACCAACTCCATGAGATGAAACCCATACTCAACACTGCTCAGGTGGCTAAGAACCTGAGACCAGATAGGCCAAGGACCTAGGAGAAAACCAAATACTACTCTTCTGCTAAAATAATGTGACATAAAATGACTCCTAACAACATCTGCTATGGTCTTAGATAGAGACCTTGCTCAGCCATCATTAGAGAAGCTTCCTCCTGCAGAGATGGAAAGAAATACAGAGACCCACAACCAGACAATATACAGAGAGTGGAACACCTTTGAACACTCAGCCCTAAATGGGATGGCTCCTCAAATCCCTCCCTCAGGTTTACAGACATCTGCAGAAAAAGGAGGCAGGAAGATTGTACAAGCTAAAGGGAATGGAGGACAACAAGGAATCAAGGCCTTACAAATATATAGGACTTACACACATATGAACTCAAAATGATTGTGGCGGCAAGCACAGTCACATGATGTCCCAGCACTGAGAAAAGTGAGCGCGAGTACCCGTCACTAACAGAGAAGCTATCTCCAATTGACAACCATAACAAAACTTAGGTCTCCCCAATAGAGTCCCACTGACAATACAAACCATATTTATAATGAACACCAGAAACGTCTGGACACAAAATCCTACCCCAAACAAAAAGTCATTTTCAACTGATGTCTGCTGAGAGAGAGAACATCAACTTTGTCCAGTGGAATTACACAGGGCCTATCAACCATTCTCCAGGATAGGCCCCATTACCAGGAATAGCTGACCAACACAAACCTTACTCCCTATTTGTGTATGTGGTTTTTGTTCGGTTTTGGTATTATTTTTATTTTATTGTTTTTCTCATATTTTGTTTGTCTGTTTGGATATTCATATTTTGAGACAATGAGAAAAAGAACATAAAGTTGGGTTAGTTGTTAGGTGATGAGGATCTGGGGAAAAGAGTTGGGGAAGGTTAATTAGATTTTTAATGTATAGTTTCTTGAGTTCTTTAGATATTTTGGAGATCAGACCTTTGTCTGATGCGGAGTTGGTGAAGATCTTCTCCCATTCAGTAGGTAGCCTTTTTTGTCTTAATGACAGTGTCCTTTGCTTTACAGAAGCTTCTCAGTTTCAGGAGGTCCCATTTATTCATTGTTGCTCTTATTGTCTGTGCTACTGGGCTTATACATAGGACGTGGTCTCCTGTGCCCATGTATTGCAGACTACTTCCCACTTTCTCTTCTATCAGGTTCAGTGTGGTCAGATTTATATTGAGGTCTTTAAACCATTTGGACTTGAGTTTTGTGCATGGTGATAGATATGGATCTATTTTCATTCTTCTATAGGTTGACATCCAGTTATGCCAGCATCATTTGTTAAAGATGCTTTCTTTCTTCCATTGTATAGTTTTAGCTCCTTTGTCAATAATCTGGTGTTCATAGGTTTGTGGATTAATATCCGTGTCTTTGATTCAATTCCATTGGTCAACATCTCTGCTTTTGTGCCAATACCAAACTGTCTTCATTACAGTAGCTCTGTAATAGAGTTTGAAGTCAGGGATGGTAATGCCTCTGGAAGTACTTTTACTGTATAGGATTGTTTTGCTATCCTGGGTTTTTTGTTTTTCTGTATAAAGTTGATTATTGTTCTCTCAAGTCTGTGAAGAATTTAACCCAATTTAAAAACAGGTACTGAACTGAACAGAGAATTCTCAACTGATGAAGGTCAAATGACCAAAAGACACTTAACATCATGCTCAACCTCCTTAGCGATCAGGGAAATGCAAATCAAAACAACTTTGAGATACCATCTTACAACTGTCAGAATGGCTAAAATCAAAAAAACACCAATGATAGACTTTGCTGGAGAGGGTGTGGAGTGAGGGGAACACTCATCCATTGTTGGTGGGAATGCAAACTTGTGCAGCCACTGTGGAACAGTGTGGCAGTTTCTCAGGAAACTGGGAGTCAACCTCCCTCAGGACCCAGCAATTCCACTCTTTGGAATATACCCAAGAGATGCCCTATCATACTACAAAAGCATTTGTCCAACTATGTTCATAGCAGCACTATTTGTAATAGCCAGGACCTGGAAACAACCAGGTTCCCCTCAAAAGAAGAATGGATAAAGGTGTGGCACATATACACATTAGAGTTCTACTCAGCGGGGGGAAAATGACATCTTGTATTTTGCATGGAAATAGATGGAAATAGAAAACACTTTACTGAGAGAGATAACCCAGACCCCAAAAGATAAATATGGTATGTACTTACTCATAAGTGGATTCTAGTCATAAACAAAGGACATTGAGCCTATAATTTGTCATCCTAGAGAAGCTAAATAAGAAGGTGAACCCAAAGAAAAACATGTAGTTATCCTCCTGGATATTGGAAGTAGACAAGATTGCCAAGCAAAAGTTGGGAACCCAGGAGTGGGGTTGGGGTAGGGGCAAGAGGAGATTTGGAGAGAGAAGGGAGAAGGGGAGGATTGGGGAAAGCTTGGGGAAATGGGATGGTTGAGATGAAGGAAGGGTGGATATGGGAGCAGGGAAGAAGATATCTTAATTAAGGGAGCCATTTTAGGGTTGACAAGAGACTTGGCTCTAGAGGGGTTTCCAGGTGTCCAAGGAGATGTCCCCAGCTAGGTCCTTGGGCAGCAGAGGAGAGGGTGCCTGAATTGGCCTTATCCCATAGCCACACTGATGAATGTCTTGCATATCACCATAGAATCTTTATCTGTCGATGGATAGAGATAGAGACAGAAACCCACATTGGAGCACTGGACTGATCTCCCAAGGTTCAGATGAAGAACAGAAGGAGGGAGAACATGAACAAGGAAATCAGGACCGCGAGGGGTGTGTCCACCCACTGAAAAGGTAAGACTGATCTAATGGGAACTCACCAAGGCCAGCTGGACAGGGACTGAATGAGCATGTGATCAGACCGAACTCTCTGAATGTGACTGACAATGAGGGCTGACTAGCCAATGATAATGGCAGTGGGTTTTGATTCTATTGCACGTACTGGCTTTTTGGGAGCCTGGTCTGTTTGGATGCACATCTTCCTAGACCTGGATGGAGTGGGGAGGGCCTTGGACTTCCCACAGGGCAAGGAACCCTGACTTCTCTTAGGACTGAAGAGGGAGGGGGAGAGGGAGGGAAATGGAAGGAGGGGAGGAGGTGGAAATTTTTAATAAATAAGTGAATTAAAATTAAAAAAAGAGTTGGAGAAGGCAAAGAATTTGGTCAAAATATATGAAAAATTAAATAATAAAAAACATTTAAAAGGATCAGAAATATCTACATTGCAATGAAAAAAATATGTCCAGTAATCAAAAACTAGGAAGTTCATAAGTGGATTTTTAATAAGATTTTTCAATATGAATACTAAAAAAATATATTAGAATTAATTCATTAAAATTTAAGATTCACATCACAAAATTATTTCCATAAGAAATATCAAAATGTTAAATCCAATTTTAAAGATATAAAGACAAAATCAGATATCAGTACCTACACCTACAATCATACTAACTCCAGATGGATAGACACCAGCATTAAAAAAAAACAATATAAACAGCCAGGACATGTCTCCACCAGTGCCCAGGTGTCCAACCATAGCAGGCTCTGAATATTCTAACATAGCTGAAGCACACAAAACAAGATTTAAAAAAAGATATAAAGATTCAGCAAAGAAATAGTAATTCACGTCAAAGAGATAAATTATATATAAAAAAAGACCAGAGAGAAACTTTAGGAAATATACATGTATATAATCTTGGTTCAGCAGCACATATACTGAAATTAGAACATAAAAGTGATTAGCATGGCCCCTGTGCAAGGATGACATGCAAATTCCTGAAGCACTCCAAAATTTTTGGAGGGAAGAAAGCTGTAGCTAGTATGTAGCTAATATGAGAGAAGAATAAATAAAAATTAAAGTAAAAAAAAGAAACACAGTAAAACAAAATGTAAAACCATCAATGGACCAGTAATAAATTAGTCGGAAAAGGTTAATGTGATAACCAGAGGTGAACAGTAATCTAAGGTCATTGATTAACACGGGAACCTTTACTGTGGTGACTGAAGGTTAAAGACAGAGACAATGTATTCTCCCAATCCTATTTTCTCCAGGTTTCAGGACGATGAAATCCATGAGGAAAATAAAATGGTGAGCAATATAGGATATTGCTATTTCCAATTTTTACAAGAGATTTTGCAATTAAATGCCATCTCTCTTTATAAGAAAGCCAAACTAAATTTTAACAATGCCAATGTCTTGCAATTTTTGTTTTTCTTAAAAGAAAATATAATTCATAAACAAGTTAAGAATACACAAGAACATTTTACATGTGTTTCTTGGGTACATACAAAAGTTTCTAAAGGGACTTGCTGCAATTTCCAAAATTGTTTTCTGCAATATATTTGTGGAATTTAAAATATCAAGCACATAGATAATTTCTATTTAAAAGCAATTTAAGATGGACTCACAGGAATTCTCAGAATTAACTGAAGTCCTCTTGGTAAGAGTATAGTGCATTTCAAACAAAAATGGCACAACATTAATTTCTAGTGGCTTAATATCACTTTTTAAAAACAGCTCAACATGTAACATTAAAAGTCTTTTAATATTTTTAAATTTTTACTCATTCATTCCTGTTTACTTAAATTTTATTTTAAAATATGAAGTGGGAAAATAAACCAAAAGGTTATGAATACCATTCACTTAGCTTGTTAAAATGGAAGCATCCTGAATAGTAGCATTAAAAGTATCAAAATGAGAAAACCTAAATGTGTGCGTGTGTGTGTGTTTTCATGGAGAAACAAATTAAAATGTGGTCTGAAAAATAAAACACAGATAACAGAAATTAACAAATATAAACAATAGGGAGAGAACAAATTAAAAAAGATAAGATGAATGGAAGGGATTTATGAGATAATAAAGGATGTATGGATGGGATATATGTGTCATTACAGTTCTAGGAAAAACTAAAGAAGGAGAGACTTAAAGGTTACTTGGAGGAATGTTTCAAACTTGATCCCCTCCACCCCAAAAATCTAAATAATAAACAAGCTGAATGCAACACAATAGACTAATACCAAGAATTTCCTGAAACACAGAATTTCTTTAACTAAACACATAAAATGTCTTGAAAAGAATGATAGAAACATCAAATGATCTCTACATAGGAGAAAAATAATTCAAGTAGCAAATATTTATATCAGTAATTCTCAAAGATAAGGAAATGACAAATCATCACAAAATTAAAAGAAATGAACTGTCAACCCACAATTAGATAGCCAATTAATCCCAGTTCAGGACTGGGAAAAAATCAAATATCCTCAGATGGAGAAAGTGAAATAGAAATTGTCACAATCAGATCCACCCTGCAGATTGAACTTCAATATTTTTATGTATCATTTTGGAATAGATAATGGAGGAACAGATGATAGATAGATAGATAGATAGATAGATAGATAGATAGATAGATAGATAGATAAAATCTTGAAATTAAAAATAATGTATTTTAAACGTTGACCCTGATGTTCCTGGCAAGTCCCTTTAGTGTATTCATTTCCAATATTTTTTTTCTGATAAGGCTACAGGTGTAAACTAAGTCGGATAAACCCCCTCAGACTACCACTAATTATCAATTACAATGCACAGAGATTTTGAATAATAACTATTCAGAAAACAAATGTTGGTATTAATGAGTTGAGAGTCATGTTAATTTTCACAATATTCTTTTGGTATTTTTATTATTTTTCATTAAAACAAGTATTTGAATTGTGTAAAGAAAAAAATCTACTTTTAAATTGGGTCAACTATCATGTGACTTCAAACTCAGAACCTTGTACACATAATCGATGATATGGAAATAAGTATTTGGAAAGGCACCGGATGATTTTTGGGAAATCTGCCTACAATGTGATAATCTACTTAGGGTGATCACCATCTTCATGGAGATTGAATCTGTTACTCTTTTTTTGTTCCCTCTAATTCTCTTCCACCTGCTATTTGCATATACAGAGAAATGAACTTGCAAACACATGTGTACATACATGCACATACCACATACACAAATATTAATGTCTGGTTACAAGTAGTCATATTCTATGGATTGTAGAAATTATTGAGGTTTAAAAGATTTAAATGCACAGTTTCATCCCATAATATTTGTTTTAAAATAGGCCCACAAATAAAATGTAATGTTTAAGACGATACGATCTGACCAAAAGTTTCTCAACATTTCCTTTAAATAAAAATCTAAACTTCATTGGTTGTGCTATCAAACTCTAATTATCAGGTTCAGATACTCTCCGGGTTTCTCACTGCACATTCTCTGCCCTGACCATTTCCTGGCAAACAACCTAGGTTGTAGTATAACTAATTCTTCATTTCTTAGGTATCCTTTCCTCATTTTTAACAATGCAATTCACATGCCTTTATTTTATAGGATACCCCAACTCACTTTGTAAATGTCAGAGCTTATAAATCTGAACTACTTTCCCAAACTAGAAAAGACTCCACACAGTTACTACTTCCTTCTTAACAGTCTTTAGTTGAATGTGCTTCCCCAGTAGCAGTTCCCATAGTCTACCAACACAGATCAAGAATCAATAGAGGAGCAAGGTCTTGAAACTGTTGATATGGCACCATTGACAAAAAGTGAATGTTGCAGCCATGTGTTTCATAGAGCTCAGCAGTAAAAAGGAGACACTCCCCAAATTATTTTCAAGGGATGACCTGAAGAAGAATGAAGAAGCTAAGTGAAAGGAGTTGCAGACTAGTATGGAATCTTGGAGTGAGTGTGCTTGTTTCATTATGTGGAAGAAATTTCTAACAGCAGACAGTTTACGGCGCAGAGTCTGTATCTAGCATCAGCATAATGTGCCGTGTAAATCAGGATCATTGGAATGTTTAAAAAATGGATAAAAAACTTCAAAGTACTTAACTCTTCAGTTCATGTTAATGAAGTAGAAAGACACTGAGCATGATTTTCATCTTAAGAACAATGCCGAAGGCAAAGGAAAAATTCGGACAGTTCACCATGTTTTATTTATTTTAGTCTTACTGGTGTTCTTAATAAAGTTTACAAGTAACTTAGAGATCAAGTTTTTCTGTTTAAATGTAGTAAGTCATTGTTCTGTGATTTCAGGACTCTGCAATAATAAAGAAGCCAGTGAACAAACAAGCTTGACAAATGCACTTAAAGTATTAAAATTATTCCAAGAGTAGATTGAGTCATGCTAATTAAACAAACATCATAAATGTCCCCACTGTTTGGCTTTGCATTAAAGCAGAAGCATCTTAGTAATCAACAGTCTGAACCAAAGAAGATCATCCAAAAAAACGTGTGGCTACCAAGAGATGGCATTGGATACCACAATTTTCAGTGTACTTTAATTTCAGCTTGATTAAATTACAGTTCATATTTTGCCATGTTTTTAAGATAGACAAATCTGGTACAAATATTTATTTTGCTCGTAATTTTATATAATCAGACTATATTTAAAAATTATGTGATTTATAATTTCTGCTAATACTAAACTAGGGCTCAAGTCATGGTGACAATGTACTAACAGATGGGGAGAGTAATTTAGCCAGCAGACTAGTAATAATTTGATTTCCCAAATCCAATGACTCAAAATATCGATGTGTTCACTGAGAAATTGCATATGAAGTGAAGAAAACTTGAAGCCTTAGATAATAGTTATTTTCAAAAACACATGTCTCTCTCCCTGCTCCAAAACACTTTCGAGATTATTCTGTATTTGTCAAAAAAAAATTAAGCACTATGTCTGCATTCTATTCAAAAAATCACATTCTGACTTCTCAAAATATTTTTCTAATATGTTAAAATTATAAAGAGAAAATAAAAATGATTGTAGTGGCAAGTCAAATGGGAAAATTTTTATATTTTTTTATTGTTTGTAGTGCTAGAGTCCAAACCCAGAACTTTGACACCTTTTATCACTGAACTTCATTCCCAACCCTGACAGAAATCTTGGTTTTTATGATACTTATACAAGTACTTAAAGTCAACACAATTATCTATATTATTTCACTTAAATTTTAGAATTTTAAAACAAAACAATGGAAAGAAGGCTGTCAATCAAAAACATACAAAATATATGAAAAAAGTAACAAAAATCTTACCACCATTAAATTACTAGAATTACTTTACTAGGAATAGCAATTAAGCTATATTTCCACATATTGTGTATAAATAGACACCCAAATGATATGTTGGGTGAAGATACAGCAGAAATAAGAAATTACTTATCCATACTTCCATATAATATGGAATCTATATAACCTGTACAAATTATATAGGTATAATCTGAATCTATATAACCTGTCAGATGAAGCCAGTCAAAAACTTCAACGTGAATGAGGAAGAGGCTCACAAGCTCCATCCAGCTTTACCTGAGGAACTGTTAAAATTGATGGATGCTGGGAAGTCAGAGTTCATTTTCTTCTGGATTGTGGCCTTGCTCCAGTGGATGGCCCTGTAGCCATATGTATATAACAATAATCGGCATCAGTGGATTACTTAACAACAAAAAAATGACATGAATCTTTGAGGAGGAAGAGGTGAACATGGTAGGGAAGGAGTCAGATGGGAATACTGAAGGATAGATATAATCAAAATATAAAGTATTGGCAGCCATGTTAGTAAGGCTTCAGGGGTGTGGCTTCTCTGACATTCCTAAGAGACAAATCCCACAATTAAGTTTCTACTCTTCTGGCTCTAACAATCATTCTACCCATCTTCCACAATGATCCTTGTGCCCTATAAACAAGAGCTGTATTGCAGTTTTATCAGTTGGAACTGCGCTCCACAAGTCTGCATTTTTATTGGTAATGGTCTCCATCTGTTTCAAAGATTTCTTGACGAGGAGTGTGAACTACACTTATCAGTGGGTATAAGGATAAATATTAAAAATGTTGGTATGGAAAGACTTTCTGTATATGTGTTGCTTTAATTGGTTAATAAATAAAGCTGCTTTGGGCCAATGGCTTAACAGAGTAATGTCAGGTGGAAATTCTGAACGGAGAAGGATAGAGAAAGTAGAAGGAGTCAAGGAGAAGCCTTGTAGCTGCCCACAGGAGACAGATACACCTGAACTTTGCTGCCGATCAGCCACAGCCATATGACGATACACAGATTACTAGAAATTGGTTAATTTAAGATATACGAGCCAGCTAGAACAATGCTTAAGCTATTGGACAAACAGTACTGCAAATAATATAGTTTATGTGTGATTATTTTGAATCAGGGTGGTCAGGAAATGAGCTAGCAGCCTCTGCCAACAAAATATAGTTAAAGATAATGCTGACTTAGTAAACTGGTGGTTGTATGTTCTCCTTCAAAATCTATACCTTCACTAGCCCTAGGTAGTTTGCTAGGTTCCACTACTAGGCATATTTTCCCTTTAGTTGGGTGGCCTTAATCCAATTAGAGAAATGTTAGACTGCAAGATACACATGCCATTATTATAACTTTCAGTAAATCCTGCCATAGTGAGTATTGTGATTCATAGGAATCATATAGCTGTGTAAGACCATTGATAGCCTTCCTTTCTGAAAGCCTGCAGAATTGAAAGGGCTAAGCTCATGAGACCTCAAGACCTCAACCCTAGACAGAGAACTATAAGCAACTAAGAAACAGTAAGAATAGGAGAAATAATCTTCCCCAGGGAGGAACACACGAATTTATTACACAATACCAAATGGCCACCCCTGAAACATAAGCATACAAGTAGCATTATGCAGAGTGAACAGACTGTGTTCATATATTTAGTTATATACTGTCTTAGGGTTTCTACTGTTGTGAAAAGAGATTACAATCATGGCAACTCTTTTTTAATTATGTTATTTACATTGGCATTTTTGTCTACATGTGTGTGAGGGTGTCAGATCTTGGATTACAGAGAGTTGTTATCTGCAACTCTTATAAAGGGAAAACATTTAATTGGGTCGGGTTACATTTTCAGAGGTTTAGTCCATTATCATCACAGTGTGACCTGGTGGCATGGAGGCAGGCATGGTTCTGGAGAAGCAGCTGAGAGTTCTACATCATGATCTGAAGGCAACAGAAAGTGGCCTGAATGTCACACTGACTGAAGCTTAAACAAAGGAGACCTCAAAGTCCACCTCCACAGTGACATACTTCTTCCAACAAGGCCAGAACTGCTCTAACAAGCCACAGCTTCGAATAGTACCACTCCCGATGAGCTTATGGGGGTCAGTTACATTTGCGTTACCACATACGTGTAACAACAGTTAAAGAAAAAATGACCGTGGATTTCAGGGACAAGAGGAATACATGGGAGGGGTTGAAAAAAGAGAAGAAAAAAAGAGAAATGTGCAATTATACTCTCAAAGAAATTACATAGAACATATGTGTGAAATTCTCAGAGGAATAAAATTATATCAAATATAGAATCACATACTACCATTCAAATCCAAAGTGAATTTTGATCACTAAGTAAAATGTTTATCACTTCAGAACCATAACTTGCTTAAATATAGTCATTCTTTTATTACCAAAGTTTTTTTTTTTTAAAAAGTACATTAATACTCTTACTGCTCCTTTTCCTCATGGGGATTACATTATTGCTCTGTTTTTATTAAAATGTCAGGCATCACAGGGTAGCAAACACCTGTAACCCTGGGGAGGGTGAAACAAAAGGAACATGAGCGAGACAGTGAGAACCTGTCTTGAAAGAAAAGAAACCACATTATTTTATTATTTTAGGCCATAGTATCAGAATTTCATCCTCCCTTAGTTGTTAATAGATTCAGTACTGCAAACTTCCTAACCATATCTACTGTTTCTGACAGCTTTATTCACACACACTGAGACTGTATCTCATTCTTAAGTAAAAAAAACTTCTGATGCAACTGTGTTTCCTCTTTGTTGTCAGTTTGAGGGGACTGAGGAAGGATAACCATGGAAACAAATCTCTGGACATGTCCCTGATAGTCTTACTAGATTAGGTAGATTGCAGTGGTAAATATGGTAGATCCGGTTCCATGGGCTGGAATGGGAGAACTAATTAAAAGGAGAAAGAGCCAAACACATGCATTCATGACTCTGTTTTCTACTACCATGATGAAATGCATCCCTCAGCCTGTAATCCGCCCCAGTATGCAGTCATGTCACTAACATAACAGCTAAAAACTGTTTAAAATTCAGTAAAAACTACATCAACTTTCATTGTCTCAGTGCCATGAGACTTCTTTGTAGCTTATATTACAGTTTGGATATGCAGTCCAAATGGATTTAAAAACTTACAGATGTCCTTTTACCTGCTCAGACATAGAACAGAGAATCATCTTTAGCTGATATGTACACACCACATATCCCACACTTGTATTAATGTATATCAAAAGTCTGGTTGTCTTTTTAAATATGGTATGGGACATTCACAAATGACAAGATCCTTCATTATCAGAGCACTTAGATCATATTTAAGGATAATATCTTAATACTCCTGGGTAAGTTAATATTTGATCTAAGAAATTAGAAGTCAGGACAATAAATAAAGACTCCATGTAGAACAGAAGTAAAAGAAAAAAGAAAAATTCATAGAAATCACATAACTCATAAAAGGGAGCAAACATACAGTATTTACTTATTTTAAAATATGCCAATATTAACTTTGAAATTAATGTACTAGACTAATATTCATCACAAATTTTAATTTATTAAATCACATTTATACTCTGAAATAACTCTAAGTACAATAGGATTTAGCTCTAGAATTTTAAACAAATAACAGCATCCAAATCAGTTCTTCACATTCAAATGATGATGGTGTGACGGCAATTCAGAACTGCCCAAATACAGCCCAAGCAGACTGATGATGATAAAGAATAACTTTTATGTATATGAAGGTTTTCCCACATGGACACATGTGTACCATGCGTGTGCCTGGTACCTGTGGAGGCCAAAAGTGGACACTTTATCTTCTGGAAGTGGAATTAAAGATGGTTGTGAGCTACATGTTGGTGCTGGGAACTGAACGATGTCCTAGCAGGAACAGCCAGTGCTCTCAGTGCCAAACCATCTCTCCAGTCCCTGGGTGATGATTTTTGAGACAACTTTAAATTTAGTACCTGGCAAGATAATCTAGTGTTTGCATATCTGCATGCAAACAATCAAATGAGAAATGCATAAAATTAAGATTATATTTCAAATCAATCAGTTACATTCATATATTTTGTTACAATATTCTATAATCTAGCCTATTGGGATTCATGGACTAAAATCAATAAAATTTCTACATACATAAATTGGTTCCCTCTGCTTAAACTAATGATTTTATTATTACTTAAGCAATATTTATTACCTTGTGCTAAAACCTGCAATATAAAAAGGTATAATTTATTGTGATTGGCTATTCTCTGGTTAAACAAACCTCATGGGAAAAAAATACAGTAAACTACTATTGAAAGCCAAAATCAAGTGAGATGACACTTTCAATAAGAGTTTAATATGAAATAGCAATTATTAGATAAAGTTATTGTCAAAGGCTTATACTGACAAACAACTACTAAGTCATGATCTTATCTAGCAAAGCATGGATAACAAAGCACTATGCACTGCAAATGGGATAGACTGCGTGCATTTGGAGCCAGTATCATTTTAGTAATGAAAACTTGACAAATCAGACACTGTCTAAAGAATCTATGAAGAAATGCATTTATTGTAGTTTTCTTCCTAACAACAAGCCATCAGTCATTTTAAAATCTTTTGTTTCTATAATAATTTATAGAAACCCATTTCAACTTTGTTTTATTCTTTTTCAATATGTATCACAAAGCAAGTTGTCAACCTATAAGTCCTCCATCACTCAAGAAGACTCTCAGACATCTGTGAAATATGTAGAACAACAGTTCTGATAAACGAGTGCACCAAGATATAGTTACAGGAAGCACGAAACCTCAGTTTTCTAAAAGACTAGCTAACATGCATAAATTAATTGGAATATTAAAGATAACAATTGTAGATGAAACCTCAATTCCTCAATTTTAAGAAAGATACGTTTTTCTTGACTGCAAAAAAAAAAGAAACCAAAAAAAAAAAAACCTCATTCTTGTTTAGCAATAAAATAGTACTATTTTACTTTGGGAATCTCATATATGGGACCTGAAGAATAGGGCACATTCTTATTAATAGGGCACATTAATATTATATTATTAATATAATATAATATATTATATTAATAATATCCCTTATTCATATTTATTGATTGGCACATGCTCTTTTTTTTTCTCCTTAGAACATTTACCAAGCAGAGCTGTTGTGTTTAAAATTGATTTTACTCTCTCTGCCACATTACGGCTCAGAAGCCTCTTGACTTTTATTTGAATGAACAGTTTCCTGGTTAGACACATCGGATTTTGGCTTGGATCAATAACAGCCCTTTCATTTTCCTTTTTGACCTCACAAAAGAGTTAAATTCCATTTATCTTTTCACTTTCCACAGTGAAATCTTTACCAATGCTGTTCTGGTATGAATGAAGAAACAGTGTGATGTGGCAAAGAAACAAAAAGGTATTCTCTGTTTTCCAGGCTTGCAACCCTGAAAATCAATTACCGTGGGTGCCTACGGACACTGTCAAACTTGAGTCATTTGTTTGTGCTGGGTTTTGAGAGCACACATCCTTCCTTATTAAAGATTTCCCAAAGATCCTCTTGAATCTCCTGTGGATAAGACTTGAGTGATCTGCAAAGAAAAGAAGTCAATTTGACTGAATCCTGGTCACTTAACTTTAAAGAATTTTTGTAACATGAGGGCCCATTAGGTCAGGCTACTTATTAGCTCTTATAACTTATGTTACCCCATTAACCTTATCTATGTTAGCCACACGGCTCAGTACCTTTTCCAGTGGGGCAGCTTACATCTTTCCTCTCCGGTGGTCTGGGCAGAACTGCAGAGGGAGCTTCCTGCTTTCCAGAATACTCCCAGTCTCTTTGCTCCACCTCTACTTCCTGTCTGGCTTTCCCGCCTATACTGCCTACCTGGCCAATCGGCGTTTTATTAAAATATGATTGACAGAATACAGTCAATTCTCCCACACCAAATTTTGAGTGGACTGAGTCAAGGGGTTCTTTTTACAATTTTGAATAATGTTACTTAAAGGTTTTTTTTAAAAAAAAATTAGAAATTAAAATATGTAAGCCAGGAGGTAGTGGCACATACCTTTAATCCCAGCACTTGGGAGGCAGAGAAAGGTGGATCACTGTGAGTTCAAGGCCAGTCTAGTCTACAAGAGCTAGTTCCAGGACAGGCACCAAAACTACACAAAATAAAATAAATAAAAAATAAAATCTGTAATATTCATGAACATATAAAAACCACTTTTAAAATATCTATCCAATTTTATAGATTCTAATGGAAAAATCATGCCTATAGTCACACCAACCAAAATGTGCTCAAACTTATTTAGTGTGATCTATGATTTCCTTTGATGTAGTATATTCAAACTAAAAATAACCTGCCTTCAATTATTAGGAGTCAAAGATAGATAGATAGATAGATAGATAGATAGATAGATAGATAGATAGATAGATAGATGATAGATAGATAATATATAAAGCACGTATTATTAGCTAGATTTTCATTGCAGAAAAGCAGTTACTAAGCAGAAAGTGTGTTTGGTTAGTAAGTCCATCTGTGACTGCATACCTTAAATAGTAAAGATTCTACTTTTTTCACTCATTTATTGAATGATATCAGAGGTTTATCCAGAAAATTAATTTACAGTTTCTGTTCCAAGTTACTTTTAATTTTTTTAGTGAAATAATAAAATAATATGGAATGTTCATGAGACAAAGAATTATCAGCAAAAAGGGCAGGAAATATGGAAATAATGTTAAAGATCAATTAATTATTAAGAGAAAGATAATAGCAAACACTGCATCAATTTATAAGAGATGTGATCAAGAGCTTTTAAAAGTAGTATAAAGTCAAGTGAATTAAAATATTAACAAACATTATGGAACTTTTCCATATCAAGCATCATCCTAGATTCTAAAATACAGCAAAATGCCAATCAATGAACACTGTAACCTCAGGTTTCCACTGAGACAGCCTTCCAATCCCAGGATGGAAAGAAAAGTCAAATCAAATGCAGATGTGCCAAAGACTGACAAACAAAAACATGGTGGATAATGACTTGGTCTTAATTAAGGAGAAAAATTTGACAGATGTTTAATAAATGCTTTCTGGGGTTGAAGAAATATACCCAAATGTCAAAATCACTGTTTCTAACAGATAAGTTTCCTAAAATACATTGATATCCACAAAGAGGTAAAAGCCTAAATGTATGAAAAAAGAACAATTGGCTAAGGGTTAAGATTAATTAACTACTTCCTCCATTCTAAAGGATTTTAACAGTGCTAACATAAATCAAAGAAATAAAATACCATAAAGATTAGGCTGATAAAAAATAGATCAAGTAATGCAAATTTTTTATTTGGCACGTATTTTATATGAATAGATGAACCAATGCAAAAAAGTCACATTTCGGCTATGGCAACTCTTTCAGAAACTCAGGTGTGTGTGTGTGTGTGTGTGTGTGTGTGTGTGTGTGTGTGTGTAAATTACTGAAGTTTTACTTAAACTTCCAAAATACCTGTGGTATGAGAACAAATTAAATGTTATATTTAAGTAAAAAAATGGTAAGTGGAAATAGCAATAGATACAGAATTCACTTGAAAGATACTGAGGAGACAGACTCTAGGGATTTTTTTTTAAGATGTGAGTATCTACAGAGTGAGGAATTCTGTGGATATTTTTAAACTAGTCAGGAAAGGGTATGCAGTTCTGTCTCTCAAGTCATCTGCATCTCACTCATCACAGTTCAGGCCAAGTTGGTAGAAATAAAGTCAAGTAATCACACTCAGTTACTGAGCACCTCCCACATGTAGGGCAATATACTAAGTCTTAAATTACGGCCATATTTTAAAAATATAGACTTCCCTCTCTGATGTAGCCATCCATCAGTTTGTTAGAACCACCACATAGGGAAAGATTTAAAATGTCAGGAGACAAATATAATGATAGATGTATACATAAGATGTCATGAAAACATGCCATTCAAGCTGAAAGTAGTATTTGTCCCTTTGACCAAACACTCTTGCCATTCAAGGTTTGTATATTCTCACTGCGAGCAGCTAAAAGCAGAAAGGAAGAAAGAAGAGTTGTCCAGACATTTTATTTATTTATTTATTAAAAATTTCCACCTCTTCCCCGCCTCCCTTTTCCCTGCCCCTCCTCACCTCCCCCTCCCTGTCTAGTCTTTTATGCTTTTTAATTATTTAATTATTTGTTTGTTTGTTTGTTTGTTTGTTTATAAAAATTTCCACTTCCTCCCCTCCTCCCCATACCCTCCCATTCCCCCCACTCCCTCTCCTCCTCCCTCTCCAGTCCAAAGAGCAGTCAGGGTTTCCTGCCCTGTGGGAAGTTCAAGTTCCTCCACCCTCCCTCCAGGTCTAGGAAGGTGAGCATCCAAACAGACTAGGATCCCAAAAAGTCAGTACACACAGACAAAACAAGACCCAGTGCCATTGTCAATGGCTTCTCAGTCTTCATTTGGACCTTGGGGGCTCAGTCAGCCGCCATGTCAGCCACATTCAGAGAATCCGGTTTGATCACAAGCTTGTTCAGTCCCAGTCTAGCTGGCCTTGGTGAGCTCTCATTCGATCAGTCCCCTTGTATCAGTGGGTGAACGCACCCCTCACGGTCCTGATTTCCTTTTTCATGTTCTCCCTCCTTCTGCTCCTCATTTGGACCTTGGGGGCTCAGTCCGGTGCTCCAATGTGGGTCTCCATCTGTATTGCCATCCATCGTCGACTGAAGGTTCCCTCTGGTCCTGCCTATCTTGCTCACGTTTTCCCTCCTTCTGCTTCTCATTTGGATCTAGGGAGTTAAGTCCAGTGTTCCAATATGTGTCTCTGTCTCTATCTCCATCCATCGCCAGATGAAGGTTTTATGGTGACAAGCAAAATATTCATCAATATGGTTATGGGCCAAGGCCAATTCAGGCACCCTCTCCTCTGCTGCCCAGGGAAGAATCTGGAGACCTCTCCTTGGGCCTGAGAACCCCTCCAGAAACAAGTCTCTTTCCAACCCTAAAATGGCTCCCTTAGTTGAGATATATACTTGCTTGCTCCCATATCTATCCTTCCTCCCCCCCCATCTCGTTCCCCCAAGCCATCCCCAATTCTACCCCTCTCCCTTCTCTCTAACCATCTCCCCTTACTTCCACCCCCCACACCCCCCAAGTACCCAAGTTTGCCTTGCAATCTTGACTACTTCTAATATCCAGGAGGATAACTATATGATTTTCTTTGGGTTCACCCTCTTATTTAGTTTCTCTAGGATCACGAATTATAGGCTCAAAGACCTTTAACTATGGCTAGAATCCACTTATGAGTGAGTATATACCATATTCCTCTATTTGGGTCTGGGTGACCTCACTCAGTAAAGCGTTTTTCTATTTCCACCCATTTGCATGCAAAATTCAAGATGTCATTGTTTTTTACAGCTGAGTAAAACTCTAATGTGTATATGTTCCACACCTTCTTTAACCATTCTTCTATTGAGGGGCACCTAGATTGTTTCCAGGTTCTGGCTATTACAAATAGTACTGCTATGAACATAGTTGAACAAATGCTTTTGTGGTATGATAGGGCATCTCTTGGGTATATTCCCAAGAGTGGAATTGCTGGGTCCTGAGGGAGGTTGACTCCCAGTTTCCTGAGAAACCGCCACACTGATTTCCACAGTGGCTGCACAAGTTTGCATTCCCACCAACAATGGATGAGTGTTCCCCTCACTCCACACCCTCTCCAGCATAGGCTATCATGGGTATTTTTGATTTTAGCTATTCTGACAGGTATATGATGGTATCTCAAAGTTGTTTTGATTTACGTTTCCCTGATTGCTAAGGAGGTTGAGCATGACCTTAAGCGTCTTTTGGCCATTCGAAGTTCTTCTGTTGAGAATTCTCTGTTCAGTTCAGTACCCCATATTTAATAGGGTTAATTAGAGTTTTAGTGTCTAGTTTCTAGAGTTTTTTGTATATTTTAGAGATCAGACCTTTGTCTAATGAGGGGTTGGTGAAGATCTTCTCCCAATCAGTAGGTTGCCTTTTTGTCTTAATGACAGTGTCCTTTGCTTTACAGAAGCTTCTCAGTTTCAGGAGGTCCCATTTATTCATTGTTGCTCTTATTGTCTGTGCTACAAGGGTTCTACCTAGGAACTGGTCTCCTGTGCCCATGTCTTGTAGACAACTTCCCACTTTCTCTTCTATCAGGTCCAATGTGGTCATATTAATATTGAGGTCTTTAATCCTTTAGGACTTGAGTTTTGTGCATGGTGATATATATGGATCTATTTTCATTCTTCTACAGGTTGACATCCAGTTATGCCAGCACCATTTGTTAAAGATGCTTTCTTTCTTCCATTGTATAGTTTTAGTTCCTTTGTCGAAAATCAGGTGTTCATAGGTTTGTGGATTAAGATTTGGGTCTTTGATTTGATTCCATTGATCAACATCTCTGTTTTTGTGCCAATACCAAGCAGTTTTCATTACTGTAGCTTTGTAATAGAGTTTGAAGTCAGAGATGGTAATGCCTCCGGAAGTACTTTTATTGTATAGGATTGTTTTGGCTATCCTCGGCTTTTTTGTTTTGCCATATCAACTTGATTATTGTTCTCTCAAGGTCTGTGAAGAAGTTTGATGGGATTTTGATGGCGATTGCATTGAATCTATAGATTGCTTTTGGTAGAATTGCCATTTTTACTATGTTGATCCTTCCTATCCAAGAGCATGGGAGATTCTTCCATTTTCTGGTATCCTCTTCAGTTTCTTTCTTCAAAACCTTAAAGTTCTTGTCAAATAGATCTCTCACTTTCTTGGTTAGAGTTACCCCAAGATACTTTATGTTATTTGTGGCTGTCGTGAAAGGTGATGTTTCTCTGATTTCTCTCTCTGTATCTTTGTTCTTTGTGTATAGGAGGGCAACTGGTTTTTTGGAGTTGATCTTGTATCCTGCCACAGTACTAAAGGTGTTGATCAGCTGTAGGAGTTCTTTGGTAGAGTTTTTGGGGTCGCTTATGTACACTATCATATCACCTGCAAATAATGAAAGTTTGACTTCTTCCTTTCCAATTCGAATCCCCTTGATCTCTTTATGCTGTCTTAATGCTATTGCTAGAACTTCAAGCACTATATTAAAGAGGTATGGAGAGAGTGGATAGACTTGTCTTGTTCCAGATTTTAGTGGGATGGCTTTGAGTTTCTCTCCATTTAATTTAATGTTAGCTGTCGGCTTGTTGTATATTGCTTTTATTATGTTTAGGAATGAATCTTGTATCCCTAATCTCTCCAAGACCTTTATCATAAAGGGGTGTTGAATTTTGTCAAATGCTTTTTCAGCATCTAATGAAATGATCATATGTTTTTTTCCTTCAGTTTATTTATATGATGGATTACGTTGATAGATTTTCGTATGTTGAACCAGCCCTGCCTCTCTGGGATGAAGCCTACTTGATCATAATGTATAATTTTTTTGGATGTGCTCTAGGATTCTATTCGCCAGTATTTTATTGAGAATTTTTGCATCAATTTTCATGAGTGAGATTGGTCTGTAATTCTCTTTCTTGGTTAAGTCTTTGTGTGGTTTTGGTATCAGGGTTACTGTAGCTTCATAAAAGGAGTTTGGCAATGACCCTTCTGTTTCTATTTTGCGAAACACATTAAGAAATATAGGTATTAGCTCTTCTTGGAAGTTCTGATAGAATTCTGCATTGAAATCATCTTGACCAGGGCTTTTTTGGTAGGGAGGTTTCTGATGACAGCTTCTATTTCCTCGCAACTTACAGGTCTATTTAAACTGCTCACCTGGTCTTGACTTAATTTTGGTATATGGTATTTATCTAAAAAAGTGTCCATTTCTTCCACCTTTTCCAATTTTGTAGTATACAGGCTTTTGTAGTAAGATCTAATGATTCTCTGAATTTCCTCTGTGTCTGTGGTTATGTCCCCCTTTTCATTTCTGATCTTGTTAATTTGCCTGTTCTCTCTCTCTCTGCCGTTTGATTAGTTTGGCTAGGGATTTGTCAATCTTGTTGATTTTCTCCAGGAACCAGCTTTTTGTTTCATTGATTCTTTGGATTGTTTTCTGTGTTTCAATTTTGTTGATTTCAGCCCTCAGTTTGATTATTTCCAGTCTTCTACCCCTCCTGGATGAGTCTACTTCTTTTTTTTTCTAGAGCTTTCAGGTGTGCTGTCAAGTCTCTAATGTGTGCTTTCTCAGTTTTCCTTTATGTGGGCATTTAGTGTTATGAACTTTCCTCTTAGCACTGCTTTCATAGTGTTCCATAGGTTTGGGTATGTTGTGTCTTTATTTTCGTTCAATTCAAGGAAGACTTTAACTTCTCTCTTTATTCTTCCTTGACCGAGGGATGGTTCAGTAGTTGACTGTTCAGTTTCCATGAGTTTGTAGGCTTTCTGGGGTTAGAATTGTTGTTGATTTCTAACTTTATTCCATGTTGATCTGATAATACACAGGTGATTACTACAATTTCCTTATATCTATGGATGTTTACTTTGTTACCAATTATGTGATCAATTTTTGAGAAGGTTCCATGAGATGCTGAAAAGAAGGCATATTCTTATCTGTTTGGGTGGAATGCTCTATAGATGTCTGTTAGGTTCAATTGGTTCATTACATCTGTTAGTTCTCTTATTTCTCTGTTATGTTTCTTTCTGGTTGACCTGTCCATTGGTGAGAGAGGAGTGTTGAAATCACCCACTATTAGAGTGTGAGTTTGATGAATGTTCTGAGTTCTAGTAATGTTTCTTTTACATATGTGGGTGCTTTTATATTAGGGGCATAGATATTCAGGACTGAGACTTCCTCCTGATGAATTGTTCCTGATATGAGTACAAAGTGTCCATCTCCATCTCTTCTGATTGATTTTATTTTGAAAGCTATTTTGTTAGATATTAGTATAGCCACAACCACTTGTTTCTTTGATCCATTTGATTGGAAAACCTTTTCCCAACCCTTTACTCTGAGGTAGTGTCTGTCTTTGTGTTTGAGGTGTGTTTCTTGTAGGCAGCAGAATGTTGGATCCTGATTTCGTATCCATTCTTTTAACCTGTGCCTTTTTATAGGTGAGTTGAGTCCATTGATATTAAGTGATATTAATGACCAGTGGTTGTTGACTCCGGTTATTTTTCCAGGTGCTAGTATTTGTATGTTTCCCTTCTTTGAGTTGTGCTGGTGGAGGGTTGTCAGATGCTTGTGTTATTATGGGTGTTATTGGCTTCCTTGGTTTGTGATTTTCTTTCTAGTATTTTCTGTAAGGCTGGGTTTGTGGCTACGTATTGTTTAAATATGTTTTTGTCCTGGAATATCTTGTTTTCTCCATCGATCGTAAATGCAAGATTTGCTGGATATAGTAGTCTGGGCTTGTATCCTTCGTCTCTTAGTTTCTGCAGCACATCTATCCAAGACCTTCTGGCTTTCATGGTTTCCACTGAGAAGTCAGGTGTAATTCTGATAGGTTTCCCTTTATATGTTACTTGACCTTTTTCCCTTGCAGCTCTTAATATTTGTTCTTTATTCTGTATATTTTGTGTTTTCATTATTATATGGCGAGGGGATTTTTTTTTGATTCAGTCTATTTGGTGTTCTGTATGCTTCTTGTACCTTCATAGGAATATCCTTCTTTAGATTGGGAAAGTTTTCTTCAATAATTTTGGTGAATATATTTTCTGGGCCTTTGAGCTGTAAATCTTCTCCTTCTTCTACACCTATTATTCTTATGTTTGGCCTTTTCATGGTGTCCCAGATTTCCTGGATGTTTTGTGTTAAGAATTTGTTGGATTTGTTTTGTTCTTTAATCAGTGAGTTTATTTCCTCTACAGTATCTTCAGTGTCTGAAATTCTTTCTTCTATCTCTTGTATTCTGTTGGTAATACTTGTCTCTGCAGTTCCTATTCATTTACCCAGATTTTCCATATCCACCCTTCCCTTGGTTTGTGTTTTCTTCATTACCTCCATTTCATTTTTCAAGTCCTGAACTGTTTCCCCTACCTGTTTGAGTGCTTTTTCTTGGTTTTCTTGTTTTTCTTGGGTATCTTTGAGAGATTTATTCATTTCATCTACTTTTTTGTTTGTTATCTCCATTTCTTTACAGCAGTTTTTCACTTCCTGTTTAAGTTCCTCTATTATTTTCATATAGTTCCACTTAGAGTCGATTTCTTCTATTTCTTCTGGAGTAGGGTGTTCAATTCTTCTAGTTTCGTGCTCCCTGGATTCTGGTGATGTCATGTTGCCTTTCAGGTTGTTGGAGGGATTCATGCATTGGCGCCTGTCATCTCTTCCTTCAAATGGAACCAGGAGAGTCTTGATGTCTTGGTTCAGTCTTTGCTGTGACTGACTCTCTGGGTGGATCTCTTCAGTGCAGGAGCAGGAACTGTTCCTGTCCCTCTAGATGGAAACCCTCAGTACCCTCTGGATGGAACTCCTCAGCACAGACACAGGGATCGACCTCTGGATGGAACTCCTCAGCACAGACACAGGGATCATTGGTATTCCAAGGACACAGGAGACAAAAGGGCGAATGTGGGGGCAGGGCAGGGTTGAGTGGAACACAGCTGTCCAGACATTTTAGGAAGAAATAAGTTGTTTCAATAATGTTACAGAAAAAGGAAAAACTGCACTTTAAGGCTTAAGTATATCCATACAATCTATAGAACTCTCTGAGACTAGTATATTCCAGAAACTATGAGAAGGTTGAGATTTACAAAATGATTAAAACTGACGTTTAGCCCTCAAATTGCTTATAAATCAGAAAGAGTGAGAGAGGGAAAAAAAAAAGAAACCATGTATTGTGGGATATTGCATAAACATGTTTATATTGGGGCCCACTAAATATGGAAATAACTCAAAGTCAACTGTGATTGGTTCATGGTATGGGATCCCTACACTATCCTTTTGATTTGACAGATGATTTTCCAATACAAAAGAGAAAGAGAACATTTGAAAGAACAATTGGAGGGCTGACTCATCGCTCGGTGTAGAGAATTAGCCCAGGATGTTTTAGACCCTGGTTTTTATGCCCAGAAGAGAAAATACACACACACACACACACACACACACACACACACACACACACACACAAAGAAACAATAACATGTTGATGGATAGGCTCCCCAAAACCCAAACCCATCCAGCAATCACTCCAAACTACTAGCCCCACCCCACCTCCAAACCCACCTATCCTCCTGCAACCTTGGTGGAACTCTGAAACACAGCTTGCTCCAATACTGAGGGGACTTAATAGGAAATCTAAGATGTGATGGAACATATGCACTGATGATGAAGACATCCTGGAGCGTATGTACTGATGAGGTGTAAGTCTAGAAGGTGAAAGAAGACAACCTAAGGCAGGTACAGTCATCTGTCCTGTATCAGAAGCACAGGCTTTAATAGACAAATTAAAGGGGGGGGAATACGTTGGAGTGCACAGAAGTGAATTCAGTTCACAGTGACCAGAGATCAGAGAGTTCGGACCTATTTTTGCTCCTTCAAGATTATGACAGGAGGTTTAGCCCAGGTTGTGGGTGCCTAAATGTTTGGCTTAAGGTGTGATCACTGTGTGTCCTGCCTAAACAACAGAATACTTAACTCAGGATATAACGGCGAATCAATCCCACACCAGTTATGCTTTAAGGGGTTATTTATTTTGGGGGGTAAAACTTACATACACCATAAACTGTCAGGAAGGGAGCCTAGTCGCTGGAGCAGGAGCCAGGAGCAGGAGCCAGGACCTAGCGCCAAACCAAGAGCCAGAACCAAGAGGCCCGAGCCGAGATCTGTGGCTCTTTTTAAAAGAGAAATAACCACGCCCCAATGGGCTGGTATTTCAGCGGCTATTGGCTGACAGAGCAGAAGGCCCTCCCACAGCACCGTGGGCTCGTGCTTCAGCGACTATTGGCTGAAGCAGCGGAAGATACTCCCACAACAAGGATATAGTTAATTGATGCTTCAGGCACTGAAGAGGTAATTACTTTGTTTCTTGTTTGTATCATAGTAAAGAAGTCTTACCATCTTCCACCCCTTTACATCGAAATACATAAAACATATGAAAAATAAATGCAGGCAAACTCTGCAAAAGAAAAAGAATAACATGTCACAAAGGCATCCATCATCTGGAAACATTAAAGGTAGATGAAGCACTTTGCTAATCAGACAACATGAATGCAAGCGAATCATCAGGGTTTTTAATGGCTTTCTTTATCACTTGAGATAGGTATTTGGCTGTATCATTAATTTCATATAAACAAATTATAGGGAAAAAAACTCTGAAAAATTCATTAAAACTAAATTTTTATGGGTCTTGAATAAGCCTACACATTATTTGGGTATCAAGAAGCCATTCGCCAGGTGGTAGTGGCATACATCATTAATCTCAGGACTTGCAAAGGCAGGTGGATCTCTGAGTTTGAGGCCAACCTGGTTGACAGAGTGAGATCCAGAACAGACAGGACTGTTACACAGAGAAATCCTGTCTCCAAACAAACAAACAAAAAATTGGTCAATGACACCAGTGTGTGTGTGTGTGTGTGTGTGTGTGTGTGTGTGTGTATAACATAAAAATATATGAAGAGTGTTTACATTGTGTATTTTAAGCAAACTGGAGATGATCTATGAAATAAAAGATGAACAATATTGCAAATACTTAAGGCAAAGCCTTATTCACATAAGATTTAGTGCGGATTTAAAAAAATATTTCCTTTAGCATTACAATGAAATTTTTACTTGGCATTCTTTATAAAATTCTTACAGTTCTCTGATTTCCCTGAAAGAACCTTTTGGAACTTCAAGTCTTCTACAGCTAAAGTTTCCTACTCTAAAATATAAAAATTACGGAAACAAGCGCTATGCAGTGGGTGCTGGTACCTTCACAGCTGTTCTTTCTCTTCACAGTGCCTTGGGATGTGATATTGGGCAACACACCAGGCCAGGAAATAACCTCTACTTCCTGTGGTATTAGCACTGACTCTAAGACAAGAACAGATGTTCAATCAGAAAAAAAAATAGTTAAGGCATAGGAGTATGTTTGCTCTGATGCTTCCATTTTCTCTGACCTTCACAATAGACAGATGCAGCTTGCTCCCAGCAGAAACACTAGCTCGAAGCTTTTAAGTGTGTAAACTAATGAATCTGGAACCTTGTACAGAGACTCTTCACTGAAAGACATATTCCAGTAAGCAGCCTAGCCGTCTTCTTTGCCTGGTTCACTATGGTGCATACAGGTCATCCTCGCTCAGTAGAAAATGAAGTCTTATTGTTTCACACAACAAAATATCTTGCAACAACAGAGTTGGTGATGGGGGGGTCTATCATTCCTTCCTGCTTAAGACATGTTATTCTCCAATTTATTATTTATCTGATTTCATGATACCTTGATAGCAAAAATTTGCTAATAATAATTATTTAACTCATCCAACACAGGAGACAAGAAGAAAGACAAAATTGTCCAACAAAATGGCATCTAATCACTACTTCTCCATGTGCAAGAAAGCAATTACATATGTGAAATTTGGGACCATTCTAAAAAGGTTTTTGGGGGGTGGGCACATTTGATTTTATTGAACGACTTTGCCAAATCCAGTATAGTCTCATGTTCCACAATAAAAATATTGTTTTTATTTACCTTTTATGTCTTATGATTTTTATATGATTACTTGAACATAAGAGACTTCAGTTTGGCCTTTATTACCACACTGTAAATGTTCACAAACTAAAGAGCTCACTGTTGTTGCTTTATGTCTGGGAACAGCATGTAATATTTTGGATGGATTATCTCTAGAGTTTTCTTTACTCATAAAGCACTAGATATCTGATAATATCTTTATATATTTCTCTCACACACACATACATATAACATCTTGTAGAAACAGTTTGTCATCATATTATAGGCTCTAAGTTTATGTTGGGGAGAGAACATAGAGAACACCTGTTAGTGTCACTTAATTATTATTAGGTCCCACTAGGGTAATTAATTAATATTTATTAATAACTGTGCTCCTTGAAAGCAATGAAACAACAATGAAAAATATTCAATAAATTGTAGTTATATATTCATCAAACAAAATACTAAATAAATGGCATATACTGAAGCTATAAATAGTAACAAAAATAAAAGGAACAATCTCTAAACAAAAACCAACAAAAAACTTTTTATCTGAACTTTAAAAATATAAGCTTAAATATCATTTATGAGTACATGGGCTAGGGAGATGGCTTAGTGGGTAAAATGCTTCATATATAAGACTGAAAACCTGAGTTTAAACCACATACACACACACGCATGCACACACACACACACACACACACACACACACACAGTAAACTCAGCATCATTTACATGATCACCTCAATTTGGACTGGAAAAGTGAGTGAATCATAACTATCATTTAAAGATATATATCAAAACAATTTTACCCTTAGCAGATGACTAATGGCAGAATTGCCTGTAGGCAAAATTAACACTGAATTCTGCAAACAGAGCTAGAAGTGAGTGTTTTGACTAGATAGGGGATCTCAAACTGAGTGCATGAGTTGGAGAATGGGGACAGTTCACTAGCAGTTCAGAAACAAGAGAAATACAGCATGGCCCTAAAAATCTCCATTCTAGAGTAAACACTGTCATCAATGCATGGGGTGGTAGGCAGACAAAGATGGATACAGAGATTGACAGAGATGGTAAGGAGGAAATAAATTGTTTTAGTTAGCCATACCACATTGACCCACATTGCATCTTTTTATTCTTTGTTTATTAACTTGTAATTGGCAAAGGAAAATCATTCATTCTTAACATTGACAACATGTTCTGAGAAATATATCCATTGTGGGATGGCACATACATTACCTCACTAATTTTCTGTGTTGAGAACACTAACAACTACTCTCTAGTATTTTTGAAAGAGAGCAACATTGTTCTTAGTTAAAGTAATTGTATTGTACAATCTTTTGAATTTAGTCGTCCAGATAGGAATTTTGTATCATTTATCCAGCATGTGTCTAGCCTGAATGTTGCCCCCAAAATGCCCCGTTTTTAGTCATCTCTACTCTAGTATTTGTTAGGATGAGTCTATAAAATGTTTGTCATAAAAAGTATTACAAGCTTTTAATAGGTAAGATAAAAGAAAATAAAAACTTTACATATGTAGAAGTAACATAACTACAAATATAAACAGAAATCTTCTATAAGAGAAACGTAATTTTGAGTGCAGTCTAAAGTAAATGTTCAAAATACCAAAACTCACTAACTACAGATACATTTATACAGAATAATATGTAAATTTCCAGAAAAAATAATATTTAATTGACAGAATTACTATAATCATGAAATAATACATAAAATAAAAAACTGTTGTAGTAAGCATACGTGAAACATTAATGAACTTAAGCATTCTTAAGTTATCACTAAGAAAGTAAAATAATTAAAACGACAAAAGTTACTGTCAAAGTTGAAGAAAATATTATACACAAGTCTTCCCAGAACAAAACATTTAGACAAAGGTTATATTGACAATATATGTGATGTGATTTCACCATGAAGTAGTCAAACCTGATGGAGTCAAATAACATGAATGAAATTAAAAGTAGACTTGATTTAAAAGTACATTCACGTGAAAGTAATCTCATAAAGGGACAACAAAAGAAATGTAAGGGGAAAAACAAAGCAACAATTCAAATAAAGTGTTACAAAACAAAAGTTACATTTAGAATAACATTTTGATTGAACATATTACTAGAACACAGTTGATCAGAAATTAAAAGCAAAGGATCCTATTAGACACGTAAATACAGAATTCAAAATAACAAGAAAGTTACAAAAATATCTACTTTAAAATTTAAATTATTTTTGTTTTTTAAGTTTTTTCATGTTTTGAGATTATAATACAATCACATCATTTTCCCATGCTCTTTTCTGCCTCCAAACCTTGGCATGTACTCCCCTTCATCCTTCATTCTCTTTCAAATTCATGGCCTCTTTCTTGTGTTGGCTGTGTGTGTGTGTTCCTCAACACATAGATGCAAATGACTCAGTCCTTAAAATACCTGTATGTGTGGTTTCAGGGCTTACCTTTTTCTGTACTGGTTCTGTTCAGCATGCTTTTTTAATGTGCTGAGCAGAATGTAAGAGTAATTTGTGTAATCCCAAATGCATACTTAAAAAGAAAAGCAAATTGAATAAAAAATAACCTAGATATTCAATCCAAAGATCAAAGAATAAAAGATCAAAAGCAATTCAAAATTCCTTTGCATGGGGGAAGGAATCAATAAAGGTAATAGCAGGAAAAAACCAAGTAGGAAACAGCAATAATTGGATTGACAACAGTAAATAAAAGCAGCAGCTGGCTCTTTGAACATTCCCATACAATAACTGCAGTTTTGAAAAAGCAAAAAAGAAAACAAACAATTCTGGAAATAAAAGGTTATATAATTGCAGATGTGGCTAGTGTCTTGGGAAGTTGATTTATACTTTAAGCAATGAGGCCGTCTGTGGAGCTAGCCAGCTCCTTAGCACCTTTGTGTAAGAACACTGGCGTGATGTATTCTCTCTCATGACCTGGATCTGGGCTTCTACTTGAGTCAACTTGGTTACTTCATGTTTGCTCAGTTCATCAGTGAAACATGTACATAATAATCTCACAGGATTTATTAGACACTAGCATCATCTGCAATTATATAACCAATCAGATTACCAGTTAAGTCACCCTCTCCTCCATTGCTAGGGGTCTTAGTTGCGGGTTCCTCAGCGTTTCCCCTGTACCAGGTTTCTCCCTAGCCCAAAAATGCATCTCCATGGAGACGTCTCTTTTGTTACTCTCCCCTTCCATCCTGCCTCCCACATCCAGCCCAACCCACTCCCTCAAATTCCCATCACTCAATCCCACAATCTCCACACCCAGTTTACACAGAAGATCTTTTCTACTTCCCCTTCCCAGGGAGATCTATGTATCCCTCTTTGGGCTCTTCTTGTTATCTAGCCTTTTGTGGCCTGTGGACTGTAGGTTTGTTATCCTATCCTTTACTCTTAATAACTGCCAATTGTAGGCATATACCCAAAGGATACACAATCATACCACAAGGACGCTTGTTAACTATGTTCATAGCAGTGTTATTTGTAATAGCCAGAACTCGGAGCCATGTCTTAGAATGGTTATATTTCCTATATTTCAAATTGATAACAGCAATGAATAATATAGTCAAAACTGATCATTGGAAACCAAGACACTGTAGATAGGTCTCAGAGTGAAGAAGATTGGAATAGGTGCAGAGAGTCATCACTGAGAGGCAAGATGAAAATTGCTGCCAATTCATCCATGGAGTATATGTCAGGACTCAGCTTCCTTCAAGGACCCAAGACAGTTTTACTCCACAATCGGGCATCATCACGCAAACTTCTATGACTGAAAAATGGTGGTTTGTAAAACCCAAGAAGTAACAGGAACCACGTCTTCCCCTTTCCTTTGTAGAAAAACACTAGAGTAATGTCATCTTGATGATCCCTAAACATCACAGTACAGCAAGCAAAGGAATAAATGAGCTTGTGGTAAAGGGAATGTCCATCTCCCTCATCTATAAAGCCTACATCAGGCTGGACAAAACCACTTCCTAGAGACCATCTCCTTCGTGCTCTAAATTCTGTAACAGACACAGTGTTATAGAACTTATATTTGCATAAAACATGTGGTTTCATTCATTTTACTTATGTTTATGTTCATAAATTTAGAATTTTAAAAAAATGAAGCACAAGTCAGGTGGTGGTGGCCCACGCCTTTAATCCCCGCACTCGGGAGGCAGAGGCAGGCGGATCTCTGTGAGTTCGAGGCCAGCCTGGCCTACAAGTGCTAGTTCAGGACAGGCTCCAAAGCTACACAGAGAAACCCTGCCTCAAAAAAAAAAGGAAGCACAAAATATTTCTATTTTACTAAGTTATGATATATGATATATGAAGCTATAAATAATAAATTCCTCAAGGTGTAAGGAGCTATTCTAATAACTTTTTTCATAGACTTCACAAAATTAAATACTTTGTAGTTTGGGCCAAGGTCCTAGAATTATATTTAAATTCTTGCTACATGACACAGTTGGGTATCTTAAGAAGGACAAATTATAGCAAATGTCTCACTATTGGAACAATCATTTGAGTATGAAAATGAAAACTTTAATTGTGCATCTCAGAACTTTAGCCACAAGTGCAGGGAGAAAGGGGAATTTTATTGTTTTTGTTTTTTGGTTTTCTTTTTTCTTTTTTTTTTTTTTTTACAAATGACATTTATACAGCCCAAAATGATTAGCAAGAGTAATAAAATCATAGCTGGCACCAGCAATGACTGCTAAGAAGGCTGAAATACAACACTACAACACTGAGGACCGCCTTCTCTGAAAACCCCATCGTGAAAGAATTACAGCTGGGCAAGACACTAAGGACGCTGAGGCCAGACCTCAGCCCGGTTTAGGACTGTCTTGTCCTGTGGCCCTGACAGATGGTCCTCTCAGCTGCAACTGAAGTTCGGCACCTTAAAAAAAATGTTGTTCACGTTTAGACACTTGAGGAAATCATTACCGCTTTATCTGTTCCTCTTAATTTTGTTATGTAGGAGACCTAGTAGATACACTCTTTTTACAAAACAAAACTTCACATACTCCATTATATGAGTGTGTGTGTGTGTGTGTGTGTGTGTGTGCGTGTATTATGCCAATATTTATGTCCTTTGGACTAAAATTCTAAACTGATAAGTCAGTTCATCTTTGGCATATGTCCTAGAAACTTCACAATCCCATCTTCTTTAAGCTTCACAACTTTACCCTTCCCAAACCTGCTTTAAAGTGGTGTCGGTGTCCACACACACAACTGCACCCAGAAGTAAAACGGCTAGTGAGAATATGAAGAGATAATTAATTCTTAAACATTAAACCGCAGGCCAGTGTTAATTGCAATAGATGGAGAGAAGATCACCTGTTATGTTTTAATCATTGTTGGTTCATATTAACTGATAAAAAGTGAGGGAGAGCCTTCGGCACAGAGAGTGACTCCAAATATATTTTATTTTTAAACATATGTTTACTCAGTAAGTTTGAATCGCACGCATTCCATACATAGCTACAGCGAAAGAAGTAAGCGGCTTGACTTAAATCTAAATAACAAATACGTCTGGAAAACATGAAAGAAATACAAAACTTTACTGAGGGAGTTAAACAACTGTTAAAAAAATATTCTTTCTGAAAATAAGAAATGATATAAAAAAGAAACAGTTTCCTGAAGTACATATTAAATAAACATTTTTCATGTAATACTCCTTATGAAATATTTGTTCCTGAAACTCACTGAAAAAATGTTTTCAAAAAAATCATTTTAACAAAGGAAATGAGTGATATAAAAGATGGGAAAAAGCAACAATGTCTTTACAATAGGGAAACAAGAGGTGTTTGTCACACTAGAAAACAGATAAATAAAATAAAAGGTTTTAAAGATTAGTGGGGAAAAAAAGAGTACCTGTTTGATCCTTTATTCATGTCTTATGGGATTATAGAATTGGAACAATCTCCTTAAAGAGAATTTTGGTATTACTAAGCAAGACCTTAAATGTAGTCTACATTTCATAAATCTAACTCTCATCTCAAAAACACTAATAAAGAACAAAGTAAATATTTCCAATTTTATATCTCATTATTATAGCTACATTATTGATAGTTCTCCTTCTGCAGGAGCTTTTGCCTATTTCTCTGACAATATCTCTTAGTATTCCTCGCTGTATATTTCTCACATTTAAAAATGTTCTGATGGATTGACTCTGTAAGAAAATCGAATCTAAAACTTTTAGATTCTATTTTTAAAATGTAGTTAATTCTGATTCTGATTTAATGTTATGAATGTGTACTACTATGAATTTTTCTTTGCAGAACTAAGTCTTTGTCATTTATTTTTGGCATGAAGATATGTAGCATGGTGTAATTTTTCTTGTTGGAATCAAATTTTACTTGACATTTTTAAGTGAGAGGAAGTGAAAGAAAATATTTTAAGATGTCTGTCTACATTACTAAACAATTTTATTAATTCTACTGTTTCTTCTAATAGTAGAGATGGGTTCTTATTTGCTTATTATTTATTTTATTACTTAAGACTTTTATTTATGATTTATGATTTTAAATGTTTTTATTTTTATTTGGCCCTTCTATAATCATTGAGAAAAGCTGACAATAGCAATCACCTTCTTATTTTCATCCTACATATCTAGAAAATTCAACAGGAAATAGCCCTTTGTCTGTGTTCTAGGTCTACTTATCTTTCTTCCAATCTAATTTTTTCATTTCTTTTTGCTTTTCTTTTTTTTATTCATTTTACATGCCAACCACAGTTTCCCCTTCTTTCCCTCCTCCTGTTCCCCCTCCACCTTCTCCCTTACCCCCATCCAGCCCTCAGAGAGGGTAAGGCCTCCCATGGGGAGTCATCTAAGCCTGGCAGAGTTGAGGCAGAGCATCAAGGCTGAGTAAGCTATCCCACCATAGGAAGCGGGCTCCAGAAAGCCAGTTCATGCACCAGGGATAAATTCTGGTCCAAATGATTAGGGGTTACATACTTTTCTTTCTGTGTCTGTCCTGGGTGTTTCCATTTCAACAATATTTTTCATGTATTTGTTTCCTTTGTAGGGTTTTTAATTTCCATGGTACTTTTTATTCCCCACTATTCCTTTCTCTAAGTCATTGGTTCCTTTTGAATCAGATTTTATTCCTCTACCACTTCATCTGTTTCTACTTCTTTTTGACTATTTTGTTGGACCAATCACATTTAATTTTTAATCATACACCAAACAACTGAACTGCAATGTTCTTATTTCCTACAATCTAGGTTCTAGATGACTAGGACCTACTCTTTTTTGTGTTTTCTTCTCTTTTTTTCTTTCCTTAGTTTTTAAAACGTTTTTGAGATTGTAATTACAAAATAGTTGCCTTCCTTTTCCTACCTCCAAACATTCGCAAACATCCCTTCTTACTTTCTTTCAAATGTATGGTATTTTTAAATAAATAAATTTATTTATTTTACATGCTGGCAACAGTCCCCCCCTCCAGTTCCCCCTCATCTCACCTCTCTTTTTAATCCCAAATCCACTCCTCTTCTGGTTCAGCCCAGGAAATGGTAGGTCTCCCATGAGTATCAATAAAGCATGTCATATCAAGTTGCAGTAAGACTAAGCACCTCTCCATGTCCTAAGGCTGGGAAAGGTGACCTAATATGAGGAGTAGGGTCCCAAAAACTAGAAAAAGAGTCAAAGACAGTGTCTGCCCCCACTGTTAGGAGCCCTACAAGGTAACAAGCTGTACAGCTGTCACACATAAGCAGAGTTCCCAGGTCAGTCCCACGCATACTCCCTGGTTTTCAGTTCAGTCTCTGTGAGTTCCTATGAGCCTAGGTCAGTTGATTCTGTGAGATTTCTTGTGGTGTTCTTTACCCTTCTGGCTCATAAAATCCTTCCTCCTCCTCTTCTGGGAGATTGCCCAAACTCTGCCTAATTTTTGGCTGTGTGTCTAAATCTGTACTCGTGGGTTTCTATTTATTGCAACTGCATATATATATGCATATGTTCATAAATGTATATTCTT
Source organism: Myodes glareolus (assembly GCF_982192425.1). Lineage (NCBI taxonomy): Eukaryota > Metazoa > Chordata > Mammalia > Rodentia > Cricetidae > Myodes > Myodes glareolus. The sequence goes on along the minus strand of NC_142037.1, from coordinate 68,628,920 downwards.
AAACATAACTTGTTCAATCTTTATAATGTCATTCCTATGTATATTTTTAGGGCTAATCATTTGGTTTTGGACAACCAATTAATTGGTGTGCTCTTCCTTGGAGAATACTATTTCATCCACTCTCTGAATTCCTTAGTAGTCTCTAGTTATTTATGTAGCATTAAGGTCTAATGAATTCTCCCTATTCACTCTGGCATAACTTGTTCAAGTTGTGTTTGGACAGTCATGTTGGTAATACTTTATGAGTTTAGCTTCTGATATTACAACAAGACATAATTTACCGAATACAAATGAACTAAATATTGTAACTATAATTCTTGCTTTACAACTTTTTATATATGTACTTTTATTAAGTTAAAGTTAAAAACTTCCTTTTTAATGAGACAGAAAAAGGGAGATGATAAAGGATGTCTTTCTGTATATTTGTTGCTTTTATTGGTTAATGAATAAAGCTGCTTTGGCCTGCAGCAGGGCAGAATATAGCCAAACTTGAAGGGATATAGAGAGAGAGTAGGCAGAGTCGAAGAGATGCCATGTAGTTGCCAACGGAGACAGACACCAGACCTGGTAAGCTACAGCCTTGTGACAATGCACAGAATAATAGAAATGGGTTAATTTAAAATATAAGAGTTAGTTAATAAGAAGTTTTAGCTAATAGGCCAAGTGATGTTGTAATTAATAAAATTTCTGTGTGATAATTTGAGTCCGAGCAGCTGGGAAAAGAAACAGCAGTATCAGGCTACAAATATATAATATAATTAACTTGTTTTCTATAACACATATCCCAGGGGATCAAATGAATCTATATTTCAAATTCTTTGGTTTTAAATTGGAAGAAAAAGAAAGTTGACAATTGGTATTATATTTGTCTTATTGTATTTTATAAAGAAAAAAATGATAATATTATTTGGGTCTCAGTGATACACTTATTTTCTAAAAGGTATGAAAAACTGTAAGTTCAGTGATATCTTTGATAGTTAAATGTAAACTCATAACTATTTTGCTAATTTTCTAATATTCTCCTGTACTCAAACATTTGTGCTGTTGGCCTAATTTCAGTTTTCTTCCAAGGAAGCCCATTTGCTCTCAAAACCAAGGACATTAATATTTTAAAAGTCACTGGATACTGTCTGTACACAAACAGTAGGTAGGTATCTCCAGGGTATAGAGAGCATCTGAGGCTGGCTTTTGATTACTGGTTTGTGTTACTCAGACAAAGGCACTCACTCATACAGAGAATGAGAAAGCACAGCAAAATGAGAACAAAAGCCAAAAACACATGGCATTCTTTTCAGCAATCCACTAGTTCACAGCTAAGAATGTATGAGAGTCAGGCTGCTATCATTTGCAAATGCAAAAGCACTTCAGTCAGTTCTCTTAGGTATACTCAAGAACTGTCCTTCCAAATGCAATTTGTATTTGGCTGCTGTGTATGTTGATATAAAAAGAACATCATGAACTGGAGTCTCCTTCCCTTGACAAAGGAACTCATACTCATTAATTGAAAGGGGAAAAAAAGACAGAAAACTAAAATCAAAAACAGCTGTTTGGCCCCAAAGAGAAAACAATTCCCCTGTGACAAATTTATAATCAAGAGAAAATCAGATCCCAAAAAAGAAAGCAAATGAAGGCAGAAAATGGAATTGTTAAATTTATAAAATACTTTGTGCAACAAACAGAAAGACAAATGTTTCCAAACAACCATACTTCATGGTAACATTTTAAATAAAATAAAGTAAAAAGAAGAAATTAAAATATAGGATATATTTAAACATCATTCATTCCTGAATCTTTAAAACTGCCATAAAATTCTATTGTAAATCCATATATTGAGCATCACTCAGCACTGTCTTAAATCTATCCTCTCATAATTTGAATATAGAGATATCAGGTATGTCCTATAACGTGACATAAATATTTCTGGGATAATAGAAAAATTAAATGGCATAAACAATGTGTATTACTTTTTAGAAACTACACTGAAATAAAAGCAAGCAAAGAAATTCTAATCAGAGCTGATAATAAAGTCTGATTGACCCAGAACAACCTACTATCTTAGCATATGTCCTTGCCTCAGTTGTTGGTAATCGATGTTATTAGCTAAATAGGAGCAAGTGCTAAAGGTCTCCCTAATGTAGTGATTGAAAATGACTTAACAGTCTCAAAATATAAATTCAGTACCTTTATAAAATCTCAATACACAATATTAACTTTTAAGTCAAAAATGATTTCAAGTGCTTTTAACATTGACTCAGTTTAGTTGTGTTGGAAAGAGAATTAAACCTTAAGAGTACTGATTATTTCCTTGTTTTTTCCTACAGATATATCTGCAGTTATCACCTGGTGTTTCACCCCTTCTTGTCATCCACATTACTCTTAACCTTCTACAACTTAAAATGTTCTGAATGTTAGGCTTCCTTGTCAACAAAACAGAACTCTTGTCAAACTATGACATTAGAGTTGTAGCATGAAGCATACATAATTAATGGGATGGAAGTTTTTAAGATTATTTTCCCTGAAAAAACAATCTTTTTGGTTCAAAGTTGAACTCAAAAGCCAGAAAACTTTATCAGTGGATAAAGGTGTTTTCACTGAACGTCTGACTATCTCCTTGTAACCATGGAACCCCCATAAAGATGGGAAATGAGAATGGACTCCACAAAGCTATCTTATGACCACTATACAGGCATTGTGGCATGTCCAGTACCGCCCATACACACACACAAATAATAGTTTTTAAAATTTAAATAGAACTCTAATTTGTTGAGATAATCATTTAGTTACATTTAGATAATCATTAAGCTATAATAAACCAACACTTTGAATTGTATCAAGATACTCACAAATACACAGAAAGAAACCCACAGAGCAGACCCTCTATTTTCTGTAATATTAAAAGTACCGGTGAGCGGAATGAATGGTAGAGTAACAGAAAGTCATATTTCAAAATTTCTTTGCTATTCCCAATAGCAATAAAAGATTTTTGTGAACAATGACAGCAACACAAAATAGTTATACAGCCAACATTTAGCATGCTGTACTTAAAACAAAATGAGAAAGAATAAATGTGACCACATCCCAGAATAATGAAAAAGTGGAACTGCAGATGTTATGGATCCCAACCAGAAGAGATCACATTCCAAATAAGAAAACTCTCTGGTGGCCAGAACTGTTGAACACATGTCCTGAAACCAACAGACACGAAAGCTGACAAAATTCTGGCATGTTGATAGAGACAAAACCAATTTCCAAACTGAAAACTCTGATTTCTTTGCTTGCTTTATCTGAATTTAAAACTATTCATCACAGAATTTCTTGATTTTGTTAAGAAAAATAAGCAACCTTATAGAATTAAAATAATTTGGTTTTTTTCATGATTTTAATAATTTCATAATCATGAAGAAAAATAAGTGGAAAGATTTCTAGGGGCTTCTATAGGTAATACAGTCACAGAAGTTTCACCTAGCTGAAGAGCTCAAAACAAACTTCACTACATGCTTATGAAAATACTCAGAGAAGCAGTAAGATGGTTCTTCCCATAGTGTCACAGTGGGTGAGAAATTTTTCTGTGAGGGAACTTTAAAATATTGTTATTAATTCTTTGAGAATGTCATACAATATAATTTTATCATACTCACCTTCCTCCCCAAACTCTTCCCAGACCCACCCCCACCTCCCTAACCACCCAATTTTCTTATTCTCTTTTTTTTAACCCATAAACTCCAATTTGTATTATCCACCACTCTTGGTATGGGGTCTTTCCTGGAGTATTGTTACCTATCAGGATTGAAGCAGGGGTTATACCATTAAAGAAAACTGACACCCTCTCATCAATAGCCATCAAATGCCAACATCTCCCCAGCTAGAGTCATCTCCTTCTTTTCATACCAGGATGTTTTATAGATTGAGACTGCGTAGATCACGTGCATTCAGTCACAACCACTGTGAATTCATATGTGCAGCTTCTGAGTTGTGTTCTGAAAATGATTTCCTTGGAGTCATCTACTTCCTGACTCTCCCAGTCTTTATGCCCCTATTCCTCAAAGATGCCTGAGCCAGGATAAGAGGAGTGTGACACAGATATCCTAGCTAAGGATTACTACTCTACAATCTCTTATTTACTACATATTAACTAGAAGTGGATATCCATGTTAATTGTCATCTATAACAAGAATAAGAATTGAGAGATATACTGATCTTTGGGATCAGCAATAAGTTAATTAGGTGTCATTTTAATAATATGTTCATTTAAAAGATTAATAGAAGGGTACACTCTAGAGTCTATAACCTATCTAACCATTATAAGTGGTTGAATATTCCCATAACATTCGTGGCACACGTGCACCACATGTTCAAAAGTAAATCACATTTCAAATTCTGCAGTTTAAAATTACAAACTCAAGAATATTTTCACTGGGACTTTGTAGAAAATAGTTTGCATTAACTTAAAATTCATTTCTTTTCAATTATTCATGTTATATGTGTATATATACATATACACATGCCATCTCAGAACAGCTTAAAATAAATATTATAATATTTAGTTGATTTTGCTTTGAGGGGATTTGGGTTTGGAGACATCTTGCTATATATTTCAGGCAGGCCTACAACTTACTCATCTTATAACTGACAATAACTCAAGGTCATGATCTTTCTGTGTTTCCAAAATGCTGATTATAGGTATGTCCCAAACCTGATCAATAAGCATCATATATTCTGCGTGTGTATATTCACATGTACATGGGTGTATACATACATGCATGAAAATATATGCACTACTATGCTAACTCACCTAATCTTTGTCAGTTAGCTTGCCCTGAAGAACCCCTTCTCTCAGCCTCACGAGAGGTAGGATTATAAGCAGGACACCATAACTACTAACTTTACAAACATTCTGGGAAACGGAACTCAGGATCTCCCACGTGCACAGCAAACCCTTTATGTGCTGAGCCATCTTCCCAATCCTCTTACATACTTTTTTTTCTGAAAATAGTTTCTAAGGCCATCTGCTCTTCTGATTGTTCCATTCAATATTAGCTAAAATATTGAGATGTGTTCTTGGGTATAACTTCACTACAGCTGAATTGAACTGATTTTAAGAGAATTCCAATTTATTTTCCATCCCTAAGGAATCATAAGTAGATTTTTTTAGAGACTTGGATATTTAACTATGTCAAACAGTTACTTGAGGTTTATAAACTGAATATGGCATGTGACAAATGAATATTAAATCTCTCTACTCTGCTCAGAAATGTTTTATCTATATTTTTTCTAAGAACTAGAATTTCACAAAGACACCTATGAATTTGAATTTTTCTATAAAAAAAAGAGGTAAGTGAATTCAAAATTAGTAACAAAAAACTAAGGATGTGACAATAAATATAGTTAATAAAGAATCCTGTAAACAAATTTGAAACATTAAAAATATCAATTTTTATTACTGGTCACAAATTTTCATACATGTATATAACATATTTTTGTATTAGTCACTCCCAATTCCCATCTCTTTTATCTCTCCCACTCCTGAGAATCCATTAATTTTCCCAAAAATTCTATTACATTTATGTCTTTGTGTGTGTATGTGTGTAATTTACTGAGTTTCATAAGGATTATTTGCATGGGTGAGATGGGGGTTTATGTACTATAGGATGAGCATTTAACCAGTCATTGCATCACTGAAGAAATATACGTCTCCTCTCCTACCTTCAGCAAACATTAACTGTTTATAACTACTCAAGGAGTAGTGAAGCTTCGTGAGTTCCACCTTAATCTATGATATTCTTATAACCTTAGTTATTTATAAATTGCATTTGTTTGCATTCTGTGATTCTTAACCACAATGGCTTAATAAATAAGGTTAAAATTTAGAATCTAATTACATTGCATAAAAAGAAAATGCACATATGACCTCATTTACTTTTTCTTCTTGAGATAGTGTCTTATTCCTAAATTGACCTGTAATTCACCATGTAGCACATGCTGGCCTTGAACTAATGGTATCTCTCATTAGTTCAATTTCAGTCTCCCCAGTACTGGGATAACATGCCTGATCCATCATACAACACTTTGAATTTATGTTAGATGGGACTAGTATTTTTTTCCTTCCATCTATGGCAAATGGAATTTAATATTTGGAAAACACAACATTTTATAAGGTGATAGGATTTCACTAAGTAAAATCTATTATACTGTAAATCTGTAAAATATAAAAAGAATTTTTATTGTATTTGACATGTTGTATAGTCACATTTTTCATTTAATTAGTATTTCTAGACTTAGCTCAAGACTGAAGTTGCAAAGAAACTTAAAGGAATTTTATTTATATATTTATGTATTTGTATATTATTTATTTATTTTGGCACTTGAGTTCTCTTTCCTGCTAAGCAAGTGTGATACCATATGCTTAACACTTCATTGTTTTTAATTTTAAGATGAATTCTCACTGGGTTGCAAAAACTGCCTTAAACCTCTTCTTTAGCTCAGGTAAGCCTTTGGGTCTAAAAGGTAGATGAAAGAAACAGCTCAGCTCCCACAGTAAAATTTGATTTACAGAAATATATTCCATGGTATACTGAGAACACAAACTAAATAGTTTTGATAATCAAATTCATAAATTATGTCCTTTTAACTAATATACCATTCTTAGTATTTACTAGTCTTGTTGAACTTGTTCTTTTGGGACACTGACTTGATTCTTCAGCAGGCAATAAATTATTCTGCTTTCATATCATTGTATTGTGCACCACTTACCAAGTCTTACAGGTGGAATACGGTTTTAGTTAGAGTTAATGTTGCTTTGAAAAAACAGCATGACAAAAGTAGCTTGGGGAGGAAGGGCTTATTTGGTTTATATCCTGAATTACAATCCACTGAGAATAGCCAGTGCAGGAACTAAAGGCAGGCAAGAACCTAGAGGCAAAAGCTGATACAGAAAACATAGAGGACTCCAGGTTATTGACTTTCTCCTCATGGCTTGCTCTGCATGCCTTTTATAGAACCAGGACTAAGAGAGCTCACCTATAATGGGTTGGGTCCTCCTTCATTGATTACTAATTAAGAAAATGCCCTACAAGCTTACATTCCCTACAGCTGATCTTATGGAGGTATCTTCTCAATTAAGGTTCCCCAAGTTGACTCTAGCTTGTGTCCAGCTGAGATAAAACTAGCCAGCCCAATCACAAAAATACACTTTTCCAGAAATGGCTTGCATTACATTAAAACAAACACATGCCTTTGTGGATTTCGACAACTCATATTATAGTTTTACCCAAACAGAACATCTAGCTTCTTTCTCAAAAACCCACCATTTCTGAGGATTGGAGTGATGATGGCTCAAACATTAAGAGTATTTGCTGGGAGATTAGGACTTATACCGGGAGCATGAACTGGTTTTTTGGAGCCCATTCCTTATGGTGGGATACCTTACTCAGTCTTGATATGGGGGGGGAGGCTTGGTCCTTCCTTAACTTGGTATGTCAAACTTTACTGACTCCCCAAGAAAGGCCTTACCCTCTCTGAAGAATATACTGGAGTAGGGAAGAAGGGAGGGAGTGGGAAATGGAACTGGGATCGGTATACAAAATAAAAATGAAATTAAGTAAAAAAAAAAAGTACTTGCTCTTCTTGCAGAGGTCCTACGTTATGTTACTAGGTAGCTCACAATTGTGTGGATTTTATGATTTCTGAAGGTAGCTGAATGCATGTGGTGCACATACATGAATACAGGCACACATATACACATAAAATAAAATTAATTTTAAAAAGCCATTCCACCAGGTATGTTAGTGAAACACTTCACTTGGGAGACTGAAGCAGAAGACTGGTAAGTTCCAGACCTACCTGAGCTATAATGAGATTCTCACTCAGAAAACCAAACTAAGAAATAAAGAAGTAAAAGATAAAGGAAGAGAAAAGAAAAGGAAGAAAATCCACCATTTCTCCCGTAATGGAATATTTGTTATCATCTCTGCCAGAACATACCCTGGCCAACTCAGGAAATGGGGAACATAATGTTGATCCATCTTGCAATTCTAATTCACACTCACAACTTTCTCGTTTTTTAACAGCTGTTTTGATATCAAAGATCTTCATCTGTCTGTCATTTACCCCTTATTTCTATCATAACACTAAATTGTTTCTTCTTTTAGTGATCAGAACACTAGATACATTTTTCATAAATCTGAGTGAAGTCTGTATAAAACCACATTTGGCTCATCCCTTTCTCTTAAGATGGGCTGGCCTATGTGTACTTATGGTGAGGCGGCATCTTTGTCACTCACATGTTCAGGTGACCAAAATCCCTACAGAGGATGAGAAGTTGGGATACGCCCCTTATTGTGTGGTAATGACTTCTATAGTCTGCAAGAGAACTTGGGAAGTGAAGGCTTTCAGCAGGAAACTACCATTCCTAACTCTGAAGGCTATAAAAAATGCAGGGCTGAGGTGTTACAGCTATTTGCTGATGAGGAGGGTCTTTGTTGGAGTGGGTAGTGTGGTAAGGAGGAGGGCCTACTTGTTCATCCCAGCCACCTGGCTTGCTTAGCCCCGAAATAACCACACAGAAACTGTATTAATTAAATTACTGCTTGGCTTATTAGCTCCAGCCTCTTATTGGCTAACTCTCATATCTTGATTTCACATCTAACCCATTTATATTAATCTGCATATCACCACATGGCAGTGGCTTACCAGGAAAGATTCAGCATGTCTGACTCTGGCGGCTCCATGGCGACTCCCTCCTACTCTGCCTTTCTTCCTCCCAGCATTCATTCTGTGTTCCTGCCTACCTAAGTTCTGCCCTATCAACTAGGCCAAGGCAGTTTCTTTATTAACCAATGAAAGCAACACGAAGAGAGAAGGACCTCCTACACCAGGTAGTTTTGGGTAACTGAACAGGGAGTCTTCTGGTCATGTAGTAGAGGGACAGTCTTAAGTTAATAAGCTGCAATGGATCAGGCAATTGCCATCCTGTATTTCTGAAGATGCTTGAAATATAACTAATAGAGAGATGGAGCAGACGATTTTATAGAGTAAAACTGGAGTTTTTCTGGGAAGCCTGGAGCAGGGGGAAGAATGGAGAGGGGAGAGACAAAATGGATCAGTGAGAGAAAGTAGGCATAGAGTGGATTCAGGGTGACAATGACTGGTCTCACTGCTGAAACTGCTGCACCAAAGTAAGCAAAAAGAAGTAGCAGGGGGCTACAGAACATCAAAAGGAGGGAACAGAAGAAGACAGTGGGTGAATGTAAAGAACTGCATATGGCCTAGAGTGAAAGGGATGAAGGGCCTGTTTAACCAGTTTCTTGACAGCATCTGAAAGGCCTTTTGCAGATGTGTAAGGAACAAATGAAGCTATTGTAGGGTGAGAGTTTTTGGGAGAACTTTTGTGGAAATTTTTGTTTGAGTGAGGCTTAGTAAGTGAAACATTTAAATACAGGTTTAAAGCAGAAGTATGAGAATAAGGGAGAAAGGAGTGAACAAGGGGAAGAACCAGAGTGGGAAGGAACCAGAAACCCATGCATCGGAGGAGACACGTAGTTGAATTATTTTATGGCCCCAGTCTCTAGATATCAGCTGAAACCAGTTAGGATTTGTTGGTGGGGGAGCAGTACTGTTCACAGAGGAGTGCTCGAATCACATCCTTAGCAGTAGTTGGACCTACTCCTTTTCAATTCTAGAGTACTTCAGCCATCAAGGAGCTGAGCTGGTCCTTGCTAGAATGATCTGAGCTGGTGAGGCAGAGAGGTTAACTTATGCAAAGATGATTTCAGTCCTCTGTTTTAGTTCTGAGTAACAAAAACAATATCCAGAGTGGCAAGAAGAGGGATCATTTGGATGGTCCATTAATTCCCCTTGAGAGATCACCCGAATTATGTTTAGGGGCCTAGAGGTGTTGATCTCTCAGTAACTGCTTTAAGGCTGACAGAAGGGTAATGGGGAAGCAGTGGTAAGATTGCCTCAGAAGAGGATCCATCCAAAGGGCCATGATAAACTTAACAGTTTGGAAGTAGTGGTTAGATTGCCTCAGAAGAGGGTCCATGCAAAGGGCCATGATAAACTTAACAGTTGACAAAGATCCAAAATACAAGTAAAGAGGTAATAACTGTACAACTTTGTGGGGAAATGAGACAAAGTTACATGAAGAAATCTTTCACGTCAAGATTAACATGAGTTAAATACAACTGTACAACTGGCTGGACCATATACTAGAGTTTTGAAGAAGGATAAGGTAACTGAGTTTAGCTGTTTACACATGATTCCTGTATAAGGAATACGCCCTAGAAACTTTGCAAAATAAGTCAGTTAATGTCAGCATCTGGCAAGTGAATTTGAACAGAAAGTGTCTAAGTGATATTCTTTGCTTTTATATGAAGTGAACTTTGTATATTTGTTTTAAATATTAACAATTCCAGCTCTTATTTAATGAACAAAAGTAGAGTATCTTAAGAGAAACAAAATTTTTGAATATAAACATGTTGATGAGGTGAATTTTTAAAGATTAGAACTATTATATTAAATGACCATATGTAGTATTTGAAAATATGACAATATATGTTTTTACACATGAAATTGTTATACCTATATTCTAATGTATATTCTAGATATATTTTATTTCATTGGACTGTGAAACAAAACAACTTAATTCTAAGTTGTATTTACCAGAAAGTAATGATTTTTAATTTTCAATTTAAAACTATACTCCAATAGAGTATCTGCCTTGTCGAGAATAAATGATTCACTTTATGAAGTTTCCTCAAATTAAATTTATTAACAGAACCTTTAAAAAAATCTCAACTTTCTCATTCTATACAATTAACCAACAGACAAAGATGAAAGCAGTCAGTCATGTCAAACCTGTAACAAATAATTTACATTTAACATGGACTAAATTAACAGATTAAACCCAACTCTTTATTCCTTTTACTGATGAATAAATAAATCTCTAGGCCACCACATACTGAAAGCAGTAAGCCTGTTCCTTAACATCACTTTATTTCAAAACAGACTGGTTGTTTAGAGACATATTTTATAAAGCAAGATTAACAAATTAAATAAGTTTTAGTAAATATTGGCTTTTTGATTTCTTAGAAAATATCCACAAGCTTTACTGCCAAAACCTGTATACTTCTTGTGGGCTTTGAGGTAAGAGTGCAGGTATTTGCCCTGGAGACTCTATCTGGGTAGAGACTAAATTGTATTCTCAAAGTACCACAGGTGATCCCAGGTTGGAGAAAATCTCTGTAATCTGAGACATCTCCTCCTGAAAAATCTAAATTCTTTGAACATCACTTAATAGAATCATTTGTTGACTCTATAGATAGAAAATCAACAGTCAAAGACACTGCGTGGATATTATCAATAACTTCCCAAAGCTGTGAGTTTGATGACAGTATCTGGCATTCTCCTTTAATGATGGAGCATGAGTGATTAGGTTACAGACTCTGAAATTAGCTTTTGCTAAGAGGAATAACTGAATGCCAGGGTAAAGGACATGACCAATTGAATTAGCATGCAGATCCTGTACCAATCAGGTGATAGGCTTATGTACAAGGTTCCCATGGTCACAGTATCCTCATATGTCAGTGTGGGAGAAATTGAGAACAGAGTAATTACTATTTATCTCACTGTTGATACATTTAGGATGTGGGAACAGATTCTAGGATCCTTCTTTGGACAAGAGAATCCCTATTATGTGAGACATGAGGAGTTATTCATCTTGTCTGTAGACAAAGAGCTCTTTTTATCTGGTTTGGCATACATGGTCAGAGATGGTCATGTCTGTCTGCACAGCCAGAGGCAGTAGCATCAGACTTGTGCAAGGTCTTATTTCCTGTGCATCCTTGTTCTGTAATGATGCTAGCATGTAACTTGCTATGGTGGGATACTGTCTTCATCGTGAACAACTTGAGCCAGAGGGTTTCCTGCCATGCAAGTGTATTGTAAATTTAACCCATTTTTACTAAAGAATTCAATCTTTTGTAATCATTTTATACACCTGATTTTGAATATTATTTTACACTAAACAAACATTAGTTTACTTTAAACTTGTTTTGACAAATTTGCTCCAGGCTTAACTTTGAAAACATATATAGAATTCTATAAGATGGGAGATACCAAAAATTCATATGATGTGAGATAAAAAAAAATAATAATGGATCTCTTCCTCCAAGCTTGTCTCTATAAATAAATTACACTTCCTTGGCATGACTGACCACTACCTTATATATATATATATATTAATTAACATTAAGAGTTTATATTTCGTAACTCTTTTATAACATTAGGATTTTACAGTTTTATCTCTGTTAAGTTTGAACCTTGAAAATTACAATTCTTGAATTAAAGATCCTTTAGTACCAAAATAAACTTTAAATCACAAGTATAGTTTACAGAGAGATGGCCTTTTCTGGTGAACTTTTACAAAATGCCAGTGTTTTTATTAGACTCAGTTTCTCCAAAGAGTTGAAGGTTACCAAAAATATGTAAAATGTCAAAGTTTTTTGTATAACCCAATTTTAAAATAAATCATCTTGAAAAACTGTTACTCCTCCCTTAGTCCAGAAAAGAAAATACAATGGCACGTAGAGGGAATCTACATGATCACCATTACCAAGATTGCGGTAAGTCATGGGCATGCTTCCATTCTGCTGAGGTCACAAGTCAAGATGGTGGCAAGACACATGATACTCCACAGTGAACCCATTGAACACACCCTTTTTCCTAAACAAGAGTTGAATCCAAGTTGCACACATGGTATATTACAGAAAATTAGATTGAGATTATATATATATATATATATATATATATATATATATATATATAACATTTTTAAATCATGCTCAATGAACTTACAAATCCTAAATACAGAAGGGATACAGTTTCAGCAAAAGCTTTAACAATAGTAAACAAAACCAAAGTAAAAAGGGGAATTCAGAGAGTTAAGCATCTTGCCATTTGTAACTTCTATGAGAAACATTTACTTATTTGTTATCAAGGGTAAAGTATCTTTTGGGGGACTGTCCTGTTTTGCTCTCCTCACTATGGAGTCATGTGGCGATCCTGACCCAGGACAGACACTTTGGCACAAACTTTTAAACAAACATGCTTGGGTCTGGAGCAGATGGGCCAAAATCCAACTCCAGAATCAGCCTTTTTAGTAGAGTAGAAGAGCGGGAAACAATTTCTTAATGTTGTTCAGATCCAAAGACATTTGAACTCTGTAAGACTGAACCTAGAAATCTACATATCCATAACCAGTTTGCATACATCTTTAGATAGGAGCAAACTAAATACTTTTGCCTCTTACTGGTTAATGATATAAGCAGGATTTTTCAGGCTTGGAGAAGAAAAAAACACAGACCAAAGGCTTAAGACAAAAGAGTTCTATGCGATCTCATGAGCAGAATCAAGTCTGAAGACCCAGAAGAAGCAGAAGTGGACATTCTGGCTCTGGATATGGCTGTGGGCAGAGTCCTGATAAATATTTAAGTGAGCTGGTAGGGGTTTTTTTGAAGGAAATAGGAAACAGTGTGGAGGGTGGGGCTAGGAACATGCTGCTATTCCACCCTATGAACTTGTTTAAATCAGTTTTGATCTTTAGAAACTTGAAAATTTTAAATTTGGGTCAGAAATGACCATTTCACACGATAGAAGGTTCTCAGACTTTGGGGATATGGATCAGTGGAGAATTCCAGGAATTTGTAGCCAATCTTAGCCTTTGGAAAGCACTTGGAATAGTCAACCAAGTGAGTCTCTACAGAAAATTTGAGGTAGATGAGGGACAAAGGCAAAATAGAGATCAATACCTAGTTGCTTAGAGCATCCTCTAAGTCTCTAAATGAGACTGGAAAGTAGGAGGGTGTCCCTGAGAACTGTTAAAATTCCAGGATTTAAAAACTGCAGGATGAGTAGAAAGTCTTCAGTGCCTTTGGGGGTTTTACAGAAGAAAGCTCCAGTGAACTACCAGACTAACGAGGGCACCTTTGAGTTAGACCCAATGCCTTATCAGGGCCTTTTGCTATATTGCATATGTGTCAAATAAGAAAAGGAGGGACAGCAGGTGAAAAAAAAGTGTCTGAGAAAAATGGGTGACCAGAGACCTTTTCAAAGCAAAATGGAAGATTACTGAGAAATGACACCTGAGTTAACCTCCAGCCTCTGCAAGGCTTTGTTTTTAAAACAGCATTGAGGAACTAGGAGTTAGATAGATTCTCTGCTAAGCAAACAGATATGGAGAGAGGTCATGACTAGGTAATAAGAGTGGTGAATTTCCAAGCTGGTTAGTTTCTTCCTCACTTTCCAGACCTGAGACAAAACCAGGCAACCTAGAATAAAGGCGCTGTAAGCTTTTGTTTTTCTGCCAGCAGGGTCCCTGCTGATGAACTGGCGCAAACTCCAGGCCAGATCAGGACATGCTGCACAACTGTGGGCCAATTAGCCATCCTATTGATATGGACTAGGGGTCTTAAAATGTTGTAGTCTAAGGGTCTACTTAGGATTAGTTTTCTAGGCAGAAAAAAAAATATATCTAAAGTGCAACAGGCAGCATAAGAGAAAATCCCAAACACTGCCAAGAGAATTGGCAGTTAAAGAAAGGCATTGGGGGTGAGAAACACAGGCGCACAGCAGACACAAAGAGAAGAAAAGACTCTCTAAAAAGTGGGGGGAGGGGCCTCCAGAAACAAAAATCCTAGTTCACCGATTTCATTGTGTGATTTTCTTTTTCTAAATTTGTTCCATTGTTTTTCTCCAAACACTTTATCTTTATTACTAAGGAAAACAGTGTTACTTTTATTTGATGAACATTTCCTAGAAAATTGTTCTCATACCTATGAAAAAATAATATATATACCCATACTGCAAAATAAAATAAAAGCTTATACCTAGGACATGCGCAGCTGTGCACAAACATACAGTTAACTTTAACTTTTATGTGCATCCAACTCAACTCTAAAGGTGTTATGTTTAATTCCTGTCAAATATGTATATTCATTTCATGGCAACTCCAAGCAAGATTAAATATTTCAAACACAGTGCCAAAAACAAACAAAACTAGCTTTCAAGCCAAAGAATACCTAACTGAATCAAGGCTGGTTTTGCAATCAATCAAAATTCATTTCCTATGGAATTTCACTCATTTATCTCTAAATGTTCTTTTTGATAAATATTGCATCTTTTTTCATTTTTGCCTTCGACTTTCCACTCTTTAAAAACAAATCTCTGACATGAGAATTTGGAAGTCATTAGTTGTACCCATGACAATGTAAATGAGCAACTACTATGAGTGAAGGGGTCCTAGAAAATGTCAAAGGACCCCTACTGAGTCACAGGCCAATGAATGGCACACCAAGTGACCTGTCTGAAGCAACTATTTTGTCTCTAACTCCGCAAGAAAGACAGAACACGGCTGCCCATTATGTGCCTTATCATTTCTCTGACAGCTTCATCTTTTCATAGCCAAGACCTGAGGACAAGTTTACTTTTTCTTCCAATAGGTCAGTAGAAAAGGAGGAAGAACCTACTCCATTTAGAGATAAGAAATTTTACACTTCACATGCAAAAAGAACAAAAAAGATAATAAAGATAATGAAAATGGAGGTTTCCAAAAGACCTTCACCTCAATAAAGGCCAAGCCCTTGTCACTGCCTGCCTCTAGTCTGATTGACAGGGCAAATCTTCCCTTTGGAAAAACACACTCACTCAAGACTGATAGCCTAACTAAGATCTGATCAGAGCTAAAAGATGTGAATGTCTATATGGCAGCTATTTCTATCATAATGTCTTTAAATAAAATAGATACATTATACTCTAACCCAAAGCATTTGCTGTACTAGACGGGGTTGCAATCATGCCATGACTCTACTGTCATTTATCAAAAGTTTATTTCCAAAAAATGAAAGGCTTTTAGGCTTCTTAAAGACTATAGAATACTTACAAGTTTCTTGAAAAGTAGCAAACTATTATAAAAAGAGAAAGACAAATTCCAGAACTGAGAAGCAAAACTATTTTGAAAAACTGGTTATGATGTTTTTTTGACTATCTAATAAAATGCAAAAGAAATGAATGAGAACTCTGTGACCCCTTATGCCTTGCATAGCTTTTCCAGATGCTACAAATCACTTAGCAAGCCCTGAAAACTAGATTTTCTTTAGTTTAAGGATGATAAGGTTATATGAGTGACTAGTTAACCATTCTACATCCTTTCTTGCTGAATCTTTAATAGAGAAACAGAATTAATTGCTCCTTCATGCTTATGTAACCATTTCCTTAAGACAGGTCTCTCAACTTGAACAAAGTCATCACTGTAAAGCAATCTCTCAAATCATTGTTTTGTTATTGTCCTTTAACGTGTGCCCTTCTTATGTTCTCTTATATTCATTCTAAATAAATTGAAGCATCATATGTCTCGTAATTCTGTGGATTTCTAATCTTCTGTATGAGAATGAAAGAGGACAGTGAATCACAGAAACTCATTTTCTGCTCTATGATTTCACTTCTCACCTCTCATGCTGCCCTCTTAACCATTTTGCCATTCATGATTTATAACTGCATATTTATAGCCTCAAGTTCCACAGTCTTGTACTAATTTCACACAAACCATCTAGCCCACAGGGGGACTAATAATATACGAACACACACACACACACACACACACACACACACACACACACACATCTTCTCCCATTGTTGTCCAACCATGATCCTTAAACCAGGAAATAACCTCAGCTTCTCTCCAGTTGGCAAACATGGTGACCACATTATTAGGCATGGCCAGTACCATTACCCCAGAGTGTCCTCTTATCATCCGTTCTACTACCATTTCTGCAACCCACACCTTATCAACTCTTGCCTACATCCAAATTTTTATCCAGTTTATCATTTATGCATCCTAACTCCTTCAAACCCATTCTCTATGTAGCTCATTGATCTTTCGTGAACTATGATTTCTACAGATTACAGTTCTTAATTGCATCCCTGTACCTTGTTACAAAAAAAAAATCCTCCTGTGTTTAGGATCAGAATGAGCTCAGCCGGCCCTCATTGCTTTCTGTTTGTAACTCCATTACCATCAATTTCAACCCCAACCACCCGTTCTCTAGCTCCCTGAAATAATCATAGGTTCTTGACAAAATGGCCATCCTTTCTGTTAATGTAATCATTCACTTTGTTTTTTTATTTCATCTTAGAAAGTTCCCAACCAGAAGTCTCATCTGAACTCCAAAGCTAAAACCTTCATATTATCATAAAAATAACAATATTTTCGACTTGGTTCTACTTATGCAAATTATACATACAAACTCCCCCCAAAAAAGCATATGTATGTCTTGTATATTGAGGGTATCCCTAAAATCCAACAGACTGATTTTGAGGCTCCCCAGTACACGATAATTCAGGGTCAAACAGATGAAAATTTCAAGCCTGATGGTATCTGTTATATGAGTTTTATTATCATATGATTTAATTTTCTCAAGGATAAAATAAAATGTCAGAATCTAAGATTGTTTTGGAGGAGTTTCAAATGAACTCCTAAAATTTTAGTTGTCTTTTATTAGTACTTCAGAAAAGTCACATACAAATTGGAAAGAGGTTGTTCCATTTCAGAGTTTACTGAAAGTCAAACTAATGATTTAAAAAAAAAAAAAGGTTTACTTCACTGTCACAATCTCAGATTCTGACAGAAACAAGGAAGTCAATGAAATTATAAACACTTCCTAAAGTTTGACTCTATTAACAAGCAGGCTCAATTTGGTCACTACTCCTCACACTCTGCCTGTGAAAACCGCTTGCCTCAGTCTTCCAACTTGTAGCGATGGAATCAACTGGCTGGCGGTTGAGCGGAACACAGCCTCATCTGTTCTTCCCCACTTGGAAGAAGCTGGATTCTGTGTAGTTTACAACGTACTAGTGTTTGATTGACTGATTGTGTAGAGGTAATTCCCCAAAAAAAAAAATGCGAAAAATGATCCGTAGAGCCCTTCACATCACCAATTTCCACTGAAAATCCTACTTTGTGGTTGCGTCACAGCTTGGAAACCGATTTTTAAAGCAACACATAAACACGAGTAACTGAAAAGGTAGATTCGAAGATCGGGGTCTTACTGCATTTTATCTAATGGTTATTACATATTCATTTCTAAAACTTTGATTATTAATAAGAAATTGACTTGAGCTGGGTGGTGATGGCACATGTGTTTATTGCCAGATGTCAGGAGGCAGAGGCAGACAAATCTCTGTGATTTGGAGGCTAGCCTGATCTACAAGAGGTAGTTCCAAAATGGGCTCCAAAGCTACACACACAGAGAAATCCAGACTCAAAAAAAAACAAAAATAAAAAAAGGAAAGAAAGAAAGTGATTTAATTTAATTTTCCTTGCCTTTCTCCTCAGGTGTGACTATCTGGATAGTGAAATAGATGTGGAGATCTGAGTATAGACATAGACACATTTATTTATTTTTGAGAGTATTTAACTTTCAAAAGCATTACTCCTGAGAATTCGTACTTGTAGCCCATCATATTTCTAAGAAAATAATCTAGAAAAATCTCTGTACAAATTTCCTGTGAAATTTTATAAGCAGTAGTTTCTAAAAAAATACCTTTTTAAAAATTTAGAATAGAAGGGACCCATTTTAGGGTTTACAGGAGACTTGAGTATATATGGGATCCCAGGTCCAAGGAGAGATCCCCCAGATTGCTCTCTGGACAGAGGAGTGGGTGCCTGAATCGGCCGTGGCCCATGTCCATACTGATGTATATTTTGCTTATCACCATAGATCCTGCATCTGACGAAGGATGGCGATACAGTGGGAAACCCACATTGCAGCACGGGACTGAGCCCCCCGAGGTCCAAATGAGGAGCAGAAGGAGGAAGAACATGAAAAACGAAGTCAGTACTGCGAGGGATGCCATCACCCACTGATACAAGGGAACGGATCTGATGAGAGTTTACCAAGGCCAGTTGGACTGGGACTGAAAGAGGACGTGATCTAACCAGACTCTCCGAATTTGGCCGGATTCTCTGACTGTGGCTGACCCGAAGTCTTTCTGAAAAGCCATTGACTATGACACTGGGACCTGTTTCCTCTACATATAATGGATTTTGGGGATCCAGTCTGTTTGGACACTCACCTTCCTGGACCTGGAGGGAGGGGAAGGAACTGGAACTTCCCACAGGGCAGGAAACCCTGACCGCCCTGGGGGACGAAGAGGGAGGAGGAGGGGGAGTAGGGGGAGTGGGAGGGTGTTGGGAGGGGGGGTGGAAATGGAAACTTTTATAATTTAATAAAATTTACTAAAAAAAAAAAAATTTAGAATAGGTCTTAACTTAATAGCACTAAAGTTATTATTACTTTATAAACATAAAGAGAATCTGCAATTACTCTTTGTAAAGTTTAACATAGCAAGATTATATACACACATACACACACATATATATGTATGAATGTATTATATATCTATATTTACTCTAGAGACCCAGATTCCTCTAGAATAGCCCATTAGTGACATTTAGTATGTAACAGATATTTTCACTAAAAGTTTGTGTTTCACCGAATAATCTCTTTCTCTGACATGCCAGTGTAACAACAGCTCCACAGTACTTTCCAGCTTCCAACCCCATCCATGCTCTTCAGCATTACACACTAGCCGGATTTTAACCAATGTTATACCTCTAGCACCACATTCATGTTCAGAAGTGATACACCTCAAACATTGACTAAATAGCAAACCTGAGTGATGGGAAACAGGCCACTGACAAAGTCCTAACGGTGAGTGAGATTGCTTTCTGTTGTCCAGACCATCAGCTACAGAGTCTGCTTCACATACAAAGAGTAATCCCCAAACAAGTCAGGATGGCCAGCTGCATGCTAAACATGAAAATGAACTTGATAAACCTTTCTGCTCAGAGAATTCAAGAAAACTACTCTCCTTCCTGCTTTATTTGTTTGAGATTGAAATGTCACCAAATTTGAACTAGGACCATGACCTTCCAAACTACTAAATTAACCGAACAAGTATTACAGTATCTTTCAGTACAGTACTGAAAGTATGACACATAAGGATCAGTAAGGTAGATTGGACAGCAGACTACAGAATCTAAGGTTTAGCTAACAATATGTACAGGATAGCTAAAAGGAAGAAGCATTATTGGATTTCTACAACTGTTGGGAACCATTATCCAAAAACTATAAAGAACTGACAACATGAAGAATTATTGTATCCTGTTTCAAGTTAATGAGAACAAATGAAAAATTTTGTTCTTTGCTTTATAATGTTTTCTCTAATTTCCAATTTTTCTATATCTCTTCTAACTGGCTTTTACAGCCAAAGCCTGACAAACTCCGATTCAGTTTCTCTAATATTCAATATTTGGGAGAATAAAATATAGACAGACATATGAACATAGACAGATAGATACAAACACACATACAAACACACACACACACACACACACACACACACACACACACACCCCTAAGGATAACTCCATGTCCATAACTTTTTATGAGTATCCCCTTCTGGCTGTCTGACTTAATCTAATAGCTATTTCTACTACCCCAACTACCTAGTTCATTATACAATCTATTTCTGGTAAATTTCATTACACCATGAGTATAGAGAAAAGTAAAATTTAAATTGGTATTTTAATAAAATAATGGTGTGAAGTACTATCTCTTTCTTGAAAATGGCAGGTTTTCTTTTATTTTAAAAAGGTATATTCTTTAATAAAAATTATGGAATCCATATTCCATATGAATTTATATGGAAACCCACCATTATAGAAGCATCATAATATGCAAATATACATACAAAACATTAAAATGCAGTTGCCCTATAACAGGGGGAAAATACCCCAAGTAGACACTACCAAAAAAAAAAAGCAACAAAACCCAGAACCATGAATGGATCACCAATTTTGATGATGCTAACCAATGGGTTCCCATAGATCCTTCCAAATACAACAGGCTATTGCCAATGCTATAGGTTACTTTCCATAAAATGGCACTTGCTGAGGACGTCACATACTTGAATCATAGACCATGGAGAAATCTATCTAGTACTCAAAGGGAGGTTTCATCTCTACTGGATAGCTTTCCTAGTGATGGAAGATGCTATGCACACTACCATGAGAGAAAAACAATCATCAATGACACCTATTTGTGTCCCCTATGAGCTAAAATAATAACCTTCCTGCCCAGTGTCACACTTGGAACATGATTGTTATTGGTACAACCAACTATGTTTTTATATTTGTGGGTGTTTTGTCTACATGTATTCGTACCACATGCATGCAATGGCCTTGGCATTGGGACCCCTCCAAACAGAGTTGCAGATGGTTGTGAACCACCATCTGGGCACTAGGAATTGAACCTGGACCCTCTGGAAGAGCAGCCAGTGCTCTTAACCACCAAGCCATCTCTCCAGTCCCAAGAACTAAGTTTTAATTGAATTTAAGGCCTACTCCATGAGCTGGAACTGTTTTATAAAGTAAATAAATTTAGAAATAAATTTCTAACTCTCTCCTAAGTTTCATGATAATCTTTTTACTCATCCTTGCTTTCTTTACTCAGACTTGCCCTAGAATCTAGATTCTATCCTCTCCCGTCAGGAATGCCTTGATGTGCAAAGACATGAATATACTCACATATATACAATAGTCAGGGATGTGTTAGTATTACAAAGTTACTGCATTTGCAAGTGATTTAATACCTTTAAGATTCACTTTCTTCAACTGTCAACTTTTATAAAACTTGAAAGTCTATAACTTAAGATCTGTGCAACTGAAATTGGATGACCCCTGAAAATAACTGCAAATATTGTCTGTCTCTATAGTAAAGACTTGATACACATTAACTACAATTATCACATTTTATTTTGAATTCAAGGAAGGAGACTCTAAGCTTTCTACAATTAAGATATATGAGTAATTAAAAATTGTTAAGCCTAAGGCTGGTGTCTCTCTCAGCATACTTATTAAGAGCAAAGTCTTGGAAATGAGCCAGTCTTAGGTATGGGCTTGAATCCTTAGCTCTGCCATTTACTGTAATAAAAACTTGAAATCACACTCAGCCTTTCAAGTTTCTTTTCCTTGTTTTAAGAGGGTGATAATAACACTTCATCAGATTGTGTCAAGGATTAAGTGAGATAGTGTATAAAAAGCATAAAAGTTGGTGTACATACTACTCAGTATATGTTAAAATTTTTATTATGTGCTATTGCTCTGACAATTCTAGGAAATGTATTTTAAAATAAAGTGTATTTATAAAGTTGACACTGGATTCTTGATTGGTATATGCGTGAGGGCCTAGACTTCCATGGAACCAGACAAAGAAAAGCCTATTTGGGATGTACAAGAGGACTTTACGTAGCTCTACGTGCATTTACTTCCAGAAATAGAGACAGTCTTTATAAAGAACATCTCAATTGGGTTTTCTTAAATGAAAGGCTCTGAGCTAAAAATAGGACTATTATGACAGTCTCTTCCTCTGTGCTGGAATGCTTGTGATTGATTATCCTTATCTAAGAAGTCTGAACTTCCTATAGCTTGGTAAGACCTGTAGATTCTAACTACAGATTATCTGCCATAAACTCTGATTATACTCCTCCTTTTCTTTCTTCCTTATTGTTAGACTATACTGGACACAGAGTAAATACACCAAAAATTGTCAGCTTAGAGGTGTGCCACCATATTTGCAAAGGACTCATTATCACCTGGAGTCGTTCTTCTATGTGGTTGAATACTTCTAAGGAAGAAACCAGGAAAGCTTCAAGGATAACACAGTAAATAACAATTACATGTGACAATGGAAAAAAACAACATCTTATCTAATTGGGTAATTCTTTGATGATAAAGACTTATCCAAAGCATAGGGAAAATGGTCAGGGCCAGGAAGATAGTTGGAAAATAAACAATTGAGATCCCAGAACCAAAGCAATTATGATGGAACTGTCTATGAAAATGTACTTAATTTCTCGAAAACTCAACAGAAAATATTTCTAACTCTCCTAGGCACTCTTCTGAAATATACCTTTAAAGACCTGCATTGCAGACGAAAGAAAAAGTTATTTATATTTAGTGGAATACACATAGTATACCGGTTGCTAAATTATAAATTGAAGACCAAATTTCTTAGCATATGCCCAACACAAATATTTACAGATTATCTTCTTTGGAATTTCTTATTTTGGTATTATTTTTTTAAAAAAGAGTAAAGCTGAAACTCACTATATTATTTAGGAAACATTCAAACACAACCAGGCATAGCCTTATAAATTTTCTAAACAATTTTCCCAGACCACTGATATATATATATATATATATATATATATATATATATATATATATATATATATACATATACTTGCCCCTGAAATCATGATTTGAGAATATTATTCGAAGTGTTTCTATCATATTTTTCTTCCACTCAACCTCCAACTCTTCCCAGAACTCCCTTGCCTCCAAACTAACTCAAGTGTCCCTTCTTAAAAATAATAACTCATCAAATCCAGTTAGTGTTGTTCATGTATTCCTGGATGTGGGGTCATTCATCAGAGCAGGATTGGCCTACAAGGAGCCACGCCCTGGAAGAAAACTATTTTTCCTTCCTCAGAAGCCATGAACTATCCTAAGTTCCCCCTCCACACTAAAATGTTGACTGACTTCATCTTGCATAGATTTTGTGCAGGCAACCATGACTGCGGAGAGCTCATGTGTACAGAAGATAGTCTTCTTCTGGTCCTCCTGATCTCTGGCTCTGACAATAGTCCCATCACTCTTCTGGGATGGTACCTGAGCCGTAAGGATGGTGGACAATATAGATGTCTCATGTGTGGCTGATAACTCCTATTGTCAACATATTTTATCACAGCAACAAAAATTAAACTAGAACGGCATTGTTCCAAATGGCCATTCTATCTAAAGATCTATACCAAAGCAACTTCATGGTTTTGTAAAGAAAAGCATAATTTTCTTGAGTCATTCTTTCTCTTCTAACTCATAGCTTTGAGGGAAAACTATTTCTATCACTTTGTATAAAATTTGTACATTTAAATATAGCTTCTAGGAAACTTTCTATACTTACAATCTATGGGCCTCTAGTTTTCCCTAGTCTTTTGAATCATATTCTCTAAGAGTTATAATTGTATGCATTTCTGGTTATAACTGATGTGGTTTGTCTCATAAAACCTTGCTATTTTACTTCATGCAGGTGGCACTGTACTTGTGCCAGGAATACCTGGGTGGCCATTTTGTCTATTTAAATGAAATTATGTATGAAAGTGGGAAAACAGAACTGCAGGCACCATTACAAGTACTCAAATAATAGCCTAAAGTCTAAATAGCAAGTACAGGAATTTTCTATTGTTTATGGTTAGTGACGTGTAAAATGTCATCAGAGGGTGCCATTGACTGGTCATTCCATAAAAATAACACATAACAATAAACTGAGCAAAAATTTAGAAAATTTGGGTAAGTTTAAAACTAGAGTGTCAACGTAAAGATGGAGAAGTTAATTGATCCTTAGTGGATTGCTGTCTTCTTTTCTGTTCCTTCTCCACTTTAAAGTCTATACTATGAAAGTAAAATGAATTCCTGTTTGCTTCAATTGAAGTCAAAGCCCTGTAGATATTACTTTTTTAAACACAATCATCTCATTTCTCACTCTCACCCAGTAACCTGGAAGTCTTGCTATCTGAGCTTTAAGTAAAATCTCCTATTTAACAAATGCCTAACAGGAAGAATGCTAGGAAATAATTTATCTGTAATCTATATGGCTCTACTTCCTAGCATTTCTACAAGCTGCCGTACTCTGGTCTCCTACTGACCTGTTGTGCATCTGTTTGCCTAAGTGAGCTACCAGCACATTTCCAGTGAGTAGCAGTGAAACGAAAACAACACAAGGACAACTGAAGTCATCTTTTGTTTTTTGCTTTTTGCTTTTAACAATAAAAACGCAATATGTGACCAAACACTACAACTGAGAATTGAACCATGTTATAAATCAATGTTAAACTGTTAAATTGAAACTAGTAATCTTAAATATATTCTTAGGTACAGAATAATGCCCTTGTATTAGAAAACCTTGTTTTGTATAAAATACATATTTTTGATCCAATGTAGTGGCTTTAGTAAACATAGGGGATATGTCTATGAATATTAAGAGTTAGATAGATTATGGTGGTTTCCCGTAAAAGTAAAGGGGAAGAGTAATTACAAATTGAAGGACTTTCAAATTTCTTTTTCCTTGTTTTCTTTACATATTTTCTACATTGCTTCTAAACTGTGAAACTTAGAGTATACCAGCATTGAGATTTCTCTTGCAATCTGGTAGCAGTGATTTTTTTTTAAGACTGGCACTGTGGTTTCTTAAAATGGGCTTAAATTTAGTTTGGTGTCTGTCTTTTATTGAAAATAAATTTTGTTTTCATACAATATATCCTGATTACAGTTAACCTTCACCTCACTCCTCCCAATTTCTCCCTATCTCCCCTCACATCCGGATCCATAAACTTTCTGTCTCTCCTTAGAAAACAAATGGAAATCAAAGAAATGCTAAGATAAATCAAAAACAAATAAATCAGAATATGACTAAACAAACAAGAAAAAGAGCCAAGGAAAAAGCATAAGAAACATACATAGATGCAGAGACATGCATTCATACACAGAGAAATCACATAAAAATCCAAAAATTGGAGATCATGACATATACACAAAAGGCCTGTAAGGTAGATAGAAAAAGACTACCAACCTCAAATTATAAGACAAAAAAATTCTAAAGATGTGTTTGTTTTGTGTTGGCCTATTACTAATGACCACTGAGGCTACACTTAAGAGTGGCTTATTTCCCCAGTGACACTCCCTTAGAGAAAATGAAATTTTCATTTGTAACTGGTTATCAATAACTTATGGCTTACAGATGGGGCTTGTGCCCACATCACCTTTCAGCTCTAGGACCCCATCTGGCATCTACCTCTGCAGGCGCTGTGCATGCTGCCTCAGTCTCTGTGAGCTCAAATGAGTGCCAGCCCTGTTGTGTCTACAAGGCCTTGATTCCTTGGTATCCTCCATTCCCTCTGGCTCCTAAATTGTCTCCGATTTCTCTTCTACAGACTTCTTCCCTGAGCCCTGAGAAGAAGAACTTGATGAAGACATCCCTTCTGTGGCTAAGTTTTCCAAGATCTCTCATTCTATGCACATTGTCTGGCTGACAGCCTATTAGTTCCCATCTGCTTTAGGAAGAAGCTTCTCTGATGATGGCTGAGCAAGGCACAAATCTGTAAGTATAACGTAATGTTATTAGGAGTCACTTTCTTGCTATATCTTTTTAGTGAAACAGTAGTTTCTGGTTTTGCCCCTAGGTCCTTGCCCTATCTACTCTCAGGTTTCTGGCCACCCAAGAACCTTTGCAGCATTGGGTAAGGGTTTCATCTCATGGAGTCAGTCTTAACTCAAATCAGATATTGGGTGATTACCTGCACAAGTTTTGTGCCATAATTGCACTAGTTTATCTTGTAGGCATGTCACTCTTGTAGACGGAAGGTTAGTATTTACCTTTTTCCTTTGGTAGCATTCAGAGTATCTCCCAGTACCATGAGTAATAGTCTACAGGGGTAAAATCTTTTCTTGCAATGGGAAAGCACTGTAATTTCTTACAGTGGAGTAGCATTGTGATTTCTTGCAACGAAGAAGAACTGTGATTTCCTGCATTTGCAATATTTCTTATTTATTCTCACATTGATATTCTAGTCAAATAATACTTCAGTTCCTTTAAAACAATGGTTCTTAACCTTCCTAATACCATGACCCTTTAATATAGTTTCTCATGTTGTGGTGACACCAACCATAAAATAATTTCATTATCTACATCCTAACTTTTCTACAGTTATGAAAAATAATGTAAATATCTTATATGTAGAGTATCTAACATGCAACCCCTGTTGAGGTGGAGACTGCTTTAAAAGATAACAGAATGTTTGGTGATCTTTAAACTGTGAAAATGACACGAAATGAACAGAAATAGTAATCTTAAACCACCTAAAGGCTTTACACAGCTGGGTTGTTATTTATGTTTTTCTTTTAGTAGCCTGCAGAGAATCTTCCTTTACCAAAGACATTGGAATATAGGAGTGAAGGCTCTATGTAGGCACCAGGCTCAACATCACCATGTGTAAAAGGAGCAGCAGGCTGCATTCCTGCCCGCCACCTGGCTCCCGGCTAGCTTTATCCCAAATAATTACATGGAAACTGTATTCTTTTAAAACATTGCTTGGCCCATTATTTGTAGCCTCTTATTGGCTAACTCTCACATTTTGACTAACCCATATCTAATAATCTGTATGTCACCATGAGGTCATGGCCTACCGGCATGAGTCTAGCCAGTGTCCATCTCGGGAAGGGGAATCATGGCATCTACCTCACTTCCCTTCTTCCCAGCATTCTGTTCTGTCTACTCCACCCACCTATGTTCTGACCTATCAGGCCAAGCAGTTTCTTTATTAATTAGCCAATGAAAGCAACAGAAATACATAAGACTCTCCTACATCATTTCCCCTTTTTCTGTTTAAACAAAAAAGAAAGGCTTTCATTTTAACATAGTAAAATTACATATAGCAAAACAGTTATAAAGCAAGAATTATAGTCACAATATTTATATCTATTTTATCATCATTAAGGAAAACTGTAACTACAACCAA
This sequence comes from Myodes glareolus, assembly GCF_982192425.1. Taxonomy (NCBI): domain Eukaryota; kingdom Metazoa; phylum Chordata; class Mammalia; order Rodentia; family Cricetidae; genus Myodes; species Myodes glareolus. The sequence continues at coordinate 68,601,233 of NC_142037.1, read as the reverse complement.
CCATTCTTCAACTCCATCAAAGACTCCAGAAGGATATAATATTATCTAAGCAAACAAGAAATAAACAACTTCCAATCTCTAGAAATGACAGAGACATCTCGCTGCCTGTACAGTCATCCAAAATTCTTTTGTACCGCTGAGGCATCCATCTTCAGCCTTCGGGTCCATAGTATCCAGCAGACTTTTCCATGAAGCAGGAAAATTTAAAAACAGTTTAGTCATTATCTGCTGTGTCCTGCAGAATGTGTCACAGACTCTTTCATGAATCAGGAACCCCAAAAGACCATCTCATCTTTAGGCAAGTTTAGCAGTCCTCTTTCTGTGGGTTCTTTGTGTCCAGTTTATGCATCAGTCCAGGCAACAGCAGTTTCTTGCCCAAATGGCTATCAAGCTCCATAAGGAGCCTCTTCAATGCCCATCTTCCTCTTGAAGTAGATTGGTGCTGCCAGGAGCAGATGTGTCTCATTGTCATGAAAACCCTAGTTATTAAAACATTAAATGTCATATTATGTAGTCTTTAAAAGATATGAAGAATGTCTGTATAACTTAAATATATCTCCAGAACTAACTGACTAACATGACTACAAGCTTGACTATTATTGATGATTATTAATTAACAACCTATACTTCCTAATTACACATTATATTTTTAAATGAATACACAATTACAGTACCTTAATCAAGATCAGAAACACATACACATATAACAAAATTGACCTTAAATTCCATACCAATGCAAATTATGCAAATCTCTATCATATCCCCCTTTAAATGTAAAAGAACATTTATAAACAATATTTGGGAATATGGGCGTAGTTATTTCTCTCCAAACTTCTTCCAGCTGAATAGGGGCGCTGTTAATCAGGTCTTTCATGATAACCTGTGTGCTAGGTTCATCTCAGTTGGCAGTTGAATGAAATAATTTCTTGAGGGTATCCATAGCAACCTTTTAGGAGGATGTGGTCTATCATACCATATTGGGATAGAAACAATCCACAGGGTCTCATCCTCTGTGAAAACAAATCATATCCTTAGAACCAAATTTAGAAGTCATACTACCCTTATGATATTCATTCTGGTTTAGCTTGGCAGCCCATATAATGAAATGTCTCTGTACTTAGCTCCTTTATAATCAAAAATTTTAAAGAAAACATAATGTATATAATCTAGACTCTTTGTGAAATTTTTATTTTTATGTAGTTTATTTTTTTTATTTTTTTAATCTATAACTATCTGTAATCTGTCTCTTTAAAGACTTTACCCTTTTTTTAAGGCATTAACTTTATTTTTTATATTTTTTTCTTTTTTTTCCAAGCCTACGTTATTTAACATTATGACCCATTCATAGGTCTTGTATGTCTGAATTTGTCCTATTGTGAATCTGTAATATTTTTAGTATCCAGGAGCATTTTTTAATATGTTAAGCAGTTTTTAAAAACTTAAGTTGCACCACGTAGAGGTAATATGGTACCACCTATTTCCTGCCCAGTCTAAACCTTAACTGTGCTTTTATTATGATAATTACGATCGTTTTTTGTTTTTTTTTTTTTTTTTTTTTTGTCTGAGGTCAGCACAGATTAGCCTGGCGTAGCAGAACCGGAGCCATTCCAAACTCAGAGCCCCTCATAGTTCCAGGCACATAGCAGGTCCACATTGGAGCTGCACTCAGCAGTTTAATTCTGAGATTGAGTGTGTAGCACAGAAACTCTTTTTAACCCAAGTTACAGCCAAATCTGACACGCAGAGCATTGCACAGCCTGGAAACATGTCTCTGTATGGAGGCAGAAATCCGCCATGCTCTCCCGCCTGCCTAAGCCTGATCTTGCCAGCTGTCCAGGTGCAGGCAGGGAGCACTGAGCCATTGGCATGGTCTCAGAGTACTTTCTTCCCGATCTCAAGTGGGCATATAAACGTCCGGGCCCAGAAATGCTCCATAGTCGGAGTTTGCATCGGCGGCAGGACCCAGGAAGCTGCAGTTTAAAATGGTGCAGCTTTTTTTCTACCGCTAATGCTGAAACAGGAACTCTCTCTACAGCATGCCCTAGCAAACAGCAAAATCTGTGTTAAACTCTCTTTTTTTTTATTTTTAAACTCTCTTAGGTTTTTTAGTGGAATTAGTTACCATGTTGGGCGCCATTCTGTAAAAGGAGCAGTGGGCTGCATTCCTGCCCGCCACCTGGCTCCCGGCTAGCTTTATCCCAAATAATTTCACAGAAACTGTATTCTTTTAAAACATTGCTTGGCCCATTATCTGTAGCCTCTTATTGGCTAACTCTCACATTTTGACTAACCCATATCTAATAATCTGTATGTCACCACGAGGTCGTGGTTTACCAGCATGAGTCTAGCCAGTGTCCATCTCGGGAAGGGGAATCATGGCATCTACCTCACTTCCCTTCTTCCCAGCATTCTGTTCTGTCTACTCCACCCACCTATGTTCTGACCTATCAGGCCAAGCAGTTTCTTTATTAATTAGCCAATGAAAACAACAAAAATATATAAGACTCTCCTACATCAACCATGTTTATAAGTTGTGTAGGAGTTGTCTTCAGCAATGGGACTTTACTATGGTAAAATATGCAAAATATGCTAGAGCAATGGTGGCACAAACCTTTTGGGGGTAAGCAACCAATGTCTAATCTGATTTAAAATCTACTCTACAAGATGGAACCCATACCCAATAATGCTTCAGTGACCAACAACCAGAGACAACATAGTCCAGAGATTGGGGGTAAAACCAAACACTACTGGTCTATAAAAAATAGTACTGACAAAATGACTTCTGATGACATTCACCTGTACTCATGATCAGAGTGCCTTATTTAGCCATCATCAGAGAATCTTCCTCCTGTAGCATATGGGAACAAATACAGCGACCCACAGTCATACAGTATGCAGAGAGAAAGAGACCTTGGAACACACTGCTTTAAATGGAATGTCTCCATCAAATTCTACTTGCCTCCAAAAGCTCAGGGGATATTCTTGAAAGAGGAGCAGAAAAGGAGGCAGTACTGTGGGATAATGCTCTTGTACACTTTAAAGATTTGTCACTCCTGTTGGTTCAATAAAACACTAATTGGCCAGAAGAAAGGGAGGAAGGATAGAAGGGGAAATCAGCCTAGAAGAATTCTGGGAAGAGGAAAGGCAGAGATGCAGTTACCACTCAGACACAGAGGAAGCAAGATGAGAATGACTTACTGAGAAAATGTACCAAGCCATATGGTTAAATAAAATAAGAATTATTGGTCAATTTAAGTTGTAAGAACTAGTTAGTAATAAGTCTGAGTGACAGGCCAACCAGTTTATAATTAATATAAGCCTCTGTGTGTTTATTCAGGACTGAATGGCTGTAGGACTGGGTAGGACAGAAACTTCCATCTACAAGGCAGATAAAGTTTAACAGCCAGAGGGGATAGTAGATACCAAGATAACAAGGTCCTCTAAGTCAACTATGAAAAGTTCACATAAACTCACAGACAATGAATGAATCACCAAGTGCAGGATCTACATGGGTCTGCACTAGGTCTTTCCATAGTTATTATAGCTCTCAGCTTAGTATTTTGATGGGACTATTAAGTGTGCAAATAGTGGGTCTCTGATTTTTGCAACTGCTCTTGGGGCTCTTTTCCTTCTGTTGGGTTGCCTTGTCCCAACTTCAATATGGCGGTTTTTGTTTTAGCTTATTGTATTGTATCTTGTTACATTTTGTTGTTATCTCTTAGAAGCCTGATCTTATAATGACATAAAGTGAGCGGATCCAGAACAGGAATCCAATCAAAGATAAAAAGGAAATATATGAGCAAGAGAGGTCAAGATCATGAGGAAGAAATCTACAGAGACAGCTGAACCAAGCTCATGGAAACTCAGGAATTCTAGACTGACAGCTATAGAGTCTCATGGGTCCTAACGAGGCCCTCTGTATGTGGGAGACATTGGTAAAGCTAGGGGCCACTGGCAGTAGGATCAGGATCCCGGCACATGAGCTAGGCTGTTGGAGCTATGGAAGGATACCTTGCTCAGCCTTAATGCAGGAGAGAGGAGCTTGGTCCTGCCCCAAATTAATGTGCCAGACTTTGTGGACATGGAGCCCTTATCCATTAGGAGGAGTGGATAAGAAGTGGATTGACGGAAGGCAGGGGGTAGGAGGAAGGGCAAAAGGGAGAATTGTGGCTTGGATGTAAAATGAAATTTTAAAAAATAATAAATTAAAAAGAGAGAAAGAGTGGATCCTAGTTGGAGAAAGATGGGAAAAGGCAGGGAGGAATAGAGGGAGGGGAAAGCATAGTCAAGATACATTGTATAAGAAAATAATCATTTTCAATAAAAGAAAAAAATCTAAACTACAAAAAGAAAATTATAAACCACCTAAATTTCAAAATCTATCATATCACAAAGTGATATAAGACAATAATTAGAAGACTGAATCAAAGTGTTCTTCCATGCATGATATATTATGGCATACTATGTTTGGAAAAACTTAATTTTATCTTCTCTGAAATCCTCATACCATGACCCCAATTATGAACAACCTACATGTACTCCATATACTAATATATACACTAAACCTGTGATGGCATCAAATATTTCTATAACTTCTTGAAACCTTTGCAAAAGTACTTAGGAGACTGTTGGCAAATAGTGTTCAATTGGAACTTTAGAAAATAGAGGATTTTTATGCCAAGATGTCTGTTTCAAGAAGCTGATATATTGTTTTGTCAGAATGTACTTCTTCTATACTATAATCTAAAGATATATGTAGAAGTACTAAGACATTAAGAACAATACATGGGGCTGATTTAACATATACATAGACAAATAAAAGCTTGCCATATTAATTATGGAAATGATAAATCATCAATTCATAAATTAGCTTAAATAAATATGTATATTTTATGCACAAGAGCAGTTGTTTAATTAAGGAACCACTTTATATTCATATGAATAAAATATAATAAACATCTACACCTAGGTATTTGGTCTGACAGCCATTACTAATGAATCCTTTTGCTCAGGTGGTCAGCATCTTTAACATGTCCTCGCTCTGCTCTGTAACACAGTGACTATATGCACACTCCTCACTCACTGGAACAAAGTTCCCCCTTTCACTCCACATCCCCTTTTGCCTCTTTCTATTTCAACACTCACATATTTTCCCTGAAGGCAATACGAAGCTTGGCCATGATTAGTTGCTGAAACTAATACATGGTGGCACCAAAAAGTCATTAGCTAGTACAAGTTTGGCCTGATGTCAACAGTGCTGGTTACAATCCACATCTTGGTAATGACCTGGATTTTGTTAAGACTGAGAGGAGCCAAGAATCAACTAGGGTAGCCATAAACAAAAGTTTGAGATGTGATTAATACAAAGTACCCTTCCCACTCTAACCCCACACCTATTTAGAAAGGCTATTGTTCAATCACATGTTGCCCAAGGCTACAGGCAGTAAGTTAGATTTAATACAGAGACCACTTCCAATTGGTAATGACTGTTAACAAAGCAAAGGAGTACAGGGCCAGATTTCCCATGCTCACATTTTTGGGGGCAGTTCACCTACACCCCTGCAAAGTACCATGAAAAGAGCATTAAACAAAAGGTCAGGAAATCTGCAGCCCTTCCAAGCCATTTCAAATTCACATACTTTGACTGAAAATGAGCACATGTGAATGCACATATGCAGGAGAGATGAGCATGGGAGATCTGGTCATGTCCCCCATCTGCCATATGGTGTGGTGGGCAGGGAAGAAGAGATGGGTTCTCCACCCCCGGCTGCCTATGGCAGGTGGGAGAGCTGGCCCTGAGGTCATAAGGGTAGGACAACTGTCCCTGCCTCTCACCAGCTTCAGCACTTGGAAGTGACCCGTACTCTAGGCCTGGGCAACACAGTAAAGATGGCTCTGAAGGTATGCAAGAGACAATTGTGGAGGCATGAAAGCAAAAGAACTGGCCCTGCCCCTTGCTCACTGTAGCAAGGGGTGAACTAGCCAGAGCAATGCTGGAGAGCTCAACCTGCTGGTGAGAACAAGGGACTGGCAAACTCTGCAACTCTTCAGGCCTGGTACTGAAATTATGAGTGGGTGCATCCCAATATCCACCCCATCTATGCTCTACTGGAGCACATGAAGGGGCTGGTCCTACAGATCCATAGCTGCAGGACCTCCATGACACAGGGCAACAAGAGGATAATCAAGAGGAGTCCCAGTGAGGACCCAGCATAGATGGTGTAGCAGAAATCAGGGGCCTCAAACCAGACCAATGACTCTGCAAAGAACATTAGCAAGTAAGATAAATGAATAAAAGCTTTTGCTGCGTGAATCGCTGTGGCACACTGTAGCTTCCAGGATAAGACTGACTTTTTTCTTTGTCTTTCTTTTTTCTCTTCAATTTTATTTCATTTTACTTGGAAATGGGGTTTGCAAAGGCAGAAGGCAGCTATGAAGGGGCAGGGAAATGCACAAAGAATAAATGAAAAGAAAGTCCTCTGAAACTTCTCATGAAAGGGCTAGCTAAATAAATAACTGCCTCGGTAAAGTGACTTAAAGAGATTTGTTTCTAAACTTTCTGAACCAAAACTACCTGTCATTAATATTCTATAGGATGTTTTATCCACACCCACTTTGGGATAAAGCCAAATAAGAAACTTTGTTAACATATTCATTGTCCTATCTTATCTGTAATATATTGTTATCAAACAGTAATATCAACCAAGCAATTTCATAAGTAAGCTAAGCAGAAGTGTATAGTGAGTAGATGTTAATTGTTGGAGGTATTTAGGAAGGAAAATTGGATGTGGTTATTCATAACCAAATTCATAATAAACCAACAAGTAGCACCATGGTAACATGGATTCTGATATAAAATGCCAGAAGTGAAGTTATGCACAAATACATATATGAAAATCTGCCAGGGTACCAATATTTCATAAAGTTTCCTTCTTAACTACCTACTTGGAAGAAAACACCCGTGTCCTTTAAGTTTCTTATGTATGTTAGGTATAGTACAGCATGGTTGTGATTTTAGTTTCCAGGAGGCTCAGTAGGAGTAGGGTTGTGAATCTGAGGCTACACAAGATTACAGAGCAACACAGTGACTCAAAACAGCCAAGAAAAAACTCTTCACTGTTAACTATGAAACTACCTATAGAAGTTGTTCTCAACCTTCCCAACGCTGTGACTCTTTAATACAGTTCCTAATGTTGTTCCCCCAAACATAAAAATTGTTTTGTTGCTACTTCATATCTGTAATAGTGCTATTGTTATGAATCATAATATAAATATTTGTGTTTTCTAATAGTCTTAGGGTGACCACTGTGAATGGGTCATTCCATCCCCCAAAGTCGTCATGATTCAAAGGTTGAGAACCACTGATCTATAGAACTCATTGAAAAATTTACAGTCTCATTTAGCAGTTTAAGCTGTGTTGTGCAATGTTTTGCTCTTTTGGCTTTTGGGGGCCTGCCACCCAGCTCCCAAATAAATCACACACGGAGGTTTATTTTTAGTTATACATGTCTGACTTTAGCTTGGTTTGTTTCATGCCAGCTTTACTTAAACTATCTTGTTTACCTTTTGTCTCTAGGCTTTTTCCTTTTCTTCCTTCTGCAGTCTTACTTTCCCTCCTACTCTGCGGCTGGCTGGATGCTTGGCCCCTAACTTCCTCCTTCCCTTGTTCTCTCCTTGCTTGCTTTTTCCTCATTTCTCCTTTTATATATATTTTCTGTTGGCCAGCCCCACCTATCCTTGTTCCTGCCTCGCTATTGGCTATTCAGTTCTTTATTAGGACCATCAGGTATTTTAGACAAGCAAAGATTCACAGCTTCACAGAGTTAAACAAAGGCAGCATAAACAAAAGTCATACACCTTAAACTAATTTTTCCCAACAGTGCTACACAATGCTGTCGAATAATCCTCTGTACACTCTGAATAGTTAGTTTTCTTTGTTTAATTAAAAACCTGACATTCCAGTAGCCAGACAGAAAGTATAGGAGGAACAGCCAGACACAGAGGACTCTGGGAGGAGGAAAGGCAGAGTCAAGAGAGATGCCAGCCAGCCGCCATGGAAGCAGTACATGTATAAAATGAGGTAATGAGCCATGAGCTATATGGCAAAAACATAGAAAGAAATATGAGTTAATTTAAATGTAAAAAATGAAAATATGGGTTAATTTAAATTTAAATGTATCTTAGATTAAAAAATCAGATAAAAATGTAGAATAGATAAGAAATATGGGTTAATTTAAATGCAAAAAATATAAATATTGGTTAATTTAAATTTAAACATAGCTCAACCCTGAGCTACTGGCCGAGCGTTTGTAATATTAAGCCTCTTTGTGGTTATTTCGGAGCAGGCAGTTGGTCAGGACAGGAACTCTGCCTACAGAGCGATGGACTCAATAACTGATTAGTCACATTTTACTGGCTACCTAAATGACTACTATTATATAGTAGTTTAGTAAAACAGGTAAACAGAAGCATAAATAAGATAGGGAAACAAAATCCTGTAAGCTGAAAAGTACGTAGTTGCAGGGGAGGAACAGATAGCAAGGACAATACGGCCTTCAGAGAGCAGATACATTTAAGTTAGGCTCTGCAAACCTAACAGTTACCGAGAATTAAATTTTCCTGGGGGAGGGGCATTTGAGATCAAGAGAAATCAAACATTGGCAAAAGTGGCTCTTTCTGACCAGAATGCACAATTTCAGTTTTCAAATGTTCACAAGGGAAGCTCTGGGCAGACTCCAGAGCTTCAGGAGCCTTGAAAGACAAACCTAGGAAGGAGTTTGGAAGCTGGAGAGCCACTGAAAAATTTAAGATGATTAGTAACAAAAGGAATTGGAGAGTGATCCTGAAAGAGTAATGGGACTGGACTTACATGTAATAAAAGAACAATGAATATGCCTACAACTAAACACCAGGACGAAACGAAAAAAAATACAAACAAAAGCAATCCCTCTTAGAGGCTACTAAATAGATGAGATCTAGTTAAACACGAAGATACGGCAAGTGTGTATGTTACAATCAATAGGAAAGTACTCCATATGAGCCTAGGCTAAAGATAAGACTTCAGAAAGATGGAAAAGAAAAGAGAAGGGTACCTTTACACAGGCTTCCTCTGCAATTTGTAGAAAATAAACAAAATGGGTCAGAAATAACACTAGTGGAGAATGCAGATGGTCATAAATTTTTCTCTGGCAATTAAATTTTTTCTCCAGTAACTAGCTTTTTATCCAAAAAGTAAAAGATAAAATATTTTTAATTTCCAGTAATTAAATCATTAATTACAAGAAAAGGGCTAGAATGAAATAATTGGACAAATGTAGTGATGTTTTTAGTATCTGCACTGTGAAAAGAAAGTTAATTAGACTTGGTAAGATTTGTGGGGCAACTAGGTTAGAAATCAATCTATAATTCTGGACCCACTCGAAAGAACAGGACCTGAAAATTCTTTCTATGACATCTATGGCGGAAGTTTAAAAAAAAGGGTATTCAAAATATAATATACTCTATTTGAGCATGATGATTCCTGAAAATCAATTTGACTCTAGGTAAGAATAAGTAGAAATGCCTAAAGCAGATATGGGGAATCTACATGGAACTGAGAGGCAAAAAGGGCAGTTTCTAGAGTGCAGGGAAAGAGTAAAGCCTATCATACTTCGCAAACAGTGATATCCATTTGGCAGCAATATCCATTTTACCTGTGATTAAATGATTCCAGGTAGGGCCAGACAGGACATTTGCAAAAGTATGCATGTATATAGGATATTTGATTTTTCTAGCAATCTTCATCACCCCAGAACAGGAAAAAGAGGGTAATTTAAGATTGCAGTTCAGAAAGCAATCATGCATCAAAATACGGGATTTTTTTAAAAAAAATATTTGTGAGATGGAATCAGAGGGCAGGTCTCTCCTTCCACCTTGGGTTTTACAAATCAAACTGTAGCAAGTAACTTTGAGTCAAGTCACCAGCTCCAAATGTAGCTTTTCAGAATAATTTTGGAAAAGGCAAAGGCCTCAAAAATAAAAATTAAGCTCACATGAGTAATTAAAATAATAGAACAGACAAGAATATGGTACTGCTTGTGCTTTTAGGTTTCCCAGACTATAATAAAAATCAGACTATGTGTCTCTTCAATGAGCATTAGCAAACAAAGATCTATGCCATAAAATAAAAACATATCACTAATAAAACACATTATTTCATTTAAATATGTCAATGTGTCTTTTTTGTATCCCTTAAAGTGCGATCAACCCTAGGAATTAATCTGAAATTAACTACCCATTTCATAGTATTTTACTACTTATAGTGCATTTTACCAGCTCATTTTAGGCAACTCTCAAAGAAATCTAACCTGGGAAAAGGAAAAATGACTCACATCCCAAACTCGATTATAGAAGCAAAAACGCAACATGGGCCACACACTGCAACCAGATAAACTTCATATTTTCTCAGGACTAAGAAAAACCTGAGTCCTAATAAGGCAGAAATACTGGTTACTAAATTCAGAATCATTGTGAATAAGTAAGTGAACTTTAGTTTTATTTGTGACATATATGCATAAACCTACAAAATTTTAAGTTATTAAACTATATTGTTACTATAAGAAAATACTGTCTTTTTTACTCAGTAACTTTTTTGTTCAGTACCATAACTATGTATTTGGTAGAATTCATTATAGTTCTATATATTCATAACTAAGACTCAACTGCAATTATTATTTGTGAAAGATTATCTGTTGATTTACTATCACTTGAAATATTAAACTTAAGGCTTTATCCAAAATGCATGAATCATATACTGTGTACTTATGTATTATAGCTGAAGACGCTGATCCTGCAGTATCTCGATGTAAAATGTCAAGTATTACAAGCCCCTAAGGAAATTTGGTGAAAGCGGTTGAACATAATTTGAATTCTTTGTTTAGTTAATTATCAATGGCTCCAAAGTGGCCTACTGTAAAAGGTTTCTCCGTAAATTGTTTTCACAGCCAAGAGCAGTTTGTAGGAGTTATAATTCTTTTTACATTCCACACAAGGTTCTCTTTGTTGATCAGCCTGTGTGTTATATGTATCCTTGCCCTTTCCATGAGTGGTTTATATGCAACCCTGATTCACAATCAAGGTACAACAACAACTTAAATGGTCTTCCAGCCTTCTCAGGTGGGTTTAAATTTGAACATGAACTCTTTATTATCTTGATAAATATACCCGTCAGATCACCATAGATAAAGAATTAAAACATGCAAGCTTCCAAGTCCTATTACTCAATATCTTTCTTAAAGTTTCCAGGCCCCAGACTAACAATTACCACATCGTGTGCCTGTTGCTTCCCTTATTATCTTATTATCCACCCTTAATATCCTTAGCAATTAAGATCATATCCACTGTGTCTGGAGGAAGGGTGACCTGGACCAGACTTCCTGAGATGTTATCTGGTACAGGCACTGAAGCTGTGATGAGAATCTGGTGAAAACAATATTGAAAGAAAGCTATTTCAGTCTTTGTTCCAGGGAAGAAAGAAGAAAGAAACTACTGGGATTTGTTGTTTATATATAAATATATGTAATGTTATCTGTACTGTGTTTGCTCACCTATATTGAAACTAAGACACCCCCCATCTTCCCTATCTGCTTCCAAATTCCTATGTGCAAAAAAGAGGTAGTCTAGGTGAAATCTGAAAGGCCGCGACCAAGCAACGCCCACAACCTTTTACACTGGGGGTCAGGTGAGACAGTGAGCCCCATACAACTGAGGCATGCAGTTTCTAGTCGGCTGGCAGAGCAGAAATGGAGCATCAGTCACATGGAGAACTTTCACCCCCACTTGACTGTCCTGCAGCTTCTCTGAATCCTGGGCCAACATGCAGAACACAAAGGGAGAAAGGCCCACAGGAGGCCTCAATCCAGTAGAGAAAGAGAGATCCAGAGGAGGGGGTAAGAGGAGACACAGCAACAGCTACCTATTCAGGGGAGAGACAGAAAGGAAGAGGCTTGGGCTGCAAGCAGAAAAGAAGATGAGAGGGAGGGGGGAGTGGGAAGGGCTTGTTTCTTAAAAGGAACAACACAGACCATTACATTCCCATATCTTGTTTATAATAAAAAGGCAGGAGGTTAAGCACAAGAGGTTAAAGGAATTGGGGCCGTAGACTCTCAAGACTGCTTCCTAATTATTTGTGGGCATCGTCTTTGGGGGAGAACTTGAGAAAGCTGGGTGTTAATCACATTCTGGCATAGCTGGTCTCTTTGCTCCTGTCCAATGTTCATGGTATGGAAATGTCTGGTGTCTCTAACACCTGTTTAAGGAACTAGCAGAACGGAGGATAAAGTTAAGTTTAGGGGAAAAAATTTAGGACCAGGGAATTGAGAGGGGTGTATCTGACCTGTTTAAGGTGAATTCTTCTATTTGGTTTCCTGGAACTCACAAGATTAACAGTAGCATATTTTTATCAGAATGACTGTGACAGACATTTTTGCATAATTAAAAAGTATCTTAAAGACTATGAAAGAAAGCATGAGAGAAAAAAAATTGATAACTTGTATTTGTCCTCACACCTTTATAACTTGTAGGTACACACCTTAATAACTTATATTTATTTTACTGAAATCTGTGTGGTGAGGCTGTCCTTTTAAACTGACAAAACCTCTCAGCTGTCAAACTGCATCAGAGATCCTTGAGAAGGACAAAATTTTACTTGAGTTGTTGATTGAAAAATGACAGAGAACTTACTTGGTTGGCACCTAGAGCTACTCCTCAGGGTCCTCCATGGTCACTGAGGGCCATATTTTTCTTTTCCTGTTTAGTGCAGGGCCTGCCATGCTCCAGAAGATCTGAAGACAAGCCTACCTTGACCTGAGCAGCTAGGCTGTCGATTCCAGTGATTCTGTCCACGTCTGGAGATCTTCAGTTTAGATGAAAGGCAGTTTTGCCCAGTGGTCAGCACTTGTCAGTTGAAGCAAATTGCAGATGGATGTTGTTTTGTGCCCATTGGTCTTCTGTCTTCTTCAGAGGAAATAGAGTGTTGCTGCTAGGAGCCAACCAGTCTCTTTTTGTTATGAAAAGTTCTTTTTGTTGTTTTTTAGTAATTAAGCATTTAAATGCCATATTCCCCAGATCTCTGAGTAGATGAAGGCTGTTTTCTGGGTATAGATGAGTTATAACTACGTATAGAATCTGCCTGGAGAGCTGAGTCTGACCTTGACTGTACTGGCTCTCAACTTAACAGGTAAAGCAGGGTTGGATTAAATATAAAGTATTTTATGTAAATACTTAAAAGTACATACAAATTTAAAACATAAGGCTTATTGCTTTGTAGTCTGGAATGAGATGCAATGAGCAGACAATTATAACATTTAATAGTAAACATACGTGTATTTAAGTTACATATATGAACACACACACAGTAAACAGGAATTGGACAAAGTGGATGCTCTTGATAGGCCCTACCAAAGGCATGCCACTGAACAAAACAGACATTTAACCGAGTCTACACTGGGGAACCAGGCAGGGAATACCTCAGCAAAGATGGTGGGACATGGTCATCTGCTGACCTGGCTCTCAGTTAAGATGGTGGTGAAGTCTCCTGACCTCAGTTAAGATGGTGGTACGGTCACCTGACCTCAGTCAAAATGGTAGCAGTCACTTGTGTATGAAAGAGAGACCTAGAGGCGTGATCTGCCCTGCCGCCAAACCACGGTGCCACAAGTGTGGCGGGGAGCAAAAGGCTGGAATTGAAAACAGTCACCTCATGGATCTGACCAATCTTGTTGGCAGTAGTAGCAGAGGCAAGGACAGTTTGAAGAAAAGCAGAGCTGGCGGGACACCAATGGAGTGAGGGTTTACACCACAGCTGAAACATGAAAACAGCTACACCACAAGGCTTATAGGGGGACGTCTCCCCTCTATAGGCGGGATATGAAAACGGTGATGACACCACAAAGCCTAGAGAAAGATGTCTCTCGTATAGAAGCCTGACTGGCTCCACTCGGGGCAACTTGGAAGCCAGAGAGGCCAGAGGCCGCTCCAAGCAGTCTTTCATGACAGGAATCACTGACAAGTGGTCCAAAAGAAATGAAAAAGAAAAAAAAAAAGGAGAAAGAAAAATTCTGAGGACCATGGGCCCCAGTCAAATACACTGCAGTGCTAGTGCGGGAGGACTGACCCTGGGTCGTCTGGTCATCTTTTTAGCACCAAAGCTGCAGGTGTGCATAGAGGTCAGCATTGAGGCAGATACAACACAGAGCTGTTATAAAAAAAAAAAAACCTGGTTCCCAAGCCCAGAGTTCCACATGTCCTCAGCTGGCCCACCTGCAGGAAGGAGGGACCATGGAGAGCCTGGCCTAGTCACAAGCACCAGTGAAATGGTAAAAAAAAAAAAAAAAAAAATAACACTTTAAAATTATTACCTAAATTGTAAGGAGGCCATTTTTTGAACAACGATGGACAATTATGGGAATCTGTAAAGGGCATTAAGGCCTGGGGTTTTAGGGCCTCTAAAAGGCATCCCAGGTGGGAGGCCGGATTGATGGACTTGAATGGTTTGCTACCCATAACTAAAACCATGAAAATCCACAAAAACGGTGACACCACAAGGCTTATAAAGGGACATCTCCCCTCTATAGGCAGAGTGTGATGGCAGTGAACCCCGCAGGGCTTAGAGATGAGTATCCTCTACCTTCAGGTAGGGTGCTAAGGCCTGACTGGCTCTGGGCAGGGTGACTCGGAAGCCAGACAGTCCACAGTGGGCATCACTGATGGGAAGGGAAGGGGAGAGGAGGGGAGGGGAGGGGAGGGGAGGGGAGGGGAGGGGAGGGGAGGGGAGGGGAGGGGAGGGGAGGGGAGGGGAGGGAAGGGAAGGGAAGGGAAGGGAAGGGAAGGGAAGGGAAGGGAAGGGGAAAAAGGGAAAGGGGAAAAAGGGAAAAGGGGAAAAGGGAAAAGGGGAAAAGGGAAAAGGGAAAGGAAAGGAAGGGGAAGGAAAGGAAATGAAAAGAAGAAGGAAAAGAAAGGAAAAAGGAAAGAGGAAAGGAAAGGAAAGGAAAGGAAAAGGAAAGGAAAAGGGAAAGGAAAGGAAAAGGGAAAGGAAAGGAAAGGAAAAAGGAAAGGGGAAAGGAAAGGAAAAAGGAAAGGAAAGGAAAGGAAAGGAAAGGAAAGGAAAAAGGAAAGGAAAGGAAAGGAAGGGGAAGGAAAGGAAAGGAAAAAGGAAAGGAAAGGAAAGGAAAGGAAAGGAAAGGAAAGGAAAGGAAAGGAAAGGAAAGGAAAGGAAAGGAAAGGAAAGGAAAGGAAAGGAAAAAGGAAAAGAAAAAAGGAGGAAGAAAAATCTGAGTGACCCTGGTCCCCCAGTCATGGGAGGACTATCCCCAGGTCATCCAAACACCATTTTAGCTAAGGGAAGCAATCCAGAGGTGAATGTCAGCAAAGGGCTCAACTGTAGCCATGAAGGCCGTGGTTGGGAACTGACCCCCATTTCTAGGAACACCAGAAGATTGCCAGGAGCTCAGTGGTCAGTTCCTCGAGTTCAGAGAAATGATTAAGCTGACCAGAATGGGAGGAACTTACCAATTAAAACTGATGGTGTGCATATAAATCACGCTCAGGCAGATGGAACAAGTGGTTGGTGTGGAAAAAATACCCGATTCCAGATTCTGACCCCAGGAGAGGAGCTCGGGGCAAGAGAACCTCCCAAGTCTCATGGCACCAATGAAATTATCTGGTGTAAGAGAGAAAGAAACACAGAACACACAACAAACTCGCTAAGAAGTTTATTAGAGGAGGTGTGTACAGAGAGAGAGAGAGCTGAAGATGGCACCTCCAGCATTTAAGGGCTGCCTAGCGCATGCGCATAGGGAGATGATGTGGCTGTGTCACGCAGATGGTGGCGCACAGGCATGTGCGCAAGTGCTCACACGGCTGCATCATATATAGACGATGCAACCATGATGCATGTGGGTCGCACGGTGTCCTTTAAGATTCCTGGGGCCATTAGGCACTTCTGCCTGAGGGCTTGTCCGCACATGCATGGCCCTGGAACCCGGAAGTGTCAGCCATGTTGTGTGGCTCAATCATTACAACAGGTACCATGGAGGAACCGACTACTGATGTTTTGTTCTGTGGATATAAAGTTTAGCTACCTTATGAATCTTTAGATTCATAGATTTGGTGCAGCTCTTATTTTTGGTCAGAAAATTCTCTTCTGGCAGTGGGCAACAAGAAAATCAGAGACTCAAAACTCATCACAGTGCTGAGCCCAGAACCTGGCACTGAACTAAAGTACAACCAATATGGGCATTAAAAGAATTTTCAGATTTTTATTCTAATCGTCTACCTTTATAAAAGTGAAGTCATTGTGTTTGGTTGAAAAGAATGACTTTCAAATGGAACACTGAGCACATATGATCTACACAGAAAAAAAAGGAATTTCTTTAAATAGATTCTCAAAGAAAATAGTAGATACAAGATATAGAAATGTAGAATGTAAGCCCCTGTTTCCAGTTGTTACTGGAGACTGGTCATCTTCCCAGTCTATAAGATATCCCAGAAAATGTAATAAATTCCCCTTACTGCTTAACCTTTTTCAGTTAGTTTTCTGATCTTTTGCAACAAAAGTGGTTGTCATTAATAAAAACTATTTATCCCTGTGGAGAATTTGTAGAGTGTTGACCATGGAGACAATTAAGTTTTGCCAGATACCATTATTATATGCAAATGAAATTTAAGACTAAATAGTAAAATCATTTGCCTGTTCCATATAAAGAAATTAATTTTATTCATTTAATAACCAGTGTAAGTGTTTTCGGTATGTATTGGTAGGGAAACATTTATCTACACATAAATATTCAGAATCTACCTCCTAGAGGTCCTATGACCCTCTTAGGGTCTTCTCCAATCAAACCAACCAGAGAAGAAAAGGATAGAAAAAACAGATAATGAAAAGGCCTAATGGGGCAACCTCAAAAGAGGGAAGCTCATTCCTTACTTTCTCAATGTATACAACTCAATTACAATAACTACAAACAGATCTGGGTGAAAGTCCCACCAGGAAACCAAGAAAATATTTCCCATTTATCTTGACTTACAAGAGAATAGTCATTTGGCAGACAGTCTATTTCACAACAAATATTACTTTGTCTTCTGTGAAGTGGCTATACCGAATATAAGTTGTAAATGAATACTAAATAAACATTTCAAGAACTTAAGAAAAAAATATATGCATCAACAACTCAATCATTAATAATTTTTGATTAGTTATTGGTAATTATGTCCTCAATAACTTATTCTAAGTTTTTTTAAGAACACCGTTTTCAGAAATTGAAAGTCTAACACTTCAACCTTTAAGTAAATAATCTGAAGATGTGTTTGGTGGTACACAACTGTAATACCAGCACTAAGGAGTCTGAAACAGGAGGATTACCATAAATTTGAGACAAGCATGGGTTGTATAACAAGTACCAGAGCCTATCTAGTTAATGAATGAATGAATGAATGAATGAATGAACATCCATACCTAAACATATCATTCATTCACACTAGTCTTCCTTTCACTACTCAACTAAACTCAGATGCCATATATACAATGAAATCTAAATAATTTCTCATCATTGCCCGCCATCTGTTTGTCTATGAAAAATTAACAACGGGTTTTTTTCTGCATGACGCTACTTCTATTCTGTTGGCATAAGGTGACAAACATAATTGGGGGGGTCAGAGATATCTTGAAGATCAAAATTTCAGATTACAAGCTATTATTTAAGCACACCACCAGCATACATTACAAAGTCAATTTCTGCTATTAAGTTTACTGCTTTTTTAAGAGAAACAAGGTGCTTTGCGGCAGTCCACAGAAGTGGGTCCGGTCTACTTTGACTGCAGGTCAGAGAGGTTCAGGCCTTCTCTTGCTCCTTCAAAGGCTAATGACAAGAGACTTGACTTAAGGTGTGGCAACCAACAAGATATCTTGACCAAGGGTGTGGTCATTTCATGTTTGGGGTATTAAGGTGGTCCACAGAGGTGAATCTGTTCCACCTGGACCAAAGGCCAGAGAGCTCAGGCATAGTCCTGCTCCTTCAAGGATGTGTTAGGAAGTTTGACCCAGGGAGTGCCTGCCTACAGAATGCTTGACCTAAGGTGTGATCACTGCCTGTCCTGCCTAAAAAACAGAATACTTAACTCAGGGTATAGTTGTTTGATGTTTCAGGTATTGAAGATGTAATTACCCTGTTTGTTCTTTGTATCACTTTAAAGCAGTCTTCCCCCCACCCCCGTTTTTGGATTGGCATATATAAGCATAAGGAAAATAAATGTGGGCGAACTCAGTATTTACTGGATTGCCCTCCCGGTTCCATTCTGTGTCTCTGTCTATTTCTTTTGTATCTCTGTTCTGTCTGCCTGATGTTTCTAATCTATTCACCCCTACCCTGATCCATCAAGACTTGACCCCAACAGATGGCTTCTTAAAGTGGGACTAACAACAGAACTTTTTATAAAGGTAATTTAGCAGCAATCATTAATAACATATATTCATTACAAATATCCACATGTTCGCAAAAATAATAAATATGAATGTTATCATCACTTTAAATAAAATTCTCCATTCATATTTTCAATTAATTTACTAAAAA
Source organism: Myodes glareolus (assembly GCF_982192425.1). Taxonomy (NCBI): domain Eukaryota; kingdom Metazoa; phylum Chordata; class Mammalia; order Rodentia; family Cricetidae; genus Myodes; species Myodes glareolus. The sequence continues at coordinate 68,582,628 of NC_142037.1, read as the reverse complement.
AGTCAACTCTATGAAGGTGAATTTCATAGTATATATAAATGATGCTAGTGCCTTATATTACTTGAATATAAAAAAAAAAGGAAACAGCTTTGACACCCCTTTTTTCTTTTCTTTTCTTTTCTTTTGAGACAAGGTTTCTCCATGCTCTGTGTAGCCCTGGCTGTCCTGGAACTCGCTCTATAGACCACACTGGCCTCAAACTCACAGATCCACCTGCCTCTGCCTCTGAAGTACTGGGATTAAAGGCATGCATCACCACCACATCTAGCTGACACTATGATGCTTATTAATGGATTTATTAAGGAGTGGTAATCATGAGTGGGGTTGTTGTATGATCCCTGACACTTACTAAAGACAAAAAGCATGTGCATACTTCATACCACTATTGTTGCCAAATTACAGTCAAGGAAGCTAACTTAAGTATCTTGCCGAGATCACCTTACCAGGAAGCAGAGGAGATGAGAAATAAAACAGATCTGCTTGATTATAGACTCTGCACTACTACTTTTGTTAAACGAGCTTCCTAAAACATATCAGTGCTTGCTCTCCATATTAAGTACAGACTTTAAATGAGTTTCATTACAAATGCAAATAGCATTAATAGAGAATAAGATTATAAATACGTGTTATCATATTTACTACCCCACTGGATACTTTTTAATGGTGGCTCTAAATATTTTTCCTTTTCTGTGAGACAATTAAAACTTAGAGAGGTTAGATGATGTGTGCAACCACAGCACACCAACAAGGAGCAGGGCCAAGACCTTTTCCTAGGCTTTTTGAATTTGTATCATCACTCCACTGTGTTCTGATTGAGTATTTTTGTTTGTTCCTAATATGCCATTGTTTGCCTTGTTTTCACTTGTGCAATTTTTGCTTTGTTTCAGAAGCCAGTGAGAAATTATATATAATGAATTGCACACGTTGAAAACAAGGTAAACTGGCACAACATGTTATATAATTTCTCACTGGCTTCTGAAACAAAGCAAACAATCACATGAACAATTGCTGCTGTTCTCCTAGCAAACAATTAAACTGCTAGTCAAAATATAAGCTTGTGTCCTTGAAGTAATGGTTTCTATTCATCTGTCTTCCTTTAATATGTTCTATTAGTTATTCTGTCGACATACAAAATAATTTTCCCTTTTATTTTCAGGCCTGTCTACCACTGAACTTGCCTTATGCCTGTGTCTCATAACCCTCTGTAAAATAAGAGCAGTCAGAAGAGAAAGGAAGCAGAGGCAAATCTAGAGACTCACCTCTCCCAATTGGGAGTATGGCAGAAAAATGGGTAAGGACAGTCCCATAACCTGGACTAACATGATGGCTATGAGCATGTTTCTAGAAAAAAATAAATATGTACTCCAAGGACAATGTGCTTTCAGTGTGTCGTGTGACATGGACTAAAGGTGGAATAAGCCAAGCAATGCAGAAACTTCAGGGAAGAGTAAAACTGAAGACAGGCTGCTCAGCAGTGATGGCAGCACTACTGATGCTCTTCAGGTGGGAGAGCAAACAGACAACACCGTAATTATAGAAAGGATTCACAGGTGTCACACCCCTAACGACAGAAGATGGCAGGAAAATTTAAAATCTTTTTGTTACGAGGGAGCTTCAGAGCTGAAAGTAAACACGGTCATTAGGTGAGAACTTGTAAGAAAATTACCAAGTAAAAGAAAATACCGAACTTTCTAAGAATAGTAAAGAAAATCACAATACAAGAAATAATGAAGTAAATCAATAGAAGTGAAATAGGTGATTTTATTATAAATTTTGGTATGAAATCATACATTTAAGAAGAACAATTTTAAATGGAAGTTCTATTAAATAGAAATAAAACTATATACACAAACACCTATTTATCACTTTAGCTATCTATTATTAACATGATAGCCAAATGTATAATCAGGAATACACTCACACATCTACAAAAAGGAGAGACTCAAACATTAACAATGATGGTATAAACTAATACATTTTTACTGTTACATATAATATGTCATATCAATGTACAACCATAAACTTGCAAAAATTTAACTTGTTAATACTTGCTTTCTTGTTTTCCCAGACAACTGGGCAGCAAAAACTTCACTTGATCCATGCTTGAGTTCTTTAAAGAACCAAAGACATAATAGGCTTTAACACACCTTCTACTGCTGGCATCATGAATGCTTCCTGGCTAATTCTGTTGGACAACAGAGACAAAATAAGCCCTGTAATTACATCCCAATTTGATCTATGCTTACAGTCATGTAATTAATACTTCCTCTGTAAAGCAATGGAATAATTTAAAGAGCGGATTTTGTCAAAAAAAAAAAATCAAGAAGTGAATACATGTACATTTTAGCTTCATGCAGCCACTCTGGGACTCCATTTGCTAAGGGAAATTGTAACTAGATTCTCAGAGCTTTTGTTGTACCAAGAGATGAAAATGATACTTCCTTCCTGCTGAAAGCAATAGTGTGGAGTAGAAGAAAGGGTGACTAGAGCCTATATGTATTCCATGAGGGTTTATGAAAATGGTAAACATAATCTCAGTTCCTGGCTACCTGAGCCACCTTATTGCACTGCCAACCACATTTTCTGTCTCAGCCAGGAAACTGCAGAAATCTGGCACCAAAGGTTAGACCTCAACTTACTCGATGGAAATAAAATCTGCACTCCAGCAAATTAGAATGACTCTCAAATCCAGTTACAGTTCCTAAGACTAATTCTATAGAGGCATTCACAATAGTAAATGTAGATGTTGCAGAACTTACAAATCCTATGACACTGTCTTGTGATCAACACTAGAACATAAAGAATGTAAATTAGCAATATAAACTTTATTACTAGAAATCGCCTTTTTCAAAACCTGACCTGGTTTTAAATGTCTTGACATTTCTTTTTAAAACTGTTTATACAATGCCCAGTAAAATTCATTATTTTCAAACACACTCTCCATTCCCAATCAAGTAAAAAAGAATTTAATATGAACCATTTCTTCCTTTTCAATTTTTCTACTGAATATTTAAAATATACAACAGCATTAATGTCCACCAAAAAGTGAGATGGTTGTTTCCAATTCTTCCTCTGATTTACCACAATAAACTGCTTCCTTCTTGACAATAACACATTCATAAGAAAGTCGTTCCAAACTGGACTTCATTTTCTCCACATTAGCCTGCAAGCATCCTCTGTAACACCTGATTTTGAACATTTTGCTTATAAACTTGTCATAAGCTAACAAACTTGTGAAAATAATAAAGAATGTGAGTAGGCACAGATATTCAGCACACAAATATACACAAAACTTAGTTGCCCTACCATAGTACAGAACAAACTGCTTAGTAATGTGACTGGATCACCCAAATTGGATCACTAGAGGTATCTGTCTGACTTTAAAAGAATACTGTTCTCAACTGCTAGCAATTATTATCCACATCTAAAACAACTTGACTTAGGTATCTCCATTCTAGGGGTCTGACCAACTCCATTTTATATTTATGAAGGTAGTTGGTTTGCTCATAAATTATAGAAGCAATATAGACTCTAATCTATAAATTACGCCAACAAAAACATGAAAATGTTAATGTAAGAATCCATATGAATATTTAAAGGCAATAAACAAGATTTATATTCCATTAAACATAAAATAATCTTAACAAAAGAACAAAATTATTGACAGGATATACCATGACCACCTTTTTGGCAGTGATTCTGAACTCACATAAATAACCCGTTTTGCGGACAAACTCACAGAAGAGGGAGTCCCTCTCCACTGGAGATCATTTCGTCTTTCCACTAGAAAAGAGCATATGTGGGTTTTAATATATTTTTGGCTTGGGAACTCTGAAATTCAATATGCGCTCCAATTTACAAAAACTGGAAACACAAAATAGAGAATGGCCCGAGTCCAAGTGAACTCAGTTTTCTGGAGTCATGAATTGTGATGAGAATACTAAGAAATTTCTCACTAAATTTGTCAAGAGCAGAGATTATTATATTCAACATTTTATTCACTAAATCATCACTTTTTACTTCATTTAATTATCAGTCTCACCTCAAAGACTGAATTCACTTTAAAATTATGAGAACTGATTCATATAATTTATGAACTGAGTAGTTACCTCTCCCATGCATATTGTCAAAACATTCAATTACCTTCCTAAAAGTGATGTTAACAGAATGATACGCAAAGGAAGGCCTTCCTAGTTATGTCATATATTTGATAATAGCAGGGTTAACACAAGCTATGTCTATAGAAATGTATTATAAACCACATTCAAACACGGTTTCATATAGAAAAAAATAACTTTGGGATAATGTAAAAAAAAAAAAAAAAAGCTGAATCAAATGTACACCCAAAGAAATTATTCTGAGAATTCAGAAGTTAAATTCTAGTTGAAATTGCAGTTCTATGATAGAGGACAGGCTCAGCATGTGTTAAGAGCTAGGCTTAGGAGTGGGAGAAGAAATTAGTCTCTATATGGTGGAACATAACTGTAATCCCAGCCCTTGAGATTCTGAGGTCTGGGAATCACATGTTAAAGAGCTATACAACAGACTGGATACTCGTTTAAAAAAAAAATGTCTCCTTACAAAAAAGGCACGATGAGGATAAAAACAGAATTTTTTAAAAGAAAATGGTATCTGCAGATGTTTTCAAGTTCATGACAGTGCAATGTGAACATTTCATGAACTCCAAGTGACAGGAGAAAACTCTCAAGTTGTACAAGAAAAGGAATGATGTGAACTCACCATGCCTTGGGCAGCCTTCAATAGTCTACAGTCACCCCTATTCAAAGGCAGGTTGGGATCACAGTGAAGAAATAAACACTTTGATAAAAATTCCCAACAGAGGCACTAAAGAAAAATCCTCTGATTCTGCCTTTCTGCTGTGGTTAGATTATACCATCTAACCACACACAAGAGGCTGATGCAATCTCTCCAGCTTTCCATGGCACTATTGTTTACCTCTTTCAATTTCCCCACCAATCTTTTCCTCTCTTCTCTAGAGCATAGTCTGTGCTTAACCTCTTCAAATGCTGAGATCCGGTCCCCTAAAGATCCCATCACAGAGGCCAGATCTCTGGTCTCCATTTGAGTTCCAAATGAAACATTTAGCACCTTTTGGATAAGAACCGGAAAGAAACCACCATCATCTGTGCCTTCAGTACCTATTCACTCTTCCAGTTGCTCTGCCCTCTAAGTCATATTCCTGACCTCTCATAAACACCAAACCAGAAGCTACAAAAGAATATCACCTATTCCCAGCCCGTCATAGCCCAAAGGGAGGTCAGGTGACTAAAAGTTCCCTTTCATTCCTCAGAAGCCTTACTTCAAATGTTCACTTTTATTGAACTGGCTTTGTCATGAATTTTTAAAATATTTAAGTGAGTATTTTAAAACAAACAAACGAGCTTTGGGCTGAAGAAATTTCTCAGTAGTTAAGAGCCTTTGCTGTTCTTCCAGAGATCTAGCAGGCAGTTGCCAGCATCAGGTGGCTCACAAATGCCTGGAACTCTGGCTACAAGGAATTTGACAACTTCTTCTATGCTCTGGAGGCACCCATACATGTACATGAACACACTGAGATACATATAAATTTTAAAAAATCATTTTTAGAGTAAAATTTTTTTTTAAACTTGAATGTCTCATTATTGGGAGAAAGAGTTATTAAGAACATACTAGACTTATTTGTACATGGTTATTTTCTCTCAAGCCTCCCTAACTTTCTATTTTTGATGTCTATTTTCTCAGGATGATTCCCCAATCTATTGAAAATCCTCAAATATATCAACTACATGTTCTTGAAGGAGATCTAAATTGCCTTATGAAAAAGTGTATATAAATTTCTGAAACTGAATTTAATATTTTCCAAGAAAACCAAGAAATAAATGAGATGTAACTAGGTAAGGAGAAATGTTAAAGTTGGGTAAGTTGGTCTCAAAAACTAGAGATAATAGACTGTGCTGTGCCATTCATGATACAGGCACATAGAAATGAGACAAGACAGGGAAAATGTGAACAAAAGCCAGAACTCCAATCCAAGAGACTTGTAGAGGTAGCACCTGATGAAGAGAAACCAGAAACTGTGTGTGACAGGAATAGTGTGAACATTCAGGATATACCCAGGTACATTTCCTGGGAGCCTCATACTTATCTTGCCAATACTGACTCATCTCTCCTCTCTCTTCTCCTCTCCCCCTCCTACCACCTTGTGGTTATTGTCTCAACATGAAAGCTCTCTCAGCTTCAGCTCTAGCACCATGCCCCCTGCCATGATGGTCATGGGTTCACCCTCTCAAACTGTAAGCAACATCCCAGTTAAATGCTTTCTTTTATAAATTGCTTTGGAAATGGTGCTTTGTCACAGCAGTAGTAACTAAGACACTTATGTTAAAGTGACAGTGTTCTATTCTTGTCTGTAATTCTCACAAAATAGACCACACAGCCACTGTATTTAAAAGTATTTTAAAATATATTAACTACAAATAAGAATTGTTGGCCAGATCTGCAATTGTAGATACTAGGGAGGATGAAGCAGTAAAATCATTCAAGGCCTACCTGACCTACAGAGCTAGTTCAAAGCCAGTTTGGAAACTTGGAAGGATACGATCACAAGATAGGAAAAGGTTAAAGGGATAAAGACATAGCTCAGTGATAGTGTATATGCCTGGTAATGTACAAGGTCCTGGGCTCACTTTCCGGTAGCAAAAGGAAAGTTCTCAAGGCCCAGTATGTTTTATTTCCCACTTTTTCCAAATGATTGCTTGATATAGATATGAATAATTTGCATTGGTATAGATTTTAAGGTCAATTTTGTTATATGTATATGTGTTTCTGCTCATGATTAAGGTACTGTGATTGTGTAGTTCATTTAAAAATGTAATGTATAATTAGGAAATATAGGTTGTTAATGGATAATCATTGATAATAGTCAAGCTTGTAGTCATGTTAGTTAGATTTTCTAGATATATAGAGATATAGTTCAGTTAGATCGGCATTCTTCATATCTTTCAAAGACTACAGAATATGGCATTTAAATGTTTTAATAACTTAGGGCTTTTCATGACAATGAGACACATCTGCTCCTGGCAGCACCAGTCTACTTCAAGAGGAAGATGGGCATTGAAGAGGCTCCTTATGGAGTTTGATAGTCATTTGGGCAAGAAATTGCTCTTGCCTAGACTGTTGCATAAACTGGACACAAAGAACCCACAGAGAGAGGACTGCTCAACTTGTCTAAAGGTGAGATGATCCTTTGGGGTTCCTGTTTCATAAAGAATTTGAGAGACATTCTGCAGGATACAGAAGAAAGTGACTGAACTGCCTTTGAAATTTCCTGTTTCATGGAAATGTCTGCTGGATATTATGGGCCTGTAGGCTGAAGATGGATGCCCCAGTGATACAGAAGAACTTTGGGTGATTGTATAGGCAGTGAGATGTCTCTGTCATTTCTAGAATTTGGAAGTTGCTTATTTCTTGTTTGCTTAGGTAATATATCCTTCTGAAGTCTTTGATGGAGTTGAAGAATGGTTAGTTATAGTTATAGTTTTCTTTTGTTATGATAAAAGATAAAATAGATCTAAATATTGTAACTGTAACTCTTGCTTGATAACTGTTTTGCTATATGTAATTTTACTATGTTAAAGAGAAAGCCATTCTTTTTTGTTTAAACAGAAAAAGGGGAAATAGAGTAGGAGGGCCTTCTTTCTATGTGTTGCTTTCATTGGTCAAATAAAGAAACTGTCTTGGCCTTTTGATAGGCCAGCCCTTAGTGGGTGGAGTGGACAGAACAGAATTCTGAGAGAAAGAAAGCAGTCAGGTAGACGCCATGGCTCTCCAACCCGAGATGGACATAGGTTAAAATCTTCCCGGTAAGCCACGGCATCGTGGTAAACACAGATCAATAGAAATGGGTTAATCAAGATGTGAGAGTTAGCCAGTATGAGGCTAGAGCTAATGGGCCAGGCAGTGTTTAAATGAATATAATTTGTATGTTGTTATTTCAGGGTATAAACTAGCCGAACGACGGTACGCAGCCCGCTGCTTCTCATTACAACAATTGCTAAAGTCAGGAACAGAATACTAGAAGTCTCAAAAGTTATTCGTGCCCTGTTCTTAAATCCTTAAGCTATATATATTTCAGGTGATAGTCAGTATTATGTTAACATCTTTTAATTACTTTCCCCCATTACATGCAACTTCCAATACTCAAAGACTAAGTTTTCATGTAAACACAGAACTGACAATATAACGTTTTATAAGGAAAGACCTTACAAAAGTTATTAAAATAAAAGTGAGATTGGGGTTGAATTTCTAAGAACGTATTTCAAAAGTTGTAACATGAAGTGTTGGCTTGTTGGGGTTTTCTGTTCTGCCCAGTTCCCACAGCTGTTTAAGCCCAAAGAAAATCACACAGAGATCTCCATAAGTTATAAACTGATTGGCCCATTAGCTCAGGCTTCTTATTAACTCTTATAGCTTATATTAACCCACTGTTCTTATCTACATTAGCCACATGGCTTGGTACCTTTCACAGCAGGGCAGGTCACATCCTGCTTCCTCAGTGCTCTGCACAGGACTGGGAGGAATCAGCTTCCTCCTTCCCAGAATTCTCCAGTTCTCATTGCACCACCTCTACTTCCTGTCTGGTTTTCCCACCTATACTTCATGCCTGGCCAATCAGCATTTATTTAAAACATGATTGACAGAATACAGACAACTCTCCCGCACCAAAAAGTAGCAAAATCTTCGTAAAATAATACATAAAACTTGTTTGACAACTAAGCAGTTCCATTAAAATATTTAAAATCAAATTATTTAGGTTTACATGAGGCAAACTCTGTAAGCACACCACATATGTAAACATATTCTACAACTGTTATTCTACCCCATTTAAGAAAATCTAAGTTTCAACACCCAGTATCTCAGTATACTGAACAGTTTCTTTTTCTATCTATAGTCTTTTTAAAATGACAAAAATTATTATTAGTTATATGATGGTCTCTATGTTTGGACATGGACCATATCTGCAAGGTTGCCATTATTCATAGATATAACTATATACATTCATGAAAAAATATTTTGATGGCAAAAACAAACACTAAACATACACCACAATTTTCAGATTATCATGTCTTGAGGAACAACCAAGCTATATGCAGATCAGGGAACCATGAACTCAGTGCACTGGGATGTCATCAGAATTAAGTCTCCTCCTCCTCCTCTTCCTTCTGGACCCCTTCCGCTCTTTTTCTCTGCTTCCTTCTGAATTATTCACCCCTTATTTTCTTCTTGTCCATCTTCTCCTCTCTTTCTCTCATTCTCTCATTCTAAAGTCATTTTCTCTAGAGAGCCCTCCTTTTTGCCACTGGCTCAGGAACTCTAGCCTGTGTCCACTCACAACTGTTAGTCCTTTATATACATTTCAGCCAGTACAATAAATGCACACAGTACTAAGATACTAAGAGAAAACATGCATTGGCATAATCAGGCCATCTGACAGTAACTAGACAAACAGGACCAAATACAAAATCAACAGGTTTCCTTTTTGCTTGTTCTGAAAGTAGTCAACTATTGTATGGTAAAATAGCATTTCTAAATCAATGGTTGTGGTAAGGGACAGTGTCTAGGTGAAAATACAGCTTAGCAAAGAAAACATGTCTCAGAAAGTAATTACTTTATGATCTACTTCTAGAATTGTGGGTTTTGTTTTTGACAATTCAAATAAAGAAATGTAACACCTACAATTCAGAATTTTTTATAAATTTGTATACGGTAACTTGAGCATAAATGTAAACAACCCTTAGCATAAATAAATACCAGGTTATTTAATAGGCCTGTGTTACTAACAATAAAATAAGGATATAGTAATAAAACTAACAGTGATGTTCAAATTCTTAGTGTTAAGTTTTGGTCTAAATGTTTAATAAGTGGTTCCCTCTAAAGTAAATGGGATGTTCACATCATTAAAGTTAAATTGACCTTTATGAGGAAGGCTGATTTTTACCAATTATTGTTTAAGATTGTTATTATAACAATTATAAGAGAAGGGGGGGGCATAACAGTATGCATGTGAAAGTCAACTTACAAGAGAGGTGAGTGGGTGCTCGCCGGGCGGTCTGTCCTGGAAGAGAGCACAGCCCCTCCCCCCTCAGCTTCTGCAGCAGAGTCTTCGGTGTTCCACGGGACACCTCCCTGGCCCCACTGCTGCCGCCCTTTTGTCTCCTGGGTCCTTGGAAATACCAGCTATCCCTGCTGCAGTGCTAAGGAGTTCTATCCAGAGAGTGCTGAGGAGTTCTATCCAGAGAGTGCTGAGGAGTTTCATCCAGAGAGGAGGAGATGGGCAAGCGCCAATGCAAGAATTCCTCCAAAAACATGAAAGGCAACATGACATCACCAGAATCCAGGGATCACGAAACTAGAAGAATTGAACACCTTACTCCAGGAGAAATAGAAGAAATCGACTCTAAGCAGATCTTTATGAAAATAATAGAGGAACTTAAACAGGAGGTGAAAATCTGCCATAAAGAAATGGAACTTAAGTATAACAAGAAGATTGAGGAAATGAGTAAAGAAATGGAAGAGAATTATAACAAAAAGTTTGAAGAAATGAGTAAATCCATAAATGAAATTTTGGGAAACCAAGAAAAAACAATCAAACAGGTAATGGAAACAGTTCAAGATTTGAAAACTGAAATGGAGGTAATGAAGAAAACACAAACTGAGAGCCGGCTGGATATGGAAAATCTAGGTAAACAGAGACTTCAGAAACAAGCATAACCAACAGAATACAAGAGATAGAAGAAAGAATCTCAGACTCTGAAGACACCATAGAGAAAATATATGCTCTGACCAAAGAAAACAGCAAATCCAACAAATTCTCATCACAAAACATTCAGGAAATGTGGGACACAATAAAAAAACCAAATCTAAGAATAATAGGGGTAGAAGAAGGAGAAGACTTGCAGATCAAAGGTCCAGAAAATATATTCAACAAAATTATAGAAGAAAACTTCCCCAACCTAAAGAACGATATCCCTATGAAGGTTCAAGAAGCATACAGAATACCGAATAGACTGGATCAAAAAAAAAAAATCCCCTCGCCATATGATAATCAAAACACAAAACATTCAGATTAAAGAAAGAATATTAAGAGCTGCAAAGGAAAAAGGTCAAGTAACTTATAAAGGTAAACCTATAAGACTTACACCAGACTTCTCTATGGAAACCACAAAAGCCAGAAGGTCCTGGATAGAGGTACTGCAGAAACTAAGAGACCATGGATGCAAGCCCAGACTACTATACCCAGCCAAGCTATCGTTCACTATCAACGGAGAAAACAAAATATTCCAGGATAAAAACAAATTTAAACAATACATAGCTACAAATCCAGCCTTACAGTAAGTATTAGAAGGAAAATCACAACCCAAGGAATCCAACATTCCCAACACCGCCTACAATAACTCAGACATCTAGCGACCCTTCACAAGCACAACTCAAAGAAGGGAAACACATACACACTACTACCCCAAAAATAAAATAAAATAATAACCAGAGTCAACAACCACTGGTGATTAATATCACTTAATATCAATGGACTCAATTCACCTATAAAAAGGCACAGACTTAGAGATTGGATACGAAAACAGGATCCAACATTCTGCGGTTTACAAGAAACACACCTCAACCACAAAGACAGACACCTACTCAGAGTAAAAGGTTGGGAAAAGCAAATGGACCTAAGAAACAAGCAAGTGTGGCCATTCTAATATCTAACAAAATCGACTTCAAACTAAAATCAATCAGAAGAGATGGAAATGGACATTTCATACACATAACAGGAACGATTCATCAGGAGGAAGTCTCAATCCTGAATATCTATTCCCCTAATATAAAGGCACCCACATATGTAAAAGAAACTCTTCTAGAACTCAAGGCAGTCATCAAACCACACATGCTAATAGTAGGAGACTTCAACACTCCTCTCTCACCAATGGACAGGTCAATCAGACAGAAACTTAACAGAGAAATAAGAGAATTATTGGAGGTATTGAATCAAATGGACTTAACAGATATCTATAGAACATTCCACCCAAATAGGAAAGAATATACCTTCTTCTCTGCAGCTAATGGAACCTTCTCAAAACTTGACCACATACTCGGTAACAAAGCAAACTTCCACAGTACAAAAAAATATTAGTAACCACCTGTGTCTTGTCAGACCACCATGGATTAAAGTTAGAATTCAACAACAGTGCTACCCCCAGGAAGCCAACAAATTCATGGAAGTTGAAAAGTCATCTACTGAATCACCCCTGGGTCAAGGAAGAAATAAAGAAAGAAATTAAAGTCTTCCTTGAATTTAATGAAAATAAAGACACAACATACTCAAACCTATGGGACACTATGAAAGCAGTACTAAGAGGAAAGTTCATAGCACTAAGTGCCCAATTAAAGAAAACAGAGAAAGCACATATTGGAGACTTAACAGCACACTTGAAAGCTCTAGAAAAAAAAGAAGAGGATTCACCCAGGAGGAGTAGAAGATTGGAAATAATCAAACTGAGGGTTGAAATCAACAAAATAGAAACACAGAAAACAATTCAAAGAATCAATGAAACAAAAAGCTGGTTCTTGGAGAAAATCAACAAGATTGACAAACCCCTATCCAAACTAATCAAATGGCAGAGAGAGAACATGCAAAGTAATAAGATCAGAAATGAAAAGGGAGACATAACCACAGACACAGAGGAAATTTAGAGAATCATTAGATCTTACTACAAAAGCCTGTATGCCACAAAATTGGAAAATGTAAAAGAAATGGACATTTTTTTAGATAAGTACCACATACCAAAGTTGAACCAAGAACAGGTGAACAATCTAAATAGACCTGTCAGTCGTGAAGAATTAGAAGCTGTTATCAAAAAAGTCCCTACCAAAAAAAGCCCAGGACCAGATGGTTTCAATGCAGAATCCTAACAGAACTTCCAGAAGAGTTAATACCTACACTCCTTAATGTATTTCACAATATAGAAACAGAAGAGTCACTGCCAAACTCTTTCTATGAAGCAACAGTTACCCTAATACCAAAACCACACAAAGACACAACCAAGAAAGAGAATTACAGGTCAATCTCACTCATGGACAATGACAAAAAAATTCTCAACAAAATCCTGGCAAACCGAATCCAAGAACACATTAGAAAAATTATCCATTATGATCAGGTGGGCTTCATTCCAGAGATGCAGGGCTGGTTCAACATACGCAAATCTATCAATGTAATCCATCATATAAATAAAATGAAAGAAAAAAAACCACATGATCATTTCATTGGATGCTGAAAAAGCATTTGACAAAATTCAACAACCCTTTATGATAAAGGTGTTGGAGAGACTGGGGATACAAGGATCATATCTAAAGAAAATAAAAGCAATATACAGCAAGCCGACAGCTAACATTAAACTAAATGGAGAGAAACTCAAAGCCATTCCACTAAAATCAGGAACACGACAAGGCTGTCCACTCTCTCCATACCTCTTCAATATAGTGCTTGAAGTTCTAGCAATAGCAATAAGACAACATAAGGGGATCAAGGGGACTCAAAGTGGAAAGGATGAAGTTAAACTTTCATTATTTGCAGACGATATGATAGTATACATAAGCGACCCCAAAAAAATCTACCAAAAAACTCCAACAGCTGATAAACACCTTTAGTAATGTGGCAGGATACAAGATCAACTCAAAAAATCGGTTGCCCTTCTATACACAAAGGATAAAGAAGCAGAGAGAGAAATTAGAGAAACATCACCTTTCACGAAAGCCACAAATAGCATAAAATATCTTGGAGTAACTCTAACCAAGGAAGTGAAAGACCTATTGGACAAGAACTTTAAGTCCTTGAAGAAAGAAATTGAGGAGGACACCAGAAAATGGAAAGACCTCCCCTGCTCTTGGATTGGGAGAATCAACATAGTAAAAATGGCAATTCTACCAAACGCAATCTATAGATTCAATGCAATCCCCATCAAAATCCCATCAAACTTCTTCACAGACCTTGAGAGAACAATAATCAAGTTTATATGGCAAAGCAAAAAACCCAGGATAGCCAAAACAATCTTATACAATAATCGAACTTCTGGAGGCATTACCATCCCTGACTTCAAACTCTATTACAGAGCGACAGTATTGAAAACAGCTTGGTATTGGCATAACAACAGAGAAGTCGACCTATGGAATCGAACAGAAGACTCGGATATTGACCCACAAACCTATGAACACCTGATTTTTGACAAGGGAGCTAAAGGTATACAACGGAAGAAGGAAAGCATCTTTAACAAATGGTGCTGGCATAACTGGATGTCAACCTGTAGAAGAATGAAAGTAGATCCATATCTATCACCATGAACAAAACTCAAGTCCAAATGGATTAAAGACCTCAACATTAATCTGACCACTTTGAACCAGATAGAAGAGAAAGTGGGAAGTAGTCTACAAGATATAGGCACAGGAGACCACTTCCTAAGTAGAACCCCAGTAGCACAGACAATAAGAGAATCAATGAATAAATGGGACCTCCTGGAACTGAGAAGATTCTGTAAAGCAAAGGACACTGTCAGTAAGACAAAAAGGCTGCCTTCTGACTGGGAGAAGATCTTCACCAACCCCTCATCAGACAAAGGTCTGATCTCCAAAATATAGAACGAACTCAAGAAGCTAGATACTAAAACTCTAATTAACCCAATTAAAAAATGGGGTACTGCCCCGCGCTACCGTCTCGCCAGCAAGAACCACGCGGTACACATAGGATCCTTCTGCAGAAAAGCTTTATGTCTCTTGGGAGCTAGAGCATAAGCCTACATGGCGGAGACCCAGAATGAGGGAAACCCAGCCCTTATAAAGGAAAACAGACCCTGCCCTGGACGTGTCTTTCCTGGATTGGTCAACTGCTCCCAGTCCCAGGTGAAACCTTGGGAGTAGTGGAAAATACCAACACATGTGAGCTTTCTAGCTCACCTGGCGGTGCAGCGCCATCTATGGTGGAGAGTGTGGTTGCGGCCCTCTACAGGGTACTGAACCGAACAGAGAATTCACAACAGATGAACTTCGAATGGCCAAAAGACACTTAAGGTCATGCTCAACCTCCTTAGCGATCAGGGAAATGCAAATCAAAACCACTTTGAGATACCATCTTACAGCTGTCAGAATAGCTAAACTTAAAAACACCAATGATAGCCTATGATGGAGAAGATGTGGAATGAGGGGAACACTCATCCATTGTTGGTGGGAATGCAAACTTGTGCAGCCACGGTGGAAATCAGTGTGGTGGTTTCTCAGGAAACTGGGAGTCAACCTCCCTCAGGACCCAGCAATTCCACTCTTGGGAATATACGCAAGAGATGCCCTATCATACTACAACAGTATTTGTTCAACTATGTTCATAGCTGCACTATTTGTAATAGCCAGAACATGGAAACAACCTAGGTGCCCCTCAATAGAAGAATGGTTAAAAAAGGTGTGGAACATAGACACATTAGAGTTCTACTCAGCGGTAAAAAACAATTACATCTTGAATTTTGCATGCAAATGGATGGAAATAGAAAACGCTTTACTGAGTGAGGTAACCCAGACCCAAAAAAGGGGGATATGGTATGTACTCACTCATAAGTGGATTCTAGCCATAGTTAAAGGTCTTTGAGACTATAATTCGCGATCCTAGAGAAGTTAAATAAGAAGGTGAACCTGAAGAAAATCATATAGGTATCCTCCTGGATATAGAAAGCAGTCAAGATTGCAAGGCAAACTTGGGTGCACAGGGGAGGGGGGTGGTGGAAGTAAGGGGAGATGGTTAGAGAGAAGGGAGAGGGGGAGGATTGTGGATGGCGTGGGGGAATGAGATGGGGGAGGAAGGATGGATATGGGAGCAGGCAAGTATATATCTCAACTAAGGGAACCATTTTAGGGTTGGAAAGAGACTTGTTTCTGGAGGGGTTCTCAGGCCCAAGGAGAGTTCCCCAGATTCTTCCCTGGGCAGCAGAGGAGAGGGGGCCTGAACTGGCCTTGGCTCATAACCATACTGATGAATATTTTGCATATCACCATAGAACCTTCATCTGGCGATGGATGGAGATAGAGACAGAGACACATATTGGAACACTGGACTTAACTCCCTAGATCCAAATGAGAAGCAGAAGGAGGGAAAACGTGAGCAAGGAAGGCAGGACCAGAGGGAACCTTCATCCGACGATTGGATGGCGATACAGATGGAGACCCACATTGGAGCACCCGACTGAGTCCCCCAAGGTCCAAATGAGGAGCAGAAGGAGGGAGAACATGAAAAAGGAAATCAGGACTGAGGGGTGCGTTCACCCACTGATACAAGGGGACTGATCGAATGAGAGCTCACCACGGCCAGCTGGACTGGGACTGAACAAGCATGTGATCAAACCAGATTCTCTGAATGAAGCCATTGACAATGGCACTGGGTCTTGTTTCCTCTGCATGTACTCGCTGTTTGGGATCCTAGTCTGTTTGGATGCTCACCTTCCTAGGCCTGGAGGGAGGGTGGAGGAACTTGAACTTCCCACAGGGCAGGAAACCCTGACTGCTCTTTGGACTGGAGAGGGAGGAGGAGAGGGAGTGGGGGGGAGGAGAGGGAGTGGGGGGGAATGGGAGGGTATGGGGAGGAGGGGAGGAAGTGGAAATTTTTATAAACAAACAAATAAAAAAAAAAGAAAGTCAACTTACAGAGGTTGTTTCTCTCCACTATGTGGGTTCTAAGGGAATAAAGTCCAGTTCTATAAAATAATTGCATTTTCCTACTATCACAAAATAATCTAAATCCCTTTATTTGTGCAACTCAAACTTCCCACATGACGATGACCTTAAATCTGAGTGTTTATAACTAATTACCTGAGTGTTCACTAATTTTCAACCAATGTGTCTGCCTGTCTTTTTTGCCTCCTTTAAAAGACAAAGCACTAATCTTTGAATCTTGATAATCATATGTAAATAGAAAAAATAAAATAGTAATTTTTGAGTGTTTGATTATTTTAACATGTGTTCTTGACATTTCTAAAGTGAATGGTTAAAAAAGTAATAAAAATAGGAGTGGGGAATGTGGCTCAGCGGTATAATGCTTATGAAATATCCACAAGGTCAAAGGTTCAGTTTCCAGGGGAAATATTCAGAGAAATGGAAAGAACCTGCCAGAGGGGAGCAGGGACATAGGAGGGCAATAAGAGACGAGTACAGAACGAGAATAAAGCATAAGGACAAGCATGAAAAGGCAATACTGAGACTCATTACTCTGCGTGCTAAAAGTATTTTTTAATGATTTTAGTAATAATTTCACTTCATTAAGTTTCCCTTCCTCCAATACCTCTTTAGATATTCACGACTGTAAGTATCTACAGAGATAGCTGTTGAATTTTCAAGAGGAGCCAACTTAGTGAAAACCCGAAGTAAGCCATATAAGCTCAAAAAGAGCACAGATTTAATTCAACCTGTCAGCATAAGCAATGCAAATTCATATATAGAAAAATGTTCCTTACTGGAAAGAACATGCAATCATATATAAAAATGAGAATCGATTCACAAATCAGAATATATTCAAAAATCAGAATATTTGTGAATATTTTATGCAGACGCCCTGAAAGATGAGAGGATGATAAGAAATAAAGAATAGAAGATAGAAAATGCAAGACAGAAAACCACACAAAAAACTGAAGACCCCATATGGTCCTTCAGCTTGTAAACAGTTAAGAAACTAAGTAGGAAAGATATGTCAGGAAAAACTGGCCTTTCCAGAGAGCAATGGCAAAAACAAAAAGTGAGAACTTGTGCCAATACAGTCACAAGCAACTATCTACCCATATACATAATAGGAAATACCCAGAACAACAAAACAGCCCCTAAAGAAACAAACACTCACTTACATTTAACCAAAGACACTATAGACTACACCTCTAAAACAAAAGACTTATCACCATAGTACTGTAGAACCCTTAGCCCAGGACTGAGCCAATTCAAGCTGAGACAACGGATACAACAGAAAGAAATCTCTGACAGTCAGACTTCCCAACTCCTCCTCCAGGGTCTAGCCCAGTGTCTTTCCCTGGTATTCCCATAAAAGACATATTCCCATTGCCATATTAAACCTGAGTCCCATATCCAGTGCCCTGGCCTACTCTAGCAATCCCTCCTGCACCACAGACTATATATAGGCAGACTTTTCCCATCCCAGCAGCTACTTTCCAAATAACTGCAAAAGAGTCTAATTAGTAATTATAAATACTCAGCTGGTAGTTTAGGCTTATTACTAACTAGCTCTTACAACTTAAATTAACCCATTTTTATTCATCTATGTGTTTTATTCATCTATGTGTTGCCCCAAGGGTCACAGCATTTACCTCTCCAGCAGGTCTTGCTTATTCTCTGGCTGGCGGGCTAACGCCTCTCAATCCACCCTCTTTCTTCCCAGCATTCTCTCTAGCCCAAAAATCCTGCCTAGCCATCAGTCAATCAGCTTTTTATTAACAATGAAAGGAATGCATATTTACAATGTAGAAGCACTGTTCCACAGCAACAGACAATCTCTAGGCTTCTGCCTAGTCTCTACCTACTTATCCCTCAACCACAACAGGATCCTCCCACACCATATTACCTCTCCACTTAACCAGATCTTGAACCATGAGGCATATATTACATACCAACCCAGCCTCGTCTACTCAACTGACTTCATTCCATGCAAAATCCACCCCCATGTCCTATCTTCTGCACCAACCTGATCTATGCATATCAAATTTAGAACTAAAAAAGCCTGCCTAGATCTCACAGTGAAAGTACCAACAATATTAAAAATGGAGCCAGAATCTACTCCCCAAAACCTACAAGTCCTATAGATATACTTCCCAATGAGAATTATCTACATGAACCCCAAAACACATTATTTTAAAGGAACTATCATATATTTTATCAAAGAATTTAAGGAATTTGAAGAAGTCATAAAGAAACAGCTCCATGAAATTAAAAAGAGCTTAAGAATAAACTCCTGAGTGACTTCCAAGAAAATACAACCTAAAGTGTGGTAAAAGACTGGATAGGGAGATTCAAAGGAGATAGAAGTATTAAAGAGGACTCAAGCTGAAATGAAGATAGAACTAAAAATATTAGAAAATCGATTAGAAAACTCAAAGAAATGTCTTACAAGAAGAATGAATCAAGTAGAAGATAAAGTATCAGGACTCAAGATCTAGACCAAACAAAAAAGGAATAGGAAAAGTGTTAACAACATAGAAAGGAAACACTGAAGAAATGTTGGACACCATGAAAAACTTAACCTTCAAATGATGGGCATAGGTGAAGGAGAGAAATACAAAGTCGATGACATAGACCAGATCTTCAAAAAGATCACAGAAGGAAACTTCCACAAACTAACAGAACACACAGCTATTCAGATACATGAAGCACACAGAACACCAACTAGATCGACTCAGAAAAAAAAATTCCCACAGCATATCATAGTTAAAACACTAAACATGTAACAAAAGGAAAAAATGTGTTAAAAGTCATAAGAGAAAAAAATGCGAGTCACATATAAAAGAAACCCATCAAAATAATATTTGGCTTCTCAATGGGAACTTTGAAATCCACATAAACCTGGAGCAATGCATTCCAAATCCTAAAAGACTATGACAGTCAGTCTAGACTAATATACCTAGAAAAACTCTGTCCTAATTGGAGAAAGACAAACATTGCACAACATAAAAAAAAAACCTTAAAACTTTTATGTACAACAAACTAAACCTAAAGAAAATACAGGAAACAATACTTCAGGCTGGGGAGAAATGAGCTTAGAGGGAAGACTATTGGATAGAAATATGAAGCCATAGTTATTAAAACACAAAGTACCACTCAGACCAAAAACAACACAAAAATCAACATGATAAACACAATTAACATACACATTTCAATGATAACTTTAAATATCAATTTCCAATCAAAAGGCACAGTCTACTTGAATGGATCAAAAAACAAAATACATCCACTCTCCCTAAGAAATACATCTTAATTTTAAATATGGAAACTGCCTTAAAGGAATGAACAAAAGTAAAAGTACTCCAGTTCCTAGTGCTGCCACCTGGGGGCCACAGAGGTGTGGGGGGTGGGGTGGCCTGCCTAGGGCCTTGTCTGGGTCTGTGGCCCTGTAGTGGCCAGGGTGACGATCATGGCTTCTCTTACCACTGAAGGCTCTGCAGATACCCCGGGTTTGGTAAGTCACCTGAGACCATGTTGGTGCCCAAGGCCTTGCTGCTGCAGGGGCCACACTGATCTGGGTGGCCTGTGTTGCCACTGGGGCCGTGGTAACATCTGGACCCAAGCTGCTGCTGAGGGTCATGTCTGGGTGGGTCCTTGGTGCTACTTCAGCTGGGGTCCATGATACTGTTTGTGGCCCATGTTAGCACAGTGCATCATTGGAGCCATGCTGTACTAAGCCAGCCCCACCCTTCCCTGGCCCTGGGAGAGCTGGGCCTACCCATGCTAGACGCCTGAAGCAGAAGAGCTGACTCTGCCCCTGGGGGAGAGCTGTCCCCTCCCCAACTCAGGGGAAATGTGTAGTGATATTTTGTTTGTGATTCAACAAATAAAGCTTGCCTGAAGATCAGAATGCAGAGCTAAGCCACTAGTTAGCCATAGAGGCCAGGCAGTGGTGGTGCATACTTTTAATCCTGGCACTTGGGAGACAGAGGCAGAGGTATCTCTGTGAGTTCAAACCCGCCTGGGCTACACTCAATTGATCCAGTCTCAAAGAGAAACAGAGCCCGGTGGTGGGTAGTTGTAATGATTGTTCTATCCCTTTAAGAGACAAGCCACACCCACTCCCTTCCTGTTTACAGCCTCAGAGCCCCACTCTTTTTCTTCCTGTTCGTTCTCTCTCTCTCTCTCTCTCTCTCTCTCCCTCCCCCCTCACCCTCCCTCCCTTCCCCCTTCTCCCCTTTTTCTTTCCCCTCCATAATCCACCTAATAAATGTTTAACCTAACTTTACTCTGTATGTTTAGCCGTCTTTCACCCACCGGCCGCAGTCACATGGAGACCTGCCTCGTGGTCTTGTGCGCCATCCACTAGACTGGCTGCTTTCAGGACCTCGGCAGCTTGCAGCAAACCCATCCGCATGGTGTGCCTATCTGTCTGCCCCTTGCCCACCGGCCGCCCACATGGCTAGCCACTGGGGACGCCAAGGGGACCAGCCACCTTGGTTTGTGGACCTGCCGCTGGTCTTGACCCCGCAGCAAATCCCTAACAGTTTTGTACATCTTTAATCCCAGCACCAGAGAGGTGGAGTCAGAAATGATATGGCTGGAGAGGAATATAAGGCGGTGTGTTTATATGTGTGTGTGTGTGTGTGTGTGTGTGTGTGTGTGTGTGTGTGTGTGTGTGTGTTGGGGATGCGGTGACACAAGAACAAATGCAGGCTGAGGATTCAAAGAGATGGATGCAGTCTGAAGATGCAGTCTGAGGTTTCAGAGAGACAGCGTCAGTCTGAAGATTAGCGAAGACAGGATTGCCCCTTAGGTCTGAGCATTGGTAGAGGTAAAAACTTTCTAGTGACTGGTCACTCTGCTTCTCTAATCTTCCGTATTAATCCCTATATCTGACAATGGGTTTTTATTATTAATACCAACCAGAATCTGTGCTACAGAGATGGCCCCACCCCTCACCTGGGCAGCACACTAGAGCTGACACCCTCCACCCCCAACCCTGCCACACCAGTTGGTCATGTGGCAGCATGGATGAGAGAAAGATATCTTCCCCCTCTCACACATTACCACCTATAGCAGGAGAGAGAGTTGAGCCTGGGGTGGCTATGTAGGAAAGCTAGCCTTGACCCTTACCCGGGTGTAGCACACAAGAGAATAGGTTCTGCCTCCTGTCTGTACAGCACACTGGAGCTGACCCTGTTTTCAGGGGCACAGGTG
The DNA here is from genome assembly GCF_982192425.1 of Myodes glareolus. Taxonomy (NCBI): domain Eukaryota; kingdom Metazoa; phylum Chordata; class Mammalia; order Rodentia; family Cricetidae; genus Myodes; species Myodes glareolus. The sequence continues at coordinate 68,560,662 of NC_142037.1, read as the reverse complement.
AGCCAGCCCGGAGGGCATGAGAACCTGAAGAGCTGACCCTACCCTCTCACTTGTATTCCCCCAACAGCATCAGGAGAGAGAGCCTTGTCTGCACCTTGCCTGGGCAAAACAGTGGAGTGAGCATGAGTGGGTCAGATCTGAGGACCTGAAAGGGGAGAACGACCCCGCCCCTTGCTGCAGGCTGCTTTGGGTGAGCTAACCTGGAGCAATGAGGGAAATATGGCAGTCTGACCAACCCAGCGACCACCTGGGCCCAGAATCAGGACTAAGAGTTAGCTCACCCCAGTATCCACCTCATCTATAAACTACTGGAGCATGTGAAGGGGATGAACCTCCAGATTCAAAACAGCAGACTCTCCATGACGCGGCACAAAAACAGGATAGCCAAGACTGGCCCCAGTGAGAGCCCATTATCATTATCAGTTGTGTAACAGAAGCCAGAAGCCTCAGGCCAAACCAATGACTCAGGGCACTTAGAAGTAAAGACCGACTAAAGGGTAAACTGTGTCTCAACAGGCCACACTACAGCTTCCACTGCAAGATTCTTCTCTTTTTTGTTTATGTTTTTGCTTTGTTTTCTTTGGGTTTTGGTTTTGCTGTTAAAATTGATTTTGTTTGGGGGGAAAGAGGAAGAAGCAAGGGCAGAGGGCTGATACAAGGTGGGGACAGGGAGATAAACAGGATCTGAATACAGGCAGTAAAATGCGCACCAAAAAAAATAATAATAATAAAGTGGTTTTTGGGGAGAACCAGTGAAGAGAAGAAACCAAGGCCTGGATGTCAAATGTACTATGCACTGCATCTTCAAATCAACTCAAATTTCAAAGAACTCATCTATCACAGTCCTATAGTTAATTCTCTAACCCTTTATCCTCTACTTATCATTTCCATGAACCCTTCATTCACTTACCCATCCATTTATTCTTCTCTTTACTGATCATATTTTGTAAATAAAACTAATAGTAAAATGTTAAAAAACAAAACAAAAACAAAAACTCCAATCAAATGGGACCAGGCAGCAAACAGAAGCCTCCATCATAATATCTAACAACCTTCAAACTAAAATTAAATTTAAAAGATAAAGAGAAATATTTCATCCTAATCAAGGAACAAGTTAACCAAGACATTCCTATGCTAAACATATATGCAACAAATTCTGGGGCGCCCAATTGTTTTTTTTTTTTAATCTACTACTGGAATTAAAGACACAGATTAACATTAATCCATTAATACTGGGTAATTTTCAATACCCTACTTTCTCCAATAGACAGGTTTTCTAGACAAAAAAATAAACAGAAACATCAGAATTTATTGACATCATACATCAAATGGACATAATAAATATCGACAGAACATTTCACTCTAACACAAAAGAATACACATTCTACTCAGCAGCACAAGAAAGCTTCTCTAAAATCACATCATGGAACACAAAACAAATTTCTACAAATTCAAAAGGATGGAAATAACTCCTCGGACCCTATCTGACTACAGTGCAATAAACTTAAAATTGACAGCAAGTAAATCTAAAGTAAAGATACAAATTCATGGAGATTAGACAACTCATAACTGAATGATGAGTGGGTGAAAAAAAATCAAGACAGAAATAAAAAAGAAATCCTGGAACTAAATGAAAATGAAAACACAAAAAATTATCTGAGACACACTGAAAGCAGTATTACAAGGTAAACTTTTAGCTCTAAGAACCTACACTAAAAACTCAGAAAGAGCACAAATAAATACTTTAATGAGGCAACTCAAAAATTTGGAAAAACAAGAACCAAATTCAAACCTATTTAAATATTAACCTATTAAAAAAAAAAGAACAGAAATCAATGAAGTAGAGGCAAAAGAAAAAGCTACCCAAGGAAGGAAGCAACCAACAGTCCTTAGCAGCTCTAACTGGACTTAAAACCAAAGCCACCAGAAAAACCATTTCTGGCACTAGAAACCTAGCAAACCACCTAGGGCTAGGAAAGTTATGGGTGTTCAAAAAGAAATCTAGAACCACTTTATAAAACTAAGATAATCTCTAACTACACTAAGTGTCTTTTTTTTTTACACCCACAGATAAATGTAGTTCTCACCTCTCATCAATTAAACTCACTTCTGCAATATATGAAAATCATTACAGAAACCCACAATCAATCAAAATGCAGACTTGCAGCATCCAGTCCAAATGGATACATATACAAAAGAGCTCCTGCATTTAAGGCTCAGGGAACATTGTGGAAAAGGGTACAGAAAAAAGAATCAGGTAGTAACATTAGAAGCTACACCTATAAAGTCTCACCAACACAGATGTCTAAATATCAGCTGTTCAAGAACACCAACAGACATTCCAAAATGGAAAGGGAAGATGATGAGGCTTCAGCTCTATACAAAGAACCACAGGTAAATAAGGAATGTAAAGAGTGGGAGAAATAAGTCTTCCCCAGAGAAAAGCACACTAACTGGTTATCCAATACCAAATGGTCAGTCATGAAAACATATATACAAGCAATACTATACAGACTGACGAGATTATATTTAGGAATACATATACATATACATATTTTCATGTAATAATAATTAATGAAAAAGAAGCTATGAATTAAAAGAACAAGGAGGAAGTATAAAGGAGTTTTGAGGAAAGGGAGTGGAGAAATTATATAATTGCATAATCTCAAAAATAAACCAAAAAATTTGATAGAGTAATGATTTGATATCACCAAGAAAATAGAAGGTACAAGCTCTCTCCAAAATGTTTTACATGAGAAAAGAGGTGATAAAATAAATCAGATCCAAGTTTTAAATAAGCATAACACTCTATAAACAGTATATATAATTTAGGCCAGATGTGGTGGTGTGCTTTTAATTCCAGCACTTACAAGGTAGAGGTAGGAGAATATAGAGTTCAAGATCATCCTCAGCTATATAAGCACTGTGAGTCCAGCCTGGCTTACATGAGCCCATCTCAAAAACCTAAGTACAATAAAAAAAAAGGGGGGGGGGAACATTTCTACAACACTAAAACAAAAATTTACTATAATACTTTTAAGGAAAAAAATAATCTATCTCCAATCCCAAAGCTGAAAAAAAAATCCAGCCATCTACAATCAATCCATAATTGTTTCCATAGAAATCTCTCCAGCTGTCTCCCTCCTCCTTCTCTCCCTCCCTCTCTTCCCCTCTTCCATCTCCATCAAAAATCTCCTTCCCAAAACAAAGCAATACAGATGGAAATAAAAGTGCTTCCCATTCTTACCCCAATTATGACAAAGCTTTCTCTCCCCATTACACTCATTACAGCAACCAACTGTTTACAATTCACCTTAACATATTTGATCTAATTCAGTGAAGTCATTCTAAAAGTCTAAAACTATGGTACATAAAACCTTGTAAATTTCAGTAATTATTTCCTGAGGAAAACCAGCCTTGTCTCTCTTGTGGTCAAACCATTTTCTCCAATATTAAGAAATACTAAGGGGGAATGCAACCCAGCATCAATGATTCTACCTTTCATAGGTGTCAACATTCTGAACGTATTTGTTGTATAAAAAAAGGAAATGGACACCATCAATCAGACTTTCAGATCATGTTTTAACCACAACCTGTCCAGGACACATGCTAAGAGCCAGAACCCTAAATACCCTTTCTCAAAAAAATTTTTGTTTTTGCTTTTTAGGGTTTTTTTTTTTTCCTAACAGACTTGCAGGCCACAGTGGAAGTACAAATACTGGCAATGCTTTCTATTTAATTTGGTATAAGCTCATAAAACAAATTGCTCAGATAACTGGACATGTCTTCAGTACTGTACTACATTTTCCATAGATGTAAACCAGATTTATAACTTAGAAGTGCAGCAATAAATGAGCACTGCTTATAATAGATTTGTGCCAAATCTTATGTCAAAGTGAAATAAAAAATGAAACAGACTACTTTGAGTAATGAAATCTGTCAGCTCAGTTAATTCCTTTTAAATTGATGAGAAATTTTAAGGTCTGAAAGTATGTTAATTATTTTTAGTAATACAAAACTATGTAAGTTATTACATGTAAGTCTTTTAGATAGTTTCCTTAAAAATAAACTTATCCTAAACCTTTTCTTTTTTGCAAGTTTTTTTCTACTACTTATTTTTCTCCTTTAGAGAATTCAAACCCACTTGCACATGGAAACTTCTATCTTGAAACTAAATTCCCATTTCCCTCTAAGGAGTTTCTCCACCCCACTAAAGTCAGAGTTGGCAATTATGCTATTATACTTTTCTAGACTAGATCGCCTGGTCACCATTTGTTTGGACCTCTGTCCAAAAAGGAAAAAAAAAGCAAAGGTTAATATTATCTATTTGGCAAACACAAAGTAGTTTGTAGGCACATTTGGTCATCCTATGAAAACAAACTAAATCCAGCTATTATAAACAAAGCTTAATTTAAAAGAATCCTTATTAATTTTTTCCTGTTTGTGCTCAAGAAAAGTGGGGGAATTTCCATCTGCAAAAACTTCCCTGTCTACATACTTCTTAAAGCTATGTGCCCAAGGCACCATTCTAGACCCAGAAAGCTTTAATAGAGCTCATTCCAGGGGTCAGATGAGGTGGATGTGAGGATCAATTGGCATTAGCAATACACTTCCACTGCTTTTTTTAAAAAAAAAAAAAAAAAAAGAAAAGAAAAGGAAAATCATTAAATATGGAGTATCATTTTTCAAGAAAGTCTTTGTACTTGGTTATTTTGCTCAACATTACTTAAATACCTAGTACACCAAAGATCCTCAATATCTGTACTCTGCTTAGTCTCTTTCTCTCTTTATTGAAAAAATAAAGTTTATAATTCAGTCAAGCTAGAAACCAAGTTTGACTGCTTTTCTTCCTTACCTCTGAACACATTAATAACTGTAGTGTTGGGGGAAACTGCTTGTTGATTCGCAGCTGCTCGGCCCCAAAATAATCATACAGAAACAATATTAATTAAATCACTGGCTGGCCCATTAGCTCTAGCTTCTTATTAGCTAACTCTTACATATTAATTTAACCCATATCCATTAATCTGTGCATCACCACAAGGTCGTGACCTACCAGCAAAGTTTCAGCATGTCTATCTCTGGCAGCAGCTCCATGACTTCTCCCTTACTCTGCCTCCTTTCTCCCAGCATTCAATTTAGTTTTCCCCGCCTAGCTAAGTTCTGCCCTATCAACAGGCCAAGGCAGTTTTCTTTATAAATGAACCAACTGTATTCACAGCATACAGAGGGGAATCCCACATCACCTCCCCTTTTCTGTTCAAATAAAAAGGAAGGTTTTAACTTTAACATAGTAAAATTACATACAACAAAACAGTTACCAAGCAAGAATTAGTTACAATATTTATATCTACTTTATCTTTCATGATAAATAAGAAAAACTATAATTATAATTACATACTCTTCAACTCCATTAAAGACTCCAGAAGGATATAATATTACCTAAGTAATACAATGCAGGAAGTTGCATTGCAAACAACTTCCAAAACTCTAGATTTGACAGTGACATCCTACTGCCTGGACAGTCACCCAAAGTTCTTCTGTACCACTGGAGAATCCATCTTCAGATTACAAGCCCATAGTATCCAGCAGACTTTTTCATAAAGCAGGAAATTTCAAAGGCAGCTCTGCCTATATTGGCAGTTTGTCCATCAGATTTTCTGAGTCCTGCAGAATGTCTGGTAGACTCTTTCATGAAGCAGGAGCCCCAAAGGATGGTCTCACCTTTAGGCAAGTTCAGCAGTCATTTTTCTATGGGTTCTGAATGTCCAGTATACATAGCATACCATCAAGCAGTCCAGGCAAGAGCAGTTTCTTGCCCAAATGGCTAAACAATGCCATAAGGAGCCTCTTTGATGCCCATCTTCCTCTTAAAGTAGCTTGTGCTGCCAGGAGATGCATCGCACTGTCATGAGAAGTCCTAACTGAAAACATTTTAAATGCCATATTCTGAAGGTCTCTGAAAGATCTGAAGAATACCTAACTGAAATGTATTTCTATATATCTAGAAAACCTAACTAATACGACTACAAGTTTGACTATTATAGATGATTATCTATTAACCTATATTTAATTATATATTACATTTTTAAATGAGCTGGACAAACACAGTATCTTAATCAACATCAGAAATATAACAAAATTGATCTTTAATTTGTATAAATAAAGCAAGATCCATACCAATACAAATCTCTATAACATATCCCTCTCTAAATGTAAATAAAACATTTATAGACAATATTTGGGAATAAGGGTGTAGCACTCTCCATACTGTTTCCTGCTATTTAGTGGGCAAAATAATTTTTTGAGGAGTGTTCAAGACAACCTTTTTTGGTACATCAAACCATATTAGTCTGGAAGCAATCCACAGGTTCTTATCCTCTGTGAAAACAAAAGAAGAACCTCTTTACCAAAGCAATATATCCTTAGACCCAAATTCTGAAGTCAAGATACCATTATAATATACATGCTGGTTTAGATTAGCAGCCCATACAATGAAATCTCTCTGTGTTTAGCGTATTCCCCATCAAAAAACTCAAAGAAGGTAGACACAATATACCTAATCCAGACTCTCCGTGTATATTCCATCTTTATGTGGCTTTTCTTAACATATTACTTTTTAATATTTATTATCTTACTCCTTTAATATAACTGTCTGTACTCTGTCTCTTTAAAGACTTTGCCTTAAAAAAAACATTTACTTCTTTTTATAACTCTATTTTTTCTCCCTCCCAAGCCTACATACATTTATCCAACACTGTGACCCATTTAGAGGTCTATTATGTCTGAATCTGTCCTATTGATATTTGAAATTCTTTTCTGACAAGAAGTGCCTCTTAAAATGCTAAGCTGTTCTTATGAACTTAAGTGGTGCCATTACTAGGGGAAATACCACACTTCCTGCTTGCCCCACCAGTCTGACATGGCAGAGCTTTCACTGCCTCTCAGAGCCACACTCGCATAATTCCAAGTATGCAGCATGTCTATGTCAAGCCATTAAGCAGTTTTAACACTCTACTCACAAAACCCATTTAAATGCTTGATAGCCAGACCTTGTCAGATTAGTGCTGGCAGCCCTGCTCAGAAGGCTGGCATTTCAAAACCGCAGCTTTTTTTTTTCCTGCTACTACTGAATCAGGAAAACCTCTCTTAAAGGAGACACAGCATGCTGCCAGCAAGCAAAGTCCATTCAGAAAAAAAAAAAAAAAACAAAAAAAAACAAAAAAAAACCATGAGGCTTAATGTTGTTTAGTGCCTAGAATTCTTTGCAAGCCCTCTCAGTTTTTAAGTGGATTTCAGTTGGCCATGTGGGTGCCAATTTGTTGGAGGAGGCCACTTGTCAATTCCTGGCTGCTAAGCCCTGAAAACAATCACACAAAAACCGTATTATTTAAATCATTGCTTGGTCCATTAGCTCTAGCTTCTAATGGCAAACTCATATATTAATTTAACTCATCTCCATTAATCTGTGCATCACCACAAGGTCATGGCCTACCAGCAAAGTTTCAATGTCTATCTCTGGTGGGATTATATGACTTCTCTCTGATTCTGCCTCTTTTCTCCCAGCATTCAGTTTAGTTTTCCCCACTAAGTTCTGCCAAGGCAGTCTTCTTTATTAATGAACCATCATATTCACAGCATACAGAGGTGAATCCCACATCACTAGTTTGATAGCTCTATTATTTCTAACACTAATATAGTTTCTCCTCACTTTTCTCTCAGCATGTGACGATGAGCAGGCCAGTTTAGACAAACTGCCAAAGTGGATTAGTTGTATCTCGATGATGGACACAGGAGGGAGCACAGTAGACTCAACAATGTAACTAGCATAATTTTCATCTTTACAGTTGGTTCTGTGATATATTTCTGTAGATTTTTAGGCAAGTATGTTTTTAACTTGTTACCTCTGGATTTAAAATTCAGAATTAGTTAGAATTACAGGGCTTTATTTCCTTTCTAATTTATCTATGAAATTATTCATCACGTGCGTAATGTTTTCCAACAAGAAAAAACACAGATATGCTACATTTTCAATTACTATTAGTTTAACTTTACAACATCTCACCAATGCTCCCTTTCATTGTGCAGTTTTTAGCTATACTTTTATTTTCTATGTATTGTGGTTTGAGGGGAAGTGAGGGCTTGGTTCCTAGCTAATGTATTATGCAAGGTTATAGATATTTTAGGTGGAGACTACTTTGAGAATGAGGGCCACTGGAAGGTGGCTTATCATTGTTTGTTATATCTTACTGGGCCCTCTTTTTCTGCTTTCCACCCACACTAAGACAAGCAGCTGGCCACTCAGTCTACCACCGTAGCATTTGGCCTCACCAAAGGCCCAGAATCAACAAAGCTATAGACTCAAACCTCTAAATGTGAACTAAAATATATCCTTCCTCCTTTACATTGTTCAATTTGGGTCAAAGTAGTAGAAAAGTAATTAATGCACAATAGGAATAACAGTTTTTATTTATCCATATAATAGACAAACTTTTTAAAGGGAAAAAGAATTTATACAAAAGGCTTAAATTAATGAAATATGCTCAATACTTTTTCTATGTATTTTCCCATAGTCACATGTCTAACAGCACACACCCCATTAACTTACAATAGCCCTTAGAATTCAGATGTTCCCTATAAAAAGTGATGTGAACTATCTTCATTCTTACATAGAAATTAAGTTTCTGGGGACCATGCAGGCTCTGAGGAAGAAGCATGCATGGTCCTGGACTGAGCAAAGAGACTCACATGCAGTCTTGGGGTGTTTTTCCCTGGGCATAGTGAGAAAACACTGACACTATTAGAGTGAGGAAATTTACAGGGTATATGGGAGAGAGACAGACAGAATGGTTCGTTTCCTGTAGACAGAGGCATATGTGAAGAGGTCAAAGTGGTAAGGAGCAGGCTGAAGTGAGTGATTTCACTGCCACCCAGGGCCATGATGATGTCTGGGCCTAGGCTGATGTTGGGGTCCATGTCTGGGTTCATGGCCCTAATGCAGCCATGGTCTATGTTGATGCCCCTGGCTCCTCATACCACCAAAGGCTGAGAGAATAGATAGGGTTGTAAGGAGTTGACCACACCTCCTCACTGGCTGCAACACTATGAACAACTGATCCTGCCCCTCCCCAACTGAAACACACAGGAAAGAGAATTCCTACATGTCACCTACAATAGAGCTGACCCTGTTCAAATTGACATTGATGAACTGGCCCTGAGAGGTGAGAGGATTGCGGAGCAGGTTGTGCCCCTCTCATTTCTCATGTGGAGGTGCAGTCAGCACTTGAGAGAACAGGTTCTAACCTTTGCCTGGGAAGTAGAGTTGACCCTGTAGAAAGAAAAATAGGTCAGGTCCAGTCCTGAAGACCTGAGAGGGGAATGATCAGTACCGACCCCTTTACTGTGGTTTGGGGGTGAGAGTGAAGGAACCACCTCCAGTTGGCAAGGAAGGTAACCCTCCACTTTACCAGCGTCAACACTCAAGAAAGTTGTCCCTACATCTTGTCTGGGCAGCACAGTGAAGCAGACCCTGTTGACAGGGGCACAGGTGAGTCACCCCAAAACATGAGCATCGGAGACCCTGCCCTGCCCCTCATCTGCCATATGGCAGCTTGGGCCATGGACAGGGAAGAGATGCCCTACCCCTACTTCTTCCCTCTAAAACTGAGACAGGTGGGAGAACTGGCCCCGTGGTCTTGAGAGCAGGATACCTGTCCATGCCCCGCATCAGCTGCAGCACTCTGGAGTGGCCCCTGCACTTCAGTAGTTGGCCCTGAAGGTGTTGGTGTGGAAGAGCTGACACTAAGGACTGAGCCCCAACCCCTTACTCATTGCTGCTCAAGGGGTGAACTAGACAGGGAAATGTTGGAGAGCTCGTCCTGGTGGTGAGAATGGCAAAGAGCAGGTGGGTTGACGAATCCTGCAACCACACAGGCCCAGAACCAGAGTTATGAGTTAGCACACCCCAACATCTATTCCATCTGTAATCTGCTGAAGCACATGAAGGGACCTGACCCACAGACCCAAACCTTTATTATCTAAATGACACAAGGCAACAACAGGAAAACCAAGAGAAGGAGGAGGAGTAAGGGCCCAGCATCAATACTGCAGCAGAAATCAGAGGCCTCAAACAAGGCCAATGACTGTCATTTGCAATTAAAGATATATGGACCAAACGAGTTTACTGGGTGACTCACTGTGTCAACTACAGCATCCATCACGAGATTTTTTTTTTTCTTCTCTTCAATTTTATTGGGGGGGGAGGTTGATTTTGCAAGTGAATAAAGCAGATACAAAGGGATGGGAAATGAATGGTATCTGGATGCATGATGTGAAAGATGGTAAGGATAAATATAAATAAAGTTCCAGGATTGCAGTTTTTTGGAATGAAGGTCATTCTGATTCTAATTTAGAAAATATTTACTGTTCCATTTTTTTAATCATCTTGTCTTCAATATTTACTGATATGACTACTTTCAACATTTATTCTTTGAAATTAAATTTTCAGGGAGGGTAGAAGGGGAGTGGGGAAAAATATTAAAATGAGGATTTAAAAAAGAAATTAAATTTTCATTCAGTCTCTTTTAACTTTAAAATGAAAACTTTATTTAGAAAATGTAAGCATGTCACTGTGAAAAAATTTCTCTTTACTGAGTATTGTATAAAATGTAATAAAACATAAATCACTTTTAAGAAGATTTACAGTTTCCTCCCAGCTACACTCAGCAAGGAAAAAAAAAGAACAAAAACAAAAATGTAAAGAGAAATTTGAAAAATAAATGCAATAAATCCTTATCTCTATATACAGTTTACATACAAGTTTGTTTTTCTTTTGTCAAAACAGTCAGACTTGCTTAAATTCCACAAATTCTTCTTGACGTGCTTCAGTAAAAACTGGACATCAAGGTAAAAATCCATTTCTCCCCTCAGAGCTGCCATATATTAGCTTTTACATGTCTTAAACACATCTCCTAACGTATTTCTAAATTTCCTGAAATAACATTAATAAAGGGTTATTATACAAGAAAGGGGGCTCTAAAGGTAAGGAGGAAGATGGGGGCGCTAGAAAGGGTAATGGTGAATAATGAATATACTTTCTCATCTAAAATTTAAGATTAGAAATTTTATATATGACATCATGTGATATTACAGACTAGCTGGAGGAAAAGGATGAGCCAGTTTAAGTGTAACAGGAGAAAATGTGAGTAGAGCACAATGATACACAAGTACGAAAGTGTCATAATGAAATCTATTATTTTGTATATTACCATTAATTTTTAAGTTTAAGAATATAATATTCATTAATCTGGTTCTTAAATTTGGTTGTGAGCCAACAAAATTAGGCACTTTTTTATGAATTTGCTCACATATACCTATATATGCTGTTCTTGGCAAGTTTTGCTTTAAATACTTCACAATGAAAATGTTAGTATTTTCCTATTGCCAGTTCAGAGCCAGTGCATTTCAGGGTCAACACTACTGTTAAAATTCTGTCCAAAGTTTTAACTTTTTAAAGTTTCATGTTTTCAGTTTTAATTTTCCACTGGTAATCTAATGTTAGGATTGTTATCCAAATGCTGAATGCAGTTCTCAACAACCAAGGAACTTTAGATCTGACAAAAACAATGACAGGTGTTCAGATATTCAAAAGCAAATGGGAACAAAGCATACAGTTTTTCTCAGTTTATGACAGAGAACCTTTCTAACAGACAATCCATAGACACTGACAGAACAGCACTTCTTGGCGACATTTCAACTTTTGCCAAAAATTTAAGCTATGGCATTATTATAGTACTATTGACAGACTCCAAGAATGTCCCCAAATCACCTAATAATAAGTTCAAAAATATTTTAAGTAATCAAATGTCAAGCTCATGAAAACATACTGTTTCAAATTTCAAAGCAAAGCAAAGCAAAGCAAAGCAAGTTTTCCTCATTCCCGTAAGAAAATTCTCAGCTAACAGAAACCAATATGAAACTAGCCATTAACTCGAAATAAATTGGGGGGAAGGACGCAGCATGTTAGGCAAACAAGCATTCTAATTCTGATTTAAGACTGAACCAAAGGTGATGTTTGGAATGCCTTGATTTCTCCCCAGTACTGGGGCAGCACTGGGCCGATAAGGCACTGCAGGTCTGGGGAGGGGGGGTGGGGGGGTGATCCTTGTGTTCCTGAAACACTTCATTTAACTGTGATGCTTGTGGGGCCTGGAATCTAGACACACTCCATTTTTTTTTTTTCCACCTCACAGGAGGTCAGCAGGGCCTCCTCACACTCGGGGCGCGCGCTTGGCCAACTTCAGGCGGTGCGGCTAATCTGGCGGATGATGTGGACCATGTTGGCCAGCTGCAAATTGGGGCGGTAGCTGCGGCTGGGAAATGTCCTCCTGCACTGCGGGCAGCTGAAGACCTGCGGGATGCGGGGCCGCGGCGGGGTGCGGGGTGGGGTGCGGGGTGGGGTGCGGGGCGGGGAGCGGGGCCCGGTGTTCGCGTAGAGCTGCCGGCGCACCCGGGGGTGCGGGAGCCCACGCCGGAAGATGTGGCGGTGGCGGTAGCGGCCGAGGTGGTGGTAGTGGTGGCCGTTGTGGAGCAGCGCCTCCCGCTCATCGGGAAAGACCCGGATTCTCAGGTCCTGGACCAGCGTCCCGCTCCAGCGCCCCACGGCATTCCAGCCCGGGTCCACGAGGCCCGAAGGGCTGGGAGGGTGGCCGTGGCCGCCGGGGGCCCCCTCCCGAGGCCCGCGGTACACGAACTCCCTCACGGCCGCCCCGCGCTCCGGCTCCTCGTCCTTGCCCCACAGCTGGGTCACGCAGTCCCGGCAGAAGTTGTGCCCGCAGGCGATGGACACGGGGTCCTGGAAGTAATCCAGGCAGATGGCACACACGGCCTCCTCCCGGAGGGACTGCATCGGGCTGGGAGGCCCGTGCGGGGCCGCCATCGCAGAGCACGCGGGTCCTGCGGAAGCTGGGATAGAGAAGGCCTGGCTGCCCTGCCAAGCAGCACAGTCACGGGACCAGGGACCTGGCCTGGTCGCTCAGAGGCGCACAGGGGCGGGGAGCACGAAGGCCTTGCTGCCCTGTGAGGAGTGCGGAGCACGAAGGCCTCGCTGCCCTGTGAGGAGTGGGGAGCACGAAGGCCTCACTGCCCTGTGAGGAGCGGGGAAGACCGGGGGCTCGCGGCCCTGTGAGGAGCGGGAAGACCCTCGGCCTCGCTGCCCTGTGAGGGGCGCGACTCCTGCTAGCCTCACTGCCCTGTGAGGAGCAGGAAGACCCTCGGCCTCGCGGCCCTGTGAGGGGAGAGGGAAGACCTGGGCCTCGCTGCCCTGTGAGGAGCGGGAAAGCCCAGGCCTCGCGGCCTTGTGAGGAGCGGGAAGACCAGGGTCTCGCGGCCCTGTGAGGAGCGGGAAGACCGGGGTCTCGCGGCCCTGTGAGGAGCGGGAAGACCTGGGCCTCGCTGCCCTGTGAGGAGCGGGAAGCACGAAGGCCTCGCTGTCACCTACAACCCGCCGCTGCCGCCCTCGGCCCACTGTGCCTTGCTCAGGTCACAGAGACGCCTGCACCCCGGGGCTTCCCTCGGCACCCGACTCACGCAGCCCTCGCTCGCACTGGTGGAAACCAGGCCGCCAACTGACAGCCCAGCCTTCGCTCCTTCCAGGGTCTGCGTCTGCGGGCACCACAATCAGCAACTGGCAGAGGGCGAAGACAGCAACTGGTGCCCGCCTCGCACGCTACTGCCTTTTATAGGAGAGGCACCCGGAAATGACATCATGCGCTCTAATTCCCCATCACCACCACTGGTAGGGCTCTCTGGGCCATTGGCGGACCTCTGTCTTGATGGTACTCAAGGGAGGGCGCTGACAGGTGGGCTCCAACCCGTCCTACCATGTAATAGAAAAGACTAGTGAGAGCAGCCGGGCAGTAATAATAATCCCAGCAGGCCAGCAGAGGTGAAAGTTCAGGCGTTCAAACCCTCGTCCTCATAGTGACTTCGAAGCTCGTATTGACCCCAAGACTGAAATCTAAATAGACAATTTAAAGACAGACCGATGAAATAACTGGTGGGCCCAGTCTCCTAAAAATGAAGATGATTCAGATTTCAAAAGCGATTTTCTTTTTTTAATTGTTTTTTTTTCTATACAGTGAGCAGATCAGTTCTTTCACAGACAACTGCTGCTCCTCACAACTAAATACCATTCCCCATCAAAATTCATTTTAGCACTCTGATTCTATTCCAAGAAGTGTCAAGACATAATTCTTTACTCTCTCTACTCTCTCGTCCAACATAAGAAGGTTGTTACAAAGTTGATGAACATAATCAAGTCATACTGGAAAGAATGTTCTGGACTGGGAATACGCAGCTGCAGTGAGGAGATATTTTGGCACTTCCTTCATTATAAAAGTTAAAATGATTAATAAGGGACTGGTCTACCGAGAGTACTGCAAACCTTTCAGAGATATTAAGTCGTCTATTAAGCACATGGCAATAGATACGCTATTTGTTTTTCAAGGGTTTGCTTTTAACATTTTTAAAAGTTTAAGCTGTTTGTGGGTGTTTATTTGTTTTTCAGTTTTGCAGACTATCTAGCATTGTTCGTGCTTAGGTCAGCATTTTAAATAATCTCATGTCTTAAAAAAAAAAAACTATGAAAACCTAGATATTCCAAATGGTTTAAATTGTTTACAAGGTAAATTGAAGCACACTCTTATTTCCTAATAGCGTTTTACTGAGCTAATGGTGCAGATTGTTAAATTACAAATAACAAACTTACAAATATTCAAGGAATAAATAAGGATAAATTACAAATATCCAAGGAAAGATAACAAACACTAACTTGTAAGCTAGAGAAAACTAGTAACTGAGACTAGAGAAAGGTAAATCAAAAGAAAAAAACTTTAAACTGAAAAATAAGAGAAAGGATAAAAATATATAGAGAAAATTCCGGTGGGAGGGGAGGAACAAGATTCTGAAACACTGCCAATCCAAAGTATCCATAACTAGAAAGTTGAACATAGACATGGATACATAATTACACCACAGCTGAGTCCCACTTCTGCTGAAAACTGGGGTTTATCTTCTATTGAGAATGAACCAGAAGGAATGAATGTAGAAAATACAGGAAACAGGAGAATCCTCTTACAGGTTGCACATTGAACAATGAGAACTCTCCAACCTTTCTCATCTAATTCTAATGCCAGCGACCAGTGTTAGACCTTTCTGGAAAGAAGTGGATTTAATTTTTCTCTAGAGAATCTAAACAGATTGATGAAAATATCTAGGCGGGAAAAAAATAAAAAACATGGTCAAAAGTTCACGGACCAAACAGTGGAACTAGGTTACCTAACAAGGCAGGAAAAAGTTCAGTCCCACAAGCTAGTGATTCATTTTTATACATTTACTAGCAGCCAAAATTCTCTAGGTATTTGAAGAAAGCTTCCAATTTAAAGCAGCATTTTTTAAAGGAAAAGAAACAATTTTGGATAAAATAATAATATTAGGAAAAACTCAAGTATGTATCTATATATGAGGTTATATTCTTCTAGCCCATGGACACTGCTTTTACTAAATAAAATCAGCTTATAAAAAAAACCACAGAAGTTAGACAGATAACATAGCATTTAAAAGCGTATGCTGTTCTTGCAGAGGACCTGAGCAGTTTCCAGCACCCACATAAGACAGCTCACAACCACATGTAACTCCAGTTTCAGAGGATCTGACACCTTCTTCTGACCTCTGCAGTCACCTGTACATACGTATGTGCACATACACACAAACACACATGTACATTTTTATATACATGTATATAAAATATGCATGTATATTTTAAAAATAATAAATCTTTAAAAGGATACAAGCAAGCAGTGAAAATGCCTACAAATAAGAAATGTAATAGGAAAAATGAAAATAACAATTAGACAATGATATACACACAATTAAAATAAAAGATACATGAAATTAAACATATAAAATATGGGTCATTAGTACAAGAAAAGACAGAAGAATTACAAATTAATACTTGCAGAAATAATTGAAATTCAAAATGAAAAATCAAAAAAAGCTCAGTACAGGAGGCATAATCTAGTACTTATTGCTTTAAATTTAGGACATAAGGACAAAATTCCCAAAGAGGAAAGAAAACGAGCATGGACCTGCTAAGTAGTGATGCTAGGTACTAAACAACCAAAATAAATAAACAATTTAAAAATTATGAGTGAATATTATTTTCATATCATAGTTAATAACAGCTCAATCGGAAACGGAGTGTGGGAGTAGATAAAGACATATTCATGTTCACAAAATGGTATGAACTTGATCTTTCATGAATTTGTTGTTCAAAAGTTAGTAGAAGGCATGTCACCAAAATCAGGATGAAAAAAAACAAAGAAGATATAAAACCCAGACACTGATAAATTAATGGAAGGAAATGATATTGGAATTTCTAGGATGAATATTTAGGAAGATCACGGAACCATACCTAACCTGCAATGGACCAGCTGAGTAGCAAGCTCTTCTAGACGAGAGTAAGAAGAAAATCTCTTCCAGCAGGATATCTTCAAAAACATGGAATTAGTGGGTATGTCTGCAAGTTCACAGGACTGAAGAGTTATGCACTGTAGTCACAGTATAAGGGTGATTTGTTGATAGTTATATACAAACTAGAGCAAACACACACACACACACACACACACACACACACACACACACAGGAGAGGAGAGAGATTCTAACTCAGATTTTAAGAAGGCCAAAGAAAATGTCCATTGAAAAATAGGAATATAACAACTTGGATCATCTCTGAAAGAGATATTTAAGTACTCACTGCATAATAATGTATAACCTAATAATTCATCATTATTCTAAGTATGCATATTTGGAAATATAAGAAGAACAAAATAAATAAAGTAAGTAATACATCATGTCCAAAATTAGAAAGTTAGTAATACATCATGCCCAAAATTAGAAAGTTTTAGTTATATTAAACAAGTTTTGGACAAATTTTAAGCAATGTATTAATAAATGCCAAGAAATAGACAAAAGTTTGACATTTCAGGATAGATATAGAAAAAGTAAAGAATAGAAACATTTTTACAAAAATCTTTATAGAAATGTTAGAATGGAAATTATATCTGAACTACACACTTCCTTATTCTACTTACTACTATTTGAATTTATTTTAACCAGCAATTTTATGAAATAATCTTATAAGGAAGTCAATGTTTAACTACCTCCATGCCCTATCTGGGGACCAAGCAACCATCACATACTATTTATAACCATTGTAAACACAAGCCACAGCAATTCCTGTTCATATTCTTCAAGATCAGCTTTTATATATATATATCAGTTTTCCAAGTACATTGACATATTTTACTAGGCCTTTGCTGATCTCACAGACAAAACATATTTTCAACAATTATGAAGATAATTTGGGGTGGGATTATGTGCTCCTCTAGGCCAGATTGTATGGGTGGTTTTTTTGTTCCAGAATTTTGAAGAGTTCCTGTAAGATGTCAGTGTTTCTGCTTGGAAATCTATAAAGCTTTAAATGTCTTCTAAGTAGCCAATATTTTATTGAGAAAAGTAGCTCTTCATAATTCTTTTTATTGATGCTTTTTTGTCTGCCATGGTAATATGACATTCATGTCATGGATTAGGTGAAGTGAGTTGTCTTTTCACATGACAATCTGGAAACCCAATAGCTGGGAAAGATACTATGTTCCATAGAGGCTATACAGCATCAAATATTCTACTTTTCCTTTTATATTTATTTATATTGGTTTTGTGTAGGAATGTTTTCCCTACATGTATGTCTGCCTGTCCAGTGTTACTGAGGATCAGAAGAGAGCAGTAGACCCTGCAGCACTGCAGGGGCAGATGGTTTTAAGTCACCATGTGTATGCTAGGAACCAAAACTGGCTCTTCTACAAGAGGATCAAGGACTCTAAAACACGGGGTCATCTCTCCAACCCCTATAATACAATGTTCTATGGGTGTTAAATTTTAGAAACAAGTAGTAGGAGCAAATATAGTTATTTTAGTAAAATTTAGATCAATCGGAAGTACTGAATAATGGGTATTGTTGAAAGGCAAAAAGAGGGAGGAACTTCCGATAAATAGCAGGATGATGGATGCTGTTGGATGACAAGTAATATGGGGAGTAAAAAGGAGTGTTATATTCCACATATTAAACAAGGCAAGTGATGTTCCAACTGGCTATGCGGCAGCTGAGCAATTGCCATATGGCACATTTTGAAAATATTCCATGATCACAGATGGCCATCCAACTATCACAGCCAGGACTTGTGTAATAGATTATGAAATACAAGCATTATGGCACTTAGACTATTTTATTATCAGAGAGTTTCACAATTTTACATTAGACAGACACAATTTATTTATTGAAGAAAATACATAATAAATCCCAACTCATATTTTTTGCATAAGCTCTAGCTTCTTTGAGTCTTCTCAGTTAGATCAAGAACTACTGGTTCCTCTTAGGTCTGTTTAAATTTCCAACTTTGAATTTAAGGTCTTGCTTCCCTAATGTTCTGTTCGCATTCTGTTAAACAGACTCCCCTGTTTTTCTATCTCAATACATAAGTATAAAAGTTTAAGATGATGTCAAATCCAGCAAACTTAAATACCAGAAAGAGAGAAAAGGTAAGGAATGGAATAATATCTACAGGAATTCCAGAATTATGGGAATCTTGCTATAGGTGTCACTATAGCAAATATACAATGCTGTAATTAAAAAATGATAGAATATATTAGATTAAAAATATCTTTTCACTGGGTGGTGGTGATGGAGGCACACACCTTTTTTTTAATTATTTTTATTGAGCTATATATTTCTCTCTGCTCCATTCCCTTCCACTCCCCTCCCCTTATACCCTCTCCCATGATCCCCAAGCTCCCAATTTCCTCAAGAGATCTATCTTGTCTTTTTCTACTTCCCATGTAGATTAGATCCAGGTATATCTCTCTTAGGGTCTTCTTTGTCATCTAGGTTCTCCAGGATTATGTATTTTAGGCTAGTTTTTGTTTGCTTTATGTCTAAAAACCACTTATGAGTGAGTATGTATATTTGTCTTTCTGGGTCCGGGTTACCTCACTCAATATAATGTTTTCTAGATCCATCCATTTACTCACAAATTCCAAGATGTCATTATTTTTTTCCACTGTGTAGTATTCCATTTTGTAAATGTACCACATTTTCATAATCCATTCTTTGGTTGAGGGGCTTTTAGGTTGTTTCCAGGTTCTGGCTTTGACAAATACTACTGCTATGAACATAGTTGAGCACATGTCCTTATGGTATGATTAAGCATTTTTTGGGTATATACCCAAAAGTGGCATTGCTGGGTCTTGATGCAGGTTGTTTCCTAATTTTCTGAGAAATCTCCATACTGATGACAAAAGGGGCTGTACCAGTTTGGACTCTCACTAGCAATGGAGCGATGTTCCCTTTACCCCACATCCTCTCCAGCATTAATTGTCATCAGTGTTTTTGATCTTAGTCATTCTTACAGGTGTAAGATGGAATCTCAGAGTTGTTTTGATTTGCATTTCTCTGATGACTAAGGATGTTGAGCATTTCCTTAAGTGTCTTTCAGCCATTTTAGATTCATCTGTTGAGAGTTCTCTGTTTAGGTCTGTACCCCATTTTTTTTACTGGAGTATTTGTTCTTTTGATGACCAATTTCTCAAGCTTTTTGTATGTTTTGGAGATCAGTCCTCTGTCTGATGTAGGGTGGGGTGAAGATCTTTTTCCATTCCATAGGCTGCCGTTTTGTCTTGTTGACTGTGTCCTTTGCTTTACAGAAGCTTCTCAGTTTCAGGAGGTCCCATTTATTAATTGTTGCTCTCAGTGTCTATGCTCCTGAGGTTATATATATAGGAAGTGGTCTCCTGTGCCAATGCATTCAAGTGTACTTCCCACTGCCTCTTCTATGAGGTTCAGTGTGGTTGGCTTTATGTTGAGGTCTTTGACCCATTAGGACTTGAGTTTTTTGCATGGTAATAGATATGGATTTATTTTTATTCTTCTACATGTTGATATCCAGTCATGCCAGCACCATTTATTGAATATGCATTCTTTTTTCCGTTTGATATTTTTTGCTTCTTTGTCAAAAAACAAGTGTTCAAAATTGTGTGGATTGAAATCCAGGTCTTCCATTCAGTACCATTGGTTCTCCTGTCTGTTTTAATTCCAATAATAGGCTATTTTCAGTACTGTAGCTCTGTAGTTTGAAGTTAGGGACTGTAATGCTTCCAGAAGTCCCTTTATTGTACAGTATTGTTTTGACTATCCTGGGGGGGTTTGATGTTGTTGTTGTTTTTGTTGTTGTTAGTTTTTTTTGTTTTTCATATGAAGTTGAGTATTGTTCTTTCAAGATCTATGAAGAATTTTGCTGAAATTTGGATGGGGATTGCATTGAATTGTAGAATGCTTTTGGTAAGATTGTCATTTTTACTTTGTTAATTCTATCTACACAAAAGCATGGGAGATCTTTACATTTTCTGGTGTCTTCTTCAATTTCTTTCTTCAAAGATTTAAAATTCTTGTCATACAGGTCTTTCAACTGTTTGATTGGAGTTACTTCAAGATATTTTATGTTATTTGTGGATATTGTAAAGGGTGATGTTACTCTGATTTCTTTCTCAGCCCGTTTATAATCTGTGTAAAGGAGAGCTACTGATTTTTTCAAGTTAATCTTGTATTCTGCTGTATTACTGAATATGTTTATGATTTGTAGAAGTTCCCTGGTAAAATTTTTGGGGTCACTTATGTACTTATCATATCATCAGCAAATCCTGAGAGTTTGACTTCTTTTCCAATTTGCATCCCCTTGATCTCCTTTTACTGTCTTATTTCTCTAGCTAGAACCTCAAGAACTATGTTGAATAGATATAGAAAAAAATGGGCAACCTTGTCTTTTTCCTGATTTCAGTGGAATCACTTTGAGTTTTTCTCCATTTAGTTTGAATTTGGTTGTTGGCTTGCTATACAATGCCTTTATTATATTTAGGTATGTTCCTTGTATCCCTGTTCTCTCCAAGATCGTTATCATGAAGGGATATTGCATTTTGTCAAAGGTTTTTTCAGCAGCTAATGAGATGATCATGTGGGATTTTATTCAGTTTGTTTATATGGTGGATTACATTGATAGATTTTCATACGTTGAACCATCCTTTCATCTCTGGCATGAAGCCAACTTATTTATGGTGGATGATTTTTTTTATGTGTTCTTGAATTCGATTTGCCAGTATTTTATCGAATATTTTTGCATTGGTATTCATGAGTGAGATTGGTCTTTAATTGTCTTTCTTAGTAATATCTTTATGTGGTTTGGGTATCAGGGTAATGGTAGCCTCATAAAAAGAGTTTATTAATATTCCTTCTGTTTCTATTGTGTGTAACAATTTGAAAAGATTTGGTATTAGTTCTTTGAAAATCTGGTAGAATTGTGTGCTGAAACCACCTGGTTCTGGGCTTTTTTATTTGGCTGGGAAACTGTTGATGACTGTTTCTATTTCTTTAGCAGTTACAAGTCTATTTAATTTTCTTATCTGGTCTTGTTAATTTTGGTAAGTAATATTTATCTAGAAAATTGTCTATTTCTTTTAAGTTTTTCAATTTTGTGGAGTATAGGTTTTCAAAATAGGACCTGATGATTCTCTGGATTCCTTCTGTGTCTGTTGTTATGTCCCCCTTTTCATTTCTGATTTTGTTAATTTGGATATTCTCTCTCTGCCTTTTGGTTAGTTTGGAAAAAGGCTTGTCTATTTTGTTGATTTTCTCAAAGAACCAACTCTGTCCCATTGATTCTTTATATTGTTTTCTTTATTTCTATTTTGTTTATTTCAGCTCTCAATTTGATGATTTCCTGCCATCTAGTCCCCTAGGTGAGTTTCATGTATCTTATCAGATCACCATGGCTTGAAATTAGAATTCAATAGCAACACTAATTTCAGAAAACACACAAACACATGGAAATTAAACAGTGTTCACCTGAATCATCAGTGGGTCAAGGAAGAAATAAAGGAAGAAATTAAAGACTTCCTAAAATTTAATGAAAATGACCACACAACATACCCAAATTTGTGGGACACAATGAAAGTAGTGTTAAGAGGAAAGTTCATAGCACTAAATGCCTACATAAAAAAGCAGGAAAAATCCCACACTAGTAAGTTAAAAGAACACATGCCATTAATCCCACCACTTGGGAGGCAGAGGCAAGTGGATCTCTGTGAGTTCGAGGCCAGCGAGTTACAATTTGGTTGTTTTAGCTTTTTTGTTTTGTCGTGTTTTGTTTTTCTGTTTGTTTGTTTTTTTCTGTTTAAGTATAGTTTAATTTCATTTTCTTGGTGGGGGTGGTGTTGTCATATTGGCTTTTTGTTTGTCTGTTTTGAGAAAACCAAGTTGGGTGGGTCCAAGGGAGGCAGAGAGCATCTGGAAAGAGAAGGAAGGGGAAGAATCTGATCAAAATGTATTTAAATTTAGAAATTGTTTTAAATATTTTTTAAATTATAAATATAAAAAATATTTTTTAAAAAGCGGAGGGAAGTGATGGTCTTTACCATTCTTGTCAAGAAATTTTACAGTATTAGATGGACAAATCCTTTGGTGCTGATTGTTACCCAACAACACATAAATCAAAACGTCACATTGTACTTCAAAAGTGCCTACCTTCACTATATATTAAACACAGAGCAAGTAAAATAAGATGAAAAGTTAAGCCAAGTAGTACAGGGATTCGGAAAAGGTGATACTGTTCTCCTGCTCTGCTAATTTGCATTGAGATCGCTTGTAGACAGACTGTGTCCTACCCTTCCTGGATTTGTCTAACTGGTCAGCCCTGTCTCTCACTACTGTATCTTATTTCTACTATATCTTCAAAAGAAGCAAGTGTTCTTTCACCTTGAGAACTGAAAAGCCTCTTCCTGATACAATCAGATGCTTTCTTAGCCCTTTTAAAAGAAAGGAAATTGCTTCTCTGGCTTCCAGCCACGCGCAGCTGAGAGCATGCCTCTTACTGAAGGGAAGGCACCAAATGAATGGCTTTCCTCTGAAAACCGAGACAGCCCCCGCGCTTATGCCATACAAGCTGCTGTTACTGAGACATTAATGGAATAAATAAAGACAGATAAAGAAGGCATAGTTTCCCCTGCGTACCTGTCAGAGAAGTAAAGATAGGAAGACATTTCTAACCAATCAAAAAGGTTAAATTTAATTATTTAAAGGAAAGTGACCAAAACCTCTTCTCAGCAATCCAATTCTATTCTTTTATGTATGACTCACCTATCTTTGGGAAAAAAGGGGGGGGGAGTTTTATCACATACATCACTTTTAAAAAATATTTTATTCAGAAAATGCCTTCCTTTATTTTAGTCATCATAAAACCATGGCTATTATTTGATCTGTTGGTGTCACATTTTGCTCTGTCATTTAATCTCTCTTCCCTCAATTTTTTATTTTTCTTTTATTACAGAAGTAAGGCATTTACTAGGACTCATGTTGTCACTCCATACTATTGTTTTTGCTTTACTTCATCTTATTAATTTTACTCTAAAATAAAAAACTAAAAACATACTCTAGAACAAGTACACTGAACTGTCTCTAAGTTTGATGTTAAATTTCCATTCTCTTCCTTGCTTTTATTCCTATCCACATGAAGTCTCTACTGTGATTGTGGTTCTCTCTGAGGCTGCTGATAGGACGATGGTTTTAAGAACTTTGGGTAGAGTTGAGAGAGACTTGGAGAGGAACGGCACCATTGCCTTGTGTGATCTAGTGACTTGTATAATGCCATGAATCCAAATAATCAAGTCATAACAAAGCTGCCTTTCAAAATCACACTGACAGTTGCAGAACTTTATCAGACTAATCTTGAGATTTTTTCCTAGAGACATACAAGGTGGCATTAATTCAGTTACAGCTCTTGTGTAACCAGACGATTGCTCTGTGAAGAAACACCAAAACAATGCATTAGAATGGTTCTCCCCGCTGAAAGATATGTGAGGTCAAGGGGGATAAAAGAGTTCCAGTAATCATTGCTGCATAAACTTCCATTCCAACACTCAGGAGCTGAAACCAACCTTCACTGTATTCTTCACAAACCACAGATTAGGAATGGAAACAGAGGTCATAGTTCATGTCTCATGCTCCCTGGAGTCTTAGCAACAAGGTCTCTTAACAAGGGCTGGAGAATCTGAGGAGTCTTGCTCACAGTTGTGGGGCTTGGATTCTTACACTTTTTCTCCACGCAGACCATCTGTCTCCTTGACTTTCTCAGTCTGTACCATTTGTTAATCTATACTAAGAATCTTTGCAAGAATGAAAGTGGAAGCTTCCAGACTTCTTACAAGCCACACACTGTATCCCTGTTGCTCTCCAAGGCAAGTCACAGACTCCAGGATTAACATATGGGAAGAGGAAAGGAAGGGGATTTGTCACTTGATAAAGGTAGCTGTGAGGTCACCAGACTAGGGGTGAGAGGTGACTGTAGGTATGCTTTCCTTTTTAATGAACATACAGCCTAACAAGTTGGGCTTATGTCCTTGGCTTTCATACGCGAATATGGGTGACCTCCCTGTTCTTCCCTCCTCCCTGTCCCTCATCCCAGCTGTACTGCTCTACTCTACTCTCCCACAGAGTCTAGCAATGCATTCTAGTGCCTGACATCAGGCCTCCCCGAAATATGCGTGTATAACTGGAAGCTCGTCTATAGAGAAAACATACACTCTTCATCTTTCAGAGCCTAAGGTACCTCACTTAATAAACTATTCCCCAGTGAGTTCCATCAATTTCATTTTCTTTAAGACTACATAAAATTGCACTGTCTGTATATATCGCTTTTTCATTACCTGTTCATCTGTTGAATCTGTGGAATTTTTGAAATAATCCTGCCAAGAAATGTAAAAAAAAATAAGAAGAATAAAGAGCCAAAGAATGGATATTCTAATACTCATACATAAAAATAGATAAATCTTTTTTTAAAAAAGATTGAAGAAATATGTAGCCCATGGAGTAAATATGTATTTAAAAAAGACTTTGCTGTCTTATCTCTTGTCAGCAATAAAACCTTCTGAAAAAGAAGATTGGAATAGATACATAGGCAGTGGGGCATCAGCCATGTGCATAAAGTCCCTTCCACACATTTCTTTACAAACCGTCAACGAGAAGTACAGCTCACTGGCAAAGAAATTACTTAACGTGTACAGAATCCTCAACACTGAGAAAAAATTAATAAGGAAAAGCAAAGGAAATATATTAACACTTAATATTCTGCTTATGTTGCATAAGAATGTACAACACATAAAGGGATTTAAGTTCTTGGCATGAAGGCCTTGACTGTGTGAATGATTCAGTTTTCCCAGGAAACATTTAGTAGAATTCTAGAAAATACAAATTCTACAGACACTTTGAGAGATATTTATTTGTTCTTCATGTAGCAATGTTACAAGGGTCTTGAGAACATGAGAAGGTATGATGTGGGTACAATTTCTGGGTTATTTCCTGTCAAACAGCTGAATTTCTCATTGGCTGTCTGAAGATGGTGAAAATCACAGGACCCGCTGCAGTGTTTTGGGAGAGGTTTGTCCTCAAGCAGTTTATGTTCTGAAAATTTGGTCCTGAGATTGCCAGTGTTTCTGTAGTAGAATCTTTAAAAATCTTTTTTTTAAAAAAAAAAAAAAAAGTGGGGGGGACTTATATTGCAAGCAACTGCGCCATCCGGGTACCGCTCTCTCTCATAAATACTTGTATGCTGTGTCTCAAAGGTAGCCTCCCTTCCCTCTCCCCCAGTGGATCACGCAGATCACCACCTTCTAACTCTTCTTCTCCCATGCAATGCTTTGTTCCAGACCCCAGCTTCAGCAGGCAACCCCTGGGAGCCTACAGACCCCTCTGAACAGGGAAGCAAAGTTGTTGACTGCAGACTTTCTCCTATCCTTCCCCTCCTCGGAATCCAATCCCCCAGTCTCAGCCCTAGCTCTGCAGAAGACCAGCAGCTCTGTGCTGCATCCTTCCTTCCTCCAAACCCTGTTCCCATCCCCCAGCGGATCACACAGATCCTCCCCTCCAAACTTCCTTGCCCCCACCCAGTGGCTTATCCCAGTCCCCCACTCAATGGCATTTCCTGGGAATCTTCAGGCCATAGCAAGCTGAAGGACATCTTCACCTTTCCCTCCATTCCCACAAGTCCAACCTACCATTTTCAACCCAGCTCTGTAGTAGACCTGTGCTGTGGCCTTTACTCACGTTCTGCCTCCACCTCCAGGGGACTACACAGATCCTGATGTAATACCCTGCTCTCCTCCTTCCTATGGACTTCCTCAACCTCCCTCTCCAAGCCAGTCCCCATTCCTGAGTGTCAGCCCCCAATATCTAGATACACATTTTATCCCCAGAGACCATGCCTCTCCAGATCACCCCAGAAAATTTCCTGTGAGGCAACACACAGTCACCATATTCTCCTAAAAACCAGAGAAGGCAACAGAAACCAAGGAAATACCCATTCAACAAAGACAAGACCAAATATCAACATCTAGAATTACAATCTTTTCAAACCTAGATGCCTAAATGCCACCATAAAAACACAGTCAATAACAGCCAGGACTATATGTCTCCACTAGAGCCCGGGAAATCTACTATAGCAGAAGCACAAGATGGACCTTAAAATAGCCTTTATGGATATAGTAGAGGTCAATAAAAAAGAAATGAATAATGTCTTTAGAAATTTATGAAAACTCAAACAAGTATTGGAAGGAAATTAATAAAGACAATTCAATACCTGAAAATGCAAAGAAAATCAATAAAGAAAACCCAAACTGAAGAATATCTGGAAATAAAACATGTAGGAACTAGAACAAGAACCACAGAAGCAAACTTCATTAAGTTATTCTAATAAATCCTGTGTGTGGGCAATCCTAATAAATTCCATATATATATATATATATATATGTATTATAAAATACACATATATACATGTATATATACATATATAAGGAAATCTTCAATGGTGTTGAGAAAACTTGATAAATGTTTGCAAAAGATTGAAATTGGATACTTTTTTATATCATATAGGAAAGATAAGAAAAAAACAGATTAAAGATTTAAATGTAAGTTCAAAACCTTCAGAACTCCTAGAAGATAACTCCATGACATTAATCTTAATCATATTTTTTGGATATAATACTAAAGACCAGGCAAGGTGTAATATGTAGGATTATGTTAAATTAAAGACAATTTGTTTGGGTGGTTCAAAACAATCAACAAAATTATAAAGCAACTATATTGTGAAGAAAAATGTTGCAAGTACAAAAAGCCAATTAATGACAAAATAAATAATAACCACAGTCAAATCAGAGAATGGATATGAGTAAATATTTCTCAAAAGAAGACATAAAAAAAATGATCAACAAAGATGAGAAAAACACTCAAAAATGCAAATCAAAATCACAAATTATCACTTCATACCTCATGATTAACCACAAAAACAACTGATCTGGGATTGTGGTAGACACCTGCACCTATGATCCAAGCACTCAGAGGGTGAAGTGGGGATTATCAGATACAAGAATAGCTTAGGTACACAGAAATTCGCTCTCTCCAGATGGATAACAACACAAAGATAACAAATAAAAATTCTGTCAAAGGAAAAGAAAGAACTTAGGCAAAATGTTGACAGAAATGTAAACTGAATTTTTATACTACATAAAGAGTATAAAGTTTCCAAAAAACTATAAAATTGAACTATCATATTATCTATCAATTCAGCGCATGTGTGTGTGTCTTAGTCAGTGTACTATTGCTGTAAAGACACACTATGACCATTGCAACTCTTACAAAGGAAAGCATTTAATTAGGGCTTGCTTACAGTTGCAGAGTTTTAATCCATCATCAGCCAGGCAGGAAGTACGGCAG
This sequence comes from Myodes glareolus, assembly GCF_982192425.1. NCBI lineage: Eukaryota > Metazoa > Chordata > Mammalia > Rodentia > Cricetidae > Myodes > Myodes glareolus. The sequence goes on along the minus strand of NC_142037.1, from coordinate 68,532,739 downwards.
CACGCAGGCAGACACACTGCTGGAGGAGCGAGAGTTCTACATCTGAATCTGTAGGTACCAGGAAGTGACCAAGTATTCAAATTTATATGCCTATTGAGACTATTTTTATTCAAACCACCATGTGTATTACATGCACACATCTATAATACAAAGGAAATAAAACAGCTATGTTGAATATATAAATATACCTCTATTTTCACTGTAGAATCATTTACAATAACGAAGGTGAGAAAACACACTAGGTATCTATCAGGAAATTAATGAATAAATAAATGTGGTATATATACAAAATGGAATGTGATTTGACTTTGAAAAGAAGAAAATGATGCCATTTGTGACAATGTAGAGGAACAATATAGAAATTCATATGCTAAGTAAAATAAGTCTGGCTTATCAAAATAAATACTGTATGGCCTCACTTAAACAGAGAATCTACAAAAGGGAAACTCATAAAACACATCCGTATGGTTCCCAGAGTCTGGAGGCAATGACAACATGGAGAAGCTCGTCACATAGCCCAGCCTTTTAGTTACAAAATGAATACATTCTGGGTATCTAAAACCCAGCATCTGTAGCAATGGATGTGCTCACTCACTTTGCTTTTATTCATACCAAACAATCATAGTGTCTGTCTTGAGTAGCAGTCTAAATAATTATTATGCATGTCAGTTCTATTTTAATGGTCGTATGGGTTTATTCCAATTCCTCACATCGTGTAATCCTTACTGAATGAAATTTTTCAGAACTAAGAACATTAGCACAGAGAAGGTTTAATGGTCACAAAAAGGAAGCAGGCAGGTAATTCCTTAGCACATGCTCTAGAGGGACTTCACAGATATGAAGAGTAACTATAGCTTGGTGGACCCTTAAGAAATTGACAGGAAGATGAAGAGACAAGCAAAGAGGCATGGGTCGATGCACAACCAAGACTCAAATAAGCAATAATAAACAATAAAACTCTCTTGTTATAGCTACACACGAAGACTTTGTAAGGTTTAAGAGAAAGTATGCTGACGTTCCAGCAAAGAGTTCACAGGAGTGATGCGGCAAATACTGTACCTTCTTTGGTGAACAAACATTGGTTTTCACAATTCACAAAGGTAAAGATGTGTTCACGTGCAATATTTTAAGGATAAATCAAGAAGCCAAGAAGTTGAGAGCAGTAGCACTATACAGTTGAAATTCACAGGGCTTACACCAGGAGAACTTTCAGAATCCAGCCTCCCCCTCTGCTCTACAGAGAATACATTTTCATATGTTTCTGCCTGTCTTCTGCCAGATACTTCATCCGTCTGTCTCTTTCCCAGGGACTCTTTCCTGCTTCGGCTTGCATATCTCTGGGTGGTTATTTCAGACTCCTCTCAACAAGAGCAACTCTTCACACACACACACACACACACACACACACACACACACACACACACACACACGATACATGTCCCTAAGCTTAACTGCCTTAGGCAGATCTGTTTCCAAATTCTAAATTCCAAAGACATGGATCTGATTGGCTATTTTCCCAAAAATATTTTTTGAGCCAGGCTATGCAAGCCATAGGTTTCTTGCCTTGCTGAAACAGGGCTTCGGGGTAGATGCACCTCCCTGGTCCAATAACCATCAGCCAGATGGTGTAAGTCACAGGGTGCCTCTCCATAACAAATCTACTTATTAGTTAGCAAGGGCCTCAGCAGCTGCCCTTAGAAGGGGCTGAGGAAATAGCAAGCCATTATAAACAAGTCTAGGACAGCTTTGATAATTTTGCTCAACTGAGAAACCATTTTCTGCTCAGATATTAATCAAGAAACAATTCTTTCTGCCAAAAGCAGTATAATGAAATATGCTTGCAGTTGCTGCAGTGGGAAAGAATACAGAGGCAGCTGGCCAGAGCACACAGAGCAAAACCCTGGAGTGTGCAGAGAGACTTGCAATACTAACAGAGAAAGAAGAGCTCTATATTAGAGAGATTTCTTCAGTTCTCAGTATAAAAAAAAAAATTGCTCTAGCCAGTTCTGATTTTTAAAAAAAGAGATAATTCATTCGATGGATATATGGAGACACTCTGGGCTAAGAAAAACTCAAGAGGCAATTGAGTCAAATAATCTAAGTTAGAAAGGACAACTTAATACATTCATCCAGGTGTGACACATTTAGTATGAGCTAGTCCAACCATTTTCAGGTCACTCTGGCACCTATTCAAGTCTCGGGACTGTAAGAATGCCCAGACAAGGAGAGCAAGGTACTTCACCGATCAACTATGTACAAGTAAAAAGTTGAGTGGGGTAGTGTGTGTGTGTGTGTGTGTGTGTGTGTGTGTGTGTCTGTGTGTGTGTGTGTCTGTGTGTGTGTCTGTGTGTGTCTGTGTGTGTCTGTGTGTGTCTGTGTGTGTCTATGTGTGCAAGTGTATATACACCCTACAATGTATAAGGGGAATGCATGTGTGTGTATCCATGCATTTTTATGAACATGGACGTGGAGGTGAGAAGTAGATTTTAAGTATCTTCCTAGATTGCTCTCCAGACTATCTTTTGAGACAAGGTCTATTCCTAAGCAGGAAACTCATTGATTCAGACAGACCCACTAGGATATGAGGTCTAGACCTTTCAGCACTGAGATTACAACGAGCATGTGTCACCTCACCTCACGTTTTGTGGGTGCTGAGATTCCAAACTCAAGTCCTATGTTATGCAAGCCCTTTCCCCACAAAACCCTCTCCTCGGCACTCGCGTGAGTGGGGCCTATGAGGGATGAAGTGGGGAAAAGTATCTGTGACCAGGCCTGAGGGACCTCAGCTTAACTCACAGAACCCCACACGATGGACAGAAAATTGACTCCCTCAAATCATTTTCTCTCACACATGGACAAACACATGCACAAATAAATAAATGTCAAAATTTCGTTTTGACAGATAAAGGGAAATGGGTACTGGATGGACCATTGCACAGTGTGTCTTATGGAAACAGTCTGCAGAGAAACGAGAAACTCGTAGATGAAGCTGTCTGAGTAGGGTGTGAAAACAGTCTCCTTAAGAATACTGTGGCTTTGTCATAGCCAGAACCTGGAAACAACCTAAATGCCCCTTGACCGAAGAATGGATAAGGAAAATGTGGTATATTTACACAATGGAGTCCTACACAGCAGAAAAAATAATGACATCTTGAATTTTGCAGGAAAATGGATGAAGCTAGAAAACATTATTTGAGTGAGGTAACCCAGACACAGAAAGACAATTATCACATGTACTCACTCATAGGTGGTTTTTAAACATAAAGCAAAGAAAACTAGCCTACAACCCACAATCCCAGAGAACTTAGAAAACAATGAAGACCCTAAGAGAGACTTTATAGATCTAATCTACATGGGAACTAGGAAAAGACAAGCTCTCCTGAGTAAATTGGGAGCATGGGGACCTTGGGGGAGGACTGAAGGGGGAGGGGAGAGGCAGGGAAGGGAGTAGAGAAAATGTAGAGCTCAATAAAAATAAATTTTAAAAAAGAATACTGTGGAAAACATTGATTAATAACCTAAAATCTGAACAAATGCATATAAGACTAAGTCAAATCTTCTACTGGAGAAAAGCAAAGAACTAAGATAATCAAAACATTTCTCATGTGACAGAAGCCCCACTCCCACCCCATTCCCAGCACTGCTCAGTTTTTACCTCCTTTTGCCTCCGCAACAACAGCGCCAAGCTGTCAGGTGAGGTGAACGTGGCTTTCAGGAACCTCTAGGGAGGAAGCAGATGTGTTGGAATCAAACCCCAGGCCTCTGGTTCTACTATTCATTCTCCCTCAGGCACCATCAGAAGAGCCAAGACTGGGACAGGAACTAGCAAAGTTCATGCAAAACAGGAGAAATCTAAGACTAGGAAAGGGGAGTAGCTCTCCTACCATGTGCCAAGTGAAAGAACACACAGCTAACGTTCTGTTAAGAAACAGGTCTGTGACACATTACTTTACATTTCTGGACTGTGGAGATTCTGAGGTTAATTACTTAGTGGGCTCCTTATCCAAATGGTAGAATCAGGCCTTCCCTACACATCCTGCTCTGCTCTTCCCTCAGGCTTCTTACAGATTATTGAAGCGATGACTAAGATTTGGATGCTCTTTGTTTATGTGGTGACATGAGGGAAATATTTTGTAAGGCTTCTCTACCCTGACTTTAAATCACATTTAAATAACAAGAAAAAAAAAACCCAGTAAGTTGATTAATTTCGTTCTGGTCTCCGTCCAGGAATGGAAGGGGGACAATGAGAGCACTGAGGAGCACCTGGCTATAATAGTCTGCAGCCCATCATTGGCCAACTGTTTATGCTGCGAAGTCTGAAGCATTCCAGCTCTTTCCCTTCCTGTTTGTCTTCCTGGATGAATCCAAAGGAACCCACATTACAACTGTTTGTAAACAAGCGAAGAGTATTTGCTTGGAAGGAATGGCTTGTCTACTATTGTAGATAAACTTAAGTCATGTGTACTAGGAAAAAAGAAAACCAAACATTAGTACTAAACTAACAAATGCACCATGTTTTTGTCTCCCACTCAGGTTTGCTGCTTATAGTATGGCTGATTGCCCACTGACGGTAGACTAAACTGTGTACAGTTGCGGAATTCGACAAGCGGTACACACTTAACCATGTGGCAAACGGGAGTAGGAATTTCAGTGTGTTCTGTTTCCTAATCCTTCTTCTTTCTTTGTTCTTGAGTTTCTTCCTACAAGTGAAAAAAAAAAACATATGGAGACCTACGACTATAGAAGCTCCTGAATATATGTGGATGCTAAAATGGAGTGTAAATGACAGGGATCAATGCCTCTACTATACACCATAGGAATGAAGCCTACTACTAGGAACAGGATACCTCTCTTGGAGTTGTTGCCCAGTGAGGTCCCACAGATCCCAAAACATTACACACTATTGCTAATGATATAAGTTACACCCCAATACTTGCTGATGTCACTGCATGCTTGAATTAGAGATGTGAAGAAATCAAGCTGATACTCAGCTGGAAGCTTCATCCCAATAGTTTGCTGTCATAGTACGGGAAGTGCTACATATACTAATGGAGGAGAGAAATAATCACTGGCCTCACTGAGCTGTGAATCATGCAAGCTACAGTGAATGACCTGGCATGACATGCCCACTGGAACAACAATAACATGAACGCCACGGCAAGAACCCACCACTTTCTGGTTGGGTTTAAGGCCAACTCCACAAGGTGAAACACATGTCTGGCATGATTATCGGGACAAGATAGGTGGCAAGATAGGTCCCAAGTGAAAACCTACTATAAATATTCTGCTAATAAACGTGGTATTAAACTGACTCCTAATAACTTGTGGTTATACCCATAGATTAATGCACCTCACAAGCTTCATCCGGGAATCTTCGATTTGTGGGAGATAATGATTAACACAGAGACATGCAACTAACTGGTCAAGGCACAAAGAATAAGAAACTGTAAGTTCTCCGTCCTAAATGAAACATCTATATCACACAGTCTCCTCTCAAGACTCATTGATCATTGTGGAAGAAGGGACAGTGAATGAATAGGAAACAGAATATTCTGGACACAGCATGGCAGTTGCCCCTATGAACTCACAGTGGTTATAGCATTAGCCACAAGACCTATGCAAGCTCAATCCCTGGCATGGAGAGTAGATGTGAGCATGAGATCCCACATCTAAGTGAGATGCTGTTGGCGACTGACTACTGGGAAAGAAGGAATCGGTTTTCCTTAAGAGTGCAGCCACTAGACGGTCCACCACACTCCAGTGAAAGCCCATTCATCCAAGAATAAAGAAACAGTGCTATCTGATTTTAAAAAGAGAAAGGAACATGTGGTGGATGGAAGAAGGAAGTTTTATCTTATAGGTGCCGGGGGAGAGGTATATATGATCAAAACATATTGTATGAAATTCTCAAAGAAACAATAAAAATGAGAATGGAATAATTGAAAGAGGCAACAGATCAAAGAGAAAGGGAAGCTAGGCTTTGTGGTGGTCTGAATAGGTATGACCTCTATAGACTCATGTGTTTGAATGCTTTGCCCATAGGAAGAGGCACTATTAGGAGGTATAGCCTTGTTGGAGGAAGTGGGCTTTGAAGTCTTATAAGCGCAAGTCTGGCCTGTGGGACACAGACCCCTGCTGCCTGCAGATAAAGATGTAGAACTCTCAGCTCTTTCTCCAGAACCATGTCTACCTGCAAGTCACCATGTCCTGCCATGATGATAGTGGACTAAATCTCTGAAACTGTAAATAAGCTCCAATGAAATGTTTTCCTTTATAAAAGTTACCATGGTCAGGGTGTCTCTTCACAGCAATAAAGTCCTAACTAAAACAAGTTTTCTATACACTGTCTTTATTTTTTTTTCATTTTATTCTCATCTATTTTTTTGTTTTTATTGTGTCTACATTTTTCTCTGCTCTCTTCCCTACCTATCCTCTCCCCCTACAATTCTCCCCCAAGGTCCCCATGCTCCCAATTTACTCAGGAGATCTTGTCCTTTTCTACTTCCCACGTAGATTAGATCTATAAAGTCTCGCTTAGTATCCTCATTGTTATCTAAGTTCTCTGGGATTGTATTTTGTAGGCTGGTTTTTTTTGTTTTATGTTTAAAAACCACCTATGAGTGAGTACATGTGATAATTGTCATTCTGTGTCTGGGTTACCTCACTCAAATAATGTTTTCTAGCTCCATCCATTTTTCTGCAAAATTTAAGATGTCGTTATATTTTCTGCTGTGTAGGACTCCATTGTGTAAATGTACCACATTTTCCTTATCCATTCTTCGGTCAAGGGGCATTTAGGTTGTTTCCAGGTTCTGACTATGACAAACAATGTTGCTATGAACATAGTTGAGCACATGTCCTTGTGGCACAATTGAGCATCTTTTGGATATATACCCAAAAGTGGTATTACTGGGTCTTGAGGAAGGTTGTTTCCTAATTTTCTGAGAAATCGCCACACTGGCATCCAAAGAGGCTGTGCCAGCTTGCATTATTTTCATATTCTGATGTTTCTTCTTAAAAGCAATCACTACCTCAAAAAAAAAAAAAAAGACTGAGCTACAGCAGTAAATAAGAAATTAGGAGCGCCCAAAATATTAGATTTAAGAGCTATCATTACATTTTAACCTGTTTTATTTCTTAATTTTTTTCTTTTTTTGAGATTTTATTTATTTTCATTTTATGTGTATAAGTGTCAAATGTATGTCTGCGAATGACATGTATGCAGTACCCACAGAAGTCAGAAGAGTGCATTGAATCACCTGGGACTAGAGTTACAAATGGTTGTGAGTTGCCATTGGGGTTCTCGGTCTTGAACCAGAGTCCTCAAGAACAGACAGTGTTCTTAACCACTGAGCCATCTCTCTATACACACCCAATACTCTCTCTTTTGACTGTTATTGAGCATATATTTCATGCATGGTATCAAGTTAAGCATTTTGTGTGCATTATTCTGGGTTATATACCAATAATAATTTGGATGCAGCTGGTTGTATTATTGTTATTGTAAAAGTGAGAAAATGTGAAGACGTAACTTACTCATTATACACAGCTAATTTTATTCAAAGATTTTTAAGTGTGACACTATGTAAATAGGACTTTTTTAATCTTGTAAGAACTCAATAATTAATTACGTGTCAGGAACTATTCGAGGTACTGGAAGTGTAAAATGAATAACTCAACAATTCTGTCTTCCTAAAACTTGTAGCATAGTATAAAATTCATACAGTGGAACTCCCACCAGGGAGGCAGGGAGGATAACTTCAAATCCTCACTTATCCTTCCTCTCTGCCAAATCCATTTTACCAGTCTCAGGGAGGGCTCTGCAGTAGACAGCCTACTGAGGGCACCACACCCCCACCCCCTGCCAACATCTCTGGTGGACCTCACAGTTCTCCCCTGAACTTCTGCCTCCCCGACTCATTCCTATATCCCAACACCCAACTCCAGCAGACACTCCCTGAAAATCCACAGGTCACTGTAGCCATGGAAACCAGCAAACAAACTGCAGATCTTCACCTCTCTCTCTGCATCTCCAGCATCAATCTCCCAATCTTATCCCCGGCAAACAGCAGACCATTTGATGTACCCACCCCGCCCTGGAAACCCCCATCTGCAGTGGATCATACACATCAACCATTTAAAACTTCCTTGCCTCTACTCACCCCTTTATTCCTGCACCAAACTCCAACAAGCATTCCCTGGGAACCAGCAGGCAGATCACTCCTGCCAGCAAAAGGGGTAGGCTGACTGTAAGTCTTCACCTCTCTCTCCATCACCCCAAGTCTAATCTCCCAGTCTCATCCCCAGCTCTGTAGCAGCCCTCCAGGTTTGCTCTCTCAGCACTCTCTGTCCCTAATCACAGGGATAACCAGATCTGGATGGGATACCCTGCTTTCCTATCTCCTGTGGAGCCCTCAGTACCCCCACCGGGGAGTGGCACTAATTGAAAAGATTAAGAGGCCATGTTGGAGGAAGTGTGTCACTGAAGCAGGGCTTTGAGGTTTCCAAAAGTCCTTTCCAAGCCCAGAGGGTCTCTTCCTGCTGCCTGCAAACCAGATGTAGAACTCTCAGCTACTTCTCCAGCACCATGTCTACCTGAAAGCAGCTACACTCCCCACCATGATGACAATGCACTAAACTTCCAAAACTGTTATCTATCCCCAGTTAAATGTTTTCCTTTATTAGAGTTTCCATAGTCACATTGTCCCTTCACAGCAATAGCAATAAAAACAATGCAATTGGAGGAATCAACAGAAATTAACTGAAGACACAGACATAAGTCCCCATACCCACACCTATGGATACTTGATTTTGGTAAAGAAGCCAGAAATACACACTAGAAAAAAGACAGCATCTTCTACAAGTGATACTGGTAAAAACTGAATGGTTTCATGTAGAAGGATCCAAATAGATCCATATTTACCACCCTATACAAAACTCAACTCCAAATGGACTAAAGTACTCAATATAAAGCCAGATACACCAAACCTAATAGAAGAGAAAGTGTGGAATTGCCTTGAATTGATTGGCACAAGAAAAGACTGAACACCATTAGTACTGACACTAAGATCAACAATTCATGAATGGAACGTCAACAAACTAAAAAGGTTCTGCACGGCAAAGACATTTATACTAGTAACAACCTGCAAAATGGAAAAAGATTTTTACCAACTCCTCATTCAATAGAAGGCCAGCATCCAAAATATACAAAGAACTTAAAAAAAAACTAGATATCAAGAAAACAAAAAAAAATCAATTTGAAAATAAGCTACAGATCCAAATAGTGGTCTCTCAAAAGAGGAAACTCAAATGGCCGAGAAACACCAATAGAAATATTCAACATCTGTAGATATCCAAGAAATGCAAATCAAAACTACTTTGAGATTTCATCTTACACTTATGAGAATGGCCAAGACCAACAACACAAATACCAGCTCCTCCAAGCAAGAGTGTGTAAGGGAAACACTCATCCATTGCTGGTGAGAGAGCAAACTTATACAGTCACTAGGCAAATCAGTGTGGCAGTTCATCAGGAATATGGGATTGATCTAACTCAAGATCCAACTATACCATTCGTGGCCATATAAGCAGAAGGTGCTTCATCCTACCACAGAGACACTTGCTCAATGATGTCTATTAATATCCTATTCATAACACCAGAACCAATCTAAGCGTCCTTCAACTAAAGAATGGAAAAAGAAGATGTGGTAATTTTACACAATTGAGTATTACTCAACCATTCAAAAAAATATTAAATTATGAAATTCACTGATAAATATCTAGAACTAAAAACAATTATCCTGAATGAGGTATCCCAAATCCAGAAAGAGAAATATGGTATGTGTTTGCTTATATTAGCTGTTAAGTTGATGATAACCAAGCTATAAACAATGGAACCAAAAAAATCCAGAAAACCATAGAATCCAGAAATGTCTGGTGGGGCTGGAGAGATGGCTCAGTGGTTAAGAGCATTGCCTGCTCTTCCAGAGGTCCTGAGTTCAATTCCCAGCAACCACATGGTGGCTCACAACCATCTGTAATGAGGTTTGGTGCCCTCTTCTGGCCTTCAGGCATACACATAGACAGAATATTGTATACATAATAAATAAATAAATATTAAAAAAAGAAACGTCTGGATGTGGATATTTCAAAGAAGTGGAAAGAGGATGTATGAACATGGTTTGAAGAGGGAATATGAAAGGCATGTCAAAGATATGAACAAGTGCACTGTGCCTCAACCACATTAATAAAGTAGGATATAACAGAATGTAGAATAGAGACACAAGCAAAGAGCCAGGACCAGATAACAAAGGGGCTGGTGGGCCAAGAGAAAGTGTGTGTATTGTATATGTTTATCTAAACTGGGATATCATTGGAGAGCTTAAAGCAAGGTAAAGATATGAACTAATTAAATTAAAATAGATGATAAATGGATTGATTAATAAAGATAGATATGATAGAGATAGTAGACAGATAAACATTAAATGTAAATATACGATAAACAATAGATGACAGCTAAATAGAAAGAGACAATATGATAAAGTAATAGATGATTGATAGCATTAGAAAATTTAGATACATAGATAAAATTAATGAATGACAAATAGATAAAGATAGCTAAGTATAAACAGATGATTGATAGATATGTGATAGGTGGTGGATTATATGATAAATGATTGATTATATATAGATGGATTAGATAGTAGATAAATAAATTGACTGATTGGTAGGTTGTAGCTAGACAGTGGATAAATGTGTTCACAGGAGGACAGAGGTAGAGAAGTAGATCATCCTACTTACTGGATGGTGAGTGGGACAGAGGGAACAAGAAATTCAAAATTCAAAAACCTAGTAAGACTCTTGCAGTACTTTCGGCAAGTGACGCTGGTGGCTTTGACAGAGTAAGTAGTGAGACATGGGTGTTTCCTTGGTAACTTATTGGATAGCCAGTGCCGCAGATCTTCTGACACCTTCGTGATTAGAGGAAAAGAAGAATCACAGGAGCCTTTCAGGTCAGGGGCCCAAGTATTTGACTTCTTGGCAGGATCCTTAGCGGACCTGTGAAAAGCAGTTGCTGACATGTTTCTTAGCAACGTGGATCAGCTTCTTATTTCATTGTGCCCAAGACTTGAGAAACATGAAAAGGCAAATTAAAAGGAAAGTCTAGTTATGTCTTGACCACAATGGTGTGACCTGGAAGAATTCACTTAGCATTTCTAAGCCTTAAGTATAAGACAAGATTGAAAGATTAATAATCCCCTGGTGCCATTCAAACGGTAAAATTTCTGCGTCATAACTCACTTCTCACCCTGGTGCTGTAATAGCTCTTGAAAAACACACTATTGTCCTTTAGCTGAAAGGTTCAAGAAGGCAGAGACGTGAAACTGTATCATTAGCAACTGCGATGACTCATAACAAATCTGTCTGGATTATACTAGCCTGTAAAGATGCCATTGTCAGAGATATCCTGTTCCTGTCCCCTTTATGAACTGTCACCACTGTGTCTCCCCTTGAGTCTGTTAGTGACCCTCCATTTCACCTCCGCCAAGGAAATTGCCTTCTGCCTTCCAGGATGTTTACAACCTCAGTAACAGCTAGATCACTGTAGGACCTACAAAGCCAACTCCACTTTTTTTTCCAGAGGGCTGAACGTTAAACTATTTTCAAAATTTTCCATTAAAATGTCTTGCCTTTATTTATTCTTCGAATACACTTCTATGTGCAATAAAATGAGTATTGGGGGTTATATATAAACATACTATTGAAATAGAAAGTCATCTTTATAAAAATGGCATGAACTGGAAAATTAATTTTAAAAGCAAGCTGATATTGTTTAACCATATTTAAACTATCATGAAAGAATCAATGATAACATATTAAGTTCTAATATGCTATTCTAGAGACTAACTAAAAGTTCAGGAAAGACAATTTTTCTTAATTAACCAGTCTTTTTAAAGTGCTAGCATTCATCTTATATTATTTCATAAAATATTCTCCAAATAAGTTAAATAAAAAGTATAACTGAAAAGATAATGTAGAATGACAAGTCATAACTATAGAGTTGGCAAGTCTGTATAATTAACATATAAATGAAAAATTCAGTCTGAGGCAGTGAGCTCCACAGAAGCAAGTACAAGGGAGCTACGGCTGAGGAGCAGGTCCAAGCCAGAGACATCTAGGGGAACAGATTTGAATCAATGACTTCTACTGAAGCAGGCCTGAGACACCAACCTCCATAGGAACAGGTACAAGGGAGTGACTACAGAGGGAACAGGCCCAAGTAGAGACCTCTGAGGGACTGGGCATGAATCAGGGACCTCTGAAGGAGCCTACCTACGTCAATCGGAAGAAAAGATGGGCAGACAAGGTAAGAACACACTCAACATCACAAGGAGCAACATGACAATAAAAACTAGTGGCCGTATAACAGCAGGAGCTGAACAACGAAATACAGATAAAGTAGAAGAAAATGACCTAAAAAATAACATTAGGAGAATGTTTGAGGCCTTTCAAAAGGAAATGAAAATTTCTCTCAAAGAAATTGAGGCAAAGACATACAAAAAATTGGAAGAAATCAACAAATTCCTTAAAGAAAACCAAGGAAAAGCAATCAAACAGATAAACAAAAAAAATCACAAAAACTAATAACTTTTATCATGTTGTACTATTTTCATAAAAAGGCAACATAAAAAGTTATTTTTGAAAAGGAAAACAGTGAATGAAAATAATCAAACATAATTTCCAAGCTCTTTTAATTCAGTAAGATATAATTAAACCATTTCAAAAGCAAAAAAAATGTGCATGGAAATGTGAAATAGAAGAAATATAAATTCCAATAAACAACGAGAGAGTTCTAACTAGGATTAAAAGAGATAGAAATAAACTATATATCATTTCCACATATTATACTGAAATCTTCTTAAAATAAAAACACCTTTCCAATGAAAATATACTGAAAAAGATAATCTCATATACTCGCTGAAAGTGTCAATCATTAACGAATAATACATTCATAGTAATTAGACAGATTCTGAGCCGCGCATAAGATGCACAACTTTAATTTCCAGCATTTGGGAGGGCAATGCCGGAGGAAGGCAACCTTAAGGCCAGCCTGAGCAGCACAGAAAGAACCCATCACAGAAACAAACAAACCCCACATTGGAAGCACAGGTGAGAGGACTCAGTGGGTCAAGATGTGTACTCTGCAAGCCTGGCAACTTGAGTGCGCTAGCATATGAGCACACATCCCTCTACACACAGCATGACATACACGTGCACACACATTCTTTTCTACCCAGGAATATTTGCTAATCATGCACAAACAACAAGAACAATTTTTTTTTGCTAAAACATGTGCTTGATAACAGCATGAAGATGATATAAATGTCATCAATAATTGAGTTATTACACAAACTATAAAAAGTAGACTGTCTTTTATAGAACATGAAAGAATGAGGACGTCCACGAGATACTAAGTATGAGCAGAACAGTGCAAGTCAATATGTGTAAGAGCAATTACATTGAAAAAAAACCTCTATTCTCTTTTATACATATACATGTATAGCACATCTGAAGTTTGTTTTATTTGTAAAACATGACATGTTTTAAGGGTTTTCAAGTATGTATATCAAATATAGTTATTGTTAACATTGAAAATTATAGTGGGGGTAGGATAAAGGAATTATGCAAAGATCTTTTGATTGGGTCTAGGGATTGCCCTAACTGGACAGGCCAGAGAATGAAGAAATGACAAATGCGTAGACACACTGGAGTTAAGGAGACTGGACATTCAGACAACGCACAGCACCCAGGCACAGCACCCTGGAAGCTCAACCTGTTTATTATATATAATTGAGTAGTGAAGTGGAAAGATTACACATAACTGAACAAAGAGACAGGGTTATTATACACAACTTAACAAGGAGGCGGGTTTAGGTGCCCTCAGTTGGAGCACTCTCCATGGTGTAGCAGTCTCCAGACTATAAACATCAAGGCGAGAAAGCTATGGTGGGCATTTTAGCGCACGGTGGCAGCAGTCACACTTGAACCAGAGGAAAGCTTTGCAATACCTCTGAACCTTCTCTGGGGAAGGATTTGTTTGCCACTCTCATGAGTCTGAGGCGCTGGGGTCCTTGGCATCGATGTGTCCGTTTCAACCACTACACATTCACTCAGGACTTCACTCACCCCCTACATGCATTTCAAACTAAATAATATGTGTGTGTATATACATAAACCAAAAGCAAATTATTAAAATTTCACCCTTTATAAGAATACGTAAAACTTCAAACATCAGCCTCAGATAAGAATCGAGTATGAAAAAGATCTTCATCTTTATTTTTGTTGGTATTCTTAACTTTGATATAACATTAATTTATTGTCATTAAAAAATTGATCAAATGACTCATAGAATGGGCATTTGTGGGTGCGGTTGATTGAACAAGGGGGAAATATACTACCTGACACACTACAGCTCTCGATACTACTAGGATAAATAAAGGGGTGGGAAAGAAGGAGGAACAAGTTGTTCTCTTTTTTGCTTATTTTTTTTAAAATTAATTTGGGAGGGGCATTCTGCAGGGATGAAAGGTGGATATGGAGGAATGGGAGGTGAGTGGGATCGGAATGTATGATGTGAAATTTCCAAATAATCAATAAAAAATTATGTTTTTAAAGTTAAAAAAAGTTTGCTTGTGTGCGTGTGTGTGTGTGTGTGTGTGTGTGTGTGTGTGTGTGTGTGTGTGTGTGTGTGTGTGAAATACAGAGACGGTGCATGTCAGTAGAAGAGAAAGTCAGGAAAGAAATATTTACTATTGTGTAGATCTGTATAGCTCATCTGGGCTCCTTTCCCTCATTATATAATTTGTCTATCTCCTATCCCACCCCCACTCAGCCCAAATATCTTGTTAGTTGGATGATGCTGCTCCCCCACCACACACACACACACACACACACACACCATACTCCTTAGGGATACATTTTTAAAGAGAGTTCTTAAGCCTCTAGGAGTTATCCTTTGTCCTGTAGCTAATCTCTTAATAAGACCAATTTGGTTGTAATAGAAATGGTAATTCATAGTGTTCTATTTATTTTCTGCACAGCTCTCAACTTGCTCAGAGATTGCCGCAGCTGCTCTTACCCATGGGCAGAGTCAGTTAACAGACATTTGGTTGCCTTTTGGAACCAGAGGGAAGACTCAAATTTTTGACAAAGCTGAGTGTTCTGGGACAAGGTATTGTAAGACTGTGTCTGTTCTTAATGTGTCTACTATATGTGAAAACTACATTAGACACAGTGTCTGCTCCTAAAATCTCAGTGTCACAGTTCTTAAATGTGGGTAAAGCACATTTGCTGCAAACCAGAAAATAAACATGCAAAAAAGACAGTTTGATAATAATTAGGTCACAAATGAGTGAGACATATTTTAGGTGTGAACATATAATTATAGTATTCCATTGTTCCTTTGGGGTTGTGTGGCTATAGGTTGGCTTTCAACAGAGTCACATTAAGGTTACAATTTCATTTGCAACTTCTGGGGGAACTGCCCTTTGGAAGAGTCTTCCATTTTTCTGCCCCAAATGCAGAATTTACAATGGTATTAGTCTGCATTCTCTTAAGGATTTAAAGTGTCAATAGGTTTTAACTTACTCTAGTCAAGGATTATTTGCCAAGATCCTACCTGATGCCAAATTTTGCTCAATCTCCATAAATGTTTATTAATACAATAGTGCATAAATCTCCTATATGGATTGAATATGCCAAGGGAGATATTTGTTTTTGTGCTTCTCTTTGCCCATATTTAAACACATTACGTAAATATGTCCACACCTAAATCTGCCCCATCTTGTTGATCCATTTTTAAAATTCACACCCTGTCTTATATAAACGCAACCCAACCATGAATGTAACTTTTTCATGAGTCATAACCTTACAAACGTTGAAGTAATTATAAAAGCATTTTCGCTAGTTTACAATTAGAGTATTAAGTTCAATATCATGATGTAGTGTATTTTGGGGGGGGTATTTCTTAATGCTCAATAACATTTAATTGTTAACATACACAAATAAAAAGCTAAGTGTATACCCACTTTAGCACTTAAAAAAATAATTAAATTTCCTGGGCATATCATGAAGATATTTCTGTTCTGTTTTATTTTTAAAAAAAAATATTTACAGGATATGCAAACTGAACAGGCACTTATAGGCATATGCTTGCTTAAAGTAATGGTTTTAAATGAAGTCCTCATCTCCCATATAAGAAAAAATTATCTGTTATACAACTCTTCTTTTCCCTCAAATGTGCTTTAGAACTCATCAATACTATATCTATTTTAAAGAATCAAAATACTGAGAAGAAACCATATTCTATGCATGTGCCTGTATGTTCAATCCTGTGGCTCTATGCTATATAGTTGAACTCTGAATGTTTTGCTGATTTTCAGCTTGGAAGACCTATCAAACGGAGAAAGTGAGATATTAAAACTCTTCCACTGTTATTATATCTCACCTTTTATGCCTTTTAGTGTTTATCTTATGAGATTAATTGGGATCATATTCAGTGCATTAAATATTTACAACTATTATGTTTTGTTGACAAGTTGTACCCTTACTAAAATGCTGCAGCCTCACTATGGCCAGAGAAGCAGGGAGGCTCACTGCAGATCTTCACCTCTTCCTCCTTTCCTCCAAATCCAGTCCCTCAGCCTCATCCCCAGCTCTGTAGCTGACAACCTGACAACTTGCTGTGGCCTCTCCTTCCTCTCTGCCCCAACCTCCAGCAGATCTATGGGATCTTTTACTCCAGCCTTCTTTCTCTCTACTTACTTCTTTGTCCCAGACCCCAACTCCAGCAGGCATTCCCTAGAAACCTGCCAGCCAAGCGAGCTAGAGAAGCAGGGAGGCGAGGAAATCTGGTGGGCAAGCTTCTCCTCACTCACAGTCCTTTTCTCTGAATCCCCAAGTCTCCTCCCCAGCCCAGAAGCAGACTACCTGTTGTGGCCGCTCCTGACTCTCTGACCCTATATCCAAGTAACTAAGCAAGTAAGTTGGTGGAACACCTACTTTCCTCCTTTCCTTCCTTCCGTGGATCCCTTTGGTCTCCCTCTCAAAGGCCATTCCAGTCCTGTGTCAGCTCCTAATACCTACAAACACATGGTACTAGAATCCCCAGGACCATACCTATCAAGATAGATACCTCAGTCAAAGAAAGTGTTAAATATATATAGACAGAGACTACGCTTTCATTTTCCTACAACCCCGACCTGAATAGTCACACAAGGACTATATTAGTTACAAGACTGTTTAGTCAATGGCTCAGGCATATTCCTAGCTAGCTCATATCTTAAATTAACCCATGTCTATTATTTTATATTTTACCACAAGGCTTGTGGTTTGTTACCCCTTGCTTCTTGAGCAGCTACATGGCGTCTCTCTGACTCTGCTTTCTGTCTCCTTACATTCAGTTTAGTTTCCCACCTACCTATATTCTGCCCTGCCATAGGCCAAAACAGCTTCTTTATTAACCAATGGTATTAAGACATATTCACAGCATACAGAGGGGAATCCCACATCAAACAATCTCAAAACAAAACATCCAGAAAGTCTGAGCTACCATGAAAAGACAAAATTATAAAAATAATAACAATATAGGAAGGAGAAGACACCCAGGTCAAAGGCACAGAAAATATTTTCAGTAAAATCATCAAAGAAATTTTTCTTAAAGCAGAGAGGAAAAATGCCTATCAAGGTGCAAGAAACAGACAGAATATCAAAAAGACTGAGCCAGAGAGGAAATGACCCTTTGCACATAATAATCAAAACACTAAATGTACAGAACAAGGAAATACTATTAAAAAATTGTAAGGAAAAAAGGAAAAAGAACAAAGTAGCACACAAAGGAACACACAAAGTCAGATCTATTGGTCTAGGACCTGACTTCTTGGAGACTATGAAAACACAAAGTGGTCAGCAGATGTCCTGCTAACTTTAAGACCCCAAAGGCCACATGAGACTACTATACCCAGTGTGCTGGACAGTTTTATTAACCTGACAAAAGCTAAAATAATCTGAAAGAACCTCAATCAAGAAAATTTCTTCATAAAATCAGGTTGTAGGTCAGCCTGTCAGACATTTTCTTAAGTAGTGACTAAAGGACGGCCCAGCACATTGTGAGTTCTATTAAGAGAGCTGAGTAAGTCATGAGGAGCAAGCTGTAAGCAACATCCCTACATGCCTTTCTTATTAGATCCTACCTCCAGGTTCTGGCCCTATTTGAGTTCCTGTCCTGACTTCCTTCAATAAGGGGCTATAATGTGGAAGTGTAAACCAAATAAGCCCTTTCCTTCCCAACTGGCTTTGGTCATAGTGTGTCAACAAAACAATAGTAACCCTAACTAAGATACCCAGGAAAACTTTTAACTGCAATAAATGGATAAAACACATTCCATAATAAAACTAAATTTATGTAATGTCTATCTACAAATCCAGGCATACAGAATGAGCTAGATTGAAAACGCCAACCTAGAGAGGTTGACCCCACAACAACAACAACAAAAGGAATAAATAATCCCACACCAGCAAAGTAAAAGAGGGAAACCACACCCACATGGGAGAGGGATCAACAACAAAGTAAAAGGAACAAAAAACACTGCTCGATATTTTTCATCAGTAATGGTCTCAATTCCCCAAAAAAAGACACAAACAGAAAGAGTGTATATGAAATGGGGTCCATCTTTCTGCTGCTTCCAAGAAACATACCATAACATTCCTCAGGGTACAAGATGGGAAAAGATATTTCAACAGAATGGACCTAAGAACCAATCTCAGATAGCCATTTTAATATCGGACAAAACAGACTTCAGACAGAACCTAGACTTCATACAAAACTAATCTGAAGAAATAGGGAAGGACACTACATATTCATCAAAGGAAAAATCCACCAAAAGGACCTTGTATTCCTAACATGCATGCACCAAACAAAACGGCACCTATGTTCATAAAAGAAGCTGCTAGAGCAAAATTCACATATTGACCCTCACACACTGATAGTGAGAGACTTCAATACGATATTCTTGGAAATATGCAGGTCATTCATACAAAAACTAAACAGAAAAATGCTGGAGCTAACTGACCCTATAAAGCAAGTGGACGCAACAGATAATTACAAAACATGTCACCCAAACACAAAAAGATACACTTTCTTTCAGTCCCTCATGGAACTTTCTCCAGAACAGGGCACACACATGTACACAAAGAAAACCTCAACAGCTACAAGCCAAGTAAAATAACACCCTACGTCCTATCTGATTCCACAGAAAGACGTGGAGGATATCAACAACAACAAAAGCAGCAGAAAACTTACAAACACGTGAAAACAACTCACTGCTGAATGAAAACTGGGCAACGGTAGAATTAAGAAAGGAATTAAAGACTTCTATAATTAAATGAAAGTAAATACAACATACCCAAAGTTACGGGACACAACGAAGGCAGTTCTAAGAGGCAAGTTCTTAGCACCAAGTGCCGACAGAAAAAAAAAAAAAAACGGAGAAAGATCTCATGCTAGTAACTTAATAAAAACCTGAAAGCTCAAGAAGAAAAAAGGGAAAAAAACCCAAAAGCGGGTTCTAAAATAAACAAAATAGACAAAAAAAAATTGCTACAAGGCTAGAGAGATGGTTCAGTGGTTAAGAGCATTGCCTGCTCTTCCAAAGCCATGAGTTCAATTCCCAGCAACCACATGGTGGCTCACAACCATCTGTAATGAGGTCTGGTGCCCTCTTCTGGCCTGCAGACATACACACAGACAGACTATTGTATACATAATAAATAAATAAATTTTAAAAAATCACCACAAAAAGTTAATGAAACAAAGAATTGGTTTTTTAAGAAAATCAATAAGATTGACAAAACTTTATCAAATTAATAAACAGAAAGAGAAAAAGAGAGATGATTCAAATTTACAAAACTGAAGATCAAAGAAGGAACATAACAACAGATACCAAGGAAGTACAGAAAATCGTAAAGACATACTCAAAAACTCTGTAGTCCAGCAAGTTGAAAAGTTGAAAAAAATCGATAATTTTCTCATTACATACTGCTTTTCAAAATTAGTCAAGCTGAGATAAACAGTTTAAGAAACCTAAAACACATAATAAAAACAAAAGAAGTAATTAAAAATCTGCCAAACAATAAATCCTGGGTCCAAATAGTGTCAGCACAGAATTCTACTAGACTTTTAAAGAAGAGTTAATGCCAATACTCCTCAAATTAGTTCACAAAATATAAACAGAAGGAACATTGCACAATAACTTTTACAAGGCCACAGTTACCCTAATATACAAAACACAAAGAACCAACAAAGAGAATTACAGACCAATTTCTATGAACATAGCTGCAAAAATACTTCATAAAATACTTGCAAATAAAATCCAAGAGCATAAAAAAAAGTTCATCCACCACTATCAAGTAGCCTTCATCCCAGAGATGCAGAAATTAACATGTGTAAATTGATAAATTGAATTCACTATATAAAAAAACTAAAGACAAAAATCTATACAATCATCTTATTAGATGCAGAAAGGCTTTGACAAAGTCAAACACCCCTTCATGATTAAAAAAAAATCGTTCTGGAGAGGAGGTAAGAGAGATGACTCAGTGGTTTAGAGTCTTGACTGTTCTTCTAGAGGATCCAGATTCAGTTCCCAGCATGCATATGATGGCTCGAACCCATTCATAACTCCAGTTAAATGGGATCTGACTTCCTCTTCTGAACTCTGAGAACACAAAGTATGATGGTAGTGCACAGACATACATGAAGGCAAAACACATACACAAAATTAAAAAATAAATCATTGAAAAAATTTTTAGGAGTTAGGGTGACTGGATATAAAATTAGCTCACAAAATTCAGTAGCCTTCTTATGTACAAAATACAAATGGACTCAAAAAGAAATCCAGGCAACAATACTTTTCACAATAACCTCAAATAATATAAAATATCTTGGGGTAATTCTAACCAAGCAAGTGAAAGACTTATCTGATAAAAATCTCAAGACTTTGAATAAAGAAACTGAAAAAGATGTCAGAAAATGGAAAGATATCCCTTGTTCATGAATTGGTAGGATTAGTACACTAAAAATAGTCATCCTACAAAAAATAGTATACAGATTAATGCAATCCCTATTTTAAAATCCAATATAGTTCTTCACAGATCTTGGGAGAACAATTTTCAGATTCATTTGAAAACACACAAAAATAAAAGAAAACAGGATAGCTACAACAATCATGAATAACTTTGAATGTATTACCATCTCCAATCTAAATTGTACTACAGAGCTATAGTAATAAAAGTGGCGTGATGTTGGCATGAAAACAGACACAATGGTCAGCAGAAATGAAGTAAAGACACAGAAACAAATCCACATACCTATGAACACTTGATTTAAAAAAAAAAAGCCAGAAATACACACTAGAAAAAAAAAAGACAGCATCTTCCAAAACTGATAGTGGCCAAACTGGGTGGCTGCATACAAAAGATCCATATTTAGCATCCTACACAAAACTCAACTCCAAATGGATCAAAGTCCTCAACATAAAACCAGATACACCAACCCTCAGAAAAGAGAAAGTGCAGAATAACCTTAAATTCACTAGCACATAAAAAGACTTTCTAAACTGATTGCCATTATCATAGATACTAAGATCAACAGTTGATGAATGGGACTTCATGAAACTGAAAAGTTTATTCAGGGCAAACAGCACCATCATTCATACTAGCAACAGCCTACAGAATGGGAAAAGATTTTTTTGTCAACTTCACATCCAATAGAGGGTTAATATCCAAAATACAAAAAACAAAAACAAAACAAAACAACACAACACAAACTGGTTTAAAGAGGAAACTCAAATTGGTGAGAAAGCTTTGTTTAACATCCTTAGTTATCAGAGAATTGAAATTAAAACTACTTTGAGATTTCATCTTATACCTATCAAAATGGTCCAGAACAATAAAACAAATGACAGCTTATGATGGCAAGGATGGGGAGTAAGGGGAACACTCATCCATTGCTGGTGGAAGTGCAAACTTGTACAGTCACTATGGAAATAAGTGTGCCAATTTCTGAGGAAGATGGGAATCAATCTACGACAAGATCCAGCTAGATTCACTCTTAGGCATAAGCCCAAAGGATACTTCATCCTACTACAGAGACACTAGTTCTGTCATGTTCCTTGCTACTCCATTCACAATAGACAGAAATTGGAACCAACTTAGACATCCCTCAACAGAAGAATGGATAAAGACAATGTGATACATTTACACAATGGATTATTACTGAGCATTTAAAAAATTGAAATCATGAAATTCACAAGTTAAAGGATGGAACGTAAATAAATAAATAAGTAAATAATATTTTTAAAGCCTTTACATGACTTTATGAGACAAGAAATCCCCTAAGATGCCTTTGAACTTGTTTTTTGTTGACCATCCAGTGTTGGGCATGCAGCCTACCCTTAAGAGTAGTTTCTTTCCCCAATCAAATGGATGATGAAAATGAACTCTTACGTCTCTTCTAACTGATTTCGGTTTAAGTTGTTGATAAAGTCTACTTTATCAACTATGAAAATAGCTGTGCCAGTTTATTCAGAGAAACTAGTGCTTAGTAGGCTGGTTTACATCACTTTTACTCTCACTTGGAGAATATCTCTGCTAGTAAAGTGTTGGAGAAGGGAGCCGCTTGTTGGTCCCAGCCACCTGGCTAGATTATAACCAAAATAATCACAAAGAAACTCTATTAATTAGATCACTGCTTGGCCCATTAGCTCTATATTCTTATTGGCTATCTCTTACATATTAATTTAGCCCATTTCCATTAATCTGTGTATCACCATGTGGCGGTGGCTTACTGGCAAAGTTTTGGCATGTCTGACTCTGGCAGTGGCTTCATTGCTTCTCCCTAACTCTGCCTTCTTCCTCCCAGCATTCATTTACTTTTCCCCTGCCTAGATCTGTTCCCCTATAGCTGTGCTATAGGTTCAAAGCAATTTCTTTATTCATTAACCAATAAAAGCAACACATAAACATAAGGACCTCCCACACCAGTGAAGTAGTTCCCTTCATGTCCAAGAGATTAGTGATGTTACAGAAAATGCATAACCCAGGTGAAAGCTTCCAATGGGAAATACATCATTATTTAATAAAATCTGAAGTATCTTTCTACTTCCCAAATGAAGAAAGTTAGCACCTAGAAAATTCTAGAACTCTGTGTAGTAGCTTAGGATTTAACAAGGTACACATTATCCTTCAAGGCTGTCCTGATCTTGCCATATCACGTGACAACTAAAGATTTTCCTTGTATGCATGTGTATGTATGTTTGTGCACACATACATGTGTGTGTGTGTGTGTGTGTGTGTGTGTGTGTGTGTGTGTGTGTTTAAGCCAAAAATTGACTTCAAGTGCTTTCCTCCATCGCTTGCCATGTGACTATTTGAGACAGGGTTTCTCACTGTATCTCTCGCTGTATCACCAATCCTACTAGACTGGCTCGCCAGTGAGCCCCATGTATGTGCCTGTCTTTGCCCCCCTCCCACCTTCGTGCTAGAGTCACTGTGCTAGGGTACTACACTCAGCTTTTTATCAGGGTTCTGGAGAGTTCAAATTCAAATCCTTGTGCTCGCACAGCAAAGCCTTTACTAACTGAGCTATCTCCCCACGCGCGAACTAGAGGGTCTCTTAACAGGAAATATCCCTTTTGTGTTTATCAGCACATTTAATGATGTCCATTACTATTTCTCCTTCACTGAACATTTGGAATCTGCATTATCTCCTATGTCCCTAACAGTTCCGTAATGTAACCTAACACTGTGATTATTTATTAATCTGCTTCTAGCTGTCCAGTAGCCTCCAGTTTAATTCTAATTTATTTGTCACACAAATTTAATTATGCCATTACTACTTAAAATATTTAATGATCTCCTCAATAGTTCCATGACTCTTTGTTTTAGAAAAGGGACTTCAGATTTCACTGCTGTCAAAGCTTATTTTCCATTCTATTTTGTGCCTACACTGAGACACATGCTTCTCCAACTTCTCAGTGCTCTCATTTTTAGCTTTCTCTGGAGGGTTCTCGTAAGGCATGCTCCACAGGAATCTGGGATGTGTTAAAATGCTTGCTCTGTAAGGCAGCTGGTATTTGTAAGTTCTGGAAACTATTTGTAGTTCTCCTGATAATTGTATGATCCAGGAAAGGGTGGTTGATGCCTGCGCATTTACACTCCATCATATCTATTGTTCCTAAGCAGATTCCAAGGCAAAGAAGCAGCAGCCCTGGTCTACAGATATGCGGTTACTAATACTCAAGTTGTAAGGATTTACACTCTTTCTAACTGTGGTGGCTAGTATTTTGTGAACTTGACCCAAGTTAGGGTCATTTAGGAAGAGAAAGCGACAATTGGGAAAATGCCCCCACCAGACTGACCTATGGACAAGCCTGTAGTACATATTCTTAATGAGTGGTTAATGCGAAAATGCCCAGCCCATTTGGATGGTGCTACTGCTGGGTTGATAGTCCTGGATGGCAATATTTGCAGATGAAATGACTCTGTATTAAAAATGAACGTAATTTCTTTCTTGACATTATTCCCTAAATAATACAGTGTAATTACTGTTGAGAATCTATAAATTTTTACTATATGTATTTACAAATAAATCAAAGTATATGGAAGCTATATATAGGTAATATGCTAATAATACTAATTTGTTTTTAATACTGAATCTGTAGACTTTAGCCCCCATAAGACACCTGTGACAAAGACCCCGGCAGGTGCACATGAGCCAGTGCATTCCTATAGACACACCTCTGGTATAAAAACACCCTGTGCATCCACAGCAGTTCTATGTCCACTCTTATTTAATGAGGCTTCGTTGCCCTACCTTTTCCTGACCTACTTTTCTGGGATGGCCCCTCACTTTAGAATGAGTCGTCTATTCTATCCAAGTCACATAAGGGTAACACTTCCCATCTAAGGTGTACATAATGTATACCAGGCAGGACACAAGGTACTTTGAATTCAATGCTATTTCATTTTTCACATAATTCCCGGAGGAGCTGTTGCTGCAGCACTTTATAGCTCAGGAAATTTCAGCAGAGAAGTTGAGTACTTGTCACATCAAGGCTTCTGAGCACAACATTGTTGTATATTCACACAGAGCAAGACAAGTCAGCAGACAAAGGAAGGGTTGAAGAGATGACTCAGAGATTAAGAGCACTGGCTACTCTTCCACAGGTCCTGAGTACAATTCCTAGCAATCACGTGGTAGCTCTCAACCCTCTCTAATGAGACCCGGTGCTCTTTCCAGGTGTACTTGCTTACATACAGGCAGAACACAGATAAATGGAACTTTTAAAAAAGGGAGAGAGAGAGAGAGAGAGAGAGAGAGAGAGAGAGAGAAGATAGGAGAACAGAAATTTGTGTGTGTGCTTCAAGCCTTGAGAGAGGAATAAACAGGGAAGGAGGAGAAGAATAAATTGGGGCGCAAAGCTCAGAGAGTTTTAGAGACCAAGCACTAGACACTAAACATCTGACAAGACCACTGTGACCAAATCTCACCCTCCTACCTATACCTTCCCACCATAGGTCAGGACTAAGACCTCAAGCCTGAAAGGTCTGGATTCTCCCAGCAGCCTTTCTTGATGTCTAAACAATCAGGACTGTACATTTCATAGAGGAGAGATCAATCCTCCATGATAGAGGCCAAAGACGCTGGAGTCTGGGAAGATCGGGATAGGATCAGAACCTAATGATGGGGTTAGCTGCTTTACTTGGAGAGTTTTTCAGAAAAGCATATGTTTTTGGCAAGAAATTTTAAAAGAACTTCTACATTAATATTAACCATACTCTTAGAAAAGAATTGAAAAACAGTTAACAGGCTGGAGAGATGGCTTGGTGGATAAGGCACTTGCTGTGCAAGCAAGAAGACTTGAGTTCTAATTTCAGCACTCACAGAAAAAGCTGGGAATGGCTACATACAACTGTAACCCTATGCCAAGTCAAGAAGGACGGGATCACTGGGACTTGCTGGCCACCAACTTAACTCCAGCTCCAGTGAAAAACCCCATATCAAGGAATGAGGATGATCTGAAAATGATAGAAGGAGTCACCCTACAAGGTCCTTCTCTGGCCTTTGTGGTGTAGGCAATGCACAGAGAGGGAAAGAGGGAGGGAGGGAGAGAGAGAGAGAGAGAGAGAGAGAGAGAGAGAGAGAGAGAGAGCAGTTAATTTCAGGAAGCTGTATCAAATATTGGAAAGAAGGGGATAAAGAATGAACTAATTAGAATTTCTGCTTCAGGTTAGATCCTTGATTTCTATTCTTCTTTCAATCAATCTCAGAGAATTTTACATGACAGAAAAACTGATTTTTTTTGTTTTTTTTTGTTTTCTTTTCAAGTTTTGCCATTTGTTTTTACAGGTTTAAGGAAACAGATGTGAATACCAATAAACTCAAGGAATTCTAGCCTAAGCAAGATGACTACTGCCTGCCAAATACAACCTGTAAGCATGGGAGAAGGCATTTTTAAATGGAGGGATATGTCTTACTATTAACAAATGCTACGGCATGCCTGTCACCTTCTTCTGATGTAGGATATCCTTCTGTACACTGTGAATATGTATTGCTTTTATTGGTTGATGAATAAATCTACTTTTGCCTATGGCAAGGCAGAATACAGCTTGGTGGGAAATCCAAGCAGAGATAGATGAAGAAGGGCTGGGTCGAGATGCCAGTGAGCCGCCAGAGCAGCAAGATGTACTAGAGAACAGGTAATGCCAAGAAGCCATGTGGCGATACACAGACTCTTAGAAATGGGTTAATTTATACGTAAGAGCTAGTCAGTTAGAAGCCTGAGCCATTGGTCAAGCAATTACAATGAATTAATATTAAGTCTCTGAATGATTATTTTATAAGTGACTGTGGGGACCAAAGTGTGGGAGAGAAACCGGTCCAGCAGGACCAGGTGGGACAGAGAAAAGTACTTCCGACTACATTTGTCCAGGGTACAGATTGCTTGGAAGTCTTATTCTTGGAAGGCGCTTAACTGCATTTCTGTGACATTTGAAGATGGCATTATTAAACTACCTATACCATAGTTTTTGAGCAGCAGGTGCAATCCCTTATCCTGCCATGCTGCTTTTGACCTTCCTCGAAATCTTTAAGTTCACTCTGTAAAACCCAACTCAAGAGGTATCTTAGTTTTAGAATAGACAAAATAAGTCATAACCCTTGTGATATCAAGCATTTGTATTGAACAAAGTTGGGTCTGCTAGAGTTTGAATACCATAGATGATACAGAAAGAAAGAAAAAAAGAAAGGAAGGAAGGAAGGAAGGAAGGAAGGAAGGAAGGAAGGAAGGAAGGAAGGATGGAAGGGAGGAAGAAGCTGAATGTGCTGTGGAACTAGGGAAACTTTTCCATTATTCTTCAGCTCTGGATTATTCTGGGAGAGACAAAGCATCTTGATCTGAGAAAAAATAGATGTCCATCCAAAAAGCAGCAGTTTCATGTTAGTGACAAGTGGCACAGTAACCATTAGCTGTGGTAATCCATCTATTTAAAAGATACTTTAAAGTCATGCACATCCTTTGCCTACTTTGAAGAAATTTTCAGGTCAAATGGGCCTGGCTGAGTACATTTGGCCTGGGATGTTAACTTCAGACAACTATCATATAGAAAACTGTACTTAAAATTAAAAGTCCATTAATATAAATGTCCACACATTACTAAATACGAGATTGGAAGTTATAGTTGTAAATTTATATAATGGCGAATTTAGATATAAAATGTGCTACATCATCCTTTCATGGAAGAGAACCTTTGGTACAAATTAGTCATCTTTGGACCAAGAATTGGATCTCAGTGCACACCTCTGAGATCCAATCTAGCTCTGTCATTTTAGATATGACCCAGATCAATGTCCTTGAGTTTACTTATATATAAAATTTAAGAATAAGATCTACTTTGGACTTAAGATGCAAGCTATGATGGTTGTATAGAAAATTATAACATAAAATAATAGGTAAGAAAACATCTTTGGTAACATTAGCAGAATTTATTTGGTATCAGCATACACAGATAAATTAGAATAAAATGATGACACTATAAAATGGACAAAAGAAGAAGACAATGACATCTTGAAATTTGCATACAAATGGATAGAACTAGAGAAAAATATCCTAAGTGAGGTAACCCAGACCCAGAAAGATGAACATGATATGTACTCACTCATAAGTGGATACTAGCTGTAGAGTAAAGGATATTGAGCCTTTAGTTCATTATCCTAGGGAAGCTGGGTAACAAGGTGAACCCTAAGAAAAAACATACATGGAACTACTTGGAAAGAGGAAACAGACAGGATTGCTGGACAAGACTGGGAGCATGGGGGTGGGGGAGTAGGGAGGGTGGAAGGGGAAGACTAGGGGAGAAGGGGAGAGGGCATAAGAACTTGAGGGAGTGGGATAGTCAAGATGGAAGAAGAACAGAGATGACAGCGGATATTTTATTTGAGGGAACCATTATGGGACTACCAAGAAACCTGGCACTAGAGAAAGTCCCAGGAACCCATAAGGATGACTCCAGCTAAGACCCTAAGCAATAGAAGAGAGGGTGCCTGAACTGACCTTGCCCTGTAGTCAGACTGATGAATATCTTGAATATCACTATAGAACTTTCATCCAACAATTGATAGAAACAGAGGCAGAGACCTGCATTGGAGCACTGAACTAAACTCCCAAAGTCCAGTTAAAGAGTGGGAGGAGTGAAAATATGAGCAAAGGGGTCAAGATTATGATAGGTACAACCACTGAAACAGTTTACCTGAGCTAATGGGTATAACATGAAGGGCCGGCTTGTTGGGGTTTCTGTCCCGCCCGGTACCCCACAACCAGCAAGTCCCAAAGAAAATCACACAGAGATCTCCATAAGTTATAAAACTGATTGGCCCATTAGCTCAGGCTACTTATTAGCTCTTGTAGCTTATATTAACCCATAATTCTTATCTATGTTAGCCACATGGCTCAGTACCTTTTCTAAGCCAGGCAGGTTACATCTTGCTTCTCGGTGATCTGGGCAGGAATGGGAGGAATGGGATTTCTCCTTCCTAGCATTCTCCTGTTCTCATCACCCCACCTCTACTTCCTGTCTGGTTGACCTGCCTATACTTCCTGCCTGGCCAATCAGTGTTTATTCAAAATAAACCGATTGACAGAATACAGACAATTCTCCCGCACCAAATGGGAGCTCACCAACTCCAGTCAGACAGGGAAGGAAACAGCATATGTCTAAACTAGTCCCTCTGAATGTGGGTAACAGTTGTATGGCTGAGGCAGACTGCAGGGCCACTGGCAGTGGTACCAGGACTTATTCCTACTGCTTGAACTGGCATTTTTAGAACCTATTCTCTTTGGATGGAAGCCTTGCTTAGCCTAGATATAGTAGGGAGGGTCTTGGACCTTACCCAAAGCAATGTGACTTACCCTTTCGGAGGAATGGATCGGGGGTGAGGTGAGGGTGTAGGTGGAAGGAATGGGAGGAGGAGAGGGAGTGGGAACTGGGATTGGTATGTAAAATGAAAAAAGGATAGTTTGTTTTCTTTGGAAAAATAAAATAAAATAAAATTCATGATTATCCAATAGAGAAAAGGGAAATAAAATACTACAGTAGATGAAGAAGGGAAACTGCCTTCAATTGTTGTCTAGGACCTATTAACTTCCCAGGAGACTGGGGCAAAAAAGAAAAGTATCCTCACATAGTCAAAATTCTCTGTACTCTATACCTGAGTATGCTGAAATTGGTTCACTCATTTTCCATATTTGAGATGATAGAATGAAACATAAAGTCTTGAAAAATGTAGAGATACAAACAGGAAGAGATGAAAAAAAAACACGAGTGATTGGCCATATAAGATTTGTAAAATTTTGACCAAACAGAGTTGGAAATATTTTCAAGACACACTTTTGCAGTGAGTCGAGAGTCAGGGTCATATGATGTAAGCTTTGGAAGCAGTATGGTGATTTATTTGGGGAAAAGAATCAGAAATGCAAGTTATAATTTGTGATAGCATTCTCAACAGAAGACAAAAATAAATACTGTTTACGTATTATATTAGGAATAAAGTATCTGCTGAAGACAACAGCTTTTTCGTTAAAAAAAAAAACTGCAGTGTTAGAATTTACTAAGTAACCTGATGAACTCATTTGAAGGCAGCACAAAACAGTACCCAAACTCTGGGAAAACTGAATAATGGGGCTGCTAAAATAAGCCAGCCATGCAAATACATTCTTGATCCTTTGACCACATAAATCTTTCAAGAAAACAGAGTCAGTGAGAGGAATAATAGCTTGCAAGACTGGCTGAATAAACAGCTACTTCACCAATTCCTTTTCCAGGTGGCTCTATTTCTTGTGTAGATTTATGTGCTTGGAATTAGAAGAGATAACGAGGACATAGCAAAAGTGTCCTTGGGAATGTATGGTAAAAACTTAGGAGTGTTATAATCACTATATTGGTCAGAAATTATTTGTCCTCCACCGCATTGGTAAAAGAAATTAGTAACAATTTCAAAATACTCTAATGGCAGTTTTATGGGCATATTATGAAATGGGAAGTAGTATCATGCTTGAGAACTGTAACTTTGATAAAGATCCTTGAAAAGGAGAAGAAAAGTAGCAATGATTCATTTTAAAAGGTTCTAATATTCAAGTATGTTATTGACACAGAACTAAAAGAAACCGTGATGGGAAACTTTGGAAAGAGGAACACTCCAAAAATAGATGAATCAGCTCAATGTTTTACAGTCTCAAAAAATACAGAGACTCCTATGCTGAGAATTTACCCTCCACAGAGTTACTCAAGGACACTTTGATTAAAAGTGAATATGAAACTTAGCTGTACAATCTTTGAGCTCTGTGACAGCTTAAAGGTACCTATTGCATGCTTAAACTTCAACTTCCATATTTAGGAAATGAGGATAATAAGATCTTACAGTGATTTGAAGATTAAATGTCACATTTTTTCCATGACAGTATAATTGTTTGCACGGGTCTCTTGTTGCTATCAACAGCTATGTCTTTAGCTCCCCCCACAGTTAACACAGCTCTGCCTTCATCATCTACCTGTCATGAAGCCTTGAACAGGTTATTTACCATTCATAAAGGTAGAATTAAAATAGCACACGTCTCAAAAGGAGAAGTGGTAAAAGGATTCGTGTGCTAATATGAGTGACACATTGAAGGTAAGACTATTTGATATGAATCAGAAAAATAGTAAATGTCAAAATTGTTACTGATATTTTTCTCCTATATTCTTCCATCTCCTTCGTTTTCTTACCAGTGTGCTGATGGTCATGTGCCAGGCATTCTGTTAGAGAAGACCCAGTCAGAACATGAAAACCTTTTGCTCAGCATGTGGTGATATTAAGTGTACACATATTTACCAGAAGCCAGTTCTCATTAACAGAATCTTTGGTTTGTAAAGGAAAGAAAGTTAACCCAAACTATCTTTATTCCGAAAGGGATACTTGTGATAAGTCAAATGATCAGTGGTTAGGTTGGTTCCAAAATTGTGTGGACACGCTCTAAAATGACCAAGACATTTCTTCTCCCAGGTTCTCATCATCTGGAGCAAAAGCTCCATTGCCTCCTTGGGCAAATAGTTTCCTCTGTAAGGCACAGATGGACCAAGTGGAAGTTTTGGGCTTGTTCTTCATTTGTTTGTTTGTTTGTTTGTGATTTCTTTCTCTTTTTCTACCCTTGCTAGAAGAAGAGGATAAGGCTATTTCACTGGTGGGTAAGACAGATATGGCATTCTAGTGACTTTCTCTCCAGCTGAGAGTTAGATGTGTGGCGGAACCCAGAATAAGAAAACAAACTGCTAAGGTAAGCCAAGACTGAAGCATGGGCATTTAATCTTATAAGCAAAATAAATATCATTTTATGCTATTTTATCATAATTAGAGAAGTCTAATAGTTTCGTGCAGGCATGGCTTAAACCATACCTGTATCAGTGGTATGTTCTTACAGTTGACCACCTGTTACTCTGCCAAGCTTGTACCGTTGTTTTTCGTAGATAACTCACAATGATGATTAAAATACCTGCCAAGTTGCTTGTGTTCTCCATCTGGTCCTTCTGGTCCATTTGAGAATATGATGCTAAATATTGAAACAAGCACTCTGCCACAAGCAGTCTTGTGTGCTTAGTGACTTGGCAGGCAGCTACAAGCAATAAGCCTGGAATGTCGAAGAATTCTTAGAAACTTCTCAGCTTGACCAAACATGGGCAAAATCGAATTCATAACAACCAGGAACTAACAAAGTAAGACTGTGGGTAATTTTTAATAGCTGCATAAATCATCCCAGACCTTAAATAAGAGATATATTTTTAATTGATAATAATTGAAATTCTTATTCTTTAACATCTTATTGACCATTCGATTTCCAGATAGCATTGATGTTGTAAAAATAAATGTCCCCAAGTATCTTTGTCTATATGCACCGCATACCTGTGTACACGTGCACTGTGTATGTGTGTATGGTGTATGCACATGTAGGGAGGACATATGCATGCACATGAAACCAGAGGATGTTGAGTGTCTGATTTTTTTCATTCTCTCATTCTCCTGAGACAAGGTCTCTTTGGATCCTGGAGTCAGGCTGGAACAGCAAGCGAGCCTGGACACTTTTGTCTCCATCACATACAGAGCTGGGGCTCCAGGCACACGCTGTGACTTTTTACATGGAATCTGAGATCCAAACTCAGATGCTCATGCTTGGACAGCAAAACACTCTCATCCGTTAAGCCATGTCACCAACCCCCAAAATATCTTTAATCAGGAAGTTTGAGGAATTATTCATCATGCATTTCCTGACTGACATTTTGCATCTAAGGAAAACATGTTGGAAACAAATTCACATTTTTTTTCCTTAAAAATTAAGGGAAAACTTTAGGGATTGAGACTAAAGTTAGAAAGACTTCGAGAGATATACCCTGAAAGTGCTTTTCAAACTCAGTAGACTGGAAAGAATATACTGTAGTCTTCCCCCACACAAAGGATAAAAATCTGGCAATCCAATGAAAATGCATCTTCATCTTTCTGGCAGTTCTTCAAGCTGTCCGTTCTAGGGGAGCCCTGCCTGATTAGTACGATGCTGGGGTCTCTTGGCTGTTTAGACATCTTTGCTGAAGCGGGAAGAGCTGTCAGCCAAGGCAGTTTGAGGAAAGCAGAGTGGTACTTGGCTGGGCCCAGAAGGAAATGTGGTATCCAGCAGAGGTAGAAGTATTGTCTTTCCTATTGTATTCCCCAACATTGACATCCTTCTCATCCCTCTTCCCATTTGAATCACAAGATTGGCCCAGCACAAAAATACTATACCAAACCCTTCTGCCTTGTGCTTTCCTTTCCATACCATCTAATCTTAAGCTTTCCAGGATGGCGGGAGGGCAGTTATTAGCGAAGCCTCCACACTAAGGTTTAAGTGGCAGGTGCAACTGAAATGAACACCCTTCAGGCACCCATCTGTATTATTATTGTTTTAGGTGAGAAGAACTGACTTTGGCATTTCAGATATCCATGAATCATTAGTACAATTCATATATTTCATGAATTACCAATTCATCCATTATGTTTTCTTCTGCATACAAATGACATTCTAGTTGGGACAAAGGTGCCATAGTGGGTGATATTCATTAAAATTTATATAACATCTATTATGAAACTAATAAATTGTTATCTTTACTCTTCCATCTTCTTGATGTTCTTTTATGTTCTCTGCTTCTTCCAAATCTGTCCCTTCATTTCAAAACTTTATTCTCAAACTTTAATCTGAAAATTCAAAGTCTTTTTCCTTTGACCCCAACAGCACCCCAATACTCTGAGCTCATAGCTAGTTGATGAAGCCAATTCTTTAGATGACACCCTTGATTGAATTGGCTTTTCTGTCCCAAGTCTTATGCTTACTTAGAATATTGTGTAAGCATCTGTCTTTAGATGAAAAGCTTTATCTTTCCAAATAGTTCATATTTTTCCTCTTTAAATCTCTAGCAGCTGAAATTACAGTGCTGAAATGTCTGACTGCTCATTTTATATTTCTAGCTAACATTTGTATTCTTAAAATCTTAATTTCTAAGATACACATATTTGTAGACAAGCTGTTTTAAAATTCAGTCCACAAGCAATTGTCCATTTATGAAATTTTAGTTTAAAAAAATCAGATTCCAAACTGTGGTGGTTTGAATGAGAATGTCCCCACTGGTTTGTAGTATTTACATACTTGATACCCACTTGGTAAGAAGAACTGTTTGGGAAGGATTAGAGGTGTGACTTTGAAGAAAATGGTGTGTTACTAGATTTTGAGGTTTCAAAAGTCCACCCCATTCTCTCTCTCTCTCTCTCTCTCTCTCTCTCTCTCTCTCTCTCTCTCTCTCTCTCTCTCTCCCTCCCTCTCTCCAACTACTTGTGGATCAAATGTAAGCTCCTAGCTACTTCTCCAACACCATGCTTGCTTTCCTACCTGCCTTCCATGCCCCTTCCAATAATGGTCATAGATTCCAACCCCCAGAATTAAATGTTTTTTTATAAGTTGCCTTAGTACTTGTTTTGTCAGAGCAATAGAAAAGTAATAAAGACACAAACCAAAAACCTAGATTTCCCATGAAAAATAACATGTCTCCAACCCAGTCCTCTATCAAACTGTTCTCAACCTGTGGGTCATGAACATTTTGGGTAGTTAAAAGAGCCTTTCACAGGGATCGCCTAAAAACATCAAAAAATACATATATTTACATTATGATTCACAACAGTAGCAAAACTACAGTTATGAAGAAGCAATGAAAATAATTGAGTGTCTGGGATCACCACAACACATGGAACTGTATAAAGGGTTGCAACATTAGGACGGTTGAGAACCACTACTCTATACCGGGCTGGGTTATGTTAGCCTTGTGTCTGTCACCTTTCAGTAACTTTGATCAAATCCTCAAACAGCAGCCTATAGGAGGA
This sequence comes from Myodes glareolus, assembly GCF_982192425.1. Classification (NCBI taxonomy): domain Eukaryota; kingdom Metazoa; phylum Chordata; class Mammalia; order Rodentia; family Cricetidae; genus Myodes; species Myodes glareolus. The sequence goes on along the minus strand of NC_142037.1, from coordinate 68,497,695 downwards.
AGGCTTATTCGGGCTCACAGTTGACGAAGGTTCACAGTTTGTAATGGCAGAGAAGGTGTGATGGAAGGACCAAGAGGCTACATGTCACATCTGCGCAGGAAACAGAGACAGGAACAGTGGTACAGCCTACAAAACCTAAGTCTCATAACCAAGTAACCACTCTCTACAGCTAGGCTCCACCTCATCAAGGTTCCACAGCTTCCCAGATCACACTACCATCGAGGGCTCAACTATTGAACGTGGGAGGCCACGAGAGACACTTCACACCCAAACCATGATGACGCAATAGGAGACAAGTACCTCTTAAGTGATTCAACTAAGGGTCCAGTTCCTTTAAGGCAATAACATTGGATTCCACCCAGGGAGTAGTTTGCCTACAGAATGTTTTGGTCTAAGGTATGAGTGTGACTTGTTTTGTTCTAGCAACAGAAAGCTTAACTATGGATATAACCTGTGACCTTCAACTACTCTATTCATTTCCCTGTAACATGTTAATGCAGTATTTTTTGTCTTCCTTCCACCTTTTGGGGTCAGGGGTATTTTAAGCAATTGGAAATTAAACACGGGTGATTTCAGTATTCACTGGAACTCCCTCTTGGTACAATTCTATGCTTTTGGTTTTATTATTTTCATGTCTTCATATTCTTTATTAATATTTCTAAATCCCCACACCCCTACACTGGAAAGTGATAGTACTGAGACTGGTCTCCCACACTTATACAAGCCCAGCATTACTAGGAAACTTAAGGGGCTCAGTGGTAAATACAGGTTCTGCTTTTGCAGAGGACCCAAGTCTAGTTTTTAACTCCCACTTCAGGTGGCTCACAACCACCTATAACTTTACTCCCAAAGGCTCTGATGCCCTCTTTTGGTTTCCATAGATACCTGCATCATGTGCATGTGCACACCACCACACACATGTGTGCACACACATACACATACACACATACATATACACACATACTCACACACATACACACACACACACACACAATTAATTGTCTTCTAAAAGGAAGAAAGAAAGGGAGGAAGGGAGGGAAAAGGAAAGGAAGAAACCTAAATCTGTCTTAATTTTCTACAATGAAACAAATACAAGAAAAGGGACAGTAGGAATCTTATTGAAAATATAATATCAGTGGGCAGTGGTGGCATATATACCTTTAATTCTAGCACTCAGGAGGCAGAGACAAATGATTCTCTGTGTGTCAGTCTGGTTTACAGAGTGAGTTCCAGGACAGCTAAGGTTACACAGAGAAACTCTGTCTCAAAAAAAAAAAAAGAAAGAAAGAAAGAGAGAGAGAGACAGACAGACAGACAGAAAGAGAAAGAGGAAAAAAGGAAGGAAAGAAGAGAGGGAGGGAAGGAGGGGAGGGAGGGAGGGAGAGAGAGGAATAGAATACCAATCATCATGGTTCAATTCATGCTGAAACTAGCAACTTTCTTAAATTTATCACTCATGTCTTTCTTAGTAACTGGTTTTTGATAAGACCCTAGTAAAATATCTCTCAGACTTTCTAAGTTTCCAAGTCTGACCTTGAACTTCAAATCTTTCCACCTCCACAACCCGAGTGCTCCAATTAAGGAATGTGTCACTACACTGGGGTTAAACAATTTTCATTTTAATGTGGGTAATAAAGGTTAATGATTTTTTAACTTGTGTGCAATGATTATTTCTAAAATTTAATTTCCTTGAGCTCTAGTTGCTAATTAAGTACAAATGTGAATAAGAAAATATGATTCAATATGTTTCCCACCACAAAATAGCTTACTGCATCCACCCAGCTTGGAACAGAAGGAATAGTTCTCTAAAGAATTTCCAGAAGAAAATAGGTTATTCCCAATTTTATTCATAATCAGAGACAGTCCCTTCCAAGTTTAGGGTGTGTTTTATTTTGGTTTGGTTTGACTTGGTTTTTTCAGTTGTAACTTTGACAATGAATGCTAAGGGAAAGGGCTAGCATTAACAACATAAATTTATATTCAATTTAAATATCAAATTAATCAAAATAAAATTAATTTGGATAAAAAAATTTAAAAAGATAGTCACATTAGTATAAACCAATAAAAAATTGTTCTCACTAATAGATATCATAATGTATTGCTTCCTAATTTAGGACACCTCTACTTCTGATAAGTATTATTTTATTAGCAATTTCCACAGTGTGGATCATTTATAGAAAATAAGGAACAGGACTGATGAAGTGACTCAGTGAGGAGATACCTGCCACCATTACTGATGACCTGAGTTCTGTCCCCAGGACTCACATGATGGAAGAAGAGAGCAGACACCCACAACTTGTCATGTGACCACCACGAGAGGCCAGTTTGTGGTGTTTTGGAGTCCTTTCTCTTCTTCCCCCACGTGAGTCTTAGGAATGAACTCAGAGCACCAGGCTGGGTGGCAGACGTCTTTTCTGTCTATGCCATTTTAGTCATCAGCTATAGCACGTCTTTCAGCGATCAAAATGAACCTGCTTGGGCATTCTGTTATAGTTAAGAGGAAAGGAGAATTAAGTGTGGATAGGCCATACTTTGAAGGTATAGTAAGAGACAAAACAACTTTATAGTAGAAAAGAACCTTGTAGATGTCACCTTCCCTAGGTGATCATGGTTGTGAACATCTGTGTTGAGTAGTGCTGAGAACGAATGTCAGCGGAGGAGCTGATCAATACACTTCTAGAAGTACAGCCTGGTCTAACTGAGAGACAAGGAGGGAAATCCATTCTATAAGACATCAGCCCAGTAGTGCTTAAAACTCACCAACTGAAGAGAAAAACACAGAAGACTTGAAAATTGTCATAGGCCAGAGTAAACTGGAATATGTGAGAAGTAACTGTGTCCAGGTTTGGATTCTAAGGCAGAAATACAACACTGATGTACAACCTGGTGGTGTCTGAAGTGCACTTACTGAAAAATACTAACGATATTTTCATCATTTTGACAAGTACAGTAAATTAAAATCATTAACCTCAGGGGAAAACTGGATAAAGAACATACAGAAACTGCGTTCTTTTTGCAAATCTTCTCTTTAATTCAAAATTCATCCCAAAATAAAATGTTTTTAAGAGGATGATGAAAAGGAGAATGGTGTGCAAAACACAGACATTTCAAGATGAAATTAAACCTGGATGTGTGTAGCTAACCAGACAAGACATAAGTATTTTAAACATTATATATGAGGAATTAGCCTAACTCCATATAAGAATGTTTAAGGAAAGCTTATCTTTCTCCTAGCTTCTTACATAATGCATTTATATTCTTAGCTATGAAATAAATTTCACTTTGACCACTAACATGCTATTTTATATAAAATAGAAAGGAGGAAATAGTGAGCGAAGGCATGTCTATAATTGGTTACTAGAATATGCCTGGTATTTATGGTTTAATTTCCCTTTCATTCTGTGACATCAGTCGATGCTGTACAAAAGCTTTTCACTGATAGGAATGACTCTTTCTTTTTTCCTTTTCTTACTTTTTTGACGTTCTGGGCATTAAACCCAAAGCCTTTCACCTGATAAGTAAATTTCTCTCCCATTAAGCTGCACCTCTAACTCTTGGGTTTTCAGTTAGTCTGAAAGTCGTGCCTCTGTCTCATATAGGCCATAATGTCTAGGTTTCAAGTCCTGTTGAATAAGACATGTCAATCCTCAGTGACTCTCATGCCATCACAAATACAATACACTGGAAATGCTATGTAGGGGTCCATGACGCCACAACAGTCACTGCACTCCACTCTGCAACCACAGCCCTGGGTCTTGTGACTCAGTGTACATGTTCCCAGCTAAGATGATTGTTTTTTGTTTTCCCATCTGTTCTATATGTGGAGAACTCTAAAAAGAAAAGGGTTAGTTCCAATGACAGATTGGGCATCAGTATTGTTCATATTCTACTCAAGTATTCCTCCTTTGGCACTACTTTGTTTAAGCCAACAAATTCGAAAGTTCAAGAGAAGCAAAATGGGCAATTAAATCCACACGTTAGAAGCCCTGGCTCTACTTATGATCCTCGGCTTCCAGGTCCATATTTTATATTTTTAATCACAAAAAAGTGCTACATATAAAATATTTCAGAGAAGTCTAAGTTATCTTGCAAGTATTTAGGCCCTTCCATACAGTCAGCTACTTCTGAGAGTTTTAATGCATAATAACACAAGGAATACTTGGATAGGTGGACTATTATTTCTACTTGATATAACATTATTTAGTCAGAAGTGAGTCTATGCTTGACCTAACAACAGTGCAGAAGACACTCAATAAGGCTGTAAAGATGGCGCTGGAAGGATGAAGGATGAAGACGGCAAATGTATACCCAAAAGTCTACCTTAGTGAATCCAATCACTCCATCTCTTACGGAAAATGTTTCCTAATCACTTTGCCAAAGATATATTAGTCTTTCCAGGAAATAGCAGGAGCCCAAGCTTCACTTCTTAATGTGTTTTTTTTAAAAATGAGGTTTCATTTGCAGTATGAATAGGATCAACTTTAGTATGGGGGAAATTACAAAGTAAAGCCATAATGACCTCAGTAGCTGTTCTAACATCTTTGCTCATAACCCTGTTCAATAAGAACTGGATTGGGTGAGGAACTGCATGATTGGATCCACAGAGATAATCTCTTCTAAATTATTCCTGAAGCATTCTTCCACAGAATGATCCAGCTAGTAAGTCTTCACCCAGGGCATCAGTGCTCTCATACTTTGTACTCATTCCAAGAGACCAATCCAAACTTCTCTTCCCCAAGTTAAAATTGTCATCCATCTTTCTGACTTACTCTTTTTAATACCTTCATATCTGACCTACTCATCTGCATTGTCCATGAATTATTGTAAATTGGTATATCCTCTGATGAAGAGACTTTTTCAGTCCCTCCAACATATCCTTCAGACTGATTCATTATAAAATGGTCCTCTTCCATCTGCTTTATTAATTTGAAAACAAAGCAAAATCCTCTCCCATAAAAAGTCATCTCTTTATATGAATATTCTCCCAAGGGCATATACTAGAGGTTAAGATTTATACCAGAGGAATAGGAGCATTAAGTGTGTTGCTTCTTCATAATTCCCTTGTGTTTTTGAAAACTGGTGAATCTGAATTTTTATACACCAATGTAATATGCTGAAGGTATATTGTTTAATATAACTGACATGCTAATCTAGAAAAGATACGATAAACTCCACTGGCTCCATCAATTCACAAGGACTACATTATGGACTGATGTTCTACAGCAGGAATGATTTCCTTGTTTTGGTTTCCTTATTGTAAATAGTTCCGTAAGCACTTCACTTCATAAACATGTTAGAACCACATACTCATATGCTTCATATTAAGAGAGACTGTGAGATTTTCATTCTGTCGGACACGTCTCAATAATCTCACAGAAGAAATTTTAAAGAAATGTAATGTCTCTGAGTTTAAGTATTTTAATTTTCATTCTCTACCACATGTAGGTATTAGTACACTATTACTGTTACTGTTGTGTTTGCTTATATGACCCTAGAAGAATGACTGAGGCAAATGTTGTAACATAAGGAATAATAAGATAATAGTAAACCCTTAGGGATTGCTATTACAGCAACAAATGTAGGGTATTAACATTGTTTTATTTAAACACAGATTCCCTTTAACCTTAATTTGTTAGTTAATGTTTCATCAGTTTGATACAAACTTACAGTCACCTAAGAGAGGAAATCTAAATTAAGAAAACTGTTCTGTCACATTGGTCTATAGGTAAGTCTCTGGGCCATTTTCCTCATTGGTGATTCATGTAGGAAAGCCCAGTTCACCTAAGGCAGTGCCATCCCTGGGGAGGTGGTCCTGGGAGGTGTAAGAAAGATAGCTGAACGTGAGCTTAGAGAACAAGTCAATAAACAGCATTCCCTATGACCTCTGCTTTAGTTCCTGCTTCCAGGTTCCTGTCCTGCTTGAGTTACTGTGTTGGTTTCCCTCAGGGATGTATGACGATAGGGACTAAGACATAAACCAAGAAACCCTTTTTTCCCCAAGTTGCTTTTGGTCAGTGTTTTATCATATCGATAGAAATCAAAAGATACTTATCAAATCTGTATAGATAGCCATGCAGTAAATCAACTTCAAGATACAAAAGACATTGGTTTGGCCCATTACAGAGATGTGCATGAAACAGTTGTTCATCTAAAGTCTTGAAACACTTAGAGCCACCACCATTTGATATCATTCTGTGAGCCCTACCTATCTGTCCTCTGCACAAATCTAACAGGTATTTAAATTCCTAGAAATCATCATTACTGTGCCTGATAGGTCCTTGCTTGGCAGCTGTAATTTCTGAAAGTGACCCATCAAGGTGGTATAATCTCTACCTTACCATTTTGTTAGCAGAGTCATGCTCTACAGACTTCCAAATGTTCTTCAGGTTTGGGGGCTTTGTTTATTTATTTTGTCTTTGATTTTGTTTGTCTTAACGGCATATATCAGGACAAGACCTAGAAATCTATCATTTTATGAATATTTATTATCAAATTATCTACACTGCAACTGTGCTGGCTAGAGTTACGTCAACTTGACATCAACTATACTTATGCGAGAAGAGGGATCCACAATCGAGAAAATGCTTCCAAAAGGCCCAGCTGTAGGCCAGCTTGCAGAGCATTTTCTTAGTTAGTGATTGATGGGGGAGGGCCCAGCCCATTGTGGGTGTTTGCTACCCTTGGGCAGGTGGTACTGGGTTCTATAAGTAAGCAGCCTGATTAAGCCATGAGGAGCAAGCCAGTAAGCATCATCCCCCTCCATGTTCTCTACATCAGCTCCTGCCTCCAGGTTTCTGTCCTGTTTGAGTTCCCATTCTGGCTTCCATTGATGATGAACTGTGATGTGGAAGTGTAAGCTGAATAAACCCTTTTTTTGTCAAGTTTTTATGTACATGGTCATTGTAGCAATAGAAACCCCAACTAAGACAGTAACTAAGGAGGAAAATTGCAGTAGAGGTTTGGGGCAAATTGAATTGAACTTGAAATGGTCTTGAAACAAAATTGTTATAACCTCTGATGTCCACTTGACCAGTGGCTCTTAGAGACTTCTGGTCATGGGGACTAATCACAGGTTCAGTTTATACCAAGTAAGTCTCATCTGGATATTTCATTGTTTTTTTTTTCTCAGTGCACAATATCCATCAACCTTTAAAGGGCAGACAGAAGAAATTCATAAGCAATGTGAGACAGCACTCACAAGACCTGCACCATTTCAAGCCAGACAGGGTCTCAGCACTGAGAGAGGGAAGTGGATACTTAGCCCCACCCCTAATCAAGAAGGCATTTATAATTGGTACACTCTGGTGAAGGGAAAATAGTACTCTTATATACTTATATACATAGTTTCACCACAGGAATTGATGCTCAGGAGTAGTTGTCCAACACAAAATGAATTCAATGCTTCTTTGTGGACTTTTTGTTTCACTTCGTTTTTTGTTTGCTTGTTTGCTTGGTTGGTTGGTTGGTTGGTTGGTTGGTTGGTTGGTTGGTTGGTTGGTCTAATTAATCTTTGGCTTGTTTGTTTTGAATTTTGTTTCTTCAGGTTTTATTCTTTTTTTCTCTTTGTCTTTTGGAAGAGAAAGAGAGAAAGGACATAAAGTTGGGTTGTTAGGGAGGTGGGAAGGATCTGGAAGAAGTTGGGGAAAGGAAGGATCAAAATATATTGCATGAAAAAATCTAATTTAAAAAGAAATTGATATTCATTCCCTAATTTTTCATGAAATAAGCACCTTTTATGTGACTAGTATTCAAATAATAAAATAAATAAATGTGTATATACTTCTGTTTTAGTTAGGTTTATATTGCTGTGAAGAGGCACCATGACCACAGCAACTCTTATCAAAAAAATTTAATTGGGGTGGCTCACTTACAGTTTCAGAGGTTCAGACCGTTATCATCATGTTGGGAAACATGACAGTGTACAGGCACATGTGCTGGAGCTGAGAGTGCTACATCTTGCAGCAACGGGAAGTCAACTGACAGTCACACTGAGGGAAGCTTGACCAAAAGAGACCACAAAGCCCACTCCCACAGTGTGACACACTTCTTCCAACAAAGCTACACCACCTAATAGTGCCTTTCAGGGCCATTTTCTTTCAAAACACCACAGATATTTACATAGAATATATTTTGCAAGAGTGTCTATCCTAGTCAAGCATGGTGACCCATGCCTTTGATCCCAGTTCTTCAAGGCAGAGATGGGAGAATCTCTGAGTTTCAAGTCGATAGAACAAGTTTTAGGACAGCCAGGGCTACACTTAAAAGACCCATATGGGTTAAAAAAAAAAAAAGCCCATCTGTTATTTACACAGAGAGGTGGCATTCTATGAGAAGACTCAAGAATGAAAGTCAAACCTAGAATTTATATGGTTCCAACAGAGGTTAAAGGGATTTCTGGAACCCTGGCAGTTTGTTCTAATCTCAAGACCCCATGGCCACCAAGTTATCATCAAAGACAACAGTGGGCCTAGCTCCTTCACAGAGTAAGTAAGCACATTCACCTTACCATTAAACTGACCAATTGTAAAACTATCCCAACCAATTACAGCAGGACAGAAAGTTTTAAGAGATTTCAGGATGAATTTGATGTAAAAATATCATTTGGGTATTTGATGGACATTTGGGCTTTCAATTATCAGTAAGTAGACACAAAATTATGTCAAAATGAGTAAATGAAATATTTAATAACTCCAAAGGAAACATCATTCACTGTTAGAAAAAGAACTGTAGAATATCTTGTGTCTCACCTCTATAGTTTGTGCTTACATAGAGTAGTGTGATTACTCTAACAAAGACTACCTGGAACTAGTCTTGTAGACCAGGCTGCCCTCAAACTCACAGAGATTCACCTGCCTCTGCTTCTCAAGTGCTGAGATTAAAGGTGTGTGCCACCAATGCCCAAGACTATTATTTAGCTATAACATGAGAATGGCAGCATGAGAAGAGAGAATATGGGGAACAAGACAAGCTCCATTTTATCTTACATATCAACATAAAGTCATTATATTAAGCAACCATCAAATAAGTTTTTTAATGCAACTGGAAGAAAAATTTTTAATAATTAGGTGTAAAAGGCCAAAGCGTCACCAATAGCAGGAGAGAAAGCAAGACTGATTGAGAAAAAATATGAGCCAAGAAAAGATTGCGTATATAAAATGTGAATACTTCAACCATAGATATGAAGAAACTTGGTATGGATCAGTTCCCTTTCACTTAAGGGAAAAATTATCATAAACAAGCAGAATAGGGGTAGCTAAGGTTTGAGTGCGAGGCAAATTTCATCTCTTCTAATCTCACAAAGACTCTGAAATAGGCATAATTTTCACATGTCACAAAAGACAGTGGGCGTTCAGAAAGTTTCAGCCATTGTCCAATGGCCCCGATGGTTTGAATGGGTGTACAAACCAAACCATCTGACCCCATAGCCCTTGTCCATCCTGTTAACATGTACTTCCCTCAGTAAAACATCTTTATGATTATTAAAGAGGTCCTGGGCTTGCCATATATTAAATGGCCTTGAAATATTTGCAAGAAAAATGCAGCAGTTGCCTTTAATGTAGAAATGGACAAAGGGTTTTCTCACTGATATCAGGATGTAGAAGGGAATAAGGGCACTTTGGCTACTATGGTACTTGCTTTATAAAGTGAATGATTTTAGCAGAGCAACAAGCATGCATCCATTTGGAAAAACAATGTGCTTTAAGAACAGCTGTCTAAATGTTCCACCAAAAAGAAGAAAAAGAAAAGTAAGTACAGAATAAGACTTCCTGCCTGAGCAAATTATTAAAACAGAAGTATTGGCTTATGATGGTATAGCCAGGAAAACAGTTTTCTTGGTGGAAACAGCCATGAACAAAGCCTCAGATAGCAAAGATAGCTCATCTCCACAGATTAAATATAGGTTTGATGGAACACAAAAGAAAAACAGAAACACAAGCAAAACCATACTTATCATCTCCTGCAGACGTTCTAGCAGCAGTGTAAGCAACTGAGGGGGGGAGAGGCTATTGTTTGTTTGTTTGTTTCCTTTTCTTGTTTTTTCAAGACAGGGTTTCTGCTTGTAGTCCTGACTGTCCTGGGACTAACTCTGTAGAACAGTCTGGCCTTGAATTCAGAGATCCTCCTGCCTCTGCCTCCTGAGTTCTGATATTAAAGGCGAGTGCCACCACTGCCCAGCTCAGCAAGTGAATTTTTAATAACATATCCTTGTCATATTTATTTTCAAGTTTATGAAAGAATAATATTTCTGACTTCTTTCCAATAGAGATTTATAGCCTAAAAAGTATTTAAAATGCTACTTTTCTCAAGTCTTATTGGCCTTCTTTTGACTCTGTGACATCATCATTTTTATGGGGAAAGTGCTGTATTCCTGTGGGTTTAGTCTATACTGTAGGAGATAATACTCCCCGAGAGTACACTTTATAAAAAACAAATTTCTTTTTCATATTTTAATTTCTTCAGAAAATTGTAATGTAAAAAGTATAAGTTATTTTCATGAAAATGTCATAATTAAACTCATTGCAAAAAAAATTCAATTTTTTAAATAACTATAATGTAAAAGTATAATTTTCATTTGTATAAAAATGTCATAATGAAACTCATTAAAAATTAATAAGAGAAAAATACTAAAAAGGTATTGTTAACAGAGCACTATCAAAGCAAACTCTATGGATAAGAAAGTAAATGGGTCATCAATTATCCTAGGAATGGTTATAATAAACCTCTAATGTCGTGAATATTTAGGTTAATGATATACTGAAAGAACACATTTGTTTCTTTTTAAGTTGCTAGTTTGAAGTTCTTGTAGTACTATGACGGTTTTAAAAGACTATCTTCAATTCTCGAATTTTGAGTTTGCAAGCCAAATGAGAATACATTATTCAAAGATTTTGCCTGTGGCCAAATTTTAGAGAAGGTGGTAATAATTCCAAGCATTTGAGCAGATGAGAAGTCCAACTGTTTACACATGAGACATCCTAGGGAAGTTGTTACCTAGACTTGAACTGGAAGTTGAATTGAAAAGAAATTATCTATGCTAGGTAAAAGTACATCACAACTCTATAACAAAGTATATGAAATCATAATAGCCTAAACAACTATAGAGGAGAAGTATGTTTGCAAGTTATGTTTCTAATAAAAGCAGCTTAAGTATGAATGCGTATCACCCTGGCAGTTCTAGGACTGTGCAAATATGCTGTGAAGAATTAAACACAATTCCAGAGTCACCCAAGAAATGAAAGGTTAAAAAGTATCTTAGAACTTTTGCAGCCTGATAGCAGAACCGGGCCAGGAACTCTGTCTTCTAACTCTTGAAGGTATCATCCACAAACCAGAAGGTGATGGGCGGAGTCACATTCCAATCTTGCAGAGTAGTCTCTGACTCACAGAGAGGTTCGAGGCTACGTTTTCATTTTCCACACCCATTCATACATATCTCACTGGCTTCTCCCAATGTTATATGAGTCAGGCTCCTGGAGATGACAAGAAAAAGAGATAGGACAGGTTTCCCCAGAGCAGTGAGAGATTTTGTAAGAAAACACACAGAAGTAGGTCAAGACAACAAAAACTTGTGAGCACTCAGATTGATTTCTGCTGCTCTTATTCTCCTCGGGTTTCTAAGAAAGCCACTATGTGATCAAAGTATTTCAGAATTCTTTTAAAGAAAATGCCAGATCTGGTGAATTAGGCAGAACTCATTGATGAAAATTTGCTATAAGAAACTAGCTGGATCTTGACCACATTTTTTTATATATATATTCTGTGGTAACCAGTAAGAAAATAACTGCCTAACATATTGGGGGTTGTGATTCTCAACTACTGTGACATGGAGGTAAGCTCTGTTTTCAGATGGTCTGAATTAAATCTTGAATTTACTACATCTGACATCAGCTGGTAAAAGTTATTTGATCTTCCTGAAACTCTATAAGAAAGATTTTTTATATTATATATGTATATCTGGTGGTAGAGATTAAATCATATAATTCATCAGAGCACGTAGCAAAAAAAAAAATGAGATGGCATCATTGCTTAGAAAAAGCCATGAGACCGTACATGATTATTAGTCATCTGAATACCCATTTGCATATCATCATAAATCTCAGGAGTATATACTAATCATGTACTTATTATATGTTCTAGAAATGTGCTCCTTAGTGTTGTTTTAAGTGGGTTGAAAATTTATATGCATACAAAAACCTAACCATAGGTATTCCTAACAGCTTCATTCATGATTGCCAAAATGTGAAGTATGTAAGATGTCCTTCAGTAAATACATGAATAATTGAACTCTGGTACAACTCACAACAGAATATTATTCAGAACCAAAAGATAAATGCGCTTGCAAGTCATAAAATGATATGGAGGAAAAGTCACATTATTGTTTCTGAGTAGTTTGGAAAGCTACAGCGTGACTTCAACTATATAACTAACACCCTGGAAGACAAAGAACTATCAAGAGGGTGGAAAGAGTATTTGCTACAGATCAGGAGAGGGAGGGAGAGAGGGAAGACTAAGCAGAGAACAGAAGATGGTGAAGACCCTTTGTAGGATGATGTAATAGTATATTCAAGTCATTATACACTTTTGCAAACCGGTGAATGTTTGTCAAGCATAAAGATTAACATAAACTTTAAATGAATGATGGGTTGTGTAGGTTCATGAGTGTTTAGAAATATTCAGCTCTGCTGGAAGATGACAACATGGAAGCCATGCATGGTGACACCACAGAACACAGAGCAACTCTCTGTGTCAGAACCCAAAATAGTCCCTTTAAAAAAACTTCCAGCTAACTTTAAAGAATTGATCTTTAAAAGTGAACTTGAACAAAATTAATTATCCTTGTGGGTGGTTAGTTCTGGTCTCAGAAGTTATGGATTTCAAAAACAAAGTACTTCTGCCAGCTTCAGGATATGCATTGTTGGCTAGAAGTTTCCAAACTGAGAAGTTTCCAAAAACACTACAAGTTCTTTCAGTTTCCCTTGGTTGTTGTGTTGGTTAGGGTTCTCATTGTTGTCATGAAACACCAGGACCAAAAGCAACTTGGGAAGAACACCGTTTATTTGTCTTATATTTCTCAGTCACTGTTCACCACTGAAGGAATAAAAAAAAAAAATTAAGCGGAATTGGAACCAGAGGCAGAAGCCATGGAGGAGTGCAACTTACTGACTTGCTCTCCGCGGCTTACTCAACCTGCTTTCTTATAGAACCAGGACCACCAGCCCAGAGGGGGCCCCATCTACAACAGACTGGGTCTTTTCACATCAATCAATACTTAAGAAAATGCTGTACAGGCCTGCCTACAGCTAGATCTTTTGGAGACATTTCCTCAAGTGATGTTCCCTCCTCTCCAATAACTCTCGTTTGGGTCAAGTTGACATAAACGAACCAGCACACCTGGTCCCTTGTCATCCTAACACACAACACATCATGATTAAGACAGAATCTTTCCTCCTTTCTTATTCTCCCCCAAGATGTCACATTAATATGGGCATCACAATATAAAGTATTCCAATATTTGTAAAGCCCCACAATTTTTAAAAATTCAAACACTTAAAAATTTTTTCCCTTTAAAATGATCAGTCTCTTTTAAAATCCAAATGATTTTAAAATTCAAAGTCTCTCAACTGTAGACTCCTGTCAAACTGAAAACAAATTAAATACTTGCTTACTTTGAGAGAGAAGAACTACAGCATAGTCACAATCTGAATTAAGGAAACCTAAATTCCATCTGTGTAAATAACCCAATAAGCAATGTCCGGGATCAACTTACCATCCTTTGGGCTCTTCCAAAGGGTTTGGGTCATCTCTTGGGCCCCACCCTCTGGAAGTACACACAGCTTGTCTTCTAAGCTTCAGTTGGCTCCTGTCCACTGCTGCTGCTGTTCTCGGTGGTCATCCCGTGGTATTGGCATCTCCAAAACTGCTGTGGTCCCTTGCTGTAACTGGGATGAGCTTTCACCAATAGTCTGCTCTCCATAATCACTTATGCCTTCAAAACCAGTACCACCCGGGTGATCCTTAGACTACCAAGTTCAGCTGTCAGCATGAGGAACAAACTTGGCTGCCTCTGGAAAACAGCTTCTGTTTGCTGATCCTGAGGAAGCACTTCCTAGAAGACTTTGCTTCAATGATGTTGGTCTCTTCTTAATCACAGTTGATTCTTCAGCACCAGCTGACCACATCTGTTGTCTCAACAAATTAAAGGTTTTACTTTAGTGTTTCTGTTTTCTGCTTAATCACAGCGTATTCTTCAGCTCCAGCTGATCAGACACAAAGATTCTTCACACAAAAGGCCCAGTAGAGCCTTTGCTTCCCTCTGAAACTTCACAAGCCAGGACTCCATCATCTGTATGGCTCTCAATATTCTTTTCTTTAGAACTCCTTCAGAACAAGTCACTTAGCTTTCAATTCTCAATAGGCTTTCTAACTCAAAGTTCTTAGGTCTTTCCACAGACCTCCCCAAAACAAGCATCTGTCACAGCAATGCCCCACTATCCTGGTACCAACTTTTATCTTAGTTAGGGTTTCTATTTCTGTGATGAAATTCCATGACCAAAAGAAATTTGTGGAGGAAAGGATTCATTTGCTAATACTCCCACATCATAGTCCTTCACTGAACTCACACAAGGGCAGGAAACTGGAGACAGGAGCTGATATAGATGTCATGAAGAAGTGATGCTTACTGGCTTGCTACCTATGTCTTGTTCAGTCTGCTTTCTTATAGAACCCAGGACCACAAGCACAGGGATGGCCCTGCCCAGAATAGACTGACCCCTTGCTAATCAGTCACTAATTAAGAAAATACACTATAGGCTTGCCTACTCTATCTTCTGAAACCATGTTCTCAATTGGTGCTCCCTCCTCTCCAATGACGCTAGCTTGTATCAAGTTGACATAAGCCAGTCATCACAGTTGACAACAAGAACTAGACTCAAGGACCCTATTAGTGAAGATAAATAACAGAGGACACAGAGAAACCGAATGGAACTTAACTGGAAGCTTCCCTCCTGCCCGTTCCCATTAATAATACTGAAAGGTGTTATACAGGCTGTTGGGAGAAAATAATTATCAAAATCACCACTCTGACTGTTTCAATATTGAACTTCCTGGCAAGATATGCCCATTGGTACAATATTGAAACAAATGATCTATGGCTAACCAACTACTTCCTGGTTGAATTTTAAGTCTGCTGCCTAAGAATACATGCCTGGCATTATGGAATTGGTCAGAACCCACTATTGATGGCTTTCTAAGTGGACATATAGTTAAATTCACTTCCAAATATTTAGTTTTACACTCATAGAAAAAAAATACGTCTCACCCTAGATTAAAGAGCTTTTCATTAGCAGTGAGTAGTGATCGAAGTGGGGACCTATAACTGGTCAAAGTGTTGAAAGTAAGTAATTACTAAGTGCTTGGTTCAAAACAGGATGTTACAGGAGACGTGGCAGAAAGACTGAGAACCAAAGAAGGAATATAGTTGGGTCCCGTCTTCTAGGTACAATGTGGTCATTGTAATCACAAACACTCAGCAACACTAACTGCTTCCATGAGGATCAGGAAGAAAAAGGAAGGAATAAACAAAGGATTGAGAAAAATGAAGGGAGGCAAAGAGGGAGGGAGGGAGGGACAGAGGGAAAGAGGACAGAAAGAGAAAGGAGGGAAGTGGGATTAGACAGAAGTATTGGAAAGAAGGGAATTAATGAAAGTGCAAATTGGTTGAAGAGGGTAATGGAAGGTGTATATAATCAGAGTTCATTGTATACATGATAGTGTCAAAAATTAAAGCAAAAACACCAAGGACCACTAGCCCCATATCTTTCCAATAATTCTGTAAAGAGTAATGATCTTGAATCCCTCTGTGAGCGTTCTCAAGAGATCCAGAAACAAAGTGAACAAACATGGGCCTTGGTGTCAGCCTCAGCGAGATATCCAGCCCTAACTATTAGTTATGTGACATTCAGGAAATTATTTGATGTTTAGAAATCTGAAGAAGAGCAGAAAGGAAAAAAATGAGGGTGGGGCTTAACTATGGAGGGTAATACCGAGGGAGAAGAAGAGAAGGGAGAGAAATAATGCTCAGGATGTCTGTAAAAACCATATGGAAACGTATTAATGTATAATCTTACTTTAAATATATAATATACATAATTATGTATGTGGGCTTGTGTGTCTGTCTGTGTCCATACATATATTTTTTAATGGAGGTGGAGCTACCCCAGGATAATGTTCCCAGAGAAATCATGAACTATCTAACAAAAAGATTAGACAGTTATAGTTTTCCTTGTTTAACATACTCAGAAAAGAAATTGACTAAAGAAATGTGAAGTGTATAAGGTTGAGAGAAATTAAAAGATAATTTTGGATTGGTAATGCAAGTCAGAATAAAATGTAAATTAGGTACAACACTTTGGACTCACCAAAGATAGGAAAGATAAAGGAGTATATGAATTTGTCAAATGCAAATGGACTAGACATTGTTGATGTACTTATTGCCTGTATATATTGTATATAGTTATATAGTGTACTTATTATATATAGTTTTTCTTATATTAGTTATAAATTTCTTTTTTATTTTACACAAAAAAAGAGAATTGTGGTGATAGTTTGCTTGTGCTTTAACAAATAAAGCTTGCCTGAAGATCAGAGTGTGGCATTAGCCATACTAGTTAGCCATAGAGGCCAGGCAGCAGTGACACAAACCTTTAATCCCAGCACTCGGGGAGACAGAGTCTGACGGACCTCTGTAAATTCAAGGCCACTCTAGGCTGTGTGAGATTAAATCACTCTGAAACAGAAACAGAGGCAATCAATGGTGGTTCACACCTTTAATTTCAGCACGAGGGAGGTGGATATAGGAGTGATATGGCTAGGTGGAGAGAAGAATATGGTGAGAGAAGACAGGAGCTCAGGATTCAATCTGAGGTTTCGTAGAGACAACATTCAGTCTGAGGACTTGTAGCAACAGGATACCCTTTTCTGCCTGAAGATTTTGTAGAGGTAAGAACTCTAGAGGTTGCCGCTTTGCTTCTCTGATCTTTCTGCTTTCACCCCCTAGTAGCTTACTCTGGGTGTTTATTATTAAGGCTAATTAGAATTCACGCAGCACCAGATAAAGGTTATTTCCTTCAAGATATTAATCAGGGAGTAAAAGAGACCTGCCCCCAGTAATATAGGACACTGCTGTTGCCCTTTATTGCCTCACAGGACTTGAAGACAGTCTCCATTATTGAAGACATCAAGCACTTGGAACACTTGAAGGAGTTCGGCTGGAACTGACCTAGGTGCCTCTTCTCTGAGGACTAGCTCTCACAGTATTAGAGGTGTTATGTAAACTACCAATGGAAAAAAAATAATTAGGACTTCTACCTAGCTGGAAAGGCTGAAAAATACAACAATGACCAGCCTGACAAGACATCCCCAGTGGTGTAATAGTGGCACTTATAACTTGAAAGTAACTAACAACTGAATAAGGTGATCATAAGGCCTATTCAATGAGGGGATCTAATGTCTGATTCTGTAAAACAAGCCAAGAACTAGGTAGAGGGGACAGAGACCCTAGGGGAGAGCCTATTCCTAGCATTTTGCTAAACTATTTTCCCACTATATTCTAAGTATTTATTCTGATACCGACAAATAACTGCAGATCTCACTTCTCATAAAAAGAAACATTTTTTTGCAGCAGATAGAGACTATTGCAGGGATTCACAACCAGTCAAAATGCAGAGAATAGGGGATCATGGGATGCCCAGACCCTACTGGGACATCTAAAATGCAACCCCACACCTAAGGGTCAGAGAACTTTGTAGAGGAAGGGGAAGAGCCGAGGATTTAGAAGGCATCTTGGGGAAAAAGTCTTTTAGACATGTCAGGCATGCTCCACCGATGAGCTCTTGACAACATGGTTTCTTGAACTAGCACTTCCCAAGACCACACCAGTTAGATGGGAGAAACTTTCAAAAGATCCACCCCTAGAAGAAGAGCTAGAAGTAACGGAGGTCTTCTAAAGGAGGAAGAGACCAGGTTTCTCCAGGGATACGCCCCTGGACAGGTTTTCCGATCCTAACTGGGCATCTCTAAACACATAAAACATTAATTGAACTCAATAGGTTCTGTGCGTGTGTGTGTGTGTGTGTGTGTGTGTGTGTGTGTGTGTGTGTGTGTGTGTGTGAAAGAGAGAGAGAGAGAGAGAGAGAGAGAATAATTATAGAGAAATTGCGTGTGAATTTGGGAAGTGCTAGAGATGGGACACAGAGGAGTTTGAAGGGGTGAGGCAGGGGGAGAAGATGTCAAGGCATGATGATATGGTGATGACAATGGCAGAGGGTACTCATGTGTGAAATCCACAAACAAAATTAAACACAGGCACACAAAGTGTCCGCTGACAAATCAGGTATGTCCTCTGGGATGGGACCTGGCTGTCATATTTTACACTCCCAGGAAGTCTAACATGAAGACAAAGTTGGAAGTCCCTGCCTCCCACACTGCAAAATGTGCCACATTAGTTTGCTTGGAGGGCTCAGTAAATGCAGCGTCTGCACCCACCGGAGCGCCTGATGCAGGGTGTCTAGAGTAAGGGGCTGGCTTAGCACTCTGATATCTTCTTTCGGACGCCCCGGGAGCTGCCCTTAGAGAGCACAGCTACAGTTTCATGAACGGTGTGCCCTCTGCCCCTGAAACCACAGCCTGCTTCAGTTCATCGCCCAAAACCCATGCTCTCTTAATTTTCCTTCTGGGTCGCAGTTTCTATCCGATCTTAGCTGCCCGGTTCCCCTCTCATCGTCGGGTACTATCGTAATAACTATGACTCCTACTACAACACCAAAGGCCACGCTGCACCGTGTTTGCTTAGAACTCTTGTTGCCCTGAGCCTCTGAATTCCCCAAAGTCAAAAATCATGTTCTTTTCAAGTTTCGTCTCCCTAAGCTTTGAGTGTAAACCTGGTAGATAAGGAGAGAACACATATTTTAGTGAATAGACTAATCTTCAGGCCAAAGGAAACTGTGCATCTTACACAGTGGCAGGGTCATTGCTCTGAAAAAAGATCAGCTTGAGGCACCGATAACGCCTGGTCATCCCTTTCTTGGCAACACATACTGAGCCGGTCTTGTTTGTGAGAGAAATGTATACAGTGTTTTGCTTTGTTCCAAAAGACGTAGTTTTTGGCCTCATTCTTCTGAACATCTTTTTACACCTCTACAGTCTGTCTGACCACAGTCCTCTTCCACCAGCCTACACACACTAGCCCTGATAACCACAAACCTCCAGCTCCTACTGCCTGACAATTAAAAATACTTAATTTTCCACATGAAGGTTTCTCACTTTTCACACAATGTGAAAGCAGAAAACAGAAAAGTAAAGGTTCACCGTGTACAACACTGCAATCAGAGAAACACACAGGCAGGAAAGCACCCTGAGAAGGGGTGAGTAGACCTCAAAGGGGCTGCTGATGTCACAGCCAACGTCTGTATAGCCTTCTCAGTGAGGTGTAGGCCACTAATGCTGCTTACTGCCTTTGAGTCTCTGCTTCTCTTTGTAATTTCTTTCTCATTAAATGGTGAACTTGATACTGGAAGGTCTACTGCCTGTGTTGCGCTGTGGTTTCAGAAGTCTTTGCTGACCATTTTCCCCTTTGAGGAAACATTATCACCGGGGAATTAAAATAATAAATGCATGGCTAAAAAAAAATAAAATCTGGACAGCAAGAAAAACAAATAACCCAGTTAAAAAATGGGGTGCAGACTTAAACATAGAATTCTCAAAAGAGGAAACAGAAATGCCTGAGAAGCACTTAAAGAGTTCAGCATCATTAGTCCTCAGGGAAATGAAAATCAAAAGCACTTTGAGATTTCATCTTACACCTGTCCAAATGGCTAAGAATAATAAAACAATGTGGAATACTCATTCATTGCTGGTGAAAGACAAACTTATACAGTCACCATGGAAATCAGTGTGGCAATTTCTCAGACAGATGGGAATCAATCTACCTCAAGATCCAGCGATACCCTGCTGCTGGAAACCATGGTGATGCCCATCATCCATACTGCCACCAGAAACCTTGTTCATGTCTAGTTCATATCTATGACCTGTGCTGCCTTGGGCTGTTCTGGGCAGAGGAGCATCTTTTGCAGTGGTATCGATGACTGCAGACTCATATCTGAGAACAAGAGACAGCGAAGGCTGCTGTGACAATCTCCCCTGACCCATCCACCCCCAAAAAGCAGTCTTGACATGAAGTTATTGGAGAGACTCAGTTTTCTTTAAGGTTGGCCACTGGCAGTTTGACTAGGCTCCAATGTATGTAAGGGAAACACAAATATAACTTAGTTTTTCTTTTCTTATTCCTTTGAGGGGAATTGGGAGGAGGAGGGTGAAATCGGGAGGAATAGGATGTGGTGTGATCGGGGTGAATTGTATGAAATTTCCAAATAACTAATAAAAACATTATGTTGGGGGTGGGAGAGAAGCAAACAAACAAAATAACAAAAAAAGATCTAGTTATCCCACACTTGGGCACACACCCAAAGGATGCTGCATTCTACCACAGAGGCTCTTACTCGTCCATGTTCACTGTTGCTCTATTGACAACAGTCAGAAACTGAAAAAAATTCCTCCACTGAAGAAAGGTTAAAGAAAAGATGATACATTTACAATGGAATATTACTTGACCGTTAAAATAATAAAATCATGAAATTCATAAGGAAATAAATGAATGGTCCGATTAAAAAAAAATCACCCTGAGTGAGGTAACCCAGACTCAGTAGGGCAAATATAGTATGTATCCACTCATGTATAGACGTTAGCTATAAATCAATGATAACCAAGCTACAATCCATATAACCACAGGGGGTGGGTACAGAGTAAGGAACTGGGGGGGGAGAGGTGATAGAGCTTCCTAGAAACAGGAAATACAATAGATAGTTGTAGATGGAAAGAAGTGGGGAGACTAAACATAGAGGGGGAGGTTAGAAAGGGGTAAGGGATGGAATTCAGGGAGGGACAGCTAAAACTAACATCCATTTGAGGGGTCTTATGGAAGCCTAATACAGTAGAACTGCCTTAAAACAGATTCATATATGAAATAACCCTAACTGACCAAACAACAGGGTAGAAAAACCCCCAACTAGACTGCTCTCACCACCAAATGAAACCTTTAGTTCCAGGAATGAGTTCCATCTAACCAAGTTGTTGGCCAAGAGGGGCCCCATGAAAAGTCCCAAGCAATACAGGCTACTGCCAAAGCTATTGATTGCTTTCTACAAACTGATAGTAATGCCCCATTGCTGAAGACAACAGCTATATAATTTACTGAACACAGAGAAGTCAAGCTGTTTCCTCTCTAAACCTTCACCCTTATGAAATAATGTCCCTGGTACTGGACGTTACTCCGTACACAACCAAGAGAGAAAAGTAATACCACACCAGTCATAAACCCTGTAATCTGCAAGGGTGACCTGCAAGAGATGCTGGTACACTATTGGCACAAAACTTGTGGGAGTAATCAGCCAATATTTGGTTGGATTTAAGTCCCACTTTGTGATATGGAACCCATGCTCTACACTGTTCAGCGAGTTTGCTGCTGTGTTGTCTGTCTCTTGAATATTTATGATGGGGGCAGCTGGCTCAGAGGACAGCAGAAATAAGCTGATAAAAGGAAATCCTAGGTTTCCCACACCTGTGAAATTCAACTGAAAGCCAGCTCAACAGAAAGGAAACCACGCCTCATACTGGAAGCCTCGTGAAGACCCCAACACTAGTGAGATCGACCACAGATCTTAGCAGAGAACCTACTGCCGTCACTCCGCTAAACCTGCATGGCTCCTAACTGCTCTCTAAATATCTGTCCTTATTCCCACAGAAAAGTGTGACTCTCACTCCTCACCCAAGAAACGTCTCTTCGTAACAGGATGCCATTATAGAAAACCACAGTCAACAGGTCAGAATACAGAGAACGAAGGATCACATAGTGACCAGTCTCAATTGAGGTATTTATAACACAAGCCACAAGCCTAAGTCTCGGGGAATGTCACCGAAAAGGGGGTGGGAAGACTATAAGAGACAGAGGGCCAGGAAACCCGCTGTAAGTGGTGTCCCCTAGAAATGAGAGGGAATCTTCCTACATGGTAGCATGGCATGGCTGCCTAAACATGACCTGAAGAAGGCAAGCAACGATGCTGACAGGGAGCAAGGCAGGAGTTACATGTGGGGATAAGAAAGCAAAGAAAACCAGCCTACAAACCACAGTCCCAGAGAACCTAGACAACAAAGAGGACCCTAAGAGAGACATACATGGATCTAATCTACTTGGGAAGTAGAAAAAGACAAGATCTCCTCAGTAAATTGGGAGCATGGGGTTCATGGGAGAGGGTTGAAGGGAGGAGGGGAGAGGGAGGGAGGGAAGCAGAGAAAAATGTAGAGCTCAATAAAATCAATTTTAAAAAATAAATAAAGATCATGAAATTAAAAAAAAAGCCACCGAGCAAGCAAAGCCTGGATCAGTTTATTCTAGATAAGAAGCTGAGAAGGTATCAGGAGTGAGAAAGTGCCCCAGATAAAGAGCCAGGTCAGCAAAGAAACCCATCAGTGGAGTGTCCTAGTGTTTCAAAAATTTATGGAGACTCACATTTCCTTTCAGATTTTGGGAGAAAATTCATTTATCCAGTTTGTTCAGCTGCTTAAGGCTCTGTCTATTAAAGCTTTTCCTAAAGAGCTGTGCTTTCAGAATTTTACAACGACTGCTATTTTTCTGTCTTCTTAACAAATCTTACGTCTGAATCTCCAAGTATCTTTCCTAATCCTAACAGTTCCCCCACCTGTAGCTTCAGACAACTGGAATGTTATATATATATATATATATATATATATATACATATATATATATATATATATATTTCATTTGCTTCCAAAGTTAGAGAAGCACTTACACATACATGCACATACATGCACACTCACACACATATGAACACAAGCATAGGCATACACAAACACTCATATACACACAAACACACATATGTACACACATTCAAATACATGTGTATATCCACAACCACATGCACACACATGTGGAATATTCCTTTACACTCAATATATGTCACTGTGATTGGCTTAATAAAGAAGCTGACTTGCCAATAGCTGGATGAGTAGAGGTTAGATAGGACTTGCAGACAAAAAGAAAGCTCAAGGAAGAAGGGCAGGGTTGGAGGAGATGCCACGAGGTGCAGAGTGAGCAGGATGTGAAGTAAGTACATCCATGAGATAAATGAGACAGCGGCATATAGATTAATAGAAGTGGGATAATTTAAGTTGCAAGAGCTAGATAAAAACTAAGCCTGTGCTATTGGTTGAACATTTGTAATTAATATTAAGTCTCTGTGTGGTTCTTTGGGGAGCAATTTGTGGAAGAGAGCTGATCGGTGGCCTAGACAGAAAACACATGCAAGCACACACTCATACACATGCACACACACACAAACACTCACATACATACTCACAAATACATACCCACACAGATGCACACAATGTACACTCACATCCATGCACACTCACACACATGCAGTCTCACACACTCATACACATGCATACTCACATGCATGCATGCAAACAATGCACACATAAACATAAACACACTCACATACATGTATACATTCACATAGGCACATGTGGACACACAAACACATGCTGACACACATGCACACAAATACACATTCACATACATGTACACACAAACACGCATTCACACACATACACACACTCACACACATGCACACCCAAATGCACATGAACACTTAGAGATACACACTCAATTCAGCCTCCTCTAAGATTTTTTAGGCTCCCACATTATTTTAAAATTTTGCATTAAAATCTAGACCACCTTCATCATCAACACCATCAGAATGAAGATTAAAATTGATGACATAAGCTTTCTAATACTGAGAGAGTTCTTTGCTTTTTAATACTGAGAGAGTAGCAGAGATGCAGAAGAAGGGGCTCCCATGTCATCGCCCCTAAAGGAGACTTCTAAATTAAACATAAATTTAAATTGCTACCTTAGAGTCACTTGAGGTGAAAACTTTCAGGAAATATTTCTACATATGTTCTTTCTTTTCTTCGTATTTCTTTTTAATTTTTTCATGTGTGGCCATTCCGGCTGCATGTCTGTGTACCACTTGCGTGCCTGTTGCCAAAGAGGCTGGAGGAGGGTGTAGGCTTCTCTAGAACTGAAGTCACAGGCAGTCGTGAGCCACTATGTTAGTGGTATTGAACCCAGGTCTCGTGGAGGAGCAGCCAGTGCTCGTATCCACTGAGCCATCTCTCCAGCACTACTCTTTATCTTCCTGATATGAGTCAGAAGCAAATATTAGAGAATTAATTGCTAGGGATTTTTGGAGACTATATTATTTACGTTTTGTTGCTGTGTAAGAAGGAGGAATACGTTTTTCTGTCCTGACTGGTAAAGGGTAAGTTTGTTAGTCACAAATCACAGGATCACAATGTGTTTCAATCACATGACACACACAGATGCTGCTGGAGAAGCGGCATCCTGCTTATCCAAACTCACTAAAGAGGGGTACTCTTCTCTTAGCGTGGCTCACTCACCTTCCTCAACTCAGAACGTGAATTTGGATACTCGTTTTCCGTGCTAAGACTATATATGCCTAACCATGATTATTGTGTGTTACGCCTTCAGTCCAGCATTTTTTTTAGCTGTAACCAAAATTCTTTACCCCAGCATGTTGCATATCAAAATATATCATACTTTGCATAGCAAGTAGTCAAGGGTGCTTTTATCAAACACAGAAAGGCATTTCTCTGTATTATTTTGGGGTATCTCAAAAACATGTCTCTGGACTTAAGCAGGGGGCTTGATTAATCTGTGATTTCCTCCTTAAAATTAGAAGCAGGAATCAAGAGCACAGCTTAATACTTTCCATTTGCTCTTCTCTCACGAGCGCCCACATTAAGCCCCGCTTCTAAGACCTGATTAAGTAACTCCTACATCCCACTGCAGCGTGCAGTGATTCCTGCAAGGCAGGAACTGTAG
Source organism: Myodes glareolus (assembly GCF_982192425.1). Taxonomy (NCBI): domain Eukaryota; kingdom Metazoa; phylum Chordata; class Mammalia; order Rodentia; family Cricetidae; genus Myodes; species Myodes glareolus. The sequence continues at coordinate 68,472,656 of NC_142037.1, read as the reverse complement.
CTTGTTCTGCTGAATGCGAGCAATCTGGAAGCAACAGGAAAGTGAGACACGCTGTGAAAGAGGGAGCTGCTTCGTTCCTTCAACTTCTGCTTTGTTGGGTGCAGAAGGCAACAGCACTAATTAACAACGAATATCAAAAGTACTCGTTCAAGCTTTTAAAAAGTTATTGATGATTCACAGAGCCCAGGCAGGAAGATACTATTGCTTTTGTTGTTGTTGTTTTGTTTTGTCTTGACTTTAAATTCCTCAGCAGCATAGCATAGAAGCAGCACATACTCTAGGTAAAGCAGAAGGATTGTAATACTTCAAAGGCCAACCTGAGCATACAGTGAGCATCAGGCCTGCTAGGAGAACTGCGCAGAAAATATCCCACTTCCCACCCCTCCACATACACCTAAAATAAAAGAAAGGGGTATAAGCCTTCATTATCCAGTGGGTTTAATCTCAGACTCATTCTTATCACAAAATCGATCTGAAGTAGATATTGTATGTATTATACACACACGATTATTTTCGTCCTACTGGGGATCAAAGCCATGACTTCATGGATGCACAGCACTCCACCCCTGAGCTGCACGTCCAGCACTGGAGTGGACTTTGGGTGGCGTTCATGGAGAAACACATTAAAGACAACAATTGTCCAATATGCACATTTTTCAAATTTGTTTTTATTTTAAAACAATATCCATGAATTATTTACAGATATTAAATTTATCTGGCTATTTAGAAAATAGACAACATCTGAATAGTACTTTGTAATAAAGGAATAAAAAGCAGAACTTCCGTTAGGGAAATCATATGAAGGTGAAATCAGTCTCTTTAGAATTGTCTCACCCTCCCATTTCTAAAATATTTTTCCTTTGCTAAGGCAGTGCCAGGGTGGAGGCTGTCATATATTTAACTGGATGTGGTAGAAACCTGAACACTAAGTTTTAGTCTCCCCTATAGGTTACCATGGCATTTGTCTTTTCAGCATGATAACTATTAGACAACTAATGTAAATGAACTAATTTTGGATATCTTGGAGTCCTGGGAGACCCCTCGGCCATTGTTCAGTGCTCAGTGAGGCTGCTGGTTCTCCGCACTTCACTTGCATGGTGGAGGTGCATTGTTCTTCCTTGGGGTCATTTGGCTTACATTATTCCTTGGCTTAAAAGACTTTACTATATCCAGACCAGTCACCAGTGATACTAAAATCTCACATCCCTGGCTGTCTCCAGGCCGTTCTGGAGAGACCTTTCTCATTGCACTCTTGTTCATCCTAATCCTGGGGAGGCTTTTTAATCACTGGTGGATCCTGTTAAAACTGCAACTCCAATTCAGTAGGGCTGGACAGGGGCCCAAGGTTCCCACATGATATCATTACTGTAAATGAACAATATGTAGAGAAATAACAGTTTAGGGCACTGTCCTATTCACTTTTGTGCTGAAAATTTTATTCTCAATAAGAGGACATGTGGAGGGCTAGATAAGATGCGTATAAATAAGTGAATGACAAAATGAAGTACAAGACAACGGAAACTTCTTTTTAAAGTCTTCCAAAGTATTGTGATGCTATATTAAACTAAAGCACCAGCCCAAATAGCATAGACAAACCTTGAAAACCACACTTCTGTCCTCCAGGGCTGTGAAGCGTGTTTATTTGCTTTCTCTCAGTCACTGCTCTCCTACCTGCTGTGATCCACGCGTTGGCTTCTCTCCATCCGCTCTCCTACCTGTGGTCCTGCATCCTGGAATGAGCAACCATTCTGGCCTGTGGATCCCTGTGTCACTTGGAAAGCTGAAACAGTGCCCTTAAAGAATGCCAGGAGTTCTGGTGTCATGCATGTGTTTCCTTAGAGAATTGGTGTATTTTAAGAAGGTCATGATTTCTGCTTCGTTTTGTTCATGGCGTGCTGATGAAGACCTACAATCTAAAGGGAAAAACAACCCTAACGTGACCCTGGTGACAGATCTTAACCAGACCTGGAAAGTAAAACCAGCCCACGGAATTCACTGTTTCAAACACCACGTTACTAAGTGCACAGTGTTGACACCTTAGTAACGTCATATTCAAGTTTAAAATTTGAATCTCCTGAACTATGAAGAACCAAGAAACACCCTTTATCTTGTCAAATACACATGTAATGCCTCGGTAAGACTTCCATAAATATAAGTCAGGTTTTGTAACAGTTAAATTACATGAATTTCAGAAAATTGGATAAATTTTGTTAAATACTTACTGGAACTTAACACTGATTTTTCTGTGTATATTATTACACCATTTTCTAAAGCACAAATTTATCTCTTGATTCCATAATAGATCTTCAACCTCAAGCTAATTTGAATTCCATGAAACTTAGTCCCAGAGGTAGACTTGTTGCTGAGAGAAACCAGTGTGGTCCAGGATTGACATATAAACTTTAGAAGGGGATTATCTTTCCAATTTTCTTTGCGATGTTGAAAAAGAATTCAAATTCAAGGCACTATAGAGAAAGGCAAGAAGATATTGAAGGGGACGTGGTAAAAGGTTGGAAAGAGAAGGTAAGAAAAGAAGTTCATGAAATACACACACAGGAGACACACACAGCCACAAACACACACACACAGAGACACACACAGGAGACACACAAACAGAGGCATACACACAGACACACACACACACACAGAGACACACACAGGAGACACACAAACACACACACAGACACACACAAAGACACACATACAGACACACAAACATAGAGACACACACAGACACACACATACACAGACATACATATACCTTTTAGAGAAAAAAAATAAACATTTATATGTATCTGTTGATAATCAATCCTAAGCTATTATACACACTAGGCAATCACTTTACTTCTGAGATATACCCCCAGCCTCCTAATTGCTACAGTGTTTATTCATGTGAATTACACCAGGTATACCCTTCAAACTAAAAGACAGCAAGTGTTTTTGTTTTGGGTAATCTAGTTCAAATCACAGGGATAATATGGTTAACACGTCACAGGAGTTCAACATATGTTCAGTCTACTGCATTTTAGGAGGTGTGTTGCTCTGCTTTGTTGAGGGCTTTAAGGGCAGAGTGCTGTACAATTATTTACTGAGTTGTCGGAGTTATTCGCACCTGTTCAGTTTAGAAGTATGATGTTTGTGCATTTCTGTAACCATTATCATCATCATTCTCTACAGGCCTTAGAAGTATTTGAGATGAGTCCATGTTATTCTGGTTTGGAAAAAGAAAACAGATTTTTTTTTTGTTTGCTTGCTTTTTGTTTTGTTTTCTAGACAGTTTCTCTGTATAGCCCTAGATGTCCTGGAACTTACTGTGTAGACCAGTCTGGCCTAGAACTTAGAGAAATCTACCTGTTTCTGCCTCCCAAATTCTGGAAGTAAAGGTGTGCACCACTACCTCCCAGCCGTAGTCGATGTTTTATTGCATTGAACAACTTTATTTTGAAGTCAGCTAGTGGGATACGCTTGTCAATTCCTCTGAGCCTTCTTGGTGAAAGCTATAACCTCAAAATAAATGAGGAATCCCAAAATTACTGTTAAGTTTTTCAGCTCTGTAAGCCTCTCTGCTGATGCAATAATCCATATCAAACCAAATCAGACTAATTAGAAGAAGCTCAAGTTTAATGGATACCAACGCTTCAGGGTGCCCCACACACCAGGAAAATATGAAGAGGAAAAAGGGGAGACCACGTGTTAGTTCTCTGGAGGGGGGCAGTTTAAATAGCCTATGTGGTGTGAGAGAATGGTCTGTATTCTGTAAATTATATTTTAATAAAACGCTGTTAGCCAGTAGCCAGGCAGGAAGTAGAGGTAGGACAACCAGGCAGGAAGTAGAGGCAGGTCTACAAGAACAGTAGAATTCTGGGAAGAGGAAAGTTTGGTCCAGTCATCAGTCCTGACCCAGACGCAGAGAAGGCAACATGTGACTGCCTTGCTGAAAAAAGGTACCGAGCCACGTGGCTAATACAGACAAGAATAATGGGTTAATGTAAGTTATAAGAGTTAGTAAAAAAAAAAAAAAAAAAACCTGAGCTAATGGGCCAATAAGTTTGTAACTAATGTAGACCTCTATGTGATTTCTTTGGAACTTAACTATTGCGGGAACTGGGCAAGAGAGAAAACCTCAGTCAACACCTATGGGAGTGGTGTTGACCCTCCCTGGGAAAGGGTCACCATTTGGTGGGCTTTCTTGGAGGTGGAGTCTGGACTGTGACAACTCCCGGGGGGCGGGGGGGAGGGTTGAAACTTTCCACCAAACATTCCAGATTCCTTGTACATATGGATGCCAGGGGCATGGGTGATGCTCCCAACCAATTACTACTTCTGTTGACCGAATATGAAATCTCCTTGTATATATGGATGCCAGGGGCTGGGATGGCATTTCAAACCAAACAGTTGCTACTTTTGTTGTCCGAATATGAAATAAGTTGCCCAAATCAAAGTCCCTGTACACACCATATGCAGGAGAAAGGCGACAGAGCATGGTGGAATATTGAGCTCAAGAAAGTAACTCAATCATGAACTATATTTAAGGACTGAAGCTCTTGCTAGGAAAAGGAGGCTTATTCTAGTGAAAGATCTCATTCACTTGTTTTAATTAGGAATAAAAATGCATAGTTGACTCTAAAACATATCTCCAAACTAAGAATCCATTTAATACTTCCTTAGGGCTGTCAATCATCTCTCCAATGGTGTCTCCCTCATAGCAGCATCACTTACTTGAACAATGCTCTAAATGCTTAAAAGTAAACTCCTCCTTCCACTTCTATCTCCTTTCTCTCTAGGAGAAAGCAAACTTTCATCAAATCAACATAGAAATGATAGTGTTGCCCCTCCCTGGCAAAGTCCACTGTCAATGGATCCATAGTGCTGGTGTCTCATTCCCCAGACATTCTTAGTTCTCTCTTGGGCCATCTCTATAAGGTAAATTCTGTGGCATGGCCACCTTGAATGGATCATGCTTCTTCCTTCTGGAATTCTCATTCCTTCTTCACTATAGTGATTTGCTTTTGCTTCCCCCCTCCCCCGCCTCTCTCTCTCTCTCTCTCTCTGTCTCTGTCTCTCTCTCTGTCTCTGTCTGTCTCTCTGTCTCTCTCTCTCTGTGTCTCTCTCTGTCTCTGTCTCTCTCTCTCTCTCTCTGTCTCTCTCTCTCTCTCTCTCGAACAAAACACAGTAGGGATTGAGAAATGTCTGAGTATTTAAGAGCAGAAAGCCAAGATTCTGTTCCCAGTACCCATACAGGAGTTCACAACCATCTCTAAGTCTAGTTCTAGCGGTTCATTTGCCCGCTTCTGATCTCTATGGGCACCAAGAATGCACGTGGTGTACAAACACACATGCAAACAACAAACCCACACATTAAAAAAAAAAGACAACTTTAAACCCAGCACTAAGGAGGCAGAGACAGGTAGATCTCTGTGAGTTCAAGGCCAGCCTAGTCTACAGAGTAAGTTCCAACACAGCCAGGTCTGTTACAACAAGAAACCCTGCCTCAAACAAAACAAAACAAAACAAGAATTCTAATAAAAAATAAAATAAAACTAGATCGTTTGTGGTTTCTCTAAGCATATAAACAACAACAACAACAAAAGACAGTAAACCTAGTTCAAGAAAGTCTCACTCTCCGATTATACTAAAGGTAAGTTGGGTCTTAGTTGAGATAAAGGAGGGTGGTATAATATTCATGGGGTAAAGTTCAACCTTTACCTCTCATTAAAACTGGTAGTAGTTCTACAAGCAGCAAAGCAATGATACCTCCAGCATGTGGTCATGGTGACAATTAGAATCATTAATGCATGTAGATAGAGTTACAGCCTCTAGAGAGTCCTAGCACGTTGCTATTATTTCTCCCAATATTTACCCTTTCCTTACTTCTTGTCTACTGTATCCTTGTTCACATATTCTCTCTTTTACTCATTCTCTTTGTCTCTCTCCAAACACACATTCATGCGCAGCATACACACACTAATGGAAGTTAAATCCTTCATTTTTCAATTACTGGGACCAAACCTATTTTATGTGGAAGATGGAACTCAGTATCCATCAGCTCGACACTTAGAAGCTTGGGGCCAGAAGACCAGAAATTCAAAGTTGATGTTGGCTATATAGCAAGACTGAAGCTAACCTGGGCTACATGAAACTTTGTCTCAAAAAAATAAAAAGGAAGAAAACAAAGGAGAAGCTAGACAACTCTCAGGACAGCCAAGAAATTACATCAACATTACTATCTTACTAAATTCCACGGGCAGTTACATTTGCTGCAGTGAGAAACACAGATGGTAGAAGAAGAGCTAACACTGAGAAAGGGGTGACATTTTGAGTCCCTCTCATAGGCTCCTGCATCAGGTTGTAGGCTCCAAAACACCCCCCTTCTTATTCACATGCCTTCCAACCAAAAGCGGTTCCTTGGAGCTTCTAATGTAAGTCGTGCTTCTTTGGGGATGTGTTCGTGTGAGGGTGAGCGTGTGCTTGTGAGTGGGGCCGAGACGAGGAACAGTGAGGGTCATTCAAACCCACGAGACAGGCAACACTGCCCCAAGACGTTCTGCCAGCAGTGGTGATTCATCCTTTGCTCGGGCACAAGGACGCCAAGACCTCTGTTTTGCTCTTGGTTCACATTTGGGCTCTTTAAACCAGTGAGTCATGCGTTGGAAATATGTATGAAATAAGCAAGAATATGTCACCGAGCTATTTCTGGTAGTTCAATACACACATCCAAGGACACCACGTGTTCGAAAGGCGAACTTCTAAATATGAGAGTTTATACATAGCAGACACAGTTGTTTTCTGTACGGAGAAGAAATCTGGTGGAAGGAGAAACGGATTCTGGTAAAGTGATTACGTTTAAGTGAAAGGGATAAAATATTTCTTCCTGCTCTCAAAAGGACCGTTTTCTTCGGAGGAAATTGCATAAATTCTTAGTCACTAGAATTAGCATAGAATTACTCGCGCCAGAGTTTAGTGTTAGGAAACAAATGGCATTCAGTCTGTCGTAAAGCTGTTCCTCCTCTGTGGCAAATATGAGTTTTATACCTACTTGCAAATAAAATCTGTTCTTTTTTATTTTATTATTGTTTGAGGACCAGGGTCTCACTGTGTAGCCCAGGCTGGCCTTGAGTTCACAGCCATCCTCCTGTCTCAGTCTCCCCAGAGCTAGCACTAACAGGTGTGAGCTACACACTCTGAAAGTCTTCCCTTTCAATCAACCTTAGGGACCTAAGAAATGAGATGATGAAATCATCGTAAAGCTTTGTCCCGAGAAAGCTGAAACCTAAAACAAGTCACATATGATTCTTAGTCTGATAATCACCCAGGAAAGACAATGTCACTCACAGTCACTCAATCATTTGTGCAGCTTTCACCAATCAGACGCTTACCGTGTGTCATGTGTAAATGTCTTGGGCCCTTGAGGAAATAGCACGGCACCCAGCTATGTAGCAGACTGCTATTCACTAACTGATTGGAGCGGGACAGAATCTGGCAACAATATGTATGATAATGAAGGACAAAGAAGTCAAGAGAGGTGGGAATCGTTCTCCTCTGAGTTGAGGGAAACACGTAACAGAGAACTGAAGATTTGATGTTCCGGTGACAACAAGGATTGGATCAATGAGACTGCAGTAGCAAAAAGTACTCAAGCAAAAGGAAAATGGTTACAGTGACGGGGGCTGAAAAGAGAACACGGTTTCTGGGAAGCAGAGGAGCACAATTGGGGCATCAAGAATGAGAGAAAAAGTTGGGCAGTGGTGGCACATGCCTTTAATCCCAGCACTTGGGAGGCAGAGGAAGCTCCTTAAGTAAAAAGGTAAAGAACTCAGAACAGCTTCAGGAAATCCCTGAAACTGAGCAGATTCACTAGGCCCCTCCCTGCCAGAGGAAGTAATAAAGGCTGAGAGTCCCTCTCAAATGGAAGGAAGCAAACCAGTGGTTTCTGGAAAAAGAAACCACTGGGAATGCTTGGAAGAGATTTAAACCAACTGAGGCACCTGGAAATCATACTCTCCCATCCAGTGAGTTACCTGCAGACCGTGCAGTGTGCTCCAGGCTCTTGGCTCTGTGAGCTGTCTCCCAGGCCGCTGTAGGACTTGATAACACAGCTGTTTTTGAGGCATTTCTGCTCCTGTAAATAACCTCTCACCCATATTGCTGTAAGTAACCTAATAAAATTCATTAGCTCACCAAGTTGGACTTTGGTGGTATCCATACTTTGGCCTGAAAGCCATTCTAATAAATCCCATAGATAGGTAGGTAGAGAGATAGATAGATAGATAGATAGATAGATAGATAGATAGATAGATAGATAGATAGATAGATAGATGAGTCATCTGATAAGTTCTGCTCCTTTAGAGAAGCCTGCCTAACACAGTGCCCCTCCCTCCATGATTTTATATTAAGTAGACAAAATGGAATCTATAATCAAAAGACTTTCAGCTTAGGATCATGGAAGAACAAAAGGAACAGCTATTATTTTTTAAAAAAATGAATGAGACAAACACAATAACAAGTTCAGGTCACCTCCATTTGTCTACGTAGTCAATGCACCCTCAGTTTTATATGTAATGCTATTATTATGATGCATAGAATTAATTTTCATGTAGAAGTATAAGACTAGAAGAAAATATTGTTGCTTTTAGGCAACCAAGAGGTAATATATGCCTTGGTTTTATCTTTGCTTGAATGCCTAGTGTCCACCCTTCTTCTGAACATTTACGGACTATCATAATTGTCAAATTTTGATAGGGAAACATCTACATAAGCATGATAATATCCAATATTTGCCACCCCCAGACATTCTGAAAAGAAATAATAAAGTACATTTCTAAGCCTGAATCAACCAGATGCATCCAGCTTGTATTACAAATCAGGAATGAGTGACAAAAAATAAATAAGAGAAGAGCCAAAATTGGGCTTTAGCACGAAGACAGTAGCAGCCCCAGCATCTGCCTTTCAGGATCAATAGAAGCTACCACAGCCGCAGCCAAACCTAGACATCATCTCACTGCTATGGATGGGATGCTCTGCAGTTGTGGCAACTGTATTTTCTCAGAGCAGGGACAAGATCCATTTGCTGCTTTGATTCCTGATGCATCAAATCAAATCTCTCCATTCTGCCTTCTCTATCATTTTAGGTCATGTAATAGCCTTTCAATTGATTTCTACATATGCATACAGCCTTTAAACTAAAAGTCTTTGATAATATAATTCCATTCCAATAAACAAAGGTAGTAACAGTTGTCTTGATATAATTTAGATAGAAGGGGTCCTAAACAATTAATTACTGGAGTATATGCATATCTAAGCTAATCAAGCCAGTAAATAATAACAAAAATTTATCATGCAAAGAACAAAGGTGAGTAATACCATTAGAATGTCAAAACTATGAAAGACATTTAAATCTATGGCCTCTCTATATGAGTTATGGGCAGTAAAAATGCCAAATTTTCTATTAGAATCCTGATGAAGTCATGAGGAATTTCAGCCTTTCCCTTTCCAATAATCAAATTTCTTGGGCTTAAAGATCTTTGAAGTATGTTGTTCAAACACATTGTTTCTGTTAAGAAAAACTTTTCAAAATGTTTTGTAACCTGACAGCAGTAACTAGAGCCTTTGCAATTTCCAACCGGCAGACTCATCTTTTTGTTTGTTTGTTTGTTGCATTGTTGTTGTGATGGCAGTGACCTTGTTTTGTTTTTTTGAGGCAGCATTTCTCTGTACAACCCTGGCTGTCCTGGAACTAGCTCTTAAAACTAGATTTGCCTCGAACTCACAGAGATCCGCCTGCCTCTTCCCCCAGAGTGCTGGAATCGAAAGCATGAGCCACCCCTGCCCAGCTAGCAGACCCATCTCACTCACCCTGTAAGACTAAGTCATTAGATTATGATTAAACTATCACACAATCCATTTCTCTACCAATTTCAGGCCATTTTTTACCCACCAAATGAGTATCATTTTTTTGTAGTAGTAGTTTGGTCCTATACCCACATCTGTGCTAGGCAAGCTCTCTACCCCTGAGCTGTCTACCCGACCCAAAGGATGAGTTGGTAGTTCACACTGAAATTATTAGTCAAAGTACACATTTCAATCCATGGTTTAACAACTACTTCTGTAACCTTTAGACGTTCTTTAAGAAACCAGTCCAAAGCTCACATTATCAGTTCTGGATAATCAAATTCACATAATTGTCCCTAAAGTATATGTTTTCATATAAATCACTGTTATATCACATATTTAAACAACTACAAATCTCCATCATATGATACTTAATATTTTTCATTGAATAATTTAAAGAATCAAAGAAACTTCTCTAAGCACAGTTGGCTGGTTTAGCAGTTTGCTTTTCTGTATTTTGTGTAGTTGAGATGACTGGCTTCCTTAGCAAACCCCTATGTTCATTTGGTTTATCACTTCCTGAGTTTTATCACTCTAGATTTACAAAGGCCTGGCTTTGCACCAAGATACACATGCGCTGCTGTTGTCAGTCTTTGAGAATAGGATGAATGGAGACATGAGTTCACTCTCTGTCATTGGGATTCTTTGAGCTGGCATCTCCCGAAGCCATGCCAATGGGCATGCTCGCATTAACCGAACTGACTTAACTTGCCGGAACTGAGAGGACACATCCGGAAGGATGCACCACAGAGGCAGCTCAAAAACAACGCTATGGGCTGCATGAGTAACATTTCCCAAAGTGTGTCTGCTAAAGGCTTGATTCTCAGGTTGGCACTATCAGGTGGTACTTTAAACCTTTGAAGTGAGAACTTAAGGGAGGTCTTCAGATTCCTGGAGCATGATCCAAAAGGTGACTTCAGACCCTGTTCATTCCTTCCCTCCCTCCATTCTTCCATTATCTGTTTTACTTTCTGACCATGAAATAACTAGTTTGTTGTCCTTCGCATTTTCCGCTGTTGCTGCTGGTACCTCTTCCAGAGGCCTAGGTAATGGATCTACCTGACCATAAAAACTCCAAATCTCTAACCTATGAGCCAAAAATAAGACTTATATCAACTTACTTTTTGTGTCACGTTTTGCTACAGTAATAGGAAGTTGGCTAACATCAATAAGGGAGAAAACTTAACATTATCACAAGTCAAAATGTAAAAAAGTAAAATTGCGTAACTCCAAACTCCCGTTCCCACCTATCTCTCATGTGATTCTCTTTTGATATAATTCAAACATCAGTCAGTGAGCAAGATTGGCTCATCTGCCACAAATCATTACAGCTTTGCCTGTGAATTCTTCAATCATTCAAGTGTGACAGGTAAGGCCGCCTCCAACATGACCTTGCTGATAATTTCATTTTCCTGCTCCTATCCCAGCAGGACAGCCACTGAAATGACTTGACAATCCTCCGTGACAAAAGTTTTGAGGTCTTTTTAAGGAGACTTCACTCTGTGCCACCAAATCAATTTTATTTTCTCGTGAACTAGAGGGTTTCTGACAGTTCCCTAGTTTCACCTTCTAACACCATGCACGAGCTCCACAGCGACACCATAGCAACCCCCGGCACAGGCACTGTCGGTAACGGCATTGCCGGAGCTCATGGCAGCAGCAGGGGCAAGCCAAGAGTGACTGCATTAAGTGGAGCAAGCCTGCTGCAAGAAGCATGCACAGGGACCGGACCCTGACATGTCCACTCACCCCCAAACTCCACACTGACCTCACACACTCAGCCTCCAGTCTGGGTCCGTGACTTTTCAGACCATCTGATCAAAGCCCTAGCATGGACCTCCCGACACTACAGGACGTGTCCACGCTTAACTCACACCTACACTTGGGTATCTGTCTAGGTGGAATGCAAATGAAGAAAACCAAAGTCTCCGTTGCCCTAACACCTCCCCCATGTGCTCATTCCCCAGTCTTCTTCATTTTAATTAGCGACAAATCCCATCATTGCTATTAGAGCTCATTACTTTTTACTTCTTTCTTATTCTCAGAATTTACAGCCGAACCTCCAAGAAATCTTGCTGACTGGACAAGAAATAATAGATCACTGAAATAGATCCACAGTTTGCTGCGACCTTACAGCTGCTCTTCCCACTGCCTTGGGCAGATTGTCACTGTTTCCCAAAGGCCAATAACAGTGACCTCTGTTGATTCCATTCCCTGCTCCCAGACTTTCACTTTATGAAGTTAATCCTTTAAGGCACAGGTCTCTGATGAACCAAATTTCCTTGCACATTTTCCTGAATCTTCAAGTTTGGAGCAGGTTGTTAATACCCCTCTCAGAGCAGAGAAGCCAAGAAAGAAGGAGGGAGGAGAACCATAAGATTTGGGAATTTAGAAAATAAAGTTCAGAGAGGTTAGGGGGAAAAAACCACTTTGTTGTTTCCAAAACAGAGGCAATCAAAACCAGAAGTGCTAGTGTCACTGAGCCCAAAGGAAGCAGCTATTTTAAGCCAGAGTGGTTAACACCGCAAACTGCTACCCAGGAGGGGCTGGCAAAGTGTGAGAGGAGAGGGCCAGTGAAGTGTAAGAAAGAATGTTAAAGAACCAGAATCTTTGTGATATGTTTATAAGAGAGTAAGTTAAATACATCCAAATTTTAAAATTCTCTCACAGCTTACTTCTTGAGGAAGAACTATCAACACCAGTTTCAAATTTGCTACTTCATCCCATACACCTGAATATTGAATGTTTCCATTTTTAATGGATTTATTTATTTATTGAGTATGTATGTATGTATGTATTGATATGTGGGAATAATTATAGGTGCATGTGCACTGTGACATGTTTGAAAACGGTCAAACACTACTTTCTGACATCTCTGTTACTTTTGCTGCACAGCATGGCTGAGGTTCAGTGGCTTGAGACCTTCTTAACCAATGGGGTCTATGGTCTCCACCTCCCATAGGAGACTGGCAATAAACAGGCACTTCCCTGTGTTGTTTTGTTTTAAATGCACCTAACTCAGGTCACCAGGCTTGAGTAGCCAGTGCTCTTATCTGCTGCACCATCTCCCAGCACCTGTTCTCCTTTCTAGCTCTTGGATTTGCCTGCCCCATCATGCTTGTTACAGAAGTTTACTTCAAATTGCTATGATTTCTAGGATGGATCTTATTGACAGTTTTCTAAATAGGACTATTTAAAAATAGTCTTTCTCGTTATTTGTTTACATGCTGAAGGCTATACAGCAGAAATGACTGAATGGCTAGAATGGGCTACTAATTAGACATGTTTTATCATCATCATTATTATTATTACTCAATTTTCAATATTTCTTGTTTAGGAGAAATGGTGTGCATAGGACCTTTCAGGAAAGCAGATGACATTGTCCATCATGATAACCCAAAAAGAACAGGGATTTTGTTCTATCTATTAATATCGATGATATTACCATAGGGTATCAATCTATCAATTTAATATTTTCACCCAGGACTTTCAACTTTAAAGAAGTGTAGAAGTACTTTAAGTCGTGGCACTCAATAACAGAACAGTCCAGGGTCTGGAGTCTCCCTCGAGAAAGAGATGACTAAGATACCTGCTGTCGTGCTGACCATGCTGAACATCCTGTTCTGATCCATGACCTTGGCTGGGACTCTATCTGCCGAGACTCCATTGGTTCTCACTGATTTACAGATCCTGTTTCCTCAACCATCTTTTTGCTCTTAACTAAAACAAACAAAGAAACAAAAAAAAAAAACAGCATGATAGAGAGGAAAGGGTTATTCCATAGTGAAGATTTATAAGAATTTGTTGGTAACTGGGATTTAAAAGGATCTAAGATGATGGTTTATAGCCTTAGCGAATACAATTGGGTTTTTTGCATATGCAAACACAGCAAAGAATAGAGAATAATAGGAATAAAGATTGGGCAGAAGGCTGGGGTGGGGGAGATTTGTGGTAGTGAGAATAATTACTGTTTTGCAGAAGTTGACTGAGGATTGGAAGATAATGCTGTGAGAGCCGTGAGTAGACAGATGGATGAATCTGTATGAAATGTCAAGGATAAAGATAGAGTGCTGAAGTCATCAGGAACTGAAATCATGAGAGGAAATGAGATCACTCTCAAAGAGTTCACAGCACGGGAACAGTGGGTCGAGGATGGACATCTGGAGAATGCCATAATTTAAGAGATGCATTTAGGAAAAGAGAGTCTAGAGAATAAATCACTTCATTCTGGACCAGTTTCTTTCCTGATGCGACGGCTTGACTTTAATTATTCTATCACTCCTGTGGACACACTGCACTATCAGAAGATTTCTTTTCTGCAGAAGCCCTTGCCTATGAGCAGAGATTTTGAATGATTATTATCTATCTAAGATTCCAACCCCACATTCTTTTCTGAAAGCCTCTAAAAGTCATAATTTTTTTTCTGCCTATTTGCCAATCCTGTAGGAGGGAAAAATCTCAAAAGGTAACCCAATGGAAAGACTTGCCTGATCCCAACAGCCCGACACAAGCCCTTGTTTTTATGGCTTCTCCACTTTCCCCAGGGCCGGGTACAGAGCATTTGGGTTATAAGGAGTGCAGTCCTAATTCAAAACCCAGTAAGGATGGTTTGAGCCACAGGGACATTACTACTAATTCCCTAAACATCTAGTGTGACATGTTCATCTGTTCTCTCATGTCAACAAATGTTGATAGTTAAACATGGGAATTGTGTTGAGGTGAAACCTTTTCATCTGCTTTCTAGAATTTATTTTTTGCATTAGCACATACATCTCCAGATGACAGATAAGAAGTGGTTTTAAAATAAAAGAACAGAAAAATGTGTTTTCTCCTTTTGGGGGGTGGGGGAGCTTGAACTTGGAGAAGGATCAATTGGGGTGGTGGAAGATGGAGGAGAGATTATATTCCAGAGTCTCAAAGTAAGTCAGGGAATTCCTTATGTATGCAACAGGGAAGGAAAAGAAGGGTAGTGGTGATTAACATTCAGATTTAAAAGAAGAAGAAGAAAGCCTGAAAAACAGAAAGAAAAACAAGAAGAAAGAAAAAAACAGAAAAAATTCAAATAACCAGAGATGAAAGCCTTATATTGTACAAAGTTAGACTCAAAACAAGCCTATTGGGATGAGAAACAGGGGTCAGCAGTTTGAGCACACATGTGCTTTCAGGGTACCAGAGTTAGTTCTCAGTACCCACATGGCAGCTCAAAACCACCTTAACTACAGTTCCAGGGAATCCAAAGCCCTCTTCTGGCCTCTGCCAATACCAGGCATTTACACAGTACAATGCTATACCTGTAGGCAAAACACCTGTACATATAAAAATAACAACAACAACAACAATAATAATAATAATAATGATAATATTTTTAAAAAACAATAATACTAGTGGAAACAGAGGGAAAGTTCTTGGGATTACTGGTAATATAGGAATTATTTGTTTATAAGACATTTTACAGTAAGGCTTGCTTCACTCAGATGAGGGAAACAGGAACGAAGAGAACAGATAAGCTTATAGGAATTATTTAGGCTTCACTGAAGCAAGGTCTGTAAGAAGGTTAAGATATAAAAGGCAGGGGAAAGGATGTATAAGTCAACTAACACCAACAGAGAGTGAAGGAGAGAAGGGAATCACACCCAGGGATGAGGCTATTGTCCTGTCATTTAAGTCCTTGTCTCTGTGCAGTGGCAAAGGGGGAAGACGAAAAGCAGTGTGCTGTTGAAAAAGTGAGAGGAAAGAAATGGCAGGGCTGAATCACACACTCCTTACCACAAGATAAAATTTGAAGGGATTTTCTTTCTTTAGAAAGAGATTTGAGTATTGTACACATTTTATCTTGGTGTGACTGATGTGAAAATCCACCTTGAGCTGATAAAATAATCGGGAGGATGAATTGACTCTACAAGGTCAAATGATCTAGAAGTCTTAGGAACAGTATAAAAAGTCCGGTTTTCCCAGTGAATCTTATGTTAAGAGTAAGGTAGACTTCCCAAAGAACTCACGGTCCCTTCATGTAGCAACTGTTGCTTGAATAAAGGAAAAGGCTGTGATAGCTGATGTAACCATCAACAGGTGACTCTCAAAATTTGTCTTTCATATTCACTTTCTAAGCATAACCCTATGTCTATTTGAAATACGCTCCCTCCCTCCCAAATACAATAAGGTCAAAATCCTTAATGGTTTCTGTTCTAAGATAAGCCCAGCACCCTGTTCCACATGTTAGGTACAGTCTTTACCTATCACTGTCTCCAGCATCCAGGGTGTTTGGATGGGAGAAAGCATCACCATACTGAATCCTCCTATGGGAGACAAAGCAGAATGAAACTCAGAAGAGCTCTCTAGTCATTTCAGTGAAACTGTCCTAGAGTAGCTCTCAAGAAGAGTTTCAGCAGTCTGCACCCTCCATCGCATATCCGAGATGGGCAAGGTGTGACTGCATTGTCTTGCTGTCCGCTGCTTGGTAGCCAACTTTCTGATAATGTGAAATAGAAGAGACAGGTTGGAAATAGATAAGACAGCAAAAACTTGAAGAGCTAAGTTACTTTAAGCGAGGCTTGGTTGGGTTTTGTTGGCAATACTCTTCACTAGATGCTAGAGAGAAAGTTTGGTTGCTAAGAGTGCTTGTCGCTCTTCTAAAGAACCTTAGTCTGGCCCTGGGACCCATGTTGGAGAGCTCAGCACAGCCTGTAACTCCAGCTCCCAGGTACTGACACCCTCTTCTGGCCTGTGAGAACACCTTCACACACAAGGCTTATATTGATATGCATGCATACCCATAAAGACATTTTGCTAATTATGAAAGGATTGTTTGTTTCCAACCTACACCAAGGGCCTTTAATAAAGTCTCCTATGAGTTGTCAACAAAGCTTGACCTGAAATTTTCATTTCTTAGTGTCTCAGCGTTAGTGTTCCTCTATGCTTCTAGCCCTCTGCACCACGGAGTCTACACAAAACCTTATGATTTGCAAATAAAGTGTGCTTCTTGTCTGCAGCCCACAGAGACCTTGAATTCCCCCAATATTCTCTGGAATTCAGTTGGATCTGTGATTGTTACGTATCTGCAGCTGAGCCAGTCTCCAGGCCAGAGTGAGAATATGAGCTCAGGGAACACACTTCATCAACATTCCTCAGAACCAAGTTCATCCTCTCGAGAGCCACCTGGATTCTCAAAATGAAAAACCAGAAGCTGTGGGGAGTTGTAATGAAACAATAAATTTGAGCAATAATTACCAGCGTCACAGTATTACTTAAAGGAAACTAAAACAGAAATTATAGAAAGAAGGAAGACTCCATAATTGAAAACATCTAGACAAGCAGTAAAGCAGGGAGGTTTATCTTTAGTTAGGAGGATAGAACACATAGTAACACAGGAGTAATCTGAAGTGTATGTTTTATTAACTATCACCACTGCCTGCTTTTTCAAGTAGAAATCCATCGAGAAATAGACCTCACTTAAATTTTTTTTTAGTAATTTTTTTTTGCAATAACAGTGGATTTATAAACAGTTTTTTAAAAAAGAAATTCAGGGGCCAGCATGAGTGCTCAGTAGGTAAGGACATTTGTTGCCAAGCCCGATGACCTGAGTTTGATCCCCAGAACCCACATAGTAGGGGAGAACTGACTCCCATAAATTTTTTCTAGCCTCCTGCTACATGCAAGCAGTGGCACATGCATACACAGTGCACACACAGACTCATATAAAGAATAAATAAACATAAAACATATTTAAATTAATAAACCAAAGGGATGAACTTTATTCTTTCCCCAGTTTCACCCACTATTAATTTTTGCGTGTATGTGAAACTCTGCTTGAATACAGTAATCGAGATCTAGACATTCATGTCATTTCCACGTCTTTTGAATGTCAAAAATTTAAACATAGTAGAATTGAAATATTCTAATCATAAACTAGAAGAGAAAAGCAAAAAAAAAATTGAGTTGAGCACAAATTTTTGTCAGGTCATGAAATATAAGGCGAAAGAAATTTTGGTAAAGCTGAGAAACATCAATATTTTTCAAGAAAATAGGCTTTATATAAAAGTTCTCATTACGATACTCATCAATTTTTTTAAACATATATACCTATTATGCTGTTCTGGAAACAAACTGGAGAGATGATATGATTATGGATCATATGGAGGAAATTTCCATAGCACTTCAGAGTGTGCTGTCTTTAAATCATTATGACTGTTTACTAGTTCCTATTACATATTGTTTACTGTTAAAATTTATTTAAGCATGTATTCCAACTCTATTAAAATACTACTTTATTTTAGCATCAAAACAAAAGCAAAGAATGAGAAACACAAACTGTCATGGATGAAGTTTCACAAAGTAATTATTAGGTTTTTTTAAAGTAACAACAACAAATAAGACCCTTTTCTGATAAGATACTGGGAAATTATAAACAATTCTGCTTTTCCTCATCAGAGCATCTAGCTACATTTAGAGAACTATGCTTGATCACCAGGAAGTAGAACTGTTGAGAAGGATTAGGAAGTGTGCCTCTGAAATGTGCTTGGAGGTTTCAAAAGCCCAATCCAGGTCCAGACTCCTCTCTGTGTCTCTCTGTCTCTCTCTCTTTCTCTATCTCTCTCTCTCTCCCCCACCTCTCTCCCTCCCTTCCACCCTCTCTCCTTCCCTCCCTCTTCTTGTTGCCTGTGAATCAGGGTGTTAAGCCCGCAGGTACTGCTGCACCATGCCTATCTACTTTCCATCGTAATGACCGTGAACTAAGCCTCTACAACTTAAGCAAGTTCTAATTGTATGTATGTTTGTTTGTTTAAATAAGAGTTACCTTTATCATGATGCCTCTTTACAGCAAAAGATCAGTAACTAAGACAGAAGTTAGTACCAGAGAGTGGTGTATTACTGTGAGAGACCGGCCCCTGCTGTTGTTTAGAGGAATATGGATGATTAGACTTTAGACTAGAAAAGTAGTTAAACCCTTTAAAGGTAGCTTAATGGGCCATTCTAGTAGGAACATGGAAGAGAGTAGTGCTGATAATGATCTGAATTATGGACGCCCTGCTTGAGATGGTGCAGAAGGGAGCGATATTAATATGAACAGCTGGACCACAGACCCTTCTTGTCACTGTTTATCAACGAATGTGTCTACATTTTCCTCTTGTCCTAAAAATCTGCTTGAGGCTAAATTGAAAAGTTTTAGATTAATGGTGTTGGTAGAGGAGATTTCAAGATGGCCTAGCATTGACTGTGCCACGTGGCTATTAATGATCACAGTAATGCCGATCTACAATGGAAAAAAGCAGAGTAAAAGGAAATAAAAATGCCCAGTTTGAGAAGAAAAAGAGCACCAGAAACTAAGGAGATAAAAAGTTTAAAGAAAATCTGATGCTAAATAAAATAGTATAGAAAGAGTGGTGCCCTCAGGGCAAGATTTCACCCAGCTAAACTTCCAATGGAATTCAAGGAAAGATTAAGCAGTGAAGGAAACCACAACCAAAAGTGTTTGCAAATATGGTTTAAGGAGGGGCCCAGGCTCCAGCCACAGCCAGCAGAAGCACATGGCAGCTTCAGCTACATGGTCCTGGCTTTAGATTAAAGAGAGTTACAAGCAAGGGCTTCACAGAGTCTTCATGATTAAGGAAAACATTGAAGCCAGAAGTGGGGCAAAGATGTCCCTGCATGGAGTACCGGAGATGGCACATGGGAATCTATGAAGGTGAAGCCTGGGTTGGTTGGAGACCTCAATGTATTGCAGATGCCAGAGTTGTGGGACACCTGCCAAGAAGAGCTGCGAACAGGGAGTGGAAGCAGCCCAAGAGAGAGAAGTGTGCTGCTGTCAACAAAGCCGAAAGGCTTTAGAATTCTAGACTGTTTGGACATCAGACATGGAGATGCAGAATTTGGAGTTTGCCCTGCTGGTTTTCCTGCTTTGATCCAGTATTTCCTCACTATGGCCCCTTGTCTCCCTCTCAGAATGGTAATTTATATCCTGTGTCATTGTGAGTTGGAGATATGTGATTTGTATTTGATTTTGACTTTACAGGGGGTTACAGTTAAGAGATTGTTTGGAGTCTCAGAAGAGACTTGGGACTTTTACACAGTGTTAAGACTATGAAACACCATGGGGAATTTTGAAGTTGGTGTTAGCATTCAGGCATTATGCTTCCCCTACCCCCATCTACCCCCTACCCCCCCTACCCTACCCCTATCCACTCCCCCACCCCACCCCCATCCACCCCCGCCAACCTGGCAAGATGCACTCAGGCAGTACCATGGTTGCTATGTCACTACATAGTCTATATGCAGGTGCAAACGGCCAGTTTAAGAGATAAGCTCTGCCCATTCCTACTCTCTCTTTCCTGAAGAGTTAGGCAGGCCTTTGTGCCTCTCTCTGTCTCTCTCTGCCTCTCTTCCCCTTTCTCTCTCTCTCTCTCTCTCTCTCTCTCTCTCTCTCTCTCTTTCTGTCCCTCTCTCTTTCTCTGCCTCTCTCTTCTCTTCTGTCCCCACTCCTGTCCCCAAAGACCAGCCTCTCCTCTCCTATTCCCCGCTTTTCCCATTCCCTCTCTCCCAATAAAAACCCTCTTTGTGAACACGGGCGTGCATGGCATGTCTCTCACCCAATGTGGGGCCCCTCGACCTGTCAAGGCTCCTCTCACACCATATCATAACATTTGCACTAAATGTATGATTCATTATTATATGGCTACAAGCCTCTGGGAGGCAGGATGTGGGAAGCAGGAAGTGAAATATGGTAGCTTGAATGAAAATGGCCCCCATTAGCTTATATATTTGAACGCTTGGTCACCAAGAGGTGGAACCAAGGATTGGGAAGAATTAGGAGTTGCAGGGGGTCTGTCACTGGGAGTGTGCTTGGGGGATTCAAAAGCCCACACCAGGGCCAGTCCCCCCTCTTTCTCTCTCTCTCTCTCTCTCTCTCTCTCTCTCTCTCTCTCTCTCTCTGTCTGTCTTCCTCCTTCTCTCTCTCTCTCTTCCCCCTACTTCCTTCCATCCTTCCCTCCCTCTCTCCCTTCCTCCCTTCCTCCTGCTTTCTATAGATCAGTATATAAAGCTCTCAGGTATTGCTCCAGAGCTATGACTGTCAGCTCCCCCCATGATGAGCAGGGATTAGCCCTCTAGCAAGCTCCACCTGAAGACTTCTTTTGTAAGAACTGTCCCAGCCATGGTGTCTCCTCACAGCTAAGACACAGTGGAGCAACAGAAGTCAACAATGCTCATGAAACTGTACAGTCTCCCAAGTTCATGCCTCTTGGAGTTCATTTGTAAATTAATTTTATTTGGCCAAAGAGTATTGGTTGAGATTTATTTGAAGACTGGAACTATTTTAAAAATAGACATTTTCTCCCCAACTCATGAATCATACACAGAAAAAAAAAAGGAGAAAAAGGTTTAGGAGAAAAAAAATACTTTCTTCAGATCTTTGTTAAACAAAATTTGAGTAAAACTCACTGTCGGGAAATTTAACTTTTAATTTTTTTTTAATTTAATTGTTTGATTTCATGGCTCGTCTCTGAGTCACATTCATAAGCCCCTTGAGTTCTCACAGCACAGTAAGCTGCATGGTTATTTCCAGTCTTATCACGCAGTACTTCTGAGAGTTCCGGGAAGCCCCAGACAGTAGCTCTGAACAGCAGATTAGTTGAATTTATGGGGCCTCTGTGCTTCTCCAGCGCCTGTGATGTTACACCACAGTGACCACCAGATTGTTACTGTAATTCTTTTCTAAAAATAATATCAAATAACCCTGTAAGTTCGAGTAGAGCTGTCACCGTATGGGGATGGGTGTGGGGCCATCCTCTGAAACATGGAAACAAACCAGTGGCCACGGCCTCATAACAGAATATCATTCTGTGATGAATATAACATACTCTCTCTCCCCCAGAAACTACTTACTACCAGTGTCTCCTCAGTATGGGGGCCTGGAGATTGTCTGCTCCATCTGTGTCAGGATATAAGCTGGCTTGGTTGTGTGTCAGCCTTGTTCTGATAACTCCAGCTGCTGTCTACTTGTGTGTGAAACAGCCACTTCTCATACAAAAGGCTGTATGCATGTATAAAACTACAGACATATCTATTCATCATATACATATAGTTTGTTTCTGAAGAGGACCAACAGCTGAACAAAGTGAGCACAGCTCTCCAGTGTGCACTCCAGGCTGACTCTGCTGGGCTCCATAAGGACAGACAATGTATAGGGACAGGGAAGCTACCCTCTTTGCATATTTACTATTTTATATTTAAATAGCATAAATTTAGGTGCCAAACCAAAGTAGATAAATGTTATTGCCTTCAAGTATAAGATTTCTGTCATTACTTTCAACTTTAGAAAGAACACCATTAGTAGTCTTATTATTCCAAATAAGTATTTTTTCTTTATTTTAATTTTAGAACTTCATACATGACTACTGTATTTACCCTATTTCTGCCCCCACTCACTCCTTGCTCCTCCTCCCATGTCCTTTTCATTCCCTCTTGAATTCATGGCCTCTCATCTAATTTTACTAGTATATGTATGTGCAGGGTTTTATACGTATAAATCCAACCTGCTCAGTCTATTTAGTGTTGCTTGCGTATATATGTGTTTGGGTCTGACCACATAGGACTGAATGACCTGTCAGAGGCTGGTCCCTGGTCCTCTGCTTTCAGCAATCACTCATTTCATGTAGTTCTGCTCCTAGAGAGGGGCTAGTGAAACTTTCTCCATCACAGTGAGATGCCGGCTGGTGTTTGCATCACACAAGTCTGTTTAGGTGACCATTTGGTCTATGGAGCCACCTGCTTTGGAAAAGCAAGTGTTTACAGTCTGCTGTTGACAGAACAGGGTGCCACAGACTGACTAGGTAATTTATAATGAATGAAAACTTACTTGTCCCACGCTTCTGCAGACAGGACATCCAAGGTCCATGAGCTTTGTTTAGAGAGGGTTCTTTTTATGGTGGAAAGTGCCACATTGTTGTAAAAAAAAATGGCAGACAGTTGAACTCATTTTTCCCCCCTGTGGACCTCAAGTCTCTGGACATCAAGACAACTCCTCTTCTACTGCAGCGACAGCATCAGTTTGTCCATCAGTTTTTAACACTATGGCATTTGGACTTAAGGGACCAGCATTTAAACTCATGTGACATCACTAAAGCATTGCGTTCAGCTCTGGAAAAAGCTGGAAAAGGCTTTCAGTTACAGCCAATTGTTGACTTTATCTTGTATTCCCAACAGGAAGTGCCTATCAAGGACTCAAAAGAGAGGAAACTGGGCTGGAAAGGAGGCTCAGCAGTGAAGAGCACTTGCTGCTCTTGCAGAAGGACCAGGTTCAATTCCCAGCACCCACGCAGTGGCTCACAATTACCCTCAACTCCTGTTTTGGAGACTCTGACTCTCTCTTTTGAACTCCCTAGGCACCACGTGCTCAGATGATACACTACATGCAGGCAAAACATTCAAATACATAAAATAAATCAATAAATCTTTTTAATTTTTAAAGAAAAAAGACACCTTCTGAGCTGTCTAGGCCAATGGCAAATTGTAGCTGGCTGTAAGACTTTTGGCAACTGTTTTCTCCACAGCCAATCATAGTAAGAAAGTCCAATGAGACAGATAATATGGGTTGTGTAATCATATTCTGATAACTCCATCCCGACATGCTTGCCACTTTCCGCATGTTCCTTAAATGAGTTCTTCACTATTGTCCCACAAAATTTTTCCACAATGTTGACCCCCCTATGAAAAATTTTCAGGTTAATCTGGATCTTACCACCATGTTCCAGGAACAGGTTCTCAGACTACTATCTTTTGGGTAATTAAAACTACATGATGACCCAGCAGTTGGCAATTTGTAAGACAGCATCATCAGAGAAGCCGTGGTCTCAGGGAGATTACATTTCTTTATTGTACATAAAGGAATGTGCCTCTTTAGAACTAACAAAATGTGGAAAATACATTTTCTTATTCGGTATAATCATCATGTTGGGAAGTGGATGAAGATTGGTTCCAGAATGATTTTTTTTATTGCTACCTAATAAATACTTAAAATAAAGGGATAAAATGGAAACATGAAATGTTATATTGTAAATATAATCCTCTGCCTGAAGGATTTCCAAGTTTTTCAGTTCATAAAAAGTTTCATGTTTCAATCAAGACATATTTCAAATGTCAAGTCATAATGGTGTAGTCACATGACTACAACTCTTGCAAAAAATGAAATTTGCTCATGAGTGCTGTCAGTAACTACTTAGTACTAGAAATGAAGACACAGGTAGAAAAATAAATATGCCATAGCCTACAAAAATACATGGGATTCCAAAGGCTTAGATTAGGTGGGAGTCCAGATGAATGACATATCCATTTTTGGAAATCCTTTTTACATATAATAAGCAGAACATCTGCAAACACTTTTCAATAATGAAAATGCTTTAAAACGTGTGGTTAGGTTTATACCCAAGAATTATCATCTTAAAGTTTTATTTACCATATTTAATTGCCAATTTTCTGATCAAGTTATTCCCTAAATTTACTCGAAAGTTCCTCGAAATTATTTCTAAATACTCGTGGCAAATACGGTTCATTTTATACTTCATTTTGCATGACTCTTTGACATTAAAAAAAAAGGAAAGAAAAGCTTGCAAACCACTACCAACATCCTGTGTTTATAAATAAAGTTTTATAGGGATGTGGCTTTACCCATTTGCTTGCATATTATCTGGGGA
Source organism: Myodes glareolus (assembly GCF_982192425.1). Taxonomy (NCBI): domain Eukaryota; kingdom Metazoa; phylum Chordata; class Mammalia; order Rodentia; family Cricetidae; genus Myodes; species Myodes glareolus. The sequence continues at coordinate 68,448,084 of NC_142037.1, read as the reverse complement.
TCACTTTGCCACTTCAAGAGCTGTGTTGAGTTTCACTTGAGATTGTAAACCCAACTGGCTCCCAAATAGTTATTGTCTGGTTATTTAGTGAGAAAAAACAAATGGCCAACCTCTGCTCTATAATAAGTTGGTGATGTCAGTCATCCCTTTCCCAACCCATACATTACATCTTTAAAACAACTTGTTTCCATTTTAGTAATGAGAAAAATGAGGAAACCATTTAACAGTAATACATTATAAGCTGATGTGGAATTCCCCTCTGTAAGCTGTGAATACCATTGGTTAATAAAGAAACTGTCTTAGGCCTGTGCAGGGCAGAATAGGGTAGGCGGGGGAAACTAAATTGAATGCTGGGAAAAACAAGGCAGAGTCAGAGAGAAGCCATGTAGCCCTGCCAGAGACAGACACCAGAACTTGACCTGATAAGCCTCAGCCATGTGGAGATACACAGATTAATAGAAATGGGTCAAATTAAGATGTAAGAGTTAGCCAATAAGAAACTAGAGCTAATGGGCCAAGCAGTGATTTAATTAATACAGTTTCTGTGTGGTTGTTTTGAGGCTGAGCAGCCAGGAACCAACAAGCAGCCACCTACTGCAATAAGCAATACTATCTCATGAGGTAATATACAGAAAAAACAAACTTCAAATATTCCTTATATTAGAAAGGGAGCTTAATGTCATTAAAATCACAGTTTCCCCATATATATAGTCAATGACTATAAATACCACTTCCTTGCTGTTTTGTTTTCCTTTTGGTTTTTCTCTGTAGCTTTGGACCCTGTCCTGGAATCAGTTGTTGTAGACCAGGCTGGTCTGAAACTCAGAGATCCACCTGCCTCTACTTCCCAAGTAGTGGGACTAAAGGCATGCGCCACCACTGCCTGACAATACCACCGTCTTGTACTATTTTAGTTGGAATTACATTTACAACTAAATCTGCCTCCCAATAATACAACTAAAATCTACCTGTTCTATTCAGCTCTATTCGCCTTTCTGGGGGAAATCCTAAAAGATGACATTTCCAAGCATCGAGTCTTCTCTGCTGGGTGAGAGGAGAAAGAGTGAGAACTATTCAATGGCTCTTGTTTGTATCTACTTTCTCTTGTGGTTTTGACTTTACTGACCATCACCAGGGACAGGTTTATAGCTAGGCCAGGCCCATTGCAATCACAGAAATGCCCAAAGCAATAGGTTCAAAATGGGAAAATGACCACAATCAAACACAACCCTTTCCCGAACAGTGGTGTTTGGGAAGCAAGTAGTCCTTTCTTCCCTCCATTTTATTTTTATTTTTTTTTTTTTTTGTACTACAGAGCTATAAACAGAGACTGAAAATGTCATTAACCGTAATTCTACCCAGGGGTAGAGGGTTGGATGGAGGCTGAAGCAGAAGGAAGAAGCAGAACAGGAGGAAGAGGGGAGCAAGGGGGAAAGCAACAAGGACCAGTGTCTCTGACCCGAGACATCCATGAAGATGTTTTTCCTCTTATCCTTCCTCCAGGTTAGAGATGACTAGACTCCAAAGGTCACCTTTCCTTCAGGTAGCTTAAGCCATATCACTTTAAACCAAGATTTCTTACTCGTAGGAAACAAACACTCTCAATGAAGGCAGCCAAGACCAGGCACTTGGCAGAGGTGACACCAGGACATGTCAAAGGCAATAATGAGGGATAGGGAGATATCAGACTTAAAATAAGAATTTTCCTAAGGGAACTTCTTCTTTTTTACCTTCCAGCAGTGGAAGAAACAAAACAATTTGGTGTGTCAGTGGGGTAGGATGAGGGTGGGGAAGGGGGAGTAGGGGGCGTGGGAGGGTGAGATCCGGAAAAAGTATTAGCATAACAATTCTTAGCTCAATTTAACATACTGTAATTCAATCCACGGGTTCTTCACAGGAGATTCATTACACTGCCTTCCTTTCCGTTCATTTTCTGATCTTTCTGTCTCAGCTTCACTTCTCATAGAAATTTTTATGTCTGAAAGTCTAAAAAGTAATTTATAAGATCTGCTCTTAACATTAGCTTGGGTATCAGATTCGTTTCCACGCAGTGAGATTGGAAGACTTTAATCTTTCTTTCATTTTGTGTAAGGAAAAACTGTAAAACGATGCAGAAAGTGATACACAGAAGAACCAATCTCTTTTTTTTTTTTAACTTGGCCGATCCTCCCCTGCTGTGTGCAGCTAATGTTGTGCCTCGGAGAATAGAACTTATTAGCAATCCTAAAGTAAAAAGGACAGGATATTTTTCAACAAGGGCCTGAGCTTTGCCAAACATCCCGGGGTTTGTCTCCAAGGACTTGAAAAGAAAGGAAAGAATGAAGAACGGAAACCATAAAGCATGCAGCCCCCGCTATCATTTGATTACGGAATGAATGGTACAGTTGTTTTGTCTGATTGCACCGAGCTTGTTATCCACTGCTAGCTTCATTGACAAAATGGGAATCTACACAAATTATAGGGAAATTCAAGCACTAAAGGAATGTTTTGGTTCAGGGGGTTTGCAATGACTATTGGCTTTGGTTTTTGGCAAAGGCTGCCTTGGCTGCATGAACTCAGCTGTGCAGGGTCAGCTTGAAGCGCTCCCAAAAGCCTAGAAGAGCACAGACGTCCTTGTCATCTGTATCCCATCAATAAATTAAAATAATGTTCTCTAGTGCGTGTTTGTTTCTTGGCAGGCTAATCTACAATCAGAAGAGAAAAAAAAGAAAGCGTTTCATTTGTGCAGTGCAGCTAAAGGAAGGAAGCTTTTGTATGCGGATTCACTGGAGACCAAAATATTAAAAAGTGGAAGAGGAAAACCATATGTCGCAGCTCTCATAGGCAAGCAGCTCAAAGTTGTGGTTAAACAAATGCTCAAGTTCATTACACAGAGACATGAACATTTTCCTGTGAGCATAGGGGCTACTAATAGCAATATTAATTCCCTTTGTTACAAATATTGACTTTTTAAAGTTTATTCCTTCAGATTTCATGCATGTTTATAATGTATTTTTATCATAACTACAACCCCATTTTCTCCTCCAAGTCCCCCCCTTTCTCTATATATAGCCCACTGAATCCAATTAGCGCTGCCCAAATGCACATGGGTGTGGGAGCTTGGGCAACCTACCAGTGGGCACAGCCCCAAATAAATGACTTTCCCTCTCCCAACAGCCATCGACCGCCAATAAACTCCTCTGCTAGGGTTGGGGCCCCGACGAACACTGACATTTTAAGTGGTGTTTGGTTTTCTTCAATCTTTTTTGTTTTTTTATTTCCAAAGAACATACAAATTAGAAATTTCAAAGAAACCTGACATTTTCAAAGATTTTAGCAGGGTTTTTGATTTTGCACTTTTAGAAGGAATTGAGAAAGTCAACATTCTAAATGGAAAAGATAATTGCCAGAAACTCCTCGCTCCTTTTTTAGGAATACTTGAGTGAGACGAAACTTTACAACTGTAAGAATGGATGCAGATTGAAGTGAGAGTAGGGACATCACCAGAATGACTGTCATATCTTGCTTCATTAGCAAATAAAAAGAATGTGGTACTGGCTTATTTCTTCCCACTGACAAGGGGTTTCCCTTGACCTTGTGTCGTTTGTAAACAAGCACATTAATCGGAGAAGGACTGGCGTTCTTCTAACCCTCCAGCATGCATTTGTGATGACCGCATTTGTGCTGGATTTCCTTTTTATCTCTTTAAAGCAGCCAAAAATAAATCGCACTTTAGTACATGTATCCTTTATAGATATGGCTTCTAGCATAAAATGTCAGTACTTTACGACCTCATATGTCAATGGTTCAGTTCCTCAGGAAGTGAACTGATGTTGTTCTTCTTTTGTAGTGGAGTCACATAAGTTCAGAAGGAGATTTAGTGCAAGAGCATGATTGGTGGGAATTGTGAAAGTTTCCAGAATGCAACTGGTTGTGTCAATGGTAATGAAATAAATAAATAAATGAGGTGTGCCAGGGGTATGAAATACTTCTTCTGACTGATTGTCTGACAATGTGGTTGTTTGAATGAGAATGTCCTCTGTAGGCTCATATGTTTGAGTACTTGGCCCTCCATTGGTGGAACTGTTTGGGAAGGATTAAAAGGTATGGCCTTGTAGGAGAAGGTGTGTCACTGAGAGCAGGCCTTGAGGTTCCAAAAGTCTAGAGCCATTATTCTCAGTGTTTCTCTTTGCCTTCTACTTGCAGAACAAGATGTGAGCTCTTAACTGTTCAATACACCACGCTTTTGTTTTGCCATTGTGGACTCAAACCCTCTGAAACCATTAAGCCAATTAAATATTTTCTTTTATAGATTTGCATTGATCATGCTGTTTGGGCAGAGAAATGGAACATTAACTAAGACAGTGACTACCACAAATCCACACTCAGAATAACAATCTTCTACAAAGACCACCACTACATTCTGCACAGCTTGGTCTTAAAAACCTGATTGGGACAACAAGGGGATGAAAATAGGACAGACATATACACAGAAAACCTGCGCTGCACTCTCTATGATGGGGTGTGCCTACTATGCAACAACCAGCCCCTGTAAGCAACACCCTGGAGCCTCAGTACATTTATCACATAGTGCAGAATTTAGCTAGTCTCAGAAAAAAAGATCCCAGTAAGAGCACAGTCTTAGACAGTAGCATCAGAGATGAGAAAACCATGGGGGATGCTTTCTGTACACTCTGCCAACATCAGTACACAGAGCAGAGGAAGGAAGGAGTTGCCAATTCCCATGGGTCTGGGGCACCAGTGTTCCTCCCAATAATACATATTCGCTCAGGTTTCTTCTGCTGTTTTACAGACCATCACAACCTTACACACAAGACCATGTCATCCTTCCATAATATGTCTGATCAAAATATGTCAATAATAATATATCAAAATATCTATAAGGATGTGTAGACAGAAGTTTCTGTCCCACTTGGTCTTGTAACCATTCAGTCCCAAAGAAACATATGGAGGTTTATATTAATTATAAACTATTTGGCCTATTATTATTAACTAGCTCCTACAACTTAACTTAACCCATAATTCTTATCTATGTTTAGCCACCACATGGCTTGGTACCTTTTCTCAGCAAGGCATTCTCATCTTGGTTCCTCTGCATCTTGCTGGTGACTGTGTCTCTGCCTCTCCTCTTCCCAGAATTCTTTTAATCTGGTTACCCTGCCTATACTTCCTGGTTGGCTACAGACCAATCAGCATTTTATTAAACTAATATGAGTGACAAATCTTTACAGTGTACAAGAGCATTACCCAACAACTTTATGTCTTCCCATCATCTGTTTGTTAGGTCTCACACTCCTTAATCTTTGTGGTTAGGGGTAGTTTCTCCAAAATGTCTTATGTACTCTTCCTATTTTTTTGCCTTAAAATCCTTAAAAACTTGGTTTTTTGTCTCAACCTCTTGGAATACTTATGGTTTACCATGCTATATGTATTCCCATTGCAATACTATTCTACTCCCAAATAAATGTAACCAATGGTTAAGGAATCTCTCCTGTTCATGTAGAGTATATACATTCCTAACCCACGCCTTTGGGGAAGTAGAGGCAGGATGATCAAGAATTCATGATCAACCTCTAATGTAGGAGGTAGAGGAATGTTTGGGTGGAAGTGTCACTCCAGCCACTGACATTCATATACCCAAAGAGTCTAGAATGTTTGGGTGGAAGGATTACCCCAGCCACTGGCATCCATATATCCAAAGAGTCTGGAATTTTTGGGTAAAAGTTCCATCCCAAGCTCCCTCCCTTGTAAGTTGCCTTAGTCCAGACCCCACCTCTGAGAAAGCCCACCAAACAATGACTTCTTCCCAGAGATGCTCAAGACCACTCCCACAGGGTATTTAAATTGTACCCCAGAAAACAAACATGTAGTTGTCCAGTCTTTCTTCCCCGTCTCCTCTCTGGGGGCCTGGAAAGCCATCCAGGAGCATTGGTATCCATTAAACCTGGGCTTTTATTAGTTTAGTTTGATTTGGTCTGATTTGGATTATTGCATTAGCGAAGAGGTTTATCAGTGGGCAGAAACTTTTTAGAGGAGTTTCAGTGATTAAAAGCATTTAATACTCTTGCCAAGGACTGGAATTCAGTTTCCAGTACCCAGATAGTAGCTCACATCTGTCTGTAACTTCAGTTCTATGAGATCTGATGACCTTTTCTGACCTCCATTAGCACTGTGTGTGTGTGTGTATGTGTGTGTGTGTATGTGTGTGTGATGCATACATACATGCAAACAAGACACGTAAAATTAAATAAATCTTTAAAAAAAAAAAACAACGAAGGGAAAAATCTCCGAAGCCAGGCTTGGTGGTAGACCTGTAAGTCCAGCATCTGAAGGACTGACCCAACACTACCTCAATTTCAAAGGCATTCTGAGTTACATATTCAGTTTCTAGGTTAGTCTGAGCTACATAGTAAGAATCTGTCCAGAGTTAAAAACACTTACTATTCCTACAGAGGACCAGAGTTCAGTTCCCAGCACTCACATGGGAGCTCACAACCATTTGTAACTCCAATTCCAGGAGATCCTATATGTTCTCCTGGCTTCCTTGAACATTAAATACACATGCCATTTTTATAGGCAAAGCACTTAAACACATAAAATAAATCTTTAAAAGAAAGAGAGGGGCTGGAGAGATGGCTCAGAGGTTAAGAGCATTGCCTGCTCTTCCAAAGGTTCAATTCCCAGCAACCACATGGTGGCTCACAACCATCTGTAATGAGGTCTGGTGCCCTCTTCTGGCCTACAGACAGAATTTATTTATAATAAATAAATAAATATTTAAAAAAAAAGAAAGAAAGAAAAAGAGGACAGAAGGCAAAGGGTGAAAGAAGGAAAGAGATAAATCATATAAAAAGAATCAGATTGACAGCACAGTTGATGAAAAGTTGGTATCGAGTATTAGTTAATGGATGTCAGGTCATAACATCACAGAATATGCATGCAGGGTACCCTAAAATAGACATCTGGGAACAGTGCTTGTTTTTAAGAAACTGCAGGCACAGACGACTAGAGAAGTTACTGTTTATAAAGGAAATGCACGTTCCTACAGGATCTCTTCACTAGAACAGCCTGGGCTGCACCGGGAAGAGAAAGGTGAGAAACTCAGGGGAGACTTAGCAGAGAAGACATGACTTAAATGGCCAGGGCACCTTTGCTCTCCGCAATCATCTCACCTTAACCCAGTCACTCTCCTGGCCCTACCACAGTTTCTGTCTTCTCCTTCCAAGCAGCACCCAAACCCGGTTCCACTTTGCAGCTCCTAATGAAGGGAAACCCTCAATCATTTGGCTGTTTTTCTGTCTGCAGGATGGCTATGCATACATACCCTGTTTCCTGCTACTCTGTCCTGTTTCAGTTTAGCTCAGAGACTTACCAAAGAACCTAAACAGGTGGGGACATTTCCTCCACAAAGAGCCTTGGACACAAATGAAAACAGTTTTGATGACTTGGTAAATAACAGACTGTGCGGTCTCCGAGTTGCTAGAGAAAGGATTAACCACACAAGTGAAAAATTTCTTACTTGTTCCATTGTGAGCAAGTCAGACTATGGGAGCAAGATGTGTGACTTAGGTAATTACCTAATTCCTCTGAAACTCAGCTTCCTTCCCTTAAACTTGCAATGAAAATAATGTTTGTTTCATAAGCCTGAAAGATACCCAACATGGAAAATTCATTGTGCATGTGTTCGACAAAAGAAACTACTCTTCCGCTGAGAGCAAAGGTCACAACTTGATTTTTCTATACTCAGGTTTTCAGATTTTGCGTAAGTAACGAGTGTTTCTTGTATGGCTGAGTTGTAGACACAAGAAAGCTTCCTTCACTATGTGAAGATTCAGTATTTGACTTTTTGAAATAAACTGACAATTGACAATTTAACAGAACAAGGGGCATAAAAGGCATTGTGTCTACAAGAACATGGAAATTATATATATGTGTGTGTGTGTGTGTATGTATACATATATATACATATACATACATATAAATTTTATGTTATATATAAAAAGAAGTCAAAGAAGAAAGTGGCTGAAGCCAAAAAAAAAAAAATCGCTACAGAATAAACAACAAAACATGGGCTTCTGATATGGAGGTGGCAGTGTAATCTGTGTGAGGGTGGCTGGAGGAAATGCATAAGGAACAGAGGTTTTCTCTCAGGGAGCAGTCAGACAGGAAGATGGCAGTGTAGTGTTTGCTGAGGTCGTAGGGAAGGGGACTATAGAACTCAATTCCTTCTTTTAGACAGGCGCCTTTCTGAATGGGGAAGGATCAGGAAAAGACTGCAGGGACCTTGGTTTCCAGGTGGAAACCTTGCCGGATGCTTTAGTTGAGCATGATGCTCATGCCACAGTGCCAGGTTTGGGTTCTGGTTTCCTGAGCTTCAATAAAGTCCTTCTTCATCCTGGCTCCAGGTAGAGATATAGAGAAAAACAATTTTTCCTGTGCATTCCATAGTTGCTGAGTAAGATATATTATAACAAAGACAGAATAACAAGAGAAAATAAATGAGAATTCAGTAAAAAAAAAAAACTGTGTTTATTATACATTTGAAAGCATCTACATCTTCCTAGGATATGTACATAGATGCTAACTCAGAGAAATGAGAAAATATCTAGTGCATATTTCAAAGAGATGATCTAAATCTCATGCTTAACTAATGCTGGTCTCTAAAACAAAAAGAGGATCAGGAAAGCCCCCAAATTACCAGAAATCCCTTTGTGATTGTCAAGAGTGGGGAAATCAGAGTCCCCTCTTATGGTTCCTAATCTCATTAACAAAAGACTAAGAATCCAGACTCAAAAGGAAGCTGAAGGACAATTTTATTGAAATGTAAGGAAAAAGTCTAAGGCGAACAGACTGTAAATCTCAGCAGCTGCCTCGAGGAGGAGAGAAGAGAAGGAAAAGTCCTGACCTTTGTTTTAAGCCACGTGAGGAGAGCTCTCGAGAAAGATAAGGAAGGGTAACACACCCAAGAAAGCATGCTGAGAACTGAGTTAGAAGAAAGCAAAGGAAAAGACGTGCTCTCCAAAATGCAGGCAGATGTTCTAAGCTTGACTGCAGCTGTGTAAGCTATTGTGCACTACGGGCTGGAATTCTGAGAAGGAAAAGTACATTATCTCACTCGAGGAGTGACTCTTCTGCCTTCCTAGGAGTGGCCCTTAGCCAGGTCCTCTTACCTACACAACTGGAATGTTAGATCTCCACCCAGGCTTGATTGTACTCTCTGGAACAGAAGGAATTTCCCCTTAATGGCTGGGTACTGCTGCTGTGTTATCAAGATAGCTAGGATAAGGGTTAGTACAATGGTTGAATGCTCACCTTGTGTGTACAGGGAAGAATCTGAGTTGATTCCCCAGAGGAAGAAAGGAAGAGGGAGACAAGGAGATGGAGAGGAAAAAGGCAAGAGAGAAGGAGAGGGCAAGGAAAAGGGATTGAGGGGGACAGAAAGGCAGACAGACAGACAGACAGACAGGAGGGAAAGAAGACAGAGAAAACAGGGTAGGCAGTAAAGGCGTTAGGTTAATCAAAGTTAAAATTTGTTGTGCAGACTTAAGCTGATGCTTTCTCTATTGATTAGAAGTCTCTGGGGCTTAGGGTGAGCAGCTCAGTAGGAGAAAGACACAAATGGAAGCTGCTTTTGTGGCTACAGGTTCTTCTTACAGTAACAGGGTTAAGGAAGTTTCTGAGTGTGACTGAAGCGAGGTTTGCACCTGATGAAGAGGAGGAAGTCACTGGAGTACTGTTGCTGTTTGAATGTGAAATGTCCCCACAGGTGCAGATGTTGAAAGCTTGGTCCCAAGCTGTGGGCACTATTTTTGGGGATGGTAGAAGCTTTCAGAGGCAATGCCTCATTTGAGGAAGTAGGGCACTCCTGTCTCTCTCTGTTTCCTAACTGCCATGGGGTAAAGTCTGAGTCTCCTCATCCTTTTGCTTTGTCTTGGAACCAAAGCAAAGATTCAGTTGACTCTGCAACCTCTGTGACCATGAAGATGTTCAAACTATGGTTCCAATATCAACAAAATAATGTAAGAGAAAGGTCTATATAGAGCATGTTTTAGTTCTAAAATACCACTTGTAGAAATAAATGAAAACAGAAATAGAACAAGTACACTGAAAACATCATTTCCAACATTCAGATAAGTCCTAAGAACTCACACTTGAGTGTAATAAAATAAACAGATCAAAGAAAAGAATGTTCTCGAGAAAAGAACATAAACAGTGATGACAAAGATGTTCCAGGAGAGGCTAACGAGAAACTCTGAAGCAGAAAGCCCCAACTCTAAGACAGACCTGATCAATCATTCCCAACTGCAATAAAAGAAAACAAGAAAGAAAGAAAGAAAGAAAGAAAGGAAGGAAGGAAGGAAGGAAGGAAGGAAGGAAGGAAGGAAGGAAGGAAGGAAGAAAGAAAGAAAGAAAAAGCAGGGCAGAGATAAGGAGTACAAAAATAACTATTACTATTGATAATAATGCTTAGTTGAGCAGCTACACAGACCTGCCTTCTGATTCGGTAGTATCAGATGTGTCCACATTCCTATCATGCAATGCTGAATCAAGGTGGAGCATTCCCTAAGGAGGCGGTAGTGAAATGATTAACCAGAGAAGATGAAGTTAAGATACACATCTATTCTCTAAAGCTGCCTGACTTATAAGGAAGAGTGGGGCCGGCTTAAGCATCCCTAGCTGTTTTCTTCAAGTTTTTCTGTGATGAATCACTCTGTCTTCATCATTACTGACTTGAGTAAGTAGCAGTTAGGGTTATGAATTATACTAAGGAATCACACACTCCAAGAGACATGGTTCTCACTTTCACCCAAAGGACTCTCAAAGTCCCCTTCACAGTTCCTCCCCTGGTATCTACCAATCATCTCTTCTCCAAATGGAAAGTTTCTTGAAGGTATTCTATTCCAATGCCATCATTATTGCTCCACTGTGAACAGTTCATACAGCTTTTGCAAAGGACCCAAGCTCAACTCCCACATCTGAGAGTTCACGACCTCCTGTAACTCCATCTCCAGGGAGATCTGAAGCTTCTGGTCTCTGAGGACACCTGTACCAGTGTGTGCATACTCACACAGACACATATACACAACCCACACAGACACATACACACAACACACACACATACTACCTACACACACACACAAACAACCCACAGAGGCACATACACACAACCCACACAGACACATACACACAACCTACACAGACACATATATAGAACTCACGCAGACAAATACAACCCACACAGACACATACACACAAACCACACAAACCCATACACACATAACCCACACAGGCACATACACATAATTAACATAGAATAAATCTCTTAAAAATAACTAATACTGTCATCACCTATTAGAAGGATCAAGGAGAGGATGCTTACCATTCTGGTCTTAAAATCTGTCTGGACCAAAAAGCAGGGCATGGAGACATGCTTTAGAGATGACAACACATTGCCAGGTACCCTGAACTTTACATTTTCCCTCATTATTTTATGAGACTTTGGGGGTTGCCTCCCTTGGGATGGAGTGAGTATATTTTATACACGAAAAGAAGCATAGACCAAATATTATGTTGCATGGAATAACTGTGGAAGACATTAGGCTATGTTCTCTGTCCCTCTCCTTCCAGGAAAGCAGCAGGGTTGGATTTCTCTCCTGCATGTCACTGGCTTAAGCCAGTAAAATGAGAATGGAGGTGCCATATGTTTCTTCCATGCGGGGGCTTTAAGGGCCAGGATACAGTTTCTGTGCATTCCTCCCTTTCTCCATGTATTCTTTTGCCTTGGTGATTATGAAAGCAAGTGCTGCAAAGGAACATCCGCCAACCTTGTCCCTAGAGGACAGTTGTGAGCAGAGGCCCTGTAACCCACAAGGACGTGCAGTCGGCAAAAGACAGGAAGATGTCTAGTGTTAAATACCACTGAGATTCGAGGGGTGTTACTGCAGCCGAATATGTGGAGCTTCCTGCACAGATGGAAAATAGCAGGGAGATGGTGCCCATCTCTTGGTCTAAGTGGATAGGTCATCTTTTTTCATTTCAGTTATAAAGACTTCTCATTCTCATTCACCTCAGTATGAAAATTCATATCGTTTGTCTTGTGAAACAATATCCACTAACTTCTCCTTTCTCTCTCGTCCTTATCTCTCTCCATCCCTTGCTGATGTTGTTGTTGTTGTTGTTGTTTAAGACTGATCCCACTGCTTGCCCCAGGCAGGCTTGGACCTCCCATCAATCTTCTTGCTTCAACATCTTCATGGATCCTTATATATAGGCATTTTTAACATGATGCCAAAGTGTGTGTCTTGTTACAGAATTTCTAAGTCAATTTTCAGCTTCCTTCCACATTTAACTAAAGAAATCATTTCTTGGGGACTTTCTAATCTGAAGTCACTGCTGATATTTCCTGCGTGGAAGCCCTCAGCAGCCTAGCAAAGAAATGTGGACACATAGTGTGGGAAATCACTTGTTTCTCCAGTGTATTTTGCTCAAGGGTGTTTTCTTCCTTTCCTCTCAGAAAGACTGTGCTGAATGTGTGCCAGCCTAGCACTGACTACTTAAACAGATGGGTGAAGATGGTGATAAGAAATTTATACCTCCAAAGAGTGTTGTTTCTGTTTAACAAATTATCTTAAAACTTAGAGACTTAGACATGAACTATTTTTATTTCTTATAGATATCTACGTATGAAGCGGGTCATCTTCTTTATGTGAGCTTAATTCAGCTGCTTTTGCTTAGCTTGCTCGATGTGGTCAGTCAGCTAAAGCACTACAGGGCAGTGATTCAGACTTGTTTCATTAGGATATAGCTTCCTTTTCCATTAAACTATGTCAGTTTATTTTCAAGACAATAGCAAGAGCTCCAAGAAAAGAGGCAGAATTACTCAAGTACCTTTCAAACCTCTAAATGTGTCAAGTATTTATTCTTTCACCAGCTGATGAATATTCCTTTACACTATGTAAATATATGTTACTGTCATGGTTTAATAAAGAAGTTGGCTGACCTATAGTTAGGCATAAGGCTAGGTGAGAGAACCAGACTAGGAGAAATCTGGGATAAAGAATGAAGAAGAGTCTGAGAAGTCTCAAGGAGACATGAAGAGAAACAAAAACTTGTACAGAAAAGAAGTACTACCACATGGAAGAGTATAAATAAGAAATATGTGTTAACTTGAAATGTAAGAGCTAGTTAGTAATAAGCCTGAGCTATTGGCCAAATATTCATCATTAATAAATTAGTCCCTGTGTGGTTATTTGGAGAGTGCTTGGTGGGACAGAAAGATCCACATGAGTGACAGAAAGGTCACTCATCAATGATGAGTTTACCAAAGAGCATGAACACAGATGGCAGGATGCACTAGACGTAGAAACAGTATGACAGTTTAGCTAAGTGCATGGGGCAAGCTTGGTTTACATTAAAGAAACAAACAAACAAGACCAAGTCTGTCAACCTGTAGTCTTTGATCATCTTGAAATCTGCTTGAAGGTGTGTTTCTGGCCCATCTACATAGTTGTCCACTAGAAAGATTGCTTTCACCTTATCTACTAAAACTGAGGAAATTTCATCAGGGTCTTGTCTGCCTCTGCTTACTCCTGCTGGCTCCAGTAAGCATTCCTCAATAATCTTAAAGCCCTTCAGGCATTTAGTATGTATGGCCATGTCTACACATTCTTGATAAAAATGCAAACAGCCCATGAGCTGGTTTCTTTAATCCCAAAATGTTCTTTGAATATATAAAAGCTATGACTCACTTGTGTATCAAGGTCCCTACAGGCTGTAGTCACAAATCAAAGTCAAATAGCCCACAGCAGAAGCCAGAAGCATTGGAAAGTTAGAGTAATCTACATGCTTTAAAAATGTCAAACAATCTGCCCACAGGTTAAAAATCAAATGTCCAAAACCATGTGAAAAGTTTCTGCATCTGTTGTTAAAACTACTCTCAGAGCGTTCAGTGTTTCTGACCCATACACCCAATACTGGAACTTCCAAAAGGCATTGGTTGAGAGCGTCCATCTCTACTCATGACTAAAAACTAAGCAACATAATACCCTCCTTATGGGTGCCAAAAGTGAAGTTATAGTACATAATTTAGAGTGATGGCCCAAGGTGCCTGTCCACAGAAATAAGCCTTGACCCGTCTATGTATCTGGCCATCTGTAGTGCTCTTGGATATCATATCCTTCAAGATGGGAGGTGGGTGGTCTGGTCCAGTAAGATTTATTGCATGGAGATTAGAAGTTACCCTACTTCCTGGATCCAACCCCATGTAGGCTTTTATTATTCACTACAAAGAGTAGCAGGTAAGCCAGGCAGGTTTAGTTTAGTCTCAAATGCAGAGTTCAGATAAGGTATAGGTGCATGACTTTAATCCCAGCACTCGGGAGGCAGAGGCAGGAGGATCTCTATGTGTGTGTGTGTGTGTGTGTGTGTGTGTGTACTGTAAAAGATTAGGAAACAAGATGAAAATAATTGAAACTAGAATTTAAGCAGTGTTGAGTTACGATTTCTGAAAGAATCCAAACAAATAAGATGCACCATACAATTGCCCTGACTTTTTGCCTAACAGCACCTTTTAAAATCTTGTCTAAGGGGGACTTAAAAGATGACTCACTGGTTAAGAGCATTGGTTGCTCTCCCAAAGAATGCAGATTTGATACACAGTAGCCACAATGGTACTCACAGCTGACTATAACCACAGTTCCCAGAAACGTGATGCTCTATTATGGCCTCTGCAGGTACCAGGTATGTATATGGTGCAGAATATTTTCAGGCAAAGACATATTTTCCAGGGATATGAATAGAATATACTATCAACAGTAAACCGTGGAAATATAGGTGACAGGCTGAGGGGTCGATCCAGAGAACTATTGTAGGGCAGAACATTAGAAAGAAGACAGTTATGATAAGAAGAGAAGTTGGAAACTGTTCAGCTAGGGAAGGAAGAGACCCCACAGAAGCAGTTCCAAAAACGTCCTTGCTGGAGGCCAAAAAAATGCACCCCTGCCTAGAGACTCTATGTGACTAAATGACTACCGTCAAGAGGATGCACCTGGATGTCTGGTTGGGCCATCTGGGCTTCTCACAACTTATCCCCCTCCTCATATTTCACTCAGCTTCTGCCATAAGTCTGTTAAAGGCCCCAGACTAGCCAATCAGTGACGTCCTCCTCCTGGATGCTTCCTTGCTATATAGGAGCGCTGCCCTTTCTTCTTTCTCTTAAGTTCCCTGTAATGAAATACTTCGTTCTACAATGATCCATGAATTTCAATCTTCAAATTCATGAGACAAGAACTCAAAGCTCAGGTAGCAGCCAGAAAGTTTCAGGAAACCCAGCTCCCCACCTACCTGAGCTCACCTGTCTTAAAGACACCCCAACATTATCATGTCAACTGAGTGGAGACCAAACTGTGATTTTTCTATGAGTTTTGATATTTTTGATAAAACTACATGAACCTAGAGAAAAGAAAATTGATGGGTAAAGAGCACTCAAGACTCACGTGATTTCCTCAAGGGCTCCTGGACAATGTGTTTGCTGAGAAGCCCTGCTCACACTGAATGGTCTAGTCAGCCGAATGGTAAGATAACCAACATGATGCTTGTAATAACCACACAATGGTGCACCCCTCTAATCCCAGTACTTGAGAGGCAGAGACTAAATTCAAGGCCAGCCTGGTCTACAGAGTGAGTTCCAGGACAGGCTCCAAAGCTATGTGGAAACCCTATCTTGAAAAAAAAAAGACACCATAATACTATCTAGCCTACCTTTCTATTAAAAAGTCACAAGGAGTAGCAACCTGGGCACTCCTCTTATTTTGTATTGAATTTCACAATTTCCAAAGACACACTCTCACAAAACTACAATAGTCACCTTTACTCCATATTCTAGGTTATCAACCATAATTCATAACTTTCATGCTTCATTTTTGTCAAATATATTGTTAAATAGACTTTAAAAAAATCTTAGATATTCACTAATATATATGACTTAAAAGACAAATTGTTTTCCAAAGCTGTGCAGCACTTTACCTTCTCACTAGTATGTGTCAGAGATCCAGTTGGTCTACAGATTTGTCATCACATAGTGTCATATTTGGATTTCAGTTAAATTAATACGGCTTGGTAGTGAGTACATTTGGTTTTAATTTAAATTTCTGTAATGACTACTGCTATCAAGTATTGTCTTAGTTAGGGTTTTTATTGCTATGAAGAGACACCATGACTACAGGAACTTTTATAAGGAAGACTTTTAATTGAGGAGCAGACTCTGAACTGTGCATCTCCATGTCTGATATCAAAACACTCTTCAGTTCTCCCACTCCCGGCCAGCTTTGTTGACGGTATCACACTTCTTTCTCTTGGGCTCCGTTCACTCCCTGTTAGCAGTTCTCCCCAGCAGGTCTCCTGCGACTCTAGCATCTCTAACATCTTGAGTTCTCCAAGGCAATCCAGGCTTCAACTTCACAGCTTCATGTCGTGGCTTCTCTACTAGACATCTATTCAGGGACACCCCTGACACATTCCTGGCCTCAGTGGCTTTCCTTAATTTTGAGGGCAGATTCCATAACCCCTTTCTTCTATGCTTAACTCTAAAGTCAAAAACATGTGCCTGAAATTGCCAATTTTGTCGCTTACTGGGGCTGGAACATGGCCCCTTTACTCAAGTCTATCTTCACTAGCTCTCTATCCTTCACTGCCTAAGCTTGTCTGTCCTGAACCTGACATGTTGTTTCTTCACAGGAATTAAAAGCCTATCTAAAACAGAAGTTGGTACCAGGGACTGGGGTATTGCTGAGATAGACCTGACCATGTGTTTGTGTGGAGGAATTTGGACTTTGGTACCTTGGGTTATGAAATCAGTGGAATGTTGTAAGAACTGCTCATTGGGCCATACTAGTAGGAGCATAGGAAACTGAGGTGCTAAAGGTTATTTGAACTGTAGGGAGCTCACTCAAGAGGTTTCAGAGAAGAATTTTAGTTTGTTGCCTAGAGATTGTTCATGTGATACTTTGGTGAAGAAAGTGACTGCTTTTGCCCTTGTCCAAAGAGTCTGCCTGAGGCTAAAGTGAAGAGTTTTAGATGAATTCCATTGGCAGGAGAAATCTCGAAACAGTTTAGTATAGACTCTGACATTTGATTACTAATGTTCATGTTTATAAAGATTTATAATGAAAAGGAGCAAGCTGAGCAGGATAAATTATAAAATATACATTTTTGAGAAGAAGAAGAAGAGTACCAGGAAATGAAATGGAGCTAACTTTTGTATTCAAAGAGATTAATGTTAAGAAATGGAATAATGGGAGTGGTAACCTCAGGGCAAGGTCCCACCCAGTTAAGTTTCCAATTTGTGGAAAGAAACTAAAGAAAAGTTTAGAGATGGTTGTGGTGGGGCACACATTTAATCCCAGCACTGGGAAAGCAGAGGATTTTGGATCTCTGAGTTTGAGGCCAGCCTGGTCTAGAGATCCAAAGAAATAAAAATTACGCTCTCATTGTTTTCCAAATTACTTCTTAAATGAAGAAGTCTCACTATTTTGTACAAAGAAATTTCCAGATTCCTCTGCCTGGGTTTTCACAGAGATTCCCAGGGACAATACTAGAGGGAAACAGTGATTAGTGTGTCAATATGTTTTCCCGTTGCTCTGATAAAATATCCGACAGAAGCAACCTATGGGGGAAAGGATTTGTGGAGGTTCACAGTTTCCTCATGATGGGGAAGTCAAGGCGGCAGGAGTTTGGAGCAACTGGTTTATCACATCCACAGTCAGAAAGAAGAAAGGAGAAACGGATGAATGCCTGGGTCAACTCCCTTTCTCATATATTCATTCTAGGGTCTAAGTTTAGGAAATGGTATCACCCACTTTTAGTGAGGGTCTTTCCAGTTCATTTAATCTAGTCAACATAATCCCTTACAAGCAGTCCCAGAATCTAAATAATCTCTTCCGGATATGCCTGGAAGCTTGTCTCCTAGGTGATCCAGATCTTGTAGACAACACTAACCATCAAAACTAGTTGATCTAGTTAATCTCTAGTCATTGCTCTGGATGTTTTCTATTGGGTTCTCTGCCGTGGTATTTCATTCATATTTTAACAAATAAAGCTTGGCTAAAGATCGGAGAGTAAAACAGTCCCATTTATTAGTCTTACAGACCAGGCAGTGGTAACACATACCTTTAATCTCAACAGCCACACTAATTGCCATAGATACTGGGCTGTGCATGCCTTTAATCCCAGTGGTGCATGCCTTTAATCCCAGTGGTGCATGCCTTTAATCCCAGTGGTGCATGCCTTTAATAGTAGCCCTAAAAAGGAATATAAAATGGGAGGAGACAGCTCATAGACATAGTCTCATTCTGAGATTCCTGGAGGCAGGATCTCCATTTCTGACTGAGGTTGCAGTAGGAGCCAATTGTTGGTTGTTTTGCTTTTCTGACCTTCAGGTTGAACCCCAATTTCTGTCTCTGGGTTTTATTATTTGTGCTACCAGTAGGACTGTTTTACTCTCTGATCTTCAGGTAAACTTCATTTATTAAAATACAAATGAAATATCACTACAGTTCTCTCCCTACCGCTGCTTAACGAGAGATATGAGCTTGCTTACTCTGAAGACAATGTTTCTCACGCTGTTTTCCATGAGTTCATCCTATAGAAAATGCAGGTGCTCACTGCAAGTGGATTTAATCTCTGCAAGTATATTTATAGTTTAGAAAACTCTGTGTATTGCTTTTATAGTAAAAGATTGTCTCATACTCATATTTTGTTTGTGTTTTTAACAAGTGAAGTTTGCCTGAAGATCAGAGTACAGAGTTAAGTCACTAGAGGCTAGGCTGTAGTGGTACACACCTTTAATCCCAGTACTTGGGAGTCCCATGCCTTTAATCCCCACACTAGGGAGGTGGAGACAGGAAGGGATATAACTGGGCTGAGAGAGCAATATAAGGCACTAGGAGACATGGGCTCAGATGCAGTCTAAGGATGCAGTCTGAAGATTAGTAGAGACAGGAGCAACCCTTCAGCTTGAGGATTTAGAGAGGTAAAAGGTCTCTCTCATGTCTGGCTGCACTGTTTCTCTGAGCTCTCAGCTTTCACTTTCTAATATCTGACTCCAGGTTTGTTGTTTTTTTTTTTTAAGACCAATTAGAATTTTTGCTATATTTTCTGTTACCTCTTAATTGGGCTCTTTCTTGCTTTATTTAATTTTATTTGTGAAAAACAAGGAACAAAACTAGACTTTGAATTTTTTTTCTCATGACACTTTGCATTTTATGAACATGCTTTACGATATTTTTGGCCCTTTCTCAAATCTGTGCAAATCTTTCAGCTAGTGGGTAAAAGAGTAGACACTTGGACTCAGTTTCTCTAAGCAAGTCCGCTAAGCTTCTCACTACTGCCTAAAAAAATAATAACAGTCTTTCTCATGCTTCCAGCATGAATGATTCTTCAAAGGATTCCATCTGCATAGCTGAATTCAACCCTAGAAGTAAAATGATGAATTAGGCAGAAGAAGACATTGAAACTATATATTTTGCAGATATAGTAACCAAAGCCAGGGCAATGGAGGTGGAAGGGCTAAATAGTTGACTTAAAATCTTAAGGTTTTAAGTAGCAAAGTCAAAAGAAGAATACACAGATTGGCTCTCGATGGGCACATCATATTCTGTTCTGCAACCTATCAGCTGCTTCTCATTCAGGTTCAACTAATTCAGTGTGTGTGTGTGTGTGTGTGTGTGTGTGTGTGTGTGTGTGTGTGTGTATGTGTGTGTGTGTGTGTGCTTAAAAGAAAATGCTTACTACTGCCTATTATTCAGATGTGTGGTATTTTTAAATTACCCTATAAGAAGGTTAAAGAATCCTGCTTTGCTCAGTTCCCTTTAGCCTATAGTGTTTGGCTAGGTAAAAGAGCCTTGCGAATTATTAAGGTAAACTCGCCAGGTTAAAAAAAAAAAATTAAAGAAAGAAAACTTAGCTCTGCCAAGGTTCTGAAGGTTCCGTGTTGTGCAACAAAGCCACTGGCTGGGAAACAGTGACACCGCTCCAGCACCTTGTGCCAGATACTACATTTACTCAGGGTCATTTGGGCAAAAGTAGTGAAAAAATATTAAAGCAATGTTTACGTAGCAGGTATGCAATATCCATCACGCTATGTACATTAGCGATAAGGGCAAGGATTGAGTTGTTTGGAAGAAAAGTCACATTTTCTCTTAGGGAGTGGAAAATTACCAGTACAAAGGATTGCTGGTGTTTTCTCCTTAAATTATTTTTTAGATCTACTCATTTTATTTTATGATGTGTGAGTGTTTTGCCTGCATGTACTTATGACCTTGGAGGTCAAAGGAAGGTATTAAATCCTTTGGTACTGGAATTACCATAGTTGTGAACCACAATATCGGTGCTGGAACTCAAAGCCGGGCTTTCTGTGAGAACAAAGTGCTCCTAACCACAAACCATCTCCCCAACTCTGTCTGAGCTTCCTGAACTTTAGAATTAAATGTTTCGTTTATATAGCTTCTTTCATAATCACTATGACATTTAAAAAAATATATATGTAAATGTTTTCTGTGGGTTGACTAATAGTTCAATGGTACAGCAAACAGGTAACTAGCGTGAGTGAGGAGTTTTGTACCTAGTGTTCCAAAAAAGATGAAAAAAAAAAGATTTCTGGTAATGACCTGAAAGCCTAAGAAGCATAAGGAACTATAACTTAGACATTATTCAGCCTATTATTTACAGGAAATAAAAGAGTAAAGTGTATGAACAATGTTCAAATATGTTCACTACTTAATTGAGGCAGGCAGGTCTCTGATTCTACCTTCATTCCGGGAGTAATGCTAAGGAACTCTGCAAGCTTACAATAGTGAGTATTCCAGAGTTTATAACAACAATGTATCTGCTGGGGATACAGCTCAGTGGTAGAGCATTTGTCCAGCATGTGTAAGGCCTTAGGTTCAGTCCCTGATACAGGAAGAGAAGACTCCTTGAACAGCAGTACATCCTAAACTATAACTTTGCCAGTAGATTCAAAGGGAAGGGTGTTTTTAGCCCCAAATGCTGTGTTCCATGGAGCCCACTTAGATATACTGTATCTTAAAAGCTCTATGCTTGGAGAGGATTAGAAAGGGGCGACTTGTCTACTTGGAAAGAAGATACACTTATTGTGACTCATTGTTTCAGACATTTTGTTCCATAGTGGGGAGGAGAGCCTAGTAGAGCAGACTAGTTCACATCATGGCAGCCCGGCAGACTCCACTAGCTTGGTCCTCAGCAGGTAGGATGCATCTGCCTTCTTTTCAAGTAGACAAGTCGCCCCTTTCTAATCCTCTCTAGGAATTCTGTCAAGGGCATCCTGTTGTAAAAGGAGCTGCGGGCAGCTTCCCGCAGCTCAGCTCCCAGCCGCCTGGCTAGCTTATACCCCAAAATAATTACACGGAAACTGTATTCATTTAAACACTGCCTGGCCCATTAGTTCTAGTCTTTATTGGCTACTCTCACATATTGATTCAACCCATTTCTAATAATCTGTATCGCCAATTGACTGTGACTTACTGACATGAGTCTAACCAGCGGCCATCTCGGAGAGAAGAGCCATGGCATCTGCCTGACTCTGCTTTCTTTCTCCCAGCATTCTGTTCCATGTACTCCACCTATCTAAATTCTGCCCTATCAAAAAGCCAAGACAGTTTCTTTTTGTAACCAATGAAAGTAACACATAGACAGAAGATCCTCCTATGCCAGCATCCCAGAGCAGTGATTTGTTTTGTTCACCCCTTGGGCACATCTTAATATGATTAAGTCAACAATCAAGATTAACCATCACACAGTTTCTATTCGCTTTCTAAATTCGCAGTAAATGTGCTGTACTTCTACGTACTCATATGCGCTGTTATCTCTTCACTACATTTAAATGAAATTTATTTGCTTTCTGAGCTTGAAATCTGAATGCACAACACACACACAAAAGGGGAGAGGCATATATTCTCCCTCTTCTCTGCTCCCTCATCTCTCTCTCTCTTTCTACCCACCCCCACTGATGTCATGTATCACACTGTAGTCCTAGCCAACCCAGAATGCTCAGGCTGTCGCTCAGGCTGGCCTTGAACATGCAGTTATCCTTCAGGCTCAGCCTCCTAAGTGCTAGGATTACAAGTAGTGCCATGAGATCCAATTTCTATTATTAACCATAGCTGGCTAATTTCCTATTAAAGTGTTTTGAAAGACACCATACCTCTACCTCATCAACGGAAGGGCTTGGAGATAGATAGAGCTACGCAGTAAAGAGGACAATAATGCCTGACACATACACCCTGGACACCCCTGGTCTGAGAGAGATCAGGATCCACACACCACAGCTCTGTGTTAACTCTTTGTGTGCTGAAGAGAGGAGAGGAAGGGGAACTTAGCTCATATGTGTGTGGGAGAATTGGACTTTATTAACTTGATACTTCAGAAATACAATTCTTAAAGCATTTCCTAAAGGATGTTTTAGATATGCACACAGAAAGAGATAACTTACTAGGCAGACCTGTCCTGTCTATCAGCCAGCTTCCACAAGTATCCTTGCATGGCTAGTTTTACCTTATCTGACCACCACCACACAGTCACTGCTACCCCTTCCTATACCATCCTTGTGATGCTATGGCAGCTCTAAATCAAGCCTAGAGCATATTAAATATATACTAAATATATTTACAATATGATACAAATTGATTTAAAATAATATACCTTGGCTATTGCATTATATATTGTATTAGTTTTTTGTAGCTATGAGTAAGGCTTTAAAGGACAAAAGATACTTTTTGAGGCTCATGGAGCCAGCTGGTTGACCCCATGGCTTATGGGCCATGGTGAGGCAGAACATCAGAGCAGAAGGGTGTAGACTAGCTAAGAGACTTACCTCAGATGGCCAAGAAGCAGAGAGACAAGGAGAGGTAAATGAAAAGTAGTTCTTTAAAGGCACATTCCCAACGACCTAGGTGCTTAGCCAGACCCTACTAACTACTACACATAATGAGTCTTTAACACACGAGCCTCTTAGAGAAATATTGTATTTCAAACAAAATGTATACTAAATATACAAGTATATATAAAACTATATACAAGTACAGTATAATGATAATTTTAAGTACATGTGGTAAGAACTTTTTGTTCACTACCAAAATCCCTCTACGTAACCAAAAAATCAATAGTCATATTTAATGACTCCTAAATATCAATTTTAAAACAAACAACAAAATGATCTCCCAGTTTCCTAAAACTTTTAGTAATATTTTTTGTTTTATCGATGGGGCTATATTATACAAAAGCAAATCTGTAAAATATGGGATCCTTTCCTCTATATCCCACCTTCATGATCAACTATATGGATTCCCAACAACTCTGTGAAGAACCATTGCAAAATAGACCCCTGTAGGCAGAGTTTCTCAGCCCACCAGCCTGGTCCCATATAACCTCACAGAGATTAATTATTAATTATAAATCCTCAGTCGATAGCTTAGGCTTGTTACTACCTAGCTATTATTACTTAAATTAACCCATATTTCTTATTTATGAGCTACCATGTGGCAATTTCTTTTATCAGCATGGCATATTCATCTGCTTCCTCTCTCCATCCTGCTGGTGACTCTGCCCTCCTTCTTCCCAGGGTTCTCTTTGTTTGGCTCTCACACCTAACCTCTTCCTGCCTAGCTATTGACCAGTAAGCTCTTTATTAACAATGAAAGCAACACATCTTCACAGTGTATGAAAGGATTATTTCACAACAGACTCCTCCACCAGATCTGTCATCTAGAATAATATGGATAGAAAATTAAATTAATCACTTGGGGAAATGCAAAAAAAAATCCTACTTTTAAGAAATTTAAAATTTATCACGGAAGAGACAGAATTGAAAACAAACAGACAAACAAATAAATAGAGAGTTGTTATGTGGTACTGACAGTGTACATAAAAGCAGCTTGAAAGTGGGTTATTTTATCTCTTTAATCTTTAACCTGCAATGCAGAATTACTTTGTGAGTAGGGTTACATAAACACAAGACCATACAGCATGGTTTAAGAAGCAAAGGGCATGACCTATCTCCATTCAGTAATATTTCCCCACATTCCCCTTTGGTGCAGTTATCTGTGAGACCTCTAGGTCCTAACTTAACTGGTGTGTGTAAATATTTTTCAGATGAGAGATGAAAGAACTTAGGGATACAGTGTGCTCGGTATTAAATCAGCCTTGACCATGACAACTCACATCCCACCTTCCAGAGCCTGATTTCCCCTGACCCAAGAGCTCAGCCAGAGGGAACACAGCTAACCTCTGCCTTGATCCTGTCCCAGACCTTAGCAGTAGAGCCTAAGAATCTTTTTCTGCTGAGTCCAGCTCTCCCTCCCAAATACCCACACACACACACACTCCATCATTCCACGGCCTTGACATGCCATGCCAGAGCTCCTGCAGCTACGACTGAATCACTTCTGTTTGAAGATGCTTCCCTCTGACATTCACTGACACTGACCCACACCTTCTTCTTGGAGAGCTGCAGGGTTTGAAAATGAGCTGCTGTTGGTGACTTGTTTACGGTGATGAGAACGATTGATTAAGGCGAGCTGAGAGTTGGCTTTCTACCTGGATCTTTCTATCTGTTTTAGCATTCCCTCACAAAGACAAATATTTAAGAGAAGGGTGTTCTTAGGTAAGGAAAAACTGTTTTTGTCCTCTCCGATACATAACATCTCACCTCTTCTTCATTCTCCACCCCTTTCCTCCCAGTCTGGCCTTTTGCTGAAGCATGTTTTTTTCCTTCTCTAAGTCCACTCCCTGAAAGCTACCATTAAAAATGATTCTTCCCAAAGTCCATCGAGCCTCCCAACCTCCCTAAGGAATGCACACATCCTTCAGGAAGTGGTTTTGTGTATTATCTGGTATCTGACTGATGCCCACCTAAAGGCAAAAGCTAGTGGGAGAGTTGAGTAACCATAGAGAAGCTTCACACCAAACACTTTTAAGACACAGCATTGATTATTGTCACAGAACACAGTGAAGATTTGGGTGGTTTAGTATGAGCATTTATTAAACAAGAATATCTACAGATCATTGCTGATTCATGAAGGTTAACATTCCAGAAAGAAAATGTACAATTCATTGAATTCTAAGAATCCTTGACTCTGATCTATATCATGAAAATTTTTATTACCTGTGCAATTTCCAAGTATCTGTACAATATGAGGATATAGACTATAATAATCTAACAGAGGGTTTTCTTTAAAATGCCATGACCCAATGTCAATATTCTCAACAGCCGTTTTGTTACTGACTTGTGTAAACCTGATGGACAGGTAGCCACATTAAACGTTAGATCCAGTTACTGAACCAGTGAGACAGGTCAGAAGCTAAGGGTTCTTGCCTCCAAACCTGACCACTTGATTTCAATTCCTGAAATAAATGAATGGTGGAAAACATCTAGTTATCAAGAATTGGTGGTATAAAACTTCTCTTTAATAAAAATAATTTCAATAAGAAAGCAATTGTTATATTTAGAACTGGAAATGATGACCCTTACCTGTAATCCCAACACTTAGGCGGCTGAGACCAGCAGGGTCTATATGGTGAGACGGTACCCAAGAAGAAGAAGTGGGGGGGGGATAATTGATATATTTTAAGTTCTACGTTATGATATGGGAAAGGAGAAATTCACTGAAAGGTATTACAACTATCAAGCCCTACTCCAGGATTACTACTTAATATTAGGGAAATTTTTACGTACTGCAT
Source organism: Myodes glareolus (assembly GCF_982192425.1). Taxonomy (NCBI): domain Eukaryota; kingdom Metazoa; phylum Chordata; class Mammalia; order Rodentia; family Cricetidae; genus Myodes; species Myodes glareolus. Next base: position 68,422,335 of record NC_142037.1, on the reverse strand, counting down.
TAACACTGTTTGCCAAGTCAGGGTGAAACTTGTGTAAAAGCAGTATGTAAAACACAAACAAAATTCATAATTTCCTTTCCTGTTATTTCATCCTCCCAAGCTGTCCATCTAACTGTTCCAGTACAACCAGCAGAGGGAGCGCAACCATTGTTTTTTTGAATGTGTTCCTTAAAAAAGGAACCTTTCCCCCCTGGATTTTCAGGTCCTCTACCATGATTGGCAAAACTCATAAATTACAAATATTACTTGCCACTGATAAATTGTCTCAAAAGTTATTTCTATTAAACCCGTGTTGAAACATTATCTTTTTTTTCTTTTTGTTTTTTGTTTTGTTTTGTTTTGTTTTGTTTAGACAGAGTTTCTCTGTGTAGCCTGTCCTGGAACTCACTCTGTAGATGAGGCTGGCCTATCTTCTGAATGCTGGGATTCGAGGCGTGCACCACCACCACCCAGTGAAACATTTTTCTTCACTAGTGTTTCAGTTATGAAAGTAATGCATATCTGGTACAAAAGTAAAACAAACCCAAAAAGAATGCTTAAAAAGTTAATGATCAGTCTTCCCTTCTGATCTACGCTATAAGCAGGCTGGCTGGTATGTGTCTTCTTATGAAATATATATGTGTGTGTGTGTGTGAAAGTGCATCCTATGTAGAAGTGTTTGTTTCCTATCCAGTACTGTAGAGTACCTTCAGGAGGAAAAACACAGTCAGCACAAAGTAGGGCATATAGTATTTGCATGCTCAGCGGTCAAGATCACACCACTAAGTGATGATGCAGCCTTCCTTGTGGAAACTGTGAGCATATACAATGCGTGTGGGACACAGAATAACAAACATGGAAGCCAAATACGCAAGCCCCTTCTCGAGATGTGATGAAGAAGAATAGGGGAGTTTATTTCTGAGTTACAATTGATGCTGCTAATATCTTCATAACACAAAACAGCAGCATTAGGGGCTGGCGAGATGGCTCAATGGTTAAGAGCCCTGATTGCTCCTCCAGAGGACCCGGGTTCAATTCCCAGCACCTACATGGCAGCTCGCAGCTGTCTGTAGCTCCAGTTCAAGAGAATCTGACATCATAATACCAATGTGCATGAAATAAAGTTAAATAAAGTTTTTTTTTAAAAAAATGGCAGCATTAAACAACCACTTAAAGTTTTTTTTTTTAAAGTGAAGTCAAAATACATTCTAGAAATTTTGGAATATTTTATAAATTTTGATTCCACTGAATGATGAACTGTTTTTGCTCACAGGTACATGGAACATATGTTCATTACTTAACTAAATGATGAAAAAAAGATGGAGCTACAGACATGACTTTCCTCTGAGCCATAGGAAGACTCCTTGGATTTCTGTATGGATTCCAATTCCTATCCCATATCATCCCTTTGCAAAGAGCTCCCTTTAAATATGTGGTCCTGGGACACAAGCACACACGAGAGGCCAAAGTCTCATCTAGCCAACTGCTACCTCTGTAGGTCTGTTTCTGAGTCCAGTGAATTTGCTGAAGCCAACACATCCTTTTCCATGACTTTCTGGGCAGCCCCAGCACTCCATTGCCCTCCCTGTCTGTCTCGGGCCTACTGGAAATGTTCCTCACCATTGTCAGCTGTGATGAACTTCAATCCCAAGGCAGAATGCTAAGGTCTTCTACATAGAAGAGAAGGGACTACTTTGGGAAAGGGATGGAGGAAGAGACAAAAACAAATAATGAGGGGAAACTTACAAGGCTAACAGAGGAAAGATCTTACTGGATTACAATGTGTGATTTCGGAGGTGAAGGATGTGGTTAGGGAGCTGTGGCTTCCTTCCCAGCTCCAAGGAGCAGAAAAGATTATCTGTCTGATTTGTGTTTTGTTATATTTTCTTTGCTGAAGGCTTTCAATGTTCGGGAATATCTTCTAGTAACTACACTTTGTAATAAAGTAAGAGATCACATACAGCACCACGGCCATCATTCCTCATGATGGAATCCAAGGGCTACGAGGTCAAAAGCCTGGCTCAAAGGCACGGGAAAGGCAGTTGCAAAAGGAAGGTGCTTGACTCTACATTATCCACAAAGTCAACACAAGCAGTCTAGATTGGCTCTCTTTTCCCTTCTCCTGGGCAGAGTGACAAAGTCAGATACTGAGTGTAAATGACAGCACAGGCATTCTCCCTGCAAGCTATGAGAGTGACAGCAGAGCAAGAGGCCAGAGAGCAAGTCTGCACAGAGTTCTTTCTGTCTACACTCCCTATCTCACCCCGAAATGTGGTCCTGAGTTCGGAGATCCCCAGAAGCAGCAGGGCTGAGGCTGTGGGAGGGCACCAGCATCTTTGTAGTTCACTGAACCAGTCACTTTCTGAGCATCTTTTAGCAAAGGAAAGGCTAGGACTCAACGGGATGGCATGAGTCATCTGCACAGCTGAGTACTGACATTTCAGAGTATTTAATGTGATAATTCACAGAAAAGTCACACCATTATTTATAAACCCTGTTTATAAGCCACACAAATGTTCAAGGAAGCCTTTCTGACACGGGTCTGAGTTCAGTCAATCCAGTTCTCTGAAACATGTTAATACAGTTCTCGAGGAATGCCAGCGAGTCACGTACATCTGAAGCGTCCCATGTTGAAAGGGAGGGAAAGTTGTATCCAAACAGGTTGAGCATGGAAACGGGCCATATAAGGAAGAACTATGTATATGGAAACCACACCCACTGCTGAACTCACTCTGGCAGCAGCCAAGACGGTGGAAATGTACAAAGTGCACTGATGCAAGTGTGGACCACAAGCTTGGGTTGATTTGTGCTACCCTAGCTGGGTTCTTCACTGATCATACAGCAGCACAATGGAGCCTGTGATGGCGTGATTCTACTGCGAGCCGACTTCCACGGTCTTCCTGGAGACAAACTTCTCATCACAAGCATCTAATTACCAATAGATAATCTCTAACAAAATCAGGAACGAAAAGAAATTCATCAGTAATAAGACAATAAGCTCCTCAAATCCATCATTTCTCATCTACTACTAAGTGGTGAACAGCAATATTTTTAAAAGATTTTACTGATCAAAATTTGTTGTACAATGGGATGTTTTATGGATTAAAATTTATAAAAATGTTGAGATTAACTGTTTATGTTTAAGTTGATTGAAAATCAGAGAGATCCTAAAATATGTTTCTTTCTTAACCCTTAGTGCACATGTCATGAAAAAAATCTAATTCCTAGAATAGTATATTGTGATTTTTTGGAAAATGTTTTGTCATATTTAAAAAATTCTAGAATGACTTCTATCATATTTTTCATTAAGAATTGAACCTGTTCTCACCATTAGGCCTTTGTAAAACAAAGAAACATCATCACAGAAGAGAACAGTTTTATATCTTGTGTCCCTACGCATGTTTAACCATTGCGAAGAATTCAGAGGTTGTCCCATCTTAGCTGGAGAGCAAATGCATCTAAGGCGGTGGGTGCAAAGAGCGCACCCCATCTGAACTGAGAAGTTGCCAACCGCTCTTTCTGAAGAGAGCAGACCACCTTCATGGTGGCAAATGCCCTAGATTGGAATTCCCCAATCAGGAACCTGGAGAAAAAGTGCTGTGTCATCAGATCTCTAAAATTTGGGGCTCCCAGAACTGCTGTGTGTGAGTGTAGATCCAGAGTCCCCAAGAGAGCTACTGCAAACGGCTGAAGGAAAGAAGCGCTACCTGGAGAATTAACGGATCCACTTGATCAACACTGTAGAGACAGTCCCGCGAATACTCTAGAGTCATTTCCTTTCAAAAATAGGGTGAAACAGATAAGATTGCAAAATGAAAAGTTCAAATAAGAAGAAAAAAAAAAAACACTGGTGAAAGCCTAGCATTGGAAAGACAAGCGTTTAACTGTTAAATCATCCAAATTACTTTGGCAAATTTTGACATGCTTGGTTTCCTGTAGTTAAAAAGTAAGTTAAAAAAATTACAACTTTCTCTCTCTCTCTCTCTCTCTCTCTCTCTCTCTCTCTCTCTCTCTCTCTCTTCTTTGAAAAACGTGAGGAAAATAAGCAGCTGTTCCTTGCATAGTTCAGGAAGCAAGTTTGATTTATTACTTTAAGGTTATTTTTGAATGAGCTGCTTGTGGCAGGCAGAGCGCAGAAGTCACTGAGGCCTGTCCACTTGAAGGGCTCAAACTGTTTCCTGAACAGGCCTCCTTCGCTCCTCACCTCCGAGGGCTATTATTGACGACGTGTGACTGGGGCCTTCCAGGATTTTAAAACAGCAGGGGTCCTGGCTGAACAATCGGGCTGTCAATTACCTTTTCCCCTGTTGTGAAAGAGGGGCCCAGGACAATGCAACTTCTCAGCGGGGCGCCGTGCAGCTCGGAGTTTGTAACCCACTCTCGCAGCAGTGAAAACCCAGTAAATGGTTGGTGCCTTCACTTTTGTCTATGTGTGTCAGTTCAAACCAGAGTTGCTGCAAGGTGTGGACATCTCCACGGATGGGTTTTCAAATTCCCGCTAGGACAAACAGATTCTGGACAAAGTTACCTCGGAACTTGGAAGAAGTTTTCTTTTTCTGAGGTCCACACGGACACAAAGAGCCTCCGGGCTCCCAGCCCTGTTCTGCTGGCTCGTCCGGTCACAACGCCCAGGCCTTTCTACCTATATTGTGGCTCAAAAAACTTCCTGTGCGCATTGACGACTTGCTGTGAGGACTGTCCATCATCCTGGCCCTTTGTCTGGCAGTCACTTCCATTCGAATTTGACTGACTGAGGCAGCCTGAGTCATTTGTAAAGAACAACAAGGCTTTTCATTCATAATTTTAGTAGGGGGACAGGGCGCTAATGACTGAGCTTGAATAAGGAGGGAACGCAATTTTCAAGGCAGGAGGATGCACCGTTGGCTGCCAAAAAGAGGAAGCCGAGGATGTGGGTATGGGCATGGGTAAAACGCCGATGGTCAGAGGATCACACATGCACACAAATACAAATCGAGGTTTTAAAGGCGAGACTCTTAAAAAGATAGAAACAGGAAGGAAGGCGAGGGACTCAGACAGGATTTCATCTGCTTTGGGCTTAAATTCCCTGCAAGCATTGACAGAGTGATTAGAGAGGAAGCCATCTTTTCTTCTGCTGTTGATTGTCCTGCAGAAACATTTTTTTTTTTTAAGAAAATGTTTTCCCTTTCCTTTGGTGTCTTTCATACACTTGGAAAAGGAAGATTTTCTTTCCAGGGTGCTCAGCTTGGCAATCAGGTCTGGGTTCCCAGAAGCCAGGGGTCTGTCGTGAGGGGTCTGTTGTCACCTTTGTGTGCCTCCTTATGATCATGCTACACAATCTTGCACAAGCCATGTTTCCAAAGAACTGAATTTGCAAAAAAAAATGTAAATTTCTGGTTGAAAATTTTGGGGATTTATTTTTATTGTTGAAATAGTAAAACTGTAGTTTGGGCTTTTTTAAGTTGAGAAGTGCAAGTTGTCGGATGGGCCATGTATTATATAGTTCAGTGGTTGGGTGCCTGCCTAACGTGCCAGAGGCTCTGCGTCAATTCTGATTTGCTTTCACAAAAGAAGTAATTCCTTTGTGTGTCTTGGTTACCTGCTTTTTCAAAATCAATCAAATTGCATAAAATGCTCATTTTGGTAACAACTAGTAAAAGTGGGACTTAATTTGCTTTATAAAATTGGTGTGCTTGTTGTTCTCTTGAGACAGGCTGTCTCTATATACATAGCTCTACCTGTGCTGGAACTCATGTAGCCCAAGCTAGCCTACCTCTCCCTCCGAAATGTCGAGACTAAAGATGTGTGCTGCCCGGTCCAGCAGAACTAGTATTCTTAGGGAGCATTTAGGACAACTGAGGATGGAGGTCAAAGTTCAGATCAGCACTTGTGTATGTTTGTTTCTCCAAATTCTTCAGTCAGAAATTGAAACAAAATGTTTTGTTGAAGTCCAGGAAGCAGCTACAAGTACTGCGTGGCTAAGGGCCATCAGCTCATCACATTCTGCTTTGAGACAAGATTTCTTTCTCTAGTCCACGCTTGCCTCAAACCACCATCCTCCTGCTCAGCCTCCAGAGTGCTAAGACGGCCAGGCATGGACCACCACACCTGGTTTTCACTTCATCCTAATAAGCGTTCCACTCTTCAGTGGGGAAACCAAGGCATTGAGATGTTCCAGAACTTTCTTTTAATGTTGTTGCTCTTTGTGTGTGTGCTGGGGTGGGGGCTAATTTGTTTTGGGGGTTTGTTTGTTTGTTTAAGGTAGGATCTCAGGTAGCCCAGGCTGACCTCAAGCTTGCTACATAACTGAGGATGATTTAGAACTCCTGATCCTCCTGGCTCCTAACTGCTGGGCTGATAGGTCAGGGCAGCGTGCACTACACCTGGCTTTTCTAGTTCCTTCTATCCATTTCCACCTCAATACTCAACAAGGTATAGATAGGCATGTGAACCCATTCCTGGAAAGTTCCAGAACTAATCCAAAGTAGGTATTGAATGCCATATTTAATTATTTTATTTATTTATTTATTTATTTATTTATTTACTTGGCTGTTTGTGCCAAGCATGTACATAAGCCGAAATAAAATTTGATGGACTATGTTTACCTTGCAGCTTCTTGTGCTTGCTGGCATATCTTCACACATCCGTGAGTTTTTGAGAACAGGATTAAATAACTTTCCCCAAGGCCCTAACTTAAAATTGGTTGGCAACTTAATCATATTCTGGCGATTCTATATTTAGAAGCAGGCTAGACATAGCGTGCTCTTCCATCTGTGAATCTTTGGGACCTGAGGCTCAGGCCACAAACCCAGGAAAGATAGACGCTACCACTGGCCCAGAATAACCAAATCGTGAAGCTAATGAAGGTTAGTTTTGGGTGTCTTTTGAAACTTTCTGAGAGCTTCCTCTAAACTCTCAGTGTTACTGACTGGCTCTTGGATTGGGCTGTACTCTATGACTTCAGCATCATTTTGTGTTGTGTGTGCTCACTACTGCTGATTTTCCAATCAAAGAAAGCAGAAGATGCCTGGACAACCTAGCATACAGGTATGAGCATCCACCTCCCACTTCCCCACACTTTGATGTCTCCTCCATTGTCTATTCTTGTTTTCTCCATTGTCTAGATCCCTCACATGATTAATAATAATGATGATACAATACTGATTCTGTTTAGTAAGAGTTATTATAAGTCAGACCTCTCCTACAACTACATGTATTACTTTTTAAGCCTTAATCCTGCTCTGATGCTGGAAATACTTTTATTCCCATATTGTCAGTGAAGAAACTGTGGGGTCACCAGGTTAAATTTATACAGGCCCATCTTACATCAACCTCTATTAAGTTTTCGATAAAGCTAAATTCATAGCTGTATCGCATTGCATAGACATACACTTCTATGAGGGTTGGGGAGGTAACACAGCTGTTAAGAACACTCAATGCTCTTGCAGAGGACTCGGGATCAGCTCCACGTCAGGTGGTTCACAACCACTTATACATAACTCTAGTTCCAGGTTATCTGACAGCCTCCTCTTCTGGCTTCCATAGGCACAGTATGCATGTGGTACTCAGGCCTAAAACTCAGACATACACACATCTATATGCAATAAAAATATATGAACCTAAAAAAATACCATGATAGAGATAGAATAAGAATGTGTGTGGTGGTTTCAATGCAAATGACCCCCATAGGCTCATGTACATTGAGAGTCAATTGTTAATCTGAAATATAAATTCAGTGTTCTGTGTGTTTGTGTTTGTTAACTCTAGTGGCTACAGATGAAGTTGAGGGTCAGAATTGAGACACAGTAAATCAAGTGTCATATGAAGTTGGCTTTCTTTATCTTTTCCCATCATCCTGACTTGCCCATCCATCAAAATTTCCTCATGAATGTGCCCACAAGCAACAGAGTATTTTATGTCAACAAAATTTCTATTACTTTATTTCTAGCATAGAGTAGAGAGAGGCTCATAAAAACAAACAAATAAATCCACTTGCCAATCATCAAGGGATATTGACGATAGGGATAAAAATTGTCAGTGATCTCTGAAATGCAAAATCTCGATATAAACTGATTGAAATTTATCATAATAATATACTAGAGTCCCCTGTCCTTTGCGGGTATCTACATGCAGGTGGTACACATATACTCACACAAGCACACACACTTAAATACAGTTTTTAAAAAGTCTCACGTTTGCTGGGCAGTGGTGGCGCATGCCTTTGATGTCAGCACTCAGGAGGCAGAGGCAGAACACATTGTGAGTTCCAGGACATGCTTCAAAACTACGAAAAATTCTGTCTTGACATAAGAAAGAAAGAAAGAAAGAGAGAGAGAGAGAGAGAGAGAGAGAGAGAGAGAGAGAGAGAGAGAAAGGAGGGAGAAGGGAAGGAGGGAAGGAGGGAGGGAGGGAGGGAGAACTCTTCTGCCATCAACTGTATGGCCTTGGGAAGTATCTGCCAAGTACAAGAGGAAAATGCTCTTTTTTACTTAATGTCACAAGTCCTAGTCCTTCTAGAGGCCAAAATGTCATTCATGGTCATGCCTCGAACATACTTACAGAATTCTATTTTAAAACTTAAATAGTCAAATATTTTATTTCTTGTCTAGCAGGATTTGAATTTCATTGCAAAGTTAAAGTACTACAAACATCAATTCTCTTCAAACCCCTATTTAACATACCCAAAGAATTTGATGCTCATAATTGTATTAGGTTCTAACGTTGCTACTGATAGACTATGTCACAGAACTCAATGCTGGGCTTCAGAGTATTTCAGTCCGTCCCGATTAGCCAATGGTAGAGAACAGCTATTCACCGATAGGGAACCAAGATGTAGAGAGTGGCCAGAATTAGGATCTCACCCTCACTGACTCCTTCTGCCAGTAGGCCCTACCATCTAATACAGTGGTTCTCAACCTATGGGTCGCCACCCCTTTGGGGTTGCATATCTGATATTTACATTATGATTCATAACAGTAGCAAAATCACAGATATGAAGGAGGAACAAAGTACTTTTGTGGTTGGGGATCACCACAACATGAGGAACTCTATTAAAAGGTCAAAGCATAAAAAAAGTTGAGAACCATGCTTCTAAAGGGGGATCCACGGTCTCCGAAAATAAGACTACCATCTGGGAAGCAAATGTTCCAACATGAACCTGTGGGGTCATTTCGGATTCTTATAGTAACAGTAAAAACAACAACAACCATTTATACCACCCAAATAAGAGAATGGTAGACTTATAGGGTTCAAAGATCCACAGGGAGGTTGATCCACAAATAACTCAATGAGTCATTTCTGTCAGAAAAAAACAATTTCATCTATGGGGGTTCTTTCTTCTCTAAAGTACTTTTTATACTTTGGATAGGTCATAGGTGAAAGTAAAAGTCAATATATGGTTAGCATTCCCACAGAAACATTGAGTATTAATATATGTTATTAATAATAGTTATAGACTCGGCACTCCGGGAAGCAGAGGCAGGAGATCTCTGATTTCTAGGCCAGCCTGGTCTACAGAGTGTGTTCCAGGACAGCCAGGGCTATAAAGAAAACCCTTACCTTAATATATACATACAGAAGTTATAGGAACGTATCCTAAATTTCTACAGTGTTATTTGGGTGCAAATGCAAACAAATATGTTTATATAATCAGATTGTATTTATTAAAGTTAATTTTAAAAAATACATTAGCAAAATAGCTAATTTTCTCAAGAAAATCACCAAACCCAATTTAACTAAAAGACAGTCATAGGTAAAAGAACTGGCCAATTCCAAGGACCGTTTCTTTTGAGACAGTCATGAGATGAAAAAGAGGGACCCACTGACCTCCAAAAAGGTCAAAGAAGACTTTCCTGAGACTCTGCAGCAGGGATTTGAAAGATAAACAGGAGTGCAACGAGAAGAGAAGTTGTCCAGAGTATGTCAGAGAATCGCACGTTCAATGGCCCTGTTGCAAGAGAGAGGCACCTTTGAGCTACTCCGCAGGAGCCTTCATGGCTGGGAGGCAGAAAGCCGGAGTGTGTTGGGGCGGGAGGCTGGAGAGGGAAAGCGGCTGGGTGGTAGGGCCTGGAGGGTACGCGGAGAACTTGGACCTTTATCAAGAGCAACAAGACTCAAGAATTTAGGCAACGGAGGTTTGTAATCAGATTAGCTCACAGTGCCATCAGCTGAGTCCAAATCCAGAAGTCTTGGCCCCTGTAACCTCTGGAACTTTGAAAATACTTCAACCTTGGGCATGAGACAGGGGTTTGTCTTGTTTGTAGTTTTTTTGTTGTTTAGTTTTGTAGGGTGAGGTGAGAGGAGGATGGTATGAATTAAAATATACAAATAATAATATAATTTCTAATTTTCCCACAGACTTCTTCTTAGTTGTTAGGAATTGTATTTAAGGCCTCACACATGCCAGGCAAACACTCTATAAGCTGTGTTACTAAGCTGTCCGTGGATGAGTTCAACATCTTAGAGAATATAATGCAAGCATGTCTCCGCAATAAAACAAGGGTGAGAAGTTTACTTCTCAAAATTAGTAAAGGGTACTCACAGAGAACAGAAACTGCAAAAACTGTCCAGTGCTTGGTGGCTTTTTCTGTTACCCGTTTATTTTGGAGGCAGGGCGAAGAGACTCAAGACAGGGCCTCTCTGTGTGGTCCTAGTTGTCTGGGAACTAGCTCTGTTAAAGGAGCTGACCTCGAACTTAGTGATCTACCTGTCTCCTGTGTGCAGGATTAAAGGTGTACGCCGCACACCTGGCCCTTTCTGTTACTCTGTCTTTATTTCATCAGTTTATATGACAAATATTACATACATCCTTGGTTTTTGCCAGACACAAATCCATTCTCAGCCCTCCAAGAGAAGGAAAACAGGCCTGCCGTGCTTTTGCACACTCTTTGGCACAAGCCTCTCTGACCTACCCACAGAATGGAAGGGAAAAACCAACTCCAGACGTTGTCCTCTGACCTTCCCATGTGCGCTGTGGGACTCACACATCATTCCCCACTCCAGTAACAAACAAACAAGTAAATGTAGCTTTCTCAGAAGTGCGGTTATTTCCTCTGCAAACAGTCTAGGTCTTAGAGCTGAACCGACCTTCATCCAGATGGACGCTTGGTCATTCGGTAGCAACCACACAGCTTCTTATGTTGCTTCCATACTTACAGGCCATGAACATGACAGTGCGGTTCTGGTTTGACTTGTCCAAGCCACAATGCTGCCCATGGTGCAACTCTTCCGGTTACGTTCTAAACTTATCCTTAAACATTAACTGAAGTTCTAGCGTCTTCATTTCAAGTTACAGTTCAGTACTGTCAAAGTTTTTAATTGTTAATGCAGGCATACTTTTTTTTTTTTTTGCCAAATGAACTTTTCAAAATGAAAAATTCAACCAGGTATGGTGACTGTGATTCTAGCACTCAAGGAAGCAGAAGCAGGAGGATCACTGTAAGTTTAGTGCTACCCGTTTGCATAATGAATTCCGGGGGTAGTGCACGCCTTTAAACCCAGCACTCAGGGCGGCAGAGGCAGGCTGATCTCTGTGAGTTCGAGGCTAGCCTGGTCTACAGACTGAGTACCAGGACAGTTAGAGACACATAGAGAAACCCTGTCTTAAAAAAACCAAATATATATATATATATATGTATATATATATATATATATATATTTCAGCAGAGAAGGCTGAGAACATTATTACGTAAGAAGACCATCTTAGAAAAGAGGGGAAAAGGGGGGAGGGGTGCAGAGGAAGAGGGCGCTGAAGAGGGGAGGAAAGAAAAAGAAATCATGGCGCTAATCAAACTTGCTTCTGTCACTTTATGGAAGACACAGTAACAATATTCTTACAGTAGCAAAATGACTTCAATTCTGTGACTTCTTCCCCAAATCCAATTGGGTGTGGTGGAGCAAGTGTGCAATCCCAGCAATCAAGAGGCAGAGGCAGCCTGATCTACAGTGAGTTCCAAACCAACTAGGGTTACATAGCGAGACTCTGTTGGGGGGGGGGGGAATTCCAGGGCAGAGGATGTGATTCAGTTGGTAGCATATAAATGGGAGGTGGCAGTTTATACTTGTAAATTCCCAGCACTCCACGGGACAGGTATAGAAGTTCCAAGTCATCCTCTGGTCACATGCCACCCTGGGACCACTGAGATTTTGTCTGAAAAACAGAAGAAAGAGAGAAAAAAAAAACTAAACAGATACTTAAAAAAAAAAGATGTATTTATCTTGATTTTACATGCATGGTTGCTTTGCCTATAGGTATATATGTGCATCTTATATAGGTATCATCTGGTTCTCTCAGAGACCAGAAGATGGCATCAGATCTCCTGGAACTAGAGTCACAGGAGGCTGTGAGTTGTCACGTGGGTGCTGGCAACCACACCCAGATGGTCTGCAAGAGCAGGAAGTGCTCTTCACAGCTGAGCCGTCTCTCCAGCTCCCAGACACTTGTTTTTCCAAAATTAAAAGTTGAAAAAAAAATTAACTTAAGTAAATTTTTTTATTTAATTCATTGAAAATAGAACTGGAATATTTTCTTTTTAAAAAAAAAATCAATAAAACCAAACCAAACGAACACAAAAACCTCCTTTCTGGAAAGAGAGAGAGAGAGAGAGAGAGAGAATCCCCACAACATTTATCACACATTTAAGCTATTGATGTATTAGTGTTAGAATCTAAGAAGTTGGCCAGGCAGTAGTGGCACACACCTTTCATCCCAGCACTTCGGAGGCAGAGGTAGATGATCTCTGCGTTCCAGGTTACCCTGGTCTTCAGAATAGTTTCAGGACAGCCAGGACCACAAAGAGAAACCCTGTCTTGAAAAACAAACAAACAAACAAACAAACAAACAACAACAAAACAAACCAAGAAACCTCTTTCAATTCCAGGACCCAAACAAAAAAGTTTAAGATTTTTGGCATAGTCTGGTCATTTAAGTGTAACTTTAAAAGCTGCTTTATAGAACTCCCAGTATTTCAACGACCACAACTTGAAGACATTTCCTCCCCATGAGAATAACCTAAATCTGTATACAGTCGCTCTTCAGTCACCAAACCAGACATATTTAGATGTAACCCTTGCACTGAGATTTGGAACTGGCTGCTGGCCTTAATATTTTGATGTCTATACTAAAATAACCGTGGTGGTGGAAATTTTTGGACTACATCTTCCCTAGAGAACAGTCTGAACTTCCTGCGCCCTGGGATCAAATGCTCACACAATGAGAAGATTAAAATATCCACAGATTGGACCCCATGGCTGCCTAGAATCTAAGCACTTGGGAGGCACAAACGCTAGTACTCATAGTTGCAGGGCAGACTTAGCTACCTAGTGAGACCTTGTCTAAAAGTCAAAGTAAAATATCCTCTGTCGGGCTAGTGAGATGGCTCAGTGGCTGCTCTTCCAGAGGTCCCAAGTTAAATTCCCAGCAACCACGTGTTAGCTCACAACCATCTGTAATGAAATCTGGTGCCCTCTTCTGGCCTGAAGGCATGCATGCAGGTGAATCACTGCATACATAATAAACAAATTTTAAAAACTATCCTACGTGTTCAGAAACCAAATCTTCCTAACAGTACTAAACATTCCCAATGATATCTGAGGACTAATGCCCACTACTGATTCTCATTTATAATAGGCTTTAGCATCTATTTTCTTTTAAGGTTCTACAACAAAAAGAATCAAATGTTAAGGAACACATAGAAAAGTAAACGTAAAGAGGGAAGGACAGAGGACTAGATTAGTCCCACAAAGGAAGAAGTTTAATCTTTAATTCAAAGGACAAATAGATTGAAAAAGCAACGGGAAAACTCATGAGGTCAGCCGTAGAATCCTTTCGTGCCTTCAGCCCCCATCTGACTTTGCATCATTTGTAGTAACAATGTGCAAGCATCTAGCCAGAATACTTGTTCATTAACCAGTACAAACCACAGGTAGACCCCAGCTAAATGGGAGAGCTCTGAAAAACACCAGTCCCTTGGAGCCCTCTGCTCAAGGTCACTTATCAAGACCACTCCCCTCGCCCTGGTGTAACCTTAGACTTAGCCGGAGCACCCAGTTTAGCGGACCTCTGCAAAGGAGGTCAGATTCAGAGATAAACTGCTTCCAGTCCTCTAAGCAATCTAGATAAGACATCAAGTGGTCTATTTTGAATTCCTTTGTTTCTTTATTGAAGCCACTCCCAAGTCCCCTCCTGGAGGCAATACCAACAGAATGTGAGGAATCAAAGAAATTCAAAATGTAAAATGATAACATTTTCGATTGCCAAATCAAAAGATTCCCACTGCAAAGTCCTTTGAAACGGGAAGGTCCCTCAAGAGTCCCTGCATTAGATGAATTTGACTGTCCCAGTTGGACTGTAAAAAGAAATGAAGGCTGAAAGGTCCAAATTGTAACTCCTGGAAACAGTGTATACACTGTTGTATTCTGTACTGTCTTCACATATGAATACAAAAGGAAAAAAACCCACCTCCTTTGGTAATAGGACAAAATGTCTAAGTAATTATTAAGTCTTGGTCTCAGTAAACACTGTATGTTTGCAAGATTTCTCTTAGATTTTCAAAACTAAGACTAAAGCTAGGAAGGCCAAGGGGTTTATTCAACTCTCAGAAAGAAACTGGATGGATATCTGTCTAAAGACACACTTTCCCGTTTAAAGAAAACCCAACAAGTTAGGCCAGTTGGCAGAGACAATTCTAACAAGGTTTCAGCTCACTCAACACAACTCCAAGCAGACTGTTCCAATCTTCTTTACTACCCTCTAGCAAACATTGGAGGAGGTGAAATTCACCAATGTTCATATTCTGCCTCCTTAAAAACAACAAATGGAGAAGACAATAGTGATGAATTACAAATAAATGAATTCAAGAAACGAAGCCAGAGCTGAGAGCTCACTAGCACACAACAGAGTCTCATTCGCGGCCAGCACTGGGGAGGTGTGTTACTTGACGAGTTCCGGGATCCCGGGGTTGAGCATCAGTGCACCGTGGAGATCCCGGGACTTGTTTGTGATTGTTCTGTCTTTCGTTTTACAGCATTTGGCAAGTGGTGAAATCAGCGCTTGTATCAGGATTCTCTTTCTAGAACTTTCCACATCACATTCTGAAAATGAGCTTTCTTTCGTTCCTCTGAGCTCTGCCATTATCCGGGACTCTCTCCCACAATTAATGCCAGTTTTAATTTGTGAGCATAACTGATTATGAGGCACAATGGTTTCATGAAACACCACATTGTGCATATACAATGTATGCACAAAGACAAATCGTCTTTCCTATTTTAACAGTAGTCTTTGGAAGCACAATATGGTAGCTTACACACTTCACGGACTGATAAACAGTATTACTAAGATAAAGACTAAGGAATAATTTAAAAGAATCCAATAGATTCCTACATTCATTTTGGTCTTAGGTTTCAGGTAAAATGTTTTCCTAAGCAACAATGCGGGGTTATTGGAGGGAAAAAAAAAAGTAGAAGTAGATTATTACTTAAAAATCCTTTCTAATTTATGCATTCTAAGTATGCATTCTTAAATTCTTCCCCAAGCATCCGGAAGTTCCTGGTTTAAATTCTGTTTTCTGCTTTGATTCCTAATGACCTCTTGGCAGAGCTCCTGCAGCTCTGGAGGAAATGGCATGGGGCAAATGTCTCTCTAGAAGAAGCCACCGGGTGCGAGGGTGTGAGAGGAGGTGTTTCTCTGGCCAGCTCTGCTTCAGCCCCTTGCTGGTCACACACCAGCAGCCTCGCCACAACCTGCCTTTGACCTCACGAGCTCCTGGGCTGAATGAACACTTAACGCTCTTCGGAATCGAAGCAGCTCAATCTAAAGGGAACATGACTAAGGCGGTGGCAAGAAATGCTACCTTGAGTGGCGATTATACTATATATCTCTTAAAAATCCCGAAGCCAGCCAGACCCACTCCTTTGAAAGGCAAACCCCTCCAGCCCGCACTGAGTCCTAAAGAAGAAAGCAACTCGAGCCCCGCGCCTGGGGCCCGCCCCCTGGTGGCTCCAAAGGGAAGCGCAGCGACTCCTGCGCCCGCTTGCTAGGGACTCCACGGTTTCGGACGCCGCGCGAGCAGCGGTGGCCCGAGAGGCCCAGCTGTTCTGAGCCCAAAGTCTCGGGGACGCAAAGGAGCCGGCCAACCGAGCCTCTTCCACCCTGGGCCGTGGGGTGGGGGCAGTAGCCCAGTACCCGGAAATAACGCATGCCACTTCCCCTGCCATCTCTAGTTCCAAAGCCCAGGCGAAAGAGACGAGCGTGGAGAAACACGGAGAGGGCAGGGCGAGAGCGCAAGCGAGGCAAATGACGTGACAGGGACAATCTGGAGAGAAACGTGTCCCCCCACCCCCCCAAAGTGCTGGAGGCCACGGTAGCAGCGAACAGATGAGGGCTGGAGCGAGAGAAATCAAACTCCACGTTTCTCTAGAGCCGGCTTTCAGCGGCTCGAACCTCGCCTGGCGCAAGGTCGCAGGTGCTGTGCGGGAATTTTGACCTTCCAGCAGGTACTTTCCGGTAAAGGAAAAGCATCCGGTAAATTCTGGGCTAAAATTGCACCATTAATGTGTGGCTGATTCAGTTTCCCGCTGGGTGCTTCCACATGCAGGCACCTTTCTTAGTCCAGCAGCGGCCAGAGCCTATGTGTTTTCTTATTTTAAGTGGTTCACCATAGTCCACTTCCAACACGAACAAGAGGAACTGCTGAGAATGTTCTAGGTGACATATAGTGGGATTTGAAAGATGACTCTTGTTTTATTTACGGTTTCGCGAAGGAGGAATTCAGTTCTGCAGGGGAACAGTCAGCTTCTCCCCCTCTCCCTATTTCGGAAGTCCATGATGTCGCCGTGAGTAATCGCGTGGGTATTACTGCATTAATTTAAAAGGTTTTTGCATCGAGCAAAACAATACAAAAAAGTCTTCAAAAGGCCTCCATCTATAGATAATCCCTCTTAAAAATGAAATTCTAACAAACTACAAGTCCACACAGTCAAAAGCCAATCCCAGTGAGAGCAGAGGGACTTGAAACCCGAATCTGCATTCCGTCCCTCCCGTACAAGGCTCGGAGGTGGGGGAGGCGGTTTGTGCTGGTGCCCGGTGTATAATCGGGTTAATCCAGTAGACAAAGAATAAACCAATAGCCCTCCCACCTCACTTCCCGCTCCCCTTTCCCTCCCGCTCCTGTTTCCCTCCCCCCCACCCCCCGCCTTCGCCCCCCGGGCATTGAGGTGGGGGGTGGGGCGGGCGAAGGAGACGAGAAGGTAGAACCGAAATGGATTCCGAATCGAATCTAAAAGCTTGCCACTCGCTTTCCACGCTAACCCTGTGCGGCCGGGTGAGTTTGCAACGTCCCTCCTCCTCTCCTGGTGGCGAGGGAGAAAGTTCCCTAAGCGAGCCTAGCCTCCAGCTCGCGCTCGTGGCCTCCGGGGGTGGGGGGCTGGTGGGGGGGGGAGAGCCTTAAGGTCAGTGTTTCCTTGAAACTAGATAAACTGACCTCGCGGTGGCCACAGCGGCCCCGCGGGCGCCCCGCGTGACGGCGCCCCGGCTGCAGGAGCGACTGGGGACGCGCGGGGCGGCGCGGTTGCCCTTTTGAATGCCTCCTGCGGCTCGGAGCGCTGGCGGGCGCTGGAGTGTGAGTGAATGTAGCCCCGCGGAGCCAATGAGCTGGGACCGGATGCGATATATCCTCTGGGACAACAACTGCTCTGTTCCGCCTCGGATCCACATGACGCCATTTACTGCTGCCGCGGCCGCTGCAGAGCTCCCTGCCTCCTCCGGAAAGGCGAGGGCGCAGGCCAGCGGCGCGCCCCCCCAATCCCCATCCCCGGCCGGGCCCCAGACCCTCCTCCTCCTCCTCCCCCACTACCTCCTCCTCTCCTCCCCCCCCCCCGGCACCCCCGCCCCCGCCTCAGCCTCGCCGCCGCGCCTCCGCAACGCCCAGTCTGCACGAGCGAGAGCTGCGCGCCGCAGTGCGAGCGGAGGACAGGGGCCGGCGGAGCGCGCAGCGCCCAGGCCCCCGCGCGCGCCCGGCCCGGCCCGCGGCCCCGCGCCAGCCTCCGCTCGGAAGCAGCCCGGGGCCCCTAGGACTTAGGGAGCTGGCCTTGGGTTCTTTGTAAGGCCGTGTTCGCCTCTCTTTTCTCTCGTCGACCAGGAAAAAGAGACTCGCCAACCCCGGCGCTTCGGCCTCTTGTTCATTGAGAAAAAAAAAGAAAAGAAAGAAAGGAAAAAAAAGAAGGAAATACTCCGCGTGCGCTTCTGGAAGAGAGGTCATCTCTCTATCCGAAATCCGGGAAAGTTCCTACGGTGGAGGATTGGGTTCCAAATTCTCCCGTGGTTGTTTTTCTCCTCCCACCGATTCCTTGGAAGTTGGACTGAAGCAGAGTTCGGAAAGAAGGAAAAGTTTGCATCGGGACTGGATTTATTTGCACATCGCAGAAAAGAAGAGAATCTAGAGGAGAGGGGTTGGTGCAGAGCCGCGATCACGGTGAGGAGCATTTGGCTTTTCCCCTCCTGGAGCCACAGCCAGCCGCGAGTGGGGTCAGGGTTCTTCTCTCCCCTTAAACCCGTAGGCTTCCCGGGAGGATCGGGAAGCAGCCCGGCGGATCCGTTTTGCCTAGGACAGGGGTTCAGCCACGGCCGGGCTGCAGGGTGCGTCGGTGCAGTGTCCCCCACCACGGGACACCGCTCTCCCTTAGGGGTTCGGGGCGGAGAACGGCTCCATTGCCTCCTGCTCCTACCTCTGCCTTGGCGGCGATCTAGTCGCTGAGAGCCCTGGTTTATCCAGGTCGCTCTTGGAGGCTCTAACATTTGCTAACCTGTTCCTCCTCGGTATAAGGCCAAGTTATAGGGAAGCCTATCCTGCGACGGGGGGCGCCTGTGGGGCTGGGGTACTGGATTCCTCACCTCACCTCACCGGGGCAGAAGACCCGGCAGACAAGCAGAGTAGGTTGCCAGGCGGAGGGAGTCCCCGCCTCTGCCCGGTGTGGACAGTCTAGCCGGGTGCGGGTGGGAGCGTCGCCCAGCCTGGCGCCGCGTCTCTGCGGTTCGGAAGTGCGGCTTTCTCTTTTTTCCGTTCTCCATGGTCGGCCTGGGTCATGCTTTTTTCTTTTGGACGCTTGGGCTGACCTAGCACAGGAAGAGAGTTATCAAGTGGTCGCGATCGTTTTCCATTACCTGAAAGTAGGTGACTTTAAAAAAAAGAAGAAAATTTTTGTGTTACTGTTTTTAAGATTTGGAGTCTTAACGCGTTTTTTACAAAGGGGTTTCTGTGTCGGTTTGCCCCACCCTAGTGCTGAAGTCCTTTTCCCCTAATCCTTAGTCTGCTCACACACTGTTCTTAATGGGGGTTTCAAAGCACTCAGAGGGGGAGGGAGAGGAATTGGGAGAGCGCAGAGGGGTGGAGGGGGCCTGCGAGGGAGACGGCCAAGGAACGGTAGAAATCACTTTTTTTTCCCCCACGATGCTACTTCCACGGCAAGTCCTCTCGGAAAGTTTCCAATCCCAGGGGTCCGAGTCCTGCACGCCTGGCGTGTGCAGTGGGGCTCTGGATAAAGCTTTATTCTTTCGGTTTAAGAAATATGTCTTTTTCTTGATCTAAAAGGAGGTAGGCGTGTGCAGATTGCAGACAGTGCTCGCTTCGGTCATTGCACGTTGGAGTTTCTCTTGGAGCGTGGGTGCATAGACTTCTGTGCAAGCTGTGCGTCCCGGCCCGGCTCTTCCTCCAGGCGTCGGATTTGGAAACTTGTGGGGACAGGCGTTTTGAGGGCCTTCGCAGAAACACCTTGTGGTGACCTTGCTGCAGGGGTGGGCGTGTTGGAGTGGCTCCCCCTCTTGGGACTGGCTGGCAGTTCTCTTGGGTTGGGGGAAATTTTAGCTGAGGGGGTGGAGGAGGGGAAAGTGTGCTCGTGTATTTCACGACACGTCCCCTTCGGAGGCGCCCTTGCCCCCTGCCTGCCTGAGCTTCTGGGGTTTGCTCGCAGCAGGGACCGGCCTGGCCCCTCGAAGCGTCAGTCAGCCTGGAGAAAAGTCCCCGGGGTTCTGACTGAGTCCCACCTGCTGAGGACTGTGTGGGGGCGCAGATAGAGCCGATAAACGGAGTGAAAGCAAAGAACAGCCTTGTGTACCTGGCCGTTGGAGGTGAGCAGATCGGTTTCCAGCTCTGCCTTGTTCTGAATTAGGAGGCGTTTGTCACCTGCTTTGTTCGCTGTCCTTTTCCAGAAAGCAAAGGTTGGATTAAAAGTCCGTTTTTGCTTATTTTCCTTCGTATTTTTCTGAGGGCTTGGGAGAGGGTGGTATTTTTAAAATCTAAGTCTGATTGTAACTTAAGCAATTGCTTGATAGAATGACAGGTTCCAGCCATGACTCTACGGGTTTTTAAACCTTTTCCTACTGCTGTTTCTGCTGGGTATTTTTTTGTGTGTGTGTTGCTGGCTATTTTTCAAAACGAGGAAATAAAGTGTTGTGGGTTTTTTTTTTGCATGCTTTATTTATGAAACAGGGAGAATAACTGGGATTGAGAATCTAAGGCTAGAACCGTAGGCCTGTAGAATATGTAATCCTCGAGCTGTGGGAAATGTATTTTGCTCTTTGGAGTTTGTTGTGATACCTAATGGGAATCGAAATGACTTTATTTTAATTCTATAACTTCGTACAACTTTATTTAAAAAATGCAACCTTAATTGTCCTCGGAATATACTTTCATATCATATGGGATTGGGAAAAGGTACTGCTAGACAGCTCGTGCTGCGTGACGTAAAAAGCTGACTTAAAGCGAGACTGTTGGAGGAACTTATTTCTGTTGAATGTGAGAACGATCATGACAAATTTAGACCCGTTTGGAAATCTGAAAGGTGTTTGATCTCTGAAAATGTTGATAGGACTCCCTGCAAGGCTCCAGCGTTTGCTTTCTTCCAGTTCTTAACATTGAACCCGGGCCTTCTAAATTGTGTCTATTTGATTAAAGGCTTGTTACTTAAGTGACCCTACAAAGATTAGCTTTGTGTCACTGCACATTTTGAGATTACAGGATTGTAGTGTCCGGCCATAATTTTCACTTTTGAGTACTTGCCCTGACCATTTGGCTGTTCTACCTCACGCCTGCTGGTGCCTTTCCAGTCCCGGGGCGTGTGGGAAGTGAAGAGTCAACTCTGGTGGGTGGAGAGTGGGAAGTCTTAAGAGTGTAAACCATTTTCTTTCCTCTTGGTTTCCCCAGGAGTTCAGATGTGTTCTAAGCCTGCTGGAGTGAACACACTGCCAAGACCTGATGGAGGCCAGAGCTCAGAGTGGCAGCGGGTCGCAGCCTCTGCTGCAGGCGCCCCATGACAGTGGCAGGCAGCGTGGGGAGCCGGACCCCAGAGATGCCCTCATGCAGCAGGTACACGTCTTGTCTCTGGATCAGATCAGAGCCATCCGAAACACCAATGAGTACACAGAGGGGCCCACCGTGGTCCCAAGACCTGGGCTCAAGCCTGCTCCTCGCTCCTCCACTCAGCACAAGCATGAAAGACTCCACGGTCTGCCCGAGCACCGCCAGCCTCCCAGGCTCCCGCCCACGCAGGTTCATTCTTCAAGGGCCCCTCTGTCCAGGTCCATCAGCACCGTCAGCTCAGGGTCTCGGAGCAGTACAAGGACAAGTACCAGCAGCAGCTCCTCAGAACAGAGGCTGTTAGGATCTTCCTTCTCCCCGGGGCCCACTGCTGATGGGATAATCCGGGTGCAGCCCAAGTCTGAGCTCAAACCCGGTGAGCTTAAACCACTGAGCAAGGAAGACTTGGGTCTGCATGCCTACAGGTGTGAGGACTGCGGCAAGTGCAAGTGTAAGGAATGCACCTACCCGAGGCCCCTGCCATCGGACTGGATCTGTGACAAGCAGTGCCTTTGCTCGGCCCAGAACGTCATTGACTATGGGACTTGTGTGTGCTGTGTGAAAGGTCTCTTCTATCACTGCTCCAACGACGATGAGGACAATTGTGCTGACAACCCGTGTTCTTGCAGCCAGTCTCATTGTTGTACTCGATGGTCAGCCATGGGTGTCATGTCTCTCTTTCTGCCTTGTTTATGGTGTTACCTTCCAGCCAAGGGTTGCCTTAAGCTATGCCAGGGGTGTTATGATCGAGTGAACAGGCCCGGATGCCGCTGTAAAAACTCAAACACGGTTTGCTGCAAAGTTCCCACTGTCCCCCCCAGGAACTTTGAAAAGCCAACATAGCATTGTTAATCAGGAATATTCCAGTAATAAGCATTGTTTCTCCACCTTTTCCTTTTTTAACACACATATGCAACCAACTAAATACACAGCTGTAATCTCGGCCCTGTTCATAGAGGGATAGAGTATTTGTCGTTTGCAGTGAGATGCTTTTTTTTTTTTTCCTCTCCATGTGCCATTTTAACTGATACGCTTGCTAGAACTCAGCTAATGGAGCTCCGAGGAGAGGCAGTGGAAGTTGGTGACCCACATACTGCAGAAGCTAAAGCAGCAGACAGACACTCCTAGGCAAAGTTTCTCGTTTGTGAATAGTCCTTGCAAAATTTGTAAGTTAGCAGATGACTCCCCGCCCCCATTGTTTTCTCCAGAGATAATGTGCTATATTTTTGTATATACGATAATATTTGCAACTGTGAAAAACAAGTTGTGCTGTACTCCATAGCACAGTCACAAAATATTATACTAATATGTTGTACATTCGGAAGAATGTGAATCAGTCAGTATGTTTTTAGATTGTATTTTGCCTTACAGGAAGCCTTTGCTGTAAGACTCTGATCTCCCTTTTGGACTTGATGTATATTGTACAGTTACAGTAAAATTCAACCTTTATTTTCTAATTTTTTCAACATATTGTTTAGTGTAAAGAATATTTATTTGAAGTTTTATTATTTTATAAAAAAGAATATTTATTTTAAGAGGCATCATAAATTTCGCCCCTTCTATGAGGATGTGACGGTTGCTGCCAATGAGGGGTTACAGATGCATATGTTCAATATAAAATAGAAAATATATTAACGTTTGAAATTAAACTGAGCTTGTTTTATCTTATTTTACCTGTTTTTTTGTTTCTTTCAAACACAAGAAGCCACATTTTCTGTCAAGGCTTTCTCCAATAGTTTGCCTCCCTGGACAAGGCCCCTTTACGACAGCTGCTTTAAAGTAGGCGAGTCCAGTGGCTTTCAGAGATGATGCTACTACCTTCAAGACAGAAAACAACTGAGTGTTAAGTCTGACTTGCTTTAAGTTTATGAGAACGTCCTTTGGCTTTGCGGTTCCGTTCCCAGTTTCTTTGCAGACCTGTTGGCTTGCCCTGGTTCTACAGGGCATTTCTGTGCTGTTATTTTGAGCTTCTTTAGAAGACATTCCAAAAAAGATTAATGGTTAGAAATTTTTTTCCTAACGTACAGTATTAAAAGTGAACGTCAAAGATCCTCAAAACTAGAGGAACAAGTTTGTTCAAGTACTGAGTGTCAAACGTGGAACATACCTATACCCAGATGGATCCTTACAATGGAACAAATGTTTCCTTGACTTAGCTGGTCATGGCTGTTTTTTTTTTAGTGTATATTTGGTTTAGATTCTGCAGTTTATCACCGTCATACCAGATTCTTGGTGTTGGGGGAAAAAAAACATTAAAAAATGCTGTTTGGATTCAGGTATTTGGTAGGAAGGACTTTTCATACTCTGGTCATGTAATTCAAATCCAAGTATGCCCGTTTCTATCTCTGACCTACTGAATCAGATTACATAGGAAGTTACTCAATATTACTCCCGTGTAAAAGGTGCATTATGGCAAAAAGTCAGTGTGTTCAGAGCTGACCTTGGGGAACAAAGACACCTCAAGCTGCTGCAAGCCCATCTTGACAAATATTAGTCACTTTGTGGTTGGTGATTTTTTTTTTTTCCAAAAGCATAACATTTTGCTGCCAAGAATCCCCGGAAGTCTAGGAAATGATTTACCTGCCATTGTAGTTTAATCTCTTGTTTCCTGTTCTCTTGTGTGAAGAGGTCTTAGGACAAGCTGTCTTCTGTTTTGTTTTTTAAAATGGGCTTTCAAGGAACCCTACGGCTGCCTAAACTCTGAGGACCTTCAGTCCTCTGAACTTCCTC
Organism: Myodes glareolus; assembly: GCF_982192425.1. Lineage (NCBI taxonomy): Eukaryota > Metazoa > Chordata > Mammalia > Rodentia > Cricetidae > Myodes > Myodes glareolus. The sequence goes on along the minus strand of NC_142037.1, from coordinate 68,398,300 downwards.
CAAACAACACAAGATTCAATTAATTTAGAGCTTGCTTGTTTACTTTTAGCTTCAACTTGGAGATACTGAACGTTCGTGGAATGCTGGGTTTAATGTGCGATCTTAAATGTCTCATTGGTGATTTAAGGAAGAATTAGAAAGTTGGAAAATGAAGCAAGGTTTCTTACTCATGGTAGTCTTAAAAGATTTGTCAAGCGCAATAATTCCGACTAATTAGCATTGTTCATCATAGTGCCTTATACATGGAGCAAGCTTTTTGGGGGGGGAATGTAAAAATTGTGAAAGTCGAAATTTTCTTGGACTGCGTAAACAGTTTTCAGAGTATTCTGTACACAAGTTGCAGCAGATGCCATCGAGTGTTTATTGAAGTTAGATTAAAAAGTTTAATTGCCAAATCAGAATCTCTGATGTGGCCCAGAGATTTGCATCTGCCATCATTCCTCAACAAGCTGTCTGCAGTCTGGGGCTGCTGACCTAGGGACTGGGTTCTTGTTGAGCATGCTTTGAATGAACTCTTGAGCAAACCTCACTGATTTGGATATTAAATGAAAGCTGAATTTCAAATAGAGGCCTTGATACATAAATAGGTTAAGTACTGGTGGAATTAATTTAAAGTACAAAGGGAACTTGGATTCCTCAAGGAGTTTCTAACCGACCTCTTCAGTGTTGAATTTATTTATACCAGTATAGAATTCATTTTTAGCATATGAAAATTAAATGTTTATAACTAGATAGTTGGATCTAACATATTCTCTGTGGTAAGAGTTAAATGTAATCACTTGGGAACAGGCAAAATAATCTCAAAGCGTCGGTTTTTATTAATACTTCAAGCCCAGGAAAATACAGTGAGTGGGTCCAATGACCCTATTTCGCTGTAATAGATGAAAAGTAACAAGATAGGCAAAAATAACTAAAGTCTTGAAACAGCTACAGAAAATATTTTGTCCTAACATTTTTCATAAACCTGTGTCTACTCTGCCTTTGAGATTCACTTACCAATGACAACTTGACTGTTGCTATTTGAAACATTCATTTATGTGCTTTGAGGAGGAGATTTGAAGGCCTTGCCAAATTTCTGCCATGTTGGAGCATGCTCTGGGGATTGAAAGAAACAAGCCAAACCCAACTGTTGGCATAACGTCTTTCTCCAGTACACGTCTGTCCCGAGGACTGCTCAACTCTAGCGTACCTAAGGGATTGGTGATGTCAGATAAAGGAGTTTGCTTGTTGCACTGCATTGAGGAGTAGACTGGTTGTGTGTGTGATTAAAGGTTTACTGGACTTGAAATTTCAGTTGTTATATCCACAAGTGACCATTTACCTTCACTTAACTATCCAAAAGGACCACAGCACAGGTGTAAAGTCAGTTTTGATAATGATTAAATTCTAGATCAAAGAGTAATTTGTTTTGAACTCAAGATCTAGCGCAGGATAGAGTGTTTAATGTGTGTGAGAGAGACCCAGGTACACACAAAAAGATTTTTTAATCTTACTGATATTTTGGACCGTTTTAGTAAAGACATTTTAAGAGGTGTAGCTCAACTGGCAGAGGACTTGATGTCCTACAAAAAGCCCTGGCTTCAACCTCTGAAGAACACAAATGAGACATGGAAGTACAAGCTCGTAATTTTGGCACTTGGTAGTTGAGACAGGAGGATCAGAAGTTCAGAGTTTGGCTACACACTGAGTTCATAGCCAGTCTAGCACACAGGAAACCCCATCTCAAGCAAAACAAAGGAAAACGGTTATTAGGAAGTTGTGTTATTTTGTCAGTGACTAATCTGTTGACTCTATCAATATTAACAGCATATTCATTTCTACTTTAACTTGGAGGAATGCATCATTTCTCACCATTGAGGAACCCGGGTCAGAGTTTTATCAAGGTCTACCTGGTTTGACTGAACAGTGGTCATCTTGGTGAAGATACACTTCTGAGGTATTTCATCACTGGTTTGGCTATTCATCAAAAGAGAAAGCAGTTAGGCTGGAGGTACGCAGTCCTACAAACTGGCTCGGAAGCCAGGCCTCCCCGACTTGCTCCCATCACCTGTGAATACTGGAAATATTTACCAATAGCACTATGCCTCAGGTCAGAATAAGTAGTTATTAACTAGGGGTCCAAAAACACCCAAGAGGACTGAGGGTGTGGCTCAGTAGATAGTGTTTGCCCCACTCACTTGAGGGCTGGAATTCAGGTACCCAGAGGCCAGGCAAGGAAGGTGTGGCTGCTACCTGTAATCCCTGAACAGAGATGCAGAGATGGGACCCCTAGGTCAGGTCTGTCTCAGTATGTACAGGGAAGAGTGATTAAGGAAGGTACTCGCTTTCACTTCAGACCTCACAGGTGCATGGACACACACATGAACACGTATGCGCATGTGTGTAAACCTGGCACACACAACAGTCTTACCATGGTGACATGCCTGCAATCCTAGAAAGAAGATGGTTAATATGAAGCTAGGCCGGGCTTCGTAAGGTACGCTTGCGATGTAGCCCGACACAAAGAGATACAATGACAAAAGTATAGTGGGGATGGGTTGTGGTAGCTCACAGAAGGAGCAGTTAAGCATTTGAGTGAACTTACACATCTGTCAATGGCCAGGAGGTATTTTGATTGATTTAAAGTCTGTCTTTGATAACTTCCTGTTAGAAATAAAGGAAGTTAGAATGGAGCTTTGGCCTCTGGCTTGGCTGGATGGAGGCATTTATTGCTTTATCATATCTACAGGAGTTTATTTCTCAAAACAGTTGCTGATACACAGAGGAATTGTGCTGATTAGTGAAGCATTTATTCAACATGGATGAAGGGCAAAACAACCACATGGCAGTTCAATTTTATTCCTTCATTTATTGAGACATAGACTCCACCCCAAACTGGTCTCAGATTCTCACTTCTGCGTAGCTCTCTGGAGGACTGGGATTACTGCCCACAGCCTGGTCAGTTGATTTCTGAATGCCTACTGCATAGGAATCAGGGCTAGGCAATCTGATACGAAGGCTAGCAACTGCAGTTCTAGCAAGCCTTGTGTGGCACAGGAAGAAAGAAGTCTCACAGTGGGTTTGGTTTCCACCCCACATCTGTGCTGTGGCTGCAGATTCGTAGGAAAGATTTTACTATGGGAATTGCAGCAGAATTCACATCATTCATGAAGTGAAAGGCTTTTCCAAGGTCAGACCTTAGTAAATCCCAACGGCAAACGTACAGGAGTTTGTTCGGCTAACTGTATTTGTTACGATTGCTTGTTTGCTTGTTTCTTTATGTAATGTAGCCCAGGCTGGCCTTTGCAGGTAGTCCTGCCTTAGCTTCTCTTGTGCTTTGTTTTCCAGTAGGTTTTTTTCTCTGAACTTCATCTACAGCTCAGCTTACCTTCATTCTTAATTTTCAAATATAATTCACAAAAACAGATTTCCAACAGATATAATTAAGTTGAAAAGACCCACTTGTCAGTGCTCACGTTCTCATTGAAACCTGTCTTTTGCCATGGACCCATTATTTTATTTTGTTTGTCACTTAAAAAAGGACAGGAAACAAAATAGAAAGGACGTGGTTGGCCTCTACCCTGATGGAAAAATATGTGGTTCTCAAAACCAGGTGCCGGTCTCCGGTCTCTGGGACCTAAAGCAAAATAGTTTCTGTTCTAGAAGTGTTTTGACCGCCAAATAACATCCTGTGTATTGATTTGTATCCATAGCTCTGGCGCTCCAGCAGCGGTCTGATAAACATACTTGTATCAATTCTCATCTCTCCAGATTCTTATTGGGTGCCCAAACATAGCCAGACTCTAGCTGCACTGCTCCTCAACGAACAAAAGGCACCTGCCTGCTCACTAGAAAATACTCTGAGATCCTGGAAGGAAGTCATCTCTCAAAGTTCAGAGCAGCATTTAGGATGTAGGTGGACCACACGGTGCGGATGACCCCGTGTTCTCAGTATGTGGGCAGCACGGATTGGACCCCATGGGTTGTTTAAAAACAAACAAAACAAGCCAAAAGGATGTGGTATTGGAAGGGGATGGGGAGGCGGGGAGCGAATCTGGGAGGAGCTAGGGGGAGTGGAGGGTGACTATGATAAAAAATACAGTGTATGAGGGTTACAAAGAATTAAAAATACCGTAAGGAAAGAGTGCCAGCTCATAATGATCACCGCGAGTATTAGAAAGCCTAGTGACCTAGCAGCCTTGCATTTGCCAAACAATACACATGGTACATACAGAACCTTGGAAGAAAGCTGGTAGCTTCTCCAGAAGGCAATGGTTCTCAATCTGTGGGTCACAACCCCAGGGTGTCTAAGGCCACCAGAAAGCACATATGCTTACATTATAATTCATAACAGTAGCAGAGTTACAGTTATGAAATAACAACAAAAACTTATTGGCTGGGTTCACCACAACACAAGCGTCTGTATTAAAGGGTCACAGCATTGGGAAGGTTGAGAACCACTGCTCTAAGAGAATGTGGTCTGGGCTGTCGACTAAGTAAAGATCTGGCTGACTCCAGGAACATAAGACAGCCGCCACCAACACTTGCAATTTAGCTGAGACGTCTCCTGGAATCTGACCTACAAAGCAAGGATGAAGCCTGACTGGTTTGGTTTTGTTGCACTTGAAACGATTGAGCAACACTGTGAAAACACAGAGATCACCAGCTCTTTCACAGAGTACTGCTCTATCTGTTCTTCAGCGTCCGCGAGGTCACATGACGAGCCCAGGACTAGGCCTTCTGAGTCTCCACCCAGCCCTATGAAGGAGAGAACTGTCGGTAGAGCTGATGTAGCTCAGGTGTGGAGCACTTGCCAAGCATGTGAGAGGCCTCGGGTTGGGACCGTAGTACTGCAATACCAAAAAGCCTGCAGGCCCAGGGCACAAGTACTTGTCGCTGACTGAATTCTTACCACACACCTGTTTTTGCGCTTCAGCTATAAATGGTGTTACCACAGATGAGAGAGGGGGAAATGTCTATGGCACGTCCAAAGCTGATAATCTAAGACTTAGGTACTAAATCTTAGAAAAAGGTTGACCGCATTATCCCCTTCCTTCCTTGGGTGTCTGACCCCACCTCTCAGGGCCCATTTGGCAAGATCTTGAACGTTTTTGGATTTCACTCCCGGCAGCAGTAGAAAGGGGAAGACTTGGGACAACGCCAAGCACCCTGCAATAGACCTAGGACCTCTCCCAATAAAGAACTACCTAGCTCGCCATACCAGCAAAGTCAAGTTGAAGTCATCCTCCCTGCTCCAGAGAAAGCTGAGAGAATAGTGGGGAGACTGTTGCCTGTCTCCCCAGGACGTGGCCAGAAAGGCTGTCAGGTGAACGAGAGTTCCAATATGTGGAGAAGACTGTGACCATCTCTTTGAGATTTTCAGTCCAGTTGCAAGTATACGGAATTCTTAAATGAAAAGTATCCCACGTTTACAAAAGTCCGACCCTAAATCTGGTTACTGTGGTTCACTGTGTGCACGCATGCATGCGTGTGTGTGTACAGGCATGCATGCTTGCGTGCATGTGTTGTGTTGTTTGTTTGGTTTTTAAGCGGGGTGTCAGTATGCAATCCATGTTGGCCCGTAACTAACTGTATATGTACAGACAAGTCCAGTCTCAAACGTGTACCAGTTCTGCCTCAGCCTTCCCAGCGTTGAGCTCGCAGGCATGCGCCACCTGCCTTTGTGCATACTTTTTTGCAGTTAACTTTGTTAGCAACCCTTTAGCTTTATCAAGAGTTGCTTTGAGAATTCTGCCAGGAAGAGAATTTTAGGAATTCATTCGCAGTGCCAGGAGTCGGATCCTTAATTAATAACTTCCCAAGTGAGTTTTCGATGGTATCGTCAATCTGTGGTTTTGCAGGTGGGAGGAGGTAGGTTATATTGGCGATGGTTTGTGGGAGCAGAACCTCATACGTATCATATCTCTGTAGATGCTTAATGAACGCCGATGAATGAATGCATTCAACGGAGAATAAAAGTATACTAGTGGTTTCTAAAAGTATGAATAAGGACATAGGGCAAAATAGAAATAGCAGTTGTTAAAGAAACAGCATAGTAGAGTTGGGGGTATTGTTCATATAAAAAGTAGTATCCAGTTCTAAGGCCTTCATTTATTTATTTCTAATGTTAGAGTGTGTTTCCCAGTCAGAGGCGCTTTACAATTGCCATTGGTGGCACGGTAACCATAGCGTGCTTGATCCTGTCTTCCGTGCGTGAACTTAATCATAATGTCCGGCCTTCGTTGAGCAGGTATAACTGCAGTTAGTATTCTAAAATCAAGAATGTTTTATTGGGCTTAAATTCAACAGGAAGAAAATAGTTATTGGAGAAATTATTGCACTCCAATTCTCATGTAAAACAAACAGAAAAGCAGCCGTTTTGTAAGACTTAAGAAAATCCCAGCACGGGGGCACATGCCTTTAGTCCCAGCACTTGGGAGGCAGAAGCAAATGAATCCATGGGAGTTGAAGACCAACCTGGTCTACATAAACAAGTATCAGGTCATTCAGGATTACCTAGAGGGAACTGAAAGATTTTTGCACAAATTTCTCAGCAATGCTTTTACTTTCTTCGTGGTTCATGGTAATAGTGTCTCTTACAATCCATTGTATTTTAAATGAATTTATTTGATTTTATGTGAATGGGTGTTTTGCCTGCATATATGTAAGTATACAACACACATATGCTTGGTTCCTCTAACATTCGGAGACAGTTGGATTGCTTGAAACTGTAGTTATGGGTCATTGTGAACCTTGCCCTTCACAAGAACAGCAAGTACGTTTAACTACTGAATTCTCTCTCCAGACCTCTGTTGTGTTTCCGATGTTCAAAAATAAGAGTCTTAGTTGGTCTGTGATGGTCCAGGCCTTTAATCCCAGTACTGAGGAGGCAGAGGCAGATGGATCTCTGTGAGTTCTAGGTGTGTATGAAACTAGTGCCAGGACAGCCAGGGCTACACAGAGAAACCCTGTCTCAAAAAACAAAAACAAACAAAAAAGAGTCATTTTAGATATTCTGAGAACAAGTATCATGGCCAACGAGGATATTGAAAAGAGATAAAATTGGCCTGGGACTAGAAGAGCAGGGTTAGGGTTAGGGTATTTGGAAAGCCAAGTCAAAAGTAAACCAAATCCTGTTCAGCAGATGGAGGGGCCAGTCCAGCTAGGTGAATAGGAATTTCTCCCATTCATGTTTGGGAGAAATGAAAGAGCACCGGGAAGGGAGGGACAGCCTCTCTTCCAAGGAGCTAAAAGGCGTGCACTTTACCATAACAGTCAGCTTGGGAGTCCAAAAAGTATTCTATGTATTCCTTTATCAGAGCAGTGGTCCATTTCTGGGAAGAATCTTGTCAGACAGGATCCTTTTCTTTTCTTGTCTGTCTGTCTGTTTTTCTTTCTTTCCTTCTTTCTTTCTTTCTTATTTATTTATTTTATTATTTTTGTTTTGTTTTGTTTTGGTTTTTCGAGATAGGGTTTCTCTGTGTAGCTTTGTAGCCTGTCCTGGAACTAGCTCTTGTAGACCAGACTGGCCTCGAACTCACAGAGATCCACCTGCCTCTGCTTCCCAAGTGCCACCACCGCCTGGCTAGATGGGATCTTTTCTATTCAGCACCTATCACCAGCATCACTCCTGACTCTTTTCTTGGTGTCATACAGTTTCTTCCTTCCTACACACATCCTTCATGACCACTGTACCTTCATGACCTGTTTCCCCCATCACTTCCCTATCTGTTCACCTGGAAAATGCTTATTCATCCTTTAAAACTGTCTCTGCACTGACAAAACTCGCCCGTGCCTCTGTGTGTGTGTGCATGTGTGCGCATGCATGCGTGTACGCGAGCCGCCAGGGACTGAGCTCAGGGCCTTGCATGTACTAGGCAAGCACTGGACAACTGAAACAAATCCACAGCCCCTAGGAAGTCCTTTTAAACCCCTAGCATAAGTGAGGTCTCCTGATAGCTTGCTGTCATGTTGCTCTGTCGTGTCACCTCAAAGCATACACCGCGCATCAGTTGTGGGTGTGATTATTTATTAAGTGTCTTTCTCACGATTAAACCTTTTGTATTTGGCTTACATTTTGATTCTCTAGATCAGGCCCATCATCTGGCACAGAGTTGATATTTAGCATTTCATGAATGGGTTCGGTGAAAGAGAAGATACCGACAGTGCCTAAGAAAGCAAAGATCTGAAGAAGTGGCTGGTGTAGATCGTTTAGCTGGTCACTTAGCGAGTAATGATTTAGAGTAGTAGGGATTGCTCATCTGCCTTATCTGATTGTGAGAGTTTTAAGGAAGGGACGAAGACTTCTCCATATCAAATGCCTGGCAGACATTAGATACTCCCTAAATGTCACCTGAATAATTGGAGTTTCACTGGCCACATTACAGCCGTTCTCTAGATTGGTCAGCTGTCATTTTCTATGTCTTCCTTTGTCTTAGATACAAGATCCTTAACTTTCTCCTCTTAGGTTATCAGTACTCTGTACCCATTTAATGATTTCAATTGGAAGCTTAGCTAAAGTGCCAGGAATGGTGGTTCATGCCTGTATTCACATCACTCGGGAGACGGAGGCAAGAGGATCATCAGTTCTAGGCCAGCCTGGGCTACAGACTCAAGCAAACCAAACAAAAACATCCAAACACACAAACAAAAATCAAGAAATGTGGACTAGTGTTCTCTGCTGATATAAACTAAATGACAGAGTTAGAATTCGTTTGAACACTGTGGCAGTGAAACCTAGCCCGCAACAGGTCTCCCTGCTGGAGAATGCTTGAATAGGTGGATCTGCCCGCACTGGGAAGGCAGACACAAAGTTCAAAAAACCGATCCACTTTTAAACATAAAAGGGAAAACGGGGGTGAGGGGAGGGAGACACATCCCCTAAGTTTCCCCTGTGTTGTAGTCACCTGTAGTTGATCTGCAGATTTGGATCAGCACAGCCTGGAGCTGGGCGGTGGTATGTTCGAGGGAGGGAGAGAGTGATTTGATTTTCAGAAATTGGTTCTTGCGACGATATATAGAGTCTAGCAGGTTCAAAATCTGCCAAGGAGACTGGATTGCTGGAGACCGAGGAAGAGCCAATATACCAATTTAAAACCCAGAATTCCTTCCTATTTGCTCAGAGGAACGCAATCTTTATTCCTTTACAGCCTTTGATTGATTAAATAGGGCCCACCTACACCATAGTGGGTAATCTGCATTATAAAAAGTTTACCAATTTAAATATTAATCATATTTCATTCTCGTAGAAACATCCAGAATGTTCTATGAGTGCTGTGACCCATTCCACTTGTCTGATAAAATTAGCTAGCGGTTGGGCTGGAGAGATGACTGAGCAGTTAGGAGCACTAACTGCTTTTGCAGAGGACCTGGGTTCAATTCCAGCACTAACTACTGTCTGTAACTCCAGCTCTAGGGCATTCAACATCCTCACACAGCTATACATGCAGGCAAAACATCAATGTATATAAAATAAAAATGAAGAAATTGTTAAAAAAAAGAAAATAGCCAGCTGCAGCAAGAACCCAAGAAATCATGCAATAATACTTAGAACAGCTACATTTTGTTTGCCCCGTCTTTAGGGGTTTGCCAGTGTATTATAAATTAATTGTCTGATGACAACTGTATGGGATTTCAACAGTTGAGATATTAAATTTCCTGTATTAAACAGAAAGTCCTATTAAAGCTTATAGAATCTACACGTCTATTATGAAAACGGATACTTTCATCAGTACATCTGCTTCTGTAAATTTCTAAAAAGAAAAATTTTGTTGTCTTAAGCTACCTCATGGAAGCTTTAATAGGAAAACACAAAAAATTAATCTCGTTGCAATATAAACAGCCAAAATCACTGACTTTGCAACGTAAAAGATAGCATCTCCTCCTGGCGCCACCATTTCCTGGCTGAAGGGCCGGTGGTGCGATTACTTAACGTCTCTGAGCATCAATTTACTCTCACATAAAGAAGGGATTAAAACTGTTTTAACCCTGTGGGTTGCTTCATAATTAAAACTATGCTCCGTTGCTACTGTCTTCTTTGCATTGGTTCTTAAAACGCCCTGAAAGAGATATTTTATCCTCCCCTCTAGCATGCGCCTTGGATCTATGGCCCAAGAGCATGCTCTTAAACAGCCCTAGAAAGTGGAGGCTGTGGCCTCAGCCAGTTTCTTTCCACTGTCAGACAGGGCAGGTCAGGAGCAATACCGTCTCAGACTGTCGTTATTCCTGAGGGTACCCTAGCTCTCTTGCTCCCCTCCCCCTTCTCTTTTTGAGGGAGCATTTGTTTGTTTTGTTTCCCCATGAGCTCCAGACCTGTAAATTCGAGTCACATCTATGAAAATCCTAACTTCACGCTGTGGCAGGGTGTCCTCTTGATGGGAAGGAGCTCCTTTTACCTATTGATCCCATTTGGATTGTGACCCTCGTAGGCAGGTCAGAGGGGTCTGTAGGGCAGATATTAATATCCCTATTTTTCACAGTTACTGTAGCTGAGAGGATTTATTCCAAACATGCAGTAAGGAAAGGAAAATACCTAGACTCAGACTTGGCCCCTTAGTTCCAAGTCCCGTGCTTACGGTACCACTGTTGTTTCTTCTCACCAATGCTTCCAAGCAACACATCTGAAGGCATTCTTCACTGATGTTGCTTCTGCTCTGGCAGCTTCGCCCATGGGGAGTAATGTACTCCTTAACTGAGGCTGTTCCTCGCTAGCTGCACAAACTCCAGTGCTACTTAGCTGCTGTAACTGTCATTCCTACCAACGCCATTCCTTCCACTGAAACAGGTCTCATCCTATTGCCTCTGACTACATTGAACCTTCATATTTTATAGATTCACTACTCACCTTGGAAACTTAAAGGGAAAGCCATGAGTATCTCCTTCATGCGCTCTGTGTGTGCTTCCTTTTAATGAACCAGAACTGAGGAAGTACATGAACACGCTAATCTTAAAAGTGAAGGATGTATACACCAAGGACCTGGTGAAGGCCCTGTGCGTGCGGCCTCGGTCTTCATGAGTGTGTATGAGCTTTGCTCATGTTCATTTAGAGGGGATTGTTTTCTTGGTGTTCTCCGTCCTTTCTGACTCTTATACTCCTTCTGTGTTCTCTTCTGCGGGGCTCCCTAAACCCTGACAGCAGGAATTTGATGTTCCTAGCTGAGCTTTCCAAGGTCTTTGCAAATCAGGTGTCTGTGGGTCTTCACCTATATTCGCAGCGTCTGTGGAAGGAGGCTTCTTGGATGGCGGCTGAGCAGGCCACTGATGTACTGACTTGCAGTTAAGTATTTTTATAGGATTCCTGAGTCTCTGAAAAAGTGGGTCTCTGTTTCTTGTGCCTTGTCTTGCTGTCTTTCCCTTCTGTTTGTTGTTTTTGTCCAATTCCAACGTGTTAGCTTTTGCCTGATTATATTTTATTTCATTATTATATCAAGAAATGATGTAATTCTTTTCTAGTTAGTCTGATGGAGTAGATGTGAAAATATAAAAAAAGAACTGTGAGTATAAAAGACACAAAACTAAATTTTATGCTTTATTGAACTTTAATAGAACTTTATGCAAGGTTGCTTAAGGAATATTCTGAAGTTATAATAGTGAACTCCAAAGTCCTAAGCTAGTTACTGCTATGGTTTTAGATGTGATTTCTGACCCAAAGGCTCGGGTAATAGACCCTTGGTTTCCAAGCTCAGGATACTGCAAGGGGGAAGATCTGTAAGAAGTGGGAGGTGACTGTGTCACCTGGGGCTCCCATCCTGGCTGGGATGAGTGGCGGTCTCTCCAGGCCACACTGGGATCTTGAAAGTCGGTTGCTATTGTCCACATTTGGGTACCTCAGCTTGCTCCCCTGCTCTTTTCAGTGTGTGTCCTTTTCCAGAGCACTGTCTCCAATTATGCTCCCGGTATAAGATTCCATCTGCTGCCGTGATGCACCACAGCCTCCAGATCCCTTGGTCCAAAGCTGTTTTCCTCGATAAAGGGCCTTGTCTCAATTCCTGCCATAGCCGCACACACCAGACTGTGACCGTAACTCCCAGAGGGCTCTTTCTTCCAGTGTAGGAAAAGAACAAAAGGCTAACCTTTTGAGTATGCCAGATCTATTTTTATTTATTTTTGCATTCATTTACCTGCCTTATAGACTATTAAACTCCATGATTCACACAGCTTAAGCAGACCCTGCAAAAATGAGTCTGCTTAAATGTCTCAGTTCAACAGATTTGCAGGTTTACTGAGGTAGGTATATTGTTATCTGCTTGTCTTCTCAGTCACCTGACTTGCCCCTTCCCCCCCAAATGTCTCCTTTGAATTTATGTATGTATTTATTCTCTTATTTTCTTCCAAGGGAATTCTCATACACATATTTAAAAAGATGAGGCACGATTTCACTTGAAAGGCCGAACCTCTTGGTTACCTGCCTAAAGCCTTGGAATGAAGCCTAAACTTTAAGTAGCAGGTTAAACAGTAAATAAATTCTGCTAATGGCTATTAGATTGCTAGCTGGGGAGATTAGTATAGGGAGCGATTCTAATTAAATAGAGAACACTGGAGAGAGCCGGAATGTTTCAAGAATGGATTTTTGTCTCCCATGCCTCATTAGGAATATAAAATCAGCTTCTATTGTGAGGATGACAACCTTTCAAAACACTGCTCTTTTGCCATCCGGAGCTGTATAACCTCCATTTTCAAATTTTGAATCTCCTTTTTTTAGTAGCAAAAGGTACTTTTATAGCCCTAATCCAATTAAAGCCTTGCTAAATCACCACATTCTGTTTTAACTTAACAATAATTTATCTCTTGTTTAGACACACAAAAAGGCTGAGCTCAGCCCTTGTTATAGAATCACAGAATTCAAATCCTTCCCTCCCAGACCTTCGCAGATGGGCCTTCCAAGAGCCAGGGGTGGGCTCACTCTCCTCCTCCATCACATTGTCTACTACAGCCAGAGTCCGCCCACACAGCATCCTGACAAGCATCACTCAGGAGCAGAGAAGAAAATTGGGGTAGTTTATTGAAGGTTGTTTGTACCAGTTTAGAGTTCTATCGCACAGCTCCTTTTTGTAATTATTAATAGGGAGAAAAGTTGACAGGATTTTGAAATAATCTCAATGTTAAAATTTATCTCTCCCTCCGGAGTACTGGCTGGGATGGTTTGTGTGTATGTATATGTGTGTGTGTGTGTGTGTGTGTGTGTGTGTGTATAAATATATATATATGTATGTGTATATGTATATTTGTGTACACACACATATATACACTTGCACTTTCAGCGGAATCTTGACCCTTTTTTGTTCTACAAATATAAAACCACAAGATATTGAATATAAAGAAAAAAAGTTTACAAGTTACTCATGCCATATAACCATAGCTGAAAAGAAAGTGTTAACTATTTAACTATGAGGGGGAAAAAACAAAGTGAACTAAGTTTCTGGGACAAATAGGAAGGAGTCACTGCGTCAAATATGACGTCATGAGAGTTATCGTGTGCCTTACTCAGTCCTTAAGAAGGTAGCTAGGAAGGAAAGGACAGATGCCCACTTTCCTCCCCCTCTTCACTGAGTTAGTCTTCACTCCAGTTCCTGCACAAGGAGTAAGAACCAATCACATTGTGGGGTTGTCACAGACGCTCTGAGCATCATTTGTGTTGGCAGAGCCTTTGCGAGAATCCTACGTGCTAGCTGGGAGCACGGCTCTAACAAGGACATGTCTGAGTCATTCCATTTATTGGTATAATTGTTTGTTTTGCTAAGGGAGTAATTTCCCACAAAATAAACCGTCCCGTTTGTTTATTTATTCTACGTATTCACTGATGCAGTGTTCTAGAAAGCATACAAACTCTGACGTTACTAATACCAGCCCGGGAGCTCTGCTCTACCAGATGGAATCCGTGTCACCTCTGGTCAATGCCATGACCACTCTCATGGGAGTTTTGCTTACAGCACAGACTGGAGCTTTAGAGTTACATGTTCTGGGTTAGGCATACATATCTAACTTTTAACTGGCCTAACCTCATGCCCACAGCTGAGCAATGACTGGAATACTTAACCATCATGATCTAAGTCCAGGTAAGTCATAAGAAAATGAAGGAACTGCATTTGAAATAAAGAGCAAAGAACAGCGTGAGAAAGAATCAGGGGCTAGGAGCTTGGAAAGTTTATTGGAACTATGAAACCATTTGCTATCATTAGCAGTGTGAAACACATCTAAAATATTATCTTAATAAAATTTGACACCTCTCCCCAACCCCAAGACTTAGAGATATCTAATATGAGCTGAGCCTAGAATCAACTTTTTAAATCACTGCACCACAAAATGGTGTGGAAAAATCCTTCTGTATGTGTATTGCTTTGATTGATTAATAAATAAAGAAGCTGTTTTAGGCCAATGGCTTGGCAGAGTGGAGCTAGGTGGGGGAAAACAAAACTGAATGCTGGGAGAAAGAAGGCAGAGTTAGTGAGACGCCATGTAGCTACCAGAGGGGAAAGCCACGAGCTGTCGGCTGGAACCTTGCTGGTAGGCCACGAGTCTTGTGGTAAAATATAAAATAATAGAAATGGGTTAATTTAATGTATAAGAGCTTGCTAGGAATATGCTATAGTGATTGGCCAAGCAGTGATTTAATTAATACAGTTTCTGTATGGTTATTTTGGGGCTGAGCAGCCGGGAACAAACAAAAGGCCTCCTCCAACAAATCAACAGATTAGAATTAAAATTAAGTCTATTCATTGGTACTATCTTTAAGAAGAACAAATGTAGCTCAAATATAACAGCACAGACTTTTAATTTCAGTGTTTCAAAGGCAGAGCAGTCAGGAGAATCATGAGTTTAAGGGCTGGGCTCCACGGTGAGACTTTGCTTCAAAAGAAAAAGGAAAAAAAAAAGAACATTTGTTTTTGTAGTGTTAATTAATAACACAACCCATCAAGAATTATTTTAAAACAGTCACCATTCTATTTCATCATATTTTTATTTTTGTTTTATTTATTATAGAGACAATGTGCTACTGTAACAACATTTGCACATTCATAATTTGTTACACAGTACACTCTAACCTTTTAGTGACAGTCATAAACAAATATATTTAATTATTACTGAGTTAGAGAAAAAACAGAACACAACTGGGAGGAGGTGTCCCCATAAATGAGGTGTTGGGAGCCACCTTTGGTTTCTCCTCCTGAATACTGTGGATAATAACATCTAACACATGTGATATTTATAAAATGCACACGTGTGTGTGTGCGTGTGTACGTGCGTGTGGGTGTGTGTAGAAAGTGCTCATGAAGGGGCTGAGTAGACAGCTCAGTGGGTAAGAGCAGCTGCTGTATAAGCATGAGGACTTGAGTTCAAAACTCCAGAACCTATGTGAAAAATTAAAAAGTTCCCAAATAGTAACACATGATGTTGGTATGCTCAGTGTGCTTGTGTGTGTGTGCGCGTGCGCACGTGCACACGCCTGTGTGCACACACATGTGCAAGTAGAGGTCGGAAGACTACTCAAGTAGAGGTCAGAGGACAACCTGTAGGCGTTGGTTCTCTCCTTCCACCATGTAGGCCCCGGGGATTGAACTCAGGTAGGCAGCTTTTACCGCTGAGCCATCTCCCTGGCCCCAGCTAGGCTTCATTTATCTGTTGATTGCTGTTGTCACTGCCATTCCCCAACTTTCTCCCAGCACTTTTCTGGAAAAGTGTCCGTGCACATTTGAACAAAGCTACACTATCTTTTCTTGGGGAGTTGTAAAATCAACCGCCTTCCCAAAAGTTTTGAGGCTTCCTGAAGTGAAGGAACTGGCTCAACTTAATTCTGTTTTAAAAACACTTTACCCCAAGCACAGTTTTGAGCTTACGAACAAACTGGTTTAACTTAAATAACTGTAGCAACCCCATTAGCATCAGCACAAAAATGTTGCCTGCCCCGTCAGGAAAAGTGGCCTTGAGCTGGAGAGAGGGCTCAGTGTTTAGCAGTACTGCCCGTTCTTTCTGAGGATCTGAGTTCTAGTCTCAGCACCCACTTGATGGGGCAAAACTATCTGTAACTCCAGTTCCAGGGGCTCTGATGCCCTCTTTGCACACACATGGTACACAGACAGACATGCAGGCAAATAACCAAACACATTAAGAAAGAGAAGTGGCCTTGTTTTATCATTTTTTTTTTCTGAAATCTTTTTACTGCCTTTCTGTCTTAGTGGCTTGATTCTCACACCTTCAACCATAGTCTACTGTCAAATGTTTAGGTTGAAATCATTTTCCATTTGTTTGTTCTAAGGCCTTATTTAGATACATAGTTTGAAATGATAGAAATTCTAAAATGGCATTTTAAGAAAATCATGGTTTTCCTACAATGCTACCCCCAGAATTGGATGCCTGGGAGTTCCTTTTTTCTCTCTCTCTCTTTTCTTTCACTGTTTCTTTTTAAAAGCAGGGTCTCACTGTGTAGTTCAGGTTGACCTGGAACTCACAGAAATCCTCCTGCCTCTGCTTCCCCAGTGCTGGGATTAAAGCCTTGCATTACCATGCCCCACCCTGGTAATTTCTTAAGGTGTAATATTGAATCCAAAATCATATGAACTTTTCATATTCCCTTTCAACAAAATTTGTTTTTATGGAAATATTATATTTTCTTTCAAGAATGTGAACATATTTCAGACCATAGTGAAGTATATTTGTGATGGAGCTTCTCTGACCCGGTTCATGTGATCTTCTGGCTATCCACGATGATCACAGTTAAAGCTGATTGACAGAAAGCCTCAGGGTTTAGGTTCCCACTCAAAACAAACTTTGCTTAATAAGGGAGTTTTGAGTTGAATCTCCACATCGCTCCTTATCGATCTCTCACACTGTTATAAAAGATATCGACACACAAGTACAGTAACTCTGTAGCAGGTGGGAGGAAGTGAGGGATGGGTGGTGGGGAGGGATATGGACTCCACTTCTTAATCTGTTAAAATAAACTTTAGCATTCCTTGCCCTGCCTTTGATTGAGCATAGATCTAGTATGAACGAGGCTGTGTGTGTTTAATGACAGGTTGTCCGGGGTAAAGGTGCAGTGTTGAGAAGAACCCACCTTCATGTATGGCACTGCTGCCCCACGGGTCAGTAATACTGGACCTCAGACACCCCTCTGTTCATCCCCTGAGAAAGTCCTACTTCCTCCCATCAGCCTATAAAGACTTTTGCCAGCATTTGCTAGAGAAACTTTTAACCCTTCCTGCAAAGAATAGAGAACATGAAGGCTTCCACCATACTTAAATTGTTACTTGAACCTGTTTTTGGTTTATTTGTTTTTACAACCAAAAGAATTCTGTCACTAACGTTTCTTGAAAAAAATGTATAAAATATATAATCAGAAGCAAAATATAGTGGAAGAGTTGTTTAAGCATTTTTAAGAAAGATCACTACCCTTTAGTGAACAGAACTATTTCCAAGAATAACAATTCTTCAACATCTTTTTGTTTTTGCCTTGAAAAAACAAGAGCATAAAAATGTGTCTCACAAATCACTGAGATGTGTATATAATGGAAGCTTCAGAAATTCCTATGGTAGAAAAATACCACTTTTAAATTTATCTGCTTGTAAGAACAAACATAACATATCTGAAATGCAAATAATTATAAAGTCACAACTAATTTCTTCCTCCGTGTTAAGCTTTTGAACGATTTCCAAGTTTTTCTCATTGTAAATATCCATAACTTAAGACCCCGTTCTTTAATTTACAGGATGGAGAAAGGTATTTTTCTCCTGAAAAGCTGTCATAACTAGTTTATAAATTTGTTCAAGTTAGAAGCCAGAGTTTTCATAATTAGATGATTAATGAGTGTTTCTTTAGCTTATGGGTCAGATAGGGGTCTGAGTTAAAGATTTCCTAGGGTCTGTGAGAAAGAAACCATATCCTCCCATCTCTTTCTCCTGCATTCCTCCCAGTTCCCTAACACCGCGGTCATTTGGAGATCTGACCTGGAAGGAGGCAGAGCCTCTCCTTCCCCACAGAGGGTTTCTGCAAGCTTTCTTCCTCATACTCAGAGCTGATATTTGAGACTTGGCTGCACAGGGTTCTCCCCAAGGAGCCCATGTGCTCCACAAGCTGACCCCTCAAAACGCAGCTGCTCCATCGCTCCCTCCCGCCCGTCACTTCCTGGAGCAACACTTCTCAGCTGTTATCCAGCTCCTTCTCTTGGAGCTTCGCGTTCAGCTGGATACCTTTAAACTCCTCTGTGACTCTCCATTTCGGGACGAGACCTTTCCCATTTCCTCAGCCAGGCTGCAACTGTCTTCCTTAGCCTCTCACAGGGCCAGATTACCTTTGATATACATCTGATTTTCCTCAGTACACGCACACATGTATCCCCACCTTCTTTATTCTATTTGTGTTTTGATTAAACCTAAACCTTATACATAGGAGGTGAGCATTCTATCGCTGAAGTACAACTACAGCTATCTTCTTATTCCTTTTTGTGAGAAACTCTACTCTTTCTATTAATATATATTAAGTGTACATATAGGTTTCATGTGACATTCTCTGCATGTACATAATGTGCTTTGATGATGTCCTCATTCTCATCCTCTTCTGCCTTCCTCCCACCGACCCCTTCCTCTTTCTAAAAGTTCCCTTCCTATTGTATTCTGTGTTTCTCTTTCTCCTGCCCCTTGCCCTCTCCTTCTTTAAAGCAGTTTTATTAGGATTTCTTACGCAGCATGGGTGAGAGGTTATTTCTAGGAACTTGGATACTTTACCAGTGGCTACAATTCTGAAGATGTGTCTCCTTCCCCCAGCAGCTATTAACTGCTGTAAATCCTCGAGGAGGCGTGGAGTCTGTGAGCCCGGGCTCTCTCCGTGACAGGGCGCTCACAGTTCTGTATTACACACACCTTGTACAGGTTATTCCAGGTTTAGCCCATTTCTTTTCTCTTTTCCAACTTTATTTTATGTATTTATTTAGATTTGTTGGTTGGTTTTTATGTGTATGAGTGTTTTGTCTGCATGTATGCGTCATGTGTATCGTTTGCATGTCCGGTGGATATTCCGGAATTAGAGTTACACATCGCTATGAGCCATCATGTACGGACTGTGAACCAAATCCAAGTCCTCCGAAAGAGCAGCAGTGAGTGCTCCACAAACGGGGCCATCACTCCGGCCCCTTTGCCTGTACTCTTATTGTGATTTGTAGGTAGACTTTTCTGTCTAGACCACCGATCAGCTATGTCCCACCAACCACTCCCCCAAATAACCACATGGAGACTTTTTTTTTTAGTTTTTTTCGAGACAGAGTTTCTCTGTGTAGCCCTGGCTGTCCTGGAACTCACTCTGTAGACACAGCTGGTCTTGAACTCACAAGATCCACCTGCCTCTGCCTCCCAAGGGCTTGGATTAAAAACATGCACCACCACCACCCAGCATCCACACAGAGGCTTCATATTTGCTATAAATGCTCAACCAATGGCTTAGGCTCACTTTCAGCTCTGATGACTTAAATGAACTTATTTCCATTAATCTATGTGCTGGCCCAGGCTCCTTTACCTCATGCACATATTTCCCACCCTGCTCACTCTGCATCTCATATCTCCTCCGACTCTGCCCTTCTTCTCCTCAGCATTCTCTGTGCCACGAAAATCCTACCTAGACATTGGTCAACCAACTTTTTATTGACAGTGAGAGCAACACATCTTCACAGTGCACAGACGTGGACAGAAGGATTATTTGACAGCAATTGTTTAAATTTATCATCTACTTTTCAACTTGAGTTCTATTGACCCTTTTACCCATGTTCATATTTTAGCTCTTGTGTGTACTTTATCACAGGTCATATCAGCCTCTAGGTGTTGCTCAGCTGTAGGCAGAACATGAGCTTGAGATGCAAAGCTCTGAAATTAATCCCCAGCAACTACATTTCCCAATTTCCCAGGAAGAAAGAGAGAGAGAGAGAGAGAGAGAGAGAGAGAGAGAGAGAGAGAGAGAGAGAGAAAGAAAGAAAGAAAGAAAGAAAGAAAGAAAGAAAGGAAGGAAGGAAGGAGAAGAAAAAGCAAATTCAGGGGCTGAAGAGGTGACCAGTGCTTAAAAGCACTGGCTGCTTTGGCCATTTCCCTTTCCAGCAGCCACATGGTGGTTTACAAACATTTGTAATTCCAGTTCCAGAGTATCTGATACCTTCTTCTGACCTCTTTATGCACCAGACATGCATGTAGTGTGCATACATACATGCTGGCAAAACATGCACAAGAAAAATAAATATAATATGCAAAGGAAAAAGAAGTATCACAGTGTGCCTAATATTGTATATCCAAGTTTCCCCTAGGTCTGTTACCAACTCTTCAGGGTCACCTTTCTTTATCCAAACAATGCCTAGGATGCGCAGATTTTGTAGGAAATGGGCTGGGATTGCATTGAGGGTGCTCACAGCACACACATGTTTGTTATCCCTTTTACATCTTGACTTTTATCAGCATTATTGCCAAGCAAATCTTCTCAAGCAGACTGCTAAATCTACACATGGCAAAGATGCCATCTTGTTTGTTTTATTTCTCGGCAGTCCTAGTGTAGCATTTTGTTCATGCTAAGGGCTCTACTTCATTGGGTTAATGGCTTAATAGTAATTTCCTTTTTTGATACTTTCAATATATTATATTATCCAAGATTTTAAAAGTATTGCACTGGTGTGTGCGTGCGCATGTCTTTCTGTCTGTCTGTCTGTGTGTTCATACTGCACACCTGGAGGCCAATGCTGCTGTTCTTTTTCAGTCCCTTCTCCACCTTATTTTTTGAGCCAGAGTCTCTTCTTAAGACTGGAATTTCAAGTTTCAGTTAGATGGGCAGGGCAGTACAGGATCCATCTGTCTCCTCCCACCCTAGGCCTGGGGCTAGGGACCTGTGCCCCAACCAATCTTTGAGGGCAGTGCTGTGGATCAAAACTCGGGTCCTCACACCTGGGCAGCAAGCATTTCACCCACTGAGCCCTATCTTGGCATGTCTTCCTTTTCCCTTTATCTTCTGCTAAGATTTCCAGCCTGGCTCTATTCTGCCTGGCTACTGGCCAAATGAGCTTCCTTATTAACCAACGGCAATGAAACATATTCACAGTACATAGAGGGGCATCCCACATCAATTTCTACAGCCTTTGTCCAAGATTTGAACAGCTATATGGATGTACTCAATACATCGACAAGAAAAAGAGAAAGGAAATAAGCGAGGCACCTCTGTTAGCACCCTTCTGATGCAGAGAATAAAGAAGAAACTCCCAAGCCCAGCCTGCTGTAGTTGATGGATTCATCTTTTGAGCAGTGTCTGGCATATCTCATGCATATTAATTGAGCCAGTGAAAGGAAAAGACCATAGTCCCTTCAGAAACATTCCTTCAAGGACTTCAACAATCTTTTAGAATACATGAGAGATTTTAGGGTGACTTCACTCACTTTGCTTTAAGCGTAAGATGAAGCCAGTGATGTTACATGTAAAGACTTTTTCTGAGTTGGTTTTTTTTTCTTTTTTTTTTAAATTACCAATTTGGAACTGGTGAGAGCTTAGCAGGTAAAGCCCTTGCTGTGTAGACCTGAGAACCCGAGTTCTGTCCCCAGAACCTACAGGAAGGTGAGAGGGCAGCGTTGTTGATGATCCTCTTGCGCGCGTGTGCACACACACACACACATAAACACACACTTGTCTGGAAATCTGGATTAAATAGCCCTTTTCTAGGAAAATAGAATTAAGATTTATTCAAGGAGAACTGAAAACAAATCTCAATGATTAAGAACACTTGCTGCTTTGGGTTCTAAGCACCCACAGCAGCAGAGCCACAACCTCCTGTACTTGCGGCTCCAGGGGATCTGAAGCCCTCTTCTGACTCCTGCGGTCACTGTTATTCCTTTGTGATCACTTTAAGAGCTAGCCACTCCCACCCCCCCAGCCACTTCTGACCTCCCTCGTCACCATCTTTCTCTCTCTTGTGTTTGCCTCTTGTCATGTGCACATGTTTCTCTCTGTCTCTATGTCTTTATGTTTTTATATTTGTCTATCTCTGTCTCTCTGTTTTTCTGTTTCTTTTTAAGTAATAAATGTTTACCCTTATGTTTATTTACTATGTTCTGTGAGCCTTTTATCAGCCGTAACCGCCCGCCTGACTCCCCCGGCCGCATGGCACTGCCACCCTGGAGATCTTGCAGGGACCCACAGCCATTCTTGTCGGACTAGAAGCTGCTCTGTGAGCCGCCCGGGGCATCCCATCACCGTAATATTTTTAAAGAACAATATTTGGGGGGTGGGAGGGTTGTTGGAAGGGGAGAGGGTTAGAGAGAAGGGAGTAGGGGAGGAATGGAGAAAGCTCGGTTGACCGGGATGGGGGGAAGGGAGGAAGGATGAATATGGGTTCAGGGAAGAATATATTTCAACTAAGGGAGTCATTTTAGAGTTTACAGGAAACTTGATTATATATGGGATCCCAGGTCCAAGGAGAGATCCCCAGATTGTTCTCTGGACAGAGGAGAGGGTGCCTGAACCGGCCTTGGCCCATAACCATACTGATGAATATTTTGCTTATCACCATAGATCCTTCATGTGGCGTTGGATGGCGATACAGACGGAGTCCCACGTTGGAGCACCGGACTGAGCCCCCCAAGATCCAAATGAGGAGCAGAAGGAGGAAGAAAATGACAAAGGACTGCGAGGGATACTATCACCCACTGATACAAGGGGTCGGATCTAATGAGAGTTTACCAAGGCCAGTTGGACTGCGACTGAACGAGCACGTGATTCAACCAGATTCTCTGAATGTGGCCGGATTCTCTGAATGTGGCTGGCCTGGAGTCTTTCTGAGAAGCCATTGACAATGACACTGGGACTAGTTTCCTCTGCATATACTGGATTTTTGGGATCCAGTCTGTTTGGATGCTCACCTTCCTGGACCTGGAGGGAGGGGGGAGGAACTTGGGCTTCCCACAGGGCAGGAAACCCTGACTGCCCTTAGGGACAAAGAGGGAGGAGGAGAGGGAGAGGGGGAGTGGGAGGGTGTTGGGAAGAGGGGCGTAAATGGAAACTTTTTATATTTTAATAAAATTACTTAAAAAAAAAGAACAATATTTGGTGCCGTGGACTCGAGAGATTCACCCGCCAAGGGCCAGGGTTCCAGCTTCACCTTTTGTCTGCGACTCTAAGCTCCAATTTCCGGGATTGAATCGGGATCGAGGGCCTGCTCAATACCGACCCATGTGTTCCAACTGCCTGAACTCATTCCTACAAACAACACCGGCTTCTAATTGTAAGTTTCCTCACTCCAGCCAGTTTATCTGAGCCTTTTTAACCCAGGATTGACCAGTCCTCCCGGTGTTTCTGGGCTCGGGGGGTACTTCTCCGCCCTGTCGCTGGCATTCATTACGGCTTGTGTCCTGTTAAGCCCGTGCATTCCTCACCTGGGGACCCGGGGTCCCCAGTTCTCCTTCCTCTCTTATTTCATCCTTTTCTTCTTTCTTATCTTTCTCACGGACAGAAGAACTGATCCAGTTCGGCCTTTAGCATCCCACATGGGCACCTCGGACGCCTTGGCACATGTTTTGGATGTTCGCTTGCATCTCAAACGGGGAGCCGTTCCCCATAGGCTCGAGATGCCACGGTTTTTGCGGGTTTTTCACGGTCTTGACCTGGGAAAGCAAGTTGTACCAGCCTAAATATCCCTTACTCAAAATCCTCCACACCTATCCGTCTTTAAATTGTCTGTTTATGCGGGTTTTTCACGATTCAGATTCTGGATAACAACCAGGCGGCCCCTGGCTTTTAAAATTCCCGCGGTTTTTCCATTCAAGCCACAACACGTGGCTGCCGCCATGTTCATTGGGGTCAGGTGACTTTATTGCTAGATTCACTGAGAGCCAGATCACGCGACCAAGCTCTCCCACTGTTATGTATGTCCTGCTTTTCCTTCCCCCTCCTTGCTGTTCACTAAAATCCTCGTTAATTCTGATTACAGGTGTTTTGCATAGTGACATGCTTTCTGATAGGGCCCATCAGAGGCATGCAGTCTGCCTAATTCCTGTTTAATCTTTCTATGTATAATGATTGTTCATTTCATCTCGTTTCAGACTACAAAATCATAAGTCTCATATTCTAAACTGGTCTGTACTTTTAAGCTGTTTTCTACCATTGTCAGTTCTGCCACTAATCTTAATGTTACAAACAGTTTTTTTCCTTTCTTTCTGTCTTTTTACAAATGTGGATCTTACCTATTAAGAGTCAGTACAGACCCAACCTTCCAGACAGATTCTATACTGCAGCTATACCTTATAATCAGCCCTCAACTGCTCAGAGATCTGGGGAATGCGATATTTAAATGTTTAATTATTTAAAAAAAAAAACTTTTCATAACAAAAAGAGACAGGTTGGCTCCTAGCAAGCACTATGTTTCCTCCGAGAAGACAGAAGACCAACGTCCATCTGCAGTTTGCTTCGACTGCGAAGCGCTGACCATTGGGCAAAAACTGCCTTTCACCTAAACTGGAGACCTCCAAACATGGACAAAATCACTGGAATCGACAGTCTAGCTGCCCAGGTCAAGGTAGGCCTGTCTTCCTAAAGATTTCTTAGCCCACAGGGTCTTCTAAAGCCTGACAGGCTCTACATTAAACAACAAAGGTCAAATGCAACCTTCAGTGACCAGGGAGGACCCAAAAGAGTAGCTCTAGATGCCAACCAAGTAAGTTCTCTGTCATTTTTTAATCAGTAACTCAAGTAAAATCTTATCCTTCTCAAAGATCTCTGACAGTCTGATAGCAAAGAGGTTTTGCCAGGTTGTCTCACCAAATAAAAATACTTTCCATTGTAATTTCTGTTTTTACAAACCCAAGGAGTTCTTAATACAATGTATATGTCTAAAACTTCTATTTTTCTTATGAGTTCCAGGGAGCCGAATTAAAGAACCCATCATAAACAGGTCAGATACAAATCCCTCAATTCCCTGGTCCTAAAATTTTTTTTTCTCAATTTAACTTTGTCCTCTGTTCTGCCAATACCCTAACCAAGTACAAGAGACACCAGACATTTCCATGCCACAGACACCTGTCCTGTCGGGAGCAGAGACCAGCTATGCCAAGACGTGACCAGCACCCAGCTTCTCTCGGATCTCCCTCACCCCCCCCCCCAAAGCCGACGCCCACAAATCAGCCGGAAGCAGTCTTGAGAATTCGAGGCCCCAATTCCTTCAAACTGTAATGTCTAACCTTCTACTTTTTACTATAAAAAGGATCCGGGAATGTTATTCCTTTGTGATCACTTTAAGAGCTAGCCACGCCCACCCCCCAGCCACTTCTGACCTCCCTCGTCTCCATCTTTTCTCTCTCTTGTGTTTGCCTCTTGTCGTGTGCACACGTTTCTCTCTGTCTCTATGTCTTTATGTCTTTATATTTGTCTATCTCTGTCTCACTGTTTTTCTGTTTCATTTTAAGTAATAAATGTTTACCCTTATGTTTATTTACTATGTCCTGTGAGCCTTTTATCCGCTGTAACCACCCGCTTGACTCCCCCGGCCGCATGGCGCTGTCACCCTGGAGATCTTGCAGGGACCCACAGCCATCCTTGTCGGACTACAAGCTGCTCTGTGAGCCACCCGGGGCATCTCATCATCATAATATTTTTAAAGAACAATAGTCACTGCACTCATGCGTCCATGACTCTTCCTTCTCTCCTCTCACCCATATACATGTAAAAAATTATCATTAAAGGAGAGGCACTATACATAAATGAATAATCATAGAACAGAAGATTATCAAAGATTTACATCTGAAAAGAATGTCAGCTATTGGTATATTTGAGATAGTCTAACTATGAAATCCACAGAGAAATTATAATTAATTCTTACAGTTTCTAAACTATTTCAGAGATAGACTATGGTTCTACTTCTAGGCCTGCTGATAACAGGGGTACAAGAGAGAAAGAAGAGCCACACTCATTGGGTCCTGAAAAGAGAACTTTCGGAGAAGTCATTATTTACATCGGTCTCCTGTATCAGTGATTGCCTCCCATGTGAACACCACTGCTGATAGATTTCAGAATAGAAACTTGCTCGTGTTACCCGTGTGACAAACCAAAGCTGGTGTATGTTAGGTAAATACCATTCTATCGCAGGTGAGGAGCACGAAAGTATGTTATGACTTAGGTGCTCCTAAGTCAGTAAGGAGTTTTATAATGACTAATACTGTAAACAATACTGCTGAAGCCACTAAGAAAGATCATTTGTCCTTAAAAATGGGGTCTCATTAGAGAAATAAGAAAAAGGCATTCAAGATAATTTGTTGGTTATGTAGTCAGTAGCAACTCAAATAAAATAAAACAAAGACCTCACGCCGTGACTTTCCTCCACAGTGGAGATACTCTAATGCCATAGAGAGTAACCATGTGCTGTCCATACAGCTGCCAACATCTACCAGAGCTTGCCCATGTCCCTGCTCTCCGAATCTTAATACAGTCAGGTGAGTGATAATTTGGGATGTTTTAGGGCTTATTTCCCATACTTCCTTCCTCTGTTTCAATGTCGTCATATTTTCTTCAGCCACCACAATTTGTCCAAGGTAGTTGCGTCAAAACTTAAAGATAAGAGATGGAAGTCAGGTGGAAGGGTTAAAGGAAAGTCACTATTAACTAATAGCAGCATATCAACGGTAAAGTTAGAATTGGTCTTTCTGAATTAGAAAACACAGGGGGTTTTTTGTTTTGTTTTTTTGTTTGTTTTTTTTTGTTTTGTTTTTTGCCCTCATCCCTTTGAGGTAGGAGTGTTGCCCAAAATAGTCTCAAATTCCTGGGTTCAAATGATCCTTTTACCTCAACTTCCGAATTGCTGGATCAGTAGACTAGAAACTGGACTCTTAATAAAAAAAAAAAAAAAGGGAAAAAGAAAAAGAGAAAAGAAAAGCAAGTTATGTGGCTCACAGACAGCACCTGCCTAGTACGCATGAGACCACAATTTAGATGCTCATCGTTGCAAAATCTCATGAAAGTTTGAGGTCTGATAAAATGTACTGTTGTAGTAGAAGCCTGGTATTGCAGCGGGAAATTGGGGCTCTCTTTTGGAGTTCTTCGTTTTGTTAGTAAAAGAATTTAGAAACAGACTCAGAAGGAAGCTTGGGGACAATTTTATTCAAGTCTTCAAGAAAAATAACAGGACAGCAAAGCTGTTGATGTCGGCGAATTCTGGGAGAGGAAAGAAGGGGAAAGGAGAACCTTTTCTTCGGAGTTAGGGGCCAGGAAAGCAGGCAGGCCCGGCAATAGAGTTAGGCTGGCAAGCAGCCACATGGCAGGCAAGCAGCTGCACGGAGGAAGGGGGCGGGGGTGAGGAGAGCCTGGAGAACGAGTGAGAAAGCCCGGAGTGGCAGCAAAAGCATGCCCAGACCTTGGCCAGTATCCCAAAGAAAAGGACATAGGAAAGAAGTGAAGGGGGGGAGGGGTTGGCTTAGGCTCCTCAGTGCTGTGTGACAGAAACTCCACAAGCAGCCGCACAGAGGCAGGGTTCCAGGGGAGGATCAGCACGCTATCTCACTAACTCAACAATTCTTCCTTCTATCTCCTTGGCTTCCCGGTGGCAGGGACCCCCTGACCACGTGACTGACAGAGCAGACTGCATTAACTCTTAAGAGAGGAGACAATGGTATATAGTCCTTTAATCTTTGGAGTAGATCGGAATGTTTTGTTCCCACTACACGCCAGAGGGAGTCTATTCTTTCAGATTAGAGGTTTAGGGAGTGGCGAAGCAAATTTTACCTTGCTAGGATTATCAGAGAAACCGGAGGTGTGGTCCAAAACCCAACCCGGGTAGGAGTTCATCCTCAAGGTTATTCTAACATTCCTGTCTCTAGCACTGAGACCCTAAAATAATTTAGCAACCAGAATTCAAATACTTCCGGCATTTCTGCCTCCAGCCAGGACAGGATAAAGTACATTTTCAGCTTCTGGCTAAGGCCTCAGATGGAGGATCCCATGCCTATTTCATCTGCAGGTTCCTAGCTCCTGTGCTCCTCACTTGATCTCGCGGTAGTACTGAACATTCCTAGTTTGACTGGAGAAGATGCTTTACCTGGCACCTCATCTGCTTACAGTATTGCTCCCTGGGCATCTGAAATGCACACCCAAACCTTCAGCAGTCTACAGCGTGTGTTTGGCCACTGATGTCAACAGTACTAGTAACAGATACAGTGAGGTCAGGTTGTGACCGGCTATAAAAATAGATTTAATTAGAAAATAAGACTGAAGCTTCTAGGCAAATTGCCCAAGGCCAAACTCAGGCAAAAAGAAGCACTGGAAACAGTGGTTTGCACATGGCTTAAAACCATGACTAAAAGAAAAGAGGAGAATGTGTTTGGTGGAAGCTTCACGTAACCATTGGCATTCATAAATCCAAGGAGTCTGGAATGTTTGTGTGAAGGCCTTCACCTTAGCCCCTGGCATTCAAAGGGGCTGGAACAGTCCAGTGGAAGTTTCGACTCAGGCCCCCTCCTCTGGGAGTTGTCTCAGTCCAGACTCCGTCCCCGAGAAAGCCCGTCAAATGATGACCCTTCCCTAGAGATGGTCAAGACCATTCCCACAGGGTATTTAAACTGCCCCCCAGAGAACAAACACGCGGTTTTTCCATCTTCCTTTTCTCTCTGGGGTGCTGGAAAGTCATCTGGGAGCATTTGTATCCATTAAACCTGGACTTTTTCTAATTCGGTTTGATTGGTCTGATTCAGATTGTTGAGCTGGTGGAGAGACTTATTGCGGTGCAGAAACTTTTCAGAATGCACTAGAGAGTAATGCAAACCTCATTAAGAAGCCAAAGAGGTCTGATAAGTTATTCAGTTGTTGCATGGTCTCTCCTATATCTATATGTCTTAGTAAAAGAGATAGTACCTAGAGGGTAAAGGGCTAAAGATGTCATTTTAAATGGCAAAAACAGAACACTTTTCTCAGTTACTGATCCTTTGCTTGTGTAGGACTTGCGCTTCCGAGCAGTCTGTCCCAGTGACCTACACTGCCAGGAGCAGCTTCACCTAATTGCCTTGCATGTTTACCTTGATGAACTTCCTGTTCCCTAGGGGGTAGGGATAGGAAACTGTCCCAGGGTGAGGATCTGGGTAAAAGGTCAATCACAACAGTCTTACTGAAGTTTAACTTTGAATGACCGTTGCAGAGAATCTAAAAAGACTTTCTGATAATGAGAAATAGGACGGTCTGTAAAACCATCTGTCCATGCTCTGTGATAAGAGTCCTTGCCTAGCTTGAGTGAGGTTTGGGTTCCATCCCCAACCCCCTGCCCTCACACACAGTAACACACACACTCACACACAAACACACACAAGATGCTTGAGCATGAACCTCTTAAGTATTCAATGAAACAAATTTTCTGTGGTTAGGGCTGGGGAAGGAAAAAAGAGAAAAGCCAAATATTTTCTCCCAGCAGAGTATTCTTTTCTCCTTCTTAACAGCATTTGTGGAACAAATGTTCACAGAAAATTACTTTCATCACAATAATCTTATCAGAAAATCTTTGTAGTTTACGGGTAGTGCTATCTTGATTTTGTTCCACCCACTGTTGGGTTCAGTCTCTGAGCTCATACAACTCAATCCAACAAAACGAATGAAACATTTCCATCTTCCCCTTGTAAGGGGAAGTACAATGTGTTCTCATGTTCATCAACAAGAACAGGGCAGTGCAAAGAAGACAGGCCCACTATGAATCGTTAGTATCCTTATAAAAGGTAGCTGCAGTCTACCATTTATTTTAAGAGAGTGCCCAAGACCTAGCGGGGGGAAAAGGTGACTGTGGTCCACTCTCTGGAGTGTGATATATTTGCCAGAGAGTTGGAAGAATTATCTATTTTTTTTCCTCCAAGCGTTATCCAAATCCAACCTTCTAATGAAAGATAAAATTGTAGCAGGAATTCTAATTGGTTTAATAATAAAAACCCAGAGTCAGATATAGGGCTAATGCTGAAGATCAGAGAAGCAGAGCGGCCAGCCACTAGGGAGTTCTTACCTTTACCAACGCTCAAACTGAAAGGGCAGTCCTGTCTGTCCCCACAAATCGAATCCTTAGCATCTCAGATGGAATCTTCAGGCTGCATCTAAGCTCCTGTCTCCTCCCACCCTATATTCCTCTCTCTTCCCAGCCGTATCTCTTCCTGTCTCCACCTCCCTAGTGCTGGAATTAAAGCACTTGTAATTTCAAGTGCTGGGATCACCTTTGTGTTGGCTCTGTTTCTCTTTTAGACAGATTCAATCTTGTGTAGCCCAGGGTGGCCTTGAACTCACTTTTGGGATTAAAGGTGTGTGCCCCCACTTCCTGACCTTTATAGTTAACTAGTGGTTTAGCGCTGCATGCTGATCATCAGGTAAGCTTTATTTGGTAGAATCAAACAAACTATCACTATGTAAAATTTCACTAGCATTGCCTGGGCAATCGTTCGTAGAATGCTACAATTCTACAGAAACTGGTTAAGATACAAACTCCTTTGACCCCAGAAAGAGAGGGCAGAGGAAACTGGCACCTATTTAGGACGCTGCCCATCAGCCCACAGTTCTGAAGTGAAAGGTCAGAAGGCTTAGGTCAATGTTCAAACTCTGTATCCATCCACTTGATAGAGATGGCTCAAATAAACTCTGGCTCAGTTCTTTTAACACTCACCTAATTCTAAGGCATACAGTAATAAACATTTTAAATGGCTTAAGTAACTTTAAATTTTTTTTAATGAGAAAAGGATTATTGTCTGTTATTACTAGTATAAAAAGTTGCTTAATTTACCCCCAATTTTTCTAAATATTACTAGCTTGACATGTACCCTCTGTCCTCCTAAATTATGCTCGTTTTCATCCTAAGAATGTACTTGATGAGTTCATTTTAAAATACAAGGAACTATATGCCAAAAAATACCCCCAAAAATATTCGATAATGAAAATGATCTTGAAACTGAAGTCCCCGGTTACCCCACAATCTTCAAGAGTGCTGAATAGGGTGAGGATGTATATAGCTCTGGAGTATCGTCCTTGACCCCCCCCCACACACACACACAGAAAAACACTGTTTCTTTTTTGGTCCTCCCTGTCTGCACTGGAACTTGTGTCTTGGTTAGACACTTCAACTGTCTGTAATTGCAGTTCCAGGGGACCCAACACATATGGCAAATCACCAAAGCATATACAAAAAAAAATTAATTAAAAAAAAGAGATAGAGAAAGAGAAACTAAAGTTGGGTTTGTTAATATGTCAAGGAGATGACGATAATTATTGGAAATGTAAAAGGAGGAAGAGGCTGCACGTTAAAAAAAGAAACTTGATTTTACACTTTTGAGTAATTTTAAAGCCATTTCAACTCTGAAGACAACACATACAGATGGAATGAGTGTATCTTGAGTTATGAGGTGGATATGAGCCTTTGAAGACTAGGGTGGAATGTTAAGATTTAGGCATGACATGTCCATACAAAACCCTCATATACTATCTTTTAAAATACTTGCTATATCTATCTTTTTAAAATTTGAAATTCGATTACCAGTTTTATTGGTAAAGACCTGCTACTCAGCTAAAGGGTTTTTGCTTGTTTTGAAAGAGGATCTCAGTTGTAACCCTTGTTGGTCTGGAACTCACTATGTTCAGCCTTGAACTTACAGAGATGATATTATGTTTATTGTGTATTGTGTGTGTGTGTGAGAGTGTGCATGTTGTATATGTGTGGGTGCTTGTGTGTAATGTAATGTGTGTGGAAGTCAGATGACCATTTGTAAGAGTTCAGTCCTTCTACTGTGTGATCCTGTGATTCAATTTAGCTTCTCAGGCTTGGTGAGTTAGAGTATGTCTGCAATCCAGTCTTTTGAGAAGCTGAGTCAAGAAAACCATGAGTTCAGGATCAACATGGACCAAGAAAATTTTCATAAATTGAAATAGTAGCTTTTGTTTCCATCACAGGGACCAGCCAAACTGTTAATGAAGATATAATAAAATATACCTGTGTCTTCCTGCTAATACTCTTTTTTATAAGATATCCTGTTCAATATCCACTTTCTATATGACTGAATTTGATATAAGCAGAGATATATTTACCTTGTCTAGAAATATACCTATTTCTAACATACATAAAAGCACAAATTCTGATACATTAACAAACCATATATGTGTCTGTTAGAACAAAAACATAATGAGTTTTCCTCATCTACACTTTCTTATATTAGGGGTGATCTTCTATATGCTACTGTGTTGTAGAGGGAGGGAAGGAAAACACGACAAGAGTCTATCAATCACAGACATGACTAGACCTTAACATTCCAGAGAGTGGGAAGGAAGTGGTTTTGAACATACGATGACATGGGAACACTTGTCCTTCCAGGCTGTCGGTATTACAGGGTGAGATGGGTGTGTGCATATATACACACTGACTGAAAATTTGAACATGAAGTCTCCATTATTTGTTTTGTATTATAAAAATTGAAAGAAGTGCGTGTGATTGAAAGAAGTTATTTGTTGTGAAATATTTGTTTACTTCACAAAGATATGTCTTTGCCTAAGGCACCTTCTGATTGGTTTTAATAAAGAGCTAAATGGCCAATAACTAGACAGGAATGATAGGTGGGACTTCCAGGCAGAGAGAGGAAACTCAAGATGAATCTAGGCACACAATAAATACTAGTGAGACGGGCACACAAAATGGGACAGAGGTGAAAGTCACATGATAGAATGTAGATTAATAAAAATATGGGTTAATTTAAGTTGTAGGAGCTAGTTGAAAACAAGTGAAAGCTAAAGGCCAAGCTTTCATAATTAATAATGTCTCATTGTTTTTATTTGTGAGCTGGTGACCCAAAGAAAAATCTTACTATGTCTATGTGTGGTGATTACCATCCACACGGTTATAAAATCATTAATAACTAAGAAACATAAATCATTAGTTAAAAAGTCTGTTGGGAGCCTATTTTTTCAGGTACTTGGGGTACAGGGATGAATTTGATGTGGTCTATAACTTCTAAGTTAGATGATAAAACAAGTGGAATAAAGGAAATGATAAGCTAATTTGATTATCTGCTGACAGGCTTGGAGGTGCCTTTGACAAATGGGAGAGAACTTATCAATGAAGGACTGCATCTCTATACTGCTGTACCACATAGAAAAGCCAAATAAAGAAATGCCTCTGCATGATGATGTGACATGTCCTTCTGTATATGTATTGCTTTTATTAGTTAATGAATAAAAGCTGTTTCAGCCAATGGTTTGACAGAGTAAATCCAGGCAGAAATCTGAACAGAGATAGAGAGAGAGAGTAGATGGAGTCAAAGAGATGCCATGCAACCACAGAAAGAGAAAGATGCCAGAACATTACTGGTAAGCCATGGCCTTGTGGCGATAAAGAGATGAATGGAAATGGGTTAGTTAAAGATGTAAGAGCTAGCTAGGAATATATCTGAGTCATTGACCAACCCATATTATAATTAACATTGCTTCTGTATTATTATTCAGGTCTGGGCAGCTGGGAAATAAAAGCCCTATCTTTGTTTACATAATGGCGCCCAACGTGGGGGCTTGAACCCACAACCCCTAGATTAAGACTCTTATGCTCTACCAACAGAGTTACAGTTTATAATTAATATAAGCTTCTATGTGCTTCTTTGGGACTGAATAGCTGCAGGAACAAGCAGGATAGAAAATTCTGTCTATAACATGTTCTTTGAAGAATGAAAGAATTCGTCATCCTTGCTTAGTCAGACTTTGTCTGACACCTCGAAGAGCTGTTCAAAGGAAAGGTGTCCTGTCACAGAGGAGAAGTGTCAGGAAAAATAATAGTCACTGGAAATGGAATTCTCTTGCTTGGCTTATTTTTATTAGAGTGTCTCAGAAATTGGAGTTATGTGAGTAGTGGCTCTCAGAACTAGATCCCTGCATTTGCCCATAATACAATTTACTTATTAAGCTTTAGTTTCGTTTTCTGCTGGTGATGGTGGGACCCCACTCTGACGTCAAGGCTCTACCTCTAATTCCCCATACTTAAGTTTTTACCCATGTGCCTGCTTTACTAGAATGCAGTGCCCTAAAGGTATAGCTCCACCTGATATAGAATCTAGCACAAAATACATTAATAAACATGTATTACGTGAATAGCAGAATAAATGATAAAATAGTAGAGTGATCAGCTTTACTTCCTACAGTGGAACATAGGAACAAAGGTCAGACCTCGGACCTTAGACAGAAACAGGAAATTCAGCTTAAGTGTCCCATCAAGTAACAAGTTCCAGCTTAGACAGTAATGTATTATAAACAGAATAGAAGTCTATGAGATGATATAGGTATAGTATCAATGAACAAAATTGAAAGTCTAAGGAAAAACATGTACTTCTTACTTCAAGTAACTTCCCCTACAAAACTCTTCTAATCACAAAGAAACAAAATAAATCCACAACAGATAAGCCTGTCAGACACCATGTTAGCCAGGAGTAAATATGGGAAGCATAAAGAGGCATAGCACTGGCAAGAATTGTCATGTTTGTAATATGCTACTTGAACATAAATAATTTGATTCTCACCAAGAACAAAGGATCAAAAATTGCAATCCAAGAACATTCTATAACATGACTTTCACAGACTTTAAAATTACTATTATCTGGGGGGCTGGAGAGACGACTCAGTGGTTGAAAGCACTGTTTCTTCTTCCAAAGGACCCAACTTCAATTCCCAGCACCGACCTGACAACTCACACCTGTTCATCACTTCAGTTACATGGCTTCTGACACCATCACACAGATATGCATGCAGGGAAAACACCGAGGAACATAAAATAAACATAAATTACTTTTAATTGCTTTTTTCTTTGGGGGTTTTGAATGAGAATATGATGGTCTAGCTGACCTAGAACACACTTACGTAAAGGCTGGACTCAAGCTACAACTTCCTGTCTCAGCATTCCAACTACCAGGATAATAGGCACAAACCCTGATACTCTAATATGTTTTAAAATGGCAAAATGCTGAAAATTAAACAAAGGTTGAAAAACTATTCCTTAATCAAGGAGATTAAAGAAAGTAGACCCAGGCATCACGGCACATACCCTTGCTTTTAATCCCAGAATTTAGGAAGTAGAAGCAGGCAGATCTCTGTGAGTTCAAAGCCTGTCTGGTCAACATATGGAATTCCAGGACATCCAGGATTATGTAGAGAAACCTTATCTCAAAAAAGGAAAGAAAGAAAGAAGGAAGGAAGGAAAGAAGGAAGGAAGGAAGGAAGGAAGGAAGGAAGGAAGGAAGGAAGGAAGGAAGGAAAGGAAAAGTTGACATTTAGACTATTTTTGTCCCAGTGGGCAAAATTTGAATGAGAACTAAGGACTGAACTGATAATAGAGTTAGCTTTCCACCTTCATGTTCACATGGGCTTACATGAACAAGTGTCTTTACTGGTAGGAAATGTATGTGTGCATGGCAGCTTTGGGCTATCAAATTAGCACTCTTATGGTTCCTATGGCAAGCTTAGTCTGTAGCCCGAGAGTGTGAAGGATGGAGCCTTTAAGAGGTGGTAGGGGTGATTTGGTGATAGCGGTGCTCCCTTGCTCATGCACTCTCTTGCCCTTCTGCCTCTTACCATAGAAGAAGAACAGAAGAACCTTTGCATGATGCCTGTGCCTTGACCATGCTCTTCCTAAACTTCAAAACTCTCAGAAACAAATATCATGTGTATTACTCAACCCTCGGTGCGCTGTCTTCTTTTCAGAAGACCCGGAAAGGCAGCATCAGCAACAACAAACAGACATTCTTCACCACCAACAAACACAGAGACATTCTTTGGCACTGGTTTTAAAGGTAATATAGTAGTTTATTTACTTATTTTGTGATTCTGGGAACTAAACCCAAGGTCTCATGTATTCTATCACTGATCTCCATCCCCCTGCCCCAGATAGTTTATATTCCTAAACATGAAAAGTAGGGGGAATCTACTGTTGGGCCCCAGCTCAGCCTCCAGAAGCTCTAGCTGGATAAGCTTGTATGAGTTCTGTAACCTCACTGAGCGATCTGCCGGATTCCCTGTGAAAATTCTAATGGTAGTGATAACTACTAAAAAAAAATTCTAAAATTTAAATTTTGTTTTGTTTGTGGGGGGAAGAGTTACGTGGGCAGAGGGTGGAAGTGAGGGGACGGGGTGCTATGTGAGATTGGGATGCCTGATGTCAAATCCCCAGAAAATCAATAAAGGATCAGAAAATATTAAATATAAAAGAACTTTATGAGCCAGAGAGGTCGCTCCGTGAGTAAAGGCCTTTGCCAGGGCTGTCAACCAAAGTTCCATCTCTGGGTCTGTGGAAAAGTAGGAGAGGACCGGCTGATGCTGTGAAACTGTCTGGTGACCTTCATATAAACACCATGGCATACATGCGCCTAAAATCACATCACACACATATACATAAACACACACGCACACACAACCAATAAATGAAAATTTAAAAAACGTTACATAATCTCTAGCTATTAGAAACTTTTATTAGAGGCCATTTTTCTTTCTCATTTCATTTTTTTCATCTTCCTAACTATAATTAAATATTTAATTAGTTCACATATAAAAGACTGCAAAGTAGAATGCATGTAGAGAAGGACTTTTTCTTATACTGAAAGAGGAAGTGAATTCTTTATCAATTTCATACTATTACCAATTGAATGTATCTATTCTGAATCCCAGGTGTGTTGTTAAAATCCGACAGAGGAATAACAGTGGAGGCATATTATGTACAACTTATGCTGCTATACTCGCAATATTTGATGCCAACTTCTGAACATAGACGCATTCAAGTACAATTTCACTGGCAGAAATAGTCAAACATGGATGTCACAGTGACAGAGACTATGTCACCAAATCAACAACAAAAAATGACAAATTTTCATATTCATGAGGTTGTAGTTGCAATCGAGAGAATTTGTTGTGATGAAGAAGGAGGACACAATTGTTTTTAAAGTGTTGCCGTGACTTAGCTGCACAAACTCTAACATCTTCAAACAGCAGTTGTGTATTTTCTTCGTGTGTTATGTTCCGTGGAGCAGCAGTCTGCGTGGGCTCAGCTTTTCTCCGAGCTAACTATCTCAAGAGACTAAAATCAAGGCTATATGCTGGGTTGCATTTTTACTGAAGAAGAGACTACCCTTCCAGGCTTTTATAGACAGCCGGCAGGACTCGATTCCTTGCAAACAGGACTGAGGTCTCTTGTTTTCTCGGCTGTTGTCTGGAGGTGACTTTTAGTCCAAGACCAGACTACACACCATTCATCTCACAAAGCCCCTTCCATCCTCAAACCAAGAACTCAGGGTCAAATCCTCTGCACACTTTGCCTCTCTCTTAATTCCTCTTATGCCACCTTTGGAGAAAGTTCTTTGCTTTTGAAGAACGTGTGTAATTAGTTAAGGCCTTCTAAGATAATCTGCCCTTTTTAAGGTCAATGGTTCCATTTAGCATAACTAAGGAGTGACATGTGATCACATTCAAAAGTTCCCAAGGAGCAGACTGTTGACATATTGGGAATGATCCAGGGAAGAGTATTGGGCTAACACAGTTAATTTTAAGAATGTGTCATGTACAGTAAGAAAAACTAACAATGCACTTTGCTGTAGGGTTTCTGTAAATTCTGAAGGTATATTTTTTGGAATAGTTGTAACCTAGATTTATCTATACAAACTACGAGTTAAGAAAAACACTGAAATAAAAAGAATAACCCTTACTATATTTCTTTTATTACTACAAGATAGTCTAAAGGCATTTGAAATTACTCTTATCCCAATGCATAGATTTTTCTACAGGTAACACAATATTGCTTTGCTTAAAATGATATTTTGTCTCTTTCATGCCATTTCTGATTTCTACTCTTAACTGCCAGATTGCCAATCACTGTGTTTTCTCAAATCAGATCTAAAAGCCAACAAGGAAGAAAATTAATTGGAAGAATATTGCTGATTCTGACAAGAACATCAGAGTTGACCGTCCCAGTTTTGACTTGCTAATCACCCCGGAATAGGCAGATTTAAAGGCAGTTTGAACCAAGTTAGAAAGCTGTACATTATAAAGTTGAAAGAGGAAACTGAATTGGACGACTTCAAATGCAAGGCGGAGCATAAACAACAGCCCTTAATATAAACAATAACGTGGGTGTTTGTGTATTTCTAGGCGTACTCCCCTTGGAGGGCCTGAATCGGGACCTCCCTCCCCCGGTTCCATAGCGCAGAGGCTTGCCTTAGGTGGGGTTGGAAATGCCCTAGAATGGCTCTTTGTTGATTTTCCCTCATGCTAGAGCCCAGTTCTGCTGCGAAGCAAAGTGCTATTGAATTTGCTCACTCAGGCAGAACACTCAACAGGAAGGAAGGAAGCGGCCATTCTTTCTGGTCCTATTGTCTGACCACCCGGCTTAAGCAATCAAACAGCTCTGTGTGGGTTTTCTTTTTCTTTTTCTTTTTCCCCCTTCTCCTTCTGGTGGGCACTGGGGAAGGGGGCGGGGATGGATGGAAACAAGCTCTTCGGTTTTTCACTCAGTTTTGTGGAGTGTGAGGGCATCTTTTCATGGCCCAGATTCCGGTACCTATTTTTTCACAGCAAAATACAGGAGGGGGAAAGACTACACATTTGAAAGTGCAGCTAGTGTGTAGCGATGCGTTAGGGTTTCTCTTTGGCTGTATTGTGAAAATAGGTACTAGCAAATGTGCCATTTCACTAATGAAACTCAAGACTAGTCAGCGGTTCTGAGTGATGGCATCCGAGGCTCTGAGCCCTTCTCCCCGGTCCCAGGAAGCCCTTCCCCACTGAACTTGCTTTTCTTTCTTCTTTTTGAACAAATAGTCTAAGGACAGTACCTTGTTTCACATGACTATGCTGCTTAGCAAATATAGAAAGATGTACTTAGAAAAAAATATTGTGTCATCCTAATAAACAACAGGAAGGTTCTGAGGGAGAAAAATGACATCAGTTAAAATGAGTAACCGTGATAAGACAGAGTGCGTAATAAAAGCTAAGATGACGGCATAAAACTAGCAAATTTGCGTTGAATATGTTTCTTATCCCCTTTTCTTTCCGTTATGAAATGATGTCTTGATGTAACCTAGGTTATTCTGTTTAACTGAGGCTGGGGTTGTTCTAATGATCCTCTGGCCGCACCCTCTGGAGTGCTGGTAGTACAGGCATGTATTGCCACACTCAACTAAATAATTATAGTTTTAAAACACATTTATCAAAAGACTGATACCTCCCATTATTATTTTTTTCAATCTAAAGTTTAGTGAGAATGAAAAAAAACTAAGATCTTAAGAGTAATCAGAGTTAAATTTTATGGGGAAAATGGGGCCGTTAGGAACATGAACGTTAGGCATTCTTCCAAAAGAAAACGATCACAGTTGTATTTTACGAACATTAGAAGCGATGAAAAGTTTAGATTACCTTGCATTATTTGGGCGCTTTCTGACAATCTCTTGAAAATATGTCACAGTCTTTTTTTAAGTAACAACTCTGTTAGTAAAGTATTAACTGAGTTTTCTGTCCTGCCCGGTTCCCTCAGTGGTTAAGTCCCAAAGAAATCACACAGAGGTCTACATTAACTATAAACTGACTGGCCTAGTAGCTCAGACTTCTTATTAACCCTTATAACTTATATTAGCCCATTATTCTTGTCTGTGTTAGCCACGTGGCTCGGTACCTTATTGGGCGAGGCAGTTACATCCTGCCTTCTCTGTGTCTGGGTCAGGACTGCAGAATGCAGGATCCTCTTCCCAGAATTCTCGTTGCCCCGCCTATACTTCCTGCCTGATCACACCACCTATACTTCCTGCCTGGCTACTGGCCAATCAGCATTTATTTAAAACATAAGGGACAGGTACAGACCATTTTCCCACAGCAGTAAAGTATGAGAAGTGCCAGGTCTTTTGGGAAGAGGCAGTCCTCATGCCTGAGTGATGTCTGCAAACAGACATAGAAGAGGATGTTTTTTTCATCCAGAGTTTGTAGAATTTTCTTTTCTAGGTACCTGATACAAGGGGAAGCCTAGGGCTGGGTTGGCTTATGAATTTGGGGTCTTGTTCTCTTTCCTCTCTGTCTCCCCTGCTCTGTCAGTCTCTCTCTGTTCTTTCTCTCTCTTCCTCTCTCTTTCTCTCTCTGTCTCTTCCTTTATTTTCCTCCTCCTCACCCCCCCCCCCCTTTTAGAAAGTGTCTCTTGTAGTTCAGGCTGGCCTTAAACTTTGTAAAGGTGACCTTGAATATCCTACAACTCCCACAGACACAATCACACTACCATGCCTGCTGAACTGAATACTCTAAACAGTGGCAACAGGTCAACTTTTTAGCAATTGAATGTTTCTGTATGTACAATGGCCAAATTTTAATTCAAAATCGTGAGGTGTTTCTGACAGCCATTGATCATACTGGGATAAGCAGTCACAGCAGCTTTAGTCCTGAAGAT
This sequence comes from Myodes glareolus, assembly GCF_982192425.1. NCBI lineage: Eukaryota > Metazoa > Chordata > Mammalia > Rodentia > Cricetidae > Myodes > Myodes glareolus. The sequence continues at coordinate 68,357,945 of NC_142037.1, read as the reverse complement.
AAAACACATGCACTTCACCTGCACTGTGCTTGCTCAGGCCTCCTAACACCACTGAAAGATGCTTGAAATACCTTGAACTGAATTTTTCACTATTGAATATGTTGCAGTGTTTTTAGTGGACATCCAATGTGTTCTGCTCTTAAAGAAACAGTGGTTTCATTACAGAAGACAAAGACTTTAATCTTGTACTTCTATTACTCCTTCATAAAGTAAAGAGCAAATTAGTGCATTTTGGGATTGTATTATATTAGAATACTTGGTTTTAAAAATAGTTATTTGAGTTATGTAAGAAGTTATTATGAAATAATAAAAGGTTAGGAACCTTTGGCTTGGAGTTAGGACACTATTTTCAATAGTTTTGATATGGCCTTAAATATAGTCCTGCATTTTCTATGACATATTTATATAAAGGAGAGTTCTCAATACTGATGATGATAGAATGAAAAATATCAGTCAGCTCTGAGAAACGCTGAAGATGCTCTACGTAGTGTAGTATCAGCTATTCAGCCAGGATTTAATTCTTTGTGACAAAGTGAACTCGCACAAACATATTCATTAGTATGCAAATTTCTTTCCATTGCTAGTAAATGGTGAATTGCGGATATATCAAAGAATTGTTTGAAAATAACTTTTTAATGATGTGCTGTAGTGAATTTTGATTAATATGTCTATTCTAAATGTCTATATACCTGGGGTTGTATAACAATTTTTTTGGATGAAAAGACATAGTCAGTCTAGAACAAGCCTGAGCTAGGTGTGTTGGGACAGTTCTTGTTCATCTCAGAACCCCTCTTCCCAGCCAGGTGTGGTGGCTTACACCTTTAGTATGGGAGAAATTAGGAGGCAGAGGAAAGGCAGGTCTCTGAGTTCCAGGCCAGCCTGGTCCAAGACAGCCAGGGCTACTCAGATAAACCTTGTCTCAAAAAACAAAACAAAACAAGAACCTCCCTCTTTGTTTTCCCATTTTAGCTATTAATAATTAATTTGCTATTTCTAGGTAGCTCTCATGAATTTATTTAGGCACAGGTAAATCATGCCCTTGCGAGCTTTCTGTTCATTTTCCTGCACAGTGGTGGCTCTTGTGGGCACCTCTTTATGCATGGTCTTTGCAATTCTGGACAACCTCAGGACATAATTATTTTATTTAGTTTCTATCTTGGTGCTAAAGATGAACTCACGGCTGGTAGCATGTTCAATACACATTGTACCATTGAGCAACACCCTCCCCACAACCTTGAGCACAGTCAGATTTGAGACAACAGCAACACTTCCTCTGGCTCCCTGGTGTGGGGGACCAAGAATGTCTTAGAGTCTCAGATGCAGAGACGCTATTTTCCTGTGATTACCATAACTAACATTGGGCACTAAGATCCAGCCCTTGGATTTTTTTTTCACAACCTACTGTGAGTATGTGTGTGTGTGTTCCCATCAATGACCCTTAATTTTAACATGTCCACCTGACTGGCGCTACACAAACAGCATCATCTTGGGCTCCTCAAAGATCTGACGGTGGCTAGTGAAGGATTACTACCATTGCTAAGAAGCTCAAAGAAAGAGAGTACTAGACCTCTTGGTTATTTCCTTTTTAGATTTTGGAATGGGGTCTCAAGTAGGCCAAACTGTTTCTGAATTTGCTACATCGTGAAGGCTGACTTTGAACACACACTGGTCCTCCTGCTTCTACCTTACAAGTGCTAGGATCCCAGAAATCACCACTACACACACATTCTAAAGGTTGTTTCTGTTTTCTTGTTCACAGGGAGGATCAAATCCTGGGCCTTGCACATGCTAGAAGTGTTTGCCGTTGAGCAGCTTTTCCTGGCCTCAGCCTCAGCTTTGACAGTTGAGTAGCCACGCCAGACACGTCTTGGCGGTCCACCACTCCTCGCAGGAGTAAGTCGCTCTTCGGTGAGAAGCTTTAAAAGGCGGCTTCATCTGCTCCTTGTGGCGACCTAGAATGTAAAGCTGGGCTCCCAGCAAGCTCTCGCTCCTGGAGTCAGGAGACCAGTTAGTCCTTAAGGGTGGCAAAGCCTTAGTTAGTAGTCTCTTGTGCTGTGGTATATATGGGGTCCTGAAGAACCTCAAACCCTAGAATTTACTGTGTCAAAACTTTATTGTTATGGAATTCAGAATTCTTCCTTTGTAATAAATCATCCTTTTGTGTGATGGTCATTTTTATTTCTCTCTCTCTTTTTAGAATGGATCCAGTTTTAGGCTCTCTTCCTGGGGATGAGTCAGTGTGAAACCCTCCAGCCTGCAGGAAATGAAAAAAAGTTTCCAGAGAATAAAAGCTTGAAAGAAAAGATCTATTTCTTCCTTTATAGTTTTTGTCAATATCCTCTCATCTAAAGTTTCATTTATTCCCTGAAATTTTAGGTGACAAAAATAGACAGGACCAGTTAGTCTGGAAATCCAGAGAGCTCAGATCTGGTTCCTGAGTTCATAGTTTTAATGCAATTTCCTGCTCTGTTAAACAAGACCCTTGGAACAAATGCTTTTCTTATGTTGCTGGTAGATCGAAAATTCACTCATTCTCAGTCTATGCACTGAAGGACCTGTGTGTGTGTGTGTGTGTGTGTGTGTGTTTTCAAAGCCTTGACCCCCTTATCCAGTCACTTCTGTGATAGAAAAGAAAAAGAAGTGACCTATGAGTTATTGATGACATGGTTTTCACTGGGGAAACAGAGGGATCTCCTGGAAAATTTGCTCTAAAGATGGGACAGAACCCCTTTTCTTGCAATACTAGGTTTTGCTATGGTAAGAGGTTTAGTTTAAGCCTAAGCCTATCCGTTCTACTTTTTCTAGGAAAACTATACTGCACCCGATGTCGTCTGATTGGAGAGGGGGCAAAATATAATCCAAAGTGTACTTTTAACCTAACCAAACGGTTCTTCCAAAGTTTCTAGCCAGAGAACTAGTCTATAAATTTTAACCATGCAAAATATCTTGTCAAAATATTCTATCTGAACTTTCTCTGACATGAAGCCAAACTCTTGGGACAAATTAAGATAGGTGGATAGCACTGACTATGGTTAGTCTTGATTGCCAGTTTGATGGGATTCAGAATCGCCTAGGAGATACACCTCTGGGTGTGTCTGTGAGTCATTAGTTGAATAGGAGAAGACCCTCCTTCAGTGTGGGAGGGCACTTTCCAATGGGAGTCCAAGACAAAGAAAGGTCCAAGGACTAAGCATTGCTTCCTCCCTCTTTCTCTTCCTTGTAAGCAAATGGCACCTACCCTTGCTATTGTTGTTCCTGGCAGCTTAACTTAAATCAGAGTACAATTTTGTAGGCCTTCCCATGTTAGGACCATTGACTCTTGAGGAATCTCCCAAGCCTTTGGCATGTGATTAGAATGCTAGAGGATCCAGTTTCATGGTCTGAACAGGTCTGCTTCCTTTCCAGTGTGTAGATGATATAATAATAAAATTACCTGTTGCTGTCATAAAACATTCTGACAAAATGAACTGAAGGATGGAAGACTTTATTCTGGCTCACAATTACAGATATAGCAAGAGATTGATTCCACTGGTCACTTCACACTCATAGACACTATGCAGAGAGTTGAGAGTGCATGTGGCTGCTCAACTCTCTTTCTCCAGACAGATTCTGAGATCCAGTCAAGGAAGAGTGCCATTCACAGTGGGTTGGTCTTCCCCTCCTCAGGTACCACAATCAAGACAATTTCCCACAGACGTACCCAAAGGCTCATCTTTTAAGTGATGTAGATTCAGTCAAATTGACAGTTAGCTCTAGCTGTCACCCAGCCCCTATCATGTAAGCCAATTTAGTAAACTCCCTTCCTACCAGAATCTTGCCTAGTGTATTTGAACAATACCTGCAAGTATAAAAGCAAAAATCTTCTAAGTAATTGCATTTAAATACTTTGTCATGCTGAGTGTGGTATAGCACATGCATTTAATCCCAGTATTTGGGAAGCAGAGGTAGGTGAATCTTTGTGAATTTGAGGCCAGCCAGGGCTTCATGGTGAGACCCTCTTAAAAGGGACATTCAGCAGAACTCCTACATTACTGCTAATTAAAAAAGTGGTTCAGCTGAGAGATAGTAGTGTCTCCAACAACTCTTTCCAATTCTATTTTAATTGACACTCAAAGTTCTCAGGTTTGTCTATAGCTTGTAAAACCTTATTCTTACTCCCATCTCATGAAGGCTGGTGGGTGAGCTTAAGATGGTCCCCCAGAGACTCATTGACGATAGATTGTCCCATAGCTCAGGCTCACCTGCCATAAGCCTCATTTGACTTTAAGCATCCATGCCACAGGCGCATCTGCATGCCATTCTGTTGATCATTGGTCATATTATAATTGGTTGGTCCGGGTGCTTTTCTTGGTGCACCAAAATATATGGTGACCAAAAAAAAAATGGTGACCAAAGATATAAACCACTGGCAGACTTCTTTCCATCAAAGATGACAGATACTTAGGAGCACATCAATTTGAATGGCTACCCAGTTGATGAGAGTATCAAATTTCACATGTCACATGATCCCCCACACCGTATGGTCAAAGACCACGCACGTCCTCAAGACACACCATTCCAATCCAGCATTTGGAAGTCGTTGATAATTTATCATCTGTGCTGAAAAGGACTAGAACTCTTTCATCGCTCACCGGCCACCTTTCATACAATACAAATGGACATAGGATATTCTGGGGTCTTCTTCCTGAAGTCACTGTGTATTTAGCCTGTGATCCACACATACTTCTTGATCTCTGTTACTCTTAAACTTTGACACATACAGGGAACCCTACTAGAAACTATTACAATTAATGGATCTTCTAGTCCTCAAAGAGATACTAACCTCATATTAGCCAGCTCCTCGGCTGCCTAGCAGAGAACCACTCACTCCAGAATACCTTTGGCTGCTACTACTTTTCAGACTGTCCCCACAATCTCTTGTCTGGAGGCCCCAGACATAACCGGCCCAATTTCTTTCCCCCATCAAAGCAATGGATTTCTGCTTCTCAGACTATAACCATCTTCTAATTGCAGCAATTGTTCAGTGTTACAGTTTAAATACTAATGACCCACACAGATTCATATTTCCAATATTAGTCCACATCTAACTGTGATATTTTGAAAGATTGAAAACTTCAGGAGGTGGGAGCAAGCTGAGGAGGTGGGCCACTGCTGGGTGTGACCTTGAGAGTTGAACAGGGTCTCCAGGCTATTTTCCTCTGCTTCCTACACACTTGCTATTGGGCCTCGTGGTCCTACTACACTGTTGTTCTGCCCACGTACATGGGACCAAACAACCATGGATGGAAACCTTTAAACACAGGAGCCAACTAAATCTCTCTTAAAGTTTCTTTAGCACTTATCAACAGTGATATAAAAGCCCCAGTGCTAAATACACTAAAACAGAAAGTTGGCGTTAGAAAAAATAGGCTTATCACCGTGAATAAACCTGGCCATGTTGTTTTTAGATATTTGGACCTGGCTTATGGAAGTAAATTGAAAGGATTTGGAGATACGGGCCATATAAGCTTTAGAACACTGGAAGCATAGCTAGTGGGCAGTTGTAGTGGGAACTCAGAATACCAGAATGCCAACAGAAACACGGACAATAAATACTGGGTTCATGAGGTCTCAGATGAGTCCAACAATGCGACCGGGAATTAAACAAGACACAATTTGTGTAATGTTGTGCAAAACAATTTGTCTATATGCTGTTCGTGTTCCAAAACTTGATGAGAGTTTAAAAATGACAGACTGATTTGACAGAGGAAGTTTCAAGACACGGTAACACTCAGTGAACACTGGCTTCTTTTAGCCAGTTTTACGGTGATAATCCAGAGGCAAGGGAGAGTAGAAAGAGTTGAGAAACAAAATTTGGGCAGAAAAGGAACTTGACTGAGGATGTGGAAAGGGAGAGCATGGTTGCTGAAAAGATTAGTGCTATAACAAAATGCATTAATTATAAAATTGCAAGGGAATAATAGGAAAAACACCTTGAGGGCATTTCAGGAATCAGTCTTACTCAATCACCATAGTTATCAGGCATAAAATCGGAACCTTATTTTGACACCCTTTCCCTTGAGATGAGAGGACCGCAGGATAACCTGATCACACAGGGGTGCCGAGAGAAGTGCTTTACTGGGTACAGACACTTATCTACTCAAAGGCCTATGGAGTGGAGGCTTGCCTATTACTCAAGCTTGCAGAAGACCTGGCTGGGTGTGCAGGCAGGCAGAATGCAAGAGTTTGGAGGTGATTATGGCTTCCCTGGAGATTTCAAAGGAAGGCAGAGGAGGGCATGGAGTGTGGAGCAGAGTCAGATTTCTTGCAACAAGCCCCTGGAAAGGACATGTGTGATCCTGTAAGGGTTCGGCTTAAGCCACATCAAAGACCACAGCATGTTGGAGATGCCAGAATGCTGAATATATGGCTAAGAAGGCTGCAGGCAGCAAGAGAATCCAGCTCAAGGGCGGTGGTATGGACTGTATTTGGAAGAGGCCCAGAGCTCACATAGTTTCTGCCTGTTCTGGATGTTGGATATGTTTGGCCAATTGTATTTTAGTCTTTTTTTTTTCTATAGCCCCTTTCCACCCCCATCAGTTTTGGAATGACGGTATTTTTTTTCCCTGTGGCATTATGTCCTTAAAGTATGTATTTGATTTTAATTTATAGGAGCTTCCAGTTAAGAGTTAATGCGAGACTCACAACATATTTTGAGCTAGGCTTTTAATCAGTTGCTGGAACTGTTAACTTTAGAGATCTTGGAGATGGACCAAGTGCACTTTTCCTTTAGGAGATGTATGTGAGCCTTTGAGGACCAGAAACACATGTGACGGTCTGATGTGAACATCTTCCCTAGACTCATGTTTTGAACGCTCTGCTCTCAGCAGGTGACACTACTGTGGGATGCCACAGACTCCTCGGGAGGTGAGATCGGTAAAAGGAAATAGGTCTTTGGGATATGACTATGACGGTTGCACCTGGGCATCTCTGCTCCTTCTCTCTATCTGTTCACTACTAACCAATTAGATTCAATTCAATCTGATGCAGTAAGTATAGCTGACATCTAGGATATTTAGCCAGACAACAATAGAATGCACATTCTTCTCAAGTGTCTTTGGGATGTTCTCTAAGAAAGATGGCACATTCTCGATCATGATACATTAACAGAATTTTAAAAAGCAGAACTCATGCAATGTCTGCTCTCAAACCACTGTAGAAGTTATGCAGAAGCTACGAGCAAGAAAAAAAAAATTGAAAAAAAATACTCCAAAAAAGATTAAGCAACATACTTCTAAATAGCTCACAGGTTAGACAAATGTTTGAAGACAAGTTGAAACATATTTTAAACAAACAAAAAATAAAGTTTATCAATGTTTGTAGGTTGTGATGAAAGCAATGTTGAGAAGGAAATCTGTAACATAAATGTATATATTAGAAAATGTTTTTTAAAAAAGAACTAAAATTCAATCAATTAGCTGCTACTGTAGGAAACTAGATAGAAATAACATCAAGTCCAAAAGAATACGATAAATATAAAAATTAGATACCACGAAGTCAATACAGAAAAATAAAACCCAAAGCTAATTTTTAAAAAAGATATTTCTAGCTATACTTAGAAAACAAATGATGACAAATTTGGTAATATTAGGAATGAAAGAAGGGGTATTTATTACTATAGATACTGTATTAGTAGGATAATAAAGAAATGCAATGAACAGTAGTAAAAATATTTGGAAGACAAATATGTCCAGACTCACATAGATGAAAAGACAATATGAATAACACTATATCCCTTAAAAATAATGAATCAGTGATTAGTGACTATATTAGTTAGCTTTATGTCAGCCCGAAAGAGGCTAGAGAGGAGGGCACCTCAACTGAGAAAATGTCTCCATAAGATCAGGCTGTAGGCAAGCGTGCAGGACATTTTCTTAGGAGTTACTTATGTGTGAGAGCGACCACACCATCACGGAGGGTGCCATCCCTGGATTGGTGGTCCTGGGTGTTATAAGAAATCAGACTGAGCAAGCCACGGGAAGCAAGCCAGCAAGCAGCTCCCTCCACGGCCTCTCTATCAGCTCCTGCCTCCAGGCTTCTGCCTTGGTTGAGTTCCTACCTTTACTGCTTTTGGTAAGGAACTGTTACATGGAACTGTGAGTGCAAAAAACCCTTTCTTCCCCAGGTTGCTTTTTGTCATAGTTTTCATCACAGAAATAGTAACCCTAACTAAGGCAGCGAGCTATAAACCGGAAAACACCAGACCTGACTGAATTCACCTAGTAATTTCTACTGTGCTTTGGGAAAAGAAATTATATCCCTTCTCTAGAATTTCTTTCAGAAGACGGGAAGAGAAGGAATACTTTCCAGTTTGCTCTGTGAATCCAATATTACCCTAAGAACAAAACCACCAGTGGTTATAGGGAAAACAAGTAGAAACAACTATTATTTAGTATCCTTCACGGATGAGTGGCATTGGGATGATACTCAATAAAATGCAACCCGGAGGTAGAAAGAGAAATATATATTATGGGATTTGTCTGATTCGGTATTTGAAAATGAAGAACAGAAAACAAGAGAAACACGGTGGCTAATAGTTACTATCAATGGTGAATGGTGAATTGGAAGAGTAATCCAAATAATTCCTTTCCTCCTGAAGGTGATTTCAGTTAGGGAGTTTATCACAGCAATGAAGATAAGATTAAGGCATGATTGGACTAATTATTTGGGAGAAAGAAAGCTGAGTTATTATTTTCTTTTTCTACGTTTATGTTTCAATATTTTATTTTATCTTTAATTTTATTTATTTTGTGTATATGTGCTATATTTGTGTGAGGGCTGGTGCATATGTTCTGTGGCACATTTGTAGAAGTCAGAGAACATCTTTGGGGTGTCTGCTCTCTGGATCTCTCCTGCTTCAGTATTTTATACCTAAAAATAAAGTACTAAAAGATCATCCACTTATTTTGGTTGGGGGAAAGTGGTTTTAGGCGAGACCTTCCAAATCCAGAAGCAATTAAAGAAAAGGTTAATCAAATGCGTGTGGATGGATTTTAACATGTTTAATATGGAAATAAATGGATTAAAATATGTGCATTATATCAGTGAAAAAGAAGATTACTTTTAAGAAATAGGACAGTTAAAACACAAAACCGAGATAGGACAAAGCACTTAGTAAGTGATTGAAAATATGGGAGTCAGTGTTCAATTTTGTTCATTATTAAAGCACTAGAAAACATTCAACAACAAAAAAAATTTCCTACTTTCAAACCACTTTTTTTTTTGAGAAAATATGGTGGCAGGGGCAATCTAATAAAAAATTGGGGGGAGAATGAATAAAATTTCTTTGCACATCAATTTTGTTGAAACTATTAAATTGATTAGATTGAAATTGAGACTTGCATTAAGGTTTTGTGGCTTTCTATTTTTGTATTTAGCCTAAAAGCACATTAGCCCAATTGCAGAAGGAAGCATGGCGGAGGGTGGTGTATAGTATCATTGAACTCACAATGAACTAAATCAAACCACTGGTCTGTTTGTATGAGAGAATTCTAGGTGTGGCAGAAATTTATAATCCCCTTCCCTCAGAAACTGAGGCAAAACAACTGGATGTACAAGGCTGGTCTGTCCTGCAGAGTGAAACTGTGTCTCAAAATAAAATAGGTACAGGTAAGTACGTAGATACTTAAATAAATAGGTATGGCAAATTTTATATTTACAAATGCTGTATGTATCATTCAATGAAAATATCCAATTTAAAACAATTTATGTACTATAACTCCAATTTTTGTCTTGAAGAACATGTTTGCTTTTGTATACAAAGATAAACATCTCCTTCCTGTTGTCTGCAAGGCACAGAATTCTCAGCTCCTTCTCCAGCACCGCATCTGTCTGCACACTGCCATGCTCCTACATGCCATTCTCACACACATGCCACAATGATAATAGACTACATGTCTGCAACTCTAAGTCACCCCAATTGTATTTCATGGTGCCTCTTCACAGCAATAGAAACCATAGCAAAGATGAAGAGTCCCCAGGCTGTATACCACACTGCTGTTTATGTGCGTCCTTTAATGAATTGTGACTATTTGATAACACAGGAAAAGTTAAAGTTAAAGGGATTTAATCAAATAGGGAATTCAATGTTCTCTTCATTTTAGAGGAACACGCTGACTGCTGCTATATACTGGGAGTTGGCCATTGGGGCTGGGATGTAGCTTAGGTGGGAGGATATTTGCCTGAAGTACCTTGAGTTTGATCTCCAGCACTAGTAACCCAGGCATGGCAACATCCCAAAACTCAGGAGAGGAAAATATAAGAAAACTGGAAGGTCAGAAGTTCAAGGTCAAGTTCCATGACACTGAGTGAATTTAAAGCCATTCTGGAGTACTTGAGATCCCCTTAAAAAACAGAAACAAAGCTGGGCAGTGGCAGAAAGTGCCTTTAATCCCAGCACTCAGGAGGCAGAGGCAGGTGGATCTCTGTGAGTTCAAGGCCAGCCTGGTCTACAGGACAGCTAGGATTATTACAAAGAAATCTTGTCTCGAGGGTGCGGGGGGAGCAGAAACCAAAAACCCTCAAACAGTTCCATCCAATGCTTCACGAACTGTGCAGATAATGGAAATACCATCTCTCTTATGTGTTAATATGGCTATGCCTATGAAAAAATTTGTGGGGGTAATGAAGCTGGGAACTGTTCAATATTCAGCGGTAGGATGAAAGTCAGGTCTATCATATTCAAAGAAAGACACAAAATACAGAGAATGTCATCCATGTCCACATTACCATTGTAGAGAGTTCAACAATTGAAGTTTCTCTTAATGCGATTGTGTTAGATTGAATTATCTCCATAGTTGTCTTAACTCTCCATTTAACTTGAGAAGTTCTTTGTAAAGCAGAGTTGTAGTTTGGAAAGTTGCCAGTCATCTGGACAGTAAAATAGACATTTCAAACCTTCCTCAGTATTGGGGGAACTGAGAGCAGCGGGTCAACCTGGAACGTTGCCAGTGGAGCTCTGACAATCTTTTATGTGCCTACAGTTGGTGAGTTCCGGTACTCCATTTTAACTATTTTCTTCTGCATACACCTTTCTCTTACGGCACGTTTTCCTTCCAGGTGGTGTGAACCGGTTGTCTATGAGTTCTAGTGTAGTCAAAAGTTACTCATAGCCTAGGAAAGTTGTTTCTGAGCCATGTGAGGTACGAGAGAGGATTCAGATGTTTTGTAAATGGTGATTTGTTAAAACAAATTTGAAACTAATAACGTTGCCACCTACAAAAGGCAAGCATAAATAACCAGATGTAGGAACATCAGTCAGGAGTTGGGGACAATAGAATTCTGCTGTGTTGAGAAGTGGGGAAAGTGCATTCCCGGGGAATAAACATTGCAGCAGGACTCCTTTTCAAGTCTCAAGTTTCTAGAAATGTATCTATTCCGTAGAAACTCATGAAAATAAGTCAGCAGTTCTCAATAAGTGTAGCCTAATGGTTGCACTTGGACCGACACACTCTTTAGCAATTATTCCTGAAAGAATAGTTCATTGCCTGGACTGAAGAAGAAAAAGGGTGTCACAAGATTCCTTCCCTCCCTCCCGCCTCTCTCCCCTCTGTTTGTGACCCCCCCCCCAATCCCCAGACCAGATTTCACAATGTCACTTCAGACTTGCTATCCTCCACCTAAGCTTAACCAGCACTGTGGATCAAGGCGAATGCCTCCACTGAGACTTGAATGCTGGAATCTCGATTTTTCTTCTTCAGTTGGTTAACGACTTAGTATTTTTAATAACTCATCAGGAGAGGTTACCTAACTAAAAAATTAACTCCAAGTGCCAAGAGCTTTCTTGATTGTATGAAGTTCTTAAATAACAGGAGGATTGAAAAAAATAAGATCAAATGTAGACCAAACATCACTTAACAGATCAAGTCAATTTTATGTTACCAAAGATGAATGAACTAAGTGATTTAAATTCTCTTAAAAGAATGGCCTTTGAGCAATGTATGCACAGCTGCTACTGGTCTATAAAAAGTTCTCTTCTTCAGTGAAAGAAAAACTTTATTATCTTGGAGATGGTGGATTTTTGCCTTCTCCTAATAAGCTTCTTACTTCATTTTTACAATACACGTCAGCATGCTCCTTTATTGTGAGCTAATACATGCAGAGAGTTATCAAAAGCACACTCCACGGCTTTAAATTCAAATCATATTGTCAGAAGAGGCATCTTTGGACTCAGTTTTTACTTCTTTGTCCTCCCTCCACCCCTTTTCTCTTTTCTTTTCCTTTATTATTAGGAGATCATGTTTCATAGATTTTCTTTCTTTTGGAAGACTGTCCTGTTCCAGTGTTGAACTGCTTACTCTCTTTAATGGGAATGTTGCATTTTGGTGATTATAAAGGACATTGCTCTTGACATTTCTAAGCCTCAATTTCCCCCTCATACTTGCATGGAGCCTTAACTCTCATTGTCCATTTTCCCCTCAAATGCCTTTTTATGGTTTGCTTTCCCAGTGAGAGTGCCAGTACTATAATACCTGTTATTTATATGATGTTTTACAGCTTCATAAAGCACTTCAATTTCTTTGGTTTGTTTATTACATTTTGTTTCTTTTTGAACATATTTGTTGAAACTTCTTTTCATGTGAAAACCAGCAACGAATGAGGCATATATTGTTGTGGACTGTTAGCGGAAATGCTTTTCTTCTAACTATTTTCATAACCATATTAATACTAAAGTTTGAATCCCTTCCAAAATATATTAACCCAGCAATTGCAGGCTACAGGGGACAAACTGCTGCTATAGCTTTTCTTCTTAAAATTGCATTAAATAGTGATATGTTTCTTATTTGTGTTTCTCATAGAGTAATTGTTAAAGGTATTACCAGTGGCCGTACTAGAATGTTGGCTACTTTAAAAGATATTCCTGGCTGCCCACATGTGATACTTTTATTCCAGATCTATTTAAAATTATGAATTAACATCAGCCATTTTTGTGTCAGAAAGACCATTAACTTTTTAGTGGTAAATTAAAAGATCTTTGTAGTCAGGGAAAATACATATTTTCTTATAATGTAATTTACTATTAGTCTAACTTCCATCGAGGTGTCCACAATAAGATCCAGGGCTTGTGATATTGCAGAGGGCTCTTTTTTTAATCTGCATTTATTTATGTATTTAGCTATTGTGTCTTTGTGTGGATATGTGTACCTGGGCTTGAGAGCCTGTACTTTACTGAAGTTTGAGGGTTATATTTTTATAGCTGCATTTATTTTGATGAAATCCCTCTTTAGACACTGGAGAGAGTCTCAATAAGTAGACCTTTGAACAGTACTTTAAAAAATCTTTTTCTAGACATTTTCTTTTGTTTTCCACTTTAACAATTTTCTGAGGCAGATGCCATGTTTGTTGAAAATTACCACCAAAGAAATTAGTTTCAATTATTTATTATCTCACCGTTTCTAAGGGTCAGGAATCAGGAAACATCTTGTTGGTTAGTTCTGGCTTAAAGTCTCTATAGAAGTTGCAGTCAGGATACCTTAAAGAAGGATTATAGTTATGTCAAAATTGGAAGATATTTGAGATAGAGGATCTGCTCACAAGTCCATGGTCATTGTTAGTTACTGTCTCCATTTTCGCTTTGCCTATTTATATGTCCAGAGTTATTTGCCTTGTGTGCCTCCCATTGACTGACTCAGTAGTGCTAATGACTGTAGGAATCCAGACATGCATGTGGGGGACATGTGGTGGGAGAAGGAGGGAGAAGGAGAAGGAGAGAGAAGAAGGCGGGGGTGGGGTAAGATGATGGTGAGGAGGAAAAAATGAAGTGCACAACAGAAGCATGTCTTTTCATGACCTAATCCCAAATGACAAACCATTACATCTGCAGTATGTAATTGATCTGTGAAGAGACCACCATGGCACAATGTGGGAGGGAACCTAATAAGGACATGGACATCAAAAGGAAAAGACCACTAAGGGCCACCTAAGAGTCTCACTATCACAATAGCCAAACAGGCTTTATACAGATTAATAAACTGAAAACCTGGGAAGCAACTGATCTCTGTCTACCATGCATAGAATTCAGCAGTTTGAATTTGGCAATAAATTTCTTATTATGTCAGAATGTCATGTTCTTCAAAATGTGTTTCCTATAATCTGTGATTTCAACATTGTAATAACAAATTAAAGCAAAGCTATTCTCTGCTATTAAATTCCCTAAACTCTTTTTCAATTCATGACTCTCTCTCTTTGTCTCTCTGTCTGTGTTTCTCTCTCTCTCAAACAGGTTCTCACTGTGTAGCTATTGTTAACCTGGAACTCACTATATTGACCAGACTGACTTAGAACTCACAGAGACCCACCAGACTTTGCTTTCCAAGTGCTGGGATTAAAGACATGTGGCTTCATGCTTGACTCAACTCTTGCTATTTTTTTTTTAAAGATAATTCGGTTCACTGTGGGTGAACCATTCCCGCCAGTCACATGTCTAGAGTGTGTTATGCTCTCTACATGGGCTTTCTGAGGTGGGATCCTATTCCAAAGCCCAGACTAGCCTGAAGTTCACAATCTTCTTGCCTCAGTTTCCTGAGTGTTTGCTGCACGATTCTGGATCATATTCTCTTCCTTAGCATTGCCATACACAGCCAAACCAGGAATCCTAAGATGCGAGTGGTGACTACAGAGACCTTCTATCTTATAAGTACGGAGACTGAGAGAGTAGTGTGAATGGTGTTTTACAATGAGCTCCAATATATTTAACATTTTAAATTACGAAGCAGAAGTGGAGACATTTGTGATGTCAGGAGACTTTTTATAAATTATTTAGTCAAGCAACTTTTTAAAGGTCTTATACTTGAGAATTTATAGTAATCAAAGAGATAGTTTTGTGCTGTTAGTTTTGCTGTTTTCTTTCTTTCTTTCTTTCTTTCTTTCTTTCTTTCTTTCTCTCTTTCTTTCTTTCTTTCTTTCTTTCCCCTCCCTCCCTTCCTTCCTCCCTCCTTCTCTCCCTCCCTCCCTCCCTCCTTCCTTCCTTTCTTTCCTTCCTCTCTCTTTCTCCCGGATTTTTTGAGTCAGGGTTTCTCTGTGTAGCCCTAGCTGTCCTAGAACTCATTCTCTCTCTCTGTAGACCAGGCTGGTCTTGAACTAAGAGAACCACCTGCCTCCACCTTGGCGTGCTGGGATTAAAGGCGTGCGCCATCATCCCCTGGCTTGTGTTGTTTTCTTAAGACAAACTTCCACTTGGCAGCCATTGGCTAGTCTGGAACTTGCTACGTGGAGCAAGCAGACTGGCCTCACGCCTGTGCCAATTTCCCTTCCTCTGCTTTCCCAGTGTTGGGATCACAAGTGTGTCATCAAGCCCCGCTCATCTTTTCTTTCATAATTCTCAATATTATGCTCATTGTATTTCCTGATAAGGAGTACTGAAAACTCTGTAGCACAGCATTCACGACTTTCTGGGACTGGAGTTTTACTTCTCTCAACCTCTCCTTCTCACATCCTGTGGTCCATAGTTGACGATCCTAACTCTGGAAGTATTTTGCATAATTGTGATGTTCGCTTTCCAGCATGAATTCATTATTCAGAGGGATGCAAGTATATACACAGTGCTGAGCCCAGGGCTGGGTGACAGAGGTAAGACTTCCTCTATGTGGCTGGAAAATCCCAGGTGGGCCTAGACCTCCTAAAGGGCTTTGCAACATTTCTGCAATTCTTGAAGAATTGATAGTCAAAAACTGTGTTCAGTTGTTAAACATTGTACAAGGAAGATGGACTGTCACAACATTGTACAGAAGTGGGGGCATCTGACCTTATGTGTAGGGAGACAACAAAAGTCTAACATATTCCCAGAAGGAATTTTTAATTGCCTTTGGTTTGCATGAATCTCGCACATGTAAGTACATGTACAGCTAGCTATTTCTAAGATTATTTTTATATGAAATAATTTAGAAAACAGTTTCTATAGCCAAGTACAAAGTTAACAATATTTATATTACTACCCTTTTAATATTACTGTAAGTGTTATAAGCTTTGACAAACTGCTTTCCCCAAATAAGTAAACATAAATAATATTTTAAGCATAGAATTAAATAAAAATGCATAACTTTATATGCATTTTTAAGAAATTTTATTCTTCTCTCATACATTACGTCCTGGCCACTTTTAAACCCTTCCACACCTCCCAGTCCTTACCCCCACTTCCCCTCTTGCCCAGATCAACTCTTCCTCCTTTTTCCCTACAAGAAAAAAAAAAGCAGCATTTTTATGGAATGTCGTTCAGTCTCTTTTCTGATGCTATGATAAAATACCCCTACAAAAGCAAATTAAAAGCAACAAGGCTTTATTCTGGCTCATAGTTCAAGTTACAGTCCATCATGGTGAGGAAGTGAGGGCAGGGAGAGCTTGAAGCAGCTAGTCATACACACCCATAGTCAAGCCCCAGAGCAAGGACGGCTTCCTAGGGCTCAGCTCACTAGGCTTATACAGTCCAGGGCACCCTGAGGAGGGAATAGTCACTCAATGAAGAAGACTGTTCCTCCATCAATAGCATAATCAAGATAGTGCTCCATAGGCATGGCCAGAGGCCAGTCTCCCAGGTCATTCTAGGTCGTGTCATGTTGACAATTAACTTGATCTCATTATACTACATAATGTGTTTATACATTTAATACATTTAGTTAAGTATTGTATGAAGGTGGCCAACAGGATGAGCCTTGGGATAATAGAGGTCTGAGTGGATCTTACACTTTGGCTCACTTTTTTGGTGAAGAATGTGTGTCTCATTTTCACTGAGACTCAGTCCATTCATGTGTAAAAATGGAGCAATGACATGACGCATATTTAAGAGTGTGACGGAGATGAGCTATCTATCAACATCTCACAGTATTATTATTCCCGATACATGGTGGCTATTAACAGCAGCATTGGTGTTGCTGTTATTTACTAGGATTAGAGCAGAGTTTGAGCTATAATAATCATTCTGTAATTCAATGGCGTAGATGCCGTTAGGGTTTCAATGTCTTAATATAAAGGTCTAGAAGTGCATTTGTAATTATCATTGTTCAAGACTGCTTGACTACTGTGTGCCCTTCAGAGAATGTTGTAATATATTCTAACTCAATAATTAGGGGTATTGAAGAACCACAGGTTGTGCATAAAAGAACAGGAAATGACTAAATAACCTTGATTCGGGTAACTTGTATTTATGGTTATGCTACTATATGTAATTAGAAACTACTTAGAGAAACCTGGAGTGGTGGGAATGGCTGAGGGGAGAGTGGAGGCTTCAGAGACATTCATTGTCAGTCCTGCTAAAGAGCCTGGCTTTTATCCTCTTGGTAAAAGACAATGAAAGTTTTAAGCAAGGGCGTGGCTTGTATGTTTCAATGGCTGTTTGGGGGAACAGGTGGAAGATGACCTCAATGAAGTCGCCAAACCAGTTAAGGGTGTCTTAATATGTCAGTGAGAATGCTTAGAAACTGAACTGGGTGGGGACCGGAAAGCAATACAATAGTAAAACTGAGAAACAGTGATGGCCCGGATTACTGTAGTTTGAAACGAATCTCCAGGAGATAAAACTGGGAGATGTTTTTGGTGACTTGTCCGAGGAAAGGCATTGTCTGGGAGAACAAACATATCTGGCAAAAATAAAGTAAATTTAAAATTCAAGGACAAAATGGCAGTAGAGTTTGTGACTCAGCAGATGAGTGGAAGCCAATGAAGGTTGCTTAAAGGTCACCCCTCAAAGGAGAAAAGTAAATTAGAATATATTACAACATTCTTTCTCACTATGCAGTCTTGGCTGATCTGGAACTCATATGTAGAGCAGGTTGGCCTCAAACTCAAGAAACCCACCTGCATCTGTATCCTGAAAGCTAGGATTAAAGGAGTGTATTACCACGCCTGCCTAAAGATGACATTTTGATCAACAGAACATATAAGAAATGTATTTGAAAGGGAATTTCATCATTTTTATTTCCAACTTGTAGACTTCCAAGTGCTGGTGAGATGTGTTATAACTGATATACACTTATGATATGTTTTTCCTGAAGATGTAAGTCTGTGATGCTGGGTGGTGGTGGCGCACGCCTTTAATCCCAGCACTGGGGAGGCAGAAGCAGGTGGATCTCTGTGAGTTCAAGGACAGCCTGGTATACAAGAGCTAGTTCCAGGTCAGGCTCCAAAGCTATAGAGAAACCCTATTTCGAAAAATCAAAATAAAAAACCAGATATAAGTATGTAGGATATATACAGCATGTGTCAGCTGATTTCAGGAGTGGAGAAGACCCCCTGAAACATGTGGGTTTGGGGAGCAAGAGTAGATGGTGTCACCCTTGCCCCTTTCTTTTCTTAGTAATGTATTTATTTTTATTTTATGTGCACTGCTGTCTCACCTGCCTGTCTGTAGGAGGGTGTCGGATCCCCTGGAACTGGAGTTACACAGTTGTTAACTGCCATGTGGGGGTGGGGAATTGAACCTGGGTCCTCTGAAAGCACAGCAAGTGCTCTCAGCCTGTGAGCCGTCTCTCCAAGCTCCCCTTGCCCGTTTCTTGGACCTCAGTCTCTGGCAACAGCTGGTCTTGAATTCAAGGTGACCTTATCCCCCCACCCCCATCCTTACAAAAATGCTGGGGTTACAGGCAGAATCCACCACCTCTGGCTTATGATCTGGGGTTACAGGTGAAAGCTACCACTTCCGGCTTGCGACTACCGGATGTATTTATGAAGAACCACTTTTCCAGTAGGTTCTGGGTGTCTTCTATGCCAGCTTCTGCATTTGGGCATTTTTGTCTCTACGGCTCTTCTGACAACTATCTTGGCTCCCAGTTCCCCTCTGTGATTCCATCAAAAATTCCCGATTCTAGCAAAAATTCAACCTGTAGCCAATTGATTTGGAGATTAGAAACGTATTATGTGCTGTCGATTATATGAGGTGAAATGGAAAGGTCCCTTCCTATTTGCCCACATCCTTACAAGCCTGCTGCTGTCTCTGGCACACACGCACGTTTCTCCTTCCCGTGGCATTGCTCAAGCCCCTGGCACTTACTGGACTCTTCCTCCTTATCTTGTTTGCACAGTAAGTTGTTACCCCGTCTTTAAGTACCACTCAAATGCCATTCTGTGTTCTGGAACTTTCCCTGACTCCTGAATTCCCACCCTATTCCCAGTTCAGCAGTGGCCGTATGCATGTGTGCCGTGTGTGTACA
The DNA here is from genome assembly GCF_982192425.1 of Myodes glareolus. Lineage (NCBI taxonomy): Eukaryota > Metazoa > Chordata > Mammalia > Rodentia > Cricetidae > Myodes > Myodes glareolus. The sequence continues at coordinate 68,338,767 of NC_142037.1, read as the reverse complement.
CATTTGCTTATTTACTTGCATTCGTTCACAAAAATCTAAATATTGCAATATGAATTCAGCAAAATTCTTCAGATGAATGTAGATGGGAAACGTCACTAAATTAGGCATTTAATGACCAAGGAGAACAATTTAAACTTGTGTCAGTTATGAGATGCCCATGCAGAAATGCTAATCCTACCCAAGAACCAAGAATCAGGCCTTGCTGTGCTCCAAGGAAAGAGAAGTAACTAGACGAGAGTGACCAGAAACATCTTAAGTATTGAGTAACACTGAGCTGAGTAGAATTCATTGATGTGAGTCTATGGGATTATGCTCTATTGTTAAATCATCTTACAGCCGAAAGATGAGCCGCTCTACCTACAGGGACTTTAAATGTAACTGACAATAAAATGGTACTGCATTTTACAGTGTTATGAATCTTCTCCTGAAGTCACCAGAAACTGATTATTTCAATATGCTACATAGAAAAATATTTCCTTAGCGCTAACCTTATAAGTATTAAATATATTGGCATATACATACACATATTTTTTTTTTAGAAAGTAAACACGAATTCAAAAACATAAAAGAAACGTTGAATGTGTGTAAAGGTAGTGAGCTCTGTATCTGAAGACTATAGCTCAGTGTCAGGATGCTGCCTAGTGTGTATGAGGCTCTGGCTTTGATCCCCAGCACTTAAAAATTAAGATAATAAGAAAAGACAACCCACTATTCCATCTAGAGTCATTGTTTTAATAGCTCTTGGAAATTCCTTTACATGGAAATCTTTGTGTATCTGTTTAAAGGAGAAGACTTAGATAGGATATGTTAAATTTGCATTTTCTGTTACAGAGTAAGTATGTTGTGCTAGGAAACATTCTTCATAACAGCTGATTCTAATGGCTGTGCAATCTTTAATTGTGCCAACACTTCAAAACCAGTCCGGTCCTTGCCTGACTCAGGATCTGTTTTGTTTCTCTTTGCTCCTTACTGAGATTGCTTCCCACCGTTGTTCCCTCGCCACGTGTGCTCTTCAGAGACACAGTCTAGGCCTCTGCTTAGAATGTTCCGAAGAATCCAGCCAACAATGATGGCCTCCTAATAATGGAAGTCAGAGGACACTGCACCTTCAGGCAAATGGCAGCCTTAGAATTAAACACATTTAGTTACAGATTCTGTCCTTCCTGTTAGAAGCAAGCTTTCCAGTTCTCCATGATTTAATTTTCTTACCTCTGAAATGAGACTGCTATTTACATATGACACACACAGGGTTGCATTCAAAGAATATAGCAGTCATATAGTCAGCCAAGGCCATAAGTTTCAGGTAGGGGCTTATTGTTGGGTGGTTGTATCAGAGAGAGACAGGGGCTGTATATGAGGTCTGCATGTACTTTTCACTGGCTACCTTTTTCTATAAGAATTTATTTATTTATTCTAAACAATCTTTTTTCATTTTACGTACGAATTGCACTTCAATCTCCTGCCCCTCTTCCCTTTCCCCCACCTTCTCTCCCTCATCCACTCCTCATAGAGGGTAAGGCTTCCCATGGGGAATCAACAAAGTCTGGCACATCATTTTGAGGCAGGACCAAGCCCTCCCTCACATATCTAGGCTGAGTTAGGTATCCCTCCAGAGAGAATGGGCTCCAAAAAGCCCTAAAAGAACTTTTTCTCTCTAGGTGCTGCCTCTTCTGTACCTGTGTGGTTGACCCAGGGAAAGATGGTTGATGTATTTCTTTCCAGCGTCTGGTGCCTACTCCTATAGACGTTCTCCTCCTGCATATTAGAAACCATCACAGGAACTGAGGCTGAGAACAGTCAGGACAAAATATTTCTCTACTATCCATTATGTCACACGTGATGTCTACAATGTTTAAGCTGTGCCAGTCAGGATATTTCATGGTTAAAGAAGTATTTTCCTCTCATCTTTCCTCAAGACTCTAACAAAGAAGTTACTTGTCTCAGCTGGGACTGGCATTTATTTTGCAAACATGAGGGGAACCAGCCTGAAGACAAAACTAACACAGAAAGGAGACAAAGAACACTGCAAGACAAAGATCACATCATCCCAAATCGCTGCTCCAAAAACCAACGCGTTGTCAATAGGTAAAATCGATTTGGCGGGGTTCTTCTTTTCCGCTGTGCATCGTTTCCAAACTGTTTTGATTCTTGTGATAGTTAACATGATTGTGTGGCAAACACACTGCAAAGTGTAGCAAAATGGACCTTTAGGTGCCTTTATTATCCTCATTGTACATAAGAGGAAGCTAAGACTTTAAAAATTCGTTAATTAGTAGTGGCTAAATAATCAGTGAGTGCTCCAGTTGTAATTCAAGCTTGGATCCAGTGATTCTAGACCTCAGCATTTCAGCATTTGTAGGGCTTAGTTTGATTAAGGCACCGTTTAGACAGCTATGGCATGACTTCCTTGCTAACTCAGGCCAGTTAACTGAGGCATTGTCAGAATCTTACTGCTGTGGCCTCTACTCCTCCTTCTCCTCCTCCTCTACTCCCTCCTCTCCTTCCTTCAGTCATGGTGCTGGAGGTGCACCCAGAACCTTACTTGTGCTAAGCTATACCCTCATTCCACTTAATATTTTTTAAAAAGATTTATTATTATTATTATTAATTTGTGTGTGTACTGTATAGGTCCCCATGGAGGCCAGAAGAGGGGCTAGGGTTCCGCAGAGCTAGACTCACAGGCACCTGTGAGCCACTGGATGTGGGTACTAGGAACTCAGCACAGATCCTCTGCTAGAGAAATAAGTGATCTTAACCACTAGGCAATCTCTCCAGTCTCCCTCATGTTAAAGTAACAATTATAAGGTGTCCTATCAAAAGCCCATAGTATGTTGACTTACGAACCTCAGTGTCAGAAAGTGACATTAAAGACATGGATCGTCGAAGCTCATAAAAGGAAGACAATATTGAAGATGGCATTCCTGTTCACCAGGAACTGAGGATGTTAGCTCACAGAAGACACAGCAAGTTCCTTGGAAAAGCATTTCGTAAGAATCCTGGGGATCTTGGGTCAAGGCTTGGGAATCTGACTTCTAGATAAACTGCTGTGTTGCCGAAATAGTATTAATTAATTAACAACTAGCTATAATTAATTAATTATTAATTATAAATAATGATACTTTTTAGAGACAGATCCTGCTATGTGGTTCAAACTGAACTTAAACTTGGGCTTCTGATCCTCTCACAGCATACTGCCTCAGTTCCCATGTGCTGGGAGTGCAAGTACGGCCCGCCATAGACACCGTATCCACCAGCTCCAGCGCTATATTTTCAACAGTAGTCTTCAGTGACGTTCAAGGCTTTAAATTTACATCAGGACACAGAGGCTGAAACTAGTCAATGTGATGCTGAAGTCTCTCATCTGACCTGTCACGACTTCATGACTTCATTTAGCAGTGATCCCTCTGAGGTGAGCTGGACTGAATTTCCAGAATAAAGGCTTTTCCATGTTCAGTTTAGGACTTCGGCATGATGCCAGTTTTTGCTCATCGTTGTAACTCTCTTGGTTTTTGAGAAAGCGAACTTTTAAAGTGGTAAAGGGAGAGAAGTATTGGCCTTGACTGTCTTTCAAGAGCTCTTCTGTGATGACAATATCAGACGGCTTCACGTCATGTACATATTTGACAGAAGGAACTTCAAAGCCAAGTCTAATGCAGCATTGGCCCTACTATGATGGTGTGAATGGTTATTAGCACCACCTAAAACACTGACAGAAACTAAGGGTTCTGAAAGTGAGAACAGAAGCGCTCAGCAACGTGTTTCCAGAGGCTTAGAAATCAGTGAGCACACAGGCAAGTTTCGAATGCCTTTCCTTCCTTTACACTCCCGCTTAGCCTTCCCTTTAAGTGTCAAATGAACAGGTGCTGGAAAATGTGGCACACCTGTCATTTTGACGTTCCTCTGCAAATTCATCAGGCTTTGATAGTCCAGGTTGGCTCTGCCGTGCAGGGGGAGCCTTCAGCTCTGGGATTCTGGCAGGATTTCAAGAGGAACGCATTGCTTTGAACTCACTTGTTAGCTGTACAAAATCAGCACCATCCACCTCACAGTAAAAAAGCATCATCAGCAGGGGGAAAAAAGAGCAATTCTACACCCCTCCCTTGAGACTTCAAAACCCTCACTGTGGCTGCTACATCAGGGCAGGGATAACAAGGCCTGCTTATGAAAAGAAAGACGGGGAAGAGAGAGCTGTCTTACAGCAAACACACAGAACACTACGATCACTGAGAACCAGTGATGTTTTCATGATCACAAACGCACTGAGAGTTGGGGAGCTCATGGACACGTCTTGATGCTGCTGCAGAATGGCTCCTGGCTAATTATTTGCCAGTGCCACTGTTCACGTCCTGTGGTGGATTTATGCTAAATCCTGTTATTAGTCTTGCTCTGCAGTTGCCATTGTCTACGAGGAGACGAGGCTGAAAGGCTACGGTCAGCCTTTTATTATACAACATGGGAATGGGGATTTGACCCAATGTCCAACCACTTCCCCCCTTCAGTTTTTATGTGAGCTTGCTGAGCCTTCCCCAATAAATCACCAGGTCCCAGTGAACTTTTACTCCTTTTTCCTCTCCGTTTAACCCCAGTCGGTGTGTGTGCCTTTGTGTGTGCTCTTAAAAAAATAAGCCACGCAATATCATTTGCTTTTCAAACGGAAGGTAAAACCTATTCATTACATTCAATTTCTATTGTTCTTCCCTCCACCATAAATATACAGAACCATATTTGATGGCTTCATCTCGTGCCAAAATTATGGAAATGGTAAAAATAAGACAGAAACCCTAAGAAAAAATTTATATTTTAGCAATGATTTAAACAAATATGATATGTAAACTGTTTGAATAGCTATGAGAAAAATTAATATTCCCTACAAAATCCAGTTGAGAATTTTCCAGAATAGCTTTAAGCACAGTTTGGTGTCCCCTTAAATCCTTTAAGTGAAATTAACACAAATATTGTCTCTTTAATCAAATGTATATTATTCTAAATTTTTAAAGTGCATTATAATGGTTTACATTTGTGGTTCTATTATACATAAAAATATAACCACCATATTTAAAAATATTCTCAGATTTTAAACATCAAATCTTAAAAATTATTATTTTAAGAGCCAAGAAATTATAACCAGTAAAAATAATAAAATGATAGAGTCTTGTATTTCATATTATATATTGCATTGTATTGTTTCCAGTGGTTTCATATACAGACCCGTGTGACTGACCTCTGTATCGATACTCTATCAGTTTATACCTAGAAACATTTACAGTAGTGAATCTTAGAGATTTTAGATTTTTCTGATAGATTTTTTTCTAATACTCACATAATCATTATTAACATTTTTGAAATCTTATGTCAATTCATTGCAAATGTTGTTTGTTCTGATTTTTTTCCCACAATGAGTCCTATGAGAAATATTCATCTAGAAACACACTGATATTCTGATATATGTTCTGCTGAGATGAATGTAAATGTAAAACAGGCATTAGCATGGAGTTGAGTTATTAACCAAATCATGGAATACCACTATGGTGTTTGAATAAGAAGGCGCCCATAGGCTCATACATTTGAAATACTTGATTCTCCCTAAGTGGAACTATTCGAGAAGCATTGGGAGGTTTGGCCTTAGCAGAGGGTGTGTGTCACTGGGGTAAGGCTCTGAGGTTTCAAAAGACCTGTGCCATTGCCAGTGTGCCCTCTCGTTTTCCTGCTTCTAGATTTAGATGTGAGCTCTCTCCTATGGTTATATCTTGTGTTTGCTGTGTCATCATGAATTCTAACCCACTGAAGAACTGTAAGCCCAAGTAAACACTCTCATTAATAGGCTGTCTTGATCATAATGCTTTTTCAATGCTGTAGAAAACAGAGACAGAAGTTGGTGCTAAGAAGTAGGCTACTGTGTGACAAACCTTACCATGCTATTTGGGGAAGAATGGGGAAGACCATGGGACCTTGAACTGGAAAAGATGTTAAATGCTATAGGCAGAGCTTAATGGGTAGGTCGTCCTAGGAGGAGCTGTGGAGATGGTGCTGAGAGATATTTGGACTGTGAAGACACAGCTTGTGATGTTTTAGAGGAACTGGGTTAAAGGTCATTCTTATACTATTTGGCAAAACATGTGGCTGGTTTCTGTCTTCGTCCTCAGAGTTTGCATGAGGCTAAATTAAAAAAATTAATGGATTAATTTCTTTGGTCAAGGAGATTTCAAGATAGCCAAATATTGACTGCATCGTGTGGTTATTGGTAATCACTCCTATGCAGGTCCAAATGCAAAATAGCCAATGCAGAAAAAAAAGCAAAATCTATAGTTTGAAGAGAAAAATAGCAGCAAGAAACTTAATGATGGAGCCAAAGCTTGTGCTGAAAGTGTAAGTAGATTAAGGGGAGGACTGGTATTAAAATAAAGGTAGAGGTAACCTTGGGGCAAGACCCCACTCACTTAAGCTTCCAAATTGTGAAAGAGGAAGGGCTAAGGAATTTTCTGTTCCTAGAAAGGAAAAACCAATCAAAGCTGCTGTAAATGAGGTTCAGTGGGGGTCAAGGTCCAGCCTAGTCTGATAGTCAAACGTGCCAGTGCCGTGGACTGGCTTTAGAGCCAGGCAAAAAAATAAAATAAGGGAAAGGGGTATGGAATCTTCCTCTGTGGCTAAGGAGAGCCACTGAGACCAGATGTGTGGCAAGGCAGTCCCTGCATAGGGACCCGGAGAGGACAGTGGGTGAAGTCATAGACGTGAAACATGGATGGCCTTGGAGACCCCAAGACTTTGGAAACTCCAGAGCCACCAGACATCTTCTCAGTAGAGCTGCACCCAGGAAGTGAAACCAGCCCTGGACAAGAGAGAGCAGTGTGTTGTGGTCAGCAAAGCTAGAAGGGCAGAGCCATCTATGCCCTTTGACATCAGACACAGAACTGTAGGGTATGGGGTTTTTCCAGTTGTGCTTTGCTCCCGTATTTCCTTATGAAGCCCTAATTCCTCCCATTTGGAACGGGAGGAATGATCTGTGCCACTGAACGTTGGAAGTGTGTGTTTTGCTTTTTGACTTTATAAGAGGTCATAGTTAAGAAATTGCCTAGAGTCTGAGACTTTGGTCTCTCAGTCAGTGCTAACACTGTGACAGACTATGGGAACTTTGATGGTTGACCAGGATTCTGGTGGGGCATAAAGTAAAATGTGGAAGCTTGATGAGAATGGTTTCCCATGGGCTCACAGTTTTGAATACTTGGTCCCCACTGGTGGAATCATTTGGGAAGGATGGCTTTGTTAGAAGAGGTGTGTCACTGAGAGCAGATACACAGGTATCAAAAGACCTGTGCCATTCTCCGTGTGCCCTCTTTTCCTGCTGCTTGTGGAGCAAGTTGTGGGCTCAGAGATGAGCTGTTCGTGCGGCCCACCTTTGCTCTGCTGTAATGGATTCTAACCCTCTGAAAATCATAAATCCAATTAAACACTTTCTTTTGTAAATTGCCTTGTTCCTTGTGTTTTGCCACAACAATAGAAAAGCAACTAAGACAACTAAAGAGTCAGATTTTAAAGGAAAACAATGAAGAGAGTGGTATGTACATCCTTGGGTACTGATGATGATTTGTTGAATGTGGAAGGTAAGTATCAAATAGCATGCACAAAAAAGAATCACTAAAGAGAAACCTCCCTCTGCGTGAAGATTACAGCGAAGTTCTAGGGAGTCCCGTGCCAGCAGGCAGAATCATCCCCGGATCTGTGATAGGTGACAAAATAGCAAAGAAGGTCGTGGACCCTTTGGTATTCTCTGTCTTACATCTAGTTGGATACTATTGCTCCCCTCACCCCAACAAAGCATTGATCATTTGCCAAGTTAAATAAGGATTATGGGTATGTGGAAGGGTGGGGGAGGGCTAAATAGACCTATACAGTTTATCTGTTAAGGCTATCTCCTTCATTCTCTGTAAGATTTTGTTCAACTCCGATTTTTAATTTGGAAATGAGAAAAATGCTGGAATTGCTGACTGTGTGCAAAAGAAGCAAACAGTATGAATGTCTGAGGGTAGATATTTGAGTTTCCATTACTGTAACAAACACCCCAGATAACCAACTTAGGTCGACAGAGGTTGATGAAGCTCATGGCTTTACAGGTTGTAGTTTAGGATCTATGGGCTTTATTACTTTTAGGCCTGTGGAGAGACAGCCTGCCATGGGGGAAACACGTGGCCAAGAAAAGTGCCCCCCTCATAGGCAAGAAATGAAAGAGGCAGAGAAGAAAAATTGGGCCCATTACCTCTTCCAAATCATACTTTCAAACTAGAGACTGAGTCTTTAACATACGGGCATTTGGGGGACATTTCAAAACCAATGACAGCAGCATCTCTCGACACTAGGAGTAAATAGGCTGTGGTTTGAATGTGGTGCATCCTTTCCAAAAGTTATGCTGAAACCTGGCTGCTTTGCTGTTGCATTGGGAAGTTGAGTCTGTATGAGGCAATTAAGGCTGTTAAGAAAAACCAAAACCTTTCCCAAGTAAGTGAATTCTCGCTTTTCCAGGATGGCCTAGTTATAGTGGGAGCAGGTGATTGAAATCTTGCTCTGCATTTGCCATAAGATGGCTTCCCCACTCCCCTTTTCAGGTTTAAGATGAATTTATTTATTTTTAAAGAAAACTTAAGGGGAACACTCTTTCATCAACATTGTTATAACCAAAAAATGTACTTCCTAAAATGACTGAGCATCTTGGTCTGATTATGAAATGTCACTATCAGCTACAAGCCAACAACTGTTTGGGTCATTGAAGTCTTGCCTTTTGTTTTAACCTCTGACACAAAGGGGAAGACATAAAACAGTTTAAGTTTATTTGGAGTCAAACTGCGCTTGCTTTTGTCAATCTTGCTTCATTAAATTATAAGCTTCTGTTTGACTTTGTAATCTTAGACAGTCTTGAATGAGAATGACATCCATAGACTCCTCTGTTTGAACACTTCCTTTCCAGTTGGTGGAACTGTTTTGGAGGGATTAGGGGGTGCGGCCTTGTTGGAGAAGGTGTGTCACCAAGGACTGGATTTAAGGTTTCAAAAAACTTGAGGCCATCCCAGTTTGCTTTTGCTTCCTGTTTGTGGTTCAAGAAATGGGCCCTCATCTGCTGCTCCAGATGCCTTCCTCTTGCGACCTCGACTCTGCCATCATGAACTACAACCCTCTGAAATTGTAAGCCCCTAGTAAATTCCTTCTTTTATAAATTGCCTTGGTTAGGGCGGCTTATCATAGTAATGAAAAGTATCTAGTCTAGGATGGATCTCGTAAGAACCGTGCTCATCTCTGTCACAAATGCTAAGTAAAGGCAGCCTATAATCCTTTACACTCTTGAATGCCATCCCATTAATCCTTAAGATGGTTGGTTTTAATGGAGCCAGTAAAAGTGTAGGATACAAACATGGCTTAGCAAGTAAAAGTATATACTGCAGCTTCCTGCTATAGCTCCAATGCGCTTGCCTAGGGATGGTACCACCCACAGGAGACTGGATCCTCCCACAGTGATCATCACTCAAGACAGCATCTCACAGACATGACCACAGGGCATTCTCATCAAAGCTGTTCTTCAGTTGAGGCTCCCTCTTCCCACATGACTCTTGTCTGTGTCAAGTTGATGATAAAAATTCACAAGGACACCTCAAATATTAATTGTTGTTTTCTATGTCTTGAATTCTTTGAGCAAATATTTTCATTAAGAGGTCAATAGATTTTAATAAGATGATTTTCTCTGGCCATATTCCTTTGGCTGTTGGACCAATTTGATCACTTCCCAGTTGGTAAGCAGGTTCTCTGACATGGCTAACACAGGAATTATTTATTTGTTAGTTTCTAGTTTCATCTTATTATTTTTGTAATAAATTTTTCTGTAGTAAGACATCTTGTTTAATAAATCAGGTGTGGTGGCACAAGTCTGTCATCCCAGAAGTCAGGAAGTGGAAGCAGAAAGGCAAGGAGTTCAATACAAGCCTTGACTACATAGCAAGATTGAGAGGATAGCCTAGTTTATACGTGACCCTGTGGAACAAACAAACGGTTTGCTTGCTTTGGCACTTTGCGTGTTCAGTTACGTCTCTGTTACACACTGAAGACACTGTGACAGGTACTAGATCTGGTGATCCTGAGGTAGCTAGACTGTATTTGTTTTGCAAAGTAGAAACCTTTACAGAGTGAATATATTTTGCTTCTATTTTCATAAGAAAATATCCACATTCAATTGTATCTTAAAGTGTGACATTCAAAGTCTATTTTGTTTCCTTATATTGACTTTTGCTACAATATTTAGCTGAACTAAAAGTGTAATGTCACAGTGCAGGGATCTGGTTGACACTTGGGTACTTTCTCATTCGAACGCCTCATTGCAAACAGCCATAGTTAGACTCTGCCCAGCCCCAGACAAGGAGTCTGGCTATTTTCTAAGAAAATTTCATTAGTGGACACTACACCCCCTACACCTTGATTTTTGTATAAGTTATATGTACTATATAATATTATTTTGATTTTTTTCAATCACAAACCTTGGGTTCTCAGGTTACATAACCATAATGCTAGGCTGTAGTCTGACAATACTCAGTCTACATTAGCACATAGGGGCAGTCAACATGTATCTGTGGGTGAATAAGTGGTTTGCAGTATTCCAAAAGTCCAGGCACAAGAATGCTTGAGTTTCAGGAGTTCAAGGTCAGTGTAGGCAATGTAGCAAGGTGCTGTCTCTAAAAATTTAAAATAAAAATAGCGCTTTATTTTATTCCCAGCTCCCCATGATCTGCTTTAATGTATTTGGTAGCTGTGGTAGTTTGAATGATAATGGTCCCCATAAGCTCATAAGGAGTGTAGCACCACTAAGAGGTGTGAACTTGTTGAAGTAGGTGTGGTCTTGTTGCAGGAAGTGTGTCACTGTAGAGGCAGGCTTTGGGGTATCGTATATGCTCAAGACACGTCCAGTACCTCAGTTCACTTCCTGTTGACTGCCAATCAAGATGTAGGACACTCAGCTCCAGGACCATGTTCCACCATGATGATAATGCACTAAACCCCCAAAACTGTAAGCCAACCCCATTCAATGTTTTCCTTTATAAGAATTTCCTTTATAAGTAGTCATGGTGTCTCTTTTCAGCAAGAGAAACCCAACTGAAGACAGTGATGTAGTTACTTTCACAGCAAACCCTGTTGGCCTTCTGATGGTGGTGGTCTGTGGGTCACCCACCAAAATACTGCTGTGATTTTAAATTCATGGAGAAACTCTCCCATTTGCTTTTTCTTTAAATACATTTAAACTCACCCTCAGGGAAAAATAATTGAAGTCAGTTTCATGTTCGTTGTCTTAATTATTTTTCAATTTTGAAAAAAATTCTACTTAATAACATCATTAATTACTTTTTCAGCAGAAGGTTAGAAGAGTCACTAGACTAAATGAAGTGTTATTTCTGGTCAAAATAAAAAGGAAATTAATACACACACACATACACACATATATATATGTAAAGATTGATAGCAAAAGTCCTTTAACCTCTAGGGAAATGGATACTCTGTTTATACTGTGATAGTTTGGATAGGTATGACCCCACGTACACTCATGTGTTTGAATGCTTGGCCCATAGGAAGTGGTATTATTAGGAGGTGTGCCTTTATTGGAGGAAGTATGTCACCATGGGAGTGGGCTCTGAGGTCTCATATATGCTCAAGCTATGCCCAGTACACAGTTCACTTCCTGCTGTCTGAGGATCAAGATGTAGAACTCTCAGCTACCTCTCTACCACCTTGCCTGACTGCATGCTGGCATGCTCCTTGCCACGACAGTAATGGACTAAACCTCTGAACTGTAAGCTATCCCCATACAGATGTTTTCCTTCATAAGAGTTACCGTGGTCATGGTGTCCCCTCACAGCAATAGAAACACAACTTAAGACAATATCACCAGCACATAGAGAATCTGAATGCTGCTGAGTAGATAGACTAGGTGACTGCAAAGGGTATGTCTAATGCCAATTCTTTTTTCATGCAAATCTATCTCTTTTGACTCAGATTGTAGAGTTCAGAACAGCTATATAGATGAAGCAATATTTAATTGTGGAATATAGAAGAGAGCTATTAATTTGCACAATTAAGAAGGATAAACTAATTCTCAGTAGAGAATGTACATGTCAGATCATGTTATATATATATATACTTTCCTTTTTATCTTGTTGGCATAAGTATGGGGATAAATCGAGGATTACAGGGCGACCTGAAAGTGACAGTCAGCTATTTAAAATTACTTATCCCTGAATCTGGATGCAATCAGGGCAGACAGAAACATAAAAAGTCCCATTCCCACGAATGACACATCATGCTGTTATATTATCTTGGGAGAATAATCGGCCTTGACTTCAGAAATGTCTGCGGAGAATCAGCGACACTACATAAAAACCACCAGGGCTTCCCAGTGCCTCCTGCGCTGAAGTAGTCAGATAACTTATGTTATCCACGGCTCTAAACCTGGCCCTCTATTTAATACACTGAAGATTGGTGTGTTTACAGAGACTGAGGTGACTATGTGTGACGTTGTCTACTATGTTATTGACAGGAGTTTATCAAATTCTTGCAGCCTGTTAGGTAGATAGTACTACTCCACTTTGTAGGACTAGATAATTCTTTTAAAGGTTAGGGCAATTGTTTAAGGACAAGCGATTTGAGATGCACTTTGAATCCAAGTTCTTCTTTCTACTATATGCTGTTGTAATTCTGCTTTCTCCAGCTGGTATGGTGCACACAGCTTCAGCTCCAGCACTTCAGAGGCGAAGCAGGTAGAACTCTGTGAGGAGGAGGTCAGCCTGGCCTACGAGTGAGTTTTAGAACAGCCAGAGCTATGCAGAGAGACTCTGTCTCAAAAAAAAAATCAAAGTGAAGAACTGCTTTCTCAAATATAAAATAGGAATCTTTAGGGAAAAATTGCTTTCTTGGCCTTTGCCTTGTTTTGTGTACATCAAATCCGGTGGATAGCAAAGTTTCTCCTTTATGACCTTCATGAGTCACTTTGACACAAAATGATAAATGAGTCGTGCTTTATTCTCTTCTTTTCCCAACTTCCTCCTCCTCCCACTTCCCACATATTCATTAATGCATTGCACCCATGAGGGTAGAAGTGCTTTTCAAACCATGAACTCCTGAGTCACTATGCCAACCAAACGGAAGAGCTGTGTGTCAAGTTGTGTTTCTCGTCTTAGTGTTAGTCATAGCAAAAGCCAGCTCCATTGTGAGCCATTGTCTGATTCATTTCATCTAAATGCATCAGTTTCTCTCAAGCATATTATCTGTGCCTGGATGATTATATTACTGACTTAAACTTCATAGCTCAGTGTTGCAGACAGAATGTTTTCCCAAAGATACCCATATTCTTGTCCCCGGACTTTTAGTTTTAACTAAAAGTGTTTCCACACTATTGTCTGTGCACATGACGTTCATGTGTGGCACACATGCCACAGATCACGTGTGGAGATGACAGGACAACTCTGCGCATTCTTCTCTCCTTTCACTTATATGGAGGTTCCAAGGACTGAACCTGGGGCACCAGGCATGCTCAGCAAGCACCGTTACCTTCTCTGGCCCCAGTAGGTTCTAAATCTGCTACTGTAGGGGCAGAAACACTGTGATGTGTGCTTCCTTCCCTTGTTCTCTCAACCACTTTGCCATAATGGTACAAAAACAGCTAACAGAGGGTTCAAAATGGCATGCTGTAAACATGAAATCTTCTGACTCATGCTTAATGCTCACTCTAAGAATTAAACATTTTCAACTACCCATTCTGTTTGGCTTATAGACACGTACATAAACAGAAACATGTTTATAATGCTAGATATTACTTAATTTTCACATAAAGGTGCCTCTCTTTTATCCACAGGTTTGACTGTAGTCTAACTCTAGTGCGTGCCAGCCTCAGGACCCTTTCTCCTCCTCACCGGAAGTGCTAGATGCCGGGGCGGTTATAACTGATGAAAGTTCTCTTATCAGTCTGCACTGTGATCTTCTAGCCCTAATATGCAAATGCATTCCCCATTTTCCTAGGAATCCTTAGTGTTCGTCTTCAGCTGTGATGAGTTGAAAATTTCACAAGGATACATTTTTGCTTCTGGGTCATTTGTTCTGCCATCTCTTTGAATTCATGATAAACTCCTTCAACTTGGTGTTGTATATTTAGTACTGGCTAATTTTAACATATGTATTGATTTCTTTCTGCCTATTTCTTATCTTATTTTTTTCTTTATTATGAGTATGTGTGTGTGCCCACCTCTCTGTGTGTACCACAGGTATGCAGTTATTTGGGAAGGAAGGAAGAGAGCATTACATTCCTTAGAACTGCAGTTACAGGCTGTGAACCGCCCGATGTGGGTGCTGGGAACCAAACCTGGCTTTTTCTCGACAAGCAATAGATGTTATTAACCTCCGAGTCTCCTCTCTAGCCCTTTCTTTCTTTCTTTCTTTCTTTCTTTCTTTCTTTCTTTCTTTCTTTCTTTCTTTCTCTCTCTCTCTCTCTCTCTCTCTCTCTCTCTCTCTCTCTCTCTTTCTTTCTTTCTTTCTTTCTGAACCCTGAGTTGTCTAGGGATAGGCACGTGACTCCAAGGCAGTGCTCATGGCCTAGCATGCATGAAGACCTGGATTTGACTCCCAGCATGGAAAACTAAGCAACAAACTGCTAAATTTTGAGCTTTTTGGAATGATTCTCTGTATTGTTTATTTTTCAATAAACAGTGCTACATTTTTAACAGATTCCCGCTGCCTTGCCTTCCTTTCAAACTACTCATTATTTTATTTTATTTTTCTTGAGACATGGTGTCCTGTGGCCCAGACTGCCCTCCCATGCATTCTGTCACCAGACGACTTTGACCTTCTGATCCTCCTCTGTTCCTGCATTTGTATTACAGGCGTGAGTCACCAGCCCTAGCTGATGGATCCCATTTACAGCCTCTGCGAACTCATCCTCCTTTTCCTTGGGATGCTCCTAGTTTCACAATTTCACGAGTTAAGCTCTGAAACAATAATTAAAAGTTCAGTGATCCTTTCTATCTCTAAAAGATTTTTCTGTCTTCCCCTTTTTAAAAAAAAAAAGCCGATAACAAGGTTAAGTAGTGTTGCCTAGCTTTTAGGAATGTAGATTCTAGGGGCCAGATTTTTGGCTCTCAATCCCAGCTCTAGCACTTATTAACTAGCTGGCTTTGAACAAGTAGTTAACTTTCTATGCCCCGGAGTTTCCTGCGCTGTAAAACAGAGAGTATAATAGTCCCTCCTAAAGGGAGATTTAAATCCCACAAGATGAATCAATTGTAACGACACAGAGCGGTATCTGCTGCGCATTATTGCAGTTTTTCGTGTGGTTGCATGCTCTTCCTGGAGGAGGAAGGAAGCCTCCTTAATTCCAGGTGCTAAGTGCGAACCCAGGGAGTGAAAGCAAGGCCGTTCTCACAGCGACTTTTCCTGCAGATAGGAGGAGGGCCGCTCAGAACACAGACGTTAGACCAGCTCACCTGGCTGACTTTACAGCTCCCTGCAGGCAGAAAGCCAGAGGTCAGCTGGGCGCTCAGATGCCAAGGTGAGGAGAAGTTTATTCTCCTCTTCCGGACTGGAAGCGCTGGCTTCAAACAGGAAGCCTGCTCACTTTTTAAAGATAAAGCCCTACAGTGGTTAGCCTGGAGGTAAACGCTGGCTTGCAATTCCAGTTTTTCTGCCTGCTGGATGGACGGGGAGTGGAGCCTGTGAAGTGGAGAAAGCTGCAGACTGGAGTTGTTTTTTTAATCTCCCCATGTTAGCTCCTTTTCCTTCTCCCCTCCCCGTGTCAGTCTCGACCGTGTCAGTCTCAACCGCGTCAGGAGACTGGCCTAAGTGGGCATCTATGGAATGTGGGCGCCTCCCCTCGTCTCCTGGGCCGGCATTCTCAGATGCTCTTAGCAGGAATGTGCAGGGCTCTCTTATCGGGCTGTGGTCTACACCCCGGTCCACCTCCCTTTCATTGTTATCAGCTTGGTCCCTCTTTACTTCCTTTCAGCTCTTCCAGTGTGCTCTGGGGGCAGGGTTGTGACTCCTGAGAGACGTTTAAAAGAAATCATTAGCTGCCCCCTCTCCCCCGGTTCTCCTACTTCGGTGTCCCTGACTTTGCATGAACGGTTACTAACAATTTTCCAGTGAAGTAGGCATTGCTGTTACTCCAGGTTCACACATGAAAAGACAGAGAACAAAACTCTAAACCCCGAGACTGAAGGCTGGAGACTAACTGTGAGGATGAACATAAATACTTAGGAGGAAATGAACTGTCAATCATACGGCTCTTCATACCATGCAGACAAATTACCAGGATTACTCTCTAACGTTTTGAAATAAATAAAGGTTTCATTAAATAAGGCCTTTTAAATGAAGAAAGCTTTGCTTGTTCTGAAGTGCTGTTGGTGATATTTGGATTTTGTAACGAAGTCCTTGGCTGGGAGAATTTTAGGTCCTAAGCTGTGAACACACGTGTTGTGTGTCCCCACGGCCCCTTCTGCCACTAACATTTAGATCATAGAGAGAGCAGGACTTCCCATTCATCTCTAGAGTCCTTTGTGGACAAAAGCCCTCAGCCCGGCTCTTGTGTACAATCAACATGAGTTAGAACAAAAGTACTGTATGAGCTAAAGCTAGAAGTTGCCTAGGATTCTCTCTCCTTCCCTTCCTCTTCTTTTTTCTCTCCTCCCATCCCAGTTTTAAAATTTTTCATTGTCTGTCTATGTAGCCCCGGCTGTCCTGGAAATATGTAAACCAGACTGGCCTGGAACTTAGAGAGATCCACCTGCCACATTTTCTTTTTATAAAACACAGAGAGACAAAGCTGTTAAACTCACTCAGGATTTCTCTGCTTTGCGGGGGGGAAAATATTACTGCATACACCAGGAGAAGAATGAATGGCTGTGTTATTATCTAGCAAAGGTTCCCTGCTGTCTTGGCTCCTGATCTCCTCTCAGAGAATGTAGAGATGATGTATTTACCCAAACATTTGCTCCTCAGTTGTTTAGCATCCAGATGCCCTTCAGTCTGCTGGTTGAGGGAAAATAACAAACCCTACACTACTGATTGCCAGACTAGGGTTTTGTTTGTTTGTTTGTTTCTCTGGGGAAGTTTCTAATTGTATCATTTGTAAAGAAAATTCCTCTTTTCCTATTTATTCAGAAGGCTGATGGCTCCAACTGTATTTCTTCTTCAGGATTATTATATGACTAGAAGACAGAAATCCTGGGATTTGTTCTTTCTCCTATCATCATTTTGACAGTATGATTGGGCAGTTGGAAAACAGTTCTCGGAGGCTAGAGAGACGGCTCATCAGTTAGGAGCGCTGACCGCCGTTCCAGAGGACCAGGGTTGGCTAGCTAGCAGCATTTACATGCAGAACTAAAGTCCCCTTTCTAGTTCCTTCTGGCACTGCTTGAACAGACTTACATGCAGGCAACCCACTCATGCACAGACAAAAACAATAACATGGAAAATACTTAGCAGCTTGCACATAAATCAAACTAAAACAGTAGAAATAGAAATATTCTGAGAAATAAATGACCGAACAAACATAGGGTTTCCTAACTCAACCGGAAAAGCCAAGTTTCTAATGAGACAGACTTAGTGCAACTACAGATGCTGACCAAGCCCTGTTTTTCCTATGCAAATGTCTTCAGAATGGCCCACACGTCCGAAACTGCTGATTTATGGCTCAAATATCACACCTAGTTGGTACGCTGAATAAAATTTTAATTGACAGGTGACTTTTGTCTTTCCTAGTGAAATATTTTATTAGACAGCTGTTCCATTTGTTAACATTGTTATGGTTTTCTTATTTGAATTTAGAAGTCTGTGTAAGCATAAGACGTAAGAAATGAAGTCGAGTTTTTAGAAAGTCAGTGACTACAGTGAACGACGAAAGACTAGCCAGGGTTTTAACAACCAGTGCTGTAGCCAAAACATGTCTGCTGGTAGTCTTTATTTCTCCTCAGTGGCATTTCTTGTGAAAGGGTTTGTTTGTATGGCTATAGTCAGAGAGAAAGGCACTCAACGGTGAGTTGGTCATGGACAGTTTTCCTGAATAATAACATGTTCTAACCAACACCCCAGCCTCTCATCAGCACTGAATCTGAAGTTTAAGACACTTAAAGAAATGCTTAAAATTTATGTTGCTGCTTATGGCAGAGTAGCTTCTGACTCTAAGAAGACATCCAGGAAGCCAGGAGTTGGTAGAGAGCGGTTCACTTACAGAGGACTGGGTAACCTCGTTCTTTTCGCTTGGGACTTTCACTGTGGTACAACGGGGATCTTCCCTCCGGCATTAGTTTATACTTAACTCAGAATGGCTGCTTCATAATAAAATGTGAAATAAAATAGAGTGGCCATCCAAGTGCGTTCAAATGCTTCACTTTTGTTCCCAGTGATTTAATTGAAGCCCAAAGAAAGTCCTACTGTGATCAGGTTACATTGGGGTAAAATATGTTTTATTTGCTTGGTTTACTTCTAAATCCAGTCTGTGCATGGGAACACTATCAGCCTAGATGCCTACCAGATTTACAGCTTAAATGTGTTTCAGATTATACCTTCAAATATATACAATCCAGTTAACTTGTTTAAAAGATGTTGATTCCCACTGAGCAGCTCTACCTGGGAAAAACTGATTTCTATCTAAGTATGTAAACTTTTGCTTTTCCCCTGCCCCCCACCTCCGCCTGCACACATGCACGTGTGCGCGTGCGCACGTGCACACACACACAAACACACACACAGTGAATGTTTTCACATTGAAACTGAAGAAGCTGTAATGAAGGCCTGCAGTCTCTGTCTGGTTCTGGTTACAAGGTCTGTTTGTTGACGTCCCAGATGAAGGCCTGCTGTGTCTCTGGCTCTGTCTACTCCATTTCCCCTCTAATTAGGCTTTGCCCTCAATTAAGTTAATGATGCAACTTTTCCTATAGATCATTTGCCCTTTCAATCAATTAACAGAATATGAAGGGTGCATCCCTCCTTGGCTTGAGATTCATTTGCCTGAGGGCAAACTGGTGGGCTCCCAGAAGTCCACATAAGCAAAAGCCGGAAGCTCGCTATATCTTGTATTGTCCCCGAGACAGTTGTGCCTCATGATAGCTTTTGCTAACTTGCATTTCCTTACTGATTTGTGCCACTATAAAGAATGTATCTGAAAGTCTATACCAAGTCAACAAATTAATGCATGTGTTGTGATGCAAGTCAGTTTAAAAATAAATGATAAATCCAGGGTCAGTAAATATAGATGCATACGATGTCAAATAAATGATGAAACACACACACACACACTTTTTCTCTTAAACACACCCAGCCGCATATACAAAAGTACACACACACTGACACACACTCTCTCACACATACACACACACTGACACAATTCACACACAAAGCTATATACTCTCTCTCTTTCTCTCGTCTCTTTCACACACACATCAACCAATACATTTCCACAGCTACTAAATTGAGCTAAGTAAATTTCTGTCGTTAATGAATGAAAAGAAAATGATTCTTCTCAGAAAAGATTACTACTGTTTTAATAACCTGTGCATAAAGACTCCACAATGGATCTTAACATAATATGATTTTAACTAATGAAGATAACTTTCATGAAATTGTTGTGCATGCTACGGGTATCAGTATTTGAAAGCTGCAGAGACCAGGACTTCAAAACAATGCCAGAAGATATTTCTTAAAATGGGTAAAGAATATGTTAAGAAAGGAAAAATGTAGACATTTAGTATTTAACTGAAAGGCAGTACTGAAATACACATGGAACTGCACATAAAAATACTAATTATGAATCTCCCCTAGTACATTGTTTTACATAATTAAAGGTAGTTTTTATTTAGACAAAGGTATGTTTTTATTTATTTTTCTCTATAATATGTGATGTCTGCTTAAAAAAAAAACAACAGAACTTCCTTTGCACCCAGCTTCCTTTTGCACCAGCTTTTTATGGCTGACAAATAAAAACTTAAAAGTTAAGGCTTAAAACATCCTGTTGTGATATGTGTGTGTGTCATGAACAGACTTGTAAAAACACTTGTATAGTTACTACTTATGTTGTTGCTTATATGGTGAATATTTAAAATGTATTCTCCTAGGGCATTTCAAGTACAAATGTATGTGTGAGTGTGTGTGTGTGTGTGTGTGTGTGTGTGTGAGAGAGAGAGAGAGAGAGAGAGAGAGAGAGAGAGAGAGAGAGAGAGAGAGACCAAGCTGGCCTTGAACATCAGCAATTCTTCTGTTTGTACTTCCCATGGTTGGGGTGACAGGTGTCTGCCACCATGCCTAGCTAGACATAATACATTTTTCCTGACTGCTATCATTCTGTTGTCCATTCCCTCAAGAATATTTTATTGAATAGCTACAATTTGGCACTCTTTTTTTGCCATTGTCTCTACCACTCTACTCTTGATAACCACCCTCTGTTTCTAGGTCATTGGCCCTGTTAGTATCCATAGAGCACTACTTAAAATTCAGATAAAAAAGAAATGCTTCTACTGAAACATTTTTAAAATGTTACATTACTAATAGATCTAAAAAGGATATGGTTTGTAAAATTTTGCTTATGAAAAAAAGACTGAGTAAGACTCTTCAGATTACGGAAACATGTATGGAAGTCTATTATTAAATGAATTTCGCTCTTTTCTTTCTCACTGAATAGGAAGAAAGAAGCCCAGCCCCAAGTAGGAGGTGTAGATGCAACCCTAGGAATGCCTTACACCTGGAAGGGCGGTGAGAGATTGTAACATAGACTGCTCGTTTGTTTCCCAATTGCTCAGACCCAAATAATCCCACAGAAACTATATTAATTACAACACTGTTCAGCCAATGACTCAGGCCTCTTTCTAGCTAGTTCTTAAATCTTGAATTAACGCATTTCTATTAATCTACGTATCGGCACGAGGCTATTGTTTACTGGTAAGGATCTGGTGTCTGTCTCCTTTGGCAGCTACATGGCATCTCTCTGACTCCACCTACTCTCTCTATCACTGTTCTGATTTCCTGCCTGGCTTTACTATGCTAAGCCACTGGTCAAAATAGCTTTATTCACTAAACAATAAAACATCACACACACAGAAGGACATCCCACATCAAGAGATGAACTGCATACACCAGACAAGGAAGATTCTTATTTGATGAAGTCAAGTATGAAATTGTCTCATTGTTCCAAAGGGAAGAGACAACTTCTTCCCCAGGTTATTGTCCTGAACTCCCAAGGATGTTTCTACTTCAGGTTGTTTGCACACACCCATTTGAGTACTATTTGTTTTGTACTGTGATCTCCAGCAGGGCAGAGGTCATGCCATCATCACACATGAAGAATGGGGACAGCATGCATGGATAGGTTTACATTTCATGCCTTAATGAGATGTTAGTCTAGAGAAAGCAGGTAATCATTGAGAATTATAAAACACTCTGCAAGTAAGAAGCTCCAGCAATGTCTATGTCACGTTCAGGATCCAGCCTCAGATTCTCAGTTGACTTTCAAGTATTTGTGAAGACATGAATCAATTTACTTGGCTACCACTCTCACTTATATTCAAGCCCAGCATGTCAATGTATTAATTCATGAATTACACTCAAAGATGTTACTGGTTTTCTTCCTCACTACTCAATGGATAATAACGTTTTTGCCGCACAAAGAAGAATCACTAACACTTTTGGGATAGGGAAATGCACAGGTCTCAAAATGGTCATTTAATCCTCAAAAGGGAAAAGATTTAACTCAAAATAAAGGTGGCACATGCCTTTGATCACAGCAGTTGAGAGACAAAAGCAGGGAGACCAGTATGGGTTTGAGGCCAGCCTGGTCTACACAGAGAGTTTTAGGACTATATATTTGCTGTTAAAAAATTCACAAAGTTTGAATTTATTTGGGTTATAGAGAGATTTAGAGCCCCCCATAGTCTATTCTCAGAAACAAAGTTCAATGGCAGTCAACAATATGACAGGAACAACTGCATTCAAGTTACTTTGAACTATAAGATTTGGAAACTGGTCTTATGAATCAAGATCTTGAATACTTCCCATAAAAAGACAGATGCTTGCTCTGCGTACTGTGTTGTACCTAAGAAGACAGGAACTCAGGCAAGAAAAAAAAAGTTAAATTCTCTATTCTAGGCAAAAACTAAAGGTTTACAATAGGTTTGACAAAATTATTTTATACAGCTCTGACCTTGGGAACAAAAAGATTGTAGTCCCTGATGCCAAAAGTATAACTCAAGTGATGATTTAATCAGGCTGTTACAGCATAGACAATTTTATCAATTTTTTTAGCTCCTAGGACAATGAATGAACTGTTAATTTTAATACTTTTATTAGGAGTATGGAAAATATTGACTGTAAGCAAGCCAGCTGATTCACCATTCAGCACCCTGAAATTGTTGGTAATATTTAACAACCTATCTGTAGGCACCATCTGCCTTATTGTTCTTCCTCTGTGATCATGAGATCACTTGATGCATCATCGGGCCTTTCCCCTATGACTGAGCTGACTCAGGACAGGCTCCACTACATATGTGGTGCATTTGAAACTCCTACATAATAAAATTTCAGCACACACAATGTTATTTACTCCCTGAGCTATGAAATTAGCTAAGGGCACTCTAGCAGGTAGCAAAGTGCTAGATGAGTGAAACACCTGGATGCCCAAAGTGTGGTGCCTGATCTAAGCAATATACTGTCACTCTCTTAATCCCCTGAAGAATCTTCCAAGGAGGACTTCTGAGCTAAGTTGTAGTTTCTCGGTTGGTTTTGTTTTAAAGGGCTAGGGCATTGTCTCCTCCAAGAATGTCTTCAATTTGTGCTATTTTCTTATGGAAAGGTTGTTTTATTTCTCATGCAGTAATTTTGGATCATTATAGTCTTGTCTTACCTATACAATTAGATAGTGAAATTCCTACAATCACTCTGTATGACCGAGAAATACTTACACATATAAAACATGCCTGGAGTAAGTCCAAAGTATATATCTGAAGTTATGCTAGCTGGCTCTGAAAGAGTTAGTGCAGTGCTGCTTAGAATAGTGTTTTCAACTAGCTTTGGGATAGTTAAGTTGAACCAAATGACTAGCAGTTATGGGAGGATATAATACATTACATAATTTATACTATGAATTTTTCAAGTTTGCTAATGGAAATACTAAGATTTTCACATGCTTCTTGTTGTATACTTACTTAAAACAGTGATATTTTGCAGTTCCACTTGTCTGAACTATCATGCACACCTTTAGATCCTAGCTTACATGTATGTCTATATTCGTTTCACTTGGTTCTTCATCTCCTTTTCTTACATTACATGACCATGTGTTTGCATATGTAAATATATGCATGTACACTTAACTCCCCATAAGATATGACCATAGAAAGACCTACAAAAAAATTCAACAAGTTGACAAAAGTTAAAATAAGTAACAGAGTAGTCTCATGCCCCGAGAAACTAAGCAACATAATTGCATTTCTAAAAGCCTAACCCTTCCTCTAGAGTTTTAGGACACTTGCCAGTTCAGTGAAAATTAAGTGCTGTGGGAACTCCTTCAGCCAGTAGGCTTTAAGATACTAGCCCACTTTGGGCATGGTCTCATGTACTATAAATGCAGATGAAAAGCATATGCCAGACCTCTTGGCTAATGGATTTGGTTCTAGTTCCCAGAACATGCAGAAGATTATGGATCGTTACTCTTTCTGTGAGTTCATCCCAAGATGAATAAACCTTTGTTATGCTCCATTCTAGGCCACTGTGGAACTCTTTTGTATGCCAACAAATTGGTGCCTACTTTTTGGGACAAAGATCCACATAAGGCCTAAAAAAGCTTAAGAAAAAGCAAAAGAGGGCTTCTAGATCCACATAAATGGGAGCCAAATGCAACTTCTTAGTAGCCTCATTTTTTCAGATAGGCTCTGTTTGCTGGCTGCAAGCAGGGGTGTAGCTTCTTTAAAAAGCCAGCTTCCTGGTTTATGCTGGCATCACAGAACACCCCTGGCTCTTTTGGAAGGTTCTGTTATGGAACAGTTAAATGGGGTTTGTGGGCACAGTGCTACAAGTTGCTTAATGGTGACATAGACCCAGTATGTTCCTGGAGCTGGTGTGATGAGCTTGTCTCACCGAACTGGTGGTGAACATACCTTCACCATGTTGGACTGGGCAAAGCCAAAAGGCAAAGCAACCTTAATCCTAGCCACACTGCTTAGCATTTTAAGAGGCACTCCTGGTCAGAAGTGATTACATATATGCAATAAAGACAGATTCAGACATAAAAGACCTCTAAATAAGTCATTGTATGTTTTAAAAATGTATGTAGGCTTGGGGGAGAGAAGAAAAAGAGTATAGACAGTTATAAAAAACAAATAAATAGTTTAAAAAATAAAACAAAGTCTTTAAAGAGACAGTAAAAATAATATAAAAGAACAGACAGTTATAGATTAAAGGAGTAAGAAAAATAAGTCACAGAAAAATGGAAAATACACAAAGAGTCTGGATTATATATATATTATTGTGATTTCTTTAAATTTTCTGACTGCAGAGGGACATTTGATTCTGGGGGTTGCTAAGCTAAGCCTCTCTCTCTCTCTCTCTCTCTCTCTCTATATATATATATATATATATATATATATATATATATATAGTATCTTGACTTCAAAATTTGAGTATATGAATATGTTATTTTGGAAAAGAGGTTCTGCTTTTGTTTCCACAAAAGATGAGAACCTGTGGATTCCTTCAAGGTTAATATGGTTTGATGGAACAAAATGTCCCAAAAGGTCTCTGTGAACCCCTAAAAATACTTTGTCCAACAAACAACAGGAAGCAGTTTGGAGAAAACTATGCCTAAATGATTATTTATAAATATTTGTTTTCATTTTAAAAGAGTTGGTTATAAGTGATTAGTGGTCACAATCAATTTCTTAAAAAATAAATAAATGAATGAATAAGGTAGATATGATATATAGAGATGAATACTTTACATTGGTATGGACTTTGGTCTATTGATAAAATTTAAGGTTGATTTGCTATACTGTGTATATGTTTTTCTGCTATTGTTTAAGGTATTGTGTTTGTGCAGTTCATTTAAAAATGCAGTGTAAAGTTAAGAAATACAGATTGATAGATAGTCATCAGTAATAAACAATGTAGTCTTGTTAGTTTTTAGATGCACAGAGACATAGTTCAGGTATATAGGCAATCTTCAAACACTTCAAAATACTGTACAATATGGCATTTAAACAACTTAGGAATCTGTTGACATGAGACACGATTGCCCTGGCAGCACCAATCTATTCCAGAAAGAAGGTTAGGCACCAAAGACACTTCACTTGGAGCTTGTTTTCTTCTTGGCAAAACTGGCCTTTGGGCAAAGAACTGTTCCTATCTCGACCACTGACAAACTGCATGGTGTCCAGACAGGACAAACAGGATACAAACAAAAGACTGTCAAACCTTGCCAAGACAGGCTAAGAAGGTTTTTCAAATTTCCCTGCCTCTGAAAATAGTCTGTCAGTTACTCTAGACATTAGCCAAAGTTGGTTGCCCCAATGTTGCAAATGAGATTTTGGGTGATTGCCTAAGTAGCCAGTTGTCTCTGTTATTTCTTGCATCTTTTGGAAATTGCGTGATTGCACTTCCTGTATGTTATTATTAGTATCAATACTAGCATTATTTTCCTTCTCACGTCTTTGATGGGGTTGAAGATTAGATAGTCATAGTTAACTTCCTCTCATGACTTTGCCAAGCCATTTTTAATATAAATCTTAGACCCCCCCCCAGGATAGGATTATTACTGAAACATTAAGGATATGTTTTTCACTTAATGTTGTTCGTGCTGGCTGTAGTTCTATTTTATCTATTTATATATATATTTGCCTCTTCTTTTTCCTGGACAATACTTGATATTTGTTCTTATTGTATATAGTTTTGTAAGAGGCTAGAACTCTCTTATTTAGACAAAAGGGAGTGGTGCTGTGGGAACTTCTTCAGCCAATAGCCTTTAAGAGACCAGCCCACTTTGGTCATGGTCTCATGTACTATAAACGCAGATGAAAAGCATGCATGGGTCTCTTGGCTGTTGGATTCGGTTCCAGTTTCCAGAGCACACAGAGGACTGTAGATTGCTACTCTTTCTGTGAGTTTATTCCCAGATAAATAAACCTTTGTTATACTTCATTCCAGGTTGCTGTGGAGCTCTTTTGTAAGCCAACATTAGGCTTAAGAAAGTGAATAAATTCTACACATGAATTTAATATTTTTTGTTGTCTTTGTTGATGATGATATTATAATATAGGATTCAAGCAGGTATTAAAGCAATGAGTGCTCAGAGCAAAGACTGGTTCCAATAACCAATTTCATGAAAGCTGTATGATCAGCAATATTGACTAAGCAGAGAAATCATAACTATCTGAGCTATGTCCATATATTCAATATTTAGTTCTAATGCTATATTCTTATATTCCACTATTGTACATTTCTGTGTGAATGATGTCCAAAATAAAATGTTTGATATTTTGTCTCAAGAAAGCTCCTCTCTCTGTCTTTCATTTCAGCTCAGGAAACACCAACACATTAACTAAAATCCCAGACATCAACAAATTCCCAAATATCCTAAATTCCCAAATATCTTTATTATCTTTATCTTCTTATGTGCAGTCAACAAGCAAATCCTACAAACCTTACCTGTAACATACATTTAGTACACATATACATATATATATACATATATATGTGTGTGTGTATGTGCGTGTGTGTATACATATACATGCATATATTTTTTCTACTAGATCTACTGCCATTCACATTTGTCTCTTGTTTAGACTATTTATTTAAACAACATCTTAACTTGTCTCTTTTCTTTTCTTTCCGGATCTTTGGAATTTGTGCTCTACCCAGAAGCCTGGATGAAAATTCATATCATATCATCCTGCTTATTATTATACAGTGGCTCCTTTCTCACTGAAATGTACAATGTGCACACTCCATATTGGCACAAGTTTAAATACCTGCCTGAACAGTTAGACCAGCCTAGCATTTTTGGCTCAATTCACAGGACTCTTTCTAGCATGCAGACTTTTGCTTGGTTCTGAAAACAAGTCAAGCCTTGGACTGTTTTAGAGCCTTGTGTTGGCTGGTTTCTTCTTGTGATCTTTCCCTGGTCTTCACAAGTCTGGCTTCTTTCTGAAATGCGTTTATGGAGCTATCGTTTTATTGTTATCTATCAATTAAAAAATTAATTGTTGAGTATGTATGCCTGGAGTGTGTGTTGTGGGGGAGGGCACAATTTGTGTATGATGGTCAAAGGACAATTTTGTGGACCCTTTCACTTGACATGGCTTCTGGGGAATGAAACACTCAGGTTGTCAGACTTGTAAGAAAGTCAACTGCTGAGTCGTGTTGCCCATCCCACTTCCGCCTTCTCAGAGGGTCCTTTTTAGAGGATCCTTTTGTATTGTGTGTACTGATGGTCTACAGAAAGGAAGTTCATTTCCTAACTCTTGGAAATTGTAACTGTAACCTTATTTAGAAGAAGTACTTGAGGAAGCAATTAGGATTGTTGGGACAACTGTAAATTACCAAATGTCCCTTCAATTCACAGAAGGTCATACAGGAAACTCATGAAGAGAAGGCCAGGCTCTTGGGAGCATAACCTCATTTGTAACTTGACTTTGAGCTCTGGCCTCCAGGGCAACAAGTTAATAAATTTATTCTGTTTTAAACTCCCAGGTAGATGATAATTTCCTTTGCCGGTCCTAGGAAACCACCATTATTTTCCTGACTACCTGCTTTAGAGCAGTTAAGAGGGTACCAGCACATTGTGTTTTCTTCATATACTTCTTACTGCTTTCTTATTTACCCTCTTTGTTTATTTAATTATCCCCCTATGACCTGAAAAATAAATGTGACCACAACAACTATGTTTTGTTTTGTATATTGTCATTATCTTTAAGTACACCTAAAGCACAAGGGGTATGAACATTTGTGTGCTGAATAACTCACATGCAGTGAGCACTTCAGAACAATTAGATCTCTAAATATCTCTAAGATTTCTAACGTGCCACGTTGTTTTCATAATTCCATTATTATTTTTTTTGTTAATTTTATTTTGTTTTTATTGTTTTAACTGAGCTATCTACAGATTATTTTAAACTATTTTTTGCCATAAAATTATAGACTGTTGGTAGCAGAGTTATTATATTATAATAAAATCAGAGTTTTGAAGGGATCAATATGGAGGATATTATGCCATGGATTGTGGAGGAAGAGACTGTAAAGAATTTTAATTCTTAGGAGGGAAATGATTTCATTGAGAGTAAAGAAAGATCACACTAGGGTAATCTGGGAAGGGTAAAAATTACAGAAGTATGAGAAATGTATACATATTAACTCTACGGATAAATCACATTGCAAATGAATAAGATGGAGATATGGCAAATTAATATTGGCAGGAGAATCTCATTTTGAGCTTAGAAAACCTTTTCCAAACCCATGAATTGTGGATTTGAGTCGACAAAGTCTATCACAAGCTTGCAGATGAGTGTTGTATTCTGCCAGTAAATGGAAGGCTCCTCTTCATTTCCATCCTTCGATGAATGACTGAAAATGAGCACATCTGAAGGTTGAGCGTGTCAAGCTGACAATAAAAAATATTTCAGAGGTCATTTTCTGTGAATCACTGAGTCATCTCTGCCCGTTTTGCTCAGTAACTTCCAACAGCATGCCAGAACGTAAGTCATAAGTTTTATCAAGTTCACAGTGACTATTTTAGAAGTAGTAGAAATGCAGTAAGGTGCTATTTACAGCAAGTATCCCAGGACTCAGAGTAGCCTGCAGAAGTGAATTTCATTGTTAGCGTGGAACTAGAAAACTGATCCAAAAGAACACAAGTATCATCGTCTTTATACTCAGAAAACATAACATTTTAATTATAAATATGGAACATGCTTTTCTCATTTTAATACTCTATATAATGGGGATAAATCTCTGCTAAAACAGTATTTCCTGGCCACCCACAACAGACCTGCCTTAATTAGGCATTGGGGTACATGACTGTAACCTTGGTCCTCCAAGGATGGAGACAGAAAGATCAAAAGTTCAGAGTCATCCACAGCCGTATAACAACTCTATAATACTGAGATGTCCAAGACTCTGCTTAATAATAACTAAAATCTGATTCTATAGATTAATCATCATCATAATAAAAATTTAAAACCCTGAGATAAAGGCTAAAACAGATGAGAGTTAATGTTGCTCCATGAAAGCAAAAGACAAAATTCTTTTTTGTTGTTATTGTTTGTTTTTTTTGTTCTTTTGAAACATGGTTTTTCTGTGTAGCCCTGACTGTCCTGGAACTCTCTCTGTAGAGCAGGATGGCCTTGAACTCAGATATCCACCTGCCTCTTGAGTGCTGGGACTAAAGAGGTGTGCCATCACCACCTAAGTAAGAGATGAAACTATTTAAGAAAAGAAAAGATTGTCTGAGTTTATTGTGTTGTTCAGATATAGAAGTGGCTGCTCAATCACAACGTTTAGTTGCAGATTCTTAAAAACCACTTACCCTAAAATATTTATGCTATGAGTCAGGCATTTTGCATAGATAATTTGAGGAATGTGAGGTTTTAAGCTTAAATGTTGAAAGCAATGTTGCATTTTTCATGAAGTATTTGGAAACAAAGTTCTTGCAGCTGATAAAATCAGAACATTGAGATATACATATCAGTCTGTTGGTGAAAGAGCCGAAAGTCTTGTGAATGAGTTGGGAAAACTCCAGACAGACTGCAGTATTTCCTGTCTAAAGGGCAGTTTGGATGCCTCAAAGAGCAGATGATGAAGCTGGCAAACAGATGGCTGGAGACCTGAAGAAGGCTGTCAATGCTCCATCGTAGCCTGTTGGAGGAATGTGCTATATGCTGTGAAAGATCAGTCGAAGGGCATTTGGCTACAGAGTGAGAAGCCCAATGCTTGTATTTCACACTTGTTCATGAACTCGCCTCTGAGAGTGAGCTTGAACTCCAACAGCTGAAAGAGTAACTAGGGTGGAGGAATAACGGAACCAGATTCACACCAGAAGGCTGGGCAGTCTCATTTATGGATAAGACAAAAGTCACAGTCTCTGCTCTACAAAATCTCAGTGGTAGGCCACTTTTCTGATCCATTTGGCCATGGCTGATTCATAGTTCTACTGAAATTAAAATCTGTCTTCTGACTCTAAAGACAGGTTATAATTATGTTGCCTACATTTTAGTAGTAACTGAAGTTGTGGGGAGAAAGTAAAGATTAACGGGAGGAAGCCTGTGAGTGGGCAGAAGGTATGGAGTTGACACATGGTGACACAGATTTGAGCCAGAATACTTAGTAAAGGTGACTTCCTTGAGGCTCTGCTAAGCTTTGCTGTATCCTGTGTCGTATGTTCTGTGAATATCCTCCTTGACCATAAGTGACTGAAAATTCTGCTTTCTCCTGGAGCACATCAGTTTCACTCAGGTTTAACGCTGGAGGTTCTATGCCAGGGAACATCCACGTCCAAGCAAACTGGAATAGTTGCCCATTTTATCAGAGATTCCACCTCTTGTGAGAGTGAATTTCACTTATAGAAGGAAGATAAAAACTTTTAAATAAATAATTCATCAAGTCCAAATTAAGCAAGACAATTGAGTCAGCAATTATATCTTCACATAGCATCTTTTTATATTATAATTTTACATAACATCTTTCCAGACCACACCACATTTTCCAGATACAGCTATAACTAACACATACATTTTCATTTTCTGGAGGAGAAGGTGGTAAAATGGGGAAATATTGATACCGTGTTTTATCAATACAAATACCATGAAGGGAATATATACCTATAAAATATGTACCATGTGTGTTTCAATATACTCATAGCTATTTATGACATTATTCCAAAGAGAGTAATAAAGACAAAAGAAAAAGTTGCATCATTAAAAAATACTATTCATTAGTTTAGTACATTTGGGGTTTGAGATATGAAAAGTTATCTCATTTAACGATTGCTGTAATATCATTGAAGTTTAGAGTTACGGAGTACAAGTTACAACTTTATAGAGACTAAACATATTGTGTTATTCAGCCTTATAGAATTTTAACCAATACCCGAAACAATCAGTTATGAAGAGAAAAGGTTTCTTTCCACTCACAGCCTTGGAGGTTCTTCCCATTTCATTTGGGGGTCTGTCTCAAGGCAGTGCATCGTGGGGAGAGTGCTTGGAGGAGGAGACTTGCTCCCTTTGTGGTTAGATGCAAATGAAGGAATCCCCAGACCACCTCCAAGGACAGAGCCACTGTATTTAAGCCTAGGACTTGAATGCATGCTTGTGTGTGTGTGTGTGTGTGGGGGGAGCCTGGAGGTCAACTTCAAATGCCATTCCTCACGGGCTGTGCATCTTCTTTATCATTTATTTCTTTATTAATTTTCCCCTTTGAAACAGCATTCTTCACTTAGCCTGTAACTTACTGATTAGGAGAGTTTGGCTGATCAATGACTCGCAGGTGGTCTCTGGTTTACGTCTTCCCAGAATCAAAATCATAAACTCCACCACATGTCTTCTTATGTAGGTGGGTGCTGAGGATCAAACTCAGATGCTGATGCTTGCACAATAAACCTGTCATTGACGTAGCCACCACTCTAGGTCTCAGGCCACCTCTTCAGCTTTCTGCCATATTGCTATAGGACCAAGCTGAAGACTAGGCCTTTGAGGACTTTATGAGCCAACATGGAAGGAAATAGCTCCTACACACTGATTATAAAACAGGTAAAGACAGTCAAGTTGTGACTCCACTTGGGACTAAACAGCACTTTTTTGTCATAAGAACCCAACAGAGTTAAAAAAAAATGAGAGAAGACAGACATTAAGATAGAACTGAAGAGCCAAAAAGTATGGGAAAGAAACAAAATAAAGATTTTATTTATAGTCTTTATTTTCAGGACAACCGGGAGAAGAAGTGATTACTAAGAAACATTTCTTTAGTTTTTAAGTGAAGGAAGAGCAGGAGATAGATTTGAAATCACAAACACACTATGCAAACAAACACAGAAATGGGGGAGACATACATCCTGGGGGCTTGAGGGATATCTAAAAAGTAAAGATATTGTTATTCTGTGTATTCCTGTAAAATGCAAAATTCTCAAAGCAGCTTAGCAAGGTGGAGCAGATGTCCCCTCATTTGGAGAGCTCACAGAATGGCTCTTGGTCAAGTCCTTCTTGCCCCTTCCAGAGATGTTAGGCTGCTCTGTGCTTTGTGCCCTGCTACACCTGCTGGTCTCTAGCTGTATAGACCTGCTCTGGATCAGCAAAGCAGAAATGGAAGCAGTGAGATTAACTGGGGAAAGTAAGCAGTACCTTCGATCAGGAGTCCTTACAACACAATCTCTCTCTCTCTCTCTCTCTCTCTCTCTTTCTCTTTCCCTCTCTCTTTCTCTCTCTCCCTCCTCATACAGTGCTGCGGACTGAACCTAGGGCCTCATGAACACGACGTAACACTTTATCACTGCACTACAGCCACAGTCTTTCACACACATTACCATATATACATATATATATATATATATATATATATGCAAATGGACATTTACAAATATTATCATACCAGGTACTCTGGTAGGGCTTAGGGAGATAGATTCTTATGAGCACAAGTCCCCACTCCATGGTTTATAATCTGAAGAGAAGGGCACACCCCATAAGTAATTGTCTGTGTGGTTAGCATTACAGTGGGACAGATGCTTTTGCTTTGGGAATGTGAAATCTGGTGAGTTAATGTGAATGGATAGGACACCATAGCAAATTCCTGAAAAAATGTGAACCACACAACTCAGCTGTAAGACCTCCTAGATTTGGCCCTGGATGTGATTTAGTGCTTATCGGGATCTTTCTAATTGGTTCAAGACCTAAGTACCACACAGAAGGCTAAGTGAGATGAAAAAGTGGACAGTGAGTTCTTTATCAAAGTTTTGGTGTTCATATTCTACCTCCCTGATGCTATAAAAGATTTGTGCAGCCGCCATCCTTTTCAAGAAAAAGACCTTGTTTGGCCAAGTGTAGAGTTAATAAACCAGTATCCTTCTACTGGAACGTGTCAACTAAAAAGTGATTATAATGGTAAGTTTGGGAAGATGAAGATCTTTTTTCTTGTATTGACAAACAATAACAATAATGATGATGATGATGATACTGTTATTGACTGAGGAAAAACCATCACAGGTTTCTGTGATTCAGCTTAAAATAATTTTACGAACAGCACCCTTCATTTTACAGAATTGTCATTTACCTTAAGAAAACAACAGTTAACAAAGTACTCTAAAGATAATTAGGTACTGTGGGAAATTAAATAAAATGATGAAATCCTACGAGACGTATTTTTTGTTTTGTTGTTTTTGTTGTTCAATTATTTATATGGACAAGAAAATACTCGTTTTATTTTATATTATATTATCTCTTTTATATATTTTTAAATTAAAAATTTAATATAAAGAAGTTAGGAGTTAAAAAAAAATCACACAACAAAACTACCCAGACCCAATCCATCCATTTCAATGAACTTCTTTCCATAGCGCTGGAGCAGCCATTCCATGGCTATGGTTCCTCACATTGCACTCTCACTATTCAATATATTTTTATGTAGTTATCCACCATCACAAAATGTAAAAGAGTTAAAACCATAAAAATGATAAACTTCATAATTATTTTTATTTTTAATTATGCATATATGTGTCACTGACGTGTACATGAGTGTAGATTCATGAAGATGTCAAAGGTAACAAATAGCCCTAGAGCTGTTACAGGCAGTCGTGAGATGCCCAACATCAGTAATGGAAACTGAGCTAGGATCTTCTACAAGAGCAGGACACACTCTTGACCCCCTAGCCATTTTTCCAGCTCCAAGGCAGATTGTTCTAAGTTGTTTTACAAAAATAATATTACATAATACTGTTTTTACTTCTTTGAAAAAAGAGAGCAGTGTGTTTGAGTGTGTGTATGTGTGTGTGTATATGCCGATCAAATTAAGTATGCAGTATGTATTCTGCAATAGAATTGTTGAAGTCTTTTTGTTGCTTTACTATATAAGCAAAGACATTGGTTACTAGACTAGAAATTTAGTTCTTGCTACACATATTTATCCCATTCATAGAGACTAAAACTGTATTATAGAACTGTTAATTTGCTTTAGTTGAGGGGATAAGCACTATATGTGGATTAAAATATTTTAAAACTTTAGGCAAAAAGAAAAGCTCAATCTGGAGGTACATGCCTGATAGCCTAACACCAAGGAGGCTGGGACCAGACAATTGTCAACTCAAGGCCAACTTGGGCTACATCGTGAAATACTGTCTCAAAACAAAACAAAACAGCAAAATAACAACCAGAAACAACAAATGCAAACCAAACTAAAATAGCAACAACAAAACCCATCAACAATTAGGGATTTTTTGACCTTTAATGTGATAGGATGTTATAATATTAAAATACTTATTTTTTTAATAGCAAACACTCATAGCTATATTAACCATCTGTTCCCCACATCAAAAGCTAATGTTGGGGGAAAGGGATATGTCTCAGTTGATAGCTCTTAGCACATTTATTTAGTATAAAGAAGCCCTGGGCTTGACAATCCACCCAACATGACATCAACCAATCATGGTACACATGCCAATAATCCCAGCACATGGGAGGTGGAGGCAGAAGGATCAGGAGTTCAAGGTCATCCTCAGCTACATAGTGGCTAGCCTGGACTACATGAGACCCTGTCTTTAAAAAACAAAAACAAAAAAATCAAAAAGTTTTAGAGAAAAATAGTGTTTGAATTTCTTCTTCAGCTGTAAAATGAGCGAGATTTCTCCTCTGACTTCCCCCTTGATGAATCCAGAGAAACCTGCCTTTTTCTAAAAGTAGTAAATGCAGCATTCAAATGGTGCTCAAGACTTTAGTCAATAAATGCTAGTAGTTGACTAATTTAATAAAATGTATAAGTGTTATAAATTTGGTATGTGGTCCATTTCAAATGAAGGACAAGGTTAAAAGAATCCTTTTTTTTCTACACTTCTACTCCATGAATACTCAGAAATTAAGATTTCTGCTTCAAGTTTACAGATGGTAAAATATATGTTATCAGTTTTAATTAAGATATATTGATTTTCATTACTGTTTGTCACAACCCTCCTCATATAATTATTTGGGACAAAGTTCAACTGCACTAGAAACCAATGCGTAGCTTAGGTCAGAATGGAGTGAAAATCTCCATGAAACATCTTAAAGTTCCCTTGCCTTTTATTTGATCGGTAAAATTTAAAATAATGCTTTTATTATTTCATTATGTGGTCAAACATCTCTAAAAGTCAGAATGACCATTTTCCAAAGAAGTGAGCCATTCAAATGAAGCCTTGATTCAGTACTCAAATGATACATTTATCGAATTATTCTTTATCAATAAAAACCTGGGAGTCAGATATTAGGGTAAGAACCTGAATGATCAGATGGTGTGGGAGAATTGTCTGTAATCTGTCAATCATATTTTAAATAAATGCTGATTGGCCAGGCAGGAAGTATAGGCGGGAAAACCAGATAGGAAGTAGGGGTGGAGCAAAGAGAACAGGAGTATTCTGGGAAGCAGGAAGCTCCCTCTGTCACTCCTGCCCAGATCACCGAAGCAGCAACATGTAAGCTGACAGCTGGAAAAAGTACCAAGCCATATGGCTAACGTAGATAAAGATAATGGGGTAACATATGTTATAAGAGCTAATAAGTAGACTGAGCTAATGGGCCAATCAGTTTAGAATCTTATGGAGTCCTGTGTGTGATTTTGTTTGGGGTTTGCTGGCTGTGGGGTACTGGGCAGGACAGAAACCCCAACAAGCTGGTCCTCATGTTACAATCAGAGAAACAGTGGAGAAACCACCAGTGACTTCTGGCTCCTCTGTTCCTCCATCCAAAAAGGCTGAGATCCTCTCTCAGCTCTAACTACTTCCTGTCTCCTATCTGTCCTCAGTCCTCCAAAACTCCTATGGTTAATTTTGGTCAGCTAGTGGCTAGCTTTACCCTCTGACACAAAGAAAACTTTATTGTCAGAATGCAACCAAAATTTCACACAACCCTCAAAAACTTTCATATTTGTTATTCTTTAATATTTTGATTTTAGTATATTTTAATGGAAATCAGTTGATCTACTCTGTCTGTCTGTCTACCTGTATTTGAAAATATGCATTTACATATACGTGTATCTGATTTCTAAGACAGGCTATTTGTACAGTATTTATCTAGCACAGTATGGAAAGATATGTAAAATAGTGTCTTTTATTCTGGACCCCTTTGCACAAACTCTCAGTGAATGCAGAAAAAACTTCCTAAAGAGGCATACATATGCCTTTTTGAGCCACAGTGGAAACATTTTCTAGGAAAACGAAGAAGTTATTTTTCTGCTGAACTGAAAAGAATTTAGGTAGAAAGCAGAAGGTATAAAAATGTTGTTTGCACTTACTCCAGGGTACTGTAATTCTTGTTTGTTTGTTTGTCTTTTTTTTCAGATGTGCCATGGAGTTTTTAGTCACTCAAAGTGCATCCGGACCTGTATTTTCTTCTTACCTCATCACACTGATATGCATTTACCTGATGCCCTTTGAATTTAAATTTTTCACCAGGCAGATGGGTGGGAAATTCCCTTAATCTTGCCTATAAAAATATTCTGGGGCCTGTGAGATGGTTCAGTTAGTAAAGAAGTTTGTCACCAACTCTGATGACCTGAGTTCAGTCCCCGGTACCCATATGGTGAAAGATGAGACTTGATACCAGAAAGTTGTTCTGTTCTCCCACACAAGTGCCATAGCACATATCAGTATATGTGTGTGCACACACACAAACACACACAGACATATGCACACGCACATGCACACTTGTGTGTGCACACATATGTACTAACAATAATAAAATGTTTTAAAGAAAATTCTTTCCATTCATCCACCCATTCATCCATCCATCTATGTATCCATCTCTCCATTTATCCCTGACAAACACAAACAGCAAGGATGAAGGCCATCCTCTTATGAGGATATTCTGTTACATTTGAAATTAATGGGCAATCCAGTTCAGAAAGACATTTGCAAGTTTCCTTAAAGTTAAGCATTCCTTTTATTCCATTATATTGACAAACAACCCTGTAAGTCAGAATGAGCAAAAGAGTATGAGGAAATGACCATATGGGGTTCTCAGAGAAGGCTTCTGCCTACCAAGAATCAGATCTCCTCGTTTTAATATTGCCCACAGCTAGCTGTTGACTAGCTGCAAAATAACTAGCTAGCCATTCAACCGTGTTTTCACTAAGAGTCAATTAATATATAAATGATAAAATGCACAAAAGTTCTTAGTGTCATAACTGAAACATGGCAAGTGCTCAGTGGATGGAAATATTGTAGTTGTTATTTAAGGAACTGTCTCTAGATCTTAAATCTGGAACACAGTGGGATAGGCCAGGAGCTTCTGGTCGGGGGTGGGGTCTAATGAAGAAACATGAATTACTGTCTGTGAATAGCTTTGTGTAGCAGGCAAAGCAGTTTAGATTGTGGCAAAGATGAAGAAGCCATTGAAGGCCTTACCAGGGAAACAGAGAGATGATATTTTTGTTTTAGAATGAAACCATTGCTTACAGAAAGAGGAGGTCACTGATAGAAGAGAGGCTGGAAACAGTCTCCAACATATTTCAAACTCACCTGTCTCCTCTAAGGGAGCATAGCTTAATAAAATCTGTTCTTGACTTGCCTTAGGATGCCTTCATGCCCTCATCATTGTTCGAGGGAAGAATTAGTCCTGACATAAAGTGACACTAAACTTCTCTTTGTTATTTTGTTGTTGGTTTGTTTGTTGTGTGTTTTGAGACAGGGTTTCTCTGTGTAGCTCCAGATGTCCTGGGGTAGACAAAGGTGGCCTTGAACTCAGAGATGGACGGCTGGGATTAAAGGTGTATAGCACCATACCCCACCCCCTAAACTTCTGTCTGTAACACGTCTCTTCCCCTAAGGCAGGCTGCCTTAGTTGTCTAATTTTGTTTTTCAACACGCTTTTTTCCTCTACTTTTTATATTTCTTATTTTTGATTTCTAAGTGTTGTGAGTAGAGAATTTAGGTGGCCAAACTTGTTAGGATTATGTCTAGAGTAAGCATAAACGGAACAAATAGACCTTCAGTTTATACTCTTTCTTTAGTTAACGTGAGTTGGATATCAGCATGGAAACATTTTGGCTTACCAACACTCGGCTTATCCATTTCCATAGCAGGAAAACAAGTCACAGATGGGGCAAAAGTGCTACATTTCTGACCATTGCCAATCATGCGTAAATAGTTATCTGAACACTCTCAGTGGGACCAGGGAAAAATAGGACCATGTCACTCACATTTCTATAAGCTGAGGCGCTGCTCTGAAGCAAAGGGACTTGGACTCATTTCTTCATCCTGCTCTGAGATGCATTTTCTCTCTTCTTGAAACCATTAACTTCCCAGCAGTGGATTTTCACCCATCTACACAAAGTAGAAACACTCAGAATGTTTATGTTCTGCTCCACTCTTTCTTTGCCTTTAAAATATTTTTCTCATTTTTTAGGATTATATTGTAATTATATAATTTCTCCCTTTCCTTTCCTCTCCTCAAAGTTTCTTATGTACCTCACTTTCTCTCTTCTTGTTTTCTTTAAATTAGTGATCTCTTTTTAAAAATATTTTCATTATATATATTTATATGTGGATATGCATAGACACACATAAACACATATATTGCTAAATACAAAAACACACCTTGCTGAGTCAGCACAATGTGACCTGTTTGTCACTTCTTTATGGTATAATACCACTGACTTCTGAAAAACATATATCTTTTCTATTGGAAATTTGGCCTCAAGCACTATCATGTGAAAATATTAGAAACAAATTGGTCATGAATTGCTGTCTGTGATGGTTAATCTTGCTTATCAGCTTGACGGGATTTGGAGTAACCCTAGAAACAGATTTCTGGGAAAATCTGTGGGGATTTTCTAGGCCAGGTTAACTGAAGTTGGAAAAGCCACTGAAAATGTAGACGGCCCCATTCCATGGGCCAGCATCCCAAATTCCCTAAAAAGGATGAAGAGAGCTGAGTATGTGAATCCATTCCTCCCTGCTTCCCCATTGTGGATGCAGGACTTCTGACTGCCTCAAACTGCTGCCGCCGTGATGGCATCACCAGGATAGGCTCTACCCTGGACTGTCATCCAAAACAAACCCTCTCTTCTTGGAGTTGCTGTTGCCAAGTATTTTCTTGCAGGAATGAGAAAAAGAACTGATACACTGGTCTCATTTGAATGATGTAGACTTTAGGGCAAGAACTCAACCTTAATGGTGTGATTAATAAAAATATAACCCGGAAATGGGAGTTATCCGGCCCAAACTGAGCCTGAATGATGATAATAAAGACATAATTTAGAGGTCAAGCTGCTAAGTCCAGATGTCTGACAATGGCCATAGTGCAGGAACAAGGAGAGAAATAGATGAGGGGACTGAAAACGTTGGCAGTGAAGGGAAGCAAAGAGATAAGGAACAGATTACAGAGTCTCACTACCAGCTCTGTAGCGGCAGATCACCTGTGGTGCCCCTTCCCCCCTGGCCCATCTCAGAGGGTTATACAGATCATCTGCTCCGATCTTCCTCCCCATCATTCCATTTCCCCAGTTCCCAACTCCAGCAGGCATCCCTGGGAACCCTCACTCCACATCACCCAGGGAAGCAGGAAGGCTAACTGCAGAGCTTCACCTTTCATTCCTACAACTGACTCCCAGTCTCTTCCCCCGCTCCTCTGCAGCCTCTCTTTCTTCTCTTCCCGACTCCAGTGGATTAGCCATCTTCTCCTCCAACCTTCCTTTCCACTTATCCCCTTGTTTCTTAGGTCCCAAACCCAGCAGACATTCCTTGGGAGCCCACCAAACACGCCTGCCTGAGGATCAAGTAGGCCAGCGAAGTAAGTAGTCAAACTTCAGGTCTTCACTCTTCCTCCTCTGCGCCAAATTCCCCAGTCTCATCCCCAGTGCTTTAGCAGTCTAGCTACTGTGGCCTCTCCTTACTCTCTACCCTTATTTACAGGAACTAAGCAGATCCCGGGGGAACACCCCGCTTTCCTCCCTCTCAAGGACCTGTAGACTCCCACTTCCAGCCCATCCCTTTTTTTAAGTGTCAGCTCCCAACACCTAGAAACACATCATCTCTGGAACCCCCCGTAGCCACACCCTAGCTACTGGAACCCAGAAGAATTCCCTACAAGGCAATACACAGAGGGCAATGGAAACCAAGGAACAAAACACCCACACAACAAAGACAAGACCAAATATCAGCACCTAGAATTACAGTCTTCCCAAACCCAGATGTCTAGATGCCACCATAAAAACACAATCAATAACATCCAGAACACTATGTCTTCATCAGAGCCCAGCAACCCTACCATGGTCAGCCCTGAAACATGCAACATAGTTGAAAAACAGGACAAGGCTCATAATATACCCTTCATGAATATGATAGAGGTCTCTAAAGAGGAAATGGAAAAATCCCTTAAAGAAATCAATGAAAGCTCAGACAGTGGAAAAATGTTAATAAAATGGTTTAAGATGTGAAAGTAAAAAGAATCAATGAAGAAAATCCAAACTGTGGGAAATCTGGAAGTGAGAAGTTTAGGAACTCAAACAGGAAACTCAGAGACAAGTCTCACCATCAAAATACAAGAGATGGAAAAGAAAATATCAGGCATTAAAGACACGATAGAAGAAATTAATATTTTGATTAAAGAAAATGTAAAATCTAAAAAACTTCAGACACGAAATGTCCAGGAAATCTGGTACACTGAAAGCAAATCTAAGAATAGTATGAACAGAAGAAACCAAGTTCAAATGCACAGAAAATGTTTTCAACAAAACTATAGAAAAAAATGTCACTAACCTAAAGGAGGAGCTGCCTATAATTGTACAAGAAACGTGCAGAATAAAAGGTAGAAAGTATCAGAAAAGAAAATTCCCTTGGCACATAATAATCAAAACAGTAAATGTACAGAAATGAAAGAATATTAAAAGCTTCAAAGGGGAAAAGGCCATGCAGCATAGAAAGACAGACCCATTAGAATGAGACCTGACTTCTTGATGGAAACTTTAAAAGATAGAGGGCCTGGACAGACTTCTACAGACCCTAAGACCCAGACCCAGAATGCTATACTTAGCAAAATCTTCAATCACAATAGATGGGAAAAGAAAGAAGTTTCGTAATAAAATCAAATTTAAGGAATGTCTATAAATTCAGTCTTACAGAAGGTGCCTGAAGGAAAACTTCAATCTGAGGAGGTTACCACAACCAAGAAAATATGAAGATTAAAGAATCCTAGGACAGCAAATCAAAACAAAGGAAAACAAAGGAAAATAAACAAAATAACAAGAATCAAAACACTGCTCCTCACTCTCAACAGCAATGATTTCAACTCTCCAATAAAAAACACAGACTAACAGAATGAATGCAAAAACAGGATCCATCCTTATGTTGCACCCAAGAAACACACTTGAATATCAAAGATAGACATCACCTCAGGTAAGAAGATGGAAAAAGACCAAGCAAATATACATAAAAGGCAAGCCAGTGAAACCATTTTAACACCTGAGAAAAGAGACTTCATACCAAAACTATTCAGAAGAGAGAAGGAAGAACACAACATACTCACCAAAGGAAAAATCCACCAAGAGAACATTGCAATTCTTAACATCTGTGCACCAAACACAATGACACTCACATTCATAAAAGAAACACTACGACTGCTTAAATCACATATTGACGCTCACACACGGATAGTGGGAGATTTTAGTGCCCAACTCTGACCAATAGACAGGTCATCCAGACAATAACTAAAGAGAGAAATGCTGGAGCTAACTGACTTTATAAACCAGATAGATCTAACAGATAGTTACAGAACATTTCATGCAAACACAAAAGAATATGCTTTCTCCTCAGGACTTCATGGAACTTTCTCCAAAACTGAATATATAATCAGACACAAACCAAGTATAAACAGATACAAGAAAATAACACCCTGCGTCCTGTCAGATCACCATGGATTAAAGCTGTATATCAGCAACAGCATAAGCAACAGAAAGTTTACAAACTCGTGGAAACTGAACAACTCACTGCAGAATGTATGATGAGTCAAGATATAAAGAAGAAATTGAAAACTTTCTGGAATTGAATGAAAATAAAAATTCAGTAAACCAAAACTTATGGGGCACAATGATTCTAAGTGGCAAGTTCATAGCACTAAGTGCCTACATTAAAAAAAAAATTGGCGAGGTCCCTACTAGTAACTTAACAACACACCAGGAAACTGTAGAACAAAAAAGAAGAAACGATGCCCAAAAGGAGTAGACAGCAAGAAATAATCAAAATTTGGGCTGAAGTCAATGAACTAGAGACAAACGAAAAACAATAAAAAGAACCAGTGAAAGAAAAGGTTGGTTTATTGAGAAAATCAACAATATAGACAAACCCTTAGCTCAACTTACTAAAGGACAGAGATAAATTATGCAAATTAACAAAATCAGAAATGAAAAGGACATAACAACAGACACTGAGGAAATTTAGAAAATCGTCATGCCATACTTAAAACCTATACTCTACCAAATTGAAAAATCAAAAAAAAGAGAAGAAAAGAAAAGAGGATGATTTTCTTGACTCATACCACTTGCCAAAGTCATATTAAGCTCAGATAAGCAATTAAGACA
Source organism: Myodes glareolus (assembly GCF_982192425.1). Classification (NCBI taxonomy): domain Eukaryota; kingdom Metazoa; phylum Chordata; class Mammalia; order Rodentia; family Cricetidae; genus Myodes; species Myodes glareolus. The sequence goes on along the minus strand of NC_142037.1, from coordinate 68,295,990 downwards.
AACCTATAACCCCTAGTCAACTAGAGACAGTCATTAAAAGTAGAGGAATACTCCACCCCCCCAAAAGAAAAAAGTCCAGAGCCAGATGGTCTCAGTGCAGAATTCTATCAAACTTTCAAAGAAGAATCAATACCAATACTCCTCAAATTATTTCACAAAATAGAAATCAAAGGAACATTGCTAAATTCTTTTTATGGAGCTACAGTTGCCCTAATACCCAAACCATACAAGAACCAAACAAAGAAAAAGAATTACAGATCAATTTTCTTTATGAACCCAGATGCACAAATTCTCAATAAAATACTTGAAAAGTAAATTCAACAACTAAGCAAAAGATCATCCACCACAGTTAAGCAGCCTTCATCTGAGATGAAGGAATGACTCCGTCTATAAAAATCAGTAAATAAAATTCACCATATAAAACTGAAATACAAAGCCACATGATCATCTGATTATGTGCAGAAAAAAACCTTTGACAAATTCCTTCATGATAAAAGTCCTGGAGACATCAGGGTACAAAGGACATACCTCAACATAATAAAGGCAGTTTACAGCAAGCCTGTAGCCACATCAACTTAAATGGAGAGTAACTCATAACAATTTCAGTAAAATCAGAAAAAAGACAAACTTGTCCATTCTTTTCATATCTATTCAATATAAAACTAGGGCAATAGGACAACTGAAGAAGATCAAGGGGATACAAGTTGGGAGGAAAGAAATCAAAGCAGATGATAGGATAATATTACATAAATGACCCTGAAAATTCCACTGGGAAAATCCTACACTGATAAACAAACTTTCAGCAAAGTAGTATATACAAAATTAACTCACAAAAACCAGTGTCCTTCCTATATATAAATGGTAAATGGACTGAGAATGAAACTAGAAAAAAACGCAGACCTTTTATAATAACCTCAAATAAAATAAAATATCTTGGGGTAACTCTAAAAAAGCAAGTGAAAGACTTGTATGATAAAAAGTTTAAGACACTGAAGAAAGAAACTGAAGATACCAGAAGGTGGAAAGATCTCCCATGCTCGTGGAACAGTAGGATTAACATAGTAAAAAGGGTCATTTTACCAAAAGCAATCTACAGATTCAACGCACTCTCCATCAAAATTCCAACTCAGTTCCACAGTCCTTGAAAGGAAAATTTTCAACTTCAAATGAAAACACAGAAAACTCAGCAAAGCTAAAATCATCCTGAAAAGAACTGTTAGAGGCATCATCACCTCTAATTTCAAGTTGTAGCACGAAGCTACAGCAATAAAAACTTGTTGGGATAATCTTTTTGCACTCTTACCTAATAAATTGCTGAATAACCAAGAGCTAGACAGGAGAGGACTTTCAGGCAGGGTTAGAACTCTGGGAAAGAGTCAGAGATGCAAGGGATTGACCAGCCAGGCCCAGAGGAATTCAGGCTTACAGTACTGAGAAGAGGTAATGAACCAAGTGACAGAATGTAAATTAGTATAAATGAGCTAATTTAAGTTTTAAAAGATAGTTGGGAGTAAGCCTAAGCTAAGGTCAAGCTTCATTTCTTTCTTTTTTTCTTCTTCATATCTTTTTCTTTCTTTTTTTTTTTTTTTTTTGGTTTCTTTTTGAGACAGGGTTTCTCTGGGTAGCTTTGAGGCCTGTCTTGTCCTGGAACTCTTTCTTTAGACCAGACTGGCCTCAAATTCACAGAGATCCACTTGCCTCTGCTTCTGGAGTTCTGAGATTGAAGGTGTGCTCTGCCACCACCCAGCTTTAAGTTTTCATTCTTAATAAGAAACCTATGTGCCATTCATTACTCAGGAGCTGGTGGCCCAAAGAAAGACCTCTTGTAAAAACTTCATGGTATCAGTTCTAAAATGAACACATTTATCAATGGAATCAAATTGAAGTCTCAGATATAAGTCTACATACCTTTGGACATCTGATTTCTGATAAAGAGGCAAGAAATACACACTGGAAAAAGACTGCATATTCACCAAATGGTGCTGGTAAAATATGATTTCAGCATGTAGAAGAATCCCAAAAGATCGAAATTTATCACTTTGAACAAAAATCAACTCAAATGCATCCATGGCCTTAGCATAACTATGGACTCTCTGAACCTGCTAGAAGAGAAAGTGAAGAACAGGCTTGACCACGTTGGCACAGGAGACAACATCCTAGACAGAACAGCAATAGTGAAGGCACTAACATCAACAATAAATCAATGGGGGCTGGAGAGATGGCTTAGAAGTTACGAGCACTGGTTGCTCTTCCAGAGGTCCCGACTTCAGTTCCCAGCAATCACATGGAGACTCACAACCACCCGCAATGAGATCTAGTGACCTCTTCTGGCATGTAGGCATATATGCAGGCAGAACACTGTATATGTAATAAATGAATAAATCTTAAAAAAACAGAACAGAACAAAACAAAAAACAACCAAAACATTTAATGAATAGGTCCTCATGAAACTGAAAAGCTTCTGTAAAGCAAAGGACACCACCAATGAGACAAAGAGGCATCCTACAGAATGGGAAAAGACTTTTACCAACTCCACATTAAATAGAAGACTAATATCTAAAATATATAAAGAACTCAAAAAAACTGGATATCATAAAAACCAAATAACCTAATTAAAAATGGGATATAGATTTAAATAGAGAATTCTCAAGAAAGGAGTCTTAAATGGCTGAGAAATACTTAAAGAAACCATCAATATCCCTTAGCCATCAGGGAAAGGCAAATCAAAGCTCCTAGTTTGAGGCCCAAGCGTGGCAGTGACACAGACCTCACTGTCAGTATTTACAGTCTAGTGACAAGAAGAAACAAACTTGATGGTTTGAAAACTTCTTCAAAGAAGTGACATCTGAGCAGAGACCTGTGAACAAGCGGGGCTGGGGCGGGGCTTTCTGATAGGGAAACACAAAGCAGAAAAGTCCAGCAGGAAGAAAGAACGTGGACAATACTGGAGTAACTCAGAGAGATTGTGGAGGTGGATGGGGCTGCGTTGACCTGAATGGCTTATAGTGACAGGTGAAATAAAGACGTTTCTTATAAGTGCAATGCCACTTAGTCTTTAGTCAAAAAAAGTAAAGCAGAAAACTGTGTGTGTGTGTGTCTAAATATTTCTAGCTGACTTCAATATATGAAATTTCTCTAAATTTGTTTTTTTAAGTACATACTTGTAAAAATCAAGACCAGTTCAACAGTAGGACAGGAGGAAGCATCCAACCCACAGACAAGAAGCAATACAAGTCATCAGTTTTTAATTTGTATTTTTCCACCAGTGGCTAACATAATGTTAGAATTCTCAAACTCAGACTCAACAGATTTTAGGAAACTCTTGGAATCAGAATGAAAGCTATTTTAGCCCTGAATTATATAATATTTGAAATTACATAAAACTTCACAAGCTGGAATTCCGAAACCACTTTGGACCTCTGTGAGACCTGCAGCTATTATAGCCAAAGAAAACTTTCAGAATAGAGGGAACCAGAAATGAGAAGTCCCCAGAAGAGGGGAGCAAGTCTGCACAGACAGCCATCCGGAGTCAAGTAGCTGACATGACGCAAAGATTAAATAATGAATCGCATTCTTTCTCTATTTCCTTTCAATTAAATTTCCCCAGGACCCTGTGGTTTTGAGCATTATATAACACAGTTATTCTTGAGTACCTCAAAATGGGAAGAGGTGGGGAATTATATCATTGTCTTGTGAAGATAATTATTAAGGTTATGGTTTTTCCTATTTTAGAGGTTCATGGAGCATTTAGAGTAATCTAAATCTGACTCTCAATTTCTGACTATGGCATATATTAAAGTGTAATTGCATACACACATGGCTCTGCCAGTGTTTCAGAAGCCTCACAGAGTCCCCTAATTTGTTCCTGAGTTCAGATAAATAATATAATAGTATTAACCTTGATTGGGTATATACTATATACCAGATATTCAGCTAAGCACTTTATCTGATTTAATCCTCATAAAAGTTATATAATACAGACAGCATTATGAATCTTAGAGGGGTTAAATAATATGTTCCAGCTTGCACAGATAGAATGGAGAAGGCATTATTAAACGCACGGCAGGTTACTTTTCCAGTTCCCAGCATTCCTTAATTAACTATAGTTCTTTGTCCAGGGTTGAGGCCTCCTGAGCCCTCCCCCTTCCTTGTTAGCAAGTTTATTGGTGTTGCTCTAGGTCAGGTCTTGTTTAGGCAGCAATGTTGATGAGACTTCAACGCTGTAGCTTCCTGACCTTTCTAGGAGATACAACTGCACAGTAACCTTCCTGTGTCTCTGGCTCTTAACAATCTTTCTGCCCTCTCCTCATCAATCAAGATCCCTGAGGCCCAAGGACGAGCAGCCCAGTTGGTTATCCAGTATCAAGTGGTCAGCTCTGAAAACATATATGTACAAGGAACATTATAGGCACTCAACAGGTTGTATTTGTGTATTTATGAATATATGTGCATATTCCAATATATATAGGGATGTGTATATATGTGTGTGTGTGTGTGTGTGTGTGTGTGTGTGTGTGTGTGTGTGTGTGTATGTGTGTGTGTGTATGTGTGTGTGTGTATAAGAATAATTAAAGAGCCGGGTAGTGATGGTGCATGCCTTTAATCCCAGCACTTGGGAGGCAGAGGAAGGCAGATCTCTGTGAGTTCGAGACCAGCCTGGTCTGTAGAGCTAGTTCTAGGACAGCTAGGACTCTAAAAACAAAACAAACAAGCAAAAAGAACATTAAAGAAGAAGAGTTGAGAGAGACAGTAATGTGAGGGTATATATAAAGAATTGGAAGGAGGAAAACGATGGAAAATCATGCAATTATAATATAATTAAACAAATTATTATAAAATCAAGACAAGTGGGCTCCAGAGTTCTTTTCTTCTTTTAGCACACTGAAGACTGAAACGAGGATCTTCTTTGTACACGTGAGAGAAGTTCCCTGTCTTTGAGCTATGTTTCCAGGCACCAAGCTTTTCCTTCCTGCCCATCGCCCTAGTCCCTTGTATTGATAGGGATGATACATCAAAAAACTACAACCAGAGTCAGATAGCCAGGCCTTGGTTCTCATTCCACTTGTCTCACCAAGGTCAAAACAAGTTAAATTAGAAGTCTGAAATCAATTTAAGGAACAAGAAGAAAATGTACAGCAGGAAAAATCATCCCTTGCCAGTGACTCAGGCACATGTGTCAGCGCCGCAAAGTTTACGGAATGACTGTTATATGCAAAAACTATCAGGGTTTTACGTGTATTCTCTCACTTGATCCCACGCAGCATTAACTGATCTGAGTTTTATAGAGTAGTGCATAGGCTGAGGGTGACAAATGACACACTCAGAACCATGTGGATGATGTCTACATAGTGAGACTGTAGCTCAGTCTCTTTCACTTCCAACACATATGATTAATTTTCTGCATTGTCTCATTTTTTGTGCAAAATAAATATTTATTTTTAGACCTAGGTATCCATGCACAAACAGTATTTTTAAATAAAACAGAGCATGCTGTCATGCTTAGGGGTATAGGACTGCAATCACAGCTATCCAAGAGGCTAAGGTAAGAGGTTGCATGGTCAAAGGCCTCCCTGCACTATAGAAATAAGTTAGAGGCCAGATTTGGTAACTTAGAGAGGCCCATCTCAGAATAGAAAATAAAAAGAGGCCTGGCTCAATATGGAAAGGAAGAGAGCAGGAGACTGATGGTTTGACATATAGTTATATAATCTTCCCTTTCCTTAACATTATATTGGAAACACCTTGCTTCATATCATTGCATTCATTAGCCACAAGCATTTACCACTCTGTTGCCATTTAGTATTATTTTTGCTTGTGTGTGTGTGTGTGTGTGTGTGTGTGTGTGTGTGTATGACATGTGTTGGCACACGAGTGCCATGACATGCAAACTGAGGTCAGAGGACAAGTTTGTAGAACCAGTTGCTCCTTCTACCTTAGAATAACCCCAGGATGGAAGGCACGTCCTCCAGGATTTCAAGTTAAGTGCTTTTGTCTGCTGAGCCATCTCACTGACCACCCACCATGGACTACTTACTCATTGACGGCTGGCATATTCTAATGAAGACTTGTGGGACTCCTTTAAGTTAAAAAAGTTCATGCTGGTTACAATTTTTCACCCATTATTTAGCTCTCTGTCAAACTCTACTTCCTCTTTTGCTAAATGGAGAGAAAGCAGTGATTCTTTTATGATAGGATGAGCATTGTGCAAAGAATAAATATATTTGAACTAAGTACAGCATGGGACAGCAATGCATTACTGTCATTTCCCCTTTTAGGAGCAGAATAGCACAGTCACTTTGTGCTATTACTCTGTGATTTCATCTACAGATCTACCCCACTAACTGGGAGTTCTATGCTTTTCTATGGGGCTGGATGTGGAGGTTGATGACTATAAGCCCTGAGGCTGAGACAGGAGGATTATAAGCTCAAAGTTAGCCTAAAGCTGCATAGTGAAAACCTCTAATGTAAACCACAGGTAAGCAATGCCTCCCTGCAATCTCCACCACAGACTGTGATTGGAGAAGAGTACAGAAGCACAGCGAAGGAAAGGAAATATCCCTGTACTGTGCAAATAGCTCTGAAACCACTAATGAGCCTGTTTTGCTCAAACTTACATGTTTTTACTGACTTCGCTTTATTTCTTTTAGTAGGGACAATACCTAAGGCACCACATGTCTGTGACTATATACAGTCTATGACTGAGTTGCCACCCCAGCCTATATAGACTTAGGTCTTAGTAGTAATAAATTGCAAGGCCAAAACTACATTAGAATTAGCTAATACACATTTACTTCTTCTTTAAATGCTTAAGATTTACATATGCAAATTATTCATGAGAGTAGAGGTATGATTGGAGATTTCTCTTTAATAAACTTAGACTTAAAGGTTATGATCTTACTTTATTGCATTAGCTGGCAAGTCAGCCCCACTGACCCTTTCAACTATGTTGCTGGTGTGCTTGGTTGAAGAACAAAGACACAGATGCAATGGAGTGTCTCTCTTCTCCTCATCGCTTGGCCACTCAAGTTTTTCTGGTTCTTTGGTATTCTCAGTGACATCTACATCTGCAAAGACAGGTGTGCCTTGTTTCTTTCCTGGGATTAGGCAGTGAGTCCTGGCCCTGCAGGATCATCAACATGATGCGATCATCAATTACAGGTTTCAATACTTTCCCTGAGGTAGAATCTGCATTCAGCCACAGGACAGAGCCATGGGCGAGGAAGACAGCGACTTTTAATGTCTGCATCTTCCTTTAAGACAAGTGAATTTGAATATTTGGTGTCCTGAAGCTGGTGGGCCTTCCTAATTATGTAGAAAGCCTCCTTATTTGCTAACTGGGCACAAAAGCCTACCATTTCTATATATACATATATGTCACCAATACATTTACACCAATAAAATAACATACACACCAATACATATGGTGTATATGGTATTTCCATATATACATACATATGCCTTTCCATATTTACATACGTGGTACCATATATACATACGTGGTACCTTTTCAGAAAAGGCTATAATAATTTTTTACTAGATTATCACAAGTTCCCTAAGTAATTCTTCTCTGCATTCATTCCTTCTTTCTCTCCTCTTTCTTCCTTCTTGTTTCCTCCCATTCTCATTTTCATTCTCTTCCTTTGCTTTCCTTTCTCTATCATTTTTCCCCTACATTTCCCCTACTGTTCACCTTCTTGTTCTGAACATAGACCAGATAGGATAAGTTCATGTTGGACGCTAACCTCTTTAAAAAAGAGTAGCCCCACATTTAAAGCCCAGTTAAAGACTTAGTCTGTTAAGTCTTTTGCAAAGTGCCCCTCCTCCAGGCCTTTTGCTGTTTTCTCTCTCTTTCTTTGAATTCCACCTGCAGCAAACTTTCTCTTGTCCCCTGGATAATGTACTGCACCTCAGTTCTCGAAGGCTTTTCATGAGAGTTGCTTGTCTATAGAATGCTCTTCTCCTTTTGTTTGCATACTCAGACTTAAATCTCCAGCTCTCAGAGGTCTTCTCTGACAGCCTTGGGCAGTCAGCCACTGGGGGCTATCTCTTCTGCATTTGGTCATGTGAACAGGGGTTCATTTGTGTGCCTCCTTCTCTAAGTAGCCTTGGTAAATATTTGGAAGACAGAACCTTTGTGTAAGTTGTCTTTTAGTCCTCCATATAGGAAATATTATACACACTGATGGAAAGAAGTAAAGGAGTCATGAAGAATGCATAGAATACTCGGCTGCCATTTGCTAACATGCTGAACAAGGCAATGTTATAAATGCATACTGAATGATTGTGGGTCCTGAATCACACTGCACATTTATTTCATACTCCTAGATGAGATCATAGATTGCTAGAGAAAATGGTTTCACCTTTAGAACTATGTTTCTCTCGTAAACAGAAATCATGAAATGGAAGATTTGTTCCTATAAGGAACAGAAATAAAAGTATGAATTGAGCTGAAAATTATATGATTGGAGCTAGGTTTCAGCCAGATTTAACCAGCAGCAACAGGTTTCTGCTTGTACAAACGTTTGTGGAACAGGGAGTACAAATGTCTGTTATCAACAAGCGCCAATGGTGTGGAGCGAATCCACCTGGGGCATTATGCTGGCTTTGACTTGAAGTTCTAGCAGCAGTTTACGTTTGGGTGCCTTGAAAAACTGCTCTGCCTCTGATGAGAACAAAGGGGCAGGCCCACAATTGTGTGCATGTTGTGTGACCAATGGTTTCTTTCCCTGTTCTTTGTAGCTTATCCTGAACTGTTGGGGGCGGGGTCTAGATCTCCACAGTGACACATCCTGTCTGTACTTCCCGCCTGTCTTGAACCAGTGGTAGCAGGATTCTCACACGACAAAGTCTCTTTCCTCCCATCTTCACCTATCCTTACAGTCTTGAGCTCTGTCAAAGCCTCCAGGTCCCAGTGTATTTAATGCATTTAGTGGTCTTCCTAAGGCATAATTACCTTTGCTCTTTTCTTCTCAGCTCCAGCCAGCTGTAGTGTCTGCTTATCCTATCATCTCCATTCCCAACTGGGCTCATAACTTTATCCCTTATTTTATGTTTTCTCTCATACCCCTAGAAGAATGGCACTCCACTACACAGTAACCTAGGGATACTTGAAACTGTCTTTCATTGGACATTTCCCTGTGATTTCTCGCTCTCCCACAATATATAAATTCAGCCATTTACTCCTTCCTGTTTTACTCTGAGTCTTCTGACGACTTTTCTCTACCCCACTCCACTAGCCCCAGTCTCACAACTTGCAGCCTCCTTCCAGAGAAACCACTCCAACAGATGCTTGGCTGGCTTGCTTTCGCCTGGGCCTTTCTCCGAACAGCAGTCATGGGTCTTTATTTACTTATTTAGACAGGGTCCTACAGTGTAACTCAGGCTGGCTGTGAGCTCATCATTCTTCTGCCTCAGACTCCCCACTGTTGGTATTACTATGTGTGCTCCTGCATTTTGATCCAGAATCATCCTTTTAAAATAAAAATCTGATTGTGCTCCTTTGTTAGAAGTAAAGGTATAAATAGCTGAAGGCTATTTATATTTTGACTTCCCTAAACAAGTTTCTTTGACCCATCTGCACCTGGACTGGATGTGCTTGATCACATGTAGGTGAGATGGATGTAGCTAGAAATGCATCAGGATGTATACTTGTGCCTGATTGGATGTAGTCAGGAAGTATGTAGGCAGGAAATACATCAAAATATATGCTTGTCTCTGATTGGACCTAATGGAAAATACAGTGGCCTCATGGAGTCGCCTTTTTAAGCCTCTGCAAGGTGTGACTTTGGCTATTTTCTGGGAACCCAGAGATGAACCTGGCCAGAGAGTCTATCAACCTGGTCAGTATTTAATTATAACTTCATCAAATTTAATTTTAAACTGTGGTAGTGATCTTATTCTTGACGAGTGGGATTAACACCTTTCTTGTTAGAAATTATTACTTTTTATTTATAATAATATTTAAAACAATATATGATTGTATATATCTATGCATATGCATATTTATGGATATGTTTAAAAAAGACTTCTGTATAGTGGCAATACCATGTCAGGCAGTCTTCTGAGCTCGTTACATGGATTAATTCAATTCTCATAAGTTTACACAGCAAGCATTATTGATAGTGGGACTATTGGAGTGGGTTCAAGGATGACAAAAATCTTTATTGCTCTTTGGGTAGATTTTGCTAAGAAGTCAAGGTGCTAGACAGTCACATCAGACTTTCTCTGGGGCAGTGGCCTTTGGTGAAGTTCATAATCACAGATGAATAGTTTCAGAGGGAAGTTTGTTGTGAAATCATACATAGAACTTAAGAGGGAGGGAAGGAGGGAGGGGAAGTGGGAGTGAAGGGAGAGAGAGAGAGAAAGAGAGAGAGAGAGAGAGAGAGAGAGAGAGAGAGAGAGAGAGAGGAAACAGCAGCAACAGGAGTAGTAGCGAATTCCTATATAATAGAAGGGGTCCAGGAAATAGGGTACCATTGAGGTTTTAGTCTTGCTAAAGGACTTATGGAGAAAGTAGGATGATGTATGGAGACAGGGTTAATCTGTGAGCCCATTAGGCCCAACTAGGTCTAGGTGTGCCCTCTTAGTTTCTATCAGTGAGTTGATAAAAGATAGCCTTTTAGGCAGGGGTGCCCACTTAGGAGATAACAAAGACACAGGAAACAAAACTCTTACCTAGTATTTTTGACCTCTAGCAAGGGCATTCTCAGAACAACTGCTTTAGGGCCTCTGTCCTAACTGACCAGCTGAGATCTGATCTCACCATCACCACTCGCCTCAGATTTGGAAACTGGGCAGATAGAGGAGTAGATGGGCTCCCACTGTTCCTGTGTGGTGTATCGCCGTGGGCCGTCACCAGGCCACTTTGCCACTAGAAATAAGGACAGGGTTTTCTTTCTTTCTTTCTTTCTTTCTTTCTTTCTTTCTTTCTTTCTTTTTCTCTCTCTCTCTTCCTTCTTTCCTCTCTCTCTCTCTCTCTCTCTCTCTCTCTCTCTTTCTCTCTCTCTCTCTAGCCCTGAAGGTGTACCTGTGTGAGGATAGGAAAGTGGGAGAACTGGCCCCGCCCTTTGCTCACCCTCATTGCTGCAAGGGGTGAACTAGCCAGGGCAGTACTGGAGAGCTTACCCTGCTGGGGAAGATGGGGGAGCATTGACAGGCTGATCAACCCTGCAACTACCGAAGCCCAGAACCAGGGTTGTTTGTTGGTCTGTCTAATATCCACTGCATCTGTGATCTGCTGGAGCACCTGCAGGGACTGGGCCTGCACACACAAACCTATATGATCTGCATGACACAGAGCAGCAGTAGAATAACCAAGAGGAATACCAGTGAGGGCCCAGCATTGATAGTGTAGCAGAAACCAGAGGCCTCAAACCAGACCAATGACTCTCTGCTATGAACACTTGCAAGTGAAGCTAGATGGGTGAAAGGCTTTACTGCATGAACACCGTGTCACCCTGCAACCTCCAAGATGAGACTGGTTTTTCTTTTTTCTCTTAAATTTTATTTTATTTTATTTGGTGTTTGCGGGGAGAGGTTGCAAGGGCAGAGGAAGTAAACAAAGGTATGAAGAAATGAATGGGATGGAGATACATGATGTAAAAGAAGCAAAGAATAAATACAAAAGAAAGAAAGAAAGGAAGGAAGGAAGAAGGAAAATAAGGAAGGAAGGAAGAAGGAAATTAAGGAAGGAAGGAAGGAAGGAAGGAAGGAAGGAAAGAAAGAAGGAAGAAAAGTGTGTAGTTAGCAAGCTGTGTCTCCTGTACCAATATCGCCAGATCTCAGTCTTTCAACCTGTTCATCTGCCTGCTTGCTGACTCATTTCCAGTTCCACCGACTTGATTACATCTTCTTGAATGTGCCATCCTGCCTGCCAAGGCAGGATGTTTTCCCACCTTTTTCTGAAGCAAGCTCAGATTTTCTATGTCATCTCCCAGTGTAGTGCTTCCTGTGCCTCAGGAACAGCGTGGATCCTTCGCATCTCCAGACCACACTTGCCTTCTGTTTAGAAACCTATGCTGCATCAGGGCCTGAGCTTTGGGTCTCATATTTTCTGCTTGCTGAAATTCCACACCTTTTGCATAAATGTCTGTCATTTAAACAATGCAGTTATTTTCTCCAAAGAGTGCTTACCGTGTACAAGAGCATGCTGGGAGTTCAAGGGAGTAAGGCAGACATCCTTCTCTCTAACGTTTGGAATTTTTCTTAAAGATAAAAGGAAGTAGAAGAGTTTACACATGTCTTGCTCTCAGCAATCAAGGTTCATGGCTGAGGCTTGCATGCAAAAATTA